>NC_072412.2:62980740-64230740 GCF_028858775.2 Pan troglodytes | reverse complement strand
ATGTGGAATAAGTAGAAGTAAATGCGATTCCTAACAAGATGTCAGTTCAACTCTACCTTCTGTTAGTTTAAAAGGGACAACTACACTTGCTCCTGTAAAGCACTTTTGTTGAGGCCTATAAACCAATCAGAGCAGTTATTTAGGTTCCATGTGTTGCTTATATGTGGAAAAGACATTCTGATCCTAAATTCTTAGTGGTAAGCAGGGATGGGGGTTGTTCTGAGTGCTGGAAATTGATGACTGTAGTAGCAGGAACATGGTGGTCTAAAGCAAAGCTCTCAGAAGGGTGGTCTGCACGGATGTGAGAAGTCTACTCCTAATACGATATAAAGTACTGGGAAACTGCTGCCTCATTTATGTGCTGAAAATTATGTGCTTGGCTGACAAGTCCTCTTATATGTGTTCTGAAGTTTGCAATAAAATATATCTTACTTTTCATTGCCACCAAAATATGAGTAAACGTTATAGCATACGTTCACTATAAATCAGACATCATTATAAAAGAAACAAGTGAAAAGTTAACCGGATTGAATTTCTGTGCTTTTAAAAAAAGCTGTCTCTTATGTTCATACACACACAAACACACACAGACACACACACACATATATAATATATATAATTTTTCCCCTTAAAATGCTATAACAGTTGAACTAAACACTAAAAGGAGGAAAAAATGTTCTACAAAAAAATAAACTTCATTGATATATAACCTTAGGGGATTTCAAATATTAGGGTCAGATAATAATACATGGATTGTTATTTTTAAGAAGAATCACACTTGGAAGATGATAGTAGATGATGACCAAAAGGAATAAAAGGATTTGTGTGCATGTGTGTGTGTGCATGCGTGTCTGTATGTGTGTGTTTTCAGAGCCACTCCAACAATCCCCAGATAAGTCCTGTGCTATAGACTCATCTCTGCTGCAACTTCAGAGAGACTTTTTCATCATTAGCTATCCGTTTCTTTTTCTTCCTATTATGATTTCTCACTGCTGCACTGCAGCAATACTGCAAAGAAAAGCTGAAAATGCTCTTAACTCTGGAGCACAGATAAAGGAAAGGCTATCACTTTGCTCCTCATACTCCCTACTCAATCTGCCAATTTGCCGAAGTGGGTTACCAGTTTCATTGCTAATGACGAGATCAGAAGATGCGGTAGCTGCTCTCACTCCAGCAAGCAATAGATATCCCTCGTCAAGGACGCAGTTTTCTTGAATTTTTTCTAAAGGATCAAGCTGTTAGTGCTACTGCTAAATGCCAATATCAGAAAAAATCTTTTAAATACTGTGGGGTGCTTTCCTTCTCCACTCCTCAGAAAGGAGTAGTTTTATCCATCAACAATTAAAAAAATACAGGATAAATGTAGAGGCATTCTCAACAATGCTTGTACCATTGGATACCATGTTTGTAAACATTAAAATATTACTTTACCAAGAAAAGCCAAAGATGTCACAGAACTCCAGAGATATAAAAGGTTTCCTGTGGGAGCTCTGTGCTTTCCTTATAGGAAACCTGAAATTACAGAAGAAAGCAGATCACCTAGAGTGCTTAAACTGGTAGGAAGAGAGAAGTATTCACATTTTTTTATCTGAATAAGCTACAGTAGATTTTTTCCATAACTTGTCTGAGAAGTCCTCTGAAAACTGCATTTAATTAGGTAAATTATCTCAATCAACAAAGAGTTATTGCAAGTTAAGTAACTGTAATGTAACAGAGACAAAGTGATATCTGCGCATGGAGAATGGCTGTTGAATGTCCAGTGGCAATGTGTCTAGAGCAAGGGAGTCTAGAAGGGGCTTTTCTTTGATCCACTTTTTAGAAGGATAGCCAGGAGAAGAAATGTGTTATACTCTTTTGGTATAATTTTCCTTAACAGAAGCAGAAAATTTCTCAGAGCATCTCCAATCATGGAAATAATATATACATATTGAAATCTTTCTATGCTCCCAGAAGGATTCTGGATGTTAGGGACACAGCAAGAAAAACAGAAACAAAACAACACAGCAGCAACAAACCTCCCTTTGTGGGGCTTTCTTTCATTCCAGGGAGGGAAATAGGGGTACATACATACATAAAATCTGTAGCATGCCAGAAAGTGATAAAGTCTACTAAATAAAAATGCAGCAGTGATGACTGATTTGAGGTTTCAGGAAGAGGAACTGAAAATTTCAGTTCGAGTGACCAGAAAAGTCAAGACTGCCATCTAGGAAAGTCATTCTAAGGGGCTGAAGTAATTGCTACAAACAAAAAACCTTCCCTAGAAGTGCTGGTTCAACTCCACTTCCTAGGTTGAAAAAGCAAGAATGAGGATGGATAACAGGAAGAGTCAGTCACTCTTGCTCAGTGGAAATGGTAGGACAGGATCAGAAGGGAATGTTTTTGGCTGAATTCTGTCAGTAAGGGGAAGACACACCCATCTTGGGACTTGGGTGACTTTCCTTGAGGGTTGCACACACACAAATGCATAAAGTGAAGGCACTCACTTTCATCTGAAAATGTAGTCTTGAAAGCTGAAAAAAAAAAAACAGTGAAAGAAGGGCTAAACTAGCTCAAAGAAAAGGACAGGTAATGGAGTGGTTGACTCTCAGCTACAGACTGAATTTTTTCAGGATTTCAGTCAGGAGCAGGAGTGAAAGAAAAAAATTCCAGTTGAATCAGACTGGATTCTTATCAGCTAAGTTTTAAAATCAAGCAGCGCAACATGTATTTGCTAACAAAAGAGTGAAAATTGAACTACTGACTTTACATATTTGTGAAAATACTTTGCAGGAATGATTTGACTAAATTGTTCATTTTTTTGGTGATATCCATGAATTGCATTTATCACAAATATTTGCCATTTTTTAAATGTAATAATAATTCCATTCTTTCCAAACATGTGAGAGATGTTAGTGGCTGTTTTTGTGTGCCATCAAATCCTGAAAAACAAACAAATGGAAAAACCCTAAATCAATATTAAAAATTTACTTGTGCCTGCTTCAGGAGCTTACAGAATTTCAAACTCCATTACAGTGTAAGTACACTTAATTTAAAAAGTAATTAGAACTTATTAGGTGAGGAGAAGGCAAGAAAATTTTTGGATAAGAATTTCTGCTACAATGGCAAAAAGATCTGTACTTAAAATGGCAAGTATATAACATAACCAAGGATACAGCTTAAGGACTTAGCTATAAGGTATACACAGTATACTTTTCTTCTGGTGCTACTTCATGGCCACAAAAATTAATCAAGAAGCTTTTGTCAAAGATGCTACTTGAACTCAGCTGTAAAATCTTTCAAGATAGTCTTCAGTAGCAACATATGACTTGGAACATTGGTGAACTTCTATAACTTTTTTTAACACTGTTTATTTAAACATTATTATTATTTTTATTTATTTATTTATTTTGAGATGGAGTTTCTCTCTTGTTGCCCAGGCTGGAGAGCAATGGCATGATCCTGGTTCACTGCAAACTCCACCCACCCCCATCACCACCATTCAAGCGATTCTCCTGCCTCAGCCACCTGAGTAGCTGGGATTACAGGCATGCGTCACCACACCCGGCTAATTTTGTATTTTTAGTAGAGACGGGGTTTCTCCCTGTTGGTAAGGTTGGTCTCGAGCTCCCAACCTCAGGTGATCCACCCGCCTCGGCCTCCCAAAGTCCTGGGATTACAGGCATGAGCCACTGCACCTGGCCTATTTAAACATTATTTTTAGTCATATCTATAACCAAAGATAAAAATTGCTTGGTCCCTTGTTTGATTGTATAATAGAGAACTTAATTCTTTTGTTTAGCTTGGGAAGGAAAATATAATAGAACAATCCTGGAGGTAGAAACTTATCTTTGACAACCATTTTGTATATTTGTTTTTTCTGGTTATAATTAGATAAGCAAACTTAATTTATATGAAGTTCTCACATGAGGAAAGAAACCGGCTTTCATTTTGTCATGTGATACAGCACAGCTTGAGTTTCTATTAAAAGGATTCAAAATGACAAAAAGAAAAATGCAACAAAAGGATAAACATAAAAATAAATATAAACATGATTATTAAATTATCACTAGACATCCTCAAAATTTCTGCTGTATTTTTCAGAAGAGTGAGACCTCTTCGGCCTGTAAATACACTCAATGTACACTGGCATTTGCATTCAACAGCAATTAATTGAGCATCTTGTTCTTCCTTAGAACCACACTCATCTTATTACTTTGTTCAACATAGAATGGACACCTAATGCTAGTAGCTGCATACACAGCGTTGATGAAACTTATTTCCTCTTCAATGGAAAAAAACATAACATAAAACAGTTTTAATAGAACTTGAAAATGTAGTTTTTCTAAGCATGGAAAAATAAAATGGGGATACAGTGGAGGTAGGAACTATATGTTTAAGTCATGGGAGATGAGGTAGGGGATGATGCAATAGAGAAATATCCCACGATATTATACAAAAAATATGCTGCCATACTATAATCGCCCACACTCTGTCTAGCAAAATGAGACAAAATTCCCACAAGAGTAGGGACCTTGTCTAGTTTATTTATCATAGTATAAACATAGCCTAGCAATGTCCCTAGCACATAGGATATAGTCAATAAGTGTTTATTGAATCATTCTACTTATTAAATGGAAACAATTATATACTAGATATATGCTTGGGAATATACATATTACAAATTTGATTATAGATTATAAAAAATCATCACCTTGTGAAGATAACATTACATGTTCAATTTTTTATTTTTAATTTTTGTGTGTACATAGTAGGCGTATATATTTATGAGGTGCATGAGATGTAATATTACATTTTTATTTTCATATATGATAAGTAGGTACATAAGTTGAACAAATGGAAGAGGTGTCGACTTATGAGACCGTAGACTAATTATTCCTAGCTCTTGTTTGAACATAGGAATGAAGGGAGCAATGATAATACAAAGCAGCACATTAGTGTGGAGCAGGACACTGTGCACCAGTTACTAATGCCAGGGGTGGACTCTAACTGCTTGAGGGATAGCAAAAATCCTCACTATGGCAATCACTAGAAATAGAAGTCCAAAACGCTTGTGTCCGCTACAGTATTGGAATCGCCAAGGAAAACACGGTATGTTCAAGCACTGGTACAAGGCTTTTTATCACACGGAGAAGAGACAGAGGAAGATCAGCTCCAATATTATGCATCAGTCCTCCGTGGCTAGTGGGTCTCCCCCTAATTCTCCCCCATTAAGCCAATACAGGGGAATTGCACCCTGCTTGTGCAGTAGAAACCCCCTTCTCTTCCCCCAAGAAGTCTGAAAACATTGCAAGTCGGGGGCCTCAGGGTTACTCACTGAAGCAGAACAAAGGAGGACACATTGTGTCTGAAACAGGGACTATTAGACAAGGCAGTGAGCTCTCTACAGACTGTGTGGGCCTTTATTCCGTGGTAAAGAAGTGTTCCAGGCCCAAGGCCCATTCCCATGGTGTAGAATGAGAGTTAGAAGATTACCATGTAATGAGACTGCCTTTCTCAACACTTAGAATTTGATATAAGATTATTTTTGCACCATATTTTTTAGTTACTCAGACTCACTGAGATTGTATTTCTTAGGAACAAATTTAGGAAGTTAATGAGAGATTACTTGAATAGTCTAAAATTGAGAAAAGAGTATTCGACCTTGGAATTACAATCTATTTTTTCCTCTTCTTAAGTTACAAATTATTTTGGTGTAATTAGAAAGTCAAGAAGAAGGAGAAGAAGAGATTTCTGATTTCTGAATCTCTGAAAGAAGATACTAAATATTGTCTCTCCATTGCACTTTATATTTCTAAAATAAAATATAAAGAACATATGCGAAAATTTTTCCATATGTTACTTCTGTTCATACTTAAAATAAACCTGTAAGGTGTGCAAGCCATATTTTATTCTCATTCTGCTTTTGCAAAACTTGAAAAACTCTATTATGAAATGCCTTCCTTGTTCTCTGTAGTCATACATAAGTGGTTTTTAGCAACATGCCATCAGAAGATATAGCAAGTAGAAATTAAAATTTAAAGTATTAAGAAAGTACAAGATGCAAATGCTCAAAACATAGATTTTCATAGAAAAATGCCAAAATTGAAAATACATTTAAAATATACAAAATAAAAAATATCCAGAAGAATAGAAGCATTTATTTTAAAATTTCTAATTAAAAGGTTAAAAACTACACTGATTAAAAGTAAATATGGTTTGCAATGTAGCCAATGGTTGATTTGGGACTTTTTTTAAAAATAGGAATTGCTGAAGTTTTATGTTTTTACTGGCAGTAATAAATGATAACTCTGAATTTGTATTCACAGCTTTAGTGTCCAACTGCCTCCTGAACATCTCATTTCTATTTAACAACAGGCAAATCAGACTTATAATATATTTCACACTTAACTCCTAAAATCCCTCTCCTAAGGAATCATTCTGTCACCCACATATTCCCCAACCCCCACCAGAAACTTGTAAATCATCCTATATTTTTTCCTCTCTTTCAACCAATATCTAAACAATCATTACATTTTAAATATTTCAGCAATATATTCCCTAGTTCTCTTCCCCTTTGCTAGGACTGTGGTTTAAGCCTCATTATCTCCTGCCTGTACTGTTTTTTTCTGAACTCTTAACTGGTCTTGCAGCTGACAAAGATCATGCCTGGAGGTAGCAATCACTCCACCCACCAGGGGCTGTGGATCCAACAGCAAATAAGGCAGAGTCCCTACCATCAAGGAGATGCAGCCAGGGAAGTGGTGAATGTGGTGGAGAAAGTAAAGAAGACACAGTAAAGTAAACATGTAATCATCTAGTATTGTGATGTGTCATTTTCGATAAATACAGAGGATGCTTTCAGAGTACAAGAGATGGTTACCCAAACATGTCCCTTCTCTATAATCCTTGTTTCCATTCATGAAGGGAAAAACTTCTAGATTGAATTGAATGCACTAATGGTTTACCCATTGCATACACCTCAAGTCTCTGGCACAGCCTGTAGCATTCAGAGGGAAGCAGGATTGCCTGTCACTTCATGGTTTACTGCCTGGTTGCACATCCTGGCTTCAACACTTACCAGGCATGTTTCTCTAGACAAAGTACTTAACCACTCTGTTTCCTCCAGGGTAAAACAGAGCTAACAGTAGATCCTCATAAGATTGTTAAAATAAATAAATGACTATGTATATAAAGCACTTATATTAGGGCTACATATGGATTTGCTGTATTACTATCATCAACCTTGCAGGAGAAATGGACACTTTTGCTTTATGGGGTTACAAAATATTTGAACAAATTTCAGTGGATTAGAACCAGCTTTTCGCCCTTAACCTGTTTACCTGTAAAAGGCTTACTCATCTTTCTAGACTTACATTAATTATCATTGGAATTTAACGTAAGAATAGAGACTCTAGAATTAGATTGACATTGGTTTGATTGTGAGATTTAATATTCACTAGCTGCATTGTCTAAGTAAATTTACTTTTTCTGACTCTATTTATCTCTGTAGATAATATTACCCAGCTCTTATAGGATTATATTAAAAAACAAGATCATTCTATAAAGATACTCGCCTAGTATGGCCTCTCAATTAATTTCTATTAATGGAGAAGTAGGCAGGCTTTGTTTATATTTCTACCATATTTACCCTGACTATATTATGTGTAGTTATTTAGTTTTGCATTTGTTTTCTTGGTTGTCTTCTCCCTTAGAAATAAAAGCTTTCCTTGAACACGAATTTTGTCTTTTTTAAGCTTGATTTCTAAGACATAGCCAATCCCTAATCCCTGCATACAGTATACATTCTGTAAGTACTTGATGAATGAATTAATAAATATATAAATTAAGACATGGATATTTTAAATATGGAATAATTCATATTGTATTGCTTCTATTATTTCCTTGCAGTGCAAGTATACTTTTATTATAACTATAGAAGAGACAGAGAACAATGAATACCAGTATCTTAAGAATTTACACAAGGAATAAAGACCCGTTGCCTTCTGGTCGTTGATGACTGCTCAGTGGGTAGCACTGAGTGGGAAAATTATTTGTTGTGTTATCAAAGGGGGTTCATTAAAAGGTCATTAAAAAGGCACTATTAGTATTAGGAGCTAATGGCCTCTGAACATCATTAGAGAGTTAACTGGTGTATCAAAACCTGAGACTTGTTTCCCTGTGATTTACACAATTCTCACAAACCTTGCCTTATTAAAATTCTTAATAATTTTTCCTAATTTCTCTCTTCTGTAAGGTTTAGATACCATAACTTTGTTAACAGACGTAGATACTTAGTAATAAGAAGAAAGTTGACTGAGAGGAGTGCTAGGCATCTAAAGAGGTCAACTTTTAATGATTTTTAGCTGAAAATAATTATAAAATTATTTTTTTAAGACTGAATAATTGGTCTTTAAAAAATAATCTAGAAATTATTTTAAAATAATCTTTATAATAATCTAAAGATCATGAAGAGTTAGCCTCGTTATTTCTCTTATTAAAAGTTAAGAAATAATACTTTTTCAAGATATAAACTATTACAAAGGCTATTTTAAACTGATTAAATTTCTGCTCAGTATTTCCATTTTCTTTTCAAATTCGGTTGGTAAAGAAATGCAAAATGTTAGCTGATTGACTTGTTCCTTTCCATGATAGGTTAAGTAACTAATTAAACATGAAGCTTATAAATAAAAATTGAAGAAAATCTATTTCTTGCCAATTAGTAAAAAAGAAATGTCAAAAGATAAGAATTTTAACATTATAGACTTCAAGTGTAATTTGCAAAATCAAAAAAAAAAAAAAAGAAAAAGGATGCATTGATAAAACTAGGACTAGGACACATTGGTATCCATTACCTATAATCGCCTAGTCACTTCCAAGGAATTGTATAATTGTATATGTACTTTTGGGGTCAGGGGGATGGAAAACTTTCTATTTTTCTTCTCTCTACCATACCTTCTCCCTCACTTATATCACACATATTTATGTATAATTAGCTATCAATAAGAGGCTTAGACATGGGGGAATATGTTTTTCTTCATTGCAATTGTTAGTGTCAATCAATGAATAGCAAAACATATAAAATAACATGAATTGAAAGATAAATGAGCATCCGGTCATGGTGGCTCATGCCTGTAATCCCAGCACTTTGGGAGGCCAACATGGGCGGATCACCTGAGGTCAGTAGTTCAAGACCAGCCTGGCCAACACGGTGAAACCCTGTCTCTACTAAAAATGTAAAAATTAGCTGGGCATGGTGGTGCATGCCTGTAATTCCAGCTACTCGGGAGGCTGAGGCAGGAGATCGCTTGAACCTGGGAGGTCGAGGTTGCAGTGAGCCGAGATGGCGTCACTGCACTCCAGCCTGGGCAACAGAGCGAGAATCCAAAAGAAAGAAAGGAAAGAGAGAGAGAGAGAGAGAGAAAGAAAGAAAGAAAAAGACAGACCAGCACATAGAAGCCTTGATATAACATATTTAGTATATTTTTATGTCCATTTAAAGCTAGGTTGACATTTATTATTTATATCTTTTATATAAAAAGGTAATGAGATATTAATATTGAACTAAATTTACCAAATTAGAAAATAAAAACTGTATTAACAAAAAAAAGATATACTTGGATAATTAACCCAATTAGCCATCTAATGTAACCCAATATTAAATATTCAGATATATTTCCACTATTTTAAAAAATTTCTCCTACTGTAATTTTATGATTGTGAACATAATACATATATATACACATATATATGTGTGTATATATATGGGTATGTCTTGATTTTAAACTAAATGTATTGATACACAACTGTACATCTTCAGAGCCTTTATTCTCATGATCTGTCTCATGTTCTAAGTTTATTTAAAAGTTTCCTTAATTTAGTCCTTCGGTTCAAACATTTAGGTTGCTTTCAATTTTTATTTTTCATTGATCTCACTTTTACAAATACCTATGTCATACAGCATTTTACTAATTGTTGGATTTTTTATTAGGGTAATTTACAGAATCAAAAATAATGTTCAAGACAATGAACATTTTTACGGTTTCACCTTCATATTGCTAATACACTTTCCCAAAATTTGTGTATGCCAATTTACATTTTTAACGGAAATGTATGAGAACATGGTTTAACTTTATTTAGTTTAAATATATTTTTGAAGCGTTTTTTAATTAGGACATTTCTTTTTTTCTTTGTGGTTTGTTGTTGTTGTTGTTGTTGTTGTTTAAACTTTAAGTTTTGAGATACAAGTGCAGAATGTGTAGGTTTGTTACATAGGTATACGTGTGCTATGGTGGTTTGCTGAACCTATCAACCCATCACGTAGGTCTTAAGCCCTGCATGCATTAGCTATTTGTCATAATGCTCTCCCTCCCCTCACTCCCGCCCACTGACAGGTCCCTGTGTGTGTTGTTTCCTTCCCTGTGTCCATGTGTTCTCATTGTTCAACTCCCACTTACCAGTGAGAACATGTGGTGTTTAGTTTTCTATTCCTGTGTTAGTTTGCTGAGGATAATGGCTTCCAGCTTCATCCATGTCTCTGCAAAGCACATGATCTCATTCCTTTTTATGGCTGCATAGTATTCCATGTTGTATATGGACCACATTTTCTTTATCCAGTCAATTATTGATGGACATTTTGGTTGGTTCCAAATGTCTTTGGTATTGTAAATAGTGCTGCAATAAACATATGTCTGCATGTGTCTTTATAGTAGAATGATTTATATTCCTTTGGGTATATATCCAGTAATGAGATTGCTGGGTCAAATGGTATTTCTGGTTCTAGATCCTTGAGGAATTGCCACACTGTCTTCCATAATGGTTGAAATAATTTATGTTCCCATCAACAGTGTAAAAGGGTTCCTATTTCTCCATAGCCTCACCAGCATCTATTGTTTCTTGATTTTTTCATAATTGCCCTTCTGACTGGTGTGAGATAGTATCTCATTGTGGTTTTGATTTGCATTTCTCTAATGATCAGTGATGCTGAGCTTTTTTTTCATATATTTGTTGGCTGCATAAATGTCTTCTTTATAAGAAGTGTCTGTTCATATACTTTGCCCATTTTTTGATGGGGTTGTTTTTTTCTTGTAAATTTGTTTAAGTTCCTAGTAGTTCATCTCAGAGTTACATGGCCTATATCAATTTTCCAGGATTGTTCTCTCTCTCTCTCTCTCTTTTTTTTTTTTTTGTTATTTACTCCTCTTTTTCCTCTGTTTTCTTTCTCTCTTCCTCCCTCAATTTTTTCTTTGCAGGACGGGAACTTCACAACCTGCTAAAAATAAGCTTTCCTAACAACATGGGACCTATTCATCTAAGAATAAATTGTCCTAGCCATGAGAAACCAGACAAAACCCAAGAACAGAGACTCATTTTCTTCTAAAATGCTTTCTCTGAAAGATTTTAAAAAGAAAATAAAACAATTTTTAAAATATTTTAAAGAGAAAATAAAAACTTGGGACTCCAATTTGCCATGCCAAAAGTAAAAAAATTAAGCTGAAAGCTGAGTCATACAAGAAACTGCCTTTAGCTTTGTTCCTAAATAGATAGGTAGCCACAGATAAAAGGTTAAATATTTCCACAGGTAGCTGCTCTACATTTACCTTATGTAAAATGCTGATTTACTGCCTGTGAGATGAATACATAAGTGACTATTCCTCTCCCTACTCCTTTTTATCTTGCAACATGTGAATTCAGTAGTGTGACCTTACCCCCATCCTACCCTGCCTCTTTCTCCTCCAGCCTACTTTTCCCCTTTAAATATTGAAGTCCTCAAACTCTTCTTTCGAGAAAGTCATAGATCTGTGTCCTAGGTCTGTCTGTAACCTTGGCAAAATAAGTTTCCAAATTGATTGAAACTTCTCAGATACTTTTTGGTTTACATATATAATGTGCATTTTGAAAAAAATAGAAAAAGAAAACAAATTATTTTAAAAAATAGTTAAAATTCTCATACGGCCAAAAGCAATCTACAGATTCAATGTTGTTTCTATCAAAATACCAGTGTCATTTTTCATAGAATTAGGAAAAAACTACTCTAAAATTAATATGAAACCAAAAAAAGAGCCTGGATAGCCAAGGCAACTGTAACCAAAAACACAAAGCCAGAGGAATCACATTACCTGACTTCAAACTATATTATAAGGCTATAGTAACCAAAACAGCCTGGTACAAAACGGACACATAGACCAATTGAACAGAATAGAGAAACCAGGAATAAAGCCATGCACTTATGACCATCTGATCTTCAACAAAGTCAACAAAATTAAGCACTGAAGAAAGGAGTTCTTATTTAATAAATTGTGCTGGGATAACTGGCTAGCCATATGCAGAAAAATACAACTGGACCACTACCTTTTACTATATACAAAATTTAATTGAAGATAGATTAAAGATCTAAATGTAAAATCTCAAACTATACAAATCCTAGAAGATAACCTAGGAAATACCATTCTGAACAGTACCGTTCTTGGCCTTGGCAGAGAATTTATGACTAACTAAGTCCTCAAAAACAATTGCAACAAAACAAAGTTAACAAGTAGGGCCTACTTAAAGAGCTTTTGCCCAGCAAAAGAAACTGTCAACAGAGTAAACAGACAACCCACAGAATGGGAGAAAAATACTTGCAAATTATGCACCTGATAAAGATCTAATATCCAAAATTTATACTAAACTTAAACCAATCAGCAAGCAAAAAATAACTCCATTAAAAAATGGGCAAAGGACATGGAAAGGCACTTGAACAAGAAGACATACAAGCAGCCAACAAACATGAAAAAATTTTCAACATTATAAAGCAGCAAGGAAATGCAAATCAAAACTACAATGAGATACCATCTCATACCAGTCAAAATAGCTACTATTAAAAAAAAAATCAAAGGCTGTAAGATGCTGGCAAGGCTGTGGAGAGAAGAGAATGTTTATACAATGTTGGTGGCAACGTAAATTAGTTTGGCTAATGTGGAAAGCAGCTTGGCAATTTCTCAAAGAACTTAAAATAGAATTATCATTCAACTTGGTAATTCCATTACTGGGTATATCCCCAAAGGAAAATAAATCATTATACAAAAAAGACACATGCACTCTTATAGTCATTATAGCACTATTCACAGTGGCAATGGCATGGAATCAACCTAGGTGTCCATCTATTGTGAATTGGATAAAGAAAATGTGGTACATATACACCATAGAATACTACACAGCCATAAAAAAAGAGCAAAATCTTGTCCTTTGCAGAGACATGGATACAGCTGGAGGCCAACATCCTAAGTGAATTAATGCATGCTCAGAAAACCAAATACCATATGTTCTCATTTATAAGTGGGAGTTAAACATTGGGTATGTATGGATATAAAGATGGCAACAATACACACTGGAGATTACTAGAGAAGGGAGAGAAGGAATAGGGCAAAACCTGAAAAATTACCTTTTGGGTACTATACTCACTACTAGGTGATGGAATCATTTTTACCGAAAACCTCATCCTATATACCCCTTTAACAAACTTGTACATGCATTCACTGTACAATCACTGTACAATCTAAAGCAAAAGTTGAAATTATTTTAAAAAGAAAAAATAGTATCTTCAATTTAGGTGAAATTCAAAACAATATTCATTGCATTAAACCTGTTTAGAAATTGCTAAAAGATGATTAACAATGCTTTGATGACCCAAGGTACCACACATTCAGTTCCAAAGTGCTATATATATTTTCAGTTACTGACTAAAAAATACATTTTTGTTTTACTTTATTATTAGAAAATATCAAAGGAAGAAATTGTCTATTAAGTAAACCATCTTCTTAAGCAGAAAGAATCTATCATTCTGGGTGAATGATTTATTTTTGCAAGAGTAATTGTTTATAATTTTAAAGTTTCTTTAGCTACTGAGTGCCTGTTTTTATGAAATACATGACCAAAATCTAATTATACAAATAAACAGTCATATTTAAAAGTATAAATTATAACATTGGCAGAAAATTGAAGATTACTTGTTCTAACCAAAATCCACAATCAACTCTTAATTTATTAAAATTAGTGGGGTGAAAATTAGAACATTCAAATGAGAAATTATAATATTCATTAAAGAGTTAATGAAAACATGTCTATCCTGAAACTTAGCATCTGGCAAAGATGCCATCAGGTTTTTACTCCAACCATATGAGGTTGCCACAGCATCAGTTGCAAAAATCATGCACAGCGTAAGCCACTTACATTCAGAAATCAGTTTCCTTAAGGGGTGTCTGGAAGAAATCCAGATTCAATTTGAAAATTAAAGAGTGCATGGTCATGGTGACACTAAACAACTGAAGGGTGTGGAAGAAATAGCAGTGCTACATTAATTGCTTGACACATATTGAAGAGGCAACATGCAAATCATAATTCTACAAGATACAAAAAAATTGATCACTGAGAAAGAAGTTCCTGTAAAGTAAAAGTGTGTCATGCAACACAGTGTGTGTGTGTGTGTGTGTGTGTGTATGTATGTTTTTCTCCCCTCTGGCTGCTCTTTCTCCATGAGCAGGTCAATAATGATAAAAATTTTCCCTTATGAAATAGGGTCTCAATCCCTCCCTAGTGACTGGCCTTTTCAAAATAAAAACTCAAGGCAATGAAACATATACAGCTGAAAATCATCCAGAAGAAAAACATGAACCATCTTAATAACATATTCAATCTCTTTTTCTCACCATATAGAGGTCATTATGTAGACCATAATGTGTGGTGGTGAATGAATGTGTGCATGTGTGTACGTATGTGTATATAGTTATGAATATATTATTCAAGGTTATCTCTGATTTGGAAAAGTCTACATAATTATATAAATCATGCATAAATATAATATATATGCATATTTACATATACATGCATACTTGTTTTCAATTCTCCGATGAGTTAAAATGAACGCATATTTTCTTCTATACATACATATATACAAATTTTAAAGAAAGGATAAGCTGTATGTGTAATAATATTTATTTTCTTAAATACATTTTATAGATTAATATTAAATTGCACAAGCCTATCTCTACCCTATGGCTTTACCTTTATATATATATATATATTTTTTGAGACAGAATCTCACTCTGTCACCTAGGCTGGAGAGCAATGGCGTGATATCAGCTCACTGAAACTTCTGCCTCCCAGGTTCAAGTGATTGTCCTGCCTCAGCCTCCCAAATAGCTGGGACTACAGGTGCCCACCACCACTCCTGGCTAATTTTTTTTTTTTTTTTTTTGATACGGAGTCTCGCTCTGTCACCCAGGCTGAAGTGCAGTGGTGCGATCTCAGCTCACTGCAAGCTCCGCCTGCCAGGTTCATGCCATTCTCCTGCCTCAGCCTCTGGAGTAGCTGGGACTACAGGCACCTGCCACCACGCCCAGCTAAGTTTTTTTGTATTTTTAGTAGAGACGGGGTTTCACCGTGTTAGCCAGGATGGTCTCGATCTCCTGACCTCATGATCCGCCTGCCTCCGCCTCCACCTCCGCCTCCCAAAGTGCTGAGATTAGAGGCGTGAGCCACCGCGCCTGGCCCTTTCTTTTTTTTTAATGTTGGTGTTTTATGCCTTGTACTCTGAATATAACTGAACAACCAAATTCTTCTATTTCAGCAGTGTTGAAGAAACTAAGGTTCTAATTCAATTATCTTGGAAACTAGAATCTTAGCTTGGCATTAGAAGCCACATATTAATCAAGCAATGACAAAAGGTAACAGAGAAGATAAAAAAAATTAAATCATTACATTAAAAATCAAACTACTAATCAAAATCTTGTATTATACTTAGGCAATGTTTTTGCATCTACTAGAAGATTATGCATTAAAATTATCTCCCAAAGTGGTTCATGATTAAACTACAGCTCTTGACTGAGGATCATTTCTTGCTGTATACATGAGAGAGAGTATGTGTGTGTGTGTGTGTGTGTTTGTACATGTATGTGTCTGTTGGTAATTCAGATATGCAGAAAAAATCATTATCCAAAGAGCACTTTTTTATTTATGTTTCTATACTTATTACCTAACAGTACCTAAGAATTCAAAGATGCTCAACTGAAATAAATGTATAGAACTTGAAATTTATCCAAAAGTTATTTCCCTAAAATAGTCTTTTTTTTTAATATACTTTAAGTTTTAGGGTACATGTGCACAACCTGCAGGTTAGTTACATATGTATACAAAGAAGCTTTGTTCTTTCACTCTTTGCAATAAATCTTGCTGCTGCTCACTCTTTGGGTCTACACTGCCTTTATGAGCCATAACACTCACTGCGAAGGTCTGCAGCTTCACTCCTGAAGCCAGCGAGACCACGAACCCACCAGAAGGAAGAAACTCCGAACACATCTGAACATCAGAAGGAACAAACTCCAGACATGCCGCCTTTAAGAACTGTAACACTACCATCAGAGTGAACGGGCAACCTACAAAATGGGAGGAAATTTTCGCAACCTACTCATCTGACAAAGGGCTAATATCCAGAATCTACAATGAACTCAAACAAATTTACAAGAAAACAACAAACAACCCCATCAAAAAGTGGGTGAAGGACATGAACAGACACTTCTCAAAAAGAAGACATTTATGTAGCCAAAAAACACATGGGAAAATGCTCACCATCACTGGTCATCAGAGAAATGCAAATCAAAACCACAATGAGATACCATCTCACACCAGTTAGAATGGCAATCATTAAAAAGTCAGGAAACAACAGGTGCTGGAGAGGATGTGGAGAAATAGGAACACTTTTACACTGTTGGTGGGACTGTAAACTAGTTCAACCATTGTGGAAGTCAGTGTGGCGATTCCTAAGGGATCTACAACTAGAAATACCATTTGACCCAGCCATCTCATTACTGGGTATATACCCAAAGGAATATAAATCATGCTGCTATAAAGACACATGCACACGTATGTTTATTGTGGCACTATTCACAATAGCAAAGACTTGGAACCAACCCAAATGTCCAACAATGATAGACTAGATTAAGAAAATGTGGCACATATACATCATGGAATACTATGCAGCCATAAAAAATGATTAGTTCATGTCCTTTGTAGGGACATGGATGAAATTGGAAATCATCATTCTCAGTAAACTATCGCAAGGACAAAAAACCAAACACCGCATGTTCTCACTCATAGGTGGGAATTGAAGAATGAGAACACATGGACACAGGAAGGGGAACATCACACTCTGGGGACTGTTGTGGGGTCGGGGGAGGGGGGAGGGATAGCATTAGGAGATATACCTAATGCTAAATGACGAGTTAATGGGTGCAGCACACCAGCATGGCACATGTATACATATGTAACTAACCTGCACGTTGTGCACATGTACCCTAAAATTTAAAGTATAATAATAATAAAATAAAATAAAAAAGAACAACAACAAAAAAAGGAACTGTAACACTCACCGCGTGGGTCCACAGCTTCATTCTTGAAGTCAGTGAGACCAAGAATCCAGCAATTCCAGACACATTACTCCTAATATCACAGTGGGGGTACACCCTGTGATGATATGACTTGTAATTTCTAAGGGAGGTATTTCTCCAATATCACAGAGGTGTACATCCTTTGAAAATATGAGTTATAATATCTAAGGGAGATATTACTCCTAATATCTTCTTTTAGATATTACAAATAATATCACAGGGTGTACACCCACCATGATATCAGGAGGAATATCTTCTTTTAGATATTACTAAGGCTTTACATTGCCTTGTGGCTTCTGCTGTCTTGAACGACCTTTGACATCCCCTAAGGGAACTCACTCTAGAGCCCTTCATGAGAGGCCACGTGAAGACAGAGGCTCTGATACCATATTAACCATGTCTTTTTATGTATTCTGACGTTTCGACATCTAGGGCCTTGCTGACCTTGGCAGGCCTGTCCCTCCCAGGGTTAACCAATTCCTAGAGACAGTAAATAACTTGCGCATGAGCGTGCTTTTCACAAACAAACTAACCAGTCCAGAGCTCATGCCCCCAGTTACCTATTTCATCAGGCTTCCACAGGACTCACACACTCTAGGCCACTACTCCTCTGCCCTGAGCACTCCAGAGCCAGGTACCAGACAACTAGGGACAGCCCCTATAACCAGAGCTTGCTGAAATTACTCAAACTAAAATAGCTAACCTTAACCCTGCTCATCTTTTTATTTATTTATTTATTTATTTATATATTTATATATTTTTTATTTTTTATTATACTTTAAGTTTTAGGGTACATGTGCACATTGTGCAGGTTAGTTACATATGTATACATGTGCCATGCTGGTGCGCTGCACCCACTAACTCGTCATCTAGCATTAGGTATATCTCCCAATGCTATCCCTCCCCCCTCCCCCCTCCCCACCACAGTCCCCAGAGTATGGTATTCCCCTTCCTGTGTCCATGTGATCTCATTGTTCAATTCCCACCTATGAGTGAGAATATGCGGTGTTTGGTTTTTTGTTCTTGCGATAGTTTACTGAGAATGATGGTTTCCAATTTCATCCATGTCCCTACAAAGGATATGAACTCATCATTTTTTATGGCTGCATAGTATTCCATGGTGTATATGTGCCACATTTTCTTAATCCAGTCTATCATTGTTGGACATTTGGGTTGGTTCCAAGTCTTTGCTATTGTGAATAAAGATTTAAACGTTAGACCTAAAACCATAAAAACCCTAGAAGAAAACCTAGGCATTACCATTCAGGACATAGGCGTGGGCAAGGACTTCATGTCCAAAACACCAAAAGCAATGGCAACAAAAGCCAAAATTGACAAATGGGATCTAATTAAACTAAAGAGCTTCTGCACAGCAAAAGAAACTACCATCAGAGTGAATAGGCAACCTACAACATGGGAGAAAATTTTCGCAACCTACTCATCTGACAAAGGGCTAATATCCAGAATCTACAGTGAACTCAAACAAATTTACAAGAAAAAAACAAACAACCCCATCAAAAAGTGGGCGAAGGACATGAACAGGCACTTCTCAAAAGAAGACATTTACGCAGCCAAAAAACACATGAAAAAATGCTCATCATCACTGGCCATCAGAGAAATGCAAATCAAAACCACTATGAGATATCATCTCACACCAGTTAGAATGGCAATCATTCAAAAGTCAGGAAACAACAGGTGCTGGAGAGGATGTGGAGAAATAGGAACACTTTTACACTGTTGGTGGGACTGTAAACTAGTTCAACCATTGTGGAAGTCAGTGTGGCGATTCCTCAGGGATCTAGAACTAGAAATACCATTTGACCCAGCCATCCCATTACTGGGTATATACCCAAATGACTATAAATCATGCTGCTATAAAGACACATGCACACGTATGTTTATTGCGGCATTATTCACAACCCTGCTCATCTTGCCTCACTTATTCCTTCCCATGGAAACCACCGTAAAGGCTCTTGCCCACCTTTTTCCATCACTCCTGCCTTCTCGCTGACCACACTGCCTCCCTATTTGGTCCTGCATGGAATAGTACTTTCCTTTCTCTTGGGATCTGTGAGTAACAAACTATCTTTTCAGTGGCAATCGACTCGTGTTCTGTTGGTCTCTCCATACCTGAAGAATAATGCAACCTATATATTTTTTATATCAACTAAAATTTATTTAATTAAGCATAAAGTTAATTTCACATTTGTCTACAATCACAGTAAATACAGTTCTTTAAATGCCATGGCCTTTAAAATGTAAAGCCTCCCCACCTGCAAGATTACATATATAAAACTCCCACAATTGTTTATATAATAGTGGATTAGTTAACCAAATTAAAATAGTTATACTATCTAGAATAAAATAAAATGGAAATAATTTACACGTAAGATTCATATTTAAATCATCCTTATTTACAAAATACTATCCCGAGAATTATAATTCTATTAAGTTTCAATTTGAGCAAAAGTGTAATCACTGAAAATGAGAACAGTCAAAATGACTTTTGAAGAGAGCAAAAATATTGTCAGGTTTCTTGCTGTGGTTCTGGATCTTCAGCAGCAGGCTCATTTGAAGGCAGACTCAACCCTGAAGGGAACTCACTCTATCTTCAGAATGTGGGGGTGGCGGGGGGAATTCCAGGTCTTAGGGGAAGGTAAGGAGGAAAACCCCTCAGTGGACAGACATTTCTCATTGCAAATGGAACACGTGGTGGACCTGGGACATCCCTTGGTGGAAAATAATCTGGAGAAGCTCCAAACATGGTTCCTGGAGGAGGTGGAGGGAAAGGAGGTCCTCTTCTCATGAACGGGCCCCTCGTATCCACTGGAAACAATGGATCTCTGATTGGAGCAAGAGGTGGAGGAACAAAGCCAGGGCCAGTCACTTCATTTCCAGCAGGGAGAGATGAATCAGGCACATTTAAATTACCAAGATTATCTTTGGTATCATTTCTACTGGATTCCATTTCTGAAGGCATTGACCCATCCATTTTATCCAAAGGAGGCTTATTAAAACTTCTGAGTTCTGCTGGTCCAGAGCGTCTAGCACAATTAGAATAAAACCTGTCTTGCCTTTGTGGAGGAAGAGCTGAATCAGGATATGATTGTCCTGGTGGAGGAGACATCATCCTACGGTCCTGTTCCCACGGAGGTGACAGGAACCCAGTGTCAAAAGGAGCCCTGTGAGGATTGGTAAACCTATCACAGCTTGATTCTCCTCTTTCCTTGGTAATCTGGTGGTCCAGAGGATTCCCTGGGCCTCTTGGGCCTCTTCCTCCTCCCCCTGGAAGCAAAGGTGAGAGTCTCAGTGGGCCCTCCAACAAAGTCGGAAGATAGAGAAAAGCTCTCATTTCAGATGAAGGCCGACCCAATGGTGAGGGACCATATGAGGAATGCTCTCTGCCAAATGCTGTATTTGGAACATCAAGTGCATAAGGATCTTTTTCTAAAAGTTTAATTGTAAACTCTGTTTCAGCTAATTTTTGTCTGTTGTGAGCATTTTCTTTCCTTAAATCGTCGAGGTTTCTTTCAGCAGTCCATGCTGCCAAACAATTATCGTGTGCTTTTTTCTCATGGTATATAATCTTCCCTTGATAAATATGAGTAGTTCTCTGAAATTCTTCTTCAAGATCTTTGGCTTGCTTTCTGCAGGTCTCCAGCTCTTCAGCGGCATGGGTGATCATTTAATCTACTTTAGAAAGTTTCTCTTTCTCTAGCCGGTTATTTTCCTCTACTATTAATTTCCTGTAGAGTTTCCTTTCATTTTCTTGATATAATTCTGTCATTACCTTAAGTTTCTGTTGAAGCTTCTGATTCTCACTTTCAAAATGTGTGTTTTCCAACTGCAAAGATACTTGTTCCGTCTGAAGATTTTTAATATGCCCTCTAAGCTCTTCCTTGGTTTTATCAACTTTAGATAACCGTATATAAATTTGGTTTCTTTCTCCTTCTAAGGTTGTTAAAGAAGCATTTAACTTAGCAGCATGAAGCAGTTTCTTCAAAGCTCCTTTTGGAGGATTATCTAAGTAAGCACCATCTTCTGATTCACTGTTCATTTCTAATTCCAAGTTACCATCATCCGTTATGTCTTCTTCCAGCATAGCAGCCTGATCTTTGATCTTTAGCAAGTGTTCAGTCAGAGTCTTGATGTGATTTTCTTTATCATTTAGAACTTGTTCTGCGTGTACTTTGGGTCTTCAAATGTTATTTTCTGTTTATTAAGTTCACTCACTTGTTCTTTCCATACTTCAGCTTCTTGCAAAAGCTGTTTCTGGCTTTCCTGAAGTTGAGAATTTTCATTTAAAGTATACTGTATTCCTATCTTCATTCTTTCTTCATTCATTTGAAATATCTTGAAGGTCATTTTGGCTTCAGCTACATGGGATTTGAGGGATTTTGACTCATCTTCTAGAGACTGTATCCTTTTGGAAATATCCGCCATCACCTCATCTTGTTCAGAATGTTTAGATTTCTCTTCTTTTAACTCCTTTTCTGGACAGGGTATTTCATGCTCCAGTTCAGAATTGAACCTGCTCAGCTTTTCACAGGTTGCCTCCAAACTCTGTGCTTCTGTTGCCTCCTTCTCAAAGCTGGAATCGTCTAAAGATGACTCTACTTCATAGCTTTCATACTCTTTTTGAACAAGGCCAAATTTTTCAAGTAGTCTACATTTTTCTTCAATTAGTCCAGAAAGCGCTACAGCAAGCTTTTTCTCTCTTCCCACATAAAGCCGACTCCTAACCGATCTAAAACTTCTCCACAAGAAAAAGGGAACAGCAAAAAATCCAACGACAGCGGCACATATCACCAATTCCCATGGTAATCCATAAGGATTCGAATCTGGTCTCCTGCCTTCAGTCAGTGCTGCCATAACCCTGCGTGGCTCCTCCAGGACCAGCCCCCAGTAAGGCTGAGGGGTAGCCCTGGGCGCCTCCATAGCGCAGTAACCCAGGCTTGTCGGGGCCACAATAAGCTGCGGAGAACACTCAGCTTTCAGTTAGGAACAGAATCTGCACCTGGCAACCGGAGCGGACCACTGAGGAGCCGGCTGCCGGGGGGAGCTGGGGGACGCGGGAACCCACAGACCTCACAGGCCCATAGAAAAGGTACAGTAAAAATATAGCATAAAATATTTTTTAAAGATATGCTTGTATAGAGTACTTACCATAAATAAATGGAGCTTGCAAGATTGGAAATTGCTGTGGGTGAGTTAGTAAGTGGTGAGTGAATGTGAAGGCCTAGGGCACTACTATACACTACTGCAGACTTCACAAGCGCTGCACACTTAAGCTACACTAATTAATTAAAATTGTTTTCTTCAATAATAAATTAACCTTAGCTTACTGTAACTTTTAAACTTTATAAATGTTTAAACTTTTTTAACTTTTTTACTTTTTTGTAATAACACTTCACTTACAACACAAACATATTGTACAGCTGTACAAAAATGTCTTCTTTATATCCTTATTTTATAAGCTTTTTTAATTAAATTTTTCTTTTTCTTTTTTACTTTTTAATAGTTTTTTGTTAAAAAAAACCAAGACATAGACACACACATTAGCCTCAGCCTACACAGGGTCAAGATTATCAATACCACTGTCTTCCATCCCCACATCTTGTCCCACTGGAAGGTCTTCAGGGGCAATAACAGGCATGAAGCTGTCGCCTCCTATGATAACAATGCCCACTTTTGGATACCTCCTGAGGGACCTGCCTGAGGCTGTTTTACGGTTAACTTCTAACCATACGCTCTAAAATAATGACAAAAATTATAGTACAGGTTGGTCCAATGATAGTGGGTTATCAGAACTTATTAACATTTAGTGTCACTAAAGTTGGTATAAAACCCTCCACTGCTAAATTTAAATGGTTTATAGGTTTTTGGGCTTTTTTTTTTTTTTTAAATAGGCTGGGTGCAGTAACTCACGAATGTAATCCCAGCACTTCGGGAGGCTGAGGCAGCCAGATCACTTGAGGTCAGGATTTCAAGACCAGCCTGGCCAATATACTGAAACCACATCTCTATTAAAAACACAAAATTAGTCAGGCATGGTGGCACACACCTGTAATCCCAGCTACTCAGGAGGCTGAGGCAGGAGAATCACTTGGACCAGGAGGCAGAGGTTTCAGTGAGCCAAGATAGCACCACCGCATTCCAGTCTGGGGATAGACAGAGACCCCATCTTAAAAAAAGAATCATATACCAGATACATAAATATCAATTCCTCATTCATGGGGAATCTTGTTGATCATTCTGGACGCTTCATATTGAGGAGGGGCATCCTGGGCAGCCTCATACCATGGGTGGCTATGTGACCCCCCAGGAATCAAAGGTTAATCTAATACTATCCTTTTCTTCTGAAACAATCTTTCTTTTTCCAGTCCCCTACTTCCACCGAAGACAAATCTCAGCAAGACAAATCTACCCGCAAAATAAGCTGGAGTCCCATAAACGTGGCCTGATTATCCCACAAAGTGCAGCAAGAATTGCTGTCCACACAGGCTCTCCTAAATTGGCCTTGCTGGAACCTCTCACAAGGCCATTTCAGTCAAAGACCTGGGAAAATAGCCAGTTCATCCACCTGTGTCACAGTGTAAAATAAAATAGATTCTTATTGAACTTATGCAAACAAACACATTGCCATGAATTAAGAATATTCACAAATAATTTACAAATTCTGGATAAGTTAGGCATAGAGAGAACTATGCCTCAAATTCTGTTTGAGGAAAGCATACTGTATTCAATATACTTAAAGCATACTCAGAGGCAATAAAAAGCTCCAAAGAAAAAAATTTTCCAGACTCTGAAAAACAAAACAAAAAGAATCAGCAATATTTCAAATGAAAAAACCATAACAAATTATTTCAGTCTCCATTAATTCAGTCCATGCAATCAACTTCTGGTATGCTTCATATTGAGTTAGCAATCTTTATGAACATATCAGCATTTCAATTAGTGCCCTGGAAGTTTTCTCTCTAATCCAATGGCACAGTCTACAAAGTTATCAGAAAACTGCATTCGAGAGGTTGAATTTTTCATAAACTTCCCCAAAGAAGAAAGCCCTGGACTGTAGCTGATTATAAGTCACTTTTTGAGAAGGATCAAAGCAAAACTACAATTCTGGATGACAAAAGTTTTAAGACAGCCATAGTTAAAGGCACAGTTAACAAGGGTATTTTGTTATTCCTGTGGCATACAAGTTAACATAATAATAATAATTACTGTGACAACATATATTAAGACATGTATTCATTTTAGAACTGTCATATCATCCTGGAACTTCAGGAGGCCAAGGCGAGTGGATCATCTGAGGTCAGGAGTTCAAGACCAGCCCAGCCAACATGGTGAAACCTTATCTCCACTAAAAATACAAAAATTAGTTGGGCGTGGTGATGCATGCCTGTAATCCCAGCTACTTGGAAGCCTGAGGCACAAAAATCTCTTGAATCTGGGAGGCAGAGGCTGCAGTGAGCTAAGATTGTGCCACTGCACTCCAGCCTGGGCAACAGAGCAAGACCCATCTAAAAAATAAATAATAGATAAATAAATAAATAAAACCCAAAGGAAGCTGAACACCACCTGAGATTGACAATGCTTCCTGCATAATTCTAACATAACAAATAAGCCGAATAAACCTAATATGTCTCTCTTGGACTTCAGGGAACCTTATACCCAAAAAAGTTAGTTTGAGGTCAAAAAGACTGAATTTAGAACTTGAAATTTTGCCATTGGAAAGTTTGTTAGAGATCAAAGTTTTAAGACACTTGACATCACAAAACAGGATTACAAGTCACTATAAAATAGCCATTCATTTAGCAAAAATGGTAATACAAAACAGCTTACCCTTTGATAGTGAGGAAACTCAGCTTCCCAAACAATAAGCCCTAATAAAGACAGCATGAGGCCAACTAGGAGGGAGAGAACCCTCTCTTTTTCTGTAGTTTTACTCAAAAATCTCTTATCTCCTTTTTTTTTTAAAATTATACTTTAAGTTTTAGGGTACATGTGCACCATGTGCAGGTTAGTTACATATGTATACATGTGCCACATGTGCCATGTTGGTGTGCTGCACCCATTAACTCCTCATTTAACATTAGGTATATCTCCTAATGCTATCCCTCCCCCCTCCGCCCACCCCACAACAGGCCCCAGAGTGTGATGTTCCCCTTCCTGTGTCCATGTGTTCTCATTCTTCAACTCCCACCTATGAGTGAGAACATGCGGTGTTTGGTTTTTTGTCCTTGCAATAGTTTGCTGAGAATGATGGTTTCCAGCTTCATCCATGTCCCTGCAAAGGACATGAACTCATCATTTTTTATGGCTGCATAGTATTCCATGGTGTATATGTGCCACATTTTCTTAATCCAGTCTATCATTGTTGAACATTTGGGTTGGTTCCAAGTCTTTGCTATTGTGAATAGTGCCGCAATAAACATACGTGTGCATGTGTCTTTAGAGCAGTATGATTTATAATCCTTTGGGTATATACCCAGTAATGGGATGGCTGGGTCAAATGGTAATTCTAGTTCTAGATCCCTGAGGAATCGCCACACTGACTTCCACAATGGTTGAACTAGTTTACAGTCCCACCAACAGTGTGAAAGTGTTCCTATTTCTCCACATCCTCTCCAGCACCTGTTGTTTCCTGACTTTTTAATGATCGCCATTCTAACTGGTGTGAGATGGTATCTCATTGTGGTTTTGATTTGCATTTCTCTGATGACCAGTGATGATGAGCATTTTTTCATGTGTCTTTTGGCTGCATAAATGTCTTCTTTTGAGAAGTGTCTGTTCATATCCTTGGCCCACTTTTTGATGGGGTTGTTTGTTTTTTTCTTGTACATTTGTTTGAGTTCATTGTAGATTCTGGATATTAGCCCTTTGTCAGATGAGTAGGTTGCAAAAATTTCCTCCCATTCTGTAGGTTGCTTGTTCACTCTGATGGTAGTTTCTTTTGCTGTGCAGAAGCTCTTTAGTTTAATTAGATCCAATTTGTCAATTTTGGCTTTTGTTGCCATTGCTTTTGGTGTAAAATAGCCTTTTTACTCAGTTTTCATAATACCTGCCAGTCTATCATTAGAGATTCATTACTTTGGGTTTCGTATTGCCCTCTTCAGGTAGATTCTCTAGATAACATATAATCTAAATAATGAAGTAATCCATTATATGTCTACCTAATGAGATTTGTTTTTATCAGACATTTTAGTATTGACAATAGGTACCATGAAAGGATAAAAGTATTTGAATTACTGTAAAATTATAGAAAGTTGAGGAAAAGATTCTAATGTACAAATGTACCTGGAGTCAATTTTATGTACTTGGGTGTAAATAAGAAGTTATTTTTTATAATCTGACTACTGTTTTTGATGCTATTTAGTTAAATCTGTCACTGTTGATGTTTTAACTTTGCTGGAAAGAAAATGGAATTATTTGAAACCACAATTCTATTGTGCTACTATTGTTTACTTTTCCATCAAAGGAAGTTTATATCATCCTTTATCCTGTTTATATATTTAATTACTAATTTCTTACATTTTGACACATAACACATCTTCACGGATAATTCTGACACCAAGTTAACACATACTTAGCGTTGATTATTTATCAACTCTCCCTTTCTTAATTTGTTTTCTGGCCACTCTCCTATGCATAGAAAATGTCATGTAGTGAACCACTCATTGAAAATGTGAGAATGTTGTTTTACATATTATATTAATAATAACAGGTAAAATGATGGTCACTGTTAGAAACTTTATCACACCTAATAAAAACCAACATTTCCAATGTCAGTAGAAAAATCGTCATGCATGTTTTTCAGGATTTTAAGACTATCATATCAATAGACTTTTTTTTTTTTAACTGTGGAATAAAGAACTCCATCATGACATTGTCCTACTGTCTCATTATACACATCTCTGCTGTGCTTCCATCTGTTGGATGTTAATATATAGTCAATGGGAACCATAGGACATTCAAAATTTTTATAGGAACACATAGGTGATAAATGGCTATTAGGATTAAAAGTAATAAAGGAATTTCTAGAAAACATCTAGATTGAAAATTATATAAAAGCAGACCTGATAGATAAATCCTTCCTCAAGTAATAACTAGTTTATATCAAAAACTGAGCTAAATGACCTTTTGTTAATAACCAGCCAAATATTAGTTCCTGCTCACCTATATACTCATCTGAAAGCATGGTGCTCACATTTCCTGAACATAAATTTCATGTTATTTTCTGCTTCATCAAAAGTTTCACTTGTATTTAAATATAATAGAGGATTCAAAAGCTATCTACATAATTCAGGCAAAAATATAGTTAAGAAAATAAAGCTCAATATTCAATTGTATTTTTAAGATTGATACTAATTAATTCAACATCGATCAAGATATATTTTCTATATATACATTAGTTATAAAATTGATAACTGTATAATACTTATAATGTTATAGTAAAACTCCAGTTACTTTGTTCAACCAGGAAATATGCATATCAAATCTTTTGCTCAGAGTCTGGATTAAAAAAGGAATTTCCAGTTCATTATTCCATCAATTCTCCAATCTTATTATTTCTTATTCTTCTCAGTAGTTTCCAGTTTAGGTTACATATATTTTTTCTGTCTTTTCTTTATGTGCTTGCTCTTTCTTCTCTCAGTGTGAGAATTTGTGAAGTGCCCTCAAGGTACATATCCACCTTTAGATATTCAATTCAATTTCATTATGTTTGTAGATTTCACTGTAGAAATAATAAAGTCTGCAGCATGTGGTAGAACAATAAACTTTGCACCTTCTGGTGCACTCAGAGGCATAAATGTGTCTTTTTTTTATTCATCTGTCTTGAGCAGCTACAGATTTTAATTCTAAGTTACTCATTGACATTCTAAATGTTGTGGGGTAAAGGGATGGGGTCACCATGATATGAAACTATTTACTAAGCATCTATACTTGGAAGTGACAAAGTATATTTATATGCCATTGGTGGAAAAAATGTTCCAAGTAAAAACACATTCATCATGTCACACAAATATTTTCTGTCTGTAGTTGCCATACTCAGCCAAATGTCAAGGTATTGGTACTTGAACCTAGAATTTTAACTGTGGCAATTGTGCAACTAAAAACTTTCTGGAAGGCAACATATCCCTAATGAATGCTTCAGGTGGAAAGTAACAACATAATTGGGCATATGTAATTGCCAGAAGTGACTTGTTTTTATTTGCATGCATAAACCAGTAAGAAGGAATGTCTGTATTTTGTTAGAAGTGTCATTTACGTCCAGTGACTATGTCTACAGCATTTTGTAAGCTCCAGTAGAAAAAATAGATTAATAACATGGATTCATGGAGTCAACCAACCCACTTTCTAATGGAGAGAAAAACATAGGCATGTGCTTATAGCTATATAATATGCATTAAATATAGCTGTATACATACACAGTGAGAAGAGAGAGAATTGTTTTGAACTTAACAGAGAGATTATAGTTCTGCCTTAAAAGAAAACAATGCTATGCTTGAAAGGCAAAAATTTGAGAAATTCTTTTCTGGCAAGGGTAATGTAGTATGGAAGTAAAAACTTTTGTGAAGGAGTTCTACTTCAGTACTCTGTCAGATTTCATTGGTATTCCCTTACACCTTCAAACTGTAAGGCTCATAGATAGAATTATCAGAATAGAAGGAATACTAGGAGAGAGTATAATATCATAGAACTAGGCACTTTTCATGGATTAAAGACTTAAACATTAGACATAAAACCATAAAAACCCTAGAAGAAAACCTAGGCATTACCATTCAGGACATAGGCATGGGCAAGGACTTCATGGCTAAAACACCAAAAGCAACAGCAACAAAAGCCAAAATTGACAAATGGGATCTAATTAAACTAAAGAGCTTCTGCACAGCAAAAGAAACTACCATCAGAGTGAACAGGCAACCTACAAAATGGGAGAAAATTTTTGCAACCTACTCATCTGACAAAGGGCTAATATCCAGAATCTACAATGAACTCAAACAAATTTACAAGAAAAAAACAAACAACCCCATCAAAAAGTGGGCCAAGGATATGAACAGACACTTCTCAAAAGAAGACATTTATGCAGCCAAAAGACACATGAAAAAATGCTCATCATCACTGGTCATCAGAGAAATGCAAATCAAAACCACAATGAGATACCATCTCACACCAGTTAGAATGGTGATCATTAAAAAGTCAGGAAACAACAGGTGCTGGAGAGGATGTGGAGAAATAGGAACACTTTCACACTGTTGGTGGGACTGTAAACTAGTTCAACCATTGTGGAAGTCAGTGTGGCGATTCCTCAGGGATCTAGAACTAGAATTACCATTTGACCCAGCCATCCCATTACTGGGTATATACCCAAAGGATTATAAATCATACTGCTCTAAAGACACATGCACACGTATGTTTATTGCGGCACTATTCACAATAGCAAAGACTTGGAACCAACCCAAATGTTCAACAATGATAGACTGGATTAAGAAAATGTGGCACATATACACCATGGAATACTATGCAGCCATAAAAAATGATGAGTTCATGTCCTTTGCAGGGACATGGATGAAGCTGGAAACCATCATTCTCAGCAAACTATTGCAAGGACAAAAAACCAAACACCGCATGTTCTCACTCATAGGTGGGAGTTGAAGAATGAGAACACATGGACACAGGAAGGGGAACATCACACTCTGGGGCCTGTTGTGGGGTGGGCGGAGGGGGGAGGGATAGCATTAGGAGATATACCTAATGTTAAATGAGGAGTTAATGGGTGCAGCACACCAGCATGGCACATGTATACATCTGTAACTAACCTGCACATTGTGCACATGTACCCTAAAACTTAAAGTATAATAATAATAATAAAAAGAAAAAAAAAAGAACTATGCACTTTTACAGAATTTTCTTGACTGCTTATCCACAAAGGACTACAAAGAGCTCTAATACACAAAATTTTGGATAGAAAACAAGCAGAATTTATCATAAATTGTGTTTCAAATATGTTCTACTTCCTCATTGAGCCATATACCTTTAAAAATTTCATATGCGAAGAAAACTCAACTATGTTATAACCACGGGTTCAAAAACGAAATGGGTTGCACACCATGTTCTTCATTGTTTTTATCCTTTAACAAGAACCAATTTGGAAAATGAGAAAAGCTTGCAGGACACGTGACAAAAAGGAAAATAAGTGTGATAATCTTGATAAAGAGCTTTATTACTTTATTTCCCCCTCCCCCATCTCTAAAAAGAAATCAGAGAGTCTAGGAAGAGAATTTTGACTATGATTTGGGAAAATGGAATGGGAAATTCTTCTTCCCTTACATGAACACTTGGCATCCATTTTCACGTCATTTTCCTATTTTTTCAGAGCAAGAGTGTGGCAATTGTGTATTGAATGCACTTACTCAGTTCTTATGCATCTACCATATCTGTTTAGATGGAATTGTAACTGTGTGTTCATAACAGTGCTATGAATTAGGGAATATAATGGAACTAGACCAAAAGGGTTTGGCCCAAAACAAGCTATCTGAAAATCTCATCATTTCAAGCATTTCTTCTGAGCAATTTTCACACGTATCCCAACTGGAGAAAATAGTTGATTGGCTACACAACAAAAATCATATTGCTGATCCAAATGCACAACATAATTTCCTTGATACTTAAGGAAAAACAATATTCAGCACTGTGTACCTGTGGAACAGGTTCAGGAACTGAATTTTTTTATGTTTACTTGTTATCTCTTAGCCTTCTCTTCTCACCTCCTATGCTAATTCAAGGTGGAATTGATAGATAAAACTGCTTCAGCCATATGTTGATTTCATCAACAGTATCAAGTTTTAATATTATGATGTATATCTGAATCCTATCCTCTATTACTTACTATGTGGTATGTCATTAACTAAATCTAACTAAAATAAGGCTTTGCCCAACTTGTGTTATATTTGCTAACATGCAATTAAAGTAGTAGGCAACATGATTTTTCCTAAGCACTGAATAAATAAAACTGGGATAATAATACATATTGACCATATTTCATGGACTATGTAATATTGAGAATAGCATCAAACATTAAGAAAAAAAATACCACAGCTGGGAGAAACCATGGAGGAAAACAATAAACCATGCTGGATTTCTCATAAGTAATAATTAGAAAAATACATTATTTTTTGGCATTCATAATGTTAATTTCAACAGGATTGATGACAAGTATATGTTTTAATAAGCTTTCTATGTTCAAAAAATATATTTACAGGAACATTGCAAAGATTGTACAGATATTTTCTGTATAACTTTCACCCAATTTCAGTTTTATTTAATGTTGTTATCTTCCACTATTGAAGTTCATTTGTCAAAACTAAGAACACAATATTAGTGCAGGTACACCTCAAAAATATTGTGGGTTCAGTCCCAAACAACTCCAACAAAGGGAATATCCTAATAAAGCAAGTCACACAAATAGTTTGTCTTCCCACTGCATATAAATATGTTTACACTGTACTGTAATCTATTAAGTATGCAATAGCATTGTGTCTAAAACCAATGTGTATATCTTAATGTAAAAATAATTCATTGCTAAAAGAAGCTAACAATCCTCTGAACTGTCAGCTAGTTATAATCTCTTTGCTGGTGGAAGGTCTTGCCTGCCTGTTGATGGCTACTAGCTGATCAGAGTGATGATGGTTCCTGATGGCTGAGATGGCTATGGCAATTTAAAAAAGAAAGGACAACAGTGAAGTTTGCCACATTCATTCTTCCTTTCACTAAAAGATTTCTCTGTAGCATGAGATGCTGTTTGATAGTATACTCAAACCCTGCCACTGCTTTATTAAGTAAAATTATGTAATACTTTAAATTACTTGTTGTCATTTCTACAATGTTCACAGCATCTTCACCAGTACTACAATCCATCTCAGCAAACCACTTTCTTGGCTTATCGCTAAGAAGCAACTCCTCATCCATTAAAGATTTAGCATGAGATTGCGGTAATTCAGCTACATCTACAGACTCATTTCTAATTCTAGTTATCTTGCTATTACCACCACATGTGCAGCTTCTTCCTCTGCTGAAGTCTTGAAATCCTCAAATTCATCCATGAGAGTTGGCATTAACTTCTTCCAAACTCCTGTAAATGTTAATATTTTGACCTCCCCTCATAAATTAAAAATGTTCTTAATGGCGTCTAGAATGGTGAGTTCTTCCCAGAAGGTTTTCACTTTAATTTGCTCAGATCCAGCGAGGAATCACTATCTTTTGCAGCTATAGCCTTATGAAGTATATTTCTTAAACAATAAGACTTAAAATTCAAAATGAATCTTTGATCCATGGGCTGCAGAATGAATGTTTTGTTAGCAGGCATGAAAACAATGTTAATCTCCATCAGAGCTCCTGGGTGACTAGGTGCATTGTCAACGAGCAGTAATATTTGCAAAATTTGCAAAGAATTTTTTTAACTGAGCCATAAGTCTTAACAGTGGGCTTAAAATATTCAGTAAACCACGATGTAAACAGATGTGTGGTCATCCAGGCTTTGTTTTTCTATGTATAGAGCACAGGCAGAGTAGATTCAGCATAATTCTTAAGGGCCTTAAATTTTCAAAGTGGTAAATGCGCATTGCTGCATTAGCCCCTAACAAAAGACAGTCAGCTGCCTTTCGAAGCTGTGAAGCCAGGCATTGTCTTCTTTGCTCCAGCGATGAAAGTCCTAAATGGTATCTTCTTCCAATATAAGTCTGTTTCATCTGCAATGAAAATCTGTTGTTTAGTGTACCCACCTTCATCAATGACCTTAACTAGATCTTCTGGATAACTTGCTGCAGCTGCTACATGAGCACTTGATGCTTCGTCTTATACTTTAATGTGGTGGAGATGGCTTCTTAAACCTCATGAACTAATCTCTGTTAGCTTCAAACTTTTCTTCTGCAGCTTCCTCACTTTGCTCAGCCAATATCGAATTAAAGAGAGGTAGGGCCTTATTCTAGATTAGGCTTTGGACTTAAGGGAATACTGTAGCCTGTTTGATCTTCCATCCAGACCCCTTAGATTTCCTCCACATAAGCTATAATAACTTGATTTCACTTTCTTAGCATTCCCGTGTTCACTTTTAACTTCCTCAAGACCTGTTTCTTTGCATTTACAACTTGGGTTACTGTTTGGCCCAAGAAGCCTTGCCTTTGGCCTATATGGTCTTTTGACATGCCTTCCTCACTAAACTTAGTCATTTTTAGGTTTTCATTTAAAGTAAAAACATGTAACTCTTCCTTTTATTTGAACACTTAGAGACCATTGTAAAGTTATTCATCGTTCTAATTTCAATATTGCATTTCTCAGGGAATATGGAGGTCTGAGTAGAGGGAATATAGAGGGTATAGCCGGTCAGAAAACACACCTTTATTAAGTTTGCTGTTTTATAAGAGTGTCATTGCAATAGTAAATTCAAAGATCACTGATCATAGATTACCACAGCAGACATAATAATAATGAAATATTTAAAATATTGCCAGAATTACCAAAATGTGACACAGAAACATGAAATGAGGACATGCTGGAAAAACAGACTTGTTCAACACAGGGTTTCAACAAACCTTCAATTTGCAAAAAATGCAGTATGCACGAAGGGCAATAAAGCAAAACACAATGAATGGAGGTGTACCTGTGCTGTGCATCACTATCTACTAATCTCTAGAATTAATTCAAATTTCACCAGTGCCTTTTTTTTTTTTTTTTTGGCAGAGTCTCCCTCTGTTACCCAAGCTGCAGTGCAGTGGCATGATCTCAGCTCACTGCAAACTCTGGGTTCAAGCAACCCTCCCACCTTAGCCTTTGGAGTAGCTGGGATTACAGGCCTGCACCATCACACCCAGCTAAATTTTGTATTTTTAATAGAAATGGGATTTTGCCATATTGGCCAGGCTGGTCTGAAACTCCTGGACTCAAGTGACTCACTCATGCTGGCCTCCCAAAGTGCTGGGATTAGAGGCGTGAGCCACCATGCCTGGCCTTAAGAGTGTTTTCTTTCTTTCTTTCTTTCTTTCTTTCTTTTTTTTCCATAGGTTATTGGGGTACAAGTGGTGTTTGGTTACATGAGTAAGTTCTTTAGTGGTAATTTGTGACATTTTGGTGCCCTCATCACCTAAGCAGTATATACTGCACCCTATTTGTAGTCTTTTATCCCTTGTGACCTCTCCCACCCTTCCCTCCAAGTCCCCAAAGTCCATTATATCATTCTTATGCCTTTGTGTCCTCATACCTTAGCCTCCACCTGTCAGTGAGAACATAAGATGTTTGGCTTTCAATTCCTGAATTACTTCACTTAGAATAATAGTCTCCAGTCTCATCCAGGTCACTGCAAAGCCATTAATTTATTCCTTTTTATGGCTGAGTAGTATTCCATCATATATATATATCTCACAGTTTTTTTATCCCATCATTGATCGATGGGCATTTGGGTTGGTTCCACGATTTTGCAATTGTGAATTGTGCTGCTATAAACATGCATGTGAAAGTATCTTTCTTGTATAATGACTTTTCTTCCTCTGGGTGGATACCCAGTAGTGGGATTGCTGGATCAAATGGTAGATCCACTTTTAGTTGTTTAAGGAATCTCCACACTGTTTTCCATAGCGGTTGTACTAGTTTACATTCCCACCAGCAGTGTAGAAGTCTTCCCTGATAACCACATTCATGTCAACATCTACTGTTTTGTTGATTTTTTTTATTATGGCCATTCTTGCCAGAGTAAAGTGGTATCACATTGTGGTTTTGATTTGCATTTCCCTGATCATTAGTGATGTTGAGCATTTTTTCATATGTTTGTTTGCCATTTGTTTATTTTCTTTTGTGAATTGTCTATTAATGTCCTTAGCTCACTTTTTGATAGGATTGTTTTTTTTTTTTCTTTCTGATTTGTTTGAGCTCATTGTAGATTCTGGATATTAGGTCTTTGTCAGATGTAGAGATTGTGAACATTTTCTCCTGCTCTGTGTGTTGTCTGTTTACTCTGCTGACTGTTCCTTTTGCTGTGCAGAAGTTCTTTAGTTTAATTAAGTAAGTCCCAGCTGTTTATCTTTGTTTTTATTGCATTAGTTTTTGGGCTCCTGGTCATGAAATCCTTGCCTATGCCAGTGTCTAGAAGGGCTTTTCCAATGTTATCTTCCAGAATTTTTATAGTTTCAGGTCTTAGATTTAAGTCCTTAATACATCTTGAGTTGATTTTTGTATGAGGTGAGAGATGAGGATCCAGTTTCTTTCTCCTACATATGGCTAGCCAATTATCCCAGCACCATTTGTTGACAAGGGTGTCCCAGGCTGGGCGTGGTGACTCACACCTGTAATCCCAGCACTTTGGGAGGCCAAGGTGGGCTGATCACAAGGTCAGGAGATTCTGACCATCCTGGCTAACACTGTGAAACCCCGTCTCCACTAAAAATACACACACACACAAAAAAAATTAGCTGGACGTGGTGGTGGGCACCTGTGGTCCCAGCTACTTGGGAGGCTGAGGCAGGAGAATGGTGTGAACCCAGGAGGTGGAGCTTGCAGTAAGCCGAGATCATACCACTGCACTCCAGCCTGGGCAACAGAGCAAGACTCTGTCTCAAAAAAAAGATAATGAAAAGGATGTACCTTCCCTACTTTATATTTTTGTTTGCTTTGTCGAAGATCAGTTGGCTATAATTATTTGGGTTCATTTCTGGGCTTTCTATTCTGTTCATTGGTCTATGTGCCTATTTTTATACCAGTAACATGCTGTTTTGATGACTATTTCCTTATAGTATAGTTTGAAATCAGGTAGTGTGGTGCCTCCAGATTTGTTCTTTTCGCTTAATCTTGCTTTGGCTATACAGACACTTTTTTGGTTCCATATGAATTTTATAATTTTTTTTTATAATTAGTTGAAGAATGATGGTGGTATTTTGATGGAGATAGCCTTGAATTTGTAGATTGCTTTTGGAAGTATGGTCATTTTCACAATATTGATTCTACCCATCCATGAGCATGGGATGTGTTTCCATTTGTTTGTGTTGTCTATGATTTCTTTCAGCAGTGCTTCATAGTTTTCTTTGTAGAGATCTTTTGCCTCCTTGGTTAGGTATATTCCTAAGTATTTAATTTATTTTTGCAGCTATTGCGAAAAAGCCTGAGTTCTTGATTTGGTTCTCTACTTGGTCACTGTTGGTGTATAGAAGAGCTACTGATTTGCGTACATTAATCTTGTATCCAGAAACTTTGCTGAATTCTTTGATCAGTTCTAGGAGCTTTCTGGAGGAGTCTTTAGGGTTTTTGAGATAAAAAATCATATCATCGGCAAACAGTGACAGTTTGATTTTCTCCTTACTGATTTGGATGCCCTTTTTTTCTTTCTCTTGTGTGACTGCTCTGGATAGGACTTCCAGTACTATGTTGAATAGAAGTTGTGAGAGTGGACAACCTTGTCTTGTTCCAATTCTCAGAGGGAATGCTTTCAACTTTTCCCCATTCAGTATTATGTTGGCTGTGGGTTTGTTATAGATGGCTTTTATGACATTGAGGTATGTCCCTTGTATGCCAATTTTGCTGAGAGTTTTAATCATAAAGGATGCTGGATTCTGTTGAATGCTTTTTCTGCATCTATTGAGATCATCATGTGATTTTTGTTTTTAAATCTCTTTATGTGGTGTATCGCATTTATTGACTTGCATATATATGTTAAACCACCCCTGCATCCTTGGTATGAAACCCACTTGATCATGGTGAATTATCTTTTTGATATGTTGTTGTATTTGGTTAGCTAGTATTTTGTTAAGGATTTTAGCATCTATGTTCATCAGGGATATTGGTCTGTAGTTTTCTTTTTTGGTTATGTCCTGTCCTGGTTTTGGTTTTAGAGTGATGCTGGCTTCGTAGAATGAAGAGAGGGTTCCTTCTTTCTCTATCTTGTGGAATAGTGTGAATAGGATTGGTACCAATTCTTCTTCGAATGTCTGGTAGAATTCTGCTGTGAATCCATCTGGTCCTGGACTTTCTGTTGTTGGCAATTTTTTAATTACCATTTCAATCTTGCTACTTGTTATTGGTTTGTTCGGGGTATCTAATTCTTTCTGATTTAAGCTAGGAGGGTTGTATTTTTCCAGGAATGTATCCATCACTTCTAGATTTTCTAGTGTTCATAGTATCCTTGAATGATCTTTTGTATTTCTGTGGTGTTGGTTGTAATGTCTCCCATTTTGTTTCTTATTGAGATTATTTGGATTTCCTCTCTTCTTGATTAGTCTCACTAATGGTCTATCAATTTTATTTATCTTTTCAGAGAACCAGCTTTTCGTTTCATTTATCTTTTGTATTTTTTTGTTTCAATTTCATTTAGTTCTACTCTGATCTTGGTTACTTCCTTTCTTCTGCTGTGTTTAGGTTTGGTTTGTTCTTGTTTCTCTAGTTCATTGAGGTATGACCTTAGATTGTTTGTTTGTGTTCTTTCAGTATTTTTGATGTAGGCATTTGAACTTTCCTCTTAGCACAGCCTTTGCTGTATCCCAGAGGTTTTGATAGGTTGTGTCATTATTGTTGTTCAGTTCAAATAATTTTTTAATTTCCATTTTGATTTTGTTTTTGACTCAGTGATCATTCAGGAGCAGTTTATTTAGTTTCCATGTATTTTCATGGTTTTGAAGGTTCCTTTTGGAGTTGATTTCCAGTTTTATTTCACTGTGGTCTGAGAGACTGCTTGATATAATTTCGATTTTCTTAAATTTATTGAGGCTTGTTTTGTGGCCTATTATATGGTCTATCTTGGAAAAAGTTCCATGCACTGTTGAACAGAATGTGTATTCTGTGGTTGTTGGATGGAATGTTCTGTATATATCTGTTAAGTCCATTTGTTCCAAGATATAGTTTAAGTACGTTGTTTCTTTGTTGACTTTCTGTCTTGATGACCTGTCTAGTGCTAACAGTGGAGTATTGAAGTTCCCCACTATCATTGTGTTGATGTCTGTCTCATTTCTTGGTCTATTAGTAAATGTTTTATAAATTTGGGAGCTCCAGTGTTAGGTGTTTATATGTTTAGGACTGTGATATTTTCCTGTTGGAAAAGGCCTTTTACCATTATATAATGTCCTTCTTTTTCTTTCTTACTGATGTTGCTTTAAAGTTTGTTTTGTCTGATATTAGAATAGCTACTCCAGCTCGCTTTTGGTGTCCATTGGCATGAAATACCTGTTTCTACCCCTTTACTTTAAGTTTATGTGAGTCCTTATGTATTAGGTGAGTCTCTTGAAGACAGCAAATAGTCAGTTAGTGAATTCTTATCCTTTCTGTGGTTCTGTATCTTTTAAGTGGAGCATTTAGGCCATTTACATTCAGTGTTACTATTGGTCTTTGAATTAATTCCATCCAACAATGACAAAGAAGAAAGAATAAGAAAATATTAACAAAGCCTCCAAGAAGTCTGGTATTGTGTCAAACTACCAAACCAAAGAATAATCAGCATTCCTGAGGGAGAAGAGGAATCTAAAAGTTTGGGAAACATATATGGGGGAATAATTGAGGAAAATTTCCCCAGCCTTGCTAGAGACCTAGACATCTAAATACAAGCAGCACAAAGAACACCTGGGAAACTCATTGCAAAAATATCATTACCTAGGCACACTGTCATCAGGTTATCTAAAGTTAAGACAAAGGAAATAATCTTAAGAGCTGTGAGACAAAAGCACCAGGTAACCTGTAAAGGAAAGCCTTACAGATTAACAGCAGATTTCTCAGCAGAAACCCTACAAGCTAGAAGGGATTGGGGCCCTACTTTCAGCCTCCTCAAACAAAACAATTATCAGCTAAGAATTTAGTACCCAGCAAAACTAAGCATAATATATGAAGGAAAGATAGTCTTTTTCAGACAATCAAATGCTGAGAAAATTTGCCACTCCCAAGCCACCACTACAAGAACTGATGAAAGGAGCTCTAAAACTTGAAACTAATTCTGAAAACACATCAAAACAGAACCTTGTTAAAGCATAGATTTCACAAGACCTATAAAACAAAAATACAATTTAAAAAGCAAAAATGAAAAACGAAAAACAAGGTGTACAGGCAACAAATAGCATGATGAATGGAATGGTAGCTCATATCTCATCAGTGTTTTCAATAATTTCCTCTCTCTTTTCCAACATCCAATCCAGGATACCATGTTGCATTTAATCATCATGTCTCTTTAGACTCCTCTGGTCTGTGAGAGTTTCTCACTCTTTCCTTGTTATTTAAATGTCCTTTAGAGTTTTGAAGAGTACTGGTCAAATATTTTGCAGAATAGCTTTCATATTTGGTTTGTCTAATGTTCTTTCATGCTACTAAGTTTGCCAGTTTTTATGAAGAATACCATAGAGATGAACTCCCTTTCTCATCACATAATATCATGACATCCAAATGAGATCATTAATGATACAACTTTGACCACTTGATAAATGAGTATCTGCCAAACTTCTTCATTGTGAAGATACTACTTTTCCCTATTCTATTGTTTGGGATCGAGTATCTAAGTCCGGCCAACAGTCAAGGAGGGGGCAGGTAGTGTCTCTATTCACTTCCTAGAGGGGAGAATGTCTACATATTTTTTGGAATTTTTCTGTAATAAAGAAGATTTTCTGTATTTGTCTGTTCATTTATTTTTTACATTGGTATGAAGTTGTGGATATTTATTTTATACTTTGAGTTATAAAGCAATACTAGGCAATTGATTAAATTATTCCAGGTTTGGCAATTGGAAGTTCTTTCTGAATAGCTCCTGTGTATCTTGTACATGTCATCATTGCTTTATTTTCAAACAATTTTTTTAAACTTTTTGGTTGCTCCATACTCATCCTATCTTCTCCCTGTCCCAGCAAGAATTAGCCATTCTCCATGGACTCCTGGCTCCTTTGGTCAACACATATTTGATAATTAATTTATCTAAAAATGTATTAAAACATAAAAGCATGTTTTTCTAGATTTATGCAAATGAATACCTATCACCTTATATTTATGTAGCATTGACTCACAAATTATTTAACTATTTGCCTACCTTCTCAAAGTGGTTACAACAGCTATATTTCTAGATTTATTTTAACTACTTCTACCTCTTTAGATCTTGATCATTGAGAACTGGTACAATAGCTTTACTCTTCAGTTGTGAAGCTAAGTTTCTATTTAAACCTAATATTCTTTGTCATTTCACTTTCTAAACATAGCTCTCTCAGGTGGCTTATTGGAAAGACATTATTTCTGCAAATATTTTTGTTTCCATAACCTTTTAGGACAAACATACAATAAAGGCACATGAAATCATTTTATGATTAATGCATGTTCTCTGGCCTCAATATTTGATGGCAGAGATGAAAATCCTGCCTCATGATTGGCTGTCAATGCTCATTATCACTAAGGCTATTTCTCTTGCATTTCATTTCAGGAATGTGCAACAGGAAGTCAAAAACAATGCATGCATATGATTTATGCAGATTAGCTACAGAGAGTTCAGTGAAAAGCCTCACACTCTAGAAATTAATGTTCACACTAATATTTACAATTTTCTTTCTGATGAAGAAAGCACTGTAACTATACTACATTATTAAATTCACATTTTATGAAATATCAAGAATCTCTTTTGTCAATATTACTAATCTTCTAAGTAAATATACCGTGTGTTTGTCTCACAGCCGTAGGCGTTTTTAAGTCAGTATTTCTTTATGTCCATAGAAATTTTTATTTATTTCATTTTAGATATGATAAAGATAAGGTTATGATGGTTAATTATATGTTACTGCCAAATACATTTTTAACCATTATAAACTCATCTCAAAGCATTTACAATGCTAAACAAAATGGAAACATGCACATCTATCTCATACAATATATAAGTACCAAAAAATCTATTATATTTTTTCATGTCTCATAGTACACATATAGCTTTCAATCACAAGCATGTTTCCATATGTGCCAGTGCAAATGTTGGTTTGTGGCATTTTAAAATAAAATTTATTTTTAGGGAATAGTAAAAGTATACTTGGAAAAAATAAATCTTGGAAGAAAAATGCACACTGCCATACAATTCTGCAAATAATTTAGGAGGTAAGGGTACATGAATTTTTTATACAATCCGTTGACCCCCACTTGGAGAACTACTGATACAAGTGTCTTCATGAACAGCTCTTTTTCTCCTCTAAGTTCCTCTTAAACAATATCAAAGCAAAGTGTTATATAAAAATCAACATTCCCAACATGTCTGATTTCACAAAGCTACGGGATTTATCTGATATACAGCAGCGACAGATGTCAGCAAGATGGCATAATAGAACTTTCCATTGCCCGTCCTTCCCCTACAGAAACATCAATTTAGACAACAATCAGCACACTAAAACACTGTGTGAAAGATCAAATAATTGGTTGTAGCACAATAATAAAAGAAAATGCATAGAAAGGGCAGTTTTACATTACTGATGTTACTCTTCCTTGAACCTCAGTCAGCACAGGTTGTAGAGACTGTAGGCCCAGCACGGTGGTGTATGCCTGTAATGCCAGCACTATGGGAAGCAGAGACAGGCAGAACACTTGAGCTCAGGATTTCAAGACCATCCTGGGCATCATGGCAAAACCCCATGTCTATAGAAGTAAAGAAAAGAAAAAGGAAGGGAAGGGGATGGGAGGGGAGGGGAAGGGAAGGGAATTTAAATTTAAATGTGGGGGTGGTGGAGTAAAAGTCTAGAAGATTTTTTATGTTATGAAAATTAATTTATCAGCTTAAAATAGACTTACAACTGTAAGATATTTTATGTAATCATTATACAAAATAAACTATGTCAAAACTGTAAAATTAGACAAAGAAGGTCATTCTATAATGATAAGGGGATTAATTCATCAAAAGAATGTAACGATTGTAAATATATATCCACTCAACATTGGAGCAGCTAAATAAATAAAGCAAAGATAATATACAGCAGATTGAAACTGCCTCCTTACTGACTCCCAGAAACTTTTGAAAACTTGTAGGAACACTGTAACTTGTATAGCTTCACAATTATTAGGCTGCTGAAAACCTCCTATAAGGTTGTGTGTTGGTGTGTTTTGTCTATAAAACTGGGATCCATTCCTTGCTCAATGAAGGATATTTTTCATATACAAGATTCAGGGTCAAATAAACCTAAACAGGACCACTCACTGGCCAAAACTCTGACCTACCTGTTTTGACTTAATGTTGTAATTCAGAGGTGTGAAAGGCAGAGGGGAAAGAATATGTTTGCAGAAAATTACCAACAGGCAAAATATTCTTTTGAGTCCATTGTCTTTTTCCTAAAAGTTGGCATAAGACAACTTGCCTACATGAGTTGATTAACTTTGGAAGGTGTATAAGTAGCTTATTTATTTATTTATTTATTGAGACAGAGTCTCACTCTGTCTCCCAGGATGGAGTGCAGTGGCACCATCTTGGCTCACTGCAACCCTCACTTCCCAGGTTCAAAGGATTCTCATGGCTCAACCTTCTGAGTAGCTGAGATTACAAGTATGCACCACCACGCCAGGCTAATATTTTGTAATTTTTTTTTTAGTAGAGATGGGGTTTTGCCATGTTGGCCAGGCTGGTCTCAAAACTCCTGACCTCAAGTGATCTGCCTACCCTGGCCTCTCAAAGTGCTGGTGAGAGGTGACAGCATGCTGGCAGCCCTTGCTCACTCTTGGCACCTCCTCGGCCTCAGCGCCCATGCTGGACATGCTTGAGGAGCCCTTCAGCCCACCGCTGCACTGTGGGAGCCCCTCTCTGGCCTGGCTGAGGCCAGAGCCGGCTCCCTCTGCTTGCGGGGAGGTGTGGAGGGAGAGGCATGGGCAGGAACCGGGGCTGCGCATGGTGCTCACAGGCCGAGTTCCGGGTGGGTGCAGGCTCAGTGGGCCCCACACTTGGGGCAGCCAGCCGGAGTTGCCAGCCCTGAGCAGTGAGGGGCTGAGCACCCAGGCCAGCACCTGTGGAGGGTGCGCCAGGTCCCCCAGCACTGCCAGCCCGCCCATGCTGTGCTTGAATTCTCAGCTGCCTCCCCGCGGAGCAGGGCTTGGGACCTGCAGTCCGCCATGCCCAAACCCCTCACCCCACCCCCGGTGGGCTCTTGCGCAGCCCAAGCCTCCCTGACGAGTGCCACCCCCTGCTCTGCAGAGCCCAGTCCTGTTGACCGCCCAAGGGCTGAGAAGTGTGGGTGCACAGTGTGGGACTGGTGGGCAGCTCTGCCTGTGGCCTCCTGTGCGTGATCCACTAGGTGAAGCCAGCTGGGCTCCTGAGTCTAGTGGGGACTTGGAGAACTTTTATGTCTAGCTGGAGGATTGTATACACACCAATCAGCACTCTGTGTCTAGCTCAAGGTTTGTAAACACACCAATTAGCACCCTGTGTCTAGCTCAAGGTTAGTAAATGCACCAATTAGTGCTCTGTGGCTAGCCAATCTAGTGGGGACTTGGAGAACTTTTGTGTCTAGCTCAGGGATTGTAAATGCACCAATCAGCACCCTGTCAAAACGGACCAATCAGCTCTCTGTAAAATGGACCAATCAGCAGGATGTGGGTGGAGCCAGATAAGGGAATAAAAGCAGGCTGCCAGAGGCAGCAGTGGCAACCTGCTTGGGTCCGCTTCCACACTGTGGAAGCTTTGTTCCTTCGCTCTTTGCAATAAATCTTGCTGCTGCTCACTCTTTGGGTCGGCACTGCCTTCATATGCTGTAACACTCACTGCGAAGGTCTGCAGCTTCACTCCTGAGGCCAGTGAGACCACGAACCCACCAGAAGGAAGAAACTCCGAACACGTCCGAACATTGAAAGGAACAAACTCCGGACACACTGAGAGGTGACAGCGTGCTGGCAGTCCTCACAGCCCTCGCTCGCTCTCTGTGCCTCTTCTGCCTGGGCTCCCACTTTGGCGGCACTTGAAGAGCCCTTCAGCCTGCCGCTGCACTGTGGGAGCCCCTTTCTGGGCTGGCCAAGGCCGGAGCCAGCTCCCTCAGCTTGCAGGGAGGTATGGAGGGAGAGGCGTGAGCGGCAACCGGGGCTGCGCGGGGCGCTTGCGGGCCAGCTGGAGTTCTGCGTGGGCATGGGCTTGGGAGTCCCCGCACTTGGAGCAGCCAGCTGGCCCTGCCGGTCCGGGGCAGTGAGGGGCTTAGCACCTGGGCCAGCAGCTGCTGTGCTCAATTTCTCGCCGGGCCTTTGCTGCCTTCCCACGGGGCAGGGCTCGGGACCTGCAGCCTGCCATGCCTGAGCCTCCCCCTCACCATGGGCTCCTGTGCAGCCCGAGCCTCCCCGGTGAGCACTGCCTCCTGCTCCACGGTGCCCAGTCCCATCGACCACCCAAGGGCTGAGGAGTGCGGGTGCACGGCACGGGACTGGCAGGTAGCTCCACCTGCAGCCCTGGTGCGGGATCCACTAGGTGAAACCAGCTGGGCTCCTGAGTCTGGTGGGGATGTGGAGAACTTTATGTCTAGCTCAGGGATTGTAAATACACCAATCGGCACTCTGTATCTAGCTCAAGGTTTGTAAACACACCAATCAGCACCCTGTGTCTAGCTCAGGGTTTGTGAATGCACCAATCGACACTCTGTATCTAGCTACTCTGGTGGGGACGTGGAGAACCTTTGTGTCGACACTCTGTATCTAGCTAATCTGGTAGGGAGGTGAACCTTTGCATCTAGCTCAGGGATTGTAAACGCACCAATCAGCACCCTGTCAAAACAGACCACTCGGCTCTACCAATTAGCGGGATGTGGGTGGGGCCAGATAAGAGAATAAAAGCAGGCTGCCCGAGCCAGCAATGGCAACCCTCTCAGGTCCCCTTCCACACTGTGGAAGCTTTGTTCTTCTGCTCTTTGTAATAAATCTTGCTACTGCTCACTCTTTGGGTCCACACTGCTTTTATGAGCTGTAACACTCACTGTGAAGGTCTGCATCCTCACTGCTGAAGCCAGGGAGACCACAAACCCACCGGGAGGAATGAACAACTCCAGACGCACCGCCTTAAGAGCTGTAACACTCACTGCAAAGGTCTGCACCTTCACTCCTGATCCAGTGAGACCATGAACCCACCGGAAGGAAGAAACTCCGAACACATCCTAACAACAGAAGGAACAAACTCCTGACATGCCGCCTTTAAGAACTGTAACACTCACTGCGAGGGTCCGCGGCTTCATTCTTGAAGTCAGTGAGACCAAGAACCCACCAATTCCGACACAACACTACCTTTAAGAACTGTAACACTCACCACGAGGGTCCGTGGCTCCATTCTTGAAGTCAGTGAGACCAAGAACCCACCAATTCTGGACACTGGAATTACAGACATGAGCCACTGCACTTGGCCAACAGCGTGTATTTTTTTTTTCTTTTTCTTTGAGATGAAGTCTCACACTATCGTCTGGGCTGGAGTGGAGTGGCGTAATCTCAGCTTACTGCAAGCTCCCCCTCCCAGGTTCACGCCATTCTCTTGCCTCAGCCTCCCGAGTAGCTGGGACTACAGGCGCCCACCACCACGCCAGCTAATTTTTTGTATTTTTAGTAGAGATGTGGTTTCACCATGTTAGCCAGGCTGGTCTCGATCTCCTGACCTCGTGATCTGCCCGCCTTGGCCTTCCAAAGTGCTGGGATTACAGGTATGAGCCACCACACCCGGCCAACAGCGTGTATTTTTAATGTTGTCTATTTTTCCCCATACTCAATTTAGGGTGGTGAAAATAACAAAATCCATGGCAAATGAAGACAAATATCCCCTGAGTAAACATTGTACTGAGCAGATTAGCTGATTTAAGACAGAATCTAGGGAATAAGCATCCAGCACATGCTACACATGATTTCTGCCAAAGACAGACCAAGGATTAGAAAGACAGTTTTCTCCTGTTCCTGGTTACAAACTTTAGAGATGAGAATTAATGGAGCTAATAAGCCTCAATCATTCTTAGTGGGACAAACACTCCTAGAATCTAGGATAGAGAGCTGGTTTCTAGGCAACCAGTCCCAACTGTAATGTATTCTTGGGGTTAAGTACACTTGTCCAGATATTGGTACCCCTGGAGTCTATGGTGTATGTGCATGTGTTTGAGAATAATCAAGATATGTCATAACCACTTTCATTTTTCCAATAATGAAATGCTTTATAAATACTCTCATCCTTTGAAGTACCTGAACAGTCTGCTCTACTATTACTTAAAACAACTGAGAAAAAACAAAGTTAAAAAAAAGGGGAGAGAAATAGAAATAGGAAGAACTAATTAGAAATTTCAAAGTAACCAGGCACACTTTCAAAATAGGAAATTTAAGAAACAGCATCTGAACAAGAGAGATATTTCAAGTCTTAGAAAATAGCTACCATTTTAGAATAAGGAAACCCAGAGTGAACCCAAACCTCTTTTCAAACTCCCGTTAACCCCAGGGAACTGGTGGGTGAAGTAAAGTTCCCGGCCTCCTACCAGGATTCCCAATATGAAGTTTAATTTCCATATGAAAGAATTTTATATTATCCTTTGTGCTCTGACTTCAAGTTTTGGGTGAACACAGTCTTTATGTCATTCTTAATATTAGCTGACATGTTCTTCATGTACCTAACAGCCACTGCATTAGCAGAAACCTTGATTGAACTGTAAATGATCTTTTATAGCTTTTTACTCCACAGGTTATAACTAATGCAGCAACTCCATAGAATATGAGCCCTTGATTTTAAATAGCCGTTCCCACAGAAAAGTCTAGATTTTTAAAAGCCAACAAGCAGCTTTAGACATACAGAGGGAATATCTAGCCTGCATAAAGTGGATAAAGTGGACTTGGAGGTCAAAGATGATTAGATAAGTTGGTCATCTTGAGCAATGGCATATTTAATTACCATTTTTATACTCTCCTGAGAATTAAGCATTGGAAAATGAATAAATGTCTATTTTAGAACATTCTTACCATTTAGATGGTCAAAATATGTACATGTCTTGTAAAATAACAGAAGAGATATTTGACTTGAAATATATGAATGTATACAACAAACAGACTAGGCTTTGTTTGCATAATTAAGCTTACTTAAAAGTTTTCTCAAATATTAATCATCTTGAGCATTTTTAAACTAAATACTTTTAAAGATTAGATATAGGTAGATCATTCATTTCCCATAACTATACTTTAACAATGCACATGCTTTTTCTTCAGTGAACAAATTAAATCTCTCTCTCTCTCTTTCTGTCTCTCTCTCACACACACACACACATTTCAAAGAAATTCTTAAGCAGTTGCATCTGCCTTTATTTCCCTGTCATTAACTTCTAAAAATTTCCCAAGTCAAGAATAATCTGTTGTACAGGCTTTCATCAAAAGCTGGACAGTTTTTTTTTTTTCTTAGCTGTGCAGAGACACAACAGGGTTCTCTATTATTAAGCAACTCATGGAGGATATTAATGAATGTGAAGTGTTGAACAGATGCCATCAAACAAAGTGACCAGAAAGCAAGAAACAATAGAAATGAGGGAAGGAAAGTAGCCAAGGACAATACTTACTTAGATAAATGAGAGGCTAAAAGTCACAGCCAGGGAAACAGATGAGTAGGCAGAGAAAGAAACAAATGAGCAATAATACAAAACACACTTGCCACAGAGGCATGCCTGAGATAATGGCGGCCAGCTGTATATTTTGAAGACACAACAGGAGAAGAATTTTACATAAAACTTTGAAACAGTTTCAAAATGATAGCGTAAGCAAAAAGAACAGAAATAGGTTTATTTTTATCATTATCACCAGTAATAAACATTTAAGGAAGACATATTATACACTGGACGCTGTGTTAATTATGGTTTTAAAATTCACTTGTCTCCACCTAGCTCAACAAAAATGCGTGGTGCAGCCTCGCAAACCACAATGAAGTGCATCCTAATTTAGGATGTCTAGCAGGAAAGAAAAAGCAGTCGCTAGCTCAGATTGAAACAGTAGCAAAATTCCCATTTCACAAGCAGTGATTATGTGTATTTGAAAACACTTTGGTGAAACTCAAGAGGAAATGGACTTCCATCATTAGAAGCATATAATGATCAATTGAATAAACCTTTTATAAAGAAGTAACAGAGATATAATAATAATAGCAATGTTAGTAATAATAAAAGTTTCCATTTTCAAATTTTAAGTATTGTAATTAGAGCAGTTGAACTTTAAGAACCTTACAAACTTGGAAGTCTAATTTTAATGTGTTCACTTTGGTGAAGAAAACTTGTTATAATTTTGTAAATACCATTAAGTGACAAGCATTCTAATGGATAATTTACATACATTTCATTATTTAGTCTACAGCAATACCTCTTCTAGTTAGACATTTTTATCTCCATTTCACCAAAGAAGAAATGGAGACTCAGAAAAACCAAAGGGCATGCAATAGCAATTGCCAGATCCAGGTACCTAAACTTTTATGGCATATTTAGTCCCTGGCATAGTGTTATGCCCTCCATAGGTGAGTGTTTGTCCTTCTGGCTTTCATATATTATTCTTTCTATTGATAAACCTTCAGATTTTTGAAATGCTTTTAGTTCCTTTACAAGCTTATACTTTAGGAACATTAGTTCATTTGGTGTTAAGGAGCTCAAGTTTACTCATACATGTTAACTTGTTAAAAATTCTCCTTGGGAGGCCGAGGCAGGCGGATCACGAGGGCAGGAGTTTGAGACCCGCCTGACCAATATGGTGAAACCCTGTCTCTACTAAAAATACAAAAACTAGCTGGGCGTGGTGGTGCGTGCTGTAGTCCCAGCTACTCAGGAGGCAGAGGCAGAAGAATCGCTGGAACCCAGGAGGCGGAGGTTGCAGTGAGCAGAGATGCAGAGATAGTGCCATTGCACTCCAGCCTGGGTGACAGAGCAAGACTCTGTCTCAAAAAAAAAAAAAAAAAAAAAAAAATTCTCCTTCAATTTACAGAGTCTGCAGGTTTCTGCCTTGTTCCTTTGTTCTGTTAGTATTCTAGCTAAATTTAATCACATCCCTCTTAATCGGCTAAGTTCTCCAGGACATTCAATATGATTTTCTGGAAAGGATGTGTTTGTACAATTACTTTCCCACAGATTGAAATATTTACTTTTTATAGTTTCCAATTAACATCTGTACATGAACATCATTGTTCCTTCTATGTTCACTTTACTTCTATTGCTTTACTACCTCAAAAAGAAAAGGCAGAGAATATGGTACAATATATGTGAGAAGTTTTGGAAATTGACTTCAATCATTGCTGCATACCAGGAAATTTTTTCTAAAGGTTTAACACGATAGGATCAGAGGGTGCAAGTGAAGTGATTACCTCATTTGGGATTATCTGGTGAGAGCCATAGACTATTTTGTAGCAACCTCTTATTCTGTAATCTTTAATGGCAAAATCTTGTTTATCAAGAAGTGCTCTGTGAACAGCTGCAAACAATTTGCCTTTATTGATTTTCCTGCTAAGTCTGACTGACTGCTTCACCCTGGCTCCAAAGTGCCTCATAGGGACCACGCCCCCTTTCTTAAGGCTTCTCATCTATTGAACTGGAAGTCATTTACCACCTCTCCCATCTCAGTCAAAAACTAGTAACTTATTACCTACCTCTATCACCAAGAGACAACCTACTTCATAGTTATAACATGGATGATAGGACAGACTGTTAACATTATTTAGTTTTGAATTTAAATTTTAAAAAGACCCCAATTCTTAAACAAGACAAAGAGAGACAGAAACATAGACTGTACACTAAAACAGATTAAAACATTATATTAACCAATTGCAATGTACAAATATTATTTGGATCTTGATTTCAAAGCAAACAATTTTTTTTTAAAAATATGAGACAACCAGGGAGATTTGAGCATTGACTGGACATTTGTGATATTGTAATTATTATTAATGTATTAGCTGTGAGAATGATATTGAGAATACATTATTTCTAAAAGGATCTTTGAGAGATATTCTAAACAGTTTAAGGATTGAATGATAGGATGACTAAAACTGTTTTATAAGAATCCGTTGCTGGAGACAGAAAAGTTACATGGTTTGATAAAGAACTTCAAGGTCATTTATTCCAGTGTATTATTCTATTTTAAATGTTGCCTAAAGTTTTCATAGTAAAAAGTTACAAAGAAAAAAGTCAATTAAATCCAGTAGTTTTGCAATTTAGTAAAAATATAAAAATACTAATGATGACAGCTGAAGACATTTTTGAACATTGAGCATGTGCTATACTAAGTAGTTTGCATATGCTATATCGTGTAATCTTTATAACAACCCTGTGAAGTATGTATAAATATCCTTATTTTACAAATGATGAAATTAGAACTTAAAGAGGTTAAGTAATTTGCCCAAATTTTCTTACGTGACAAGTGGCAGAGCCAGAATTCTACAGAACCTTCCATTGCAACAATCACTGTCAGTAGTCTTTCATTACTGTTTAGATCCCACCCCTACTTTACCTCTATTTTATAACTAATATTAATATGAAAGTTTCAAAAAGATGCTTTATGAGCCATATTTTCTGCAAAGGTACTTTGGTTAATAATTGAAACTTCATTTTCAAAATTTATAAAATTAACATCATAAGTTTGCTTGTTTTTAGTTTTTCATTATTAAAGGATTTTTTGGGTTATAATTTACCATTGAAGAATTTTCATAAATGTTGCCATTTCTTATAAATGGTTAAATTTTCTGATGCAAACCCATTGGTTTGTTTTCAATTGATAATTTCTTAGCAAAAGCAAAAATGACATCAGCTATTGAATTGCTTCCATAATATAAAATTCTACTTTGTTTATCTACATAAATTATCAAGCCACTTTGGGTCTCAGTTTCCTCATCTGCACAGGAAGGAAATTGACTTCATGCAAAATGGTGAAAAAAATTCTCTTTGATCTTCATGAGACTTCTGAAGCAAACTACTACATCAAAGATTTTACTTACTTTTTATTATGTCAGAAATGTTCATCAAATTTCTATATAATCCATGCATTCATAGCTCTCTTTTCCTCAGAGAGGACATACTTTACCACTCTATGTGTAAGCAGTACACCTTTTCTCTGTCTCCCTATATTGCTTTATTTTTTGTTTTGAGCAACTTGTCAAAGCAAAAATTACACTGGACAAAGTCATACAGTCAAGGAAAATGTTATTCAAGACTACTGCCGTTATAAAAAAAAAAAAAGACTATTGTAGTAAGGTGATGAAGCCAAGTCCCGGTATGAATTCTACTCCACTGAAACAAAGGGCAGGAAAATTATTAAGTGCAGGGGTCAGGATGAGATATTGACCATATGTGTTTGCTAACTAGTCTTCTCCAGATTAAAATTAAACTTTCTCATATATTCATGCAAATAAATCGTTTTACAACTTTGAGCAATGTACCCTCTGTGGGAGTGTACCTTGTTAGGCCCTTACTCTCCCACAGAAACTGGGAGATAGGGATGCTATCTCCTTTGATGCTTATGGTTCAATGAAATGGCTTAGTTCCTTTAGAATGACGTTCCTGAGCTGCACAACTGGCAAGAGGCTTTTTTAAAGAATTGAATCTTAAAGAGGCAGGCAAAGAATTTATAATTACATGTTTTCTAACGTAAATGCTCTAAGGAAAGAGAAGTCACGGGCCTAGTGTCAGGTAAAAACCTATGTAAAGTTTAGTCAAGTTGAGAGAAACTTCTTGGTCAACCTTCATGTTCAGATCAAGAAAAAACATCTGTGAATTTTTAATATTTATTGAAAATGTTTAATATTTTTAATCCAATTGGTTTTGCTATTCATAGCCATCAACAAACTCGAAATTTCTCTCAAAATTTTCGTTTTGAAAATGCTTTGACTATGAAGCATGTATTCAGATTGTCTTTCAAAAAGTTTAACACAGGAAGGCAAAGCACATCTGTAAACATTGACTGCATTCTATGACAAATGTTAGTTTTATTTTTTCTAATATTTAACATTTTCAATCAACATATATTACAATATATGAAAGACATTTGCAAAATAATTTGGGGCCAGAGAGAGTGGCTCTGGTATTTCTTTGTTGTTGTTCTCTCTCTACATACAAATTCAAATATTAAACATTCTCAAAAAGTCACATGCATTAGGCTTTGCAATACCAAGGCTTGAAATGACCTAAATTTAAAAGAAACATCTCTGTATTGTGAAGCAATTGAAATAGAATACTAGCTTTACAGTGAAAAAAGAACATTTGAAGCTCCCATTAAATAGTAAAAAGTTATTTTAACTCAAGTTTGAGATGAATTTTCCCTAAAATTAATCATCTCCATTAGACTTGGCTCATATTTTAGCTTTTGTGCTTTTGTCATTTCTTGAATTGTTCTTAATTTTTTTATTACCAGGTTTTATTCACTTTGAGAAAATTGTTTCCTTTAGGTCTTGCTTTGTTTAATAACGTTCTTTTTTCTACTTTATTCACACCAAGGCTTTTCATATTATAAATATTATATATTTGATAGTCCTATTTTCATAGGCAATTGCCGAAATGGTCTTTCTACTCATAACCATCAACAAATCAAAATTTTCTCTCGGAATGAGTGTTAATTTAGAAAATTATTTTACAGTAAAGCATGTATTTAGATCATTATGTGTTTTTAAAAAATTATAATAAAGGAAGACAAGGTACATTTATAAACATTTACTAAATTCGACAAAAGGTGTTTGTTGCCTTTACATTTTATTTTTCTTTAATTTTCACAATAACCCTCTATGGTCAGATGTTCAATTACTTGTTACCTAACGAAATAATTGCTGGAGCTGTAAATGAAACCTTTTACTAAAGCTTTTTTTTTTTCCTGCTATGACTCAGTACCTGCTGGTCATGTTCTTGTTTATAACATCCTTTGACTCTATGTAGTTCACAATATTACTCAAATATTGTAAATTATTATATTTATATTCTATTTATATATTCTATAAATATATAGGAGAAAATTTTATAAACATATTTTGTGAAATATTCTAGTATAATTTGTACCAAACTTTTTATTTTTGGGGAGTGACCACAGGTTTTATACAAGTTGTGATTCCTAAACAGCTTAATTACTGTTTTCCTTATTTTAGCTTATCCTTTATTCCACATATCAAATATACTTGGTGTTAAAAAAAAGAATCCATGTTTTATGGGTCTAATGTTTACAGAGTTTCAAAGCTCTACACAAGAAAATGAAAGTAAAATTAGGTATAAAGGAAAATATGTATTTAGAATAGCAACAACAAAAAATTACGAATTTTAAATAATTGGCAAATGCTGAAAGATACCACAAGTAAAAGAGTTCATGCAAGTTAGGGGCTCTGAAGATATTACCTTTAATTCTGTTTAATTCTCCTCTGTAAGTGTTGCACGGTCTTAAGTGTTTTATGGACTCTTCAATTGAATCAGCTTCTCAATTTCCCTATTGCCATATTGTATATGTTAATGTGCAAAATGAGACGTATGTTTGATCATCTATTTTTCTCCAGAAGTATAAGTTTTGACTTTTCTAAGCCATCAAAAGTTTTCAATTAATTGCAGATGAAGAAATATCAACTTGTCCTAGATTTGAAGTATATACTATTATACCATTGTTCACCTTTTAAAAAACTAAACAATAATGAAGTGCAGTTAATCTTTGAAAGTTTAATTAAAATTACCACATTGTTGTATTTCGTTAACTTTGACTAGCAAAAGTTACAACTTTCATAAAATTAACATTATAAGAATAACTCACAAGAGAAATATGGAACAAAGATCCACAAATTATATAAAATTGGTCAAAAAATTAAATGCAAAACTTAAAGCAAGAAAAAATGCAGTAATATTTAGGAGTTTATATGTATGTGCTAGATTCTAGAGGTTTGTCTTAAAAATAATGAAAACTCAGAAGTTACAAACAAAAATATAGATAAAGCATGTACTTAAACAAAAATGTAATCATTTTGTATGGCAAAATAACTCATAACAGGGTATGGTGGCTCACGCCTGTAATCCCAGCACTTTGGGAGGCCGAGTTGGGTGAATCACTAGGTCAGCAGATGGAGACCATTCTGGCTAACACAGTGAAACTCCGTCTCTACTAAAAATAACAACAACAAAAAAATTAGCTGTGCTTGGTGGCGGGCGCCTGTAGTCCCGGCTACTTGGGAGGCTGAGGCAGGAGAATGGCGTGAACTCGGGAGGCAGAGCTTGCAGTGAGCCAAGATCGCGCCACTGCACTCCAGCCTGGGCGACAGAGCGAGGAGCGAGACTCCGTCTCAAAAACAAAAACAAAAACACCTCATAATAAAATTGTGTGTAATGAGAACTGAGGAAAACTGCAAGACAAATGATAGAGAAAGGGTTAATTTCTGCTGTACAGTTTTTTCACATTGTCAAAGCAAATAATCTCAAAGTAAAATAGTTAATTTACAGAAAATAAAGTCTAAATTACACACATATGTGCAGTTAAAACTCATGTCTTTTATGTATTAATGAAAAATTATCTTTTAAAAACTCGAAAATAAAATAAAATAAATATCTAGATATTGCCAAAATGGAAATATTTTGCAACATAATATGGAATACAACCAGAATAAAACATAATAAAATTTACACTTATATTAACAAAAATTAATTATTTAAGAATTCACTCAAGAAGTTAGAAAAATAAAATAAATATTAGCTTAAGGACAAAGGAAAGCACTGGTAGAACAAATAGCAGAAATTAATAAATTAGAAAACAGTCAAGATAGAACTTAAGATAATTCAAGAGGGAACTCTCTGAAAAAATTATAACAATGAAATGTATCACCAGCCATCTAATCAGGGGTGACAATGTAAATAAACAAATAAAAATACAACTTTGGAAATTAAACTGACAAATGACTACAGATACAAAGGAAAATAAATGAATTGGAAGACAATGAGAGAATGCCCTAATCGACTATATACAAAACATCTTAAGATTTCTGAACTTAGAAGGCACAGGAATTTTTGTGGTACAATTATTCTGATAGCTAAGGCTAAGAAATTTGATAAAACTCCTTTCTTGTCTACTTCCTCACCAAAAGTTTCTAATCTCACAAAATAAAAAAAATTACCAATAATAGGTATCTTCAGAATGAATTTATATCAAACATTCAAGACACAGACAAATCTAATTATACTTAAAGTTTCAGAACATATAAAATGAGAAACACCTTTAAAACTTTTATATAAGCAAGTATAGCACTATCTATGCACGTGCCCTAAAACATGCCAAATATATACTCCAACATACAATAAGAATATTCACAAAACAATTTGATTTATAAGTACTTATGAAGAAATTCTAAAAAAAAAAAGCAAATAGAACTCAGCCAAAAATCAAAAGAAATCAAATAAAAGACTTATCCCAGGAATTCCATGATAGTTTAATGTCATAAAGTTTATTTAAATAATTGAAAGGAGAAAATCATATATATAGCAAATAGCTTATGTAATGCTGATATAAATGACTAAAAAGGCATTTCAAAAAAAATCAATGTATAACTAAAGATAATAGATTCCTATGTCTATTAAGTCAGCAACACAAAATGATGAGCAATATTGCTAGTATTGCTTAACATTTCTCTGTAAGAATAAGTCAATGAAATTTGGTAAAATTATAAAAATTAGATAAAATTTTTTTAAATGTGTAAAATTATTTTCTGGTGATAAGTGTCTACACATGAGAAAATCCTCACCACATACTGGATCTTTCAGCACCTTGATCTTGGACTTCCCACCCTCCAGAATTATAAGAAATAAATGACTGTTCCTTAAGTCATTGAGTTTATAGTAATTTGCTATATCAACCGGAACTGACTGAGATGGAAACTGATATCAAAATACCTAAGAATAAAGTTAATAAGCCATATTTAGGATTTGTGTGAAAGAAATATGAAACTCTCCTAAGAACTATGAAAGAAAAAAATCTGAATACATGATAAAAATAGACTGTTCTTTAAAGAATAACTCAATAGTTTAATATTCTTAGTTTTCAATTTAATCCCAAATTACAAGCAACTTTCTTTTTTATAAATATAGACCAGCTGTATCTATGTTCTGTACAAAAATTTAACTTGCAAGAATATTCAAGAACATTTTGAAAGAAAACTGATCAGTAATGTCTTTGTGTTGAGGAGGTACTACTCTGCCTTCCAGCTATTAAGGAGAGAGAGATTTTAATAGTACAAAATGGAAACACAGGAATCTGTGCATCTACCTATCTGTAAAATTTAACATATCATAATTATAGTGTTTCAAATAAAAGTCATGTTGTTATAATTGATTAGCTACGTAAATAAAAATAAAATAAAATTGGATTCTTAATTATGCTAAAATAAATTCTATGTGAAACAAAAATTATAATAGGGAAGAAAATATATTTCCTCAAAAGTAACCATTAGCATAGTTTTAAAAATAAACTTGGAATTGAACCAAAACTTCTAAAATAAGACAATAGCTAGGAGCAATACAGTAAAAGATTGCAGGTAAATTTGACTCATCATTTAAAATTTTCTGCAGGACAAATAATTTATAAGCCAAATGTAAAGATAAACAGAAAAAACTATGCACAAATGATGGGAAAAAAGTTAATTTCTTTATTATAAAAGTGTATTTATAAATTAAGAAGAAAGTGACAAAAGTGACCAAACCGTAAGAGAAAAACAGGCAGGGCCTGAAGAGGCTGTGCACTGTAATTAACAAAGCAAAGATAAATGGCTTTTAAACATATGAAAACATACTCAATCATGTGCATAATTAAATGCAAATTAAATGTATAATGACATGCCATTTTTCACTTTCCACATTGGCACAGATCAAAGATGTGTAATAATATGGTGTACGTAAAGGTATGAAAAAACAAGGCATTTCATACACTGTTTATGAAAGTGAAAATTGGTGAAAGTTTTTGGAAAGCAATGCAGAACTACAAAAATTTAGACACACATACTTATGGGCCAGGAAATTACATTTCTAAAAATGTCACTTACAGACATGTGTATATAAAATGCATGTAAGCATCTGTAAACTACTTTATTTTCTTTGATAAAGACTGAAAAAAATGAATATTCATTAAAAGAAGATTGGCTTAATACTGAGGGGCCTATACGAAAATAATATGCAGTTATTTAAAAAAGGAGACGCAGGCTGGGCGTGGTGGCTTATGCCTGTAATCCCAGCGCTTTGGGAGGCCGATGCGGGCGGATCACGAGGTCAGGAGATAGAGACCATCCTGGCTAACACGGTGAAACCCCGCCTCTACTTAACCAAATACAAAAAATTAGCCAGGCGTGGTGGTGGGCACTTGTAGTCCCAGCTACTGAGGAGGCTGAGGCAGGAGAATGGCTGAACCCGGGAGGCGGAGCTTGCAGTGAGCCGAGATGGCGCCACCGCACTCCAGCCTGGGCGACAGAGTGAGAATCTGTCTCAAAAAAAACAAAAAAACAAAAAACAAAACAAAAAAACCGTAGAGGCAATAGGTTGATATATACACAGAAAAATGATCTTCAAGACATATTTTTAGATAAGACAGTAGGTTAGCCAGCTGGAGAAAAGGAACGTATCTCTATATATGCTATATTTAGAAAAATATACACAGAGTCTGTGTACAAACTAACATACACACATACTTAGATTGCTTGTATAAGCATTACATGTGTCCAAGAGAATACATAACAAATGTATCAAATATACTGGTTGCCTCTAAAAATGAAACTTACAGTGCTAGTGGGTGGTGGTGGGAAGGACATTGACCTTACACAGTATTCAATTTTGTACTGTTCGATATGTCTTATCATTTATTAAACCATTTTACCAGGTACTTCATTACCATTTCAATAAAGAAATGTAATAAGTAAAGAAGAATAATAAACAATTTTGAGCAGAAATTAAAGAATGAAAAACACATTGCAATTTAAGGAACCAATCTCATTGTCTTTTTAGCTGTAAATATTAAACCTTTCTCTGTAACTTTAAAGAATAGTTTTAAAACTTTTACTCGTCTATGGAAATACAACATTTTAGAGCAAAGAGATTGTAGACTTTGAAGAACCACACTCAGTGTACAAACCACAGTTTTGTAGAATTTATATGAACTCAGAAAAAAAAAATTCCCATTCTCACTGCATCCTTCTTGGCTATCTGAAATTGTACAGAAAAATGTATACATGAAATAAAATGAGTTGAATTTTGTAAAGTTCTAGTAGCCTGTGAAATCCTAAAAGAATTTCCATGGTTCTTGGGTATCAGGAGTCTTTGATTCACATTAAAATCTCTTTGCTTTGCAGTTCCCCCCCAACCCCCCTCCGCCTTTTTTTTTTTAACTTTCTCCACTGTGGCGTTAATAGCACAAATAATATAGTCTTGTTCCTGAGGTCAATCAACCCAAAAAAGACTGAATTCAGTTTCCCTAAATCATTGGTCAGTTAGTGTAATCCTAATTGCTTCCTTTCATGGAAATTGGAAAGAGAAGAAGAGGGAAACAAAACCAACCAACCAACAAATATGCTTGAGTAGGCCAATGTTTGTGAGTATGACTTCTTAATTTTTAAAACCAAAAGTGAAAAGATTTTTTTCTTATAAAAGACTCTCTTCTTTAGCCATTTATCGTTTTGAACAGTAACTTGTTTTATTTTACTTTGCTAAAAATGCCTAAATTAACCCATTACCTATTGATGCTTCTCTTCTACTATTTTAGAAACTGACCACTCAAGAAATACGGCTTAATTTTAACAGAAAGGCATGATATTGGAAAAGTTGCAAACACACAGCATGGCAGAATTGGACAGTAAAAAAAGAGCCATGCCTATCTTTTGAAACAAAACTTCAACTACCAATAGTTGCATCTATACAGGTAGGATTGAAGATTAGCAGCTGCATGTGCAAAGAGGTCTTAGGAATTTTAAATGTCAAAAAGTTCTATATGACTGTACATTTTTATATAGATGCGTGAAATGCTGCTATCCTACAGGGAGCATTGGGAGATATTTTAGCAGGACCCATAGAGATGCTAGGAGCTGAACTAAAACCATGATTGATGCTGAGTATTGAGTACTCCCTAAAGTATAAAATAGACTGGATATAAATTTAGAAAAATGTTTCAGAGAATATCTTAGTAAGCTAAGGGATGTTTGCACTAAAGACCTTTATTTATATCCTATAGCGGGCCAAACAGTGGCCTCCAAAACCACCCACATCCTAATTCCTGAAATTTGTGAATGTTATGTTACATGACAAAAAAGACTTTGCAGCTATAACTTTAAAATGAGGGAATTATACTGGATTATCTGGGTGAGTTCAATCTAATAGCATCGCACCTTAAAAATAGAGAATTTCCTCTGCCTGGAGTAAAAGAGAGATGCTTCAAATAAGAGGCAAGAGAGAAGCAACAGACAGGCAAATTAGAGAGATGGCAGGCCTAAGAAGGCTCAAAGATGCACAGGTCTCTGTGAAAATAGCAAAGAGAGGCTTCTAGGGACTAAGTGAAGCCTCTATCTGACAGCAACAAAATAGATACCTTACTCCTACAACTGCAAAGAGCTGGGCTCTACCAATGATGCAGGATTTTTCTTCTCAGTCACTTTGCAAGCCGGGACCTCCGGCTGGCAGTGCCCAGACTGGGTCCCGCCTAGCCTGGGTCCCACTCAGCCTCAGCCACGCTGGCGTGCCCTAGCCCGCCTGAGTTATAGCTTGTACCTGTGTTAAGTGGTTCCCAAGCTCTTGCACCATGTCCAAGAAGAATGAGGATACACTGGACATTGAAGGGTGAGGAGGGTGGCAAAGAATTTTAATTGAGCAATGAATCAGTTTTCAGTGGAGAGGGGAAGTGGGGGTAGTCTCCCTAACTGAATGTGGGCAAGTCCCTCATGTGGCTGGATCCAGAGCCTTCTATGGACTTAGAATGGGAGGGTGTGCTGATTGGTTTGTGAGTATGCAAAAAAGGTTAAAGCAAAGACACCACTCAAAGGTGGGCACAACAGTGCAGAAAACCAATTAGGAAAGGGTAGGTATATGTAAAATAGGTGAAGGGTGGGGATCAATCAGAGAAAAGTGCACCGAATTGCAAGACAAGTTCTTAATTCGGTCCTAGGATATAACTTGTAGCTTGGCTTTCAGGCTTTAAACTGTCTTTGGCTTATAGGTGGGGTTTCACCGGGGACTTGTCCCTATCTGCCTAAGCATTTGGTTACCTCCTGCCGCTCTCACCGACACCCTGAATGACCTAGGAAAAAGCTTCTAGGCCTCCACAGAAGAATGTAGATGGCTGACACCTTCATTTCAACCCTGTGAGACCCTAAGTAGCAACCCAAAGAGCCATACTGTGCCCAGACTTCTGACCCAGGGATACTGTGAAATACTCAGTATGTGTGATTTTAAGTGGCTAAACATGCGGTAATTACTTATAGCAGTAATAGAAAACTAACACAAATCTCTTGTAATACAGATTCTCTCATCTCTGGAGTTTCTAAGTAATACCATCTGAAATCAAGGAACTAGCCAAATGTTTATGAAAAATACAGAAAATAGGGAGGATAGGAGTAGAATGATTAGTGAGGCAAGTACACATGATGGAAATCTCTCATCTTCATTCTCTCCACACCCATAGTATTTGGTACATTTTAATTGATTCAAATATTACTGAGGAGCTTGGTACAAATTCAGATTTCTAGACCACATACCCAAAGTTTTACATTCAGGACATCGCATTTTTGTTTTTGATATTGTTCTTTGTTCGTTTGTTTTTTTCCTAATCTGGATTCAGATTGCTCTCAAACTGCATTTTGAGAAACGTTGATCTGAATGTCAATTTCCCTGTGAATGTCAATGTTTCCCAATTTCTAAGTATCCATTTATTTCATTCATCATGTCTGTCTGTCTGTCTTTCTGTATCTATGTGTCTATTCATTATTTAGTAACTCTAATTCAAAGCATTGTGCTGGGATATAGACTAATAAATGATGATACAGTCCTTGTGTTTGGGAAGTTTTTATCTTAGTAAAGAACTAAGAATGTACATTTAAAAGCATGAAGAGGGAGATAGATGTCAGCATGAAAGGTACAAAAACATTATCACAAGTATTTGGGAGGAGATCAGCTGCAAAAAACATCACAGGTGAAAAGAAGTTGAATTGAAATTGGCATTTAAGAATGGTTCAAAGTACACCAGGTATAGACAGAGAACCACAGCCATTCCAGGAGGAATGGCACAAGCAAAAGCCCAGGGGCAGAAAGAGACCTCTTTGTGTTCTGTCTCTAGCTCCGCCGAGACTGACTGCCTGGTGGGGCTTCCCTGGAGCAGTCTGGCATATGAGAAAAAGAGCTGTACTTGCTGTGAGTTCTCATTTCAAATCCCTGCTCTGCCACAAAGTTGTTTAGCCTCTTTCCAGGTCAGTGTCTCCTCATTACTAACTCTGGGGTAGCTTCCTATTTCTAAAATTCTTCAGTGGTGAAAAATAAAAACATTCATATTTGTTTTGTTTTTAATTTTAATTAGTGAGACCAAGATCATGATACTGATTTGAAAGACAGAACAGAATGCCTTTAGAAAAGAGGGAGGTGAAGAAACATGACCTAATTCTTTTTTTTTTTTTTTTTTTTTTTTGAGATGGAGTCTCGCTGTCACCCAGGCTGGAGTGCAGTGGTGTGATCTCGGCTCACAGCAAGCTCTGCCTCCCGGGTTCACGCCATTCTCCTGCCTTAGCCTCCCAAGTAGCTGGGACTACAGGCGCCTGCCACCATGCCCGACTAATTTTGTTTTTGTATTTTTAGTAGAGACAGGGTTTCACCGTGTTAGCCGGGATGGTCTCTATCTCCTGACCTCGTGATCCGCCCGCCTCAGCCTCCCAAAGTGCTAGGATTACAGGTGTGTTCCACTGCGCCTGGCCCAATAATTTTCTAAAATATTTTGGATTTTAGACATTTGCCTTAAGTTTGACATAAATAGCCTGCTGCTGTCATAATCTTCAACTTAAATTTTAAGCTCTTTGGTTGCATACCTTTAAAAATATTTTAAACATTATATATCTCCTTTTTTGCTTATGATTTGCACTGATTTATATTCATAGATATGTAACAGTATTTGACATCTTGATTTTTTTATTGTTTTCTTTTTTCTATTTTGAAGGATAATTCACCACCCAACCAACTAAGCAACAAGCATTTTTTGCACTTTTTATATGCAAAGGATATTCTGTTACTGCTAATTGGGTGGATATACAGGGAGTGTATAGTCTACAAATTTACTTGGACTAGTCCTGCCTTTCGGAAATATAAGATTGTTATTATTTATAGGTATTACTTTTTTCTGAGTGTGTTTCCTTTATCCTGAGTCAATTTAAATAATATAAAATTGAAAGTCAATTTAAAGTATATAAACAATACAAAATTATCTTCCAATGATTTAAGCATATAGATGACTTACAAGAAGGTTTAGAAGACAATAGGGAGAGCTGACTTTTGGGAGAAGCTCTATATCTTCTTCCTTATGCATTCTGTGTCTCTGGAGAAGAAAGTTGTCTGGAAAGAGCATGAGGTTGTTAGCAATTCTGAATTAAATTTGCCCTGCTGTCATTACATAGAAGTGTGAAACCTCTTCCTGTTTTAGGGAGAACATATTATTTTAACCACTGTTATGAAAATAATTCTGGGTTCAAGGGAAATGTATTCATATTTTAAGTTGATCTGTTTAGAATTAAGAACAAGAGATACCACTTCTAACATTGTTTCCTGAAAAGAAATACGTCCGAATTCAAAAAAATCAATATGACACATGGCAGAGACTTCTACTTCCAGAGAAGTCTGGAAATAGAATTGGGGATCATTACAAATGAATCAAGTTCACATATCATGCATTTCTAATAGATAACAGAGTGTTTCAAGTACCCTTCTCAAAGCTGATGACACATATAGATACTATGGCCACTAAAAGTGATGATATACATTAACTTGACTTAAACGAGGTGGAAAAGAAAATTGAATTTACATTGATATTTTATAAGTGATATATTTTGGTGAACCAGATTTTGTATGTCTTTACATTTGAGTTGAAGGAAAGAATTTGCTGATTTATTTCAATATCTACCCCCTCAAATCTGCTTAAAAAGCAAATGACAACACTACACGCTGGCAAAATATCCTTCAGTTGCAAAATATATAAACTAATCAGTAGCAGAAGATTCTTATTTTTTTCCTTTCTCCTACCCTATTAAGTCATCAAAAGCAGTTGATGCAACAACCAAAATAAAAACGAAACAACTTTGTATGAAAGTTTATAACTTGAGAAGTGTTTTCACTTGATTATGGCTAATCAAAAGAACTCTGGGCCGGGCGCGGTGGCTCACGCCTGTAATCCCAGCACTTTGGGAGGCCGAGGCAGGCAGACCACAAGGTCAGGAGATCGAGACCATCCTTACCAACACTGTGAAACCCCGTCTCTACTAAAAATACAAAAGTTAGCTGGGTGTGGTGGTGCACGCCTGTAATCCCAGCTACTAGGGAGGCTGAGGCAGGATAATTGCTTGAACCCAGGAGGTGGAGGTTGCAGTGAGCCAAGATCGTGCCACTGCACTCCAGTTTGGTGACAAAGAGAGACTCTGTCTCAAAATAAATAAATAAATAAATAAACCAACTCTGGAAAGCAATACGGGGTCATGATTATTCTCCTGAATAAATAAATAGAACTCTGAAGGTAAGTAAATAGAATTATTATGTTACATAATTTGATTGAGATTAGAGGTTAGTAATGAGTAGAGTCAGAATTCACTTTAAGCTTTATGAGACAATTACATTCTGTTTTATCTTAAAAAATGAAATTTCTGAAAATATTTGTATTTAATAGTTTAGGAACATACATTGCTGTTTTCATTTGAGCCTTATTAAGATTAATCAAGTATTATTTTACCAAGTCCTTGTTCTGGGAAATAGTTTGTCTCATGAGTTAACTCTGAATACTTATGTGAAAAAAAGGACAGCTTCTTTATACTTTTTATAATAATATATCAGCTGCCTCTGAGGTTTGTAAAATTAGAATACATAGTACTCCCAATATGTCCAGACTCTATCTAGCAAGGAAAGACAGCATCTGTACTTTCCTGAAGTGTTTATTCTTCAATCTCCAAATGTTTGTCAATTTGAATTGCCAAAGAGGAAAAAGGAATAATTTGTTTTTTATTTGCATACCTTGTGTGTTCTACACTAACAAGCATTTTTGTTGTTGTTGTTGTTGCCATTATTGCTAATGAATGACTGGATGACTGGAGGGGTGACTTTTCCTGAGAGGGGAAAATACGTCCCAGTAAGAAAATACAGGTTCAAATTTTCTGACTCTATTTTGTGAAGATTAGTCTGTCTCTTGCCTCTTCTCTGGGTTAACTTCAATTCTTTAAGTCCGTGCCATTCTTTAAATGAGGATTTAATTTCTTTGTATCCAATTCCAGAGATATAGCAGCTCAGCAAACTGCTAGAGGATACAAAGCATGGTCTTCTTCAGCTCACGTGAATGGATGGCTTGACTCAGGTCATGACAGGTGTGACCTTGGTGATCTTTCAGCAAGCCTCTGGAGGGACAGTTTGCGTGGTTCCTTCAAGGGTTTAGTTGGCAGAAGCAACTGCTTGCATTCAAAATAGCATGTCCTATTAATTGGATATTACCCAAAGGGATTCTTTATTAAGGAAAGAGTAGTATTCCTCTGAATGTTAAGTTGTTGGTTGTAAGCTATATTTGCATAAAGTGGGCTGGCAATAAGAAATAGCTAATGGAGGCTTTATATGTGGTCCTCTCTGAATGTTTTCTATATTATCTTGCTCACTTAGAAACCACGTTCTCGGCCAGGTGTGGTGGCTCACGCCTGTTATCCCAGCACTTTGTGAGGCCGAGGCAGGTGGATCATTTGAGGTCAGGAGTTTGAGACCAGCCTGGCCAACAAAGTGAAACCCCGTCTCTACTAAAAATACAAAAACAATTAGCCTGGCGGTAGTGGCATGCGCCTGTAATCCCAGCTACTTGGGAGGCTGAGGCAAGAGAATCACTTGAGCCTGGGAGGTGGAGGTTGCAGTGAGCCGAGATTGCACCATTGCACACCAGTCTGGGTGACAGAAAGAGATCCTGTCTCAAAACAACAACAAAAATGTACTCTCCAATTAAACCAATTAAAGAAGTGTGCACAACATAAGACAAATTGTCCGTCACAGGTGGCACACAGCTTGTTCAGACCTCATTATTGGGAAAGAAAAACCCAGGACCAAGGGGTGAACTCCTCAGTAATCTTATCATGTACCTTCTGCCACACAGTCATTAGAACACTAGATTTTTTTGAAGCTGAGCACGTAGATTTCTACTCACTGATAGATATTGGGTGGTGAATGGGAATTGCTGCAGTCTCAGACTGAACTGGCTTAAACAATGAAAAATCTAGTAGGCTAAACTGTTGCAGAAAAACCACAGGGTAAGTGAATTCGACCACATGATCATTTGTATCTCTTTCACTTTATGGTCTTAGAGGTTTGGAAATTATTTCTCTGAACAAGACGAACCTCTGAAGTTAAAAATGGCTGTGAGGTGTCTTCTACAATATTTAGGGCAAATGTGTGTTTAGAATGCTGATTATAAAATGATTGTGGCATTTTCTTCATCTGTAAAAGCTCCTTGTAGTACCAGATAATATCATCTGATGGGGAATTTGCCTGTATGCTATAACTTTTTGTTTTCCTTTATTTCCCATAACTCGGAGTTGGTTTGAAAGTAGGAAATAAAAATAATAATTTATGTGACTTAAGGGCTTCCCTAATTTGCTGGCCACCTCAGTGGTTCCATCTCACTGATCTCTTTCTTTTCTTCTTTCTCAACTGAAGAAGTAAATTTAAATGATATTAGTTATATAAAATTATAGAAATATGCTGCTATAGTTTGGATACATATCCCCCTTCAAATCTCAAGTTGAAATTTGATACCCAATGTTGGAGGAGAGGTCTAATGGAACATGTTCAGGTCATGTGGGTGGATCCCTCATGAATGGCTTGGTGCCTTCTCTGTAGTAATGAGTTCTCAGTCTATTAGTTCACAAGAGAGCTGACTGTTCAAAAGAACATAGCACTCCTTACCCCCTCTCTCTTCCTTCCTTCCTCTCACCATGTAATGCCTGTTCCCATTGCCTTCAACCACGAGTGGAAACTCCCTGAAGCTCTGACCAGAAGCAGATGCTGGTTCTATGCTTCTTATACTTAGTGCAGAGCCATGAGACCAAATAAACCTCTTTTCTTTGTAAATTACCCAGTCTCAGGTATTCCTTTAAAGCAGTTCAAATAGATAAGACACATGCATATATACCAATTATATATAAAAACATACATATAATCCAGACCTGATACAAAGCATTTGTATTGCTAACCCCTAACTGCACTCAAATTGCATTAATTGTCCATTGGTGTAAAGTAAACCAGACACAATATTCAAATAGTTAATAATTGCTACAGCAGAGCAAGCACAATGTACAAACAATAAACAGTATGGCTTCCCTCATGTGTACTAGCTCTGACCACCAGCACAAGACATAACAAAGAAACAATTAAATTTAAGTAATTTTTAAACAACCATAATTGTAAAAAATTAATATTTGTATAATGTCAATAAAAATTGTATTACCATCAGATTAAGTATAAATAGCAAAACATAAATGATCCCTAGTTGTGTATAGGTACCAGAGGGGATAAAGGAAGTATGTGTGGCAAAGGAGGGTTAGACTGCAATTGAAGAACCTGAATTCTAGTACCTCCTCTGTTCGTACTTGGCAGGGGAATACTAGCATGTAATTTACTCACTGTGAATTTTATTTTCTTATTGAAATTGAAATGGTGCAAATATAAATGTGATAGCATCTTAGATATGAATCTCTGTTGTTCACCACCTGAGAAGCCTTCTGCATAAAGGGAGAAAAAAGCAAACTACCCTTTTATTGAAGCAATAAGACACAAAAAGTTCATCAGGGCCAACATAAGACAAACAACGTGTTAATGATCAATGTCATACAGGTAGCTTTGGTGCAGAGCACATCACACAGGAAATGGTAGGCATTTTTACAGTAGCTCACTGAGGGACCAACGAGCAGCAGATCCCAGAAAGAGCCTACAAGAATGTCTTCTCAAAGATCAATTATCCATTCCGAATTGCACATGCTAGAGAACTGAATTGCAACAGAGTAGATTAGGCAAAGCCCTCACCCAGGAACGACTGAGCGTGAAGACATGTAAATTATGTTTTTGGTAGGGTCCCAGTGAAGGAAGTTGGGTGAGGGTGGGACTTAGGTAGCAAATCTCAGGGGTTGTAGCAAAATTACATGTCTTAAGCACACATAATTTACTTACCTTGGAGCCAAACAAAGATTGGCTATAGTAGTCAATGGTGTTAGTAATCATGGTGGCACAAGGTATTAGGAACAGAAGCCATCCTGAACCTAATTGTCTTCAGAAAGACAAAAGGAAAACCCATAAAGGCACTAAATTTTAATAAAATATTTGGTCATCTAGGCAAGAGAAGAGATAGTCTTTGAGTTAGGAAGCCTGGAGGGCAATCTTGGATGCCATCATATGCCACCACCCTAAAATAAAAATAAAAATAGACCAATAGCGCAACTGGTTCTGAAAAGCCCAACTCTGAATGATAAGTCATTAAAAGGGATCCGGCACAACAATACTATTAACAACATTGTGGTGAAGGGTCATAAAGTTGTTGAAGATTAAAACAATATTTTAACAAACTTTGCATGTAAAAAACACAGACAAAAATATAAGAATTCAGGGAATAGGGCTGAGAATAAGAGAAGAATATGTGAACTGGCAAAATCGTGAATTAGCAAAATTCATGAAAAAAATGAAGAAAAACAGTTTTAGAATTTAAGATGAAATTGAGTGAAGTACAAGAAAAGATACCATGTGGAAACAGTAAGAAATATGAAGGATATAAATGAAGAATTATATGAAAATACCCCACCACCACACACACACAGATAATCAAGGAGTGGAGAAAGTGGTAGGAAGAAAATGATAGATTTAGAAGATATCCAAAGGAGAATGTTTCACAGCAATGGGACAGAATAAATATTTTAAAATATAACAAGCAGCCTTGAATCTACATGTTGAAAGTTGTGTTGTGTGCCAGGAAAAATGAAATAAAATGCTCGATATTGGGATATAACCTAGTAAAGTTATTGAAATTTAAAAATAAAAAATAAATAGTTTGGCAGCAAGGCAAAAATCCAAGTTATTTGTAAGGAAAAACATAAAATAAAATGAACATTTCCTCAGGCTACTCTACTCCATTATTCAACTCCAGAAGACACTGGGCTTAAAATGTTCTTAAGAAGATAAAGGTTGAGCCAAAGATTTTATATCCAGCCAAGATCTTTCAGTTATAAAAGCTACAGACAAATAGTTTTTCCCAAGAATCTCTTGAGGAATCTAATAGAAAATGAATACAGCCTGCCAAGAGTTGGTGGTTGAAAATTTAGCCAAAGCCACAATAACAAGCATCAAATACAATCAACTATAAAACTAAGTTCTAAAGAAAAATGTAGACCAGAGTGACAAAATGAGGTCTGAACATAATTAAAGAACCAAAAAATGCTAGAAAGGGATGAGAGGAAAAGTTGAGAACTTACATATTGCCCCACGGAATTAAACATTATAACATAAAACTGACAAATGAATTGATAGAAGTATAAGTATATTTAACTGCACAAGATTAAACAGTAAGAAAGACTATACCATAGACTAATTCTGTCAGTAGAAGACAGGTATGGGATATGGGAGGAAAAGGAAATAATTTTGTTATTTTTTCATAGTAGAAAACTCATACTCTATACACAAACAAAGAACTAAAAGTATTTTATGAAGTCATTATATAATCTCTAGAACAATAATTGAAATTTTGTAAATATTAGAAAAAATGGCAAACAGAGGGAGAAAACAGACAACAGAGGAATTATACTGATTTTCAGATTTTATTACAAAGCAAAATCTAAACCTATAAAAGAATTAAAATGATTCATTCAAAACAATGTCATTTAAATTTTAAAAACAAAAGATTGAGTAAAGTTATTCCAAGTACATGCTTTCAGCTAAAAACAATAAAACAGACAAATAACTGTAATTTATAATATACAATGAAGATAACAATTATGAAAAAATCTATGTATCACATAGCCTAGCTGTAATTTGGTTACACAAAAAATGCAGGAGATAGAGGAAAAAAAAATTTTAATGAGGCTTTAGTAAATCTCTAAATTCAGAATAAATTGAGACCTGTTAAGCCCAAATAAATAAAATGTTAACAACATAATCTACAAAGATATCTGATTAATATATATCAACTTCAATATTCTAAAATTAGGACTGTGCTTTCTTTAAAATTTCTTAGGCTATATTATAATATTTAATATATAATTTATATGTGTGTATAGTGTATTAGGGTTTTCCAGAGAAACAGAACTAGTAGAATATGTGTATACATACACACACACACACACACACACACACACACACACACACACTAGAAAGAGACAGAGATAGAGGTAGAATTTATTTTAAGAAATTGGCTCATACAGTTTTTGAGGCTGGCAAGTCCAAAGTCTGCAGGGTAGGCAGGCAGGTTGGAAAACCAGGAAAAGACAGGTATAGTAGCTTGAGTCAGAGAACAGTCTGAGGCAGAATTCCCTCTAGGTTGGAAGACATTAGTTTCTTTTCTCTTAAGAGATTGAATGAGACCCACCCATTTTATGGAGGATAATTATCTCTAGTCAGTCTAATGATTTAAATTTTAATTTCTAAAAAGAAAACTTTCACAGCAATATCAGAGTAGTATTTGCCAAACTATCTTGGTACAATGGCCTAGCCAAGTTGACACATAAGATTAATCATCACAGAGAGATATGCATATGCATGTGTGTTCATATAGATATATGTGCATGGTCATATAGATGTGTGTGTGTGTGTGTATTAGAAGAATGACATGTTTTTTGTGTTGCAAATTTTTGGTAAAATTGCTCACTGATTGTATTACTCCATACTGCTATAAAGAACTGCCCAAGACTGGGTAATTTATAAAGGAAAGGGGTTTAATTGACTCATAGTTAAGCATGGCTGGGGAGGCCTCAGGAAAGTTACAGTCTTGGTAGAAGGCAAAGGGGAAGCAAGGCACCTTCTACACAAGGCGGCAGGAAGGAGGAGTGAATGCAGGAGGAACTACCACACACTTAGAAAACCATCAGATTTCATGAGAACTCACTCACTATCATGAGAGAACTGCATAAGGGAAACTGCCCCCATGATCCGATTACCTCTACCTGGTCATGCCCTTGACATGTGGGGATTGTGAGGATTACAATTTGATGTGAGATTTGGGTGAGAAAACAGCCAAACCATATCACTGATGTTACACTATTCCATCAAAAAAGATACTTCAAAATATATCGACATGCCTCTATACCTCTCTATTGTTAGACTCGATGACATTGACACCTATCGTCAGTATATTTACCCTCTTTCTTGCTTTTAGTATAGGAGTGAAGGCACAACCAGGTTTTACATGAGGACATGGCTACTCACTCAAAAGACTACATTTCCCAGATTCCCTTATAGCTGCCAATCTCTAGGGGACTAAATTTTGCCAAGGACACAATGATGTATGCACCTTCAAATCTGCATCTTTATTTTTTCTTCTTTTTTTGAGACAGAGTCTCGCTCTGTCACTCATGCTGAAGTGCAGTGGCACGTTCTCGACTCACTGCAAGCTCTGCCTCCTGGGTTCAAGCAAGTCTCATGCCTCAGCCTCCCGAGTAGCTGTAATTACAGGCATGTGCCACCACGCCCGGCTAATTTTTGTATTTTTAGTAGAGATGGGGTTTCACCATGTTGGCCAGGCTGGTCTCGAACTCCTGACCTCAGGTGATCCACCCACCTTGGCCTCCCAAAGTGCTGGGATTACAGGCGTGAGCCACTGCGCCCAGCCCAAACCTGCATCTTTAAAAAGCAATCTTTGCTCATGCTCCTTCCTCTTTCCTCAGGCTGAATGCCAGAGGTGGTAGTGACCCAGCTTTGACTATCTAGAGAGAGAAATTACACATGGAGGCAGCAGAGGAGGAAAATTAAAACAACCTAGGTTTCTGAATCTTATAGAACATAACTGTCTATTAAGAACAGTACTTTCTGTTCTTATGAACAAAATTGTCTAAGTTATTAACCAGACTCTTGTGTAAGACATGAATAAACTTCTCTCTTATCCAAGCTGTATTTAGGGCATTGTTATTACAGTAGCATAGTCTTTATTCCAATAATGTGCAATATTTTTTACCAGAATTTCTATATTACGAGTAAGGCTGTGATGCATGTATGTTCATAGCTTTTATTCTGTATTTTGAATTTTTTAGAACCTTTATTTTTAAATCTCTTTATGAAAAGATTGTACCAATTTATTTTGACATGTTCTGTGCATGACAATAGTACTATCATTAAAACCTAAATTATTGAACTCCTTTGTGACCAAAGAGAGATTAAAAACATCTTCTCGTTGTGTACAGTAAGAGTCTTCACAAACTCTATTCACCCCACTCCTTTACCAATGTCTGTATTAAATCTTATAACTACTTTTATATAAGAAATATTACCGAAGTTGAAATGACTATGAGAGAAAAACTGCTTTGTTTTCCTTTGGAGGTTAAAGAAAAATAATTATTTTAATTATATGATACTTTTCATCTTTAACCTGAGTTTCAATAATTAAGCCTCTAATTATGTTAATTAAAAATAATACTTTAATGTTAATTATATTGGGAGGAGGGAGTATTAAGAGAATTTTCTTTTGATTTTGCTTTGACTTCAAATGTTACTTAGTATCCACTCTGTTCAAATTGCCCTCTCATGCGCTGCTGTGATTACATCCTGTTCATTCAGCTTGGAGATGAAGGGACACAGAAAGCCCATTTGGAGCTTTTATCTTTAGACTATACACTCACCTCCTTCACCTTTTGTTGCTTTGACAGTCAATTGGACAATCACTTATGGTGAAAATGTCCTGCTGATAAAATAGAATTTAACCCGATTTTTACTTTGTTTACATGAATATCTTTCATAAGTTTTAGGAACAAAAATTTTTGAGAGCCACTCCCCCACCAATTTAACAGTGACTCAAGACGTAAAGACAAATCCAGACTATGCTCTGATAACAGCACCTTTCAGCCGACTGCTTGGGAAACTTCAGACCCACTTTCCCTTGGCCTGTGTTGCTCTCTTGAGGAGCACAGCAGGTTCCCAGCCATTTGCTCAGGCCCAAACTGTCATGACAGAGGCAATTAATGTGGTAATGAGAGTTTGGCATCCAAAATGTTATCTCCTGCAGGGCTTGTCACATATTTCAGAGAACACTGGGAGCAGACAAAAATCTGCTTTTTCTCTTCCCATCCACAAACAGTTGAACCTTGGAGGTCTCATACATTAGAGTCATACCAGGGAAACAGATTGACGAAACAGGAACGGAGGGCAATGCTTACAGTTTCAATGTTGATGACTGGTTGATGAAAGTTGTAGTGATACTGAGAAATTAGGTAAAAAAAAAAAAAAGTTCAATATAAAGGTTTACTCTTACAAACTAACATCTCTTTAATGCAGATTAACTCCAAGTTTCCTATGGGAGACTGACCTTTCTCATGAGTTTGAGAGGGTCTCACCTTTTCTGTATACATAAAATTGCAGTCTTATTGGGGAAGAGTGCAGGACCTTGAGAATGGATCTATAGCAAGCTTAAATTTCTGCCACAAACTAACAATTTTGCAAGCCTATAATGACTCTGTAATTGGACTCAATTTGGAGACAGAGAAGTGTTTAATTTAAATTATGAAGTGAGAAAAGCTATGAAAAGTTCTTTCACATGAAATTTCCTGAAGCAAAACTGCAAAATAAGTATCACCTTTTAATGTGGTCTCAGTGAAATGTTTAATAATTGTTCTGTGAAACAAATAGAACAAATTCATCAATGTGCTACATCATTTAATTAATAAATTAACTAAATACTAGCAATGAAATTCAGAAAAAATTGATAATGGTTTGAGGGGTGACTGGGCTTGCTTGTTCGGGTTATTTTTGTCCCAATGTTTCCTTGGGGAAATTTTGTAATGGAGTCTAAAGTGTCCATGTCAAGTCTAATATTCTAAGATTATGTGACGTAGATGATTTAACCCAGTCTCTCAGAGTGGATAATTGTTGGATGGTTCTTTCCATTATGCATGAAGCTTGTGACATCTGGGATATCCACATGCGCATTTGTGGAGCACTTTGAGGAGAGTGGTGCTTCATAACTGCTATGTGATGTCTGTGAAGATGGCAACTGTGTTGCCAAAGTTCCTAAATCCATCCCCTTTTACTGGCTCTGCAGTCTAAGAAACATGGCATAGTGCGGCTGACTAATGCCTCTATATGTGCCCACAGAGACTAAACTGTGTTCTCTTGCATAAAAGACAACTTAACTTTATGGACACCTGTGGCCTGGACAATAGTCTTCCATCTTTTACTCTCCATACGTCTTAAATACAGACCTCTAAGTAATTCAATACCATGGTTTAAATATAAATATTCTTATTCTGTTCATGAAAAGAAAAATTAACTACTGAGATGTTGAGAGGAAGATATGTCAAAGGCAGAAAAACAGAATGAGATAAACTAGTAATAGTGTTCTGATAATCAACTGCTGCCTTAAAAGCTGTTCCCAAATAGTGGATGGAAACAATAGCATTGTGCTCAGGAGCTCTCATACAGTGACAGTCAGACATTACTGAGGCTGGTATCATCATGTAGCTGGCAGTGGGTACTGCTATATACTGCAATCATCAAACAGCTGGAAGATGGAACAGCTGTACTTCTTGATCATCTCTCTGGCTCTGTGTAGTTTCCACAGCAAAGTAGCTACATGGCTGTGCAGAGTGCCAAATGTGTGTGTTCCACTAGAGAGAAAGCCAGAAGGGAATTCTATGGGCAATGCAGGCACATTGACACATCAACAGCTAAAATGTTGACAGCTGCAACATTTTATTTGTTAGAAAGAAAGTTATTAAGGTAGCCCATATTGAATGAGAGGAGGATTAAATTCTACCTTTTGATAGGGGAAGTGTCAAAAAATTAGCCGATATGCTTAAAACTACCACAAATAGGCCAGGCGCCTGTAATCCCAGGCAATCCACCAAGATCAGCCCATCACTGGAGCTAGGAGTTCAGCACAAGTGGGAGCAACATGGTGGAACCCCATATTTACAAAAAAATACAAAAATTAGCAGGGCATGGTGGCACAAGACTGTAGTCCTAGCTACTCAGGAGGCTGAAGTGGGAGGATCATCTAAGCCGCAGACATCAGAGCTACTGTGAGCCGTGATCCTACCACTGCACTCCAGCCTGTTTTCCCCACCAAAAAACTTTACCAGAAATATAAATGTTATTAATTTTCTATTATTTCTAATATTAAAAATTACAATAGTAACCTTAATAACAGTATCTAAAATGTATCAGGTGCTTAATATTTGCCAGGCATATATTAAGGATATTATCTGTAGTATATCTTCTGAAATAGTTACCTCTATCATCCCCAGTTTAAAGATGAAGATTGAGAATTGAAGAGTTTTCATTGTGTGTTCATGGTCCTACTGCTAACAGGAGTTAGACATGATATTTACGAGGATCTTTATATGGTAAAGGACTCTCTCCTCAGCATTGCCCTCTATCTACTACATCAATTTACATGTCCTTGTAACTCAATATTCTACATGGTACTGATGGATGGGGGCAGGTATCCTATATGATTTTACTTGGGTTTTTGTTAGATCATTTTATGTCTTGCTAACTGACAAAACAAATATGTTAAGTAAAAGTGCTGTTATAGATATGAGAGATATGTCACTCCTGTTCATGAATTCATTACATGCTCTCAGAGAAAGCATCGGATAGTAAAAGAAATTAACTTGTAAAACCACTGTTAATTTATGTTGACACAGAGCAAAACTGAAAATAAGGAGGTATTTGTAGCTGATAGGTAACACTTGGAAAAACTGCTGAGTGGTTCTCTCTTAATGGGAACATTCTGAAGTATTGCATGACAGATGACAGTATTGTCCAGTATTATTACCTCTTCTTCAGCAGGAGTTATTAAAAGAGCCTGTGAGCCAAGTTGCTTTAAACATCAATAACATTCATGTAAACAACCACCGCAGTATAACCAAATACATCACTATGGGGAAGCATGACAACCAATTCAAAGTGCACCATGTATTAAAACTGGTCATTTAATATACCCCTCATAATAATATGAGAATCGAATTATACCAAATACCAGTCCTAGAGGTTTGAACTCGTGTGTATGTGTATGATGGTTGCATGCCATTTTAATGATTTATGCACTAATAAGAAAGATCAGTCATTGCACTTAAGCAATTCTTATGTATTCTTAACCATTTTACTGTTTTGTGACATTTTATCTGCAGGCTATTTGGAAATTAAACAAAAGTTTGTAAATCTAGTAATGAAAAATTATTCACAATCAATTTTATACATACTTAAAGGATCTGAAAAGATGAATCTTTTGAAAACCATACACATTATAGTCTAATTTTTATTAACTACTTTATATTTCCCAAATGTTCCAGTCTTTAAGAATGATCACATTGATTCTTAGATATGAAATGTACCTGAACCTCCACTCATTGATATTTAAAGATAGAGTGTTAAGATTTGGTTATTAAAACATGCATTTTGAAAAAGCAGTTTGACTGCTGGCATGAATGAGGGATTTTCAGCTAAGAATTCAATATATAAAATCAGTTTATTCTACTAAGCACGTACGATACTTAGGGCAAGTCTCTAAATCACTTAGTGGTTCAATTTCACATTTAAAGATCAGAATATTAGGGACTGTATTTCAAATGTGCTTTTCCCTTAAATGGCTTATACATGATATGCATGATTATCTTTGAATCATGGAGGAGGAAGGAACGTCATGACTCTCTATAAATCGGGAAATGAGACATACTCAGGGCAGCTTATCACATAGCTCATTAATGAAAAATTTCTCACATGCCATATTCTCAGCCCAACTAAAACATGTGAATTGACTTTCAGTCTGGATTTCTTTTCATTAAATCATTTCCATCAAGGAAAATAAGAAGCACAAAAGCAGGAATTGTCCCTCAGGTAATCCATATTGGCCCTTTTACTGTATCAAATATTCCAAGATGAAAAATATTTCAATATTTCTATATTTTTGGCCAATGAAGATTACCACTTCTAGCAGGAGTGACATGTAGGCCTTTTTTTTTTTACATGCATCCCTCTTCTACATCAAAACAGATTTAAGATTAAAAAAAAAAAAAAACCTCTGACTTTTAGTAAAGGCAGGCCTACAATTAGACTACCAAATTCTACAGTCACATAGAAGAAATGCCTAAAAATCTTTATTCTTGGGAACTCCATCATAACCATTTTTAAACATTCTAAAACTATATAAGATTCTTTAAATGCTAAGGGTACATATGCTATCTCATACTTCTTGTTTCCAGCCAATCCCTGTGCACTGACATGGCTAGTTATCATAAACTTCACGTTTTGCAAGTCTTCCACTCCAAAATTGTCCACAAATTCAGTGGCCTTACTCATTGTAACAGAGGTATGTCTTGCATCTAATGTTCAGTTGTCTCTCTCTTCAGTTTTACCTCTGTGATCTAAACAACCTTATTTTTCTCCTCAAGCAGCATCCTAAATTGCCTCCCTTAGGTCCCTCTTGTCTGCTCAATACAACACACCTGGCGTAATAGTTACAAACATAAATCAGATCATGTATTTCCCCTGCTAAAAACTATTCCATGACTTTCCATTACACATATAAGAAAATTCAAAGCCCTTAGCATGGGCACAAGACTATACACTATGACCCTTGCCTGCCTCTTTCACTTACTCCCTTACCACTCTCTGCTGATACCCCATGAATCAACAACACTGACCACTCTTCTGTTCTTCTAATGCCCCACTATTAATTATGCCTTTATAGCTTTTGAATTTAATGTTCATTCTTCCTGAAATGCTAGGCCTCAGATGTCAAGTGTGGCTCCTTTACATCATTCAATACAAGGTATCTAACTTTCATTTCCATCATCCCAGTAATTTTTTCACTATATCTACTAATTGTAGTATCTGTTGGCACTAATAATTAAGGAAAATTAATTTTTCCTCTCATTTATTCTCTTACCTTTTAAAATCCTCATTACTTCTGCCTCTTATCATTAGAACACAAGCTTCTGAGAGCCAGTTTTCTGGATTGCTAGAATCTGGAAAAATGTCAAGCACAGCAGCCTCTTGATAAATGTTTGATGAATGAATATATATTGAATTTATAAATAAATGTCAGGTATAGAGCACATGATAAAAATCCACCCCTCTGCTGTTGCTGTTCCTTCATGCTGTCACTTAGTGTCACTGGAGAAGACCAGAAAGGTAAACCATGTAATTATGACTAAGGCAAATGACCAAAAATACCAGCAAACCTTACGAAGGGAGAGCTAGGCATATATGGGCTGCTGACGTTGTAGGTGAAACAGTGTTCTCACTACTCATTGAAGATGCTGAAAGGTCATCCGGTACCGGGCCATGTGACTGAAAGATTGGATTTGTACTGTGTGGGCATGCATTAGCCAGTTTTCACTATGCATCTTTTTTTAAATTTCATTTTTTATTTCAATAAGTTTGGGAAAACAGGTGGTATTTGGTTACATGAATAAGTTCTTTAGTGGTGACTTCTGATATTTTGGTGCATCCACCAGACGAGCAGTGTACACTGTACCAAGTGTGTAGTCTTTTATCCCTCACCCATCTTCCACCCTTTCCCCTGAATCCCCCAAGTCCACTGTAACATTCTTATATGTCTCCTGTCTAAATAGAGCTTCACCACAAAGGTCTACTTTGACAGGCTCTCTGAAGCACAATATTGTTCCACTTTACTCATATTTCAAGCATTCCCTGTGCTTGAGTGTGCATATTATTTAAAAGGAAGCATTTGATTCTTCTGCCGAGTTTTTTTGTAATGGTTGTGGCTGACTTCAGAACCCCTCTCTCCCATTCCTGCATCTCCAGCAAACAATATCCTCACCATTTGACTTTCTGGCTTAACTTTTATTATGTTTTGTTAATATAAATATTGGTCTAAGCCCTTAGAAACAACAAACCACAGTAATAGGAACAATAGAAGTAATAAGAAGAACTAACATTTATTGTTTAATATGTGTGGGGCGCTAGGTTAAATGCTAAATAAACATTATGAAGTAAGTGATATTATTGTCCCAATTTTATAGATGGAGAAACTCTTCTTATTGTGCTTAAGCATTTCCTTCAAGAAACTGTACTCATGCCATGATTTCTATCATCCCTACACACAGATGGCTCATATTTTCTATCAGCTTCAGTCCTATGCATCCAACTACTATCTTGATATCTCCTATTACAAATCTCAAAGAGAACTCAAACCATCTCTTCCAGAGTTCCCTATTGCAGGAAATGGCACCACCCACTTGTCTAGTCATTCTCAACACACTATTCTCACACCTCACCCTTAATATATGCAATCCGCCATCTCTTCCCTGTTATACTTCTATGTATTTCTTCATTTGATCCCTCATATCCATCTAGTATAACCCAGCATCATTTTTATCAGTTATACTACCCAACTCTGAACTGTTCTACTGATAGACACTATCTCCACCTCCACTCCAGCTGGTCTCTGCACATCAGCCAATGTAATTTTTTAATGCAAATTACCATGTTATCTTTCTGTCTTAGAACTTTTAAATAAGTTTTTATTGCTCTTGAAATAAAAGAAAAACTCTCTTAATGTTGCCCAAAGGCTCTATAAGACCTACTTCTCTCTCTAGCATTGTCTATCTAATGGCTTCACTCTCTGTACTTCAGCCACACTGGCCTTCTTCATATTCAGCATGTGATATGGTTTAGATTTGTTTCCTCACCCAAATCTCAATTCGAAATATGATCCCCAGTGTTGGAGAAGGGGTCTGCTTGGAGGTGACTGGATCATGGGGTAGATTTCCTTCTGGCTGTTCTCATGATAGTGAATGAGTTCTCATGAGATCTGGTTGTTTAAAAGTGTGTGGCACCTCCCCCTTCACCCTCTTCCTCCTTCTCCAGCCATGATTGTAAATTTCCGCTTCACCTTCTGCCGTTTCCTGAAGCCTTTCCTGCCACGCTTCCTGTACAGACTGCAGAACTAAAAGCCAACGAAAACCTATTTTCTTTATAAATTACCCAGTCTCAGGTAGCTCTTTATAGCAATGGGAGAATGGACTAATACAGCATGTCTCCATGTAACCAAAGAAACTTTACTTAAGCTATTTTCTTTTCTTGGAACACTATTTCCTTGCCCTCTTCTCCTAATTTTACAATTGCTGTTTTATTATTTGATTAATGTCTATCATTCTCCATTCTTGGTCTTCATTGTGAAAAATTCGAAACAATGGATACATTTTTAAAATACATGACAGCTGGAGACTGACATGATAAAACAGCATGAGAAACTATTTCATTGATGTCCCCTAAGGAACCATAGCATCTGCTGTACATGGTCTTGTGAAGCCACTCCCTTCGAATTTATAATCAATAAGTTGTGTTGGAAGTAATGCTCTCAAGCTTTGAGCCTAAGATGTAAGAAAGCCTAGCAACTTTTTTCCTTTTTGGGAAGCCATTCTCCATATAAGAAATCTAATTGTCCTGAGACTACCATTATGTGAATTTAATCTAGCCCCATGGAGAGGTTAGGTAGAGAAAAACTAGGGCTTCTGACAGTACAGCCCTAGCAGATCTCCTATCCATCAGCCAGCACAATTCACCAAACACCTGAGTGGGGTTATTTTAGAAGTGGGTCTTACAGCTCCATTTGAGCTTCTATTGATGACATCACATGGAGCACAGAAAAACTACCTCTTCCAAATGCTGCTCAAATTAGAGAAGTGGATGCAGATAAATGTTTGTTGTTTTAAGATACTAAATTTTGGAGTGGGTATTATGTAATAATAGATAAGCAAAACAAAGAAAGAGCATCATGAGCTGAAAGCCCAAAAGGTATATTCTGAAGTTGAAGTGGGTAGGGGAGCAGGAGTCAGAAGCTAGCCTGAACAACACGGGGAGTCACTTTTTAGCAGATTGGTTTGGAAGAAGAGACCTTGAAACATTAACAAAACTGGTAAGAGAATTGAAAGAGTGAAAGGGAAAAGAATATTTTAAAACAAGTTTTCTGAACATTAGTGATACATGACCCTTTGGAAAATTTTCTAAAGAAGATGCAAAAAAGGGTTAAAATGTTTTCATTTATATTGATGTGTGTATAAAATATTGTATATTTTAATCATATAATAATTTCATGCCAAGAGTAGGCAATGAAGAGAGGTATGTTATTCCCAATGGAAATATCCATGGTGATATACCATTGCTAAGAGCACTATAAAAAAGATAGACAGAGTTTAGAATCAGCATTTAATGCTGATTATGCGCACATTTTATAGTGTTTTTTAAAATTAATTTATTCAAATGGAATAAATTAAAATCTAAGATCTAAAAATATTGGTTTAAATTGAAATAGTAAAGTTAAAATGTGAAATAATTATAAATGGCTATGGATCTCAGATCATAAGAATTGTGCACAGAATATAACTTTATTTTCTGCATCTGAAATTAAATTTCTGTTATGAGCCCCCTTTCCTCAGGATGGGAAAAGTAGAACACTTAAAGTTCAGGCTCTTCTTCTACCCCCTATGCTGGGTTATGTCAGGGTTCCTTAGTAAATTATACAGTGTCAATTTCTAGGAATTGAAAGCAGTTGGTCTTTGTACTTTTCTATCTTTCTTGTTCCTCACTGGACTTTGGATTTCATTCCCTGGAGGTGTATGCTAAGTAACTGTGCTGTGGATAAAAGTCCTCCTCTTGTCTTACAGTTATCTATAACACATGTGTATTCTTTCAGAAACAGGCAACATACTCTGTTGTGCCCTATGACACTCTGAAGCACATGAAGCCTTTAGACGACTGTTTAAAGGCTTTTATCCAGACATAGTAGGCAAACATTTCTTCCTAATTTTATTGTCCTGACTGTGTAAAAACGATGAGGGATTTTCAGCTTCCACTGTGCTCCTCTGAGGCTAGGTTATGCGGGTCCTCTCTGATACGTGTTTACCAAACCATCTGAACTTTCTAGTACCCACCATATTAAAACTCTATCTTGACAAGGCATAAACAAGGCACAAGAACTCTTTACGCAGACTCAGCCATTTACAGGTCTTCCCTTTCGTCTTCCTTATTCTAGTCCTTATTCTTTGCCCAGTCAAGAGAACTCTATCTTGCCTCGATTGTAGTAATGTGCTATTTCATATGTTTTTGAAAATATTTTATTTATAACACAAATTTTACGTGCTCTTTCAGGTCTTACATTTTTTTCTTTTCTTTTCTTTTTTTTTAAGACAGAGTCTCGCTCTGTCGCCGACGCTGGAGTGCAGTGGCGCAATCTCGGCTCACTGCAAGCTCCGCCTCCCGGGTTCAAGCCATTCTCCTGCCTCAGACTCCCGCCCGCCACCACGCCCGGCTAATTTTTTGTATTTTTAGTAGAGACGGGGTTTCACCGTGTTAGCCAGGATGGTCTCGATCTCCTGACCTCATGATCCGCCCGCCTGGGCCTCCCAAAGTGCTTGGATTACAGGTGTGAGCCACGGCGCCTGGCCCAGGGCTTACATTTTTGAAACTAAAAGTCAGATTCCTGTAACATAGAAGCTTTGGGTGGGTAGGAGGAAGGGCAAAGAAGAGAAACAAAATCCTAGAGAACACAACTGTCAGTTGATAGTCTATTTTTATCAGACATAATACTTTATGGACTTGTCCATCCACTCATGATAGGGTTTAAATGCCTTAGTGCTCTTCTTCTGGCTAAAATTTGTTCTCTGTAAAGGGTATGAGATATAAGCCACTGAAAATAATCTTATTAATAAAGATGGATACTGATGGTTTACGTATTTATGCCTACCATTCCATTTTTTGAACGCTAAGCATGTGGGAGTTATTTATATCCTACTGCTCAAGGTCATCGCCAACGTATGATTGCAAAAATTCAAAAAATTGCAACCTCAGGCATAAATGGGTTAAAGAAAGACTTTTGATATTGGTATATAAAGAATCTGTCTAGAAAAGAGGTACTGTCTCCTAAGAGATAAAATAGCCTTCAAATTCATATGCTGCCATTTTATTAGCTGTGTAACTTTGAGCACATCGTATAAACTCTCTGAGCTCATTGGCTTATCTGCAAAAAAAAGAAAGGGCTGGGGAGGAATAATCATACTAAACTTCTCTTAACACTGTTGAAGGGATAAATACAAAATATATCAGAGACATTTATCACAGAGTTATTAGCATAGTAAGCTTCCAACGGATATTAACCATTGTGCCTATTTCATCAAGAGAGGATAAGAAGGCATCTCACAAAGAGTTTTCATTTACGGGATGTGTAGATTGCCTCCCCAGAACGCTGGTAGGCAGGGGTAGAGCTAGTCTCGTCTCTATTACACTGGAATGCAGCCACTTATGGATGGAATCATGGTATGCCTCTTATTTTTTCTACCCTTATGGGAGAGAAGAAAACAGCATTTCCAATTAAAGCACACCAGGCATGTTATGAACCAAATGTAATCACCGAAGTTGGAACTATATCAGGAAACTCAGAAAAGAGAGAGAAAAAAGATGCAAGATTATGTTATTGAGGAACTCTACAGTACAGCAGACATTAATTTAATTTATTTCAATTCAGTTAAAAATTAATGTTTACCTGTTGCATACTAATCACCTTGATATATTCTATATTATATAAAGAATAGAAGAAAACATGCATCCTGTGGAAAGGACTTGCAGTCTTTTGGGGATAATAATGCATATTCATATAACTACCAAGTAATACTGAAAGTGTCAAATAATACTGGTATCAATAAGTAGTTTCATGGAACACTTACTATATACAAAGTACTATTATAAGTCTTTTGCTTTTATAATTTAAATTTCACAAAATGCCTATGATCAAGGAACAATTTATTTTTCTCATTTTGCATATAAGAAAACTGAGGCATCAAATGCTTGAGTAATTAGCTAGGGTTCATATGGATATATTAAACGGGAAAACTAAGATTTGAGCAGAAGCGTTCTGATCCCAGAGCATTTTGTCTTCACCAATGTACTGTGCTGCTGATTTTCTAATTTATCTGCACAAAAGCTAAAAGCAAATATATAATAAATGTTACACGTTTGTAACATGTAATACAGAGAAAGAAAAGTTCCCATCCATATGGGAGTTGGAAGAAGGGCATTGAAATATATTTCCATTCAAGGAAGAATTTCAAAGAAGGATATGAAGAGAAGTTAAAAATCTCAGTCAGAGTATTTTAAGTAGGAGAGAGACCAGATGAGCAAGGTAATGGAAGGCAGGAAGTATAGGCCGTGTAAGAAGAAAAACGGAGTTTCTACTTTAGGAAGAGTCCAAGTTAAATAGGACATAGTAGGAAAGGACTGTGCAGATAAATGGGAGCCATAAAAGATCCATGTCTGAAGATCTGTTTTCTATAGCTAATGGGGGGTGTATTGCAGACTGAAACATAGACACGTCAAATGTAGAATGAAGATAATTGCCTAAACCTTTACCTTCTTACACCCTACCTATTATTTCTTCTCTTAGACAAGGTGATTATTTAAACAAGTAACAATAACACACTTTTAAAAAGTGGAACTCCTTCTTCACATGAAATATTTTGTAGAAATATCATGAAACTATAAATAAAGGGAGAAGGAGGCATAAATCCACCCATCTGATACTCTTCCTTCCGATGTTTCTTCTCTGAATTCTGGGGCTTTGATGAACACATCTGAGAAGTATCCTAATTAACCTGTGGACAGGATGCCACAAAAAAGCTTCTAAAAATATAATAATCTTATTAAGTTTATCCTTTTCTTTACAGATTTTTCTTTTTCTTTCTTTCATCCTTTCCATTTCATCTAATTATATTCAGTTTTCTTTTTTTTTTTATTTTGCCTTTTAAATGGTTACTGCAGCCTATGTCCATGTAATTATAATCATAGGCAAAAAGTATTTGGGAAAGTTCCTGACCCATTGGCCCCTTGGTGTTAGCTGTTGCTGCACATTGTTAAATGCTACTGGCATTAAATTAGAAAAGATACCTCTCCTATAAATCTGTTCAGTTCTTTCAGTGTAAAAGTGCCATATCAGCACAAATATTTACTAACTTACAGAGGAGCCAATGATGTCAGTCAAGCTTAAAAGATCTGATTCCCCTTAGATCAGATTTGTATAGACAGAATGGACTTGTCCCATTAAATTAGAGCTTTTGGAACTGATTTTATTTGGCTACTCCATGTAAAACTGGCATTAATAACATTTATTCATTCATTAAACTTACATTTGCTAGGGCTTCACCTTGGATAAGATTTTGTGCAAGACACCAGAGAATGATGACATATTTTAGGTGTCTCCTGACCTCCAGAATATCATCTTGGAAAGCTTATCTATGTTATATTTATAATGGAGGAAAAAAATCACCACACTCCAAAATCAGCCAGTATTGCTAACTGCAGCAGTTTTAAAGATCTAGATAGACTGCATATTATTGATATAGCAGCAGCAATTCATACCTATTTTGAAGATAGACCATGGTAAGCTACTCTGACAGGTTTCCTTCATTTGGTTTGTTTTTCTAGCGTGCATAAAAATGTGGCCTGAATACTGACTTATCTAAGAATGATGCTGTAAAAAATACCTGCAATTTCTAAACAATTTATTATGACTACACTTCTGTATAACCATTAAGCACTGTTAATATTAAGTACTTTTTGTAGAATAATTCAACATTACTATAAATATTTAGACATCAAATAAAGAGTATAAAGTCAGTAAATTGACTTTTCACATTTTTCAATCAGAAAATAATTTCCCAACCTCTGTATTCTGCAGCAGAGGATCCAATTTAAGGAATTATCATAGTCTTTGAACCAAGATGAGTGGGTAATTAGAACATTCACGTTTTCTAAGACAGAAAAGAACTAGTTCTGCACAACGAAATTACATAATCATGTTATCTTTGAGAAGGATAACAGGTTGTTTTTAAAAGGATTGTTGTCATTCCAAATAGCTACTGGGATTGATTCAAGTAAGAGCTTCCTAGTGTTATAAAATCAGAATGCAGAATGGAATACACCCTCATAATTGCACCAATAAGGATATATCATTGGTCACTTCAAATATGAGAGTATGTTGTTATTAATACAGTAAAAATTCCAATATATCTGATGAATAACCATATTAATTAACCTTTTCTCTATTTTCTTATTGTTTTGTATCTCTTACTTTGAATGAAGTAAGAAAATGGAACTCGCTTATTCCCCCACCATTCTGATGAACCACACGATGCTGTCACCAGAACTGTTCTATAAACACTTGATTTTTTTTAACTCAATTACCAAACAATGGAGCTGAATCCTATATGTTAGTGGTTTAGTACATTTGGGCTGCTATAACAAAATACACCAAGTTGATTAGCTTTTAAATATCAGAAATTTACCTCTCATAGTTCCAGAGGCTGGAAGTTTAAGATCAGAGTGTCAGCAGGATTCAGTTCTAGTGAGGTCTGTTTCCTGGTTCATAGATGGCACCGTCTCACCATCTCCTCATGTGGCAGAAGGGGAAAAGACACTACCTCTGGACTCTTTTTTTTTTTTTTGAGATGGAGGGTTTCGCTCTTGTTGCCCAGGCTGGAGGCTCACCGCAAACTCTGTCTCCCAAGTTCAAGTGATTCTCCTGCCTCAGCCTCTGGAGTAGCTGGGATTACAGGCATGCACCACCAGGCCCAGCTAATTTTGTATTTTTAGTAGAGATGGGGTTTCTCCATGTTGGTCAGGCTGGTCTTGAACTCTCGACCTCAGGTGATCCACCCGCCTTGGCCTCCCAAATTGCTGTGATTACAGGCATGAGCCACCATGCCCTGCCTTGGACTCTTTACAAGGGCATAGTAGCAGTAATGAGGTCAGAGACCTCATGATCTAATCCCCTCCTAAAGGCCCTACCTTGGCCGAGCGTGGTGGCTCATGCCTGTAATCCCCGCACTTTGGGAGGCCAACGTGGGTGGATCACCTGAAGTCAGGAGTTTGAGACCAGCCTAGCCAACATGGTGAAACCCCGTCTCTACTAAAAAATATAAAAATTAGCCAGGCGCTGTGGCAGACGCCTGTAATCCCAGCTACTTGGGAGGCTGAGGCAGAGAACTGCTTGAACCCAGAAGGTGGAAAGGTTGCGGTGAGCTGAGATCATGCCACTGCACTCCAGCCTGGGCGACAGAGCAAGACTCTGTCAAAAAAAAAAAAAAAATAGGAAGGAAGGAAGGAAGGGAAAGAAAGGAAGGAAGGGAAGGGAGGAAGGGAGGGAGGGAAGGAAAAAGGCCCTACCTCTTATACTATTGGGCTGGGGATTAGGTTTCAACATATGAATTGTAAGGAGACATAAACATTCTAACAGTGGTGGTAAGGAATGAAAAAAGCACTGGACATTATTAATCCAATCTGTTAAGATAAATGATTACATCAAATATCTATGAGCCCGCAGGTCACTATGACAACTGAAATTCTTGGATCAACCTATAAATTGGCCCGGCTAGTTAAGAGACAGGTTCAGTGAATATATTATTGTTCAGTGGTCCTTTTCCTCTTAGATGGTAGACATAAACAATATATTGTGTGTGTCATTGGCTTGAATAAAAGATGCCAGTAGCCTCTTTCAGAGTAATTTCCCATAGAAAATGTACTGTATAAAACAAAAACAGATGTTGCCCGCAGGGCCTGTCACATATTGCTGTTTCCTTCTTGGCTTCATTACCAGGATTTTCTACTGGTATCTTTTGCCTATAATTCAAAGTTCTTTAAAGTAGTTAACATTTCATATGGTGTTTCTAGAAATGTTTTAACAATGTCTTAGGATTTATTTTGCACAAACAAGTGTGGATGATTTAGAATAATAAAGTTCAAGTTCTGATTCTGCCTTTTTCTAATTTTGTGGTCTTGGGCAAATCAGTTACACATTCAGAGTCTTTGATTTCTTCTCTTTCTTTTCTTTCTTTCTTTTTTTTTTTTTTCTGCACAGCACAGAAAACAACAAGAGAGTGGAAAGGGAGCCTGTGGAATGGGAAAAATATTTGCAAACTATGTATCAAATAAGGGCTTAATTTCCAAAATATACAGATGCCTCTCTATTTACGATGGGGTTATGTCTCAATAAACCCATTGTAATTTGAAAATATGATGTTGAAAATGCATTTAACATTTCTAACCTATCGAACATCATAGCAGCCTAGCCTATGTTAAACATGCTTGGAACACTTACGTTAGCCTACCATTGGGCAAAATTATCCAGCACAAATCCCATTTTATAATAAAGTGTTGAATATCTCACTTGTTAAATACTGTAGTGAAAGTGAAAAAACAGAATGGCTATATGAATACGTGAAGTATGTTTTCTACCAAGTGCATATCTAATGCCAGGGCAGCACTTTCTCATTCCTCCCATTCTCTAACTTCAGCCCTCATAATAGTGCTACCTGTCTCTACCCAGAACCTGAGAAAACAAGCTTGAGGAAGGCCAATCTAAGATGTAGGAACATGAGTGTCAGTCGGGGGCTTTCTGCCATCAACAAGAGAATCTTCACCTGGGTAGCCTGACAGTGGAAAACCAATCTCTTGCACCGTTTTGAGTGCCCTGGGAAGGTGAGTTGAGTAAAAATAGCTACTTCTGAATTTTGACTCCAATATGGATCTCTGTACTTTAGAGTATGTTATTTGACCTGGAAATATTAAACTTAAACCTTCATTTTGTAGATTCCATTCAGTTCTTGACAGGCTAACATTAATAACAATTGGTTGTCATCAAAGGAATAGATTCTGGAATTGGCATTATAAAATTTTGGAGATGCATTTGATGAATTATATTTTATGTTCTTTTGTGTTTAAGATAGTGTAAATTATCTGATTGTAGACCTCCCTGAAACTCTGAAAATCAGGCTAAGCTCCATCTTCATCATTGTCCCCTGTGACTTCAAGAGGTTCAGACCTCTTAGTCCTGGTAATAGCACATGGTTACAATTTAGCCCATGGTCAAAAGGTTATTATAACTTTTTCTCAATGAAATATTTTATTCACATTCCAACTTTTTAATACAATTATCTTTTTAAAGAGTTGTTCTGAAAATGGAAAATAATTTATGCCAAAATCTGTAGAAAACATTTCAACTTATAAACAAAATATGGTGATTACAAGATGAATATTTAAATGAATAAAAATTATATAATAGATATAAAATAATTCAACAACATTTACACAAGGGGAAAAGAAAAAGTCTTGGCATATCGGAGATGTTTAATATGAGCCAGGAATTCTGCTAGGCACTTTGTGTATGTTTTACCTTAGTCATTTTATGTCTGAATGAATGCTAAGTAATCTCAGCACCATATTACAGATATGGAAACAAAACTGTAAGGTGAAGCAAATGATAGATTGTAAAGCTAGAATTCAAACTTAGAATTGTCTTGCTTTAAATACATTGATCTTTACATCAATATAATTCACTTATTAAGTTTAAATATGAGCAGTAATATATCTTATGCTAAACTCAGTAAACAGATTAAATAATCACATCCCTTTATAAAACAAAGCTTGATATTACTTCTAATACCTTATTTTTTCAACTTTTATGTTAGATTCAGGTGACACATGTGCAGGTTTGTTACAGGTAAATTATGTGTTGCTGAGTTTTGGTGTACAAATGATCCCATCACCAAGGTAGTGAGCATAGTATCTGACAGGTAATTTTTCACCCTGCCGCCCTCACCATCACCCCCCTTTAGGAGTTCCCATTATCTGTTGTTCCGATCTTTATGTCTATGTGTATTCAATGTTTAGCTACCCCTTATAAGTGAGAACATGCAGTATTTCGTTTTCTGTTCCTGCATTAATTTGCTTGGGATAATGGCCTCCAGCTGAATCCATGTTGCTGCAAAGGACATAATTTTGTTCTTTTCTGTGGCTGAATAGTATTTCATGGTATATATGTATCATATTTTCCTTATCCAGTCAACTGTCAATTTGCAGCTAGGGTGATTCCATGTCTTTGTTATTGTGAATAGTGCTACAATGAGTATATGAGTGCATGTGTCTTTTTTGTAGAACAATTTATTATTATTATTATTAGAGTATATACCCAGTAATGGGATTGCTGGGTCAAATGGCAGTCCTATTTTAAGTTCTTAGAACTGCTTTCCACAGTGGCTGAACTAAATTACTTTCCCACCAACCATGTATGAGTGTTTTCTTTTCTCCATAGCCTCAACAGCATCGGTTATTTTTTGTCATTTTTAATAACAGAAATTCTGACTGCTGTGAGATGGCTTCTCATTGTGGTTTTAATTTGCATTTCTCTAATTACTGTTGATATTGAGTATTTTTTACATATTTCTGGGCCATAGATATGTCTTCATTTGAGAAGTGTCTGTACGTGGCTTTTGCCCATTTTTAATGAGGTTATTATTATTATTTTTGTGCTCATTCAATTGTTTTCAGTTTCTCATAGAGTCTGAATATTAGACCTTTGTTGAAGGCATAGTTTGCAAATATCTTCTCCCATTTTGCAGGTTTTCTGTTTACTCTGTTGATACTTTCTTTTGCTGTGCAAAAGCTCTTTAGTTTAATCAGGTCTCACTTGTGAATTTTTGTTTTGTTGCAATTGCTTTTGAGGACTTAGTCATAAATTATCTGCAAAGGCCAATATCCAGAATGGTGTTTCCTAGGTTTTCTTCTAGGATTATGATAGTTTTAGGTCATACCTTTAAGTCTTTAAACCATCTTGAGTTAATTTTTGTATATAGGTCCTGTTTTATTCTTCTGCATATGGCTAGCCATTTATCCCTACATCATTTATTGAATAAGAATTCCTTTCCCCATTGCTTGTTATTGTTGACTTTGTTGAATATCAGAAAGTTGTAGATGTGCAGCTTTATTTCTGGGTTCCCTATATTCTGTTGCACTGGTCTATGTATCTGTTTTTGTACCAGTACCATGCTTTTTTGGTTACTGTAGCCTTATAGTATATTCTGAAGTCTGGTAGTGTGATGCCTCCAGCTTTGTTCTTTTTTGCTAAAAATTTATTTGGCTATTTGAGCACTTTTTTGGTTACATATGAATTTTAGAATAGTTTTTTTCTAATTCTGTGAAAAATGAAGTTGATAATTACGTAGCAATTGCGTTGAATCTTTGTAGATTGTAGACTGCTTTGGGCATTATGGCCACTTTAATGATACCGATTCTTCTAGACAATAAGCATGTGATGTTTTTCCATTTGTTTGTATCATCTATGATTTCTTTCAGCAGTGTTTTGTGGTTCTCCTTGTAGAGGTATTTTACCTCTTTGTTAGCTATATTACAAGGCATTTTACAATTTTTGTGACTATTGTAAATGGGATTACATACTTGATTTATCTCTCAGTTTGAATGTTATTGGTGCATAGAAATGCTACTGATTTTTGTGCATTGATTTTATATCCTGAAACTTTACTAAAGTCATTTGTCACCCTAGCAGCCTTTTGTTGGAGTCTTCAGGGTTTTTAGGTATAGAATCATAACATCAATGAAGGGAGATAATTTGGCTTCTTCGATTACTATTTGGATACATTTTATTGCTTTCTCTTGCCTAATTGCGCTGGCTAGGACTTCCAGTACTATGCTGAATAGGAGTGGTGAGAGTGGACATCCTTGTCTTGTTCACATTCTTAATGGGAATGCTTCCAGCTTTTGTATGTTCTAATGTTGGCTGTGGGTTTGTCATAGATATCTCTTATCATTTTGAGGTATGTTGCTTTGGTGTCTAGTTTTCTCAGGGTTTTTAATCACAAAAGGATGCTGGATTTTATCAAAAGCTTTTTCTGCATCTAATGAAATGATCATATGGTTTTTATTTTTAATTCTGTTTATGTGACAAATCACATTTATTGATTTCTGTATGTTGAACCAGTCCTGCATCACAAGAATAAAGCCTACTAGATCATGGTGAGTTTCCTTTATCATGGTGAATTAACTTTTGATATGCTACTGGATTTGGTTTGCTAGCATTTTGTTGAGGATTTTTGCATTCTTTTTCATCAGGGGAATTGACCAGCAGTTTTTTGTTGTTGTTGTGTCTTTGCCAGGTTTTGGTATCAGAATGATGCTGGCTTTGTAGAATTATGTAGGGAGGAGTCACTCCTCCCCTATTTTTGGAATAGGTTTAGTAGGATTTATACCAGCTTTTCTTTGTACATCTCATAGAATCCGGCTGTGAATCCGTCTGCTCCAAAGCTCTTTTTGGTTAGTAAGTTTTTTATTACTGATTCAGTTTCAGAGTTCAATATTCATCTGTTCAGGGTTTTGATTTCTTCCTGGACTTAGTCTTGGGAGGTTGTGTGTTTCCAGGAATTTATCTATTTCCTCTAGATTTTCTAGTTTGTGTGCATAGAGGTGTTCATAATTGTCTCTGAGGATCTTTTGTATTTATGTGAGATCAGTTCTAATGTCACCTTTGTCATTTCTGACTGCACTTATTTGGATCTTTTCTCTTTTTTTGTTAATCTAGCTAGTGATCTATCAATCTTGTTGATTTTTTTCAAAGAACCAGCTTTTCATTTTGTTGATCCTTTGTATGGATTTTTGGATCTCAATTTCATTCAATTCTTCTCGGATTTTATTTATTTCTTTTCTCCTGCTAGCTTTGGGGTTAGTTTGATCTTGTGCTTTTAGTTCCTATAGGTGTAATGTTAGATTGTTAATTTGAGATTGTTTAACTTTTTGGTATAGGTGCTTAGCGCTATAAACACTGCGTTAGCTGTAGCCCAGAAATTTTGATATGTGTGTCTCTGTTTTCATTTATTTAAGATAATTTTTAAATCCTGCCTTTATTTTGTTGTTTACCCAAATGTCTTTCAGGAGCAAGTTGTTTAATTTTCATGTAATGTTGTGGTTTTAGATGATGTTCTTGGTATTGATTTGTATTCTTATTCCACTATGGTCCAAAAGTATGGTTTGTATGGTTTTGACTTTTCTGAATTTATTGAGACATGTTTTATGACTGAGCATGTAGTCAGTCTTAGATTATGATCTGTGTGCAGTTGAGAAGAATTGATATTCTATGGTTGATGGGTGGAGTGTTCTGTAAATGTCTATTAGGTTCAATTGGTCAAAAGTCAAATGTAAGCCCAGAATTTCTTTGTTAGTTTTCTGCCTTGGTCTCTCTAACACTGTCAGTGGCATGTGGAAGTACCCTACTGCTATTGTGTTGCTGTTTAAGACTTTTTGTAGGTCTAGAAGTACCTGTTTTATGAATCTGTGTGTTCCAATGCTGGGTGTGTATATAAGATAGTTAAGTCATATGTTGGATTGAACCCTGTATTATTTTTTTAGTGACCTTCTTTGTCCTTTTTTTACTGTTGTTGGTTTAAAGTCTATTTTATCTGATATATAAATAAAGACCCTTACTCTTTTTTGTTTTTAGTTTGTGTGATAGATGTTTCTCCAATCCCTTGCCTTGAGTCTATGGTGTTCTTACTGTGAGGTGGGTCTTTTGAAATAGTAGATAGATGAGTTTTTTTTTTTTTTTTAAATCCAACTTGCCCCTCTTCCCCTTTAAGTAGGTCATTAAAACCATTTAAATTCAAGATTAATATTGATATGGGAGGTTCTGATTCTATCATAAAGTTGTCAGCTTGTGTTTTGTAGTTTCTATTGTGTAGATGCTTTAAAGTGTCTGTGGGCTATGTACTTAGGTATAGTTTTGTGGGAGCAGATATTGCTCATCTCCATGTTTAGAACTCCCTTAAAGAACGCTTGTAAGGCTGGTCTAGTGGCAATGAATTCCCTTAGTGATTGCTTGTCTGAGAAAGACTTTATTTCTCCTTCACTTATGAAGCTTAGTTTGGCAGGGTGTGAAATTGTTGATTACAATTTCTTTTCTTTAAGAATGCTGAAACTAGGCCCCCAGTCTCTTCTGGCTTTTATGGTTTCTGCTGAGAAGTCCACTGTTAGCCTGATGGGGTTACCTTTGTAGGTAATCAGGCATTTTTTCTAGTTGCCTTTATCTAGTATCTTATTGATGATAAAATTGTATTTGTTCTTGGCCATATGGGGATGTTATTCTAATAACTACTAAATCCTGACTCCAAAATGTACCTCTGTATTTTAGAATATGTCATTTGAAATAGAAATGTTAGATTGCTATCTTGTTACCAATAGGAACTATGTGACTCTGGCACTATCTGTCATTTATTTACTTCTGACTTGAAATTTCCTTACAAAAATTTCCATAAGTAGAAAATTTAAGTAGGTATGTTGATAGATATTTTTCCTCCCTTGAATAACATAGTTTTATAATAGTAGGCAACATGCTGGGATAGCGGGTTTCAGGGACTGATTGTTCAAAATTAACGCTCAAAAGAACACTTGTTAGAAACAACAACAACAAAAAGTTTATGTGGTAAAGTAATCTGCTGAAATTTTTAGGCCATATGTCAAAGATGAGAATTTTACCAGAGAATTTATATTGTTTATGGAACTGAGAATTTAGGATAACAACTTTTATATTATGTTCATTTATTAATAGACTATCCATAAAATTTCCTGCGATTAAACATGCCTTTTAAAACAAATTTTATTTAACTGTATTTTTAAGATTTTAATAAACTTTTTCCCATTTGTCTCTGATATAAGCATTTACATACAATCATGCTTATTATCTACTTTTAAGTTTGTTTTCCACACCAGAGCTTTCAAGTATTTTTATAAAATAGTTAACAATGTTTTTTATTTAAAACTCTTTTTAAAAGTACTGCATCTACAGTATGTGCTTGAATTTTTAATAATGATGCTATAAAGAAAATAGCTCATGTAAAATTTTTGTTATATTTTAATTTTAATTTCTAGAGAAACTTTTCCTATAAAATTTGTTTGACTAACCTATATGAATTTATTCAATTTAGACCAATATAACACTTAATTGAGAGCTAGCTGAATTTTATATGTTTTTTTCTTAAATATTTCCCAGGTACTTATTTGTTTAGACAGAATTTTAAGGTATTCATTGAGTGTCGGCTGTATGATAGGCATCAGAGATAGCATGGTAAGCAAATTGGCACAGCCCTTCCTTTCTTTGAGTTTACAGTCTAGTGGTGATAGAGATGTAAACTGAATTAATCAGAAAACAATTTAATTACAACTAGTACGAGTGTGTGAGTTCTAAGAACATGAAATAATAAAACATGACAATATGATACATCGAAAATATTCTATGAATAAAGTAAAATTTTTGATTAAGGCTAACTGATATGTAGAAACTTAGGAATTATTGTAGCTTTAGTAAGACTTCAATTTCTGGCTGTAATGGATCAACTTAGAAAGTAAGCCCTTTTGTGAATAATAACTGGAAAAACAAAATACCGAAACAAAATCTGCAAAATACAGCCAAAAGAAACAAAACAAAAACAATTTTTTTTTTAAGTATCAGGGAACTACTAAGGCAGCCAGAATTTAGGGCACCATGATCTTGAAGAAATGAGTAAATGCACTAAGGTAAAGCTGACATTTAGTGTCACTTCCCTCTGTAAATTATTTGCTGATTTATAAATGGCATAATACCTACAGATTGAGAACCCAAACAAAGTTTTTTGAAGCCAAAAATTCTAGGAAAACAAAAACTGGATATCAGGGCTCTTCAGGAAGGATGGATTCTTATATGCAGGATTTCAGAAGAAAACACTGAAATACTAAACCCTAAGAGTAAGATTTAAAAGAACCAGACAAAATTCTAAAATCCAGTCCCCTTCATCTGAGAGTGGATTAGAGTGTAAGGTGATTTGCCCTTAATCAAATTCTTCATCAAAAGCAAAATTAAATCCTCTATGGAAAATTTAGCATCATATAGAATATCTACAGTTTCCATTTAGAATTTATAGCATTCAATTAAAAATTATCAGGAAATAAGAGTAAGAGGAAACAGGCACACAGGTGATTCATCTATCAAATGTATCAGACGCTGTCTCTGAATTTACTGTGATTAGTACGTTTTTTTAAAAGGTGACAAAATAGAGAAATTTACCACAGATCAGGCATACAGAAATACAATAGAATGGAAATTCTAAATAATATAAAAATTGTAATTAAGATTGCAGTAAGCTTGGCATGGTGACATGGGCCTATAGTCCCAGCTACTTGGGAGGTTGAGGTGGGAGGATTACTTGAGCCCAGAAGTTCAAGACCAGCCTGGGCAATATAGCAAAAACTCATTTCAAAAAATAAAAAAGATTACAGTAAACGGGTTTAATAACAGATTAGATGCAGCAGTTGAGAGGTTTATTAAACTGGAAGATAGCATAAAATACTGATATTAAACCATGGAAATAAAATGAGTAAAAAATACAGAAATCCAGCATAGAACAAAAAGCTACAAAACATACAACCCAAATATATAAAGAATTTTTACAACCCTATATAAATAAGAGAGAATTTAATAGAAAATTGGACAAAAAGCAGCTGAGAAGCAATACACCTATTTTCATGTTTTAGAAAGTAAGGACTTTCTGAGCAAAGAAAACAGCAACTTACTCTAATGAGCAGAGCTTGAAAGTCAGAAGATGACAGAATGAATGAGAACACTAGAGAGATTTAACTGCCTGGAGGAATGTATTTACATTTTAAGGTAAGAGAAAACCTGGAGCCATGGAAACAATACTTGCCTTATCTCTCCTCCCACCCCATATAAACATTTACTTACATTCCAAAAGATAAAATCCCTCCTACAGTCCTCTTCTTTTCTGAAAGAGACTTTGTTCACATCAGAAAGATTAGATTCCTCTCACTTCTCGGAGTGGTGTTGGGGGTTGGTGGCATCTGGACAGCATACATAAAAACTCCTAGGTTCCTAATTTCAGTGTTCCTCCACTGTAACATTAGAAAACTTCTTTTGTTGCCCAAGCAGGTCTACTTATCTGGCTCTCATGCATTGCCCCACATGGGGGAAAGAACACAACATGGGGTAGTAATGCAGTTATTCCTGTACATAATAATAATGTGGTCTTGTTCCAGAAAATTTATATTTACTTTCAGAATAATATGGTAAATACAAATATTAAAAGTTTCAAAAATCTACCTAAAGACATCTATCAATAAGAGGGGATGTCCAAATGGCAAAGAAACACATGAAAATGTTCTCAACCCCATTAACCATAGGGAGATGCAACTTAAAACTGCAACTAGAGATCACTGTATAGCCACCAACATGACTAAAATGAAAGACTGATGATACTAAGTACAATGGTGAGGTTGTGGAAAAACTGAAACTCTCAAAAACTGTTGTCAGATGTGAATTAGAATGACCATTTTGGAAAGTTATTTGGCAGTGCCTAATAAAGTTAAATATAGATGGCTGGACATAGTGGCTTACGCTTGTAATTCCAGCACTTTGGGAGGCGGAGGCAGGCGGATCACCTGAGGTCAGGAGTTTGAGACCAGCCTGGACAACACGGTGAACCCCCATCTCTACTTAAAAAAAAAATTAGCCTAGTGTGGTGGCGTGCACCTGTAATCCCAGCTATTTGGGTGACTGAAGCAGGAGAATTGCTTGAACCCGGGAGGTGGAGGGTGCAGTGAGCCGAGATCCCTCCACTGCACTCCAGACTTAGCAACAGAGTGAGATTCCATCTTTAAAAAATTAAATTAAATTATAAAAACATAGAAATTGTTCATAATGCTAGGTATATTCTCCACATAAGCATATATAAATATACATTCACAAATGGTCATCGTGGGATTGTTTTAATTTCCAAAATAGTGCTAATGTCTAAAATCATAAACAGTAATACCTCCATATATTCAACAAAATGCCAATAAATATGCTAAAAAATACATAAATAAAACAATCATTGGCAAATTATTTATTCATATTTGTTCCCAATTGGAAATAACCTAAATATCCCTAAAAAATACATTAGATAAATACTGGTGTAGTCATATCATGGAAAACTAGCAATGAAGTAAATGGGCTACTACTATAGAGAATTATGTGGTTGTATCTCAAAAACATAATGTCGATCAAAAGAAGATGGAAGCAAAATGATACGTATTATATAATATAATTCTATATATGCCTTTGATAAATTGGCAAACTTAATCTATGGTGAAAGAAGTCAGAATAGGGATTAACTTTTAAAAGAGGAACAGTTACTGGTAATGTACACAAAGATGTTTCTAATCTTCTATTTAATGCCTGATTGTACTGTTGTGTTTATTTTGCAAAAATTTATACAGCACATATAATTTCTGTACTTCATATATGTTAATTACACTTCATTTTTCAAAACAGTTTATTCAAAGTTGGTATAATTTGGGATATCAAAATCTTACATTTTATATAAAAATAGTTTAATAAAATGTTAAGTTCATATAATTTTACCTCATTTTTATTGAAAGATGAAACTTCCAATTTTCTGATCTTTAAAAGGTTTTAGCACATAAAATATAAAATATTAAAACTTTTATATTTCAAAAATGAAATGCTTCCCTTGAAATATTTTTAAAATTAATTTGTAGCTAGTTTATACCAATTTGATCTTCAACTTATAGGTTGTGGAGAAGATGAAGGATTTATCCACTGTTTTCTAGAGGCAGAGAAGTAGTCAGAATGGCAAGCAGCTTTTCAGAATACAAATTCTAGGCTCTATTTTTACTCCATCTTTAGAGTTTTGCTAAAACTGTTTTTTTTGCATATTCTTCTCTTAAGAATACTAATTCACAGCAGAAATTACATGTTTATATAGGATGTTAAATTCAACTGTCAAAAGATGGGTGTCTTAGTCCCTTTTGACTGCTATAACAGAAATACCATAGACTGTGATTCTTAAAAAACACTTATTTCTCATAGATCTGGAAGCAAAGAAGTCCAAGATTAAGGTGCTAGCAGATTTGGTGTTTGGTGAGGGCCTGTTTCTTGGTTCACAGAGGGCACCTTTTTGGTGCTCACTTGGCACAAGGGACAAGGGAGTTTTCTGGGATCTCTTGTATAAGGGCACTAATCCCATCAAAGATTAGCTAATAAGGTCTCTACTATCATTATCTAACCACCTCTGAAAGGCCGCATCTCCAGATACTAACACAATAGGATTTAGCTTTCAACCTATAAATTTGGTGGGGGTGGTGGAGGGTCACACATTCATTTGATAGCAGTTGGCTTCAAGGTTTATAACTGGACAACCTAAATGAGTACCATGTATATGATAGATGCTTTTTTGTGTTTTTTTCAATTGACCTTCCCCAAATCTCTGTGCTAGTAAGGAATAAAACCAGAATTGTAACCCAGTCTGTCCCACTGTGAAGCCATATAACTCTCACTGTGTTACATCAAAACCAATTTAATTTTCATTATGGAATTCGTCAGCTCCAAATATGAAAATCTTCATCTACAGGCTGTTGTAATAGTGTGTCTCATTCTATTATAGGTGGTAGATCTTATTTGTCTGTATTAAAACATATAGAAGAAATAGCCCCTACTCAGGCTGCGTGTGGTGGCTCACGCCTGTAATCCCAGCACTTTGGGAGGCTGAGGCAGGTGGATCACCTGAGGTCAGCAGTTTGAGACCAGCCTGGCCAACATGGCGAAACCCCGTCTCTACTAAAATTACAAAAATTAGCTGGGCATGGTGGCAGGTGCCTGGAATCCCAGCTACTCGGGAGGCTGAGGCAGGAGAATTGCTTGAACCCAGGAGGCAGAGGTTGCAGTGAGCCAAGATCACGCCATTGCACTCCAGCCTGGGTGACAGGAGTGAAACTTCATCTCAAAGAAAGAAGAAAGAGAAAGAGAAAGAAAGGAAAAGAAAAGAAAAGAAAAGAAAAGAGCCCCTACTCCTACAGGTAGTGATATGTTGCATAGTGTTTGGAAAAAATATCAGTGAAAATATGCTAGAAAACACACTCTCAGTCATGTAGAAATGCCAGCCAAAAAACAAAAAAAGCATTTACCATCACTTTTCCTAAGTAATGTATGCATGTTAACCTATATATATGAGCATGCTGATCTATATATCAGCATAGATCGGCATAAAGGAGAGTGAATAACATGAACATTCCCTGCTTGAGGCACTTTATGTAGTTTTTTTTTATAATATATATATTTCTTCCTAACTCCATTAGAGAGTAACTTATTTCAACAAGGGCAAGGTTGTGATTGGTTTTCATAAAGATAAGGTAGGGTTTATAATTAAATTTCACCAGGGACCTACCATCCTGCCTCAGGGAAAAAAATAAAAAGGCTGACAATCCTGCCCTAAGAATATAGTAAAGGGTCAAAACACAAATTCCTTCTTGCTAGAATGGTAACTGGAGATTCCTTATTGGGACTTGGTTGATGACTTTTTTTTTCTTCCCCAAACATTCCCAGTTTCTTTACAATATCAGCTCCTATCCCCAAGGTCTTTTGAGTCACTGAAATTTCTGACATTAAGACAAAAACCTGAAAACAGAGCAAGTGGTAATAGTGCCTATTGCTTAGATTTTTCCTTTAATGGGAGAAAAAAAGGCAAATTCCTTTGACTATATTCTGCCTTCAAGTCTGCAGATCTTCTACTTTAATGTAAATTTAAAAAAGGAAAAATCAAACTATTATCTGACCCAGCAAGGAATGGCATCCCTAAATTTGGCAGACTCTTAATCTCCCAGGAAGCATAATAGTATAGCAAGGATGGGAGGCAGCATCTTCAGATTGCTCTCAAATCAGGAAATAACTCAAAGAAATGGAAGGCAAAAGAAGACACAGAGCACTCTGTAGAGTCAGAACAGTAAGACCTAACACAAGAGGAGCCATTCCTCTGATTACTGAGTGTTAGAAACTGAACTGTGTCCCCCTAAAAGATACGTCAAAGTCCTAACCCCCAGGACCTGTAAATATCAGGTTATTTGAAAATAGAGTCTTCACAGATGTAATCAAGTTAAGATGAGATTATAATCAGTTAGGGTGGGCCCTAATCTCTTTAAGAAAAAGAGAAGAGGCCAGGCACAGTGGCTCATGTCTATAATCCCAGTGCTTTGGGAGGGCTATGCGGGAGGATCACCTGAGGCCAGGAGTTAAAGACAAGCCTAGGCAACATAACAAGACTCCCTTCTCTACAAAAATAAAAAATAAAAGAAAAAGAGAAGAGACACAGACATAGAGAGAGAAGATAGCCAATGTGATAACAGAGGTAGAAATAAGAGTGATATAGCCAAGAAACACAAAAAACTGATGACCGTCACCAGAAGCTACAAGGAAACAAGTAAGGATTCTATCCATAGGCAGAGGAAGCACATGCCTGCTGACACCTTAATGGTTGGCTTCTGTCCTGCAGAACTGTGAGATAATAAATTTCTGTTTCCAAGCCTCCCAGTTTGTGATCTTTGATTAGGGAAACCATAGAAAAACAACATACCAAGTAACCCAGGATGTTGGCACAGGAAGGCGTCATGCAGAGGGTAAGCTATACTGGTATAGTACATGAAGCACACTTCAATTACTTCATCAGTTAAAACGAGGAAAAATTTTTGTGTAGCAATAGGACTTCGTAAGAAACAAAGACTCTTTACTCAGAGTGTAGATGGAAAAGAACATGGGAATATGTAGGAAAAAACATAATCCAGAGTGGAAACACTTTCCTGCACCAACTAAGGGCTTCCATAAATTTCTTAGACTGGTGTAGAAAAACTAGAAATTAATATCAAACTCTTATTTTCTTACATCACTTATAATTTGCTTCAAATATACACACTTTAATTATTTGTATGTAAAATATACATTTGTCTCATTCCAGCATATACATTTAGTCACTACCCAGAAAAAAATTATATTTAAAAGTACATAATATTTTAAGGAATAGAAACTTTCCAGATATTAAAAAATTCAGTGACTGCACAAATTAGGTAGCAAACTTGTCTACGGCCAAGACTCAATAGTCCACAATATGGGTTAACTTATGTAAATAGCAGATTGTTGAGGAGGCTTCTTGGCAGTGTTGATTTTGTTTGCATTTCAATATCCATATTTCACCATAGATTAGCTCTGATTCCAGAAAAATTAAGTCCAGATTCACGTGTGCAAAATGTATAAAGCTAATCCGTAGAGTTGAATGAGCTAGAGTTCTGTGTGTTACTGTGAATATATAGGGAAAAAAAAGGCTCAGCAAATATGGAGAATTTAAAGAAATCTTCACATCTTTAAAATTTCATATTTTTTCCTACTTAAATATGACATTTAATAATAAAAATGACATACTACTCATATATTCAACAGCATAATCAGTTCTACACCACTTAAAAATAGGTTGTGAGTAGGTGTGGCCACTAATCTATCATCAAATATCAGTTGCAAAGAAAGAAATGAAGAGATATTTGCCCTTTTCCCTTTATGATTTATATTTGGCATAAAAGAATTGTTGAATTTCTTAGGAAGTTATGATAATTGATGCTAAATAAACACATGGATTGCAAAATCATTCCAAATGTCAAATAAAACATGGTTTAACAATTTTCATAGAAACAAGACCATTTTATATCATCTATTTTGCTAAGTTTAATCTTTTTTTTTTAATTTGAAAATAAGGAGTATCTTTAATGAAAAGTGTTCCAATATATAATATATATTAAACATCGTAAAGACTCAATATACTGCTGTAATTATAGTAATAGTATTGAGATTAATATATAAAATATATCAGATATGTCTATAAATATAAAATTATATGGCTATATATATCTATATGTTTCTCTATATACAGATATATATATCAATGTAAATAGATAAATACATAAATAGATGTAAAATATATCTTGGAGTACATATAAACACCTTGAAGAATGCTTTTATGAAAGAGATCTATCCATGTAGCATATGTACTATATAAATATATTAATTAATTGATCAATTTTGAACAACAGTTTTTTATTGTAGTCACAGGTTTAATAGGTAAATGTGCCAGCCCCCTTTAAAGTTAATACTGGTGTGCCTAAATATGTCAAATTTTATCGTTGATAATGTTTCTGTCTATTTTTTGCTTCCCTAATCTATTTGGATCATAAGCAAATAGTAATCAAACAACTGTTGAGTTCCCCTAAGGACTTAGCAATATACTAGGTATTTGAACACTGAAAACTGTAAAGAATATGCTTAGTTACTGTTGAGTTGAAATGCTGAGAGGTTCATTAGGCAGAATGAGTAACTCATCCATCAGAGACATCCATGGTAAATGATTTCTCTGACAGTTCATATGTTGAATATGACAGCACTCATGAGAACATATACACTGGATGATGGCATGCTAAATTTTCTATTATTCCAAAAGTCTGTTCTTCAATAAAGGCCTGTAATTCTATCTTAAATTACCTGTCATGCTGTACATAGCATAGGCTATAAATAATTCTGACCAACACATTACATCTATTGAAATATAACTCAAGTGATTAGATTTGTGGCATGGGATCACTGAAACCCTATAGAGCACATGGATAATCCGGAATTTAAATCGTTAAGGGAAAATGATAAGAAAATTAGCAATATTCATAATATTTGAAAAATCCTAATTTGCACACTAGTAAATAGCTGTATAGAAATGACACCGAAATATACCCATTAGGTTACCAAATTTTGTGTAACACAAAAGCAAGAGAATACATAGTTATATTAATAAGAGGGATAGGCCAGGTGCAATGAGCCACATCCATAATCCCAGTGCTTTGAAAGGCTAAGTCAGAAGGATAACTTTAGGCTGGGAATTTAAGACCTGCCTGAGCAACGAAGCAAGAGCGCATCTCTACAAGAAAATTTTAAAAAAACAAATAGCTAGGTATGGTGATGCACACCTGTAGTCCTAGCACTTGAGAATCTGAGGTGGGAGGATCACTTGAGCTCAGGAGTTCTAGGATACACTGAGCTATGATCCTGTAACTGCACTACAGTCTGGGTGACAGGGTGACAGAGTGAGGTCTTGTCTCTAAAAAAAAAAAAAAAGAAGAAGAAGAAGAAAAAAAAATGGGGATATCATCTGAAAGAAAAAAAGACCTAGGCTCAGTGATGGCCTTTATTAATCCTCCCAGCTCTAAACTATTCTTTCATTTATAATCCTACTGATAATACTATATGTTAAATATAAATATTTTACATGAATAGTAAATAATTTGTAATATTAGCTTGGTGTAAAAGTAATAGTGGCTTTTTCCATTAAAATAATATAAACATAAATCTTAAACACTAAAATTGAATACTAAATACTAAAATATAAGCAAATACTAAATAAATCCTAAAAGTGAATAATTTATATTGAGTTTAAAATGTTCATTACAATGAAAATTGCATCTGATCCCATTATAGCAATAATTATTACCTTAATGGATATATAAATAGAAATCATGATTTACAAGGACTTCTCATTCATGTTTGTAAACAACGTGAGGATAGAGATTAGTGTGAAATAGAGCAGTTGGAAGCAGATAAGTATGTAGTGAAAAACAGAAGAACAAATGAATGGATGAAAGTAAATATAAAACCAAACCCAAACCAATGTCAGTTTAGTGAAATATAATTACATGAGCACTTTGTTGCATGTGATTGGAATTTATGGAGCAAATAAAAGTTGGGAAAATTTAAACTGCAGTTGTTTTTTGGAGGGAGGGATTAGCAGTTCCATTTGTTTCCTTAAATGAGATCAAAATATGAAATGGTATACATTAAATTTATCTCTATATTGACAAATTATTTCCCTTTATAAGCCTTTAATCTCTCTATATATTTAAGATATATGTAATTAAAACATTATTGATATTATCAGTGTATTTTCTATAGCAGTAATATGAGCATGAAGTCTTTATATTTTTATTGTGTCACTTTTTATATTTGGGGATGATAATGATTACCTGTCAGTATAGCCATCCTCCAGCAAAAATAATAAATCATCATAAATAATGACATCTCCTAATGGGTGCATAAAGAGAGAAAACTGAGTAAAGAAAGAAAACACACTGAATAAAAAAAGATAAAAAATGCATTACATAAAATGCTCACTTATACCACTAATTAGTGATTTGTCTCCAGAGGATAAAAGCTACATAGCTATTTTTTGAATTATTTTTAAATTTAATTTAATTTTATTTTATTATTTTCGTAAGAGTCTAGCTCTGTTACCCAGGCTGGAGTGCAAAGGCACGATCTTGGCTCATTGCAACCTCTGCCTCCTGAGTTCAAAGGATTCTTCTGCCTCAGCCTCGTGAGTAGCTGGAATTACAGGCACCCGCCACCTCACCTGGCTAGTTTTTTTGTATTTTTAATAGAGATTGGGTTTCACCATGTTGGCCAGGCTGGTCTCAAATTCCTGACCTCAGGTGATCTGCCCGCCTTGGCCTCACAAAGTGCTGGGATTACAAGCATGAGCCACCGTGCCCGGCCTATTTTTGAATCATTTTATAAACATACAGATTATTTCTAGGGACACCAATTCTTTTATTTATTCACTCATTTAATAAAGCAATATAAAGCTCATTGAGTAGTTCCATGAGCCAGCCAATGGAATGTAAGTTCTTTGAGAGCACTCATTATTTTGTTCTCTGCTAACCCTATAACAGAGCCTGGCACATAGTAGGTATTTAATAAATTTGTGTTAAGTGAATGAATGAATGCTATGTGCTGGCATGTAACAGTGAAAAGATCATGTACAGTCCATGGCCTTCTAGTGTTTCCAATGCAGTGGGTGAAGCTTATAGGTGTTCATAATTATTGTTACATATTAATGCAAACCTTATAGCTATCACCTAAGACAAATAAAATTTTTGTTCAGCAATATTAAAAATAAGGTAACCCAGATGCAAGATGCTGAGTAGCTCTTTAGGGCAAGGAAATAGAATTGTGAGACGTTCCAGATCTTAAATGAGTGGCTTCTTTCAAAGAAATCTCTCAATGTCTGTACAAAATAGAGGGATCCGCATGTCTTTTGTCCCTCTTTTCACACTTCTTTCACATTAGAAAGGCATCTTTACACATGAAGGCACGTATGGGCAATTTAAGAAACATCTTGGCTATGAGTCTCTAAATAGTGGAATTAAGCACAGATTGGCTGTTTATTCACCCTGGAAAAAGATTCTTTATGGAAAGATCAACAATCAGGAATGATTCAATATCCCTGGGAAAAATTCAGTGATAAGCCTATTAGCTATCAGCTCCTAAGAAGTATTCCAGGAGTCAGATCTTGGATCCACAATTTAGTATGCTTACTGAAAACTTAGAAGGAATTGTGAAGAAGCTCAAAATCTCCAATTACATTAAAATGGAATATATACAAAATTCAAAGAACAGAAAGATATATTTTGAAGTGTCAAGGAAGAGGTGATTACAAACATTGAAAGTTTATAAGGGTTATCTTATGGACTATAATCACAGTTATTGCCTATTTTTATCAAGGAAAATAAAAAGGAAAGCACAGATATGTTGTGTATTACAATTATCTCATATTATGCCTTTTAAAAAATTTGCTTACAGTAAAAATTTTAAAATGTGTTAAATGTTTTAAACACTTAGTGACTTATTTGGAAACTTAAGTGACTTATTTTGAAAAGTATAATAATAACATTTTCCTATTGAAGAATATTTGTGACATAAATACATTTTCTCCTTCTGGTATGGATAAAATTCTTCCAAAAAAGGTAGGTTTAGACCTACTGTAACACTGTAGATTCTTTGTAAAAAGATACTTTATAATCTTAATCCTCTCTCCATTAATTAATTACCTCAGCTAAATTTACTCATTGTTTTGTCTTTTACTTACTCAACTATGAATGCTATGTTGCTGAGTTACATATGTTTTGTAAACCATCTCAAATATTTAATGGAACAGTGGAGAATATGAGTTAACACACTGTAAACATTTTGTTTAACTGAGCATCATCTGAAGTATAGTAACTCATCTAGGGCACTTGGGAACTGAATAGTATTAATATAGATCAAGAGAATCCATAAATTTTAATTTCCCCTGACAATTCTGAAGTGTTTTTTTCTAATTTCTTAAGGCTAGGTTTTGGGAAATAAATATTTGTTAATAATCAGATTAACAGTACTAATCATAAGAATTAAAGCCCAATTAGATTTTAAGATGAGGAACTCTTGGTTGCTAATTCCATGGTAATGCTCAAGCAACATATCTGGAGAAACATAGGAAATTGTGTACTGCAGAGCATTGTAGGGAGAGAAGGAAATTCACCTATACAGTGCCCTTTTAGCTTCAGCAATTATTGATTTCCATGTTAACTGAGCCCTTCGAGAGCTCTACTTTAAAACCATAAATCAACAAAAGTTATACAAATCATCTAGATTCTTACTAAATGAAAAGAAGATGTGATATGATTTATAAGATTAGGGTTGAGATGTGTAAGCAGGATTCTCATGATTAATTATCCAAAGTAAACTTTATTATTTAAGAGCTATTCGACTATAAAGAAGTTGATTTTTTCCCCAACAACGTGGATTAGATTTACATGGTGTCATAAATATTGACAGCATTGTGCTAGTCATGCATTTTGATTTTTCTTTCATACTGAAAATCCTATAGAAATAAGGATTATATAAACACATTTAGGATGGATGCACTCAGGAGTTGAAATGATGGGACCAGTGAGTCTATGACTATTAAGTTGTTTTCATGCTGTTAAATATTTTCCATAACAGTGGGGAACTGAGGTACAAAGGACTGTTTCAGCATCTCTTACTACAACTCTATTTTTCCCATGATTTGTACATAGATTAAGGTTAATGGTTTTTAGTCTTTTTCCATGTGCTATTAAGTAGAAGGTAGTACATAAAAATGTAAATGTATTTTTTTAATTTGCAGTGAAAGTCAAAAGCTGCAGAGAATAGGTATTAAATACCTACCTATTCCAAAGAATGGTGTTAGAATAAAGCCATGCAGCATATACTAAAGGGTAGCAACACTGGTCAAGCACCCTACTTTACAGGTTGTATAAGACTAGAAAAGTAAAAGAAGAGAGTCTTTGAAGTGAATTTTTGCAGTAGAAATGGTGATTTCCTGCAAGAGGGTGAGCCTAACATCTCTCTGCTTATCAGGATATTTACTAAGCTGTGGCACTGCAGCAGCTGTGAGGTTTTGCACTAGACAACCTTAGAACAGAATGATGTGGGCTTAATAGAGGTTGATGCACATATGAACATACAGACTGATGTCTGCTTTCTTTCCCCTGCCAGAAGTCTGAAGGGAGGCTTCTGGCTGGAGCAACCAAAAAAGGAATCCTCTAAGGGAGATCCTAGAAATTTCCCCAGTTGCCAAGGCAAAGATGCCTGAGCTCTAGTGAGACTACAGAAGCTGAGTAGCTCATTCTAAGGAGACTTTGCTTTTGACTAAACAGGAGAGATGATTGTAGAATTAAGAGTCTTTGTCACAGGATCAAGAGGAGGGTGGAAGGCAAGAGGCAGGAGGAGAGCACTATTCCTGTCAGAGAAACAGGCAGTGTGGTTATCACCAAGGGCGGATGTCTGCAATCCACAATGACTCCCACAAAATAACCAGCGTTTGTCATGAGAGTAGGATGCCAACCATTATCAGCTAACGTTAAACTGTAAACAGTCCTAAAACTACCAATACTCAAATATAATTGATTATGGTTCCACTGGTTGGTTTTATTGTAGTCTTCCTAAATGATACATTTTTAAAAGATCCATGGGGGGAAGAAAACCAACAACACTGAAGTACATTTAAGGGAGGGTCTCAATACTGTTAAGATGTCTGAAATTTATGCTTCATAAAGGACAATGGGAAAAATGTGGAGGTGATGGAAATGAGAACTACAAATAATAAGGTTGGGAGAGGTGTGAGTATTCTATTTATATATTTAAAGGATTCTCATGTGGGAATTTGTTTCAGAGGCTAAAATTAAGATCGGGGGTGAGAGATAAAAGGGTGAAAATTCTGGATAAATATAAATAAAAATATTTAAGAAGCAAAAAAATCCATTAAAGGATTAACTTGTGCAAAATATGCTTTCTCCCATCATTAGAATTATCTAAACAAAACTAAATAATTATCGTGGATGAGTCTGGAAAAATATCATTGACTAGATGATTTTTAAAAGGTGACTATGTATTTTGATTTTCAAAGAAATTTCTAGTTTTGCCTGTTGCTTTAGAAAAATTATTAACAGGGCCCTTTTATTTTCAAAAGTTTCTATAAGATACAATGAAAATGTGGTCACTGTACCTAAAAGAGACTGCCTAAATCTAAGAGTCTATGAATCTATGTCTTTGGTAAAGTCAATGACCTTCTTTTAATGATATTCCTCATACACAAAAAGACAGCCTGGTTTACTTTTTGAGTTATTTAGAATCAAAACTGATAATATACTAGGAGAAACTTCAAAAGTATTACATACTCTGAAAATTTTGTTGTTTTGCAACTATTAATTTTTGCTGTTAAATGATTTCATAAGCTAAGAATATATATTTCCTGCAGCTATATGACTTACAAAATAGGAGTACACTCTGGGTGGGAATTTAGAGACCCTCTTTCTCAATGAAGAGTGGCCAAGCAGTTCCACAGGACAAAACTGGTATTAGAGGAGAAACAACATATGAACAGTGACTGAAACTGTATCAAACTACATATTTTGGGATTATTGTCTTCAGGCTCCCAACTGAAGAAGATGGAGCTGACATTAACAAAAGATGAAAGCAACTGTTTTGGTTGTATTTGCTTAGCTATTTCCACAACTTCCATTGAGCTTCCTGGAAGAATGACAAGAGAGCTGAGACGTTAGGCTAGCAGGAGAAGAAACCACTCTGATCTAAACTTACCATTGGGGTCTATACTCCAATCATTTCATGATTTATAATGCAAAGACTGTCCAACTATCTTAACCACACAGCCCTGGCTCAGTTCTCTTGCCTGCGAAGATTATATTTAAGGAATGAAGAATGTCAATGTCTGTAGAAATAATGGTAGGCAGAAAAGAGAAGAGAGTTATTAATATTATCTACTGAAAAATAAACTAAAAAAGTGATAATGACTACCGTGTTCTGATATTCCAGCATAAGTAAGGTAACTATATGTCCTGTTGTATTGGAGACAGCCTTGGTTTAGAGCAGTTTTCTTCATATCCCTTACCGCCCATTTTCACCCACGAAAAGATACTGATTGGGATCAAGGTGCTCAAAGAGAATGTGGCCCTGATCTATTAACAGAAAGGAGAAAACCAAAATAAAACATTAAGCCACTGGCAAAAATTTATGGATCCAAAATTAGTTTAATGAGTTTTTTGAACTTTGTCTTGTCGGGGCTCTTTTAGTTTCACAATCTATATCAGTTGATCTTTTGAAAGGCAGATATTTATTTATTTATTTATTTATTTATTTATTTTTTGAGACGGAGTCTCGCTCTATTGCCCAGGCTGGAGTGTGGTGGCGTGATCTCGGCTCACTGTAAGCTCCGCCTCCCGGGTTCACGCCATTCTCCTGCCTCAGCCTCCTGAGTAGCTGGGACCACAGGCGTCTGCTACCAAGCCCGGCTAATTTTTTTTTGTAGTTTTAGTAGAGACGGGGTTTCATCGTGTTATCCAGGATGGTCTCGATCTCCTAACCTCATGATCCCCCCACCTCGGCCTCCCAAAGTGCTGGGATTACAGGCTGAGTCACCGCGCCTGGCCGCAGATATTTATTTGCTTCTCCTATGCATAATGTATCTCATTCAAATAGTTTATATGTCCCCTGAGAATAAAATTCACATCAAAATGTCTTTAGTACATCTCTCAAAATATTATTATTTTCTAAATAAATATTAAACATACGCATGAAGATGACTTTAGAGTGAATCCAAATTCTGTTAGAAATTTAGGAATAAACCTAGAAAGAATAAGTCTGTTTCAGAAGACCTGGTACTTGTATGTCCATGATTTTAAATTACGTTGCATCGTAATTAAGTATAAAGGTCATGACATTATTCTAGATACATCTTCAAAAGCCACATCTGAAATTATTTATGTCTCTAAAAATAGACTCAGTGCTGACATAATTCACTTTTCAGCTTAGCGTTTTTGTGGAAACACCCTTATTGCAATAAAAATTGAAGTTATTGACCTGACTTTAGAGAAATACCTTTTTGTACTGTATTTAACAATAGAGACTTTAAATAGGAAGTGAAAAAATAAGCAGCTGAATATAAGGTAATGGCAAATAATATATTTTTAAAATAGGCAGTAGATAGACTTCTTTTTCTGAAAATATGAGATAAAAGAATTAAAACAGAACATTTCAGGGGAAGCAAATATCACGATTTCAGTGTCTCTTAACCACTAGAATTGTTTAACAGGAGGGAAATACTAATTAAGATTTCACTGCCGCCAAGCAATATTTACTGTAGTTGAACTGGATGAGTTTAAAGCGGCTCAATCTCATTTCCTTGTTAAGATCTTCATACAGAAACCCAGGCTCCTCAGATTTAATCAGAGGCAGCTCCCTCTCCTCCCGCTCTCACCAACAGAAAAGAAACACATTTGGTACTCCACGACCTCAAGGGATTATTAATCTATAAAAATGTTCTTGCCTTCCCACAACCTCCCAGCCTATGACAATAATTATGATGGCTGCTGCAGCGCTGTATTGCTGTTAAAATGGCAATAATAATGATGAAATTAAATCCTCTTTCCTTATGTATAAATGCAACACTTATTTCCATGCTATTTGGATCGGCTCCATTCTTTTCCAGCAGCCACGGCTATGCATCATTCTTAAATGTACTATAAATCTTCTAATAATTAATAACTGCTAAGGCTCGATTCCCTAAAAATGAATTTCTATGAAATATGAATCACCTGTAACTGAATCATTTTTTCCCTTTCCTCAGCTGTAAAGCTAAAAGGAAAGGGAGTGATTATCAAATATGTAAATAATAATTTTAAAATTCTCTTTAAAATATTTTGGCGTTCTAGGTTGGCTTTATTTTTTATTGGATTAATTCCTTAGAACTGTTCTTTGATAGTCATTTTGAAGAGTATATTTTGTTACATTTGGTTTCTCAAGCACTGTTTTGTGTTCTACATGTGAATTTCTTTTTATTATGAGATTAGTATAGTTTGTTTAGAAATACATAAAATGTTAAAGGAATTAAAATAAGTGGATATAGCACCATATATAATTGGCATTAAGTTTTTTTAGTATATTCATTTAGAGTATTTTTGTACACAAATCTGTGTATCCATGTCTATATATCTGTCTATATCTGTACATATATATTAGTGGGATTACACAAAATATTATTTTTAATTTAGTTATTATTAAAAAGCAAATATTTCACATTATTGCAAGTTTAAAGCTATTGCTACTTTACCGTTACTTAAGAATTGCAGACTATTTCTTTGAAAGGGTAATCTATTTCACCAAAATCATAACTAATTTTTTAATTTGAATTTTTAGGCACAAAAAAGAGAACTATTAGTATACCACATTATACATTTTTGTACACTTCCTAATTCATATTATTTTAAATTTTTATTTATATCTCTTCTTTTTTCCATTCCTGTATCCCTCTATATCCCATCTATAATTTCCACTTTGTCATGGAAGCTGGGGTTCAAAAAGGCTTAGTAGCTTGTACAAAGTTCCACAGTCAATGAGTGGTAGAACAAAACCTGTTTTCAAAATCAAGAAGATCTGGCATGGTGGGTAGGGTTTGGAAATAGACAAAATTCTGAGTGAGTAATTTAGGTACAAGGATTAAGTGCAGTAGCTGATCCTGGGTGAGAAAGACAAAAGTGTTGGGATAGTTACTCTAAAACATGAAACATCTGTAGCTTGGCTTCTGCTTGGCTCAATTTTACAAAGAAGGAAGTTTTCTGCAAGTAAAAAGTAATAACTAAAATACTTCATTCTCAAGTATTCTAAATATAACAAATACTATTTAATAGCTGTAAGATTCATTTGATATTATCCATTCTATTTTTCTCTAGCTTTATTTTTATAAATAAGGAAACTGACTAAAAATTTTAAATGATCTTTCCAAGATTCCCCAGATAACTTGTGTAAAATTATGTAAATACTTTGGAATTGATATTACACAACTTGAAATATATATAATAAAAGCACAAAGAAGGAAGGAGGAAGGAAGAAAGGAAGGAAGGGAGGGAGGGAAGAAGGAAGGGAGGGAGGGAGGAAGGAAGGAAAGAAAACACTGATTTACTTTGCCTTTCAAACTTGGTGTATCAACTTGACGATGCATGCCGTATAGCTTACCGGTTATTTGAATATGAAAAGTATGTCTCAATGTATTTTCATTCCTTCAACAAAAATGTTGAATTCTCGAGAGAAGGGGAAGGTTAGGATGTGGGGATGCTGTTTCAAACAGCAAGTACTAAAATACTTAATAGATCGATCATTTTTTTAATGCAGAAATGATAGCCCTTTATGTGAAAAATAATCCCACTCTCTGCTTGTTTATCTCTGTATCTTCAATGTGTTTGAATTGGTTTTCTCGTATGTTAGTAAGTAACTATGTCAGTATGAGAGCCCATTAAAACTTATCCATCACTTCTACCTTAATTGAAATCTCAAACATTTTTTTTCCCCAGAATGTTGTAATGTAGGGGAAGAATCATATAAAAGGAAAATTCTACCCCACATTGCAGAATTTAGCAGTAAGTAGATCAGATGTTTCCAACCAATGAATATGGTAGCAATTTGTCTTTTAACTTTTCTGTACGTGTGTGTGTGTGTGTGTGTGTGTGTGTGTAATTTTTGAAAACTTTGCCAGTGCCACATTAGGTTAACAAGAAAAACAATTACACTAAAAATGATCCAAATATTTGTATTGGGAGCCAGAAAGAAATGTCAACATAGCGAGACAGTATCCTAGGCTTTAACCAGATGTTGAGCTCAACGCTCTCAGGCACAGTAGGCTCATAGAGGAGAGCTTTATAGAGGGGCTTTAAAAAAGGAGAGAAGGCAGATGCAACCCTGTGGCCTGGGGCAAGGCTGAAAGGAGTGTGCAGGGAGCTGGCCAGGGCCTAGAAGTGACTCTCCGCCACTCTGTAAAAAGGACAGTGTGTTTCCCCAGTAGTCCACGCTGGAGAATGAACACAACTTTGCTTGGGGGCTTGCCTTACTTAACACAAAGAATGCATTCCCAGAGGGGAAAATTTAGCTCAGTTTTGTCAAAGAAAAACTTTTTAGTGATAAATGGAGTAAGAACTCACTGCTTTTAAGCAACTACTTCTAAAACAAGGTCAGACAGAAGGATCAAGCTACATCAAACAAGTAAGAAATATCTAGCAAGGAACTTCCTGAAACAGTGAATATAACTGAAACTAAAACCCAGAATGTTAGCTTAAATTTCAGACACAAAATGTGATTGAGGATAGAGACAGCACCAAGTATTACTAATAAGTAGGTGTATTAAAAAAATGACAGACTAACACGATCCCCAGACTCCACAGAGAGATCTTCATTTTCACTGTGCATCTTTAGGTGTTTATCTGGAATAAAATTTCATTGTCCTATTGACTTTTTGTTAATTTCAAATATATAAGAAATTGATCATAAAATTTATCTAAAGATATTAAAGCCAATAAAATGTTGTTGGTGACTTTTATTAAATTGGCACAGAATCTTTAATACAATACTAGTCTGTTTGAGGTGCTATAACAAGATACCATAGACTGAGTGACTTGAAAACCACTGAAATTTATCTCTCGCAGTTCTGGAGGCTGAGAAGTCTAAGATAAGCAGTGGAGAGATTTGGTATCTGGTGAGGGCATATTTTCTGTTCATAGATGGCACCTTCTTACTTTGTTCTCACATGGTAGGAGGATCACAGGAGTCTTCTGGAGAGGGTGGGGTCTTTATAAGGGAACTAATTTCATTAACTAGGGTTCCACCCTCATAACTTCACCACCCAAAGGTTTTACCTGCTGGTACTATTGCCTTGGGGATTTGAATTTCAGTATATAAATTTGAGGAAGACACAAATATTCAGGCCATAACACATTCACAGCTATGTAACTGAATAAAATTAATTGAATTAATTGTTTAGTAACCTAATCTAAAATGAGAATAAGGATAACATATATATAAACACAGAGGCTGGCCAAAATAATCAGTTAATTTATTGAAATGTGGCCCAGATCTGAATTTATAATATCAATAAAATTGTTTCATTTATGTACTTTTAATTAGCATAATTTTGACATTAAAAAACAACAATATAGAAAATAATAATGCTGTAGACTTAATGTTTGTGTCTCTCAGAGTTCATATTTTGAAACCTAATCCCAAATGTAAGGGGATTAGGATGTGAGATGTTTGGGAGCTTATTAAGTCATGAAGATGAAGTTCTTATGTTCTTATAAAAGGCACCTTAGGGAATTCCCTTCCTCCTTCTGCCATGTGAGGGCACAACTAGAAGAAGGGCATCTCTTGAAACCAACCCAATTGTTCCATAGACATTTTTTTTTGATAAACATAGAAATTCTGGTATTAAAGCTTGAAATTTATATTTGTTTTATGTGAGTTCCTTCATCAGGAAACAACCTCAGGTTTTTCAAAAAAAAGTATCAAAGAACTGAAACTCATCAGATCACCACATCCAGAAAATGAGATGCCGGGCTCCTCATTTATCATGATTGCTTCCTTGCCCTTCACTAGTTCCTGTTTTCTTACACAGTTACATTTCTTCCCTGCTATATAAACCCTTAGTTTTAGTTGGTCAGGGAGATGGATTTGAGACTGAGCTTCTGTCTTCTTGGCTGCAGCATCCGATTACAGTCTTCTTCTTTAGTAATACTCATCATCTCAGTCATTGGCTTTCAATGAGGGAAGGACCTAGACAGAATCCCTGGTGTTTTGGTAACACTATGAACCAGAAAGGGGACCTCAGCAGACATCAAATCTGCCAGGTCTTTGATCTCAGACTTTCCAGCTTTCAGCACTGTGAGAAATAAATATTTGTTTTTTATAAACCACTTCTTCTACAGTGTTCCGTTACAGTATCTCAAAAGGACAAAACAAATGAAAAGCAAAGAAAGTTCAAATGTAATTGTCAAACTATATTTCAATCCTAGAAAGCCTTTTAAATTGAGGCAGGGTGGGATGGAGAGACATATAATGAACTGAAGCATTATATAATGAACAAGCAGCAAATAGGTCAGAGATAGAAATAACCTTAAAATATTCCAGCCAAATGGTCATTTTATGGAGAAGAGAATGGACACCTAGAAAGGGTACGTGCTTTATCCAATGTCATACTGCTACAAATGCCAGCTCTAGGTCAGGCTCTATATCACAGTGGCTTTTTCCTACTCTCATCTGAATTGTGTTCCTCAAAAAGATATGCTGAATTTCTAACTCCCAATATCTTAGAATGTGCCCTTAATGTTAGTTCCTCCTTATTAGCAGGGGATATGTTCTAAGATCCCCAGTTGATACCAAATCCTATTTGTACTATGTTTTTTAAAATAAAATGTATAACAAAATTTATTTCATAAATATGTATGTATAACATAAAATGTGGATTGCTCTAATTCACAGAGATTCAAAAAGAAAAATATATAAAGATTTAAGACAACATCATTAACTCTGGACTACAAAATAAAGAAACATGTACTTATTTAAAATTGCAAATCGTTAAGAGAGAAAATAATGTCTAGAGCCTTTTGGGAAAGTGATAATATATGACCTCACAATAATGTTGGGGAATAAAACTTTGCTCATCTCCTTGCCATGCAAAGTCTGGATATTTTAGTTCTTACTTCTTACCTGTTATCACCAAAGTTTATACAAAATGAACCCTATACACAACTTAAAAATCTTTGATTTATTTTAACTCACTGAAATATAATGGCTACCTGGAGAAAATACAGGAAATGTATTTATAAAATAAACCAGTGGGTTATAAATAGCTCATATATAATGTATTTGATAAGAGGAGATATTGATAATTGGATTTTTTAAAAAAAAGTTTAAGAGCAATATATAAGCAAAGGTTTAGAGAAATCACATAAAAGGGAATGTTGTCTCTTGCCTTCAACTTTAGTTCTGGAAGGTCACAGTATATTGTTTGACAGCAAAGACTTTTCGCATCAAGCAGACTGGCTTTGCCATTCATTACGTGATCTCAGGCAGTCTTTCTCAGCCTCAGTTTCCTCATATATAAATTTAATCTGCCTCAAAAATTTTATGTGAGAAAATGAGATAATGCATATAAAATGTTTGAGTACAAAGCCTATCTCCTAGTAAGCCCTTACGCTTGCTTCGAGGTACTATGTTATTATGAAATTGAGTTTTATATACACAGAACATCAAATCATTAAGCCCTTTAACATTAGAAGAATGGCATTAACCTTCTCTAATGATTCTTATTTTTCCTTTACAAAGGTATTAAAGTTGTACAATTATTATGTCAGTAAGAAAATAGTGATAAAAAGATATTAAAATTACCAATAGTACATACCATTTAGTAGCAGTAACAAGTAGTTTTCCAAGTATTTCACGTATAATAACTCACTGAATTCTCATAGCTATTCTACATGGTAGCCATTATTACTATTCCTGTTTTATAAATGAGAAATCAAGGGACAGAGAGGTTCTCAAGCTTACCTAAGGATTTATAACAGACATGAGTGTTGCTGCTAAGGAAACCTGGTTTCAGAATCTGCTTGTAACGTTAGGCGATACTGCTGTTTTTAGAATGGGCATCACTTTGTGGATCACTACAGAATGTGCTGTGTTCACTCACTTATGTGAAGGTTTATAGAAATTTTAATTCCATACTTGCATCCTTCTCTCTTACTAGGTAATGTCCTTGTATTTTTATGGTTTTTAAAAAATGTAAATAAGATAGTCTTAACTTCAGTCAATTCAAAGGAAATGTTTGTCCACAATTCTGACTTTTAGCTTCATTGTAAAAGTACTTTTATGCACCTAAAAATAGCTGAAAAAGAAGACAAGGGTGTATTGCAGGGATCTTATATGGGTAAGCCCTTATAGTTTAAATATCTATGCCTCTATCAAAACAAGAAGCCAAGGATTATAACTTACAAAAGAAAGTTGGTTGACAACTGGGATTCATAATAAAACCCTGAGTCTGACCATAGGCTCACAGAAGAAAAATTATACAGAAAAGAGGGAGAATTTTTTTCACCATATTATTTCCTGCATAGAGACCTATCCTAAGAGATTTATGCAGAGTCATATTTGTAGCAAGATGAAAAGGGTGCTCTGTCCTAAGAATCAAAGCCAAGGAAAGAATGAAAAATCGAATAGCAACAATAAGCTCATCTTCTTATCATCTTGCATGAAAAGAACGTGAAAATGCTTCTGATGCTCCCATTAAGCACAGTAAACTGTCTTAGGAGGATTATGTTAAAACCATTAAAGGTATGATACTATTCTATTAAAACTTCAGTAGGTTTAAATGTGTTTATATTTTTCAACTTTATATTCAGAAATTTTTATTGATAGGGTTTGTACCTGTTCAGAATGTTTACTTGCACAGTCAATTTTCACATAATTGTTTACCCCCAAAATATTAAAAAACGCTCTATTTTTAAGTGTAATGAATATCCATCATAAAAATTCAGATAGCATTTAAAGTATAGAAAAATAAATATTAGCTGAATTTCTTTCACCCATACATAACCCTAACATGTTCATATACTATACATTGTCATCATGAAACTGGCCCAGTTATCTCATAGAACTAATGTTTACAGTTTTTTTTTTTTGAATACACATGGAAATTGACGCTCTCAGTCTTAAAACTTGAAAGATGTTACATTTGTCTTCTCAGTCCTCCCAGGTAGCATCAAGGAGCTCAAACTTTCCAGATCATCACCCCTGGACAATGAGACACCATGCCCCTCACTCAACATGATTGCCTAACTGACCACCTTTGACCAATTTCTCTTCCTTACCCCTCCCTAATTCCTGCTTTCCCACATGTAGTTACATTTCTTCCCAGATATATAAACCCCTAATTTTAGTCGTTGGGATCTGATTTGAGACTTACCTCCCATCTTCTCAACTGGAGCACCTGAATAAAGCCTTCTTCTCTGGCAATACTCATTCTCTCAATAATTGGCTTTCTGTGGGACAACCAACAGGACCTAGACAGAACCGTGGGTGTTTCAGTAACAATCATAATACTATATTCTTCTAGTATAGACATAATTACATATTTTAGACTTAATAACTTTTAATAACAAACACATTTGTACCATAATTTTTTAAAGCAATCCCATATTGAAGGACCTTGAAGTTGCTGTTAAGATTTTCCTATTATAAACAAGGCCACAGATAATATCTTTCACACTTTCCTAGTTACTTCTGTAGGATACATGGTTACAAATGGTAAGGGTGTATTAAAGAGCATTCATATCTTAACACTTTATTACATCTTTTTGACCTCCCTTCCAAAAATGTATTAATATTTGCTTTCCCCAATGTTATATGTGAATGCCCTCTATGAAATATCATCAACATTAGAAATAGCCAAGCATCTCTTGGGGAAGCCTCTTTTGCCCATTCCTGATGTCTATTAATTTTTTTTTCTATAAATATTCTGGTCTTCTAGCCCAATACCTTACTTCATTCCACAGAAGAGCAAGTTAATAGTTCGGTGCTAACAGTCATTGATCCATTTTTGTGGAGAGGGAAAGACTAATTTGGGAAATTCATTCTCATTTGAAAACTTACACTGTCAATTGGTTAGACTAGAATTATAGTCCCTCAAATCTTGTTGACTATGGGATTGCAAGTTAGAATTGTGTGAGATGTGAGAAGTTGAATCAGAAATCATTACTTTTTGAAGATCATGCAAATAGAGGCAATGAAAGAAATCACAGAGTTGCAGGCCAGGTCCACCCAGATCTTACTTTCCTTCACTTTGTGTCCAACTCATTGTCCAAACTGTTGGCCCTGCTGATCAAGAGTCACCACTCCTTCAATACACACTTAGCTGCAGAACTACAGAAGAAATAGCTCCCCATAAATGTTTTTCACCAGCATCCCCTAATGGTCCCACATTGTTGGCTAAATATCAGATTGACAGGTTGGTGACATCATTGATTTTTCAAACTCTCTCTCTTAAATATTCATTTCCTCAGCAATTCTCATGGTTGTGTAATGTGTAAAAATAAAGATAAATAATGTCTTACCTGGTCTCATGTGGTTCTCCTACCCAATTAAATGCTGCCTGGTTTATATTTCCTCCTCTCTACCTGGGCCAATGAGAGCTGATATGTTGGGGCTCTACAAACTCAAATCTAGCTTCCCATGGGCTATCCTAGGAATGTGGTTGAACATGGAATGAGAAAACTCATTTTGGTTCTCACAATAAGGTATGTAAACGAGCCAATTTTTAATCATTAATAAATGTTCTCTATATGTGGCCTTACAAATTGTGTCAAGTTGGTCCAGAACAGAGAAAACAGGTCCTATCAACAGACCCTTTCTTCACTACTTCAAGGGTCATTCTTATTATTTTTTTCAATTTTGCTGATTTAAGAAGCAAAGTAAAATATTACTTTAAAATTTAAATTTATTTGAATATTAATTTTTTAATATATATTTTTATGTTGACTCACCATTTGCAATGTGATTTATTCTAATTGTTAGTGCATGCATTGTAGTCATCATTTGATTGGCCTATTTATTTTCTTTTTAATTTAACTATGTGAAAACTTAGTCAACTTTTTATATTTGATGAATATATGCTAAATATTCCTCACTTTGTTATATAAATTTCTTTATTATGTTAAATATATCAAAACAAATAATAAAATGACAGGTATTAAAACCTTTTGTACTTCAAAGGACACCATTAAAATGAAAACACAAGTCACAGATTAGGAGATAATTTATATAAATAATATGCGATAAAAGGAAATAAAAATAAATTTTGTATCTAGAATATAAAAATATATCTTATTACTTGATAATAAGAAGACAACCCATTTCACCAAAAAAATTCAACAAAGAAGATATATGAATTGCCAATAAACTCATGGTATGATTGTGGACACTATTAGACTTGAGAGAAATTCAAATTTAAAGCACAATGAGCTACCACTTCACACCTACAAGAATAGCTATAATAAAAAAATAGGCAATAACAAGTGTTGGTGATAATATAGATAAGTTGGAAACTCAAAATGATGCAATTACTAGAAAAAATATGACAACTTTTTTTTTAATTATACTTTAAGTTCTGGGATACATGTGCAAAACATGCAGGTTTGTTACATAGGTATACACATGCCATTGTGGTTTGCTGCACCCATCAACCCGTCATCTACATTAGGTATTTCTCCTAATGCTGTCCCTCCCCTAGACCCACCCCCAGACAGGCCCCGGTGTGTGATGTTCCCCTCTCTGTGTCCACGTGTTCTCATTGTTCAAATCCCACTTATGAGTGAGAACATGCACTGTTTGGTTTTCCGTTTCTGTGTTAGTTTGCTGAGAATGATGGTTTCCAGCTTCATCGATGTCCCTGTAAAGGACATAAACTCATCCTTTCTTATGGCTGCATAGTATTCCATTGTGTATATGTGCCACATTTTCTTTATTCAGTCTATCATTAATGGGCATTTGGGTTGGTTCCAAGTCTTTGCTATTGTGAATAGTGCTTCAATAAACATACGTGTGTATTTGTCTTTATAATAGAATGATTTATAATCCTTTGGGTATATAACCAGTAATGGGATTGCTGGGTCAAATGGTATTTCTGGTTCTAGATCCTTGAGGAATCAGCACACTGTCTTCCACAATGGTTGAACTAATTTACACTCCCACCAATAGTGTAAAAGCGTTTCTACTTCTCCACATCCTCTTCAGCATCTGTTGTTTCCTGATTTTTAATGATCGCCATTCTAACTGGCATCAGGTAGTATCTCATTGTGGTTTTGATTTGCATTTCTCTAATGATCAGTGATGATGAGCTTTTTTTTTTTTTTTTTTTTTTTGAGACGGAGTCTCGCTCTGTCGCCCAGGCTGGAGTGCAGTGGCGCGATCTCGGCTCACTGCAAGCTCCGCCTCCCAGGTTCACGCCATTCTCCTGCCTCAGCCTCCCGAGTAGCTGGGACTACAGGCGCCCACTACCACGCCCGGCTAATTTTTTTTGTATTTTTAGTAGAGACGGGTTTCACCGTGTTAGCCAGGATGGTCTCGATCTCCTGACCTCGTGATCCGCCCGCCTCGGCCTCCCAAAGTGCTGGGATTACAGGCGTGAGCCACCGCGCCCGGCCAATGAGCTTTTTTTCATATGTTCGTTGGCCGCATAATGTCTTCTTTTGAGAAATGTCTGTTCATATCCTTCACCCACTTTTTGATGGGGTTGTTTTTTTCTTGTAAATTTAAGTTCTTTGTGGATTCTGGATATTAGCCCTTTGTTAGAGGGACAGGTTGCAAAAATTTTCTCCCATTCTGTAGGTTGCCGGTTCACTCTGATGGTAGCTTCTTTTGCTGTGCAGAAGGTCTTTAGTTTAATTAGATCCCATTTGTCAGTTTTTGCTTTTGTTGCTATTGCTTTTGGTGTTTTAGTCATTAAGTCTTTGCCCATGCCTACGTCCTGAATGGTGTTGCCTAGGTTTTCTTCTAGAGATTTTGTGGTTTTAGGTCTTACATTTAAGTCTTTAATCCATCTTGAGTTAATTTTTGTATAAGGTGTAAGGAAGGGGTCGAGTTTCAGTTTTCTGCATATGGCTAGCCAGTTTTTCCAACACCATTTGTTAAGTAGGGGATCCTTTCCCCATTGCTTTTGTCAGGTTTGTCAAAGATCAGATGGTTGTAGATGTTTGGCATTATTTCTGAGGCCGCTGTTCTGTTCCATTGGTGTATATATCTGTTTTGGTACCAGTACCATGCTGTAAAGCTGGATGCATCATGCTGACAACTTTTTTTAAAGTTAAATACAGTTAGGAAATCCAAAAATTCCATTTCTAGGTATCTACCTAGCAGAAATGAATACATTTGTCCACACACAAAGAATATATAAATATTTATCACAGCATTATTTACAACACATAGACAAAAGTATAAACAACCCATATTTTCATCAACAGATAAAAAGATGAAGTATATGCATAAAGTAGTATATTATTCAGCAATAAAAAGTATGAAATATTGATACACACATAACATCGATAAAAATATTTGGCCACGTGAAAGAAGCCAGGTGTAAGAAACAATATATTATATGTTTCCATTTATTTTAAATGTCCACAAAAGGCAAACGTATAAACACAAAAGTACACCTGTGGTTACCTAGTGCTAGAGGTGAGAGCTCTGGGTAACTGCAAATGGGCATGAAGGACTTTTTTAAGGTCATGGAAATGTTCTAAAATTGTATTATGTTGGAGATTGCACAACTCTGTAAATATATAAAAATCATTACATCGTATACCTAAAATGAGCAAATTTTATGGTATGGAAACTATACTTTAAGAAAGCTATTAAAAAGAGATAAACCAAAAATTTAGTTAGTGTCATTTATTTGGAGCTGAGGGATATAAACATAATTAATCTTTACCTATGAAATGTAGTTTATGAAATAGTTACCTGATTTGCCCAAGAACACTAAAAAAGAAGGTTAAGAAATCTATCATGCTAACACACTGGGTTCCAAATTCCCAGAGGACAGACGGGCGCGATGGCTTATGTCTGTAATCCCAGCACTTTGGGGGGCCGAGGCAGGCCGATCATGAGGTCAGGAGATCGAGACCATCCTGGTTAACACAGTGAAACCCCGTCTCTACCAAAAATACAAAAAAAATTAGCTGGGTGTGGTGGTGGTGGCGGGTGCCTGTAGTCCCAGCTACTCAGGAGGCTGAGGCAGGAGAATGGCATGAACCCGGGAGGCAGAGCTTGCAGTAAGCCGAGATCACGCCCACTGCACTCAAACCTGGGCAACAGTGCGAGACTCTGTCTCAAAAAACAAAAAACAACAACAACAAAAATAAATAAATAAATAAAATAAATTCCCAGAGGACATGAAATTGAAATAGTAAATAATTATAACGTACTAAAATATTTCACTTTGCTTTCATGTATTTTAAAATAAATTACAAAATAAACCATCTGTAGTAAAAATAATGTATTAAAACAAAAATAGTCTTATTAAAATAAATCCAACACAATTAAAAAACTGAATCCATAACTTATTCTCTTAGATCAAGGTCAAAAGAAATGAGAGCACATGATCATATTAGATAAAGCATACATGCACTATAAATGAAGTGCCAAATTTAAACTTTCTTTGGCTGAATCTTTCTTTTTGAATGGCAAAATTCTGTATACACATTCTAGGTAGTAAGTTTGGTCAGAAACTGAGAACATGTGTCTTTGGGGATCCAAGCACCGTTTACTTATCTTGCTTCAGGTCATTTCATGATAGAGATCTAGGGGGAAAACAAGCAAGTCAAAGAAAGGAATAGAAAATGAAGAAACTAGAGAGGGAGGATCAAAGTACTTTACTTATTTATATATTTACTTTATTTATTTTAATATTTCAATCCCCATTCTGAGAAGCATATATATTTATTTTTAGCCAAGGATTGTCTTTGAAAACCAGCGGGGGAAAAAAAAAGGGATGCAAAGGAACTTTCTCCATACTGCCTTTGAAAAATCACAGGGAAATGATTCAAAGCACCTTTCTATATAGAACTTGAATAACAGGAGATAAAGGAATACGTGGAAAACGTTAAAAAATAAATGCAGTTATAGAGGCACTCTTTTTCAGTATCTGCCCTATACAGTTTTCTGTTCTTCATTTTGTAGCTTCTACTGTATAAAGAGGCATTTATTATACACATGTTCCTCTGGTCTCATATTTAAATTCATGCATGTCTTTCTCCGAAAAATAACAAATAAAATTTCTATTCGTAATTCTTAAAGCTCTTTTATGGGTATTAATGTAGCCCGATCTCCACAAGATGTAACACAGGTAGGCAGATATAATTTTCCTTAGTTTCTATAGGAGAAAAATAAGAGATGTTAATTGACTTGGTCATGTCATAAAGTTGACAACATATGTAGCTGATGCTTAAAACCAGGTCTGAAGAGCCTAGAATTTAAAACAACAATTTTGCCTTGTTTTGTTTTGTCATCAGAACACCACCTCCACAAACAGTATCACTTTATCTTGATTTCAAAAACGGAATCTGTTGGTTAATCTATACAACTGGTTACAAAATGGCCTGAGAACAAATTTAGCAGTGACTTTCAATGAAGCAAACTGCAGGTTATTTCAGAAAATGAAGTGATTGGTTTAACCAGAAGCCCTCAATTAATTCTAATATAAAGTAAAACAAGATATACATGGCTAATATTATCTGGCATCAGGTATTACATATAAAACATTCTTTTTAAAAATATATTAAATACACACAATTAAAAATGTGTATTTCATAAATGTCCATAAGTCCAGTACACTTAGACTTGCACCAATATTTGGCACTTAAATTTCTCATTTTTTTCTTTAAGTAATATTGCAGATACCTAGCACATGGTATTTTAAAGAAAATGTTTTGAGAAATGATTGTATGATATTAATAGCATCCAGGGATAATAGCATCCAGGGATAATTCTGAAAAGAAATATAACCATTATTTTTTGTGTACATTAAGTCCATTTTCTTTCTCCCTACATGACCACCAAAGCTACACATACCTACAGATGGCCATAAAACAATATATTTTTTCTTAGCTTCTGTAGTTAACTCATTCCTTAAACTTTTAATCAAGGGAGGACATTGCCAGTCTTTGTTATTACTAAGCCAAATCCAAAGGACTAATATTTAATAATGTAGCTCATTTATTTAAATAGGAAACATATTATGCAACTAGAAAGTATCATTATAGACTTTAAGTGAATAATTTTACTTATTGAAATGAATTTTAGCAGTCAGATTGAATTGTCAGGTTTACATCTTTATTTTTCAATGATTCCAATTATTTTGAGTACCAAATGCTTTAATAATCTCAAGAAGGCAATTAATAAGCTCAATTTGACAAATCAAAAATCCTCATCAATTTTTACAGCATTAAAATATTCTTTCTGTTATAAATGAGTACACCCCACAGACTATTTTTTTAAAACTTCTTATAATTTCCAACCTTAAGTGTCAAGAGGATGAACGATGTGTCTATGTCAATGGGTTTTCTAATCTAGGTTTGCTTTTTCTTTAATCTACATTTGTCTAAGCTTATAAAGAATGTAGACAATAAATTCACAGTTCATCCTAGCTATGACACACAGATAAGGAAAATAATATTTTATTTTGAAGAGAAATTTTGTTTTTCAAACTTTCTTCTTAACCATCTTATGAGCTGATTCCTAGAATTAGCTTTATCACTTACTAGTTCCGACATAAAGGAAGAGACTTTTAATTATTCATGCAAAATAATGTTTTGATTAAATTTTATTCCATCTCAGAAGTGTTTAGTAAACTATTATCTATCTAATGAAAATGTATTCCAAATCGAGTGGTCCCCAAGACATACTAAAAGGTCTTTACACAGTCCCTATTTAAATAACCATTCCCTACAAAGTCTCAAAAATTCCTAAAGATATTTTTAATCTTGATTTTATTATATATTAGGTTTCTCCCATAATAAAAAGTTTAAGTGCATCAAGTAATTATATCTAACATGATTTTCTTTTAAAACTTTAGTTGATAAGATGTTTTCCACCCTGCAGAGAAACTTCCTAGGTAAAGACAGAAAAAGCAAAAAATGGCTAAAGATATCAAAATGAAACTTCTCTTTTTGTATAATTTTTTTCACAGATCAATCCATTCCTTAACTAGCATATATTAACATTTATTTTTAAAAATAAAGAGAGGCATTATAATACAGAAAAATTATGATACATTATCTTTCTTAGAAAATCAACTAAAATTAGATCCATGAAAATTATTTTTTAATTCCTTCTTTTGGCAGCCAGTTGTGGCTTTCAATGTATTCTTTTATTCTTCATGAACAACAAAGAATACGCATATATGCATTGAAGCATAAGTTTGGTTTCCTATGTCATTGTCTATGGTTTGCATACAACAAATATTAAGAGCCATAAAACTATACAGCCATGGTATTGGGCTCAGTGACCTGCCATGATAGTGAATTCAACAGATTGACTTTATGAAGCATAGAGCTGTTGTTTTTTTTTTTTTCAAATTTGTACCAGTTAATAAGAGTTAGCATTCTATTTCTATAGCCTGGCTTGGGTTAAATTCAAATCTGTGTATTTGCCACTTAACTCAAAGCATAAGAAAAATAAGTATATTGCCAGGAGTCATACTGTATAATTCTGAGACCAGAATCTGATTGAGAGGTAACTAGAAATTACTCACTGTATTCTGAAAAAACTATGCTAAAATTACAAATGATGGATACAGATATAGTAAATTGGATCATTTCCTATTTATATTCCCCACTACAATATTTAGAAAATGATTATACTTTTTATTTCATACTATGCTTGATCCCTGAATAAGAGAGAGCATTCGAGGGGGAACGACCAGCCAAATATACATATCCTAATAGACTGCTTTCTTGCACCTAGGGGTCTTGGGGAGTAACAGATATTTTGCTGGGAAAGATACAGGGTAAGAGATGCTTAATAAACTATTTGCACAGTTGAAAGTTGAGAATGCCCTTCAAGAGAATAGTAGTCATTCACTCTAAATTGCCTCCAGAGCAGCAGTCTCACTGTGTCACGAATTTTTGTGAGATGTTATCATAGGGACTATATTACAAATAATAAACAACTGAAGTGTGAAGATGCTTAATTTAAATAAAATGACTGCAAATTTATGATTGTCTCTAATACTCCTTTGTTGTTAGATACTCTAGCTCCTGAGCTGGAGGAAACAGAGAAATTCAGTTTCCATGGCCTTTTAAATATTTTTCTATATATTATTTTATGACATTCCAGAATATTCCCAATGAACTTCTTTTTGAACATTTAGTGTTTTGCAGCACTTGGCTTGAATATAAATGAGAACTATGCCAATCTTCTGACATTGGCCATAACAGGAAGTGGACTCACTATATAAACTGTTAAGCCAATGTAATGGCCAGAACTATCATATTAACTTCTCATCCTCATTTACGTTTCCCACAAGGCTGCTCTTTATTTGTGAAACAAACAGGCTGGTAATTGGCTGTTCACCTTCTGCCTGCACTTTTATCAAGATTTACGAAATAAGGTTAAAGAAATCAAGATGAGATTGATGTATGAATCATTGTAACAGAGAAAACTGAGAGTCCCCTGGCCATTCATTTTCTGGCAATAAAATCTAATGCTGTTAAAGAAAGAAGCTGTGTATAATCCGTGATGTTCCTGGTTGCGGTAATATTCATAACACTTAACAGTAAAATAATAACAGTTCCCAAGGTCAATGATTTTCTCTTACATTACTCATAGAGATTTAAAATTATAAATAAAGAATATCTACAGTTTTCTCTTCTGAAAGCTATTTTTTCACTAACGTTGAAGGCATTAGATCAACATGACTTGAGCTATTTGAAAGAAAGTTGCCTAAAATGCAAGCATATTGACTCCATAAAAGTAGAAAACTAAAGTCCACATTAATCTCATTGCAATCATAATCTGGAATGCTGATAAAGATATTTGTCAAAGGGAATCTCAAGCTCTTGTATAACGTCCTCATAAAGCTCCTTATTGGAATACATTTCCACTGCAATTTAATACAGTTAAATTTATTCACAATAATAACATAATTTTGAAATTCAATTGAGAAATTCTACATACTGGGTTTTTCTGTGATTTAAATAAAACCTATTAATTCACCATTAAAAACTCAATTGAATATTTTATTATGATGGGATATAATTCTAAATTTATGAGTTTCATGTAAAATAACAGCTTGCATATCTTCAAAATAGAGTCAATTTTATAATGTACTGTGGGATCACATGTCATGCATGTTAATGCATGTATGTTTTATATCTAGTCAGTACTGATTAATTATTTTGTTTGAGAAGAATCTCTTTCTCACAAAGCAGGAGACATCCCTGTAAAACAACTGTATTGTATATTTCCTCAGACTTTGAATGCAGCACACTGACACACATGTGTGAATCTAGAAGTCACAATAATAAAGGTCAATAATAGAAATCGGAAACATTTGAAACTGCAGGCTGCTTTTAGACTTACATCACTTATCTTGTTTTGATACCAGTTGCTAGAACTTAAATATACAATTTGATGTTGAGTTTCTTAGCCGTCAAAGAAAAAAAAGAACAAAGAAAAAAAAAAAAGAAAATACCAGTTCCTGAGGGTAAGCAATTATTTTCCCCTTTTTTTTTCTGTCTCCCAGAAGGGAATGTATTTAGAGGGTTTTAACTGCTGCAGCTGTCAACATCCTTTTCTTCTAACATCCTTAAATGAAAGTAAAAAGACAGACATTGGAACTCAATTCAGAAAAAGCGATTTGTGAGAGACTAAATTGATGTGATATGATCCAGTATATAAATGTGGTTACCTGGCTTCATATAGTAATAGGATTTAGCCTGTACTTTAAATGATCTTTTTAAGATATAACTTCTCTCCAAATGGCATGTAATAGGAGCCAATAGCAGATTGAGAATGACTCTTTAACCAGACTTGCAAAGCTGATTCTCTATTTTTTGTTAAGATCAAATCTGTGACTATTGGATGCCAGATAGAAACAGTAAGATAGAGAATAAATTGATTTAGTTGGAGGAAGAAGGTGAACATAAATAAGATAGAAACAGGAAAATAAATGAAGCTTTTTTGAATATAAGAAATAGAGTAACCAGAGAATAAAGGATTGGAAAACCATGTAGGTATTGGAGAGTTAAGAAAATCATGTGAAACAGATCTATGTGTTAGGTAAGTTACTTTGCACTAATTGCCATGTATAAAATTAACAGAAAGAAGCTGGAAGGGCAGAATAATGTGGCAGCCAAAATTAATGCGCCTGACATGGCAGGAGATAATATCTCTCCAAAACAACTAAATTTGATATTTCATCACGAAGCTTTATTTAGTAATTAACTCATTTTTAGAACCACACATGGATATTAAGTCTCAAAATAGTTGCTTTCTGTTAGATCCTTATTGTTAGATGTCATAAATGTTATTTCTGATGCAGTTATATTATCTTTCCAATTACTAAGAAGAAATAAAAACAAATGAAAAATGATAATTTGCCACTCGTGGACCATTAAACACAAACTATATATGTAGTCTGCAGTTGGGGACAGAAGCCATTGTGGACCAGTTTTCTTTTATAAAATTTCCCTCTCTTCTCACAGACTTTGCAATACAGTTTATTTTATTTCTCTTGATTTGAACTTTTAATAAAACTTGTCTGATTCACTAGTATGCCTTGTGTTTCCCGGTTTTTAAAATTTTTTTGCCTTCCTTAAAATGTAAAATTCATAAAGCTAAAAAATACCAGCTATATAAATGTTTGCTTTGAGTAAAAAAAATGACATTTATATAATATCTTCAGTTTAATGTTATTTATTTATTTTTACTGTTTCAACTGTGATAGTTTAGCAAACATATTCAAGGCCTAAGCCTTGTGTCAGGTACTGTGGATATAAAAAGAGAGCATCCCAACCCCTGCCATCCAGACTTATTTAACAGAAAATGTGAAGGTATAAAATATGATTTCTGTGACATAGGGCCAGTTCGTGGTGTGGACAATGGGTATGTAACACAGGCACATAGAAATTAGGGCTTGAAGAGGCCCCAGGGATTATCTAGTTCCTCTCTATAAAGATGAGAAATCTGAGGAGCACAGAAGTGATTTGCCCAAAGCCACGTAGTATGATTGTAATGGAGCCAATTGTTGAGAGTAGAACGAAGATTTTTTTTTTTTAACCACAGAGACAGTACAATCTCTACTACAACACACAAACCATTTGATTCAGGAGTTGGCAAATTAATTCAACACTTTAGGGTACAAATTAAAACTTGGTTGCTTCGCTTTTACTTCTTGCTCTCCCTCCCCTGTCTCTCTTATTTCCTTCTTTTTAAATATATATTTTTTCCTTTTTTTAAGTGTTCGATAATCGATTGGCGGGGGTGGGACTTTGAATAGCTATAAAACACAGAAAGAGCTATCTTGAAACAGTCAACTGATCCTTAAAAGTTGAATCCTGATGATTTAAGTTTAAATTAATCAGAAAAGTAGAGGTGAAGGGCCAGATTGGCATTCCCCTCTGCACCGCCTCGTTTCATCAGTGTTCAGAGTTCCAACTAATTGCAATGAGAACTCCATGTACAGAAGCAATGAGTAGGGTGCAAGATGCATATTAATTTTGTAGAGCATTTCCCCTAGTTACATTTGTGTTTTATGTTTTTTTAAATTAGAGGGGGAAGTGCTTGGTTAAATAGTTCAAGACATCCAAAGACCACCAAATGTAGCTGGGATTCCTAATTAATATGTGTTTTACAGAGAGGAACACTTGTAAGTTTGAGAGCATTGGGGAGTTTGATGTTATTTTTGAAATAAATTTTTAATTAAATTTTCCTTAATTGAGCATACTGAAATTCCAGTAAAGGATGCCTATGAAGTACTCCTTGGGGTGTGGAGGAGATCCACAGAGGTGTGGAGAAATATGTGATTTGGGCTGAGTATCTCATTAATTCTTACAACACCCTGGGAAGAAGATAGGAAGAATAATGTGCAAGCCACAATTCACTGAAGTAAAATGACCTTGGAGGGAATGTGAAAACCTTTGATGTCTGGAGACTAAAAGAAGCTTAGCACAATTTCTTCCCACCAACCCTCTTTCTCTCCCCATGTTCCGCCTTGTAAATTAAGCAAAATTCTATGTATGGTGAGTTCCTATACACTCGCGTATATGGCAGAGATAGATTTTTCCATAAAGTCAGACTTTATATATATATATATATATATATATATATATATATATATATATGTTTTTTCTTATCAGAATAAGGAATTTAACATATATTACTATGTACAAGGCATTGAGTGTGCTCTCTGAGAGGCAAAAAAAAAATGGCTAAATAGGCATCTCTTCTATGTGTCTCTCCATCAACAGGTCGCACCTATCATAATTCCAAAAGTATGCAAAACTCTGAAGAATTTTCAATTACTTTTCACTTAATGCAATTTCCATTAAGACACAAAATCATGAATCCATGAGTTTTTACATAAGATACAGGGCTACCTGATGTTATGGTAAATATAAGAGACACAGAGGAAATGATTTTGCCTTTAAGGCACTCATGAACTAACTGATAAGAAAGAAAACAGACAAAAACAGGTGAAAAGAATAGTTACAGACTACAGGAAATTGGAGAAAAGATAGGTCTGTGATATGTGTTGGTCATGTAAAATAAACTTCATAGACAAGATAGGATCAATATACAGTGATCAGATTCTTAAGCCAATCTCAACCTTCATTCTACCACTATGAGCCCTAAACTTAATCTTCTTAACATCTATTCTTGAGTTGTCACCCAAGTGACAACCACAAAATCTGACATATTAATTCCAAATGTCAAATCAAAATGAAATCCCTGAGACCAGGTTTAGTTGAGGTTGCTAAAGCAAGTAGGAAGATTTCATTTTGCCAACTTGAAGCAATTTGAGTCAGGCTTAGGGTACTTTCAATATAAAACAGAAAGTTTAAAATATCATGACTCTCTTGCTTTTTCTTACCAGTGAAAATCATGAAAAGCAATTAATAGTACGATGTGGTCCAAATACACGTGATACGGTTATTTCCCTTTTTTTCTGAACTTCAAAGTTCCTAAGGAGAGTTTTAGTCATCCTTCATTATTTTGTCTGAGAACACTGCATACTTACCAAGACATAGATTGTCACTGAGCCATGAATATTTGTTGAAAGGCTAAATAAATGAACATTTTTTATTGCCTAGCTTTATAGTAATAATTATCTTTCATAATGTTAAAGTTTTGTGAACTATTTAAGATAGCAAACATATAAAAATAAAAATGAAAATATTTGTATTTGCAAAATAAATAATTTTAGTAAAATATTTACCAAAGCCTTTTTTTTAAAGCTTTAAAGTTTTTAATCTGCTGTTTTCAAAAGTAAAACTTGGTTTGCTAAGTGTAATATATAATTTTCTGCAATATATCCATTGCATATAGTAAGATGTCTGCACTGAACTAAAAGATATAACCATTTCATTTATTTATTATTTGCATTGTAATTCTGTACAGATTGAAGCAGCCTAGTGCTTAGTTTTAAATAAATCACATTCAATTGGATATTTAATTCAAAATGCTAATTGAATTTTATGTTGAAACTTGGCACTAAACCTTTACAAAGCACAATGCAATTTTTAATACTAATTTACATTCTATTTACACTTCTTAGCCCTCACTTTCTTCTATTTGATCTATAGGTTATGACATCCCTATTCAAGGAAACCTCTAAAACTCATTCCTGAGCTCATAGATAACCTTTAATATCATCTCATGCTGAGATTTAGAAGGCTATTCTTCCTTCTTGTATAATGTTTTATTAAAATGGTATCTTGCTCAAATGTCTAGATACCACGTCAAAAGCATTAACAAACACTTATAGATAGATGTATGTTTTCTGAGCTTGAAATGTATAAATGCCAATCAAAAATAATAGTAATCATCACAATAATAATGGTAATGCTACTTTTTATTTGTATAGCGCCATGCCAACCAAGCTACTTATGAGGTATTTGCCAAAACAAATAAAATTGGAGAATAAGTAAGCCCAGAAGAGATGTCCACAATTAAACATTATTTTTGAAAAATCGTGTAAAATAAAATTTTAAAGTCCCAAAAATATACTGAGTATATGGTTGCCTGAACTGATATTTCTGGCTTCCTTACCTCATGGAATTTTTATAGCAATAATAGTATGTGATTTTGCTATGTTTAAAATTTATAAGAGATATCAAAGAGATGTGCCATTCATTGCCTTTTTTATTAGAGCAGATAAGAATGGGCTATAGGTTATGACATTTCCTTTCAATGAAAATTCTAAAAATTGCTCTTTAGTGCACAGATAACCTACAGTATCATATCACACTTCTCTTTGGAGAAAATTATTCTCTCTTCTTTTTTCTGTACTTCTCTCATATAACACACTTGTCAAAGTGTCTAAGGAATGCATGTTGTAGTATTATGCCAATTAGATGTATCTAGACATCTTTAAAAATAATACATTTTAAATGAAAATAAGGACAACTATCATAATCATCAAAACCATTCTGGTTTTGTTTTGTAATTGCTGATTTCTTTCAAGATGTTCAAGATAGACATAGAGCCAGAATCTTCTTCCCTGAAAGCTTTTACTTGGAACCAAGCTGGTCAATTTACAAAGCTTGATGAAGGAAGTGAAATTAAAGGAATGCTTTGACATGCAAGGGATGTCAAAATACTTGGGATATTTTGAATCCCAAGTAAGATATTGCTATAACATCATTGGAGATGAGAAAGAATAAAACCAAGAAAGAAGAATAAATTGTGTCATAAAATGAGTGATGAAGGATAAATATGGTAATATAAAAGAGCGTAAGAGTCCAGTGAATGAAGAAGCAAAACTTTAAAGCACAATTTTAAATTGGAGCAGACTGAGTGTGAGTGATACTTCTGGGCCCAGAAATAAGAGAAAACCTGGCTAAATAAATTTTTCATCTAGTTATTTCATAGTAAAAAGGACAGCATCAAATTTGACCAAACCAACAATAAAAGTACCCAAATGATCCCATAATTCCCTCTGGTAAATGGAAAATAATTGAAGTTACAACTGAAACAAATATTCTACTTCCATTACTTTGAATTAATATGGGGGAAATAAGTTACAAATGTAAATATTTTATTTGTACAGATTAGGATTTTAACACATAAAGGTACCGGAAGGGATGTTAAAAAAGAAAAGACAAAGAACTTGTCATTTTCAGCCAAAACTTTGAGGGAAACAATTTGAAAACTAATTTGAGAGTGTATATTTGGGGACAAGTGATAGTGTCACAATAATAAATCTTGTATGGAGAAAGAGCACTGTCTCTGTCAATGTACTTCAAGTAACGTAACATCAAGTTTAGCAAGCAGTCTCTGCCTTTCTGTGACCAGGTGGCCATTTCTATACTATTTTCCCATTAATTTGGACTTTATAACTTTGTAGCTATTAAAATTAGGAAATGCTATTATCACCATTAAAAATTATAGATTTGATTATATCAAAACATTGAACTAGAGTAATCAATTATAGCCTTCTCACTGCCTTCCTACTTGAAAACCGAATAGCTATTAGAACAGGTATGGCAAACAACATTGACAAATACCGTTGTCAACCTTAAGCAACACAGTGTGAAATGCTTCTCTGGACAATGAGAGGAAGTACATATACAAAACAGACTAAAATAGCATGCAGTATTTTAAAATTTATATATATATTTTTACATTTTCTCTTACATTCTAATTATATGTGTTAATCCAGAGTATTTATTTCCTATATCTCAGGCTATCTCTACTGAACCTCTATTATATATTTAGGCTATGGAAAATTGCATAATTGACAAAATAGGTCTCCAAAGTAATTTTCTAGTTACTCAGTTAATTGGCATTGAATTTTTATAAATCATTGCCATTCTTCTTTTCCATAAACAGCTTGCATTGAGATTATATTTCATAGTGCAGTATCCCCATGAAGTAGATGTGTTATTAATACAATAATACCTTTTATGTGTTATTATTAACCAGAATGCCCCTATGGGGTTGCTATTATGCATGTTTCATGAAATCATACAACATGTAGAATTTTTTGGCTGGCTTCTTTTAGTTAGCATAGTATTTCCAAGGTTTATTCATGTTCTAGTAATTATTATCAGTACTTCTTTCTTGCTGAAGGTTATAGCAATATATTATTGCTAGATAATATTCCATATTATTGTACGGCCCTACTGCATATATTTATTCACCAGTTGAAGAACATTTAGATTGTTTCATACTTTGGCTATTATGAATAATACTGCTATGAAAATTTGTGCGTGCCCAAATTTTTGTGTGAACATTTGTTTTCAATTCTTTTAGAAATATACCTAGGATTAGAATTGGTGGCTTACATGGTAATTCTATGTTTAAAATGTTGAGGCAGTGCCACACTGCTTTAAAAAATGACTGTGCCATTTTACATCTCCACCAACATTGTATGAGACTTCCAATTTATTCACATTCACATCAACACAATATTTTTATCTTTATAACATTTGTCATCCTAGTAGTTGTGAAGTGGTATCTCATTGGTGATTTTAATTTTCATTTTCCTACTGACTAATGATGATGAACATCTTTCCATGTATTTGTTGACCATTTGTTTTCCTTTAGAGAAGTGGCTTCTTAAAATTTTTGCCCATTCTCTCATTGGGTTGTCTTTTTGTTGTTGCCTTGTAGAAGTTCTTTGTATAATATACTGCATTCAAGTTTCTCATCAGAAACTTGAGTTTGTAAAGATTACAAATTGAAACTTATATTTGTAAAGATTTTCTTCTATTCTGTAGGCTTGTTCTTGAACTTCATGGTGTCTTTTGACAGACAAATGTTTTTAACTTTGATTAAATCCAACATATTAATTTTTGTTTGGCAGTTTACGCTATTTTTTGTTGTAACTAAGAAAACAAACTCCAGTCCACAAATATTTACTTTTATGTATTCTTTCAGGAATTTAATGGGTTTAGTGCTTACATTTATTGTAACATTATGTCAACTAAACATGTTAATTTTTATAGTGTGAATTATGGGTTTAATTTCATTATTTTACATGTGGATATCCAGTTGTTCTAGAGCCATTTGTAGAAAGACTGTTTTTCTCCAGTTGAATTGTACAGATACCTTGTCAAAATATTAGTTGGCCATAAATATGAGGATTTATTTCTGAATCTTTAATTCTAGTTTGTTGATTTGCACGTCAATCCTTATGCAAATATCACACAGTCTTGACTAATTAAATTTGTAGTAGGTTTTGAAATCAGAAAGTATGAGTCTTCCAACATTGCTCTTATTCTCGAGTGTTTTAGCTTTTCTGAGTTACTCCAATTCCACATTAATTTTAGAAACAGCATGTGGATTTCTGCAAAAAATATAGCTGGAATTTTAATAGTGAATTAAAATCCCTAAAAATTTAGTTGTGTTCAATCTGTGTATCAATTTGAAGAGTACTGCCATCTTAACAATGTGATGTCATTAAATCCATTAAAATGGGACATATTTGCATTTATTTAAATATTCTTTAATTTCATTCAACATTGTTTTATAGTTTTAGGTGTGGAAATCTTACACTTATTTTGTTAGGTGTATCTTATTTTATTTCTTTGTTACTGTAAATAGGATTGTTTCTTAAATTTATTTTTGGATTATTCATTATAATATATAGAAATACAGTGAATTGTTTATGATCATGTGTTTTCCTCATGGCCGAACACATGTATTAGTTCTAAAAATATTTGAGTAGATCATTTGGATTTTCTACATAAAAGGTTATGTTATTCACAAATAGAAATACTTTTATTTCTTTTTTTCCAATCTGGGTAACTTTTTTGTTGTTGTTGTCTAATTGTGGCTAGAACCTCAAGTACTCTGTTATAGAAGTGGCTACAGCAGGCATTCTTGTTCTTGATCTTAGGAGGAAAATATCCATTCTTTCTCCATTAAAAAATTTAGCTGTGGGGTTTTGTAGATACACTTTATCAGGTAGAGGATATTTTTTTCTTTCCAGTTTGCCGAGGGTTTTAAAAATAAAAAAGTATTAGATTTTTGTCAAACATTTTTGTCTGCTTACATTAAAATGATTATGTGGTTTTCATGTTTTATTCTACTAATATGGCATACTACCATGTACCACCATGGAACAATTTTTGCATTTCTGGAGTATTCTCACTTAGTCACATTTTATAATCCTTTTTACATATTATTGGATTTTATTTGTTAGTATTTTGTTGAGGATTTTTCTATCTATACTCATAAGATAGTGGTCTATAATTTTCCTTTATTGTAATGTCTTTGTCTTGTTTTGGTATCAGATAGAATTTAGTGGATAGACAATGAATTATTAGATTTTGTTTAATGTTTTGCCTGAAGGTAAATGTCATGGACCCTGCTGTTTTACTGAAGTTCAGTACTTTCTATTAAAGAAACAAGTTTCAATTTCTTCTATGGATTTGATTAACTACTAGAGTTTGGATATAGTTGATTTCGAGTTGTCTTGTTCCTTAAGATCAGATTCACATTGCTTCATCCCTGTAACATTTTTTCCTCTCTTCCTGAATTAATATCCTCTCTATTCACTTTTTCAAGTCTTTAAAAAAACCTATAACATTATACAGAATTTATGAATGTCTATTTCCTCCTTCATACCCTTAGATCCCTATTTTACAGTAAGATATGTAATCTTTCAGGGAACCAGCAAGTTGTTTAGAATTATGGTTTTGCCCAAATTTGGGACATTTTCAGCTATTATTTACTTGAATACTTTTCACCTTTGTCTCCCCTTCTCTCCTTCTCTTCTCTAGGACTCTGATGACACAAATGCTAAATCTTTTCTTATACTACAACATGTCCCTGAGGCTCTGTTCATTTTTCTCTCAGTTTATTATTTCTTTGTTGTTCAGATTAGGTAATTCCTATTGTGCCACTCAAGTTTGACTGATGCTTTCCTATGTACTCTTGTCCTCTCCATCCTGCTGTTGAACCCATCCATTAAGGTTTACACACACACACACACAAGCACACACGTATGTGTACACATATATGTTTGTATATATAATATACACATTATATATATATATATTTAGCTACTGTAGCTTTCAGTTCTAAAATGGCCATTTGATTCATCCCTATATCCCTATTTATTAAGGCCTTCTGTTTTTTTCTTTCATTTGTTTCAATCAGGTTCTTAATACCAACTGATGCATTTTTTATGAGTGTTTTAATTTTTGTCATGTAAATTCTATTATCTGTATCAGCTCAGTGTTAGTTTCTGTTGTGTTTTTAAATTCAGTTTGAGATCTTCCTGGTTCATACTATAATGGGTGATATTAAATTGAAGCTTGGTGTCTTAGTCCCTTTGGGCTGCCTTAACAAAAAATATCTTAGACTGGGTAACTTAAAAACGACAAAAATTTATTTCTTATAGTTCTGGAAGCTGGGAAGTTCATGTTCAAGTCATCAGCAGATTGGTGTCTGGTGAAGGCCCTCTTCATAGGTGGTATCTTCTAGCAGTATCTTCACAGAGTGGAAGGGGCTAGCTGGCTCTCTGGAGTCTATTTTATAAGGGAACTAACATCATGATCAAATCACCTCCTAAAAGCCCCATCTTCTAACACTATCATACTGGGAATTAAGTTCTAGCATATAAATTTTGGGGGATATAAACATCAAATCATAGCACCTGGACATTTTTGGAATTATGTTTTCATACTCTGGATCTCATTTGAGTCTTGAAATTTAGTTGACTTCCTCTGGCCCTGCTCTGGAGGCAGGAATGCTCCCTTGTTACTGCCAGGTTGGCTGGAAGTCCAGGTTCTCCATTTGGTCTCTTTTGACTCCTAGGAACTAGGGCTATTTTTTACTTCTTGGCTGAAGTGGGAATTTAGGGTACTTGTTAGCCATTTGCTGATAGTACCCTAAATGGCAGGGAGAGGGGCACCTTGTCATTAGTCTCCACAGGACTTCACTGACACTGAGGGTGCAAGGCTGTCTACATTCAGTTTCTCTGACACCATATTTTTGGGTGAGTTGGTCACCTTGGTATAGCCTGAAAAGAGTGGAAGTCTAGCCTCATCACTTGCTTTTGCTGAGTTGGGGCTGAAAATTTGTCTCTGGTAGTTTACTGGATAGAGGGTTAGTAAGTAAAAAGTTTTCAGGTCTTGCTAGGCTACCTCCTTCCTTATCTGTTGTTCACAAAGAGCTGACTTTTCTTGACCTACGCTTGTCATTTCCAGGTTGCCAGCTTCTATAGTACCTAGTCTAGGATATATGAGGCAAAAATAAAACTCAGGGAACTGACCACCTTTGTTCCTCTGGTCCTGAGTTCTTAGCTGGTCTGACTTATACTCTTTACTGTTCAGGGCAATCTTACAGTTGTTTTGTATATAACGTAGGATTTCTTTTTTGTTGCACTTAGTGAAAAAAATAGATAAAAAGTATGTCTACTTCATCTTCCCGAAAGAGGACATTGCTTAAGATCTGTTAATCCGTATTTCCTGACATTTTACGTAGTGACTACTAAGTAATAAATATTTGATAAATCATTGTTAAATAAATGACTTAGTAGCAGAACTTTATGTCTACCTTTTTGGGATGCCTGGAATCAGTTTCACTTACTTTTGTTTTAGGATGATGTTGTAGATAATCATATCTTCCAGAAAACAGCACTCTAGATTAAGGGAGGTGTTACTGAATTTTAGAAATTTTTATAATTTCTTTCATAATATTCTATTTAAATAAAATATTTTATTTGAAAAAGAGCAAAACCCTTGTTTTACTATTGTTGCTGCCATTATCTGCATTTGAAAATCTCCTAAACACTTTACTCTTTAAACATGTTTTTCTTTGTTGTACTGATTTACAGCTTCTAAATAATTTAAAGAATGTAATTTGTAATTAAGAACATCCTTATTCACATATGCAAATTCAAATGACTACTTGTTATGATCTTGCTATTTTTAATAACATTAGTACTGCTGGGCTGAAATTTCTTAAAGATCAGACTAATTTTAATAACTCAGTGTTCTTTTTATAATTGCCAAAATCATTAATTTTATTGTTCATTCCATGAATATTATTGGTTATTCTCTTTAATATTATGGTGCCTACAGAATACAACATAAATATCTTGGCACTTGTGATGCAATGAGAAATTGTCATTTAGAGGTTCTGTAGTCCCGGGAACCAGAAATAGTTTATTTGAAAGAATTCTTCAGTGGGAATGCTTTGACAGGCAGGCCTTGATTGAGGCATTATTCCATCCCTTAGCTCCTTTACTAGTTTTAGACTAATTTGAACCTTTCAAGTACTATTCTTAGTGTCTCTATTGAATAAATCAATTAAACTAAGTTTAGTTCAAGTAACCTTGCTTTCAATGAAAAATATTTACCAGAAAATCATGTGGTTACAGTTATTATACTGAGTTTAAGGCTATATTAGCCTTATATATGACTGGTAAGTCGGCACAGTCCACTCCACATAAAATAGTGTAGGTTGAGACAGCATTTTTGAGGAAGGAACAGGGTATCTTATTTAGAACACCACCACCACCACCACCACCAACAAAAAAACATTTCAGATAGCTGCAGATGGAAAGCTGTTTCCTAAAAGTGATAATAATATGACTGTTCAGCTGGCATAGGCTACAGGACATGTTCACTAAAATGTCAAATGGTGGAGTGGAGATACTGGCTGGGACACTCAGGTCTCCTGGGCACTGGGCAAAGAAGAATTAGAAGGTACTTTGCTGCTGACTGTTCTCCTCTCCTCAGGCTCACTGATGTCCCTAGGACTGGTGCCTCCCTCTCAGGCCCTGATGTCCTCTGAGGAGAATCCCCTTTCTTCCTTTCATATCCAGCCATTGGCAGGATAGCCTGGCTTTCTCTGAATTATCTTCTAAGCTCTTCTTATGACATCATTGTTAATTCCAGCTCCCTTCAGAGATTTTCTTTTTGATTCCCAACGGTGCGTTATGAAGGTCCAATAAGCTAGACATTGCCTGTCTTTCTCCTGAAATTATAACAATCAATTCTCCTAAACCCAGTATGGATACCTCAGTCTAATTAAGAAAATGTTGGGAAGTATGACAAATAAAGACAAATACATAATATTCTTTTAATAATATCTTGCTGTTTCCTTGTTAGTGATTCCTTTTAATCTCCAAGATAATCTTTGTTCTTATCTAGGTGTACTGTTCCCTACACCTTCAATAATAGAGGCCATAATCAAGATCTCTCATCTGAATGTGATTGAGAACATGTAATTGTACTTTCCCTGAATCACAGCAGTGACCTGAGGTCTCAACTATCTGAGACATTCAAATTTCTGGCTATCATTGGGCATGTTTCCTCAAGTCAAAGGATTTAGAAAAAGAAGTCCTAGGTTGGGGGTGAACATTCTATTCATCATTACAGTTTATTACTATAATCTTTTCTATCTGACAATGACTTGACTTTCCACTTTTCTCCTCAAGAGTAAGGGTCATTGACTTTTATCATATTGGAAGGAAGGCCTTAACTAAATAGAATATGGGATGTGATGTTTTAAAATGTGAGATGCCTTTAAAAATATTAACGTAGTGTGCATGTGTCTGAGTCTTTTTGGACTGCCATAACAAAATACCAGAGGCTGGGAGGCTGATGAAAAACAGAAATTTATTTCTCAATGTTCTGGAGACTGAGAAGTCCGAAATCAAGCCCCTGGCATATTTGGTGTCTGGTGAGGGTTTGTCTCCTGATTCATAGATGGTACCTTCTCATTGTGTCCTCACATAGTGGAAAGAAGCAAATATACTCTCTCAGATCTGATTTTAAAGGGGTATTAATTCAATCCATGAGGGCTCCATCTTCATGGCCCAATCACAACCAAGAAGTCTCCACCTCCTAATAGCATCAACTTAGGGGTTAGAATTTCAACATATGAATTTTGGGGGGACACAAACATTGAGATCAAAGTAATGATATTATTCATCGAATTCTGTCATGTAAGCATTTAGGTCAGTTTCTTGAATTTTAACAGATGATGATATTGCATAGCAAAATGTTAGCACATTTTTGAATTCATTTTTTTGGCAGCGATAGAAACTAAATAACAAAACTCCATAAACTAGATATGATGAATTAAATAAGTTATAATGGAGACCTGGATTCCTTTTTTCCACAATTTTAGTGTTAGAATTTGCCTTCTCTGCCCAATCTTTGGGACTATAAAACCAATTAGTTTTAAGATTTATCTTAAAAAATCTTACATTCACATTTTAAAAAATTATATTTTAGCTGAAAAAAATTTCTTCTTTTATGGTGTCATAAAAACCTACCTATAGATTTATTTTCTTTCACATATGCTGCTTTCTTTCAGTATTTTATCTAAAAAAATTATTGCAAAATAAAAGTTTAGGAAGATTTTCTCCTATGTTTTCTTCTAGGAGTTTTATCATTTGTATTTCACATTTAGGTGTATAAACTATTTAGAGTTAATTTTTTTTTCAGGGCAGTGACCTTGCTATTGCCACTACATGTCAAATTCATTCCATGGACTTTTAGCAAACTCAGAACTTACTTATGAATGCCAAAGTAAAAATTACACCAGACAATTTTAAATAAGCAGGGAAGGAACACTTTATCCAAGGCTATTACAGTAAGGTATAGAGGCCAGAACTCAGCCTTATCTCAACTTTGCTTAAAGAAAAGGCTGAAGAGTTTTAAGAGCTGGGGCAGTGGTGAGGAGGATTATAGGCCATCTGTGTCTGCTAATCATTTGTACCCAAGGGAAAAGTCAACTTTCTCATATCTTCCTGACAGGAGGTAGTTTTACAACTTAGTCCTACCCTCCTTCAGAATCTAAGAGATATAAACTCCACTTCTTTGATAGTTACATTTCAAACGGATTACTCTCAGAAACACCCAAAAGATATTCTTCCGTGGTAAACTTGTTAAGAAGTGTTTTAAAAATTTACATTTCAAAGGGCAGAGAAAGTAAATGCTCTGAGAAAAGGAAGATCAAGGGCCTGGCACAGTGGCTCATGCCTGTAATCCTAGCACTTTGACAGGCAGAGGCAGGTGGATGGGTTGAGCCCACAAGTTTAAGGACAGCCTGGTAAACATGGTGAAACCTCGTCTCCACAAAAGAAAAAAAAAAAGAAAAAAAAAATATCCAGGCATGGTGGCACACACCTGTAGTCACAACTACTTGGGAGGCTGAGGCAGCAGTGTGCCTGTAGTTCCAGCTACTTGGAAGCCTGGGATTGGAGGATCACCTGAGCCTGGGGAGGTCAGGGCTGCAGTGAGCTGTGATCACTCCACTGCACTCCAGCCTGTGTGACAGAATGAGACCTTGTCCCACCCCCATCCCTACCTGAAAATAAAAAAAAAGAAAGAAGGAAAAGGAAGATCAGGTGTCAGGCAGAGATTCAGGAGGAGGAGGCCTGTCTAAAGTCTAGTCAAGCATAGGAGAACAGGAAGGCCACCTTCATCAGGGACAACTTTATCGGTTTTAAGATGCCTAGTACATTAAAGTATTCTTGTTTATGTTTTGCCAAAATAATTTTGTGAGTTACTAGGTTTACATTTCAGTGTGTTTTATTTTTTCTAGCAATTCCTGAAAAGAAGTGCTAGAAAATATTGATATTTTAATTGATAGAACTACTGAATTGTACAAATACATTTTTATAACGTTTCTTGAAAAGCCGTCAATATTAGATAGTATTCAGTCTTCAAATCTAACACAAGAAACCACAATTTCCATATTATAAGGAATCTGGAATGTGAAGAACATTGCACAGATACGAAGCCAGCATCACCCTAATACCAAAGCCTGGGAAGGCCACAACAATAACAAAAAAAACTACAGGCCAATTTCCCTGAGGAAAATAGATGCAAAATCTTAACAAAGTACTAATAAACTCAATCCAATAACACACTAAAAAGATAATATACCATGATCAAGTGGGCTTTATTCCAGGGATGCAAAGATGGTTCAATGTAGCCAAATTGATAAATGTGATTCACTACATAAACATAATTACAAAAATAATTATACAATTATTTCAATAGATGTGGAAAAAATATTCAACAAAATCCAGCATTCCTCCATTACAAAAACTCTCGACAAACTAGGCATAAAAGGGACATGCCTCAAAATAATAAAAGCCATATATGACAACCCCACAGCCAACATCATACTGAATGAGGAAGACTGAAAGTATTTCCTCTAAGAATTGGAACAAGACAAGGAAACTTAACTCTCACCACTCCTATTCAACGTAGTATTGGAAGACCTAACTACAGCAATTAGGCAAGAGAAAGAAACAAAAAGCATCCAAATTGGAAAATATGAAGGCAAATTATCTCTGCTTGCTGATGATATGATCTTATAACTAGAAAACCCTAAAAACTCCTCCAAAAAAATCTCAGATTTTGTAAATTACTTAAGGGTAGTTTCTAGGTACAAAATCAATGTAGAAAAATCAGTAGCATGTTTATATACCAATAATAATCAAACTGAGAATAAAATTATTAATTTAATCCCATTTATAATAGCTACAAAGAAAAAGCTACCTAGAAATCCATTTAATCAAGGAGATGAGAAATCTCTACAGAAATAACTACAAAAAGCTGATGAAAAAATGTAGAGGATACATCAAATGAAAACACATCCCACACTCATGTATTAGGATAACCAATATCATTAAAATAACCATACGTCCCAAAGTAACCTGCAGATTTAATGCAATTCCCATCAAATTACCAATGTCATTGTTTACAGAATTAGAAGAAACAATTTTAAAATTTATACAGAATCAAAAAACTGCCTGAAGAACCGAAGCAACCCTAAGCAAAAACAATAAAGCTGAAGGTGTCACATTATCTGACTGAAAACTATGCTGCAAGGCTATAGTAACCAAAACAGTATGGTACTGGTAAAAAAATAGACATATAGATCAGTGGAACAGAATAGTGACCCCTGAAATAAAGCTACATACCTACAATCAACTAATCTTTGACAATTCGGCAGAAATATACACTGGGTAAAGGACACCATTTTCAATAAATGGTGCTGGAAAAATTAAAGAGCTGTAAGCAGAAGAATGAAAGTAGACCCATACTTCTTGCCATATATAACAATTAAGTCAAGATAGATTATGACGTAAACATAAGATCTGAAATTACAAAAATTCTAGAAGAATATCTAGAAATAACTCTCCTGGACATTGGCCTCAGCAAATAATTTATGACTAAGTTTTCAAAAGGAAACGCAACAAAAACAAAAATAGACAAATTGAACTTAAACTAAAATGCTTTTGCACAGCAAAATAAATAGTTAACATATTAAATAGACAACCTACAGAATGAGAAAAAATATTTGCAAGTTTTTCATCCAACAAAAGGCCCAGAATCTACAAGGAACTCAAATTAATCAGCAAGAAAAAAACAAATAACCCTATTAAAACAGGTAAAGGACATGAAAAGACATTATTTAAAAGAAGATACACAAGAGGCCAACAAACGTATGATGAAGTGCTCAACATCACTAATCATCAGAGAAATGCAAATTAAAACCATAATGAGATACCACCTTACACCCTTCAGAATGGGTATTACTAAAAAGTCAAAAAGCAACAGATGTTGGCAAGGATTGTAGGAAAAGAAAATGCTTATACACTGTTGGTAGGAATGTAAATTGGTACAGCTTCTATGGCAAACGGTATAAAGACTTCTCAGATAACTAAAACTAGAGCAACTCTTTGATCCAGCAATCCCACTACTGGGTCTCTACTGAAAGGAAAAGAAATAATTATATAAAAAAGACAACTGCCCTTGTATGTTTATAGCAACAGTATTCACAATAACAAAGTCAGGTAGTCAACCTACACATCCATCAGTGGATGACTGGATTAAAAAAAGTGTATACACATATACATACACACATCATGGAATACTACTCTGCCAGAGAAAACAATAAAATCATGTATTTTGCAGGAACATGGATGGAACTGAAGACCATTATCCTAGGGAAATAACTCAGAAACAGAAGCCCCAAAACCATGTGTCTCACTTATAAGTGGGAACTAAACAATGGGTACACATGAACATACAGAGTGGACTAACAGACAGTGGAGACTCCAGACGATAGGAGGGTGGGAGGGTGGTGAGGGATGAAATACTACCTATTGGGTACCATGAACATTATTTGGGTGATGAGTACACTAAAAGCCCAGACTTCACCACTATGCAATATATCCATGTAACACAATTGTACTTTTATCCCTAAATCTATTAAATAAATAATCACATTCCACATCAACTCTAATTTACCCAGACTGCATCACATAATAGCTCCATATCTTTTCCCACTGAATCATTTTTACTGTCATTTGCCTTTCTTAAATATTATGAATATGTTAGACTTTAACTATCTTCTGGTGTCATTAAATATTGGTGCATCACTAAGGATTAGAATTCTTTGTAACTAACAAAACCATTACAAACGAAAAAGATGTATTTTTAAGTATATTTGGCTGACTAATGGAAACAAAGGTAGAAGTGTATATGGGCTTCAGGAAAAAAATAGCGACAAAGCCTAAAAAACCTTCATGTCTCAAGCAGTTTCCACTCTTGGGTCCCGCTTCTCTGCTACCCTCTGTCTTACTGACTTTGTCCTTCTCTATCTTACTCTCTCCCTGTACCAATTTTCCCTGTATTCCAATCTACATGGTAGAACCATACAATTATACATATCTGTAACCCCCCCAGAGTTGGTTAAGTCCTCTTGTTCCTATAGCACCCATACCTCCCACTTCCCTTGTAGTTATTAATTTATTGTCTAACTTTTCCTATTGTCTCACAGAGGACTTCTGGGTCATCTAATAGTGGTTACTAATTTATCGTCTAACTTTTCCTGTTGTCTCACTGAGAACTTCTGGGTCATTTAATATTCAGGATGGTTCATTTTCCTAGTAGCAATCATAAATTTTAAATCAAAGCCAGGCATATATGATGTGAGATACAATGTGATGATGGGCTACATATTTGAAGTTGAGTGTCCTTGATTTGGTCCCATATTATCTAACCACCAGGGAAGACCAATGAAGTGCTATTTATCCTTCCACCAATCACAGAGCTCTACCTTCACCACACTTTTTTTTCTTGTTTATCTCCTATTTATTTGTTAGGTCTCAGCTTAAGCAATCTATTCCAAATTTTGTGTTCCTAAAATGCCACTGAATGTTGAATTTGCCCTCCCCTTCTATATTGCTATTTGTTATTGTATTCTGCCTCTGTCCTGAGGCTGGTGGGGACCATTTCCTTTTAGTTACTTACTACTGTGCTGAGTGCATCATTAGCTTTTAATAAATTAAAACAATAATGATACAGCTCATCATAATTATCTTTATTCCCTTAGGCAGATCCAACAGGGAATGAGAAAACTCAGATGCTGCTCTGTTTTCTATAAATGCCCTCTAGCATGTCTGAGGACATAAAAGGAGTCTTTCACTCCACTTACTTAAAAAAAAAAAAAGTAACAGTGGTGATCATTGAGGTCGAACTCCTTGAGGTTTACAGGAAAATAAGATAACATGGCCTGGTTTCTGCTTCCACTCCTGAAGCACATATTGTTTTTACCATTTATGTAACATGTCACATTATTCTTCCACTTTACTTACAAATGAATTATTATGCCCTTAAGCCAAAAGGAATACAGTTTGATCCCACTTCATATACCAATGGCTGCCATTAGCAGATTCTCAGTAAACAATCATTGTAAATTATGGATAAAAATTATGGTAGAGTTGATGTGTATTAATTCATTTATATGGACAACCATTTCCATTTATGAGATCTGATAAACCATGAGCTCCTAGTAGTCTGTCAGCTCCACAAGTCTACATTTGCTTAATCACCTATATATCTATGGCAAATAACACATGAACTGATACAAAGTGCACACTCAATAGGGTTTTAAACTAAAAGCAATCAAAAATTGAGATTTTTATTGTAATGTTGAAATTGCATTTAGATTTGTGCAATTTGTCCTATTTTCAAACTGAAATGACTCCTTAACCCTAAATATCTCTGGTCAGAGTTTTTAGTTATTGCTGTTGTTCATTTTTGTTTGTTTGTTCCAGTATCTTTCCTATCCCTGGAGCTTCCTAAGCTTTATCACTATCAGCTTCCTAAGTGACTTTATCACTATCAATGACTGCTCTGGTGGACCATAAACACTTTGCACATAACTTACTATCTTCTTTTCCATTTCCAACTGTGACATCATTTGGGGTCACGTAATAACTATGTGGAGAACCTCTCTCTAACATCTTGGCTTAAAAAGCAACTTGAGCCACCAAATTCCAGTAATTTTCACTCAAGTATATTTTAGCCACTGACTCTTCATAGCCACAGCCTGTGGGTTAACATGTTTCTCCACCTCAGATGGATAAAATGCGAATATCACTTCCTGATGTAATTGCTTATCCCTTCCATCTCATACCTTCGGTTCATTAACAGTTGTTCTTTAACCTCCTCAAAATCTCCAGTTTGTTGATAATTCCCTTCCCACAAGGCCAAAGGTTTTCTTCTCCTGGCTTTATTCCCCTGCTTCAGCATCATAGACAAAGATCATCAGAACTGCTTCATTACCTTGCACATTAGTTTTCATTCCTCTTTTACCCAAAATACCTAATCCTAGAATTATCTACAATCAATCCTCTCCTCCGGTATATCTAATCCTTGAAATTACTCAGCTTTGTGAGTGGGTGATATTCTAAATTGATATTTCTAACCTTAGATTGAACTTCAGTGCTGCATATCATTTTTTTGCCTGTTATCTATAATTCTTTCTTACAACTATTCTCATAGTCTTAGCCACCCATTTTTACATTCAGAAAGTTGTTTTGCTTTCTATATTAAGAAATACAATATCTATATTATATACTGAGAAACAGCCCACCTATTGCCTTATCTGTATCACCCCCAGCCATAATTTCTTCCCTCTAGGCTAAGTAAATAAGACTGCCACACCTTTACTTTCAATACTATAGGCTCTCATCTCTTAACACCTTGTTTCATAATGTAGCTCTTTACCAATGTCTTATATATTTTAGTCTTTATTTTTAATACTGGAAACTGCTTTTCAATTTCTATACAGAAATACAAGAAAATAAAATTTCTGAATATTACATTCCCCTCTGGCTAGAGCTCAATTTCTTTTCTTTTCAGCTCAGTTTCTGGTAAGAATTGTGATGGATCAGTCAATCTCTGTCTATCTGTCAACACACAGTTATTGAAAACCTTCTTTATGTCAGGTTCTGTGCAATGCCTGGGGATACTAGGAAAAACAAGATAGACCTGGTCCTGTATTTGTGGCACTTCAAGCTCCATTTTCTCACTTCCCATTCAGTCTTCAACCTACTGTAGTTGTGTTTCTACCCTTAACAACTCCAGTGAATCAGTTTCACTCTTGACCTCTTCATCAACAAATCAACTAGACTTTGCAGCATTTATTTTCTCATCTATGTCTTTTGCATTTTATGTATTAACCTCACCTTGTAACATTCTACTCTTTAAGTTTATACAACCAAAAATTTACGTTGTTCCATTTCTGACTTTGCCTTCTCAGTGTCTTTAAATAAACCACTCTTTCTCAATTCACAACTTAAAATATGACATTCCTCAAGTTGCTGGTACTATCTACACACCAGTTCTCTTTTCATAATTTTATAGCTCCAACTAATAATTTACATGAAATTCCTACATTGAAAATGTGATAACTGTCTACCCTTAGGTATCTTCAGATCATCTCAAATTCCAAATGCCTTCAAATAAACTCATTATATTTTCTCCTCTTCTTGATCTTGATAGTGGCAGGAGGCAAACAAATCCCTAAGCAGACCAGGGAGGGTCCCTGGTGAAACCCCACCTTCAAACCAAAGACAGTTTAAAGCTTGAAAGCCATGCTACAAGTCTCAGATACATCCATGGACCAGATTGAGAACCTCTTTTCCCATTTGGCGTGTTTTCCTCTGACTGATCCCCATCCTTCACCTATTTTACATTTACCTACCCTTTCCTAATTGGTTTCTTTGCACTGTAGTATCCACCTTTGAGCGGAGCCTTTGATTTAGCCTTTTTTGCATACTCCCAAACCAATCAGCACACACACCTCCATTCTGAGCCCATAAAAGCCCTGGACTCATCCACACTGGGGGACTACCTTCCTTCAGGTGGTGGGGACTACCCACCTTTAGGTGGGGGACCACCAACTTTGAGCTCCCTTTACAATGAGCTGTTCCATCACTTAATACAAATTTTCTCTGCCCTTTTTACCCTTCAATTGTCAGAATAACCTCATTCTTCTTGGATGTGGGACAAGAACTTGGGAACCAATGAATGTAGTTACAAAAAAGGCTGTAACACTATGGCCCTCCACCCTCTCTCAGCACCAGGCAGCCCTCCCAAAATGACAGGAAACAGCGGCAGGGCTGAGCCAGCTCCAGAGTCACAGGCCAGAGTGTGGCAGCAGGAACTAATAAGCTGTAACACAGTCAGGTTGGGGCGTGCCCGACCCAGCTGGAGGCTGAGCCTGGATCCCAGGGCAAACATAAGATCCAGGCTAGAGCACAAGCCAAGAGCAGGCCCAGTGGGCTGAGAAGGCTGGACACATTCTACTGCAAGCCTGGGCCCGAGTGACGCCTGGGTGTGCGTGTTGCTGGCTGCAGAGGACTCTGGCTGGCAAACAGGCACTGAAAATATCCTATGTCAATCTCATTTGGTGACACCTCCATTCTATTTATCAACACTTATTTGCTTTGATTTCTAATTATGACTTGTGTATTCCTTTTCTCTACACTTAGTGAAAACATCCTAGACTAAGAGCTATTTGAGTTGTCTCTTAACTGGGATAGCTTTGGCACCAGAACATCCTAATCAAGACATATTTGCTCACAACAGATGTACTGTCTAAAAGTTTCAACAGTTATACATCACTTTTTGTCTAAGTATCAAATTTTAAGCATGGTAGAAAAGCCCTGCATTATCTACCCCACTCAACTATTTTTATCTCTATAATTTTATCTTACTTGAGTCCTTGCCATTTTATTTATTCTTCTTCAGTCTTTTACTTATTGTAGTTTTTAATATTCAGTATCTTATACCTCCAGTGAGTATCTCTATATGCTCTTTTTGTGTGTGTTGGAAATGCCTTTGGTTCACTTAAAAAAAGTTTTGCCATATTAACAATTTTTTATCTCAAATATTTGGAGAAAAATGTACTTCTTTGGGAGATGATTTTAGGACCCCCACAATAAATAAAACACTCCTATTCTGTGCTTTTACAGCACCAAGTACATATATCTGTCATAAGATGTGTCACATTTTATCTGTATGATCAATATTTGTATTTCTCCTCTGTTGGAGTATGAATTACTTAAAGGATAGGATCATGTTTTATTCATGTTTATATTTCCAGGATCTAGAATAATTTGTCCTATATGTGACCAAAGAGTATCCATTCCTTTATTCCAATTATATAAATAAACAATCTTCGACACTTTGCTTAATGTTCTTATACTATAAAATATCTTGAGATACAAAATTAATCAAATATACTATATTTTAGATCACAGTTTGTATCAAATCTCATGAAGACATTTCTAAGAGCCATCTAAGAAAAAAAAATACAAAGGATGACAAAGAGCTTGATATAAAATATAGTGATATGTAAATACAACATGCTGTCTCTTTTGGCATTCCTCTGAAGTCAAATGAAAATCAGATTAGACACACTATGACATTTGAACTTACCTTGGAAAAATGATGGCCTTCATCTATTGTGCATGGACAAAAACCTTGACTTCATTCTGAACAAAAAGTAAGTTGATTTCTGTAACTATGTTGTGAAGTAAGCTCATATACTTTCCTTATTGCCTGGAGTAATTATTATATTCTAACTAAATTAAATGACTTTTAAGTTCTTTATCACTCTAAGATTCAGTGGCTCTGTGGAGCCAAAGGTAACTTCTAAGACTTACTGATAATATGGATGTTATGAACATGAAATTACCAATTCAGAAGAAAATATTACCTCGTTGAATTTTTAAATTTTATTTCAGGAAAAAGACTCAAGTAGGAAAGCATTAACAATTCTCTATAACCAGAATATTTAAACAAGTTATATAGTTCTGTTAACTCAAAAATAGACAAATGAATAATGTTAATAGTCTAGAATATCCACCATAAAAATAATGTCTTGAATTTAAAATGTCTGTCTGCAGTGAATTTTTGTGGCCAAGTTACAAAACACTCAATCTAGGGGCTTATAATGGAAATGCAGAAAGAACTTTAAATATAAGGGCAAGAAGAGATACAGCTGTAATACAAAAGGAATCCTTTTCTAACAAAAGGCTGAATATATAAATCATTGTTATGAAAAATACTTTTCTTCTTTGTTATATTCAATCTGCAAATCATAAACTCATTCTTGCTAGCAAAAAGTGACTTAGATTTGATTTTAATGTTGATTTTTTTCATGCTTCCCCTCATTCTACATCTATTCTGACTCTTCCTTTCAATCATTTCCTTTGTGATTGCTTAGCTTCATGCTTCCTATATTTTGTTAGACTAAAATGTAATGTACTCAAGGTTTATATTGGCAGGCCCATGCAGATAGTCAGCTCTGAAGCTAGCTTTCATCTCAAATGGGCAAGGCAGGGGAGGGTTTTAGAGGAGAGAAGACAGGAAGCAGAAAATGGAGGCAGAGAGGAAAAAAAAAAGCATTTATATTTCTGAAGTGGCTAATGTTCCTTGTTACACAAGTTATTCTAGAAGAGAATACCCCTCTTCAGATAAGTACTAGCAGCTGTGCCATCTGCAGAGCAAGATACCTGTTTCAAAACATGCCACTTGGATTATTTTTAATGGTGTGATACCTGTCTCTTGTTTACTTACATTCTGTAAAGTATTCTCATGTCTGCTGGCTTCATTAGCTCCCATTTATGCTGTTTTTTTTTGCTCACCTTGTGTTCTGCTGTCGACAAGTAACTAACAGGCATTGGGGAGGCATCTGGTCAGAATATCTTTTATATTTGAAGCTCTTTAAGTGTGCCAAGTTGTTTGGTCATCATATTAGCCAATAAGGGGGAAAAGGATTAGATTTTACCCTACAGTTTTATTTTTAATATGAAAGATTCATAATAAAATAGAACATAATACAAATGACTCTGTATGTACACAGAGAAAAGATTTTATTTTTATTCCTCCAATTAAGAACATCCTTGAATTTCCAGGAATTGCCTGAGCAATAAAATAGCAAATTCTACCTGTTTATGTGAGCAGTAATTATATATTCTGGGTGGCAGAAAGCACTCGGCAGGGCTCTGAGGAAGTCTGTTAGTCATTTCATCATTCTATGCAGCATTGATCTTGCTGACTGCACAGAGCACTAATAGAACAAGTTAATGGAGTTTATTCTGTCACAAATGCTGCCAGTTAAAAAAGATGATTGCCATGTATGGAAAACCAGGCTTTCTAGCTTCTTCCTAAAGATATATGGAAATATTAAATCTGTTATCTGCCACAGAGGGAATCCATAAATATTGCCTTCCTAATATGAGTACAGGTGGAGTTTATTATTACAAAATGGAAATTGCAAAAGTTTTTGGCAAACTATGGTTGCAGAATCTGTAGTGAATATAGCTGCTTATTTTTAACTAATGAATTATACAATATCAACATTATAGTGTTTTCCCCTGAAAGGCAATTATCTTAAATAGAGAAATGAGAAACTTATATTTTATGAGCTGAATATAAACCAAATTGTGCTGTTTAATAAGTAACTTGCAGCCTTGGGTTGATGTTGATAAAGATGTAAAAACCAAATGTTTTTTCCCAAGCTGCAAAATTGCATGTTATTCATGCTAAAATATGAAGCTGATTATAAGATTCAATGGTAATCAGACCGAATTAATAGTAGCCCTGTAACAAACCTTCATTTTCTCAATAGTCCTTACAATTCAAGTAAATAAAAATTGAGAGGATGCACCCGTTCAGAAAATAAATTCAGCATCTTACTTAGTGCCTAAAATATTTCTCCGATTGATCAATAAAACTACCTAATTAAAATGTTCTTTTATAGACTTGAAGGTTTTTGAAAGGATACAGATTATTATTTATATAGTCTAAATATTAGATGAAACTAATCAAGAACAAAAGATATACGTAGTTTTTTGTTGTCAGTATAGAACAATGAGAGTAATTGTGATTTAGATGGTATATCGCTGTTTTAATTTAACATCCTGTGTAAGACTAGAGCTTTTGGCTTTTTTTCCAGGATGCCAAAATCTAGTAGAATTTATCTCCTGTAGACCAGGTCTCAAGTTCACAATATTTTTTAAGTGTTTTATCTTATAGCAATTTTTAAATGTTTTTCTACACAAACTGATAATAGTTTTTTTGAAAAAAATAAGTACAAAACCTAAAAATGTTTTTTCTCTTTTCCTAATAAATTATATAGATGCACTCCCTTACAGATGAAGTCTATGTATTATAATACATGTATAACTTTAAAGATTAAAATGGAATCATTATACAATTTGTTGATGAAAACCCTGCTTTAGAACTGGACCTATTTAAGATTTAGAAGCAATAATCATCTAAGGGAAGACAGTAATTTTATGACGACAGCTTTGGTGTTTTCTAATAACATCATCCTTCAACAAACTAATTTGTGGGCCATACTCCTCCTGTCTCCAACTCAGTATAGATTAAATTTTAGATTCATCAATTTAGAGACCAACATTTAAATAATTCATCTCTTAAATGAGGTATACATTAAAGATGATGACAAAGGATTTGCATTTGGAGGATATATAACTTGTTAATACAGCTAAAGAATAAACATCTCACTTTCGTTTCTGAATATGATAGAGCATTTCATCAGAATAATCATCCTAACTAAAAACAACCTTAAACAAATCTTTTATAAAGTTATTCTTCAAACAGCATTGGAAAGCAACAAAAATAGCCAAAGATTGAAGAAATAAGGGATCAAATCTCAGCGTGAAAGGGAGCATATTGAAATGAGTTTGACATTATCCATTGTTGATCTTCAGAAGGTATTGTTGAGTCCTATGTTAAATAGTATTAGAAGATGAGAAAGTAACCAAAAAGCAATAGCTAAGAGACGAGAAAGAGATCAATAGACCACTTACCAGTCGCAGAAATGGAGAGTTAAATTTTGGAATTAAAGTTGAGACTCCTAAAATGCTATAAACTAGAAAGAGAAAAAACTAATACAGGAGTATTCACAAAAATTCAAACCTAGTCTTAAATGATCTTCTTACCTAATTTTATTAAGGCAACATGACACTTCTCTACTACCTCTTAGAAATCACATCCTCTATGAAGCAAAGTGACATCAAAGTACCTCAAAATAGATTTTAATAAATAATGTCTGAATATCAATTAAATATAAATAGGCATACCAATAAACAAGAATAAATGATTGAAAACCTAGGAGAAAAAAGAGATTTAAAAGACTGAAACAGAGATGCTTGTGATACTGAAGATATCAGATATGTATTTTGAAAAAAATTCTTCATAAGTATAGAAAAATAAGTTAAATGGGGGAGAATGTTATCAAAAAATTTTACCAAGTATTTGAAATTTATGGAAAATAATTAGATGGAAATTCTAAAATTGAAAATATAACTGAAATCAAGAAGTAAAGTGAATTTAAAACATTTTACTTTTGGATTTCAATTATAATATAGGAAATTTTAGTTATAATTCTTTTTAGGAAGAAAGCATATGTTAGAGATGAAAGGATTATTGAATTGGTAGTTAAAGCAGTAGCTAACATATAGCATATTCATTGAGATGAACCGAGAACATGATGATGAGGTATTATGGTTAGTGTAATGAAACTGTTGAGGGAAAAGAGAAAGAGAAATGAGGAAATGTTTCAAGAGATGTCAGGTAATAACTTTTCAAATTGATGGAAAGACATCAATTCACAGATGAAGATGCTTAGCAAATCTAAAAATCTTTAAATGAAAGAAAACCAAAGATAGAAAGAATATCTTGAAAGTAGTCAGAAGAAAAATGAAAAAAGACACAGTACCTTTAAAGGAGCAATAATAAGATTGGCATCTGACTTTTCCACAGAAATAATATTAAACAAAAGAAAACTGAAAGACATTACTAGGGATCCTACATTAAAACATTGCCAATACCCAGAAATCAATAGCCTGCTAAAATATGCCTCCAAAACATGTGTGAAAAGAAATAAAAATAACTTCAGAAGAAAATAAACCCTGACAAAACTTATCAAATTTTCACTGCTTTAGGTATAAGATGGAAGCACAATAAGAAAGAAATAACAAAGAAGAGCACATTAAAGAATGAACATCTTTTTCAATGTAAAAAATGATCACCTGTGTAAAACAATAGTTATATGTAGTGGGATTTATATTATGTGTAATATCAAAATACATCATAATCAAAACACAGAATGTGGGTAAACATCAAGTGGAGACAGTGTTCTAAGCTATTTTCATTACATGAGAAATGGTAGGACTAATAACTGACTCAAAAACTCAGGAATACAAGTCTTCATCTTTAATGTAGCTGACACAATGATAAACAGTGTAAAACAGTCTACTAATGGGGAAAACATCATAATACAATATACTTAATGAATTTCTCCTTCTGCCATATAGTGTAACTCTGCCAGGTTAGTCTTACAGGCATAAACAGCTAGAAAATTGGAAAATCTATATGAAATCACCGTATCCAACAGTAGAAAAAGGCAATATAAAACTGTAATCCCTGAGAGAAGGCAGATTAATGGCATATGCCCTAGAGATCCTACTCCATTCTCCCCGTAGGAAGTTTCTATAACACAACTTAGAAAATACGAACTCAAGTATAGCCAAGTGGTTTCACTGAGATGTAAGACTGGATGTGGCAAAACTGAGGTGTCTGGAATTTTGGGGACTAAGTACCCAAAATGATGGACCTAAGCAGAAAAAGAGCTCCAGAAACATGCGTAAGTCTCCTTGAAATTTTGACTAAATAATAAATCTGATTTATATAGATTAAGACCCCTTGAGGCCAGGAAAGAACAACTGGCAAGTAACAAAACAACAGATAATCTATAAATTGAATAATTACCAGACAGAGAAACATGTGAGCCCTGACTAGTCAGAGAGGAGAGACTTTGTCAAACACCTCAAGCATTCTATAGAGACCGCAGAAAGTTATAAATAGCCAGATTGTCAACAGGAAAGTAACCTTCTTTGTTAACTTTTCCATTTAAAATAAGTGAATCAAATACATCAATTGAATGCTGAAATTGTCAGAGTAGATTTTTAAAAAATCAACTATATGCTTTTTTCAATAAATTAACATTAAATAAAAAGACACAGAGAGGTACAGAGTAAATATATAAGGAAAAGTATAAAATGCCAATACAAAGAAAACTAGTGTAGCTATATTAACATCAGGCAACACACTCTTGGTTAAAAACAAAAATCAGGCTGGGTGCAGTGACTCATACCTGTAATCCCAGCACTTTGGGAGTCCAAGGCAGGGTATCACTTGAGGTCAGGAGTTCAAGACCAGCCTGGCCAACACGGTGAAACCCTGTCTCTACTAAAAATACAAAAATTAGCTGGGCATGGTGGCTCAAGCCTGTAGTTCCAGCTACTCGGGAGGGTGAGGCAGGAGAATCACTTGAAACCGGGAGGTGAAGGTTGCAGTGACCTGAGATACGCCACTGCACTCCAGCCTGGGTGACACAGTGAGACCCTGTCTCCAAAAAAAAAAAAAAAAACCCTTGGGGAAACTGCGTAATAGAAACAGTCGACAGTCATTTTCTCATAAAGACACATGGTTCTTCTATTGTTTGTTTTTAGCTGAGTGAGGTAGGATTGGCAAAAATTGTACATACTTAGTGTGTACAACTTGATATTTTGATATAAATATACCTTGCAATATGATCACCACAATCAAGCTAATTAAAGCATGCATCACCTCACATAGTTATCATTCTCCGTATGTGGTGAGAAAACCTGAGATCTACCCTTTTAGCAAATTTCAAGTGTACAAATTCTTGTGTTAACTATAGTCACATGCTGTACATTAGATCTCTAGCACTTAATAATCTTGCATAACTGAAACTTTGTACCCTTTGACCAACAGCTCCCCATTTTCTGCTTCCTCCAGCCTTTGGAGGCCACCATTCTACCCTCTGCTTATGCGAGTTTGATTATTTTAGATTTCACATATATGCAAGGTTATGTGGTATTTGCCTTTATGTCCCTGGTTTATTATGTCCCTGGTTTATTTCACTTATCCTAATGCCCTTCAGGTTTGTCCACACCGTTCCAAATTGCAGAATTTCCCAAACACACAGTTCTATATGTGCCTGTAAATAACAACACAGCTTTGAAACACATGAAGCAAAATGTGAAAGCAAAGATGAGAAATAGACCACAAATAGAGTTAGAGACTTTAACACTTCTCTTGGAGTAATTGAAAGAGAAAAGAATCAGAAAATCAATAATGACATAAGACATTTAGACAAGACTGCCAATTAATTTCATCTCATTGATATTTATGGAATACTTCTCCTTCTAAGTGTGAAATGCACAATCATTTTCAAATGCACATGAACTATTTACTAATCGAGCCTGAATTTAGGACCATAGAAAATATAAATCAAACGCTATGTTTTTAAATAACCTGTGGATCCAAGAAGAAATTACAAGATAAATTACAAAATATTTTACACAAAATGGTAATTAAAGTGCTAGACATTGAAATTTGTAGGGAGCAGCCAGGCAGATTGAGGATGTAAATATAGAGCTTGAGATGCTTACAATAGAAAAAGAAGAAAGCTCAAAAATCAGAAAACCCCATAGCTCAAAGCCTTAAAAACAGCACAAATTAAAGTCAAAATAAGTAGAAAGAAGGGATTAAGAAAAATAATGGCAGACATATGTAGAATAGGAAAATAAAGCAGAAAATAGTTGAAATCAATATATTCCATAACTTAGAGAAAATGTGATTTTTTTGAAATCCAGTACTACCAAATCTAGAACACAGAGACAAAAACAAATTGAATTCATAATTAATAAATTCCACTCAAGCAAAACTCCAGAAGCAGATGACTTCATTGGTGAATTCTATTAATAATGTAAGTAGAAATAATCCTAATTTAACACAAACTCTTGCAAAAATATGAAATGAATTAACATATCCACACTCATTTTAGAAAGCCAAGATTTTCTCCATACTGAAACCTAACAAACAAATAACAAGAAAAAGGAAATGAAACTGAAAAAGAAGTAAAAATTACAGAATAATATCCATCATGAACATGAACATGGATGTAAAAATTCTTAAAATATTAGCAAATCATATTCATCTCAACAACATACAAAATGATAGTATATTAATATCTACAGGGATTTGTACCTTATATTTAATTATTTGAAGACTGATCAATGTAATTCACAAGATGACCAGAATACATGAAAAAATGCATATGATAATCTCAGAAGATGTAGAAAAATCATTGCCAGAATACAAAAGCCATTCACAAAATAGTCTTATCAAAGTAGGAATACATAGTATCTTCCTCAACCTGATGAAGAACAATTATAAAAACACCTTTACTAAGGTAATTCTTAATTTGAAATATTGAATGTTTACTCTTTAAAAGTGAGACTATAATGAATGTGTTTATTCTCACTGTTCAAAAACATGCTGTAATTCCTGGACATTGCAATAAGACAATAATAACAACAAAGCATAGGGATTTGAAAGTAAGAATTAGCATTTTCCTTACTTGAGGATGACACTATAGTGTATTCACAAAATCTTTAAAAATTATAAGAAAAAGTCCAGAGGTGGTGGCTCATGCCTCTAATCTCAACACTTTGATAGGCTGGGGCAGGCAGGAAGATTGCTTGAGCCCAAGAGTTTGAGACTAGCCTGGGTGACACAGTGAGACCTCATCTCTACAAAAAATTAAAAAACAGCTGAGTGTGGTGGGCGCCTATAGTCCCAGCTATTCAGGAGGAAGTAGATGGGAGGATCATGAACCCAAGAGGTCAGGTGGAGGCTGCAGTGAGCTGTGATTGTACCACTGCACAACAGTCTGGGCGACCAGGCATCTAATAATAATAATAATGAAGAAGAAGAAGAAATAGAACTAATAAGCAACAACTTTAAAATCATATAATGCAAGATCTACATAAAATCCATAGCATTTATTATATATTAGCAAGAAAATTTGGAAAATAAAATTTCTAAAATACAGCCAAAATATAAAATATTAAAGGACAGACAATCTAGTTTATACAAATCCATACACCTAAACTATACAATAATATTGAGAGAACTTTTAAAAGATCTAAGTAAATAGAAAAACTATGTTCCTGGATTGAAAATATCAATATTGTTATAGGATCAATCAAATTTCAGGAGGCTTCTTCATACTATTTGACACACTGTTAGACAAAATTACTTAAAAAATAAAATTTTTTAAAGTAGACAAAATTATTTTTAAAAAGCAAATTAGAGAACATTACACTGCATAGTTAAGATTTACTGTATAGTTACAATAATCAAAATAGTGAACAGTTGGCATAAGGTCAAAATTGTAGGGTAATGGAACAGGAAACATTTGTCCAGAAATAGACACTCCCTTATATAGAATAGAATATACACAATAGGCCGGGCGCAGTGGCTCACGCCTGTAATCCCAGCACTTTGGGAGGCCAAAGCAGGTGGATCACTGAAGTCAGGGTTTCAAGACCAGGCTGGCCAACATGGTGAAACCCTGTCTCTACTAAAAATACAAAAATTAGCTGGCCTGATGGCAGGTGCCTGTAATCCCAGCTACTCAGGAGGCTGAGACAGGAGAATCACTTGAACCTGGGAGGCAGAGGTTGCAGTGAGCCCAGATTGCACCATTACACTCCAGCCTGGGCAACAGAGGGGGACTCTGTCTTTAAAAAAAAAAAAAAAAGAATATACACATATATAAATAATTATATATACTAATGACTATATATAGAAAGACACACTCAAATATATAAAGACTTCTTACACAAAACAAATATATCAATAAGAAAAAATACTCAACATACTAAAAGACTTTATTAATGAAAAGTAATTCATAGAATAGTGAAAAATTATAATTATATAATATATACCCTAAGTTATACTGCTTCCGTGTGTGTGTGTATATATATATATACACATGTATATGTTTATATACATATATATTTAAACATTTTTTAAAGCCATTTATTTCACCTGATATTCTAGCTTCAGAGAAGAAAGCCGATTATCTGATCGCTGCCAGTTCTGTTCCAGAGTTAGCATTGCTTGTACTCGCCATTGTTCTGTGTTATTGCTAGAGATGAACTGTGGCACGCCATTGTTCTGTGTTATTGCTGGAGATGAACTGCAGCAGCAGAACCCATTCTTTCTTTCAGTTTGGACCCAAATATGTCAGCGTTCTTAGTTATTTGTCAGCATATCATTGGAATTGACTGGAAACATTTTATAAATAAAGCAGAACTTCTTGGTTGTGTCTTTCCATTTGTACTTAAGCACAGTAATATAAAGTAATAGTTAGAAAAATATATATTACACACCTAACAAAGGGCTTATTTTTAGAATATATAAACATCTTGGAGATCTCAATATTAAAATGAGAAACTAAAATGGGTAAATATTTATTTTTTAAAAATCTTAATGAACAAGTAACAATTGTACATATATTTGTGGTGCACAACATGATGTTTTGATGTACATATACATTGTGAAATGGCTAAATCAAGTTACTTAATATATGCATTACTTTACATACTTAGCAGTTTTGTGTGTGGTAAGAACACTTAAAATCTACTCTGTTAGCAGTTTTCAAATATACAATATATTGTTTTTAACTGTAGTCACCATGAAGTATGACAGATCTCTAGAACTTATTCCTCTTAACTGAAATTTTGTGTTCTTTGACAAATATCTCCCCACATGCCCCAACCCAAGCCTCTGGCAAACATCATTGTACTCTCTGTTCTTATGAGTTTGTGAGGGTGCAGATATCTCTTCCATGTACTGATTTTATTTCCTTTGCATATATACCCAGTAGTGAGATTGGTGGATCATATAGTAATTCTATTTTTAATGCTTTGAGGAATCTCCATACTGTTTTCTATCATGGCCATACTAATTTACATGCCCAGTAACAGAGTACAAGTGTTCCCTTTTCTCCACATCCTGACAAACTCTTATCATTTGCCTTTTTGTTCACGGTCATTCTAACAGGTGAGAGGTGATATTTCTTTGTGGTTTCAATTTGTATTTCCCTGATTGCTAGTATGTTGAACTTTTTTTTTCATAAACTTGTTCATTTGTATGTCTTACTTTGAGAAACGTCTATTCAAGCCCTTTGCTCAATTGTTATTTGGATTATTTGTTTTCTTACTATTGTTTGAGTTTCTTATATATTTGGATATTAATCCCTTATTAGATATATGGTTTGCAAATATATTCTCTCATTCCATAGATTGTCTCTTTTATTTGTTGTTGCCTTTGCTACGTAGAAGCTTTTTAGTCGAGTGTCATACAAAATGGGTATTTTAATATCTAGTTCAAAAATAATAGAAAAAAAATTAAAAGGAGATTCTTTAAAGAGACTGATATAACTTATAAATCCAAAATGAATGTCAAAAGTTACTAAAACCAGGAAGATATATAAATGCCAAATATGTTTCTAATGCTATAGATTAAAATACATAAAGCAAATAAAATAAAATGAAACATTGGCAAACTTTCACAATGAAAAAATGTAAGTTTACTCTTAACAGCTAACAGAACAAGATCAAAAAATCATTAAGAATTACAAGTTTTGCATGATACCATGAATACACTTGATCTAATTGACTTATATGAAACACTGCACACAATTGCAAAATAAACATTCTTTTCAAGTGCACAAAAAACATTTATCAAAGTTGACCAGATGCTGGTTCATGAAGCAAGTCTCAAACATTTTTTTGTTTTGTTTTGTTTTTGAGACGGAGTATCTCTTTAACACTTTTTTTGTTTGTTTGTTTGTTTGAGACGGAGTCTCACTTTGCTGCCCAGGGTGGGGTGCAGCTGCGCCATCTCGGCTCCCTGTAACCTCCGCCTCCCGGGTTCTAGCGATTATTCTGCCTCAGCCTCGCGAGTAGCTGGGACTACAGACGCACACCACCACGCCCAGCTAATTTTTGTATTTAGTAGAGACGGGGGTTTCACCATGTTGGCCAGACTGGTCTCGAACTTCAGACCTCGTGATCCACCCGCCTTGGTCTCCCAAAGTGCTCGGATTACAGTCGTGAGCCACTGCACTTGGTCTCAAACACTTTAATAGTAAGAAGTCTTGCAATGTAAATTTTCAAACTTCACAGAAATTACATTAAAAAACATATGACAGAAGTTAAATAGAATAGTCCCAAATGTTTAGCAACAATACATTTCTTTGTAACATATCTGCCAAAGAAAATAAAAATCACAGTAAAAATTAGAAAAATGTTTTGAACTGATTAATAGAGAATATCAAAACTTGTGGAATAAAAACAAATTTATACTTAAAGAAATAGTATAGCTTTAAATGTATATGTTAGAAAAGAAAAACAATTATAAAAATAATATCCAATATAAGAGTCCATTACATTATAAAACTAATGAAAAATAGGAAAGAATGTATGAAATAATAATAAAATAGATTTTAGACACTAGAAAAAATGTTAGAAAGCAGATTCTTTTAGAAAGATGTATAAAAGTGATAAACTGCTAGCAAAATTCTACAAGATTGAAGGTAATAAATTACCAGAAATAAGAAAAAAAGGAAGACCACTACAGATCTTACAACATTCAAATATTTTAAGATATTATAAAAGCATTTTCTAATAAATATAAAAATTTTAAAAAGTCATAACTCTTCAAAAGCAAACTTACCAATTTCAATTAGAAATTAATAGACAAATGTATTATTTAGATGCATTAAATATATTTATGTAAATAAAAAACTCTACAAATTGGTGAGTTATTTCAAATATTTGAGGCAATAAAGAAAAAATATATACAAAAATTTCAACAGATTTTTAAAAGGCATTGACAAAATTCAGACAGTTTTAAATAAAAAATACAAAAACTCTCACCAAACTAATAATTGAAGAAAATTTTCTCATCCTAACAAATGGTATCATAATATGCCTGAAGCCAACTTCATAGTTAATGTTGAAATATTTGCAGATATTTTCCTAGATATCAGCAATGGATTAGAGTTGTAGTCTATTTCCACCTTTAAACATTCTACTATTAGCTAATAAAAAATGTAAATAAAATAAATAACAGTAAAAATTGACAATGCAGAAAGACAACTGTTATTGTTCACAAATAATGTTATTTTAACAAAGTATAGATACAATCTACAGAAAAACCATTAAGTGTGAGGTTGTTAGAATCAAGGACAATAAAAAATTAACATTTTAAAATGTTAACATATACTATGGTGTGTGAAGATTACTAAAATAGTGTGTTGTTCGCAGAAGATTAGACGAATAGACCAATGGAAGAGAATCATTTGTACAGAAATTCTCAGTCACGTACAATCTTCTGAATTGTGACCAGGATGACACAACTGTATGTATAGTGGATAAAGCACCATTTAATGAATGCTGTTGTGATAAATAATTGGAAATTTCTATTGGAATAAAAGAAAAAACAAGAAAATTGGAAAAAATAAACATTTACTCTACAATTATGCCTATTAAAGATTGATTGTAAACCAGAACTAGAAAGTTAAAACAATAAAGCTTCCGCAGCACATAGAATGTATCTTTGTTAGTTTGAGATATTAAAGATTTATTAACTGTGACCAAAAGCACTAAATAAAAGACTTACACATTAGAATGTATTAAAAATAAAACTTTGGTTCATAGGTTCTCCTGGAAGAGTCAAAAGGAAAGCCAGAGTGGCAGAGTAGATCTGTAATATGTATATTCAATAAAATAATTCTATTAAGAATATATAAATAATTCTGAACATCAATAACAAAAAGAACAGTCCAATTAAAAATACCAAAAATACTTAAAAATGAATTCACATGGGAGACTGTACAAATGGTCAATAAACCTTTGAAATTCAGAGTAATATTAAACTAAACACCCACTGGAATAACTAAAATTTAAGACATAAAAAAGAAAAATCCTGACAATTCTTAGGATTGAAGAGGATGTGGTACAACAAAAACACTCCTATATTGCTCGCAGATGTGTCAATTGCTATATAAATTGACTTTATAGATAGAATACTGTACTGAAGACTATTCACTTATACATGCCTTTGAAGAAGTGGGGAGGAGTAGAAAGATAGGGAATAAAAACCACCGAGGGTCCACTATACTAACAACACTTTGGTGTCAGAGGTATCGTGGATATTCTAAAATATAATAACACATCTTGACTTCAGAAAATCTATGACCTGGCAGGGAATTAAGAAAAGATAGGGATAGTTTTTTCTTGAACATATTCTCACACCATAAATTCACTGCCATTTTATGCTTCACTAAAGTTTTATCTCTCACTTAATAAGAACTTAGGCAATGGCTGAAGTATTTTTGAAATATGTTTATAGGTTTCTTTTTTTTCCTGTAGATCATGGTATTAGGTAACAAAATAGATATGCAAACTTTACCTTTTACAGATTTTTAAATACTATTACCTCATTTTGATAGAAAGATGCCAGAAATACTCAGGTGCATTCTAGAACATTAATAGGGTTAGCTGTATTTAATAGTGTGTTAAGAAGAGACTGAGAAAGAAATTGTTTGGAATACTAAACATCTATTAATAACTGTTAATTTGATGGCTATCATTTTGGAGACTAGAGAACATAAAAGGAACTTTCTAATATGAAAACTTTATGTCCTTTGCATTCCCTATACCCATGATGGCAAGAGGTCAAAAAATGTTCCTAGGAGTCTGCGTGTCAGGTTATCTCTGTCATTTATAGGGTATCCAGGGATCACAGGGTAACTAAGAGGACAAATAGCACTGATTCCTATCACCAGTATATTATAAGAAAAGAAAAATATGAAAACTATGTAGAGAAGTTGATGCTGAACCTTAAATGAATCTGACGTACTTGCTAAATGACTCACTTTTGGATACCTACCTAACTGCAGGCAATTCAAATGTGTGCTTAACAAAATTATAAATTACAATATATTATCAGCTTTCACTGTTGCTTGAACATGGTCTAATCTTAAAGGTTAAAATTTCAAACTCCAAGAAAGAGTCGCCTGTGAATATCACTTAACCTAGAATTTCATTTCTTTCCCATTTATTAAAAATAGCTTTTCTTACCTGAGATCATTTAAATGACAAAATAAAACAAGAAGATGAGAAATTCCAGAATGGAAGCTAATGCACTGCAATGATTACAGTTTTAGGATTGCTGAGTGTATTTGGAAGGGTTGAATATTAATAATATGTAATTTATGATATTTGATTATGATGAAAAACAATATTTGAATACTAGTATTGATTTCAAAATCATGAGTGAGAAAGAGGAAAATTTTACATAGGTACTTCCTAGGACTTTTATTTTTACATAGTACTAGATATATGCTCTACAATATGCTTCCTAGGATGGGATTAGAGGAGCAAAAGATAATAAATTCTCAACCACATTGAGTGTGAAGAAGCTGTACTGCTTTGCCAGGAAGTTTAAAAAAAAATCACTAAATGTCATTTACGTACTTTTCTCTTAGATAAAAATAGTATATTGATGATAACAAAGGAAAATTTCAGAGTTGAAAAGTAAGAGTATTCAATCTGTTATATGTACTTACTATCTCATTGTATTTAAATAAAATTTACTCTATTTAAATAAAATTTATTAAAATTTAAATAAAATGTATCCTCGTTAATGGGGAGAAGAGACAAAACAGTAGAGTGAGAAAATTTCATGTCGCATTTCACAGAAAGGGATTTTCCTTTTTTTTTTTTTTTACAACTGATATTTTTATGGTGAAATCAATTTCTTACAAAAAAACCTAACCATCTTGTATCGCGATGGCTTTCAGGTGGTGTAAATAACACTCTGTATAATGGCCACTGCCAAGGAGACTTTTTGTGTCTTTTAAAAGTAGCAATCATTCAGCAACAGGGCCAGGTTTCATCCATTAAGGAAATGTTTGGCCTTCTTTATTTTCACAGTTGAATATTTTAAGAAGTTAATTTATCCACATATGAAAAACCAAATTTTGCTGAATAACCGAGAATAAGTAGCACATTTTGTTCTAACAAAAAATGTTAATGTTTTTGACGATATTATAGTTATATTGACTATAATTTTTAGTGTCACTTAATGCTTGAAAAGAAGTGACCATCTACTTCTAACATACCACAACCCGCAATTATTTATTTTTTTCCTTAGGCTAAATGGCCTTACGTATTTTAACATAAAAAGCATGTAAATGGCTACCTAATCTAAAAACAAAAATAAATATATATTTTAAAATACTTTATAGATCCATCATTTTAAAACAGGAGACAAATTCACTCCTAGTGACTATGATATATATCAGACTTTGTATTGCTATAGTTAATACAATTGCTGGGAGTCTGCAAGGTTATGACCTTAGCTCACTATTGAAATGCAGTAAACCTGGGTTCCACCACACATGATTTATTATTTTATCTAGTCTGTTAATGATTCTGAAGGGAATTACATCTCAATTTATGCATGTGATGCAAAGTAATCTCACCACAAGTTTGCTAAAGTTAGTTACTCTCCAGTTATTCTCCATTTTATTGTAAATTTAATATAGAGAAGGAAGCTCCCTTTTAAGGAGAAAAGCACAGTAAACTATTTTACAAGATTTATATTCTTCCTTAAATGCTTCTACAAAAATTATTCTTAAGGAAGTAACTACCTTATTTTTAACTAAAATGCAGAACTTAGTGTAATGTCAGTTACTGTGACTGATGGAAAGGTCTTATAGATAAAAGCAAAGGAGAGGAACATCTTTAATATACATAAAACATGTAAGACTTAAACTATATGAAGACATTTGCACAGATAAGGAGGCCCAGCAGTATTTTCCCCATTGCAGGAGTAAACATCCTTCCATTGCGTCAAGTCCTAACAAATGTGCTTTACTTCCAATAGCTGTCCAGGGTGAGGGCCACGTGTGGACCATCGTACTTTTCATTTTTAATCTTCTAAAGGGAAGAAAGCTATTTTTAATCCTCTGTGGCCATTCCCAGCTCTGTTGTGAATATTGGAATTTTTGTAAGCTATCTGCTGGACTTCTGTGTAGTGCCGCCAGGCATATAGCAGGAGTCTGCTGTAAAATGGACACGACTCTTGCCTTGTAAAATGGACACTACTCTTGCCCTGACACCATTCACATCCATTGTCTTCTGCATTTGTCAGGTAGCAGGCCAGTAACTGCACATTGCTGTGAAAGCACAGTGAGTTCTTTTACCAGATGGCATTTCTAGGCATCTCCAACTTCTGACTAGCCCAGGTCAAATGAAGTTTCAGGACATCCCAAAGTCTTATTTCTGTACCTATTTTCAGAGGTCTTTAACTCCTAGAGATGTGGCTATTTCTTCAACATAAAATCTCAGAAAAACAGAAGTAAAATCTTTTAGCAGTTTCTTTTGATTTTATTTAAGCAACACATTTCAAATGGCTTATTTCTATACATGTATAGATACTAAGAAAAAAAGATTTTAAAAGTTGGCATTTTTTCAAAATGGTCTAAAGCAGATTTTTTAAGAAACTGATAATTGCATTACATGCAAATCATTAGCTTGTAATCATTCGTTTGTAAAGTAGCTTCTCTTGGCCTTCCTGCTATTGAACCACAGAGTTAGACAGTCTTATTCAACCAGCAGTAATGGAATGACTGGGAAATCTTCACTTCTTCCTTTCACAGCCAGAAGCTACTCTGGACAAGCACAGAAGGCTTCCCTACAGATAGCCTCTCTCAAGAAGAACGAAAAAACAAAAGGCTTAGTGTTCTACATGACAAGTTTTTTCTTCCAAACTCACTAATCACATGTCATTCTTCTTTTCAGGGAGGGGTTATTGGATGGATGAAGAAGAACTGAGAATGTTGTACTAATGGATGTGTCCCTACTTGAAGGGAAAAAGAAACAGGGAGGAAGAGTGCTGACTCCCATGCCAACAATCTGACCAGTATTTGTCCATTGGTAATTATTTACATGGGAGTGTAGAGCACCATTAATCCCTTCTGGTTTAAAATAACCTAAAGGCTTTTAATCACCAGAGCAACTCAGACTCATGGAGCAAAAAATGTCTAAGGTGGAATGTGTGGAGCCCATATTGATTTTGGTTATATACCAGCATGATGCAACCTTGGTCATCTAGAAAATAGAGATTTTAAGAGATGAGGAGAAAGAATGTTGTATAGTTCTTGCTTGATGTAGCAGGTAGAGGTGGTGATGGATTGGAGAATGTGCCTAGGAAGAGATTTTAGGTACTCAGGTATGTGAAGTAGTGATGTGTGTTTAATATTGTTTTAGTTTCAATATCTGTAGAAAAGTTTGAGTTAAAACAGAAAAAAGTAGCCTGCTGTTTAGTTTAATTATTACTATCTTTCTTCCAGAACAGCCTCTGAAAAGTCTGGTTCTAACAACTTCTGTGAATATGTGGATATAAGTAATTTTAAATTCAAATATAAATCAAATATATTCAAATATATAATCAAAATTTAAATATAAATTTGATATAAATCATTTCTAAACAAATGATAATTAAGAACTTTTGGAAAGTTCTTTTAAGATAATACAGAATAACAGAATATTAGCATATTAGAGATGAAAGAAATATGCTATTTTTGAAGACTAAAATGAAAGCATTTTTCTTTAAATGATATGTGATCATTATAAGAACTCAGAAAAAAACAAAGAATAGAAATAGTATCATAAAATATCTGACTTCCTAGGCAAACATCTGCTAAGCATAATTTCTAATATTTCTCATAAACATATACATATAGAAAAAGAGATTGCTGTGATAATGTAAAATTTGGACTATATTTTACACACCATTTTATAAAAAGCACTAATTTCAATAAAACTCAACTACCACCAATGAGGTATAAGGAAAGGCATTGTTGAATTTAAATGTTTACCCATCCATACACACACCCAATATTATACTTAAAAATGTCCCTCTAAAATTAAGAAAACTACTGAAAGTGGTGCCAATGTTATCATGTATCTTTTAACTGCATATTTCATCTTGTAGTTATTGATTTCTGGCTTTAGAAACTAGAAAAATTCTCACAGTCACATTTTATCACACTGCTCCTCCTTTGTTAATTCACATTCTATTCTATTAAACATACTTCCAATCAATCATGTTAAGCTCCACTTTATAATTGAATTGCTTCCGTGGGTCATTTTATGAGTCCTTTAAACACAGCTTCTCCATTTCTGGATTATTTTATTTAAATAATCTCTTTAGGTGCTGAACTTTTTTAGTTATTCCCCCATTCCACTTCTGAAAGTTTTCTTCCTTCAACATTCCTACACTTCTCCAACCCTCATGGGTTTTTATTTCTTATGTGTATTATTCCTGGTGTTTTTTTTTAATGTTTCAGTAAACTTTATTGTATAGAACAAAAAAAAATCATGATTTTATAATGATTTTCCCTCTTAAGAGAGCATGGGTGAAAACCAGTAACTTACTTATAAAATTATTTTATTTAGAACTCTATTAAGACAATAAGTACATTCATATTTTGTCTTCTGAGTATTTAAATTAAAAGAGGTTCACCTGAAAAAAGTTATACCCAGGAAACTCAGTTTCTTGGCTCAACAGACCCATTAAAAAAGTCCACCTATATCATATAGCAACTTTCTGCCAATCTCTCGAAGATTTCTTTTCTTTGATCTAATGTCCATGTGTTCAGAAGCTTCTAAAATGTTCGCCAAAATTAAAGGTGGCTGGATAGTTTTTGCCTTAACCGGTATCCTTCCATTAATCCCAAATTCTATCTCCAGTAGATAAGGTTTTCCCACTTCTTACATGATGTCATAATCTGGAGTTAGTAGCTTTCTAATTAAGCCCTAAGACATTTTAAAAAGCAGATCATCCTGTGTAATGACACCCATTCCAATTTATGCATATTGAGAAAGTTTCCTTTCTTTTCCTTTGTTTCTAAGCACAAAAGAACTCATTTTTTAAATCTACAAACTACTGAGATATATCTCCAGTATATTCTGCTACTGATTATCTCTATGAGAGAATCTAATGTCATTCTTAATTTCTACCCATTTTTACCGGAATTTAATTTTTTTTTACCTTCTCTACTCTTGAAATTCAATAGCTTCACCTGAATAATCTTAATTATTTCATTATAAGATTTCTCCTTGGGGAATTGTTTCCCTTTTTAATTAGAAAATTTAAGCTTTTTCTTTTTCAAATTTCAGGTAAGATAATACTTTATACACTGAATTTACTTTAATTTTGTTATATGTTCCTGTCAGGATCGTTGATCCCTATTTTACTTTCATGATCCCTATTTTTCCGTCCTCTCTTCTAACTTGCCTGATAACCATGATGTTCCCTCATGGCTATAATCTCCTCACGTTGATTCACCTTTCCTTGTCCGTGTTGTCATTTTCTATACTTTTGTGGCATTGAATGATGCTTTCATTTCTGTAAAATCTTTAGTCTCATCTTTCTGTTTTGGTTTCAGTAGTTGCAGATTGATTTCACCTCCTTTTGTCTTAAAATTACTTCCTTAAACCTCCTTTTCTCGTCTCTGAGCTATGAGCTTACTTTAAAAGGTCATATTTTCTGTAATTGTTTTTAGCCTAAGGAGCACTATTTCATTGAACACTCCCATTATAACTTCTCTTATACTTTCAAATAATTTGTTAGTTTTCAATTTTTACTCTTTTCAAAGGTTTTGTGCTTAAGATCCTTTTCTCATTTTTTTTATTATCTATATATGTCTCATTCGTGGTTGATTTTTAAAGCAGAATGTGAACTGATGAAGGGTAGAATGGGAAATGAACCTGTGTCCCATTGTAGCTTTGATTTGGGTTTGTTGTCTTGGAGACCTTTGCTGTTTGCCCAGGGGACATGCGTCCAATCAGTTTTTGCAACAAAAGTGTAAATGTGGCTCCTAATGACACTTTTGGGTTTACTGCCCTAGATGTTGAACTCTGTTGGGTTTTTTCAGCTACAAGGCAACATTATAGGAAAGTAAAACATTTCAGTATATTTCTTTCAGATCCTTTTCTACTATACTGTGGCAATGGGCTGGACCATTACAAAGATAACATTCAAACCCAGGTCTACCTGACTCATGTCACATGCTTTTTCATCCTCTATGCTATTTTTTTCTTTAGACACCAAAATTCTATGAAAGCAAATCACATAGCAAATCTCAGTTAACTAAGATATTTGAGAAATGGAATATTGTGGTCAATTAGATTTCAGTTTAACTGAGACAAACAGGAAAACCTTTGATTTCAAAATGTATTATTGAAAACTCTTTTAAAATGTATTAGCCAACTTCCTCAACCTTCATAGTACATTATGCAAAAGGTAATTGATTCTTGCCATGTTTGAAGGTTGTTTAGGATTTCAATGTTAATATTATAAGCTGTGCCTCTCAATATTGTGTAAAGTAAGTATCTGTGACCATATATTAGAACACATTCTATATTCTAAAAGTTTTCAATAACATAGCACTGATTTATAATATCACTCTCTTTTTGAGAATGAGGTGCTTTTTATGGAAATAGGGAAACAATATATAAATAGGTATGAGCTATTAAAAGAAGAGGCATATCATCTATGCCATGTATTATGACTAATGCATCCTATGAAATATCTAAAATTTGTTTGTACAAAGAATTTCAAGGTTTTTTTTTTTTTTGAGACAGTTTTGCTTTTGTTACCCAGGCTGGAGTGCAATGGTGTGATCTCACTGCAGCCTCTGCCTCCCAGGTTGAAGCGATTTTCCTGCCTTAGCCTCCCGAGTAGCTGGGATTACAGGCGCCCGCCACCATGCTCAGCTAATTTTTGTATTTTTAGTAGAGACGGGGTTGCACCATGTTGGCCATGCTGGTCTTGTACTCCTGACCTTGTGATCTGCCCGCCTCAGCCTCCCAAAGTGCTAGGATTACAGGCGTGAGCCACCATGCCCGGCTGGCTTTTTTTTTTTAAACACAAAATCCGTCTGGATAAATTGTGAAAATTGAATAAGTTGGGGTATAGTTTTTACAGCTAGCTATTAAGAAATTTCTGAAAATTTGGCTCCACTTCTAATTTTTCCTTCACGTTTGGCAACTTGTAAACACAACTTAAAGGCACTCTGATAAACAGTAGTTTGCCTGTGTTTTGACGGTATTTCAACTGACGGCTTTCAAATTCTATTTCTTGATAAGAAGCTTTCATTGCCATATACATTTTAGGTTATTTAATAGCTCAAAGAAAAAAAAGAGACTAGTAAAAATATCTAAAAACTCCCTCAGGCTCTTATCTTTCAAAATGGAAAGCATGTGCTGAGTAGATGAATTAAAAAGAGATAGGGAAGCCTAGACTGCAGTTCAACAGAAGCCATTGATCTTTACAAATTAGACTGACAACAGAGATCCATTAAAGTCCACAGTATAGTGAAAAAAATTCCTTTTCTTTGGCCTTTCTTTTATCTCCACTTTTCCTAAATCTGATTCCTCTCTTCCATACTCTCCTGTCCTTCAGAAGAGACGCTAAATGCTGATGAGGTAATGGTCGTTACAAACCTCTTTCAATCTCATTTGAGAAATGACTCTGATTCCAAACATTAATTTTTGGTACCTATCTGAATAACAATAAGCTTGCTATATCATCGATTATGCAGCAGAGGAGAATCAAAACAGTAAAAGTGGGAGTTGCTCACTTTAATACAGCCTTTCAGTTCAATGAAAACTATTGTGACTTAAAACAGGACACTCACTTCTATTTCTTGTGCCACTTTCACAGTACTTATGACATTTATCACTTTCTGCATTTCATTGTTTTTATTCGTTTGCTTATATTTTGCTCTTAAGTTTCTTAAGGTTAGTAACTAGATTGCAGGCTTTCCCTTCTCAAACAAAACCAAGCCTAGTCCCACCCATTTGCTTAGTCATTCAAGGCTTATTTATTAGATGCTTGCAAGATGGCAATAATGCTTACTGGTGTAGCTGTTTAAATGAATGGATTACTTGGATATGCAAGTAATAAAAATAGAGTGATAAATGTGATTGATTGTGATATAAGTAACAACATGGAGGAAATATCTGCTGTGCAAAAACGCCTCTTCATTCTCCAATTTCTACAGACAAGAGGAGGAAATCATTCTATCCTTGTACACCCAAATATTGTTTCTTCATCTCTCTGTCACTGCACTTGCCCAATTGTGTTGCAATCCATCTTGTCTTCAAGCTAAACCATAGGCTCTTAGAGACAGGAATTCTGTGTTAATCATATTTATATGCTTATTTTAGTGCTTACCAAGAGTAAATGGTCAGTTACATATGTGTCTGTGCATGTGTATGTGTGTGTAGGTATATATGTATATGGACTTATTTACTTAGGCAGCAAAAATTACATACAAAAAGCTATTTGGGAAAGATAATATAGCAGGATTATAGGCCAGGAACCTTTTGTCACTTGGCCGTATAACAAGAAAGGAAATCTATTTCCAAGAGTCAGGAGAGGTTCTGTTTCTGGCCTATGTGGCTGGTACCATGCTTAGCATCTTCTATACAGTATCACATTTATATAAAGCCATTTAGGCAGGCAGCATCACATAACACAAAAAAGCGTATAAGTAAATGCAACCTTGATTTGTCTGTTGAATCTTTTGGTTATGAGCTGAAATAATTTGAGAAAGAAATTTAATCCCTCATTCTTGATTTTCCCTACATACTAATGGGAATTATAAAACCTACTCCTAAAAGTGTAAAGTAGATCTTAGTCAGAAAATGTACATTAAACAGTTTATATAACATCTAGTATATATAAACATTCAGTTAATAGTAGCTTCCGCTGCTGCCAGGCTGACCTGAGTAGAGAGATTGCAATTCAGGAGTGAGAAAAGAGTAGCTGACCTTGTAATTACGGAAAGAAGAATTGTTTTAGGGACTAAGGCAGGCAGTATAGGCAGTACTTCCTTTTCTTTTCAGGAAGTGATGATTCTAATAATCTAGAACTGCTGAGCTTTCCCCAGGAACATAATCCTACAGATTTGCCCAGGAATTAGAACATACAATCCTACAGATTGCCCAGGAGAACTGGGTGATACACTTTTGCCTTTTGAAACTTAGCCTGAAAAATAATTTAATTTTGGCCTTATACTTGTCTTTTTCTGAAAATTTTAGGATATGATTGGACTATATCAAGACACAAATGCCTTGGGTCTAATAGTATAAGAAATCTGTATCACATTAATAACTTTTTTTTTTTTTGAGATGGAGTCTCGCTCTGTTGCCCAGGCTGGAGTGCAGTGGCACAATCTTGGTTCACTGCAAGCTCCGCCTCCTGGATTCACGCCATTCTCCTGCCTCAGCCTCCTGAGTAGCTGGGACTACAGGCACCTACCACCATGCCTGGCTAATTTTTGTATTTTTAGTAGAGACGGGGTTTCACCTTGTTAGCCAGGATGGTCTCGATCTCCTGACCTCGTGATCCGCCCGCCTTGGCCTCCCAAAGTGCTGGGATTACAGGCGTAAGCCACCGCGCCCAGCCACATTTATAAATTTTATAGCCATTGATGACATTTATTTATTGTACAGAAGAAAACACAAGTATGTTACAGATTTTGCCTTCTTTGTATTTCTTTCTGTTTTCATTGTAAGCCTAGTAGGTACTGTACTGACTCTTCTCTCATGTTTCTACAATGTTTTTCAGATATTCTCACCTCTACTTTCTCCTTGAGACTGCACTGTTGGCAATTTTCAAGTATTTCTTCAACAATACAACTTCCTATAGAGCATTTAATGAACAATCTCTTCCAATCTCTGAGCAGATTGTTAATAAAGCAGTGAATAATCAATATAAAATCTTGACCAAAGGTTCATGATGAAAATTCAACTGGTTGTGTAGGGATATTTAAACATAATTATTTTCTCATGATGTAAAATACTAAAGTGCTCCCTTGAATTTTGCCATTTTGTCTCTTTGTTATCCTTGAGGGGAGAAAAATGCTAATGTATTGATTCAGTGTGAAGCATCTGAACACAAATTGGAAATTAGCTATAAATACAGATATTTCTGCAATGACATATTTTTAATTTCTTCTTTCAATTTTCCAATTTAGTATTATGTAGAAAAACATGTGAAACAAGTTTTTCTTGCAAATTTAGCACAAATTAAAATGTATGCAGTTAGTTGGGATTTTTGTATCACTGAGGGGAAGGATCTAGCTGGATATCATCACTGCAGAGGTTAAAGCAGTGACTGCATTTGTGGCCAGTACTTATGCTTTATCTACCAAAAACTAAGTATTGAGATGATTTTAAAAATGCCAGTGTGTAATTAGTTTCTAAATATTCTCTTCCTAATACTCTGTGGGACAAATCAGAGTCTGTATTATCATTTTTTCAAGCAATTTCTGCATAATAGTGTTCTGCAGACAGCTTCAAGGAGAAAAGTACTGGAACACCTGTAATAGGATGTCACAGTGGTATTCTTCCTCTCTCACTTTTGGCTCAGACATGAGGACAATAGAAGTTAATTCCAGAGCAGTGTACCCTATAAAAATTTAAACGTTGGAGGCTGAAAACTAATAAGGTGACTCTTAAAACTTTCACTGAAATCCAGGGTATAAAAAAATTACCCAGAGGGTGGAGATTGGGGCATATTTGGAGATAGAAAATTTCTTAAAGATATAGTGTGATGTTCATTCTCCCAGCCACCTCCAGCTTCTCACTAAGTGGGAAGGGGATGAGATTTATGTCACTTGTCTTTTCAAGTTAAGAGTAGGGCTTCAAGAAAATACTTGGGCAACTTAATATGTGTCTCTTGATCTTTGAGATGAGTGGTGATGCAATGAACAGTGGTTTAAATCAAACCTGAGAAACTAGAAATGTGGCACAGATACTGGAATGCTGCTAAGGACATGCTGAGGAAAGGTGGCTGCTCTGCAAGCCGCCTGCACTATCAGAGTTAGTAAAGGCAAAAAATGAGTGCATGTTTCCACTGGCCACGTTTGTGTCAAAAGCACCAAAAAGTCTGAATGAGCTTCACCTTGTGACTTTACAAAGAAAGGCTACAGAAATTTCTGGCCCCACAGGAGCAACAGAAAAGGTATGAATTGTACTAGAAGAGTGTGTGCATCAAATGCATCAAGAGACTGAAAGCAAATGGCAGATCAGCTTTAAACATCTATGAGGCCCCAAATCCAATGCTTTCCTGTTCCCTTTATTTCTCTTCCCTGCTCTTCACTCCAAAAACAAAGGGGCCAAGAAGAAATGGAGTTAACAACCTGAGGGAGAAGCAGTGGAGAAGGATGTCAACCAAGCCCCATCCCTGGCCTTAGGTTTCCTGCATGCAGCAGACTCTAGCTGAGGGAGTTGGGGGGGAAATAAAACTAAACTGGACCGGACATTGCAATTTCTAAGTAGCAGAGCTTGTTTGCTGACTTAATGTGATCACAGAACGCTCCATTACCTATGTGCAAATAGCACATATATGGGCCTATCTGTGTTATGATCCGGGGGCAGGGGGAAAAGTATACCCCTGAATAAACAAGGAAGACAATTAAGTCCTACTTATACAATCTACTGTTTAAACTCTCCATTGTGTTAACCGAAATAAATTGTGTACTACCCTTAAGATTATTTAAGGGTATACAACATAAACTGTTGTATAATGACTGCCAATCTGCTAGGTCACACCAGGGGTTTGGTAAACACATCTAATACATGTCAGATTTCCTTTCCACTACAATTTCAAAATACTTGGAAGTAAAATATATGCTAGATTGTCCCATCCACTGGCATTAACTAATCTGACAGTTTACCAAACTGAATATGTACTGTTTCTGTTAGTTTCAAGGAAAATCACAGGATAGAAATGCTGTAACTAAAGAAACCTTTTATAAGGGTACAATTTCAACATTATTATATGAAAATTTGAACGACATGTAATAAAGCTTGGATGATTTTTTATTTAGAAGTAATTACTGAGTTTTGTTCTTCAGATTTCCTTCACCATCTGGTCAGTATTTCTGGACAACATGGCTTTTATATAACTGCTGGAGACTAGGCATTTTTTTATACACAGTTACATATAAAATGTATGCCATACCTGTTTTATTCTCATTCCAAGCACATTTTTTTAACAAGTTGGTAGCCATTTTAATTTGGTCTTTGTATGTTGTCTTTCCATTGAGATACCTTTTCATTCTACAGAGAGTTTACGAGTTGGACACGTTATTTTTAGGAAAAGAAAAAACATCTCTCCAAGGTAATGGGACACCATGAGGTGTGCTCTTGCATATTACTTCCTTTACTAATTAAACGGAATGTGAGAGTGAAAGTAAGTTGGCATTGTTAAAGTAAATGACCCAATGCTTTAGTAATGAAGACACATCTAAGCTGAAGTTTATTGTTTTAATTTTAATCTTGAGCAATTTTAGCCCCACAGACTAGGTTGCTCTGTGTCCTGCAGTGCATTGTTTCCATTGCACTACCGTGCTGCCCACTGACTCTATGAAAACTATTTGGAATGAAGTGTTTTATTTCTATGCAAGGTGAATTGATATTGGGCATTTATTAAATCTGGTTTTTAACGGGCTATTATAAGTGGGGTTCTTCAGAGGGCAGAGATATTGGGAGACTAAAAGTTGCTTAAATTATGCCCCATAAAAATATAGATGAGGCTCAGATGCCTTTGGATTAAATATTCATTACTGAATATTTACATAATGCATGTGAAAGTGCTTTTAAAATAAAAACTCTCTTCATATAAATGGAAGCTATGGCCAGATTTTCCCCATTACCTAGTAGCACACTTCAAAGCATTCTCTGGAGTCTTAGAGTGGAGAAATTTCTTCCTTTCTACAAAGGAAGTAGAAGACTGATTATTCTACACTATCAAAATCTATCCTTCTTAAATTCTTTGGGCAATCTAAAATTGTTCAACTTTTAGCAGGTATCATTTTTTGTATGATTTATAAATATATGATTCTTAAAAAGGGAATATATATATTTTTAACTTCCGTTAAAAATGCTGTATGATCAACAGGGCCTTCTCAACAAATTATGCAGATCGTTTGAATGTCAGGAAACAAGCATAGACAGATCTGGCTTCATATCCCACATCCACAATTTACTAGTTGCATGACCTTGGACAAATACTTTTAACTCTGTGCTTTATTGTTCATCTTTCCTTATGAGATTGCAATATCTACCTTGAAGGGTTACTTGAAAATTAAATGACAGTGCAGGCAACATTCCCAGGAACTGACACATTGAAAAAGCTGAAAACCACTTAATTTCCTCCTATGTAAATACATTATTATTGCCAAATTGAAAGCAGCCAAGTCTCAATTACCCATATTAATATATGAAAATTCCTATGCAGATAAATAAAAATAATGTGAACATAATTTTCACACAGTTTTGTGATCTACATTTATATTTGATAATGTTCTAATATTTCACTGTAAAATTTAGACATGAAGATATTAGGAATTGAGTGGTTGAACCCTCCCATTTTACAGATGAGAATAAAATTCAGACACAGATAATAAATACAATTATTAATGTAATATAGCTAGTAAGTGGTAGAATTTGGATTGAAGATCAAATCTTTTTTGTCTGTTTTGTGATTTTACAGTACTTCAAATAATCAAACACTCAAAATGAATTATGAAAACATATTCAAAATGATCTCAATTTGCAGTAGCTGAAAAAGTGCCTACTTTCACTAACTACCTTGCTGTTTATTACTTCCTCTCTGAGAATTTCATTCTGTATGTACCATAATTGTTTACACTAGTTCAAACCAGCATACAGTGTTATAATTCATGAGTAACTCCAGTCAAAATTTTGAGTAAGTTTATTCTAAACTTTCCACAACTTAGGACTGTTGTAAATTTTGTAAAAAATCACTGTTCTATCTATTCTGAAATATACAACATTAGAATTTTAAACAAACAAAAAAAATCACTGACCAAGTCTTTAAATAGTGATTGGATCACTTTACCGCATTAACAGACTATTGTTTATTTCAGAGGTTACAGACAGAGTACAGACTATTTTTGAGGCTGAGCACATAGGCACCATCTTAGCTTAGTATCTTAGTTCGTAACATCCCCAGAGGCAAAGAAGTAATTAAATCCTTTGTTGTAAAAGTACTTCTACTATGACTCCAAAGCAGGTAAAACTAGCATATGATAAGAGTGAGCGGAGTTGCTGATAATGACATAAGTAATGATAAAGTAAGAAGAGCTAGTAATAATTTCTACAAGAACTGGAAATTGAGATTTGCTTTGGAATATTCACATAACTGATAATCTTCCAGGGAAAAAGACTCATTTCCCATTGCACACTATCTGTGCTTCTCTAATGGCATGTATTTTCTAACTGGCACTGCAGTTATCTATGCAAGTGTCCTATCTCTTTGATTATACCATGAACAGCTTGGGGAACAAACCTCTTTCAGTCTCATTTTTATAGTTTGCAAGACACCTACTTAGTATACCCTGTCCATAGCTGGCATTTACCAAGTATAGGTTACATGAATTAATATATTTATTTCATGACAGTATTGGAATTACATTTCATAGGGTAGAATGGGAAAATAATAATATAGTAGTTGCAGTTCTTCCTGGAGGAAAAAGAAATATTCTGATATTCTCTTTCAATAAAAGTAGTAAATTGCAACACTTCCCTCAAGGGTCTTGAATAAGAGAAAAAGAAAGAAGTAAGAATGTTTTAAAATATACTTACTTCACTGTACCTTGTTTTATAATCTATAATTTATTTGAATTCTTTTCAATGAGATATTCATAAGTATGAACTGAACATTGGAAAAAAGGTCAAGTTCTTCTGTTCATGGCTAACTCTTACTTCATGATTTCTAAACCTACCTACACATAGCAGATGCCTTTGGCTCTCATGCAATATCTATTTCATCCTCTTTCTTTCTAAAAGGACCTTAAACTTGTCCAGGAATCCACTGAAGTCTCATGAACTCCAAGAGCCTCAGGAGAAGCTGAGTTAATTTGCAGCTCCAGGGAAAGATTCTTATCTGATGGTCCCTTCCAATTATGGTTGGCCATCATTCTCACCAGTGACTGGTTAGAATATCTGATTGAGCTAATCAGTACAGGATTCCTGATCTACCACCTGAAAGTTACTGGCCCAAAGTGATTTTTGAGAGTGCCTCTCTTGTTGTCATGCTCTCCCTCTCCCTGTGTCTCCCCTTCCTTCTCTTTCCCTTCTGTCCGCCCGCCTCTCTCTTTTCTCTTCTCTTTTCTGCAACACTTCTCTTCTCTTTCTCAGCCTTTCTCCATCTCTACACCTTACTTCCTCCCTCTCTTGCTGAATATGAGAAAGGCAACAAGCGGCCAAGCAGCTTTGCTTGGCCACCTTTTTACTCCCACTAAGATAACCAGCCCTGAACAAAACAGATACTGAAGGTGACAGAACTGGGAGACAAAGGACAAGTCTAGATCCATGATGTCACCCATGAGACACTACAGCGATCCACCCTGAATCCCACACTCTCTATGGACTTTCACTTTCTTAAAATGATAAATGTACTTACTGTTTGAGCCAGTTTGTTCCAATATTGCTACAAACTAATTTTGATGCACTCCTTAACCCCAATCCTCTGCTGCATTTTAAAATTTTCTTCCTTGCCCACTTATTTTTCTATACGTGCCATTATTATTCTTATGTAGAGAAACATGTCTAGCTTTATGATACTAAATGATTACCATTAAATACTGACAATAGCAAGGGAAAATAGTACAAACTCAAATGAAATGCTAATAGCTAAAAGGCCGATTTTATAATGTGCATTTGTAGCGGCCATTTGAGTGAGTCTACATAATGGTTTTAAAGGACTTTCAATAATGTTTCCTGCAGCTGTGCAGACTTTTAACGTTTAACTCTTCATTTAAAAAATACATCTAAATATAAATCAAGCACTACACACTTCCAATTTAGCTGTTTGAATGGAAAGAGAAAGTTGAAAGCTGGAGCAGTCATGAGTAAGTGCTATAGAAAGCTGCAGTCGACAGTTGCAATTTAAAACCAATCAAGTGGGCAGGAGAAGGGGAACACAGAACCTGAAAATAACTGGTAAGCTTAGAAATAGTTTTAAAGCAATAGCCACACTAATAATGATTATGGTTAATTAGTGATCCAAGGGTACCACTCTCTCAGCCAGGGCAGTTTTGAAGGTAAGAAGTAGTTTAAGCAATCTGTCAATTTCCACTAGCAATATTTATCTGAACTAATATGGAGTGTTTTGTCTAACTTCAACGTGCAAAGAGTATGAGGGGATAGTTACATGACATGTGTCCACATTCCAAGATTCTTTGAATCAGTCAAGCATGAGACTGTAAAAGTAAGACTTTTTAATGGCAATGACATGCATAACATGAGAAAAGGTATTGAGATACCCTCTCAAGAGTATTCGTTCTTGGGATTATGCATCTAGAATATGTAAACATATTGCCTTTTATGCTTTCACCCCTGGCCATTACATCTTGAACAAAGGGGAAAACAAAGCTATTTTAGGTCTAAAATAATCCTTTCTTCTTTAGTACAATTAGAATGTCTTGGTTTTTTAGGTTTTATCTACTGTAACTACTGGGCAAGCAATTTAAGGTCTTTTCCTTCTTCTGAAGACAAAGAAGGTTAACCCCGCATTACTTTTCTTTTGATGCAATTTCTAAAAGAAAAAATTGCATACATGTATAAAACCATTTTCTACATAAGAAAAGTACTATATAGATGCTAATAGCTGGCATCCTTTTTAGGATAAGATTATCAATTTCAGGCTACAAAGAAATTAGAAGATATGTTACATATATTAAATTTATTGTATAAGTCATGAGAGTGATCACTGGTCAATGACACAAAAACTTTTGAAAACAATAAACAAAAATTTAAAAAGCCTTAAAGTGATATTAGATGACTCAGAATAATGAAAAAGTAGGTTAGTACATTTGTCTTTGGTATTTTTTGCATATATTTATTCTCCAAAATATTTACAAAGTTTTTTCTGAGATACCTCAATAGAAACTATCAAGGTCAAGCTTACATACTGTACTTAGTTCCTGAATCTTCTGCATTTGGAACCTTCCTTCCTTCCCTTCCCTAAAGATGGAGGTGGAGGTAGATAGGTGTGAAATAATACCTCAGATGCTTTGGAAACGTTTGGGTCAATGGTTATAAGGAAACTGATGCTGATTCTAGCAGCAGTACAATACAAAAATATTATGGGAGAAAATTAGAGAGTGACATTCAGTTGTTGCAAGAGCTTTTTTCTTGGTCCTGAGCTTTTTTTTGCTTGTTTTTCTTTTCCTGTAGCTTAAAGAGGAGAAGGAAGCATCTGCTGTTTTCTTTTATCTTTTTTTTTTTTATTAAAAAGGTAATTCATGGTCATTATCTTTGAATGTATATGCTAAAATAAAAATAAAATATATTTCAAAGCATGAATTCCACCTACAAAAGAAAAACAATGTTAACATGTTGCTGTGTATAGTTTATGCATGAAGAACATAAAAAATCCTTGGACACACTGCATTTTTCAAAATTGCACATCAATATTTCTGGTCTCCCATGCTCCTCTGGAACCTTGCCCCCTTCCAATCCAGATGAGGAATCCATTTGCCCTTTCTGTGAACTTGGATGAGACTTGTGGCTGCCTCACCCACAAGCACATAGTGGGCAGATGCTATGTGCTTTCTGAGGCTGGAGCACACATGGTATTGTGGTTCCTCCTGCTCCTGTCTGGATATTCACCTTTGCATTCAGCCACCATGCTGGGAAGAAGCTACGAGAAACTACAGAGACAGACCTCTTGGAAGGCCTGCAAGCATGGAGAAGAACTAAGGTCCCCAGCCAGCATAAGCCACCAGACATGTGAGTCCTCAAATGATTGCAGCCCCACACAGGGCTTCACATCAGACATCTGACTCCTAGTCATCATGGAGAAGAGATAAGTGATCCCTGCTTGCCTTGTCTGAACTGCTGACTTACAGAAACCAAGAGAGGTAAGAAATTGCATTTTTAAAAATCCATTGTGATGTATTATGCATCAGATAACTATAACAGATCCATACAGTATCAAGACAAATTTTATCTCCAATTGCATGTACTGTTTTGGATACCATTTAAACCTTTGAACATATAACATTAATACGTGTAAAACCTTTTGTATCGTGTAGGTTTGGAAAATAGCATAAACATTTTGAGATTAGAGAGCTTTTTCTTTTCTACTCCATGGACTAATTTTCATGGAACTTTAGCAATCAAGGGGCAGAAATACATGTATTAAAATTTATGCTTAGCTCTTTTTTGAGGGATGGAACAAAATATGTTTCATTCTTCCACCTCTTAAAGTAATAAGTGTTGTTGAACCATAATAGTGAAGGAAAAGAAACAGAAAAGATATCTAGGTGTTAGAGAGAGAAGAAATGAAACAAAGAATTGTAGATAGGGAGGGAGAACAAGAAGGAGGGAACAAGGTGGAGGACAGAAAAAGAAAACAGAGACTCACTTAGTAGATTCTCAGATGACTTTCCTAGAACAAGACATGTGAGGATGCTTAATACGCCAACCCTGTGTTTTTATTGTCCTTTGAAACTTGGAGATATTACATAGGGTCCAAAACTTTGCAATATCCAAATGTTCAGTTGTCTCTTTAGCAAGTAGCCACAGCAACCTACTAGTGAGGAAATTATTTCTAAGGCTGGGTGCTATTGCCTTATAAAGCTAGAAGTTCCTGGGCTGGTAGAATTAATCCAAGAGCCAAATCTGGCATAGAGATGGAAGCATTATATCCCTGAATTAACAGTAAGAAAAGAAACATTTTAATTCAGTAACGAGTAAGACAAATATTTTAGGGAATCTAATTTTCAGTCATGGGATTAAAATATACTTGTTACAAAACAAACCATATTTGTTCAAAATAAACACATGCAATATTTACTTTTCTCTTTTCTAATAGAAATTCAAGCATAGAGTTTTACAGTAATGTGTCTTTCTTTGAAATAATTTAGCAGTCTGTTTTAGAAGAGAGGCTCTGCCATCACATCACCTAGGCTGAGATCTCAGCTCTATTGCTCACCAGCTGAGGGACATCAGCCAAGTTACTGAACTGCAGAGACTCTTAACACCCCTGTAAAATGAAAAGAATTATAGAATCTGCATTATAAATTTGTTTGGAAGATTTAGTGAGAGACTGTATGTCATGCACTTAAAAAATCCCCAGAAGAGAATAGCATTCAATGGTGTTAGCTCTTTTATTATTATTATTATTATTATTATTAATTACTATTATTTCTTTTCAAGCAGCCTAGTTCCTGCTTTTAGCTGATCATCCTATGAGTTTTTGATTTCTACTCATGGTTCTTTGCAATACAAATTTTTTTATGGAGTCCTAAATTATTCTTTTAAAAGTAAAATGATTAGGTGGCAAAAAAAAAAAAGAAACACACAAAAGACAATGTACTAAAGTAGGACATCATTTCAAACACTCTATAGCATTTTAAAACCTTAATAGAATTACTAGTATTTGATGAAAAACATTACTAGTATTTGATTAAAAAATTGATGAAAATTAAATATATCAGGCTAAATGAAAGCTCTTCCTCTTTTTTAGGAATCCCTCAGGATTATAGGCCTGATTGGGTTAAATGCAAGTTACAGGTGCCAGCAAAAGCATCTATTTTTGGCCACCACCATCTCCCTTTAGGATCTGCACAATTAAATATATTATTGATAGGAAAGGAGCTGAACTTTTATATGCCAAAGTATTTTTTCTTTTAATCATTTTAAGAGCAAAAAATTAAGCCCACTTACAAGGGCATGCATATAGAATAGTGTATAATGTCTACATTGGAATGATTATAATGAATAGCCTTCAATTTAATAATAATTAGTTGCTTGTTTTACTGTATGTTCCACAAATGTTTCAAGGGCAAAAGGGAATGAGGATAAGACAGATCCCTTTACGAATGGTATTTCAAACTTTCAGATGCTATTTTTTATTTTTTTGCTGAAAGTAATGTATAAAGAGAGAGCTTTTATGCAAAGCATTTTGTGAGTACTGGAATTTGGGGGTGTTGGTGGGAAAGCTGATAATCTAACATTAAAAAGACAATCTTTGCTCTTAATGAAATTTAAAATTTAGCAAGGGAGACAATCATGTAAGACATAACATCAGGAACTGAATAAAGAGGAGTTGGACAAAAGTATGAGTTAGATATAAAAATACCCAGCTGACAGAACTTAAATAAAACATTTAACTAAAATTTCTCTAGGTAAACTGGAACATAGAAGTCGTTAAAGCTCCTGGATATCATTTACATTTTTAAATTGAAAATAATTCTGGGTAACTTTTAAATTCCATACTTAAGTTACTGTAAGCATTATAATTACTGCAAAACACGAAGAAAAACATACAAGATAGAACTCATTGGAGCACTTGTATTTTTCCTGGTGTCACTTTTGGTAAAATATCAAGCAATAAAGAAATTTTTTATATTAAGGTTTTTAAAGATTTTTCTTCCCTATTCTTAGATCTGTATTTCTTCTACTTGAGATTTTATCTACCATTGTGAAACCCTGCAAATAAGGTATTGGAAACAAAAATACTTTTTTGAAGCTATATTATTTGACTATGAATATGATGAAAACCTATTTTGATAAAACAGTAAGAGTGAAAAATGTGTAAATATGTTTGAGGACTACAAAAAGCTGTGGCATAAGTACATATTTTTATAGATGCTAAGGACCTCCCACATTAGAAATCAAGTCTTCAATTCATTATCTCATTTGGCCAAAAGTATCCTGTGCCTGTCACCTCATCAGTCAATGTGAGCAAAAGACTAGACATTCAAAGAGAAGAATTGTTGGAACTGGCCACATTTTGGGAGTTATTGGATTCAGGGGAGATTTCTGTGGTCTTGCTCCTCTTTCCTAACGAGCAATACTCCTCAAGCCAAGGAAAGGGGCCTATAAGGGAGTCCCTCATAGGCTCTGAGGTCAAGCAGTACAGCAGATGTTCTGGTGCCCCATCCATATGCCCTTCCCATTATTACTTTAGAGGGCACCAAATAGATGTGTTATTTCTAGCACCTGCATTCCTTTGTCTGAGACCTTTTTCTTACTCTTACCTTGCTTCATCACTTGTGTAGCCAGCCAGTCACAAGGATCTGGGAATGAACACACCCTGGCAATGAACTGTGCTCAACAATAATGGATAGGAATTGCTCTATACATTCACATACATCCCTGGCATCAACTAGGTCTGAGGTAAGGGTTTCCACTGGCTCCTAGAGTATCCCCTATGTGAGGGACTATGGCTCATTGACCACAGTAGTGACCGGCTTGATAAACCACCCTTGTGAGCTGCTTCCCTTCACTGTGTCACAACTCATTGCCATGCCTTCACCTCCTTCATGATCTATTTGCCCCCAAATCCCTATTTAAGGGCTTCTTATAAAGTAATTCAAACAAAAAAAAGTAGGCAGCAAACTATATTTACCCTTATCTTATTTAAGCAAGGGGGAAAACAAGTTCCTAAGAGAAAGACTTGTGGAGAGAGGGTCAGCACTGGGACAGGCTACATCAAGCAGTATTCATTGTGGCAAGTCTGTCCTCTGTGGAACAAAAACTGTGGGCCAGAAAAGTTAGCAGGCTTGAACAATCCTGGCAAGACAATTCAAAGGGACTGACCATCAGAGAAGAGAAAACATGCAGAAGTATGTTGAATTGCATAAAAACTTAGTGATTTTTGACTGGAACTACTTTTCTTTCCAACTTTTATTTTAGGTACAGGGGGTACACGTGCCACTTTGTTACATGAGTAAATTTCTTGTCACGGGGGTCTGATGTATAGATTATTTTGTAACCTAGGTAATAAGCATAGTACCCGATAGTTTTTTCTTGACTTTCTTCCTACCCTCTATCCTCCAGTAGGCCCTAGTGTCTGTTGTTCCCTTCTTTATGTCCATGTGTGCTCAATGTTTAGCTCCCACTTACGAGTGAGAGCGTATGGTATTTGTTTTTCTCTTCCTGTGTTAATTTGCTCAGGATATTGGCTTCCAGCTCCATCCATGTTACCGTAAAGGATAGGATTCCATTCTTTCCTTAGGCTATGTAGTATCCCATGGTGCGTATGTACCACATTTTCTTTAACCAGGCCATCATTGGTGGGCATCTAGGATGATTCCATGTTTTTGCTATTGTGAATAGTGCTGCAATAAACATATGTGTGCATGTGTCTTTATGGTAGAAAAATTTGTATTCCTTTGGGCATATACCCAGTAATGGGATTGCCCAGTTGAATGGTAGTTCTGTTTTAAATTGTTTGAGAAATCTCCAAACTGCTTTCCACAAGGGCTGAACTAATTTACATTCCCACCAGCAGTATATAAGCACTTCCTTTTCTCTTTTTTAAAATCAGAATGAGAACAAAATCTCAAAGTTCTTATAATGGAAAGTTAATGGAAAGCTCTAAGATTTACTTAGATGTCTGTAAGAGTAGGGAAGGGAAAATTGATATGGAATGGTTAAAGGCAATGACGGGGAGAAAATAAAACAATTTCATGCTCGTCCCTGCCTAATTCAGGCTTTTGAATAAACTAATTGATTAGCCATGGTGCAAATTCCTTCTCCATCCCTCTTTTGGAAGAGATTGCTGATGAAACATATTACTAAGCTCACACTGGTGCTCAGAAGGCCTCTCAACAGCACAGTCTGTGCGGTCACTATCAATCAATCAGAGTTGGCATGCAAATCTCAATCCTTTCTCAATCCCTAATCTTGGCTGAAACATCTTAATTCCTTAGCATCATATTCAAAGCTTTTTCCTCTTTCCCAAATTAACTCTCTAGGCTTCAGTTTCACCGAACTTCCACATATTGTAAAATTAAGTCACAAAACCATGTTTAGAGGTCTTCAAAATAATCATTGACTCATGATCCCCTAATTTACAATATTTTTATCATCCATTTTGTCTTGGAAAACTTTATACACAACCTTTAGCACAATTCAAATTCCACCCTAAACTCTACTTCCTTAGTTAGAAATGATTTTTTTTATAGAACTTTCATGAATTTCTTAAACTCTGTTATTCTACTTAATTCACTTCACCTTATGTTTGCTGTCTTTCTTGTGCATCATAGTTTACTTATGGAAACAATTATATTTTATTTATTGTTTACTCCTCATGGCACCTGGCACAAACTTTCTATATTTTATCAAATCAAATCAAACTGATGTAAAAGTAACTTATTTTAGTCATCAATTGGACATTCTCAATATCTCTTCTTACAAGGTAGCCTGCTCTATTCTGTGCTGTTTAGTTTTGTGGTTCTTGACTTGCATAAGAAACTAACGATGGTATTAGTAGACCCAAAAGGAGTACCAAATACAGATTTATCATTAAACTGTGAGATATTAGTAGAGATGTTTAAGATATCTAGATTAGAAGTTAATGTTAGCTCCACTAGCCTGTGATTTGTATAATTCATAACACACACACATTAAAAATAGTTATATGTAGAGAAACATATTTCAAAAGGTATTCTGAAGAGCAAAGTAGAAGTTGCCTTGATTTGTTGTTAGTACCTATATTTTTTAATTTAAGATTTCAGAGACTTTATTTAAAGGCTTTTATAAAATCACTAAGCTCCAAGAATGGCCTATATTGAATTTTATTAGCAATTCTGAGCTCACATGGATTTCTGTTTATTTCTGAGTGGTTAGGCCTTTACATTTTCTATGATCTAGGGCAAATCAAGACACTTCTCAAAATCTTAATTTTTTCATACATAAATACAGAGTTATAATAATCCATATCATCTTACCTACCTATGCCAGAGAGCTACTTTGGGGATTGAAAAAGAAAGTAGTAAATGCACACACACACAAACACACACAAACACACACATGCAAATTTCAAAAGTACAGTCTTATATACTAATACATATATATACATTATATAATAGTATGCTCATATATATTGTGCTCAATATTATTACTCTGAGGCAATTAAAATTATAAGTTCTAAAATGAGATTTTATGTAACTGAACACAGGATTAAACCATGAAATTTTCAGAGATTATACCTGGCCACAGGGATGGGGCAGTGTACCAAATAAAACATTTCTTAATCACTTGGGTAAAAATATCTTTGCAAAACAGTTAGAAATGCTGCCAAATTGCTTGCTACTAGACAAATATTTTGTGGATCATAAATTCTCTTAGAAGTCTTTGGGCAAACTTAATTAGATTTAAAAAACCCATCTCTACTATGATTAGTTGATGCTTTAATAAGGGAGATACAAAATGAAAAGTTTAGTTTTATTAGATTTATCAAATTATAACCTGAAATATTTCTTCTTTTTTGATATCATAAAAAGAAGCCTAGTACTAAGGGATTAGCTCCTCTAAGAGGCTAGGCAAATATTCATACTTGGAGAGTTTGAATCTTTGCTTCTCTAAGATTTTTTTTTTTCCTTTCAGAACATTACCTCAAATTGTTGTGCTAAATTTGCCCATTGGCTCTTGAAAATAGTCTGAACTTGTTTATTCACTAAATCAAGAAAAAAAAAATGTAACCTGGATAAGGGTGGAGGGAGTGGAGATGGATGGAAATGAAATCATGTAAAACATATTTGGGTGATAAAAATCAATACAACTTGGAGTTGGATTTGACATAGTGGAGAGAGATGTCAAGAGTGACTTTCAGGCTGGGCCCAAAGGTGGCTCATGCCTGTAATCCCAGCACTTTGGGAGGCTGAGGCAGGCGGATCATGAGGTCAGGAGATTGAGCCCATCCTGGCTAACATGGTGAAACCCTGTCTCTACTAAAAATACAAAAAAATTAGCCGGGCATGGTGGCAAGTGCCTGTAGTCCCAGCTACTCGGGAGGCTGAGGCAGGAGAATGGCATGAACCCAGGAGGCGGAGTTTGCAGTGAGCCGAGATCGTGCCACTGCAATCCAGCTTGGGCGACAGAGCGAAACTCCGTCTCAAAAAAAAAGACTGACTTTCAGATGTCTACTTTATATAACAGGAAGGGTGATGATAACCATTTACCGCACTGGGAAACAGGAACTTTAGCAGAGTTGCAGGTAGACCAGCACCAGGAGAGAGAACAGGTTCATTCTAGAATAACTTTTGATATCTATCCTAAAGCATCTAAATCCCACTAATGAAAAAATCATTCCCATATATAGTAAATTTAATCTCTCTCTCTCTCCCTGCCTCTTTCTCTCTCTTCTCCTAAGGGGAACCCTTAGAAAGTGAAAATACCACAGAGTGACCTTAATATCTTAGGATGTATAAATGAATTCATCAAATTTTTCCTTTAGCATGACTGTACAGGACTTGTGAGAAATAAGAAAAAGACAATAAAGTCAAAAGAAGATAGGTAAAAAAAAAATACCTACTTAATTTTTTGTTTTCTTTAATAGGTAACTTTTAAAAAAATTATACTTGAAGTTCTGAGATACATGTGCAGAACGTGCAGGTCTGTTACATAGGTATACACGTGCCATGGTGGTTTGCTGCACCCATCAAACCATCATCTACATTAGGTATTCCACCTGATGCTATTCCTCTCCTAGGCCCTCACTCCTTGACAGGCCCCAGTGTGTGATGTTCCCCTCCCTGTGTCCATGTGTTCTCACTGTTCAACTCCCACTTAGGAGTGAGAAAAATGCACTGTTTGGTTTTCTGTTCTTGTGTTAGTTTGCTGAGAATGATGGTTTCCAGCTTCATCCATGTCCCTGCAAAGGACATGGATCATCTTTTTTATGGCTGCATAGTATTCCATGATGTATATGTGCCACATTTTCTTATCCAGTCTATCATTGATGGGCATTAGGGTTGGTTCCAAGTCTTTGCTATTGTGAACAGTGCTACAATAAACATACGTGTGCATGTGTCTTTATAGGAGAATGATTTATAATCCTTTGGGTATATACCCAGTAATGGGATTGCTGGGTCAAATGGTATTTTTGGTTCTAGATCCTTGAGAAATTGCCACAGTCTTCCACAATGGTTGAACTAATTAACACTCCCACCAACAGTGAAAAAGCGTTCCTATTTCTCCACACCCTCCCCAGCATCTATTGTTTCCTAACTTTTTAATGATCACCATTCTAACTGGTGTGAGATGGTATCTCATTGTGGTTTTGATTTGCATTTCTCTAATGACCAGCAATGATAAACTTTTTTTCAGATGTTTGTTGGCCACATAATTGTCTTCTTTTGAGAAGTGTCTGTTCATATCTTTTGCCCACTTTTTGATTTTTTTTTGTAAATTTGTTTAACTTTCTTGTAGATTCTGGATATTAGCCCTTTGTCAGATGGATAGATTGCAAAAATTTTCTCCCATTCTGTAGATTTCCTGTTCACTCTGATGATAGTTTCTTTTTTTGTACAGAAGCTCTTTAGTTTAATTAGACCCCATTTGTCAATTTTGGCTTTTGCTGCCATTGCTTTTGGTGTTTTAGTTATGAAGTCTTAACTTTTGGTGTTTTAGTCATTAAGTCTTTGCCCATGCCTATGTTCCTGAATGGTATTGCCTGTTTTCCTCTAGGGTTTTTATGTTTTTAGGTCTTATGTTTAAGTCTTTAATCCATCTTGAGTTAATTTTTATATAAGATGTAAGGAAGGGGTCCAGTTTCAGTTTTCTGCATATGGCTAGCCAGTTTTCCCAACACCATTTATTAAATAGGGAATCCTTTCCCCATTGCTTGTTTTTGTCAGGTTTGTCAAAGATCAGATGGTTGTATATGTGTGGCATTATTTCTGAGGCCTCTGTTCTGTTCCATTGATATATATATCGGAATTACCTACTTTTTAATGTTGACCAAGACTATTCTAATAAAATTGCTAGGATTGGGTAATTTTCACATTTCTTGAAATTGGACTCATTAGAATGTAAACATTTTTCATAAATTTAACATCTTTTCAAGGTGAGTGATTAAAGAGTCTTTATCTTAGATTTCTTTTCTGGTCTACATACCATAAACTTTCTTGTTCACTATGTTAAACAATCAAGCGGAGCTAGTCATTAGCAAATTAACTGAGCCTTATAATGTGTGCATTTCCCTCTTGTGTTTTTGATTTTGAATAAGACCAATTTTTTTTCTCACACCCGCTACTCAAATCATAAGCTTCAGCATGTCAAGATGCACTTGCACAGGGTTTATATATTTATGAAAGCAGAATTTTAGGATTGAACTGCTTATTTTAACTGAATGCTGTTTCAATAATCACTGCCACCTGTGTTAGTCCATTTTATGTTGCTATAAAGACCTGAGACTGGGTAATTTGTACAGGAAAGAGGTTTATTTGGCTCACCATTCTGCAGAATGTATAAGAACGATAGTGCTAACATCTGCTTCTGGTGAGGGCCTCAGGAAGCTTACAATCATGATGAAAGGCAAAGGATGAGAAGGCATGTCATGTAGTGAAAGAAGGTACAAGAGAGAAGGAAGGAGGTATCAGGTTCTTTAAACAACCAGTTCTCACATGAACTGATAGTGTGAGTGCTCACTTATTACCATGAGGAGAGCACCAAGCCATTCATGAGAGATCCACCCTCATGACCCTATCATCTCCCACCAGGCCCCACTTCCAACATTAGAAGCATATTTCAACATGAGATTTGTAGGAAACAAATATCCAAACTATAGCAGCACCCATCAAATGTTTCCTTTATTATTAGCAAGAAAAGCTGGAAGCCATCATCCTCGGCAAACACACACAGGAACAGAAAACCAAACACCGCATGCTCTCATTCATAAGTGGGAGCTGAACAATGAGAATACATGGACACAAGGAGGGGAACAACAAACACCAGGGTCTGTTGGGGGTCAGGGTGAGGGGAGGGAGAGCATAAGGACAAATAGCTAATGCTAAACCTAGGTGAGGGGTTGATAGGTGCAGTAAACCACCATGGCACATGTATACCTATGTAACAAACCTGCACATTCTGCATAGGCTGAACTTAAAGTAAAATTTAAAAAAAGGATAAAAAACGGATAACATTTTTTCCAAGTATTTTGACAAAGTTATTTTCAAGAGAAGATTTTTTATTCCTGAATTAAGATTTTAAAGAGTATGTTTATTTGAGGGGGCAGGGGATTTAAGATATTGTAATCCTAACCTGAAACATACAGCAAAGAGTACTGTCAAAAAAAATAGAAGAATGCATGATACTGCAATGAAATAACTCTTGTAAATAAATTATCCTGATAGACATAATTAAAGTAATAAACTACATAAAAGTGAAAACTTTTAATCATATAAAATGTTATAAAATAAGTTGCAAAACACAATGTGAAATTTCAAAGTACACACATTTTCATTATTACAACTAAACATTCTTTTTATTTACCACACAACATTTGGAATTATAAATACTTTCAATCTTCCTTAAAACGATAAATTAAAGGCAGGCGGATCATTTGAGGTCACGAATTCGAAACCAGGTGGGCCAACATAGTGAAACCCCGTCTCTACTAAAACTGCAAAAATTAGCCAGGCATGGTGGCATACTCCTGTAATCCCAGCAACTCAGGAGGCTGAGGAAGAATTGCTTGAACCCGGGAGGCAGAGATTACAGTGAGCTGAGATCGTGCCACTGCACTCCAGCCTGGATGACAGAGTGAGACTCCATCTCATAGATAAATAAATACGTAAATAAGTAAATAAAACGTTAAAGTTGCTTTCTTTTTTTATTGGTAATTTTGAACTCGATGTTTCTGTGCCATTTCTTCTATGAATCTCCATTTGATGTCTGTTATATATTGATTGTTGTTAGTTCTTCTATGTGAAAAACAACTCTTTAGCTGTCACTATATTTTAACCATATTTTTTCCAGTTTGCTATTTTCTGGTGGATTTTGTTTTTATTATTGTACTTTAAGTTTTAGGGTACATGTGCACAACGTGCAGGTTTGTTACATATGTATACATGTGCCATGTTGGTGTGCTACACCCATTAACTCATCATTTAGCATTAGGTATAACTCCTAATGCTATCCCTCCCCTTCCACCCACCCCACAACAGGCCCCGGTGTGTGATGTTCCCCTTCCTGTGTCTATGTGTTCTCATTGTTCAACTCCCACCTGTGAGTGAGAACATGCAGTGTTTGGTTTTTTGTCCTTGCGACAGTTTGCTGAGAATGATGGTCTCCAGCTTCATCCATGTCCCTACAAAGGACATGAACTCATCATTTTTTATGGCTGCATAGTATTCCATAGTGTATATGTGCCACATTTTCTTAATCCAGTCTATCATTGTTGGACATTTGGGTTGGTTCCAAGTCTTTGCTATTGTGAATAGTGCTGCAATAAACATATGTGTGCATGTGTCTTTATAGCAGCATGATTTATAATCCTTTGGGTATATACCCAGTAATGGGATGGCTGGGTCAAATGGTATTTCTAGTTCTAGATCCCTGAGGAATCACACCGACTTCCACAATGGTTGAATTAGTTTACAGTCCCATCAACAGTGTAAAAGTGTTCCTATTTCTCCACATCCTCTCCAGCACCTGTTGTTTCCTGACTTTTTAATGATCGCCATTCTAACTGGTGCTAGATGTTATCTCATTGTGGTTTTGATTTGCATTTCTCTGATGGTCAGTGATGATGAGCATTTTTTCATGTGTTTTTTGGCTGCATAAATGTCTTCTTTTGAGAAGTGTCTGTTCATATCCTTTGCCCACTTTTTGAGCCAACATGGCTGAATAGGAACAGCTCCAATCTACAGCTCCCAGCATGAGCGACGCAGAAGACAGGTGATTTCTGCATTTCTAACTGAGGTACCGGGTTCATCTCACGGAGGAGTGCCGGACAGTGGGTGCAGGACAGTGGGTGCAGCGCACTGTGCATGAGCTGAAGCAGGGCAAGGCATCGCCTCACCCAGGAAGTGCAAGGGGTTAGGGAATTCCCTTTCCTAGTCAAAGAAAGGGGTGACAGACGGCACCTGGAAAATCGGGTCACTCCCACCCTAATACTGTGCTTTTCCAACAGGTTTATCAAATGGCACACCAGGAGATTATATCCCACACCTGGCTCAGAGGGTCCTACGCCCATGGAGCCTCACTCATTGCTAGCACAGCAGTCTGAGATCAAACTGCAAGGTGGCAGCAAGGCTTGGGGAGGGACACCCGCCATTGCTCAGGCTTGAGTAGGTAAACAAAGCGGCCAGGAAGCTCGAACTGGGTGGAGCCCACCACAGCTCAAGGAGGCCTGCCCGCTTCTGTAGGCTCCACCTCTGGGGGCAGGGCACAGACAAACAAAAGACAGCAATAACCTCTGCAGACTTAAATGTCCCTGTCTGACAGCTTTGAAGAGAGTAGTGGTTCTCCCACCATGCAGCTTGAGATCTGAGAACGGGCAGACTGCCTCCTCAAGTGGGTCCCTGACCCCCGAGTAGCCTAACTGGGAGGCACCCCCGAGTAGGGGCAGACTGACACCTCACACGGCCAGGTACTCCTCTGAGACAAAACTTCCAGAGGAACGATCAGGCAGCAGCATTTGCGGTTCACCAATATCCGCTGTTCTGCAGCCACCGCTGCTGATACCCAGGCAAACAGGGTCTGGAGTGGACCTCCAGTAAACTCCAACAGACCTGCAGCTGAGGGTCCTGACTGTTAGAAGGAAAACTAACAAACAGAAAGGACATCAGTACCAAAAACCCATCTGTATGTCACCATCATCAAAGACCAAAGATAGATAAAATCACAAAGATGGGGAAAAAACAGAGCAGAAAAACCGGAAACTCTAAAAATCAGAGTGCCTTTCCTCCTCCAAAGGAATGCAGCTCCTCACCAGCAACGGAACAAAGCTGGACGGAGAATGACTTTGACGAGTTGAGAGAGGAAGGCTTTGGAAGATCAAACTACTCCAAGCTAAAGGAGGAAGTTCGAACAAATGGCAAAGAAGTTAAAAACTCTGAAAAAAAATTAGACGAATGGATAACTAGAATAACCAATGCAGATAAGTCCTTAAAGGACCTGATGGAGCTGAAAACCATGGCAGGAGAACTACGCGATGAATGCACAAGCCTCAGTAACTGATGTGACCAACTGGAAGAAAGGTTATCAGTGATGGAAGACGAAATGGATGAAATGAAGCGTGAAGAGAAGTTTAGAGAAAAAAGAATAAAAAGAAATGAACAAAGCCTCCAAGAAATATGGGACTATGTGAAAAGACCAAATCTACGTCTAATTGGTGTACCTGAAAGTGACGGGGAGAATGGAACCAAGTTGGAAAACACTCTGCAGGATATTATCCAGGAGAACTTCCCCAATCTAGCAAGGCAGGCCAACATTCAAATTCAGGAAATCCAGAGAACGTCACAAAGATACTCCTCGAAAGAGCAACTCCAAGACACATAATTGTCAGATTCACTAAAGTTGAAATGAAGGAAAAAACGTTAAGGGCAGCCAGAGAGAAAGGTCAGGTTACCCACAAAGGGAAGCCCATTAGACTAACAGCTGATTTCTCGGCAGAAACTCTACAAGCCAGAAGAGAGTGGGGGCCAATATTCAACATTCTTAAAGAAAAGAATTTTCAACCCAGAATTTCATATCCAGCCAAACTAAGCTTCATAAGTGAAGGAGAAATAAAATACTTTACAGACAAGCAAATGCTGAGAGATTTTGTCACCACCAGGCCTGCCCTAAAAGAGCTCCTGAAGGAAGCACTAAACTTGGAAAGGAACAACCGGTGCCAGCCACTGCAAAAACATGCTAAATTGTAAAGACCATCAAGGCGAGGAAGAAACTGCATCAACTAACGAGCAAAATAACCAGCTAACATCATAATGACAGGATCAAATTCACACATAACAATACTAACCTTAAATGTAAATGGGCTAAATGCTCCAATTAAAAGGCACAGACTGGCAAACTGGATAAAGAGTCAAGACCCATCAGTGTGCTGTATTCAGGAAACTCATCTCACGTGCAGAGACACACATAGACTCAAAATAAAGGGATGGAGGAAGATCTACCAAGCAAATGTATTTTTTTAATCAGAAATTTTTTCTTAATGAGGACAGATTTACCAAACTTCCTTGTTAAGAAAAGATGAGTAATGGGTTATAGTCTTTAAAAATATTTAGAAACACTTTAAAAATATGTTAAGTTTACTGACTTGAGAGCCTGTTTATTCTGTTAATATTCTTATCTTGTGCTTTATATGATAGTTGAAATTATTTCTTCTGACCTACTGGGGAAGGAATTTACCAGGTATGACGTTTGTTATTCAGTTAAGTAGTTTGTTGAACTTTCATCCATTTAGTTTCCTCTCATGGGTTCAGCCATCACCCTGCACAGGCACTTTGGTGTTTTCCCACTGCCTATTCAATTTATATTTTAAGCAAGGCTATCAGGCACCATTCGGGTCATAGCTTAATACACAGTGCCACCAATTTGTCCATGCCTTGCCCATTTTTACTCACAAGAAGTTATAACCTAGCACATTTTGTTCATGATGTCTTGGTCTTCCTTGCCTTGCCATTCTTATAACTCTGAATATCTCTTATAATGGAAGCAAGCCTTTTAAAAAATTTTCCAGATGATTTTCTCTAAATTACAAAGAATCAAACATCATGCCCACTTTGAGCTTCAAAGAAGGTTAAAATGTGTCATAGCTAAAATTATGTAAGTAAAAAACACAGCACCAAAAAAATGTGGTGATGGTATTTATATGTGCATTGATTCTGATTAAAACTTGGAATGAGATTCCTGGAACTGGTTTTGGAATACAAGTTCTGATGATTGTCATAGATACATAGAAACACAGTAATACAGAGAATGTGCAAGGAAAAGAAAGATCCAGCCTTCTTCACACAAAGGAAACGTAGGGCTCCACATACCCAACCTAAAACTGGAAGAAATTTTAAAAAGTAGAATTTGAAATAGGATACAGGCACAAATATATTATTTGGAAATAGCTGCCTCTTTTCTTAACCCTACCTTTTTCTTCTCTTTCATATTTTTCTTCAGTAGTGCCAAATTCATTTACTTATCCCAGGCAATTCATCTCTAATCCTTGCCAAGCCAGTTAGGTCAGTTTTATAGTATCTTCCAACACTCTTTCAAAATCTTTTCTTCATACTCCATATGAACTGAATCAGAACATTTCATATAATGCAGTTTTTCCTCCATTGTGATATCCATTACTTCACTTTTCAAAGTATGCTCAAACTATTTTTTAGGGATAGTTTAAAAATTCATAACAAAAACAAGTAGATTACATATTCTAAAGGTTACAGGAAAATTCTTTATTGCAGAAAGGTGAACTCTAGAGAATAAGAACTGTGAACAATAGTAACAGTAAAGCTTGAAGTCTTATTCTAATGTAATGGTCACAAGTTAGGAACACCTGGAGAGGTTTTTTTTAACACACTCATTTCTCTGGCCTCATCCCAGACCATTTATATGAAGTTGAGGCATCTGTAAGAACTCCCCAAATGATTCCAATGAGCAATGAGGTTTGAAACCTACTATTTAATTGATTATAGAGGAAAGGAAGTAAAGTATACCAATGACAACAGTATTTTTTGAAAGTTTAGTGTCTACTTATATATTTATTTCCTGACTCTAAAATACAGACAGTAAATTATAGGTAGTTTTGCAATAGTAGTACTCAAAAATTGAAGAAAAAACTCAAATAGGGGAAAGTGTACCAAAAATGCCATTAAATAAATCTCACCCAATTGGGTGTTCTCTACATAAAAAGTTAAAACTCAAACTATTTAGGATCCATTACACTGTAGTAATGGGAAATTAATGCCATACATTTATTTATATTGTTTGCAAAATATTCTACTTGTTAGTACACACTGATATTATGTTCAGCTGTCCTCTAACTCCTTTGGAAAGAATTTCCAATGATTCTTGCAAAATTTCATTATATTCTCTAAAGAAAAAAATATAGAAAAAGAAAATTTCACAATAATAATCCTTAATATCATAACAAAGCTACTTTGCAGTTTGGCTATTAAGTACTTATATAATACCTACAAATCACCACAGAATTGCAGGCAAAAATGTGTGTGTATACATATTATATATACATATATAGAGTTCCTTTTCAAATTTCTCCAATAAATTATATCCTCCTTTATATGAGAATCCTCATATAAATTCCCCAAACCGATGAGCATGCTAATTTTCATATTACATTCAGAAGCTGAATTCTCCCATTGTTTATAATTCCGAAAATGCTCACACATAAATTCAGAAGATTTAGAGAGAAGCAGCAATGACTTTAAGTTTTCCTTTAATTCCAAATGGAGCACCCTGTTTTCTATCACCTTTAGCCATGTAATCCTTTGACATATTTGGAAAAAAAAATATTACAATTATGTCCCAATACTTCCTTATACCTATGCAGAAACACACAGGAATAAACTCCAATTTATTTACCCTTACCTCAAGACAAAATTAATTAGCACTGAAGGCAATTATACCATGAAGATTTTAATTAAGTGCTTCTTTATGCCATTCTGCCCCCACTTCACTTTTCCTTCCTTTTGCATTCTGGTATCCAGCACCGTGTTTTTCAGACTCTAAAGATCATTAAATTTATATTTTAATGGATTTGTGAATATTTCCTACACTGAATATTTTGAAAGAAAATGGGAATAAGTATCACTTGTTGAACTTGCATGAATGTGAGGGTTGCAATAGTATTCAAACATCAGCTTTTCTACAATATTGCATTGTAACTTGTTGCTGGATGATATATCATGTGCACCAGTTTCCATTTGACTTTTTGGCATAAAACATTCAAATTCAGGCATGAAAAAGCCGAGTATAAAATAATATCAAAGATTTTATTTTATCCAATTTAAGGTATTTCTCATCCCCCAAAAGAGCCCAATATAATATTCTGCAGGTTAGCAGTGCAAAATGGAAGCTAGTCTGAGCTTTTACCATCTGAGCTCCACCTACCACCTCTGTTCTAGAGAGCTTCTGGATTCTTGATGGTTAGGGAAAGAGATTAGGGTGGTTATACAAAAACAAACAAACAAAAAACCCCAACAATATCCTTTTTGACCCATTCACCTGGTCACCTTGAGTGGTGCAGTACCTGGTTCTGCAGAGAGCCTAAGGAGGCAGGCTCAATTTTCCTTGGAAGCAACTCATAATTTCTATTTGAAAATGTAGTAGAATTTTGCATGAAACTCCCAAGGTTGAACTCTCTGCCCAACAGCAGAGCTAGCTAGAGAAGATCCAGGGGTGAAGCACTGGGGTTGCCAAGCAGGAAGCAGAAATGGACGCAGGTAGTGTGACAGCTTCTGTACGCTACCCTGGTTTCTTAGCTTCATCACGCCACCATGGAATTCTTCTCATAATCATATTCATATGGTGCTTTAAAACAACATAAACATATCTATAACTGGCTGTGCAGGATGTCACTCAATCAGTTTGGATTTGCTTTAATATATATAGATTATAATATAATATAATATTTCATATATATATATATATGAATCCTGTACATTGCAGTGGGTGCAAAGATAGTATTTTAATATTTGTACATTTAAATTAATTTTCATTGTTCTTTGTGTTTAACTGCATTTTGAAGTAATAATTAAAAAGTTGTAAAAAAAAAAAAAAAGTGCCTCCAGCTTGTTAAGTGTTCAGCAGCTCATACTCCTCACTCCCATTTAATGTGATCATTTTGTGGGTCCTTTGGAGGTTCCCTTCTCTCCCAAGGCTGAGAAACATTCCTGGCATCTTCCTGTGGGGCAAAAGATGGGCATACACTGTATCTCCAGTGTGCGCCTCAGCTCTGCTGTATGCAATCCCACCGGCCTCAGTGGGTGGATACCCCAGCAGGCAGGACTCTTGGACTGCTCTTGTCAAGAAGACTTGAGCACAGCTACCTCCTAGGCATACCTTCCAGATGACAGAAAAGTTTATCAAACCTGGAAACATAGATAGCTACTGTTCTAGCCCTTTCTCTTCAATCTGTTATGCTAGCTTGCTACAAGCCTACCATTCTTTTTTGACTTTTTTTATGTAGAGTCACAAACTTCTCTCTGTGCCCTTATCACAAAACACCAAGGGGCACTAATTAACTTTGCCTAACAAATTTTTCCATTCCCTGTTCTAGTCTAATGAATGCACTGAATCTGTATAGCCACATTTTTTTTTTTTTGTTAATAGTGGGACAGAAAATTTATAGTTATGCAAAACCTCTTTTAAAAGACAGATGGGTTACAAAACCATTTTGGGCAAGTCCTACATCAGTGAGTCAGGAAACCTTATGTGGAATATATGGATACTTCTTGATTTCTTTTTAGTTAATTTTTAAAACACTTTGGATTATCCATAAGACACTGAAATAACAGAAAATGTACATTTAAGATTACTTCCAAGATAGAAATGAATACTTAAAAATAAATACCAATTCATAATATTATTAATTATTTTAGTGAAACTGTGTTTTATAGCCTTAAAAATTTAAAACTGTCTTGTTAGAAGTGAGAGGGCTTGCATGATTAAACAGATATCAATATAAACATGACATTTTGTGAATACACAATAATGTTTATAAAGACATGCATAACCCCAGTGCAAACTGAGCCCTAATCTGTGAGCACTATCTACTAAATAACATCAGCCTATTTGTTGTTTTCCACAATAACACAAATCATGTCTGTTTTGTTTTATTTTGTGTTATTTTTGAGGAATCAGGAGTTCACAATACATAGTTGGTAGTGTTTCCTATGTATACAAAATACTTACTAGACCTTATCTTCTCCCTAGTCTTTCCCGTGTCCTGACATGTAACTGCTCCGTCGTCATCCCCACTACCCCAGAGGAAACTCTATAAAACCACTTTGGTTCCTATTTCCTATTTTCAAGATTCCATAGGCACCTGAAATTTTTAAAGCCATCACACACTCTCTTGGTTCCAGCAAAAAACCAAACCAAACCAAAACAAACAAAAAAAAAACATGGTTGTTACTTACAGAGTTGATTTTTCTTACAAAGGAGTTTGAAGATTATCAATAACCTATATTTTATAATAGATTTAAATCCTATTAAAATTTTTATAAGATCTTTTTTTCCTAGTTTCTTAACTTATTTTTGTTGTTTAGAGAAGGTACCGATTCTTTAGACATTTAAAACACACCTAAATAATTATCATTACAATCCGAGTTAGTCCCCTGAGACAAATTCTGTATCAGGTAAATGTTAATTCTTGCCTCAAAATCAAAAGCTACAATAAAAAAAGAATTTAAGTAAAAGAGTGATCCTAAATTGACTACACTGCTAACCTGAGAATATGTTTTTAAATGTGAAATAAGGATTCTTGGCTTAGATATAACTTATCATGAGGAAAATTCTAATAATATTCTGTAACAGAAAGTTCAAAAAATCAGCAAAACCTAAGAGTTGTTTGAAGGAAGGAAGAGGAGAGGTGATGGAAAAGTGCAGCTATTCTATTCTGAGATTCTTTCTCACTGGGGGTGGGGAGGGCAAGGACAGAGTGGGGAAGCTATCTGGAATTAGAGTGTCCTGGTGAGGGAAATTGTTTTAGCGCAGTAGCTCATGTTGGAACTCTGGTTATGTGGTTATATGACCTTTATTTTTTTTTAATACAGCTCTTTGGGACCTAATGAACTATCTATCTATTTTTTACTGTGCATTGACTAGTAATTGCCAAACATCCCTGTGGGTAAAAATATTTGGTTTTTACTCTAACCATGATAACTATTTTATTAATAACTTTTTTATTTTCTCTGACAATTAAATATTGCTGCTGGCCTCTGTTGCCCCAGCATCTCAACAGCCACAGTAAAATGAAAGAGGCTTGTTTGAGGGCTGAGTTTCCTACTTGCATTCAAGGCCCTCGGAGGACCATCCTTTCAGAATTTTTCAAGTTAGTGAGTACCGTTTTTACAGATGTATGGATTTCCCACTTACTTCGGGAAGAGGCTATCCCACAGGTATTCTCAAATTCATGGATAGGGACAAGTAGACAGATTACACAAAGTCTTCCACTCCAACATTCCTTTCTCTGTCTTTTGAGTCCTCTCTTTACATAATAACACATAATGCTCAGAATTGTGAGCATCTCAACTTCATTTAATTTAGAACACCATTGAGAATGTGTCACTTTACAAGGACAGCAGAAATTAGAACCATTTGTAGCTACTCAAAATTACTTACTTAATCCAGAGACTCTGGCAAGTGTACAGATAGTAGAAAATTTAGACCAATCTATAGTCCTGATTCTTTCTTCCTGGTTCTGAATTCATTGTATTCATTCTCATGTATATTTCCAAGGTCAGGGCAGATATAAATAAAAACATGCTTGTAATTCTATTTGACATATAAGTCTTGTTCAAGGTTTCATCATGTAATTGGCCCCCAGGAGCTAAAGGAAATGAGGACTAGAAAAAAAATGGCATATGAGAATTGACTTTTCCTTGTAAGATATCTGCCTTAGGGAAAGTCATTATAGGGAATCAAAGGCAAAACAGCCTCACAAAATAGAAGAGGAGAGGCCTAAGGGATTTGGGGATTATTTGAGTCATCTACTTTCTCACTTGGCCAGATTCCAAACTTATGCCCCAGTTTTTCACAGAAAAAAACCCTAATTTTTATATAGAGACCTCATGAAATTCTGGATTCAACTACCGCAGATCAGCAACACACAGGTTCCTACAATGGATTCAATTTTTAGTTGCATTATCTCTACAATTACGAGATGTAAAAAACTATTTTAAGCCAGTCTGACCATTTTGAAAACACAAAGTTCAAACTCTGAGCTCATTTATTTTAAGCTCCTCAGCACTGTTTGAAGCATTTGTTCAATTCAGTGGTTCATATGTATATCTTGTCTTCTTCACAATGGTCTGTGTTACTAGCTATTCAGTAAGCCAAAACCATGGTTTTCATAAGCAAGGTAAAAATTTACTGAATGCCCACTGCAGGCATGTTCCCATGCCCTGGTATAAATTGGATCCTTACGGCTTCCAATCCAAACCATTTCAGAAAAATCAATCCCCATTTCACATATTCTTCAGAGTTGTCTGCAGCCTGTGTTGTGACCAAGCATACTGCACAGTTTGGGGTGTGTGAGCAACAACATCCTTTCTGGCTAGTTTAAACAGGAAACAGATTTATTAAGAATGAGTCGTAGTTTGGCTATCTCTGGAAAAGAGAGAGCCAGAGCACAAAGCCTACCTACCAGGAATCATGTTAACCACTGAGAAGTCTTTTTAACAGAAAACTACACTGCCACTGCTTCTAAGCATCTATGAAATTCAGAATTGTCAGAAGCACTTCCCCTGCCAGCACTGACAAAACCGAGCCATTGCACTTCTAAGATCAGTTTCCCTACAAGGAGCCATTACTTCATATTAACCACTTCTAAATTTTTTTCTTATAAAGGTGCTTCTGATTGCCAGACTCCAAGTTACCTTTTTGGTTACAGCTGCAAGGGAAGCTGAGAAAGAATCTACTTAAATAGAATTAAGCCTGTTCTCTGAAAAATACAGTAAAAAATCATTGTAATTAGAAAAATCAATTAAAACATGTTAATTAAATATAAGGAGATGGACAGAGACATATTCTTGATATTATACTTTAATTTTAATTCAGCTATAATAAAATTAGAATTTCATCTGATATAAAACAAGTTTCAAATTGATTGCAATAAAAGTCAAGTTCGATATGAAAAGAAAATGAAAGACTTTGTAGAAACATTGAAAAGGAAAATATGTAATGTTTTAGTTTTTTTAATTGCAGATGTCATGATAGTATACCAAGAAAACTCAAAAGATACAAGTAAAAATTACAATTAACAATAAAATGTGTTGAAGTATACAAGGATACAAGCCAATTTTGTATAAAGTAAAGACTTTAGTTCATTTCTAGTAGCAAAAGAAGTATAAAATATATAGGTATAAGTTTAGTAAGAAATATAAACTATAGAATAATATATGTAATCTTATAGAGAATTAAAAATAAGATGTAAACACATGACAATAAATCTCTATTCTCAGAAGGGTTATTTTCATATAATAGAAATATTAGTTATGACTAAGAAATGTTTAAGCTTGTGATAATTCCAACAGATATATAAAAAGGGAGAAAATAGGGGATTGCTTTGCTATGTATCATACAAAACTATAGAGCCACTCTAATAAAATTGATTTAGTTATTGCATAGGAATAAATATGTAGATTAATGAAATAGAGGGATCACAAATAGAAAAGAAAATGTGAGAATCGAATAAATAATAGAGGCAATATTTCAGCTGAATGGCAAAGAATGCATGATTTATTCAATAAATTCTTGTGGTGATATTCTGGAAGAAAAAAGTTTGGTAAACCATTGCATGCAAAATACTGAGTTAAGTTGCAAATAGATTATAGATTGAAAACATGTTAATAAAAATATCCTAGAATTGACTTTGGAAGACTGCATGAAATCAAAAGATGGTAGAACTTTTCAACCGAATTAAGAAACTGAAAGTTATAAAATTAATTTTATAAGTAAACAATTCAAGGAAAATAGTTTATGTGTTTGAGGTAATTTAAGCTTATTTTTATTTGAAATAAATGAAATGATTTGGCAGAAAGAATCACAGTAATGGTACACAAAAGAGAGAAATATACTTAAACACACCCACCCAAAGAAGGGCATGCCTTTGGAACACATTAGTAAGTAAACAGGTAGAGATTTCTTTCTGCTAGATAAAAGTATAAAAGAAGAGTGAAGATAAGACAACATTATGTGTGATTAGGAAATTTTAGAGTAGAGGTAGTTACATGACTACTGCTTGACTTTCTGCCTTCTTCCCTTAAAGTACAACCTAAAGTAAATGTTTTGCTCATTGTCTAGTGACTAAGATATTGGAGATATTGATTGGCAACTATGATTCTTTAACTGTGGCCTTAACCTTTGACTGCCTACTTGAACACTTGCAGGGTCAACAATAGACTGATACTTTAGAATTAATACTTCTTATCACTGAACTCGCATAATAATGCCAGTGATAAAAACAAATCATGTCATCATTCAAATTTCTTGTAATATCTGATGAATATCCATTTCAAATATAGGTAAGGATTCATGGTAGAGTAAAAAATAACCTTTCAGTGTGCACTGTATATTGAAATTCTATCAGTCATTGAGGTATAAATGTATATTTCATAATAGAGCAGTAAAATGTTGCAATAATTAATTATGACATCAATCACTGATAATTTTCTGTACCAAAAATATTAGTAATTAACTTAAAAGGAGTTGAGAATATTGAAAAATATTCTCAAGGCTGACAGTTCATACAAATATCTACCAAAAATTAGGTTGACAATTTATACAAATGTTAGAACATATTAGCTCAATATATTTGGGAAGGGTATGTCATCCATTTTGACGTGAGAATATTTATTAGATAATATAAATTTTGTGGGAATTGCTATGTATTACTATCTTTAAAAAAAAACAGCCTTTTTGTAAATCACATACTGTGAAAGAGAAAGGAGATCGTAATGCTTTGGTGATAACATAACCATAAGCAGTATCCCGTGTAAGCAGAGCTAACCAAAAACATAATTCATTTTATAATTGACCTCAGATAAAAAATCATCATTCTTTTAGAATTGTGAACATTCAGTATAGGAAAGAGAGAAGCATTCCAGAATCTATTAGATCTGAGAAATTATTGTCTCTCTGTTATAATGTCATTTTTTTTTAAAAAAAAAAGCAATCAACTACTACTGTGTTAGTAATAGATTATCAATGTTAGTAATTGTTAAGTTTTGTATGACATTAACTTTATCCTTCAGTCTCTGAGTTTGTTGTATGATGAGATCTGTCTTCATCCTGGGTTTTATATAAATATTAATTTTTCGATTCATCCATTTGGCATTCAGCCAAAAAGTTCATCTCTATGTACATTTATACTTTAACAAAACATTGACAATTGAGGAGGAGGCAGAGCAACATGGTGAAATAGAAGACTCCACTGATCATCTCCCCAGCAAAAACACTCAGTTAATAAGTATCTATACAGAAAAAACACCTTCGTAAGAACCAAAAATCAGGTGAGCACTCATAGTACTTGGTTTTCATTTCATATTGCTGAAAGAGGGGAAAGTAAAGGGGACTTTGTCTTGCACCTTAGGTTCCAACACTGCCACAGAGGGGTAGAGCATCATGGGGCCCTTGGGGTTCCCAATTCCCGGACATGATACTTGGACAGCATTTCTGGACCTGCCATGGGACAGAGGGGAGACCACTGCCCTGAAAAGTGAGTCCCAGCCCAGGCAGCACTCACAACAAGCTGACTTAAGAGCCTATGGGCCTTATGGGAATGTCAGTGGTTGTCTGGCAATATTACTTGTGGCCTGGGGTGGTGGTAGAGTGGTGGTTAGGCTCCTCTGCCTTTGGAAATGCAAGGAAAGAGTGGGAAGGACTGTACCCTGTGGTTTGAGTGCCAGCTCAGCTGCAACACAATAGAACACCAAGTAGACTACTTATTTACTTATTTATTTATTTAAAGACAGGATGTTGTTCTGTTGCCCAGGCTGGAGTGCAGTGACACAACCACGGCTCACTGCTGCCTCGACCTCCTGGACTGAAACTCTCCTTGCACCTCGACCTCCTTAGTAGCTGGGACTACAGGCATGTGCCACCACACCTGGCTAACATTTTTTTTGTATTTGTTGTAGAGATAGGGTTTTTCCACGTTGCCCAGGCTGGTCTTGAATTCCTGGATTCAAGTGATACACCTGCCTTGGCCTCCCAAAGTGATGTGATTACATGCGTAAGCCACAACACCCGGCTCACCAGGTAGACTTCTAAAGGTTTTAGACATGGGTCCCTGACCCCTCTATGGCACTCCTTGACCGAATCAGGGCCTGGGGGACCTCACTGCCCTAAAGGGAAAGATGCAGGTCTGGCTGGCTTTGCAACCTGCTGATGGTAGAGCCCCAGTACCTTGAGCGAACATAGGCAGCAGCTAGGGAGTGGTTACAGCAGGCCTTGGGCAAGACCTAGCACTGTACCGACTTCACTTCTGACTCAGTGCCATCATAGTGGTGGTGGCCACAGGAGTGCTTGTGTTACTTCACCTCCAACTTTAGGTGGCTCAAAATAGAGAGAGAGAGAGAGAGAGAGAGACTGTATGTTTGGGAGAAGTTAAGGGAAGAGAACAAGGGTTTCTGCCTGGTAATCCAAAGAATTCTCCTCGATCTTATTTAAGACCATCAAGGCAGTACCTTTATGAGTCTGCGAGAACTACAATTACAGGACTTGGGGTGCCCCCTGAAGCAGATACAGCTTAGATCACAACAACCAAGTTCTTTCAAATATCTGGAAAGCCTTCCCAAGAAGGATGGCTACAAATAAGCCCAGACAGTGAAGATTACAATAAATACCTAACTCTTTAATGCTCAGACACGGAAAAGCACTTACTAGCATCAACACCATCCAGAAAAACATGACCTCACCAACTGCACTAAGTGGCACCAGGGACTAATCCTGGAGAAACAGAGATATGTGACCTTTCAGGCAGAGAATTCAAAATAACTACATTGAGGAAACTCAAAGAAATTCAAGATAACACAGAGAAGGAATTCAGAATTCTATCAGATAGATTTAACAAAGAGATTGAAATAATTAAAAATCAAGTAGAAAATCTAGAGCTGAAAAAATGCAATAGGCATGCTGAAGAATATATCAGTGTCTTTTAATAGTAGAGTTGGTCAAGCAGAAGAAAGAATTAGTGAGATTGAAGACAGGCTATTTGAAAATACACAGTCAGAGGAGACAAAAGAAAAAAGAATAGAAAACAATGAAATAGATCCATAGAATCTAAAAGATAGCCTCAAAAGGGCAAATCTAAGAGATATTGGCCTTAAAGAGGAGGTGGAAAAAGATATTGGAGTAGAAGGTTTATTCAAAGGGATAATAACAGAGAACTTCCCAAACCCAGAGGAAGAAACCAATATCAAAGTACACAAAGGTTATACAACACCAAGCATGTTTACCCCAAAGAAGACAAACTCAAGCCATTTAATAATTAAACTCCCAAAGGTCAAGGGTAAAGAAAGAATTCTTTACTTATTTGCCATTAAAAGTAATGGCAAAAACTGCAATTACTTTTTCACCAACCTAAAGCAGCACAAGAAAAGAAGGAAATAACACATGATAGAGCTCAAATACATCTGGCAGACCTTTCAGTGGAAACCTTACAGGCCAGGAGAAAGTGGTGTGACATATTTAAAGTGCTAAAGAAAAAAAAATTACCCTAGAATAGTATATCCAATGAAAATATCCTTCAAACATGAAGGAGAAATAGAGAATTTTCCAGTGAACAAAAGCTGAGGGATTTTATCAGTATCAGTCCTGTCCTACAAGAAATACTAAAGGAAATACTTCAATCCGAAAGAAAAGAACATTAATAAGCAATAAATAATCACCCAAAGGTACAAAACTCACTGGTAATGGTAAGTACACAGAAAGAAACAGAATATTATAATACTGTAAATTTGGTGTGTAAACTACTATCATCCCAAATAGAAAGACTAAACAATAAACCAATAAAAAATAATAAGTACAAGAAATGTTCATGATAGTATAATAAGATATAAATAGAAACAACAAAAAGTTAAAAAGCAGTGGCACCAAGTTATGGCATAGAGTTTTTATTGGTTTTCTTTTTGCTTGTTTATTTATGCAAATAGTGTTAAGCTGTTATTATGGTAAAATAATGTGTTATAAGATAGCACTTGCAAGCCTCATAGTAATCTCAAACCAAACAACATTAAATGGATAAGCACACACACAAAGCAAGGACCTAGGTCATGTCACCAGAGAAAATCGCCTTCACTTGAGCAAGACGGGAAGGAAAGAAATAAGAGAAGACCACAAAACAAGAAAACAAATAACAAAATGATAGGAGTAAGTTCTTACTAACCAATAATAACATGGAAAGTAAATACACTAAACTCTCCAATCAAGACACACTGGTTGAATGGATGATAAAATGAGACCCATTGATCTGTTGCCTACAAGAAACATGCTACACCTTTAAAGACACACATAAACTGAAAATAAAGGGATGGAAAAAGATATTCCATGCCAATGGAAACCAAAAAAGAGCAGGAATCACTATACTTACATCAGACAAAACAGATTTTAAGACAAAAACTGTAAGAAGAAACAAAGGTCACTATACAATGATAAAGGAGTCAATTCAGCAAGAGGATTTAACAATTTTAAATAAATACGCACACAACACTGGAGCACCCAGATTTATAAAGCAAATATTATTGGAGCTAAGGAGAGAGATAGGCCCCAAGACAATAGTAGCTGGAGACTTCAACCCTTTACTTTCAGCATTGAGCAGATCTTCCAGACAGAAAATCAACAAAGAAACATCAGACTTAATCTGCACTGTAGACCAAATGTATCAAATAGATATTTATAGGACATTTCATCCAAGAGTTGCAGAATACACATTTTTTTTCTCAGACCATGGATTATTCTCAAGGACAGACCATATATTAGGTCACAAAACAAGACTTAAAACATTCAAAAAAAAATTATCAAGCATATTTTCTAACCACAATGAAATAAAACTAGAAATCAGTAACAACAGGAACTTTGGAAACTATATAAATAATGCAAATGAAACAACATGCTCCTGAATGACCTGTGGGTCAATGAAGAAATTAAGAAAATTTAAAAATTTCTTGAAACAAATTATAATGGAAATACAACATCCCAAAACCTATGAGATATGGCAAAAGCATTACTAAGAAAGAAGTGTATAGCTGTAGTGCCTACATCAAAATAGAGGAAATATTTCAAATAAGCAATCTAATGATGCATCTTAAAGAATTAGAAAAGCAAGAGCAAATCAAACCCAAAATTAGTAGAAGAAAAGAAATGCTAAAGATCAGAGCAGAAATAAATGAAATTGAAATGAAAAAAATACAAAAGATCAGTGAAACAAAAGGTTGTTTTCAGAAGTTAAACAAAATTGACTAAATTTTACCTAGAATAACTAAGAAAAAAAAAACAAATAAAATCAGAAATGAAAAAGGAGATGCCACAATTGATACTTCAGAAATTCAAAGGATCATTAGCAGCTACCATGACAACTATGTGCCAATAAGTTGGAAAATCTAGAGGAAATGGACAAATTCCTCAACACATACAACTTACCAAGATCGAACCAGGAAGAAATCCAAAACCTGAACAGACCAATATTAAGTAATGAGATGGACGCTGTAATAAAAAGTCTCCCAGTAAAGAAAAGCCTGGGACCTGATGGTTTCACTGCTGAATTTTACCAAATTTAAAGAACTAATACCAATCCTACTCAAACTACTCTGAAAAATAGAGCAGGAGGGAATACTTCCAAACTCATTGTATGAGGCCAGTATTACCCTGACACCAAAACCAGACAAAGACACATCAAAAAAAGGAAAACTCCAGGCCAATATCGCTGATGAATATTGATACAAAAATCCTGAAGAAAATATTAGCAAATTGAATTCAACAAATACATTAAAAAGATCATTCTTCATGACCAGTGGGATTTATCCATAGGATGCAAGGTGGTTCACCATATGCAAATCAATTAATATGATATATGGTATCAATAGAATAAAGGATACAAAGCATATAATTATATTTCAATTGATGCTGAAAAAGCATAAAATTCAACATCTCTTCATGACAAAAACCCTTAAAAAACTGGGGATAGAAAGAACATACCTCAACATAAAGGCCACATACGACAGATCCACAGGTAGTATCATACTGAATGGGGAAAAACTGAAACCCTTTCCTCTGAGATTTGGAAAACAGGAAGGATGCCCACTGTCATCACTGTTATTCAGCATAGTACTGGAAGTCCTAGCTAGAGGAATCAGACAAGAAAAAGATATAAAGGGCATCTAAATTGAAGAGGAAGAAATCAAATGATCCTTGTTTGAAAACAATATGATCTTATATTACGAAAAGCCTTAAGACTTCATAAGAAAACAATTAGAACTGATCAACAAACTCAGGAAAGTTGCAGGATACAAAATCAACATAAAAAATCAGTAGCATTTCAATATGCCAATAGTGAACAATCTGATAAAGAAATAAAATAAGAAATCCCATTTACAATAGCCACACAAAAAATTAAATACCTAGGAATTAACCAAATAAGTGCAAGATTTCCATAATGAAAACTATAAGATACTGATGAAAGAAATTGAAGAGGACACCAAAAAATGGAAAAATATTCCATGTTCATGGATTGGAAGAATCAATATTGATAAATATCCATACTGCCCAAAGCAATCTACAGATTCAATGCAATCCCTATCAAGATACCAACAAAATTCTTCAGAGACATAGAAACAGCAATCCTAAAATTTATATGGAACCACAAAAGACCTAGAATAACCAAAGCTATCTTAAGCAAAAAGAACAAATTACTTGACTTCAATTATACTACTGAGCTACAGCAGTATAATTGACTTCAATTATACTACTTGACTTGACTTCAATACTTGACTTCAATTCTACTACTGAGCTACAGTAACCAAAATAGTATGGTACTGGCATAAAAAAAGACACATAGACCAATGTAACAGAATAGAGAATCCAGAAACAAATCCACACATCTGCAGCAAACTCATTTTTTACAAAGGTGCCAAGAACATACACTGGGGAAAAGACAGTCTCTTCAATAAATGGTGCCGGAAAAATTGAATATCCATATGAAGAATGAAACTAGACCCCTATTTCTTGCCACATACAGAAATCAACTCAAAATTTATTAAAAACTTAAATCTGAGACCTCCAACCATAAAAGTACTACAAGAAAACATTGTGGAAAATCTCCAGGCCATCGGTCTGGGCAAATATTTCTTGAGAAATACCCCATTAGACAGACAACCAAAGCAAAAATGGATGAATGGGATCACTTCAAGTTAAAAAACTTCTGTACAGCAAAAGATACAATCAACAAAGTAAGAGACAACCCACAGAAGGGGATAAAATATTTGCAAACTACCCATGTGACCAGGGATTAATAATCAGATAATATAAGGAGCTCAAACAACTCTACAGGAAAACATCTAATAATCTGATCCAAAAAGGGGCAAAAGATTTGAATAGACATATCTCAGAAGTAGACACACAAAGGGCAAATGGGCATATTGAAAAGGTACTCAACATCACTGATCATCAGAGAAATGCAGATCTAAACTACAATGAGATATCATCTCACCCCAGTTAAAATGGTTTATATCCAAAAGGCAGGCAATAACAAATGCTGGCAAGGATGTGGAGAAAAGGAAAGCCTTATACACTGTTGTTTGGGAATATAACTGATTACCACCACTATGGAGAAGAGTTTGGAGGTTCCTCAAAAAAACGAAAATTGAGCTACCATAGGATCCAGCAATCCCACTGCTGAGTATATACCTGAAAGAAAGGAAATCAGTATATTGAAGAGATATCTGCATTCCTATGTTTGTTGACAGCACTGTTTACAATAGCTAAGATTTGGAGGCAACCTTAATGTCTATCAACAGATGAGTGAATCAAGAAAATGTAGTACATATACACAATGGTGTACTATTCAGTCCCTGAAAAGAATGAGATGCACTCATTTGCAACAATGTGGATGGAACAGGATATCATTATGTTAAGTGAAATAAGCCAGGCACAGAAAGACAAACATTGCATGTTTTCACTTATTTGTGGAGTCTAAAAATCAAAACAATAAAACTCATGGACATAGATAGTAGAAAGAGGGTTGCCAGAGACTGGGAAGGTTAGTGGAGGGCTGGAACGGAGGTAGGGATGCTTAATGGATAGAAAAAAATAGAAAGAATGAATAAAACCTATACTATTTGGTAGCATGACATGGTGACTATAGTCAATAATAACTTAATTTACTTTTTAAAATAAAGAGTATAATTGTATTTTTTGTAACTCAAAGAGCAAATGCTTGAGGGGATGGATACCCTGCATTCTCCATGATGGGTTTATTTCACATTGCATGCCTGCCTCAAAACATCTCATGAACTCCATATATACCTACTATATACCCACAAAATTAAAAAATAAAAAGCAACGACAAAACAAAAAACATTGACAAGTTAGGTGAATGAATGGTGGATAAAAACTGTTACCTGCATTTTCTTTTCAAAATTCCTCCTATTTCTGGGAAGGAGAATTAGGAGAGAGAAGTAAGAGTTGTCACGAATATGAATAGGAACTTGTACAGAGAAGAAATTTCAAAGGCTATTCCAAGGAGGTTAGAATATATTTTTAAATATTGATAAAAGGATGTTAACCAACTTGAAACAACAAATACAGCTAGCCATCCTTAGCTGGTATTTTCATGTATGCACTGTTCATGAATATGTAATAAGCAGATAATCAAAAAATGATTTTGTTGATAAAATAATCTGCTTGTCTGTGTTAGGTTATATATGCATGTGTAAAAAAGGTATAAAGGTCACACTATAGATTTTCTAGGCAGGTTTAAAACAACTGTATTTTTGGTAAAGTTTATAAAAAGTGGGTACGTTTCAGTTGCTTTAAGAATTTTCTGCTGGAATTGGTGGCTCATGCCTGTAATCCTAGCACTTTGGAAGGCTGAGGCGGGTGGATTGCCTGAGCTCAGGAGTTCAAGACCACCCTGGGCAGCATGGTGAAACCCCGTCTCTACCAAAAATGCAAAAATCAGCCAGGTGTGGTGGCAAGCGCCTGTAATCCCAGCTACTCGGGAGGCTGAGGCTTGAACCCGGGAGGAGAAGATTGCAGTGAGCCGAGATCACACCACTGCACTCCAGCCTCAAAATAGAGCGAGACTCTATCTCCAAAAAGAAAAAGAAAAAATGGAATTTTCACTAGAGGTACTGTGTGTCTATGTTTCCTGTGTTGATTAAAACATGTCTGTATTTCCAGTGCTGATTAAAACAAATAGCACATTTCTTTCTGCATCCATTTTCCTTTACTTTCATTTCTACTTTAGATGCATAGTGTGAGTATGTGTATTGCATTTTTTACTAGTAACCATAGAGGGCTGCTCTATGTTTTCAAGATGGCACCTTGTTGCTGCATCCTCCAGAGGGGAGAAATACATGGTGAAAGTGACAGAAGGGCAAAGAGAAGGGAATGAATGTTGTGTTCCCTTCATTAAGGCAGAAGAGAAGCAGAGAGCAAACCCACTCTCAAGTCCTTTTATAAGGTCCCTAATCTCATATAGAAGGGCTCTGCCATCTTGACTTAATAGCATCCTAAAGGCCCAACCCGATAATACTATCACATTGGTGATTAAGTTTCAACATATACATATTGTTTTATAATTAACATCATTACTTTTTTATAACTCATATTTTAGTTTAATTCTATATTTCTAGACATCCTAGGGTTATATTTAGAATTTAAAATGAATATGCTCCACCTTCCTACCAATGAATGGGGATGAACTGTGCATTTCATATTCTCAAGATTTTTAAACTTCATTTACAATTTGCATCATTCTGGTGAGATATCTGATAATCCTATACATTACCATATACATTGTGCATATGTGTTAAGAAGTAGGCAAGAGTTTATTTGAACGGTTGAATCTCACTGTTATTTTTCCAGTTGCAAACTATCAAGAAGATGCCAAACAGTTATCCTAAGAATAAATAAATATTATAATACAAATATTTTACTATATTTCATAGTAATATGCTTTCAACTTATGTTGTCATTTGACTGTTGGGGAAGTTAGGCATATGGCTTTAATTATTCATTTATTTACTCAGTAAAACTGTGTGCTACTTTCCATAGAGTCAAGGATAAATATTACATCCTTGATCTTCAAGGATGACACTGAAATGAGGAAGCAATAATAATAATAGTTTCAATCACAATGATAGTGGCTTATACTGGTGTGTAGCGAATGCTATAATAACCTTGCAAGTCATAGTGTCCTAGGACTCTGGGAAGGATTATGGGAGGAAGTGACAGTTCTGTCAAATATGAATAAATATCTTCTAAATGAAGGAGGAAGAAATAAATTTTTTTATATAGATGGAACAGTATGTGTAAAGGCATTGACAGAGAAACAATATGAGATATTCCAATACATGCGGAGAGTTTGCATGGACAAAACTGAATCAACATTGGAGACAGACTGAAATAGACTAGTAACAGGCAGAAGGGAAACCAGGAAAACACTTGTGTGCTCATGCAAAAAGCTAGAACTTCAGAGCACTTTATAGTCTAAACCCTTCTTCAAAACTCTGATAAACATATATGTAAACAAATACAATCTAATAAATGATCAAATATTTAAATAATGACTATCAGACAAAACTGTTTCATACAGCCATAATAACATTTCCACCAGATAAATTATATTAAATTATAAAGCCTATTTTGCTCTCAGTTTGTCTGAAATTTCCCCATTAAGTAGTTCACTTTAATCTTGGGTGAAGTAAAAGTTAATTCTTCTGGTTCAGAACTTCATACTAACTTCTCTCTCCCTTTAAAGGAGAATATTTCTTGTTTCTCTATTGGAGAGCATTATTTTGCTTTGATCTCAAAACAGTTACTTAAAAAAAAGGTGTAGTTCTGTGTATCTTAATTCCGAATCTTCCTTGAATTACAAATGGTCACAAACAAATAAATTATTACTTTTCTTATGAAAGCTAGTGAACTTTTATTGTAGTGTGCTTACATGACTTAAGGATAGGAACAAGATAAATATTTCACAGGAAGCACAGATGTCATCACGAAGAAATTATATTGAATATCTCAATTTTCTAGTCATTAGAATTTTAATATTTTTATCATAGAATGAATATTGAAACATATTTCATTCCAATTTTGTTTTAATTTTTTTCAAATCATCTTGGTTTTATTAGAAACTCACATGCTGCCCAGTAATCTTTATGGACTAATAGAGATCACAGCTTTTAGCACAGCTTTCAGTATGAAAGTAATGTTGCCATCTACTCTAATTAAGATGTCCTGTGTTGATTAAGAAACTAGAAATTGCCTTGTAAAAGAAAAATACCTCATTCAAAAGTTTTTCTTTCCCATTAGTAGAAAGAAACAGGTATGATTAGAATTTTATGTTTAGGATGAAATTAGATATAATGTAGAAAAATCAAAGTATGCATTAAAAATAATTGGAAACAAAAGAGGAGCGAAAGACACCAAACATTTTTTCACCAAAAAATGTTTAGATCAATTGTTTGAATCTAATTTAATTATCTTATAAAATGAGTCAAATGGGATAGCAAGTTTTAATCTAATGCTGAGCAAGGCCTTTATAATTGCTATTACACAATTGTTTTGACTTTTATTTCCTAGTGATAGGAAATATCTCTGACCCTGATACAATCCCTTGCTATTAGATTATTTTGTTTCTTTATAAACAATTTTATTTTATTTTTTGAGACAGAGTTTTGCTCTGTCGCCCAGGCCGGAGTGCAGTGGCACCATCTTGGCTCACTGCAGCCTCCACTTCCTGGGTTCAAGTGATTCTCCAGCTCCAGCCTCCCAAGTAGCTGGGATTACAGGTGTGCAGCACTGCACCCAGCTAATTTTTTTTTCATATTTTTATATAGAGACAAGGTTTCACATGTTGGCCAGGCTGGTCTTGAACTTCTGATCTCAGGTGATCCGCTCACCCTGGCCCCCCAAAGTACTGGGATTAAGGGCATGAGCCACCTCACCCAGCCTGTTTATTTACATACAATTTTACTTCATATTTTTCCATTACATTCATCATATTCTCAGGTAACATGACAATACTATTGAAAATATGGGACCCAGATAAAAGAAATATATATTATATACATTTAATTTGTATTATAAAAGGGAATGTCTGAGCCTTTCTCCAGCTATATTAATGTTTGCAAGTTACCAACAGCATGCAGTTTCACTTGTATTACTACAAAAAGTTCTAAATTGATTGCCGGAAACTGATTGGCCCTGTACCAGGTAGCAAATGCATTGAAAGAAAATTTGTACCATCACAGACAAGGGGCAGTTTCTTCTCATTAAGTGGCAACCTTTGAACATTTTCCAACTGATCCCTCTAACATCTTGCTTTTTAATATTCTTGGTCAGTGACATAACATCCCTGATGTGTCAAGCAATAGTGTTCAGTCTGATTTTCAATCATTCTGTACACTACAATCCACATATCTACCCTATTGCTTCACTGTGCACTTTTTTCCTTAAAATTTGTATTCTATCTGAGTACTTTCCCCAATTCCTAAAGCTTAATGAGTCACAGATTGCCTCCTGCCTGCTGTCTTGGCTCCTTCCTCACTGGAACCTTGCTATGCTTTTTCTCCATTTACTCCTAATAGTGCCTTCACATGTTTCTTCTCTAATTCGTCTGTTTTGATAACTTACCTCTTCTGTATTCTGTTTACTTGCTTCCCCTAATATGATACAACATTAGGCTATCTATAGTCTAGACTACTTGCTTTAATATTATTTGCTCAACTACTTTGGACTACAAATTGACAGGAAGAAGATAGTAAATCTTGAAGCTCAAGGCAATTGAGAGAAATAATGTGAAACTACCCCTATTACTTTCAGCCTGACTCATCAAACAGCAGAAGAGGGCATTAGAAGAACTAAAATTAATGAGCATGCTCTTGCTTCTGTTGGAAGACACCTGAAAAGTCTCCAACTGTTATGTATTACAAGTAAAATCTTCAAAGCTAAATTTCTGGCTGCTTAGCAGGAGGCTGAATGTTTAATAGTAAGGTTAAAGATACATTAAATAATTTTTGTGATGGTTGACATCTGTGAAGTCCTCTGGGTCACTATATTCTTTAAGTTGAACATCCATACAACAGTTGGTAAAGTTTCACTCTCTTGGGGGTAACTCAGAAGTGTCTGTGAGAAAATCCCATACATCATTCATACCAGGTCGGAACCCTCAGGAGGGTCTACTGGTCCACATTCTTGTCCCAGCTATCATATCCAGGTGAGTCGGTAACCCTGCTGACACTTTGACCTTACTCAACCCTCTCAGCAGCTCCCTTGTCACCCAGCCTATGCATGGTTGGAAAAAATTAGAGGGAACACTTACCATAGTGACCTGGCAGGATCTCTGTGAGGCAAAGGGCATACTAAAATATCAATGCAGCTCCAAGATATGAATAAATTAGAAAGAGTTCAGAGGACAGACACAAAAATGATGAAGCACTTTAAAAACAGATTTATATAGAAAAACTTAAGGGATTTAAATTATTTAGTCTTGAGGAGTGAAGGCAGAGGATAAATAGAATAACTATCTTCAAATAGTGAAGCAAGTGTACTTTTACTTCCATTGCAAAGAAGAGTACATAATTTTATCATCAGAAATGAATTAGAAAATTTGGTTGTACAATATCCTCACTTGGAAAGAAGTACCTGACTTAGACTCTTTAAATGTGCTCTTTTGTAGTATCTGAAATTTATATAAAAATATGGTTTTCCCCAAGCTATCCCAGTTACATATTCCAGAAGTTGAAACAGATTAAGTTTGATTTTCCAAAGCGCATGTGTATGGCTACACTGGGAACTGTAGACTCCTAAAACACTGGCCTTATCACATGTGGGTATGAATTGCTAGGGAACATCGATTTACACATTTTAAAAGGTTATCTCTACAGTTAGAGACATGGACCAATCCTTCAAGTCATCTAGAAGCAGTAACTAGATGACTATTTTTTAATCAGTTTTTAAAAATGTAGTTAAATATTTTAAAAAATGAAATAGAAAACGATAACCATTATAACTGTTTTTAGTTACACAAAAACATATTGAGATCTGTTATTTAAATGTGTAAAGCACTAGTAAAGCAAATATCCGAAGTGCAGGTGAAACCCACAATCTGCTCTCATTTGAGGGAACATATGCTTTTGGGTGGACCAGTGTTATCAAGGCTAATGGCTCCTTGTTATTGCTCTTTGTTCCAGCTTTGCTCTTCACTTCTAACTTGTAGGAGAGCTTAAATGGTTGACTTGTTTAAAGTGCTTAATTACTCACGTGGTGGCTATTACCAATACAAACTGTCTACAGAATACACAGACAGCTATTGTGTCCCAGCTGACGTTACAATACTAAATGGGACCTGATTACTGTACATTGCTTTTCAATGCTGTTAATTTGCATGTTTGAATAAGTCTATTGGGACTCCATTTTACAGCTATTGCTCCACGTACACTGCTTGGGATCGCTCTGGGAAACGGCATGTGATTGGCTTCTTCTATTCATCAGAATAGAGGGCTTGGAGCTGCTGACACTATGGTCATTATGCATTGTACCTATGGGTTTTGTGGCCCATTACGTATTGGATTGCTACACTTGCCTTTTCTTTTTCCCTCTTTTTTTTCCCTTAGTACTCAGTTTCTGTTTATTATTGAATATTCCTGTTGAATGTGGAGTCTATCATTAGTACATGACTGTTCATTAGGTGTGCAGAAGGGTCTTAAGACAAAAAAATCCCAAAATATTCATCAGGTGGGTTGACAGATTTCTAGAATTAATTTTATACATGTTAATGGTGATTAATTTCTCTTTTCTTAAAACTAGATAATCAAATATTTTTTGCTTATCTAGTTTGCTTGTCTAGTTTTAAGTGACTATTCAGTTCAACTCAGTGACTATTCAGTTCATTCAGACTGTATAAGAAGTTGACAACTTAGTCCCTACAATAAATATTTTAAACTTTGTTTTTCTATTACATGTGTTCTTCAATTTAAAGAAAAAATGAACCCGTTGACTTGGCAACATACAAACCTATTGTAAATGTAATAATTGCCTAATGTATTGAATGTATGATGTACATTAACTGTTCAGATAAAACCAACTTCCAGCATTTTCGATGCTAGAGAACCTCCTGACACTTACTTATATGTGAGAGATTTTAAAATACTTGTGAACAAATTAGCACAGTGCTTTGGACATGTTAAAATTTCAATCATTGATACTTAAAAAGCTTTTTTAACTTCTAATTTTCTTCTCAATTGGCGTTACCTTGATTTTCTGTCAGAAGGATAATGACAAGGTGATTTCAACTTCTATAACAATCTTTGTAGTATTGGAGTGCAGAAGAAGATTTAGAGACTTTGCCTGGGCTCATTGGAAAAGAGCTAAATTGGTGCTATGGGTACCAAAAGAGAGAGTTCAATATTCGTAATTCATTATTTTATGTCTCATTCCTTGAACTTGTAAAGAGATTGCTTTGACTTTTTTTTTCACTTTCATGTTAGTCACTGATGATCCAATTTACAGAAAACAATATGGGTATAGAAAGTTTGTTGGAGAATAAGAAAGACTACATTGCCTAAGAAAACATCAATATTTGTGCATAAAATCTCTAAAAAAATTTAATTGTTAATAGAAAGTTCGAGAGAATGCATTTACCTGAGTTGAACATTTCTGAAGCCATTCAAGTTAGCCTCTCTCTGTCTCATGCACTCTGCAAGGATTGGAAGACATGACCTACAGGACTGTTCTGTACATTCACTGTTATGCATATTTGACCAGGTCACAATACTACTAATTAATACTGAACTGTAGGGCTATGCAATAACAAAATGGATGAAGCCTAGTTCAGCAGATTAAGAAAGCTGTTACTTTCCCTGGAAATGTTTATGTTAAAAGTCAACAAGTAATCATAGAAGAAAGAACATTTACCTAATGGGATAGAATGTTAGAATAGTAATCACACACACACACACACACACACACACACACACACACACACCCCTCATCTGCCAGATCACATTCTTGGTAATGGTTTTTAATTGTAATCATCTGTAGCAGTGGTCCCCAACCTTTTTGACACTAGGGACCTGGTTCTTGGAATACAATTTTTCCAGAGGTTTGGGGATGAAACTGTTCCACCTCAGATCATCAGGTATTAGTTAGAATCTCATAAGGAGTGTGCAGCCTAGATCCTTTGCATGCGCAGTTCATAATAGGGTTCACGCTCCTTTGAGAATCTAATGCCACCACTGATCTGACAGGAGGGGGAACTCCCTCAGCCACTGCTCACCTCCTGCTGTGTGGCCTGGTTCTGAACAGGCCACCACTGATCAGACAGGAGGCAGAGCTAGCTGGACCACTGCTCACCTCCTGCTGTGTGGCCTGGTTCCTAACAGGCCATGGCCCAGGGGTTGGAGACCCTTGATCTATAGGTATTTATTAAAATAGAAGTTTTAGAAAAAACTTAGAAAAGTCTCACCTTTAAAAATACTTGATTCATTTGGTTTTGGGTAGGGCACAGAATCTACATTTCTTTACAAATCTCTATGGGATTCTGATGATCAAACAAGTTTGCATATCCCTAGTCCAGAGGACAAGTTTCAGTATAACTACATAGATGGGTTGCAGTATTCAATTGTTCCTGCATTTTACAGATAAACCAAATAGAATTAGGAAGAGAAATGGAAAAAGGAATAACAAAAGCAGCAGAAATGCAGTTATTGCATTCCTGCCAAGGCAAAATGTGTGCTGCTTAAGAATACTTCAGAAATTAGGAAGTAATCAGATCAGGTAAGCCAGCCCAGGCTACAGAGGCACATATCCAAGGGAGACCAGAAGCCCTACCACAAATGAGAAGGTCTGAAGCAACAGCCATCATTATCGGTGCACATAAATGATGTCTCTGATGATTGCATTGATATGTTTTTCACTCACTAGGTTGATCAAATTAGCTCAACCATTATGTAAACACCATCACTGACTCTATTTTATATCATATATGTATAAGTATAGCAATGCAGAAACTATATATTAGTATTTGGGCATGTGTTAGAAGAAATTGATTTTTTAAAAATAAATATATATGACCTTTCTTGATAATATATTCTTGGTTATTGAAAATACTGCTTTTAAAAATTAATCAGAGGATAGCTTTTTTTTTCCCTAGGTCAAATTCCTAATAATTGACTTATTTTCCTCCAGCTTTACTGTTATAATTGACAAATAAAATTATATATATTTACAGTATACATGTTTTGACATATGCATGTGTTATGAAATTATTAAATCAGGCAAATAAACATATAGGTTATAATTTTTATATGAAAAAATTATAATGCACTTAACACTAAGAAAGATCATTTAAGAATTCAAATGAAGTTAAGTATTTTTCACTCTCTTGTTAAAAAATAATGTCAAAAACTAGTGGTAGGCTGAGGTGGGTGGATCACCAGGTCAGGAGATCAAGACCATCCTGGCGAACACGGTGAAACCCTGTCTCTACTAAAAATACAAAAAAAAAAAAAAAATTAGCTGGGCATGGTGGTGGGCGCCTGTAGTCCCAGCTACTCGGGAGGCTGAGGCAGGAGAATGGCGTGAACCCGGGAGGCAGAGCTTGCAGTGAGCCGAGATTGCGCCACTGCCCTCCAGCCTGGGCAACAGAGTGAGACTCCACCTCAAATAAATAAATAAATAAATAATAAGAAAAAAAAACTAGTGGTGACACATTGGTTTATTAAAATATGTAGCAATGTATGGTGAAAATAATATTCATGATATTTTATTTTCTTAAAACAGAATATTGCAGATTTTAGTGATAGATTTTATTTTTTAGGGTGGTTTTAGGTTTCAGAGAAATGGAGAAAAAGATACAGGGTGCCCATTTACCTCCTCCCCTCCTGCACACAGTTTTCCCATTATTAATTTCTTACATTAATGTGGTATATTTTTGACAACTGATGTACCAATATTGATACATCATTATTAGCTAAAGTCCATAGTTTAAGTTAGGGTTCACATCTTGTGTTGCTCATTCCTTGAGTTTTGACAAATGTACAATATTGCATTTTCACGATTAACATTTCTATTTTATCACTGCATAAAATCTGAAAAGTAGTAAAATCCAGAAATATGCTTATGAATAAAATTTTTTGAATTGTTGCAAAAAGTATTTACCACATTGTATTACACTGAAAAGCCAAACAATCCATCATGTTGCTCAAATTGTTATAGAATGAACTTTAAAATGTAAAAATGTCATTTTTTTCCTCATTTCTTATGGTGTCCCAAAGAAGCACTTGTCCTGAGACCTATACTTAAAGACTAGTCAAAGCAAGTCAGGTAAGTTACTTTTTAAAAATAAAAGTACAATCTTTAAAAAGCAATTATAGCAGAAAAAAGGATCAAATTATAGATAATCTGAAAAATCATTGTAAAGCTTAATCTCAGCTATATTCAAACATCTAACATTTATTAAAATGTTTTATTTTAGATGTATCCTGAATGTATATAAAATATATTTGATTTCCTAGTCCTCAGCATACATTAAACATAATTATGCAAGGAAAATTGATTTTTTTCAAGCAAAACAATGGGAAGAGCAAACTACCTTGATAGTTATTCTAACTATTTGTATTATTTCCACATCATGCTATTTGGATGAAATCATCCTAAATGAATCCTAATTTTAGGTACAAAATATATAACTGATTATTTATCTGGGATACCTTGTTAAAAGTTCTTTTAAATGAATATTACACTCCAATAGTTCAGCATTTTGTGGGCCTTTTGTATTAGTTTTCTATGCAGGCATGTTGAGTAAATCAGTCACCCTTGAGTCTTAACAGAAAAATATTAATTTCACGAAAATGCTTTTCTATCTCCCCCATTGCATTTGTTCTTAAACTGTGGTACTATTCTGGTTTATCTTTGACACTAGTACCAAGATTATAGTCATATGAGTCAGAGTAAAAACTGAATCAGTTACAGATGTAAAGTGATGCATGGCTTTACAAAAAAAAAGAAACTACCTATAAGGTTAGCCTTACTTGTTTTGTGTGGGTTTTCAGAATCTCACCATGAGAATTCTAGGTCTATTTGGGACAAGTGACAGTAAGAAGCAAACAGAATACAGGGGATGAGGGGGCATTTGTTCTATCTCAGATTCTGTCAGTCTGCACTCCTAAACTTTGTGCAAGTAATCATTTTTTACATGAAACTGCAAACCTGTATATAATAATTATTAGAGTTCTAATAGGCTACATATGCTCTTGCTTGAATCATCTGCTTTAGCAAGTATTTATTACATTCTTTATTGTCTTTGTACTTCTTACAATTTCTTTTTCTTAAGAAAAAAATTCTACAGCTCTACTTCAGAAGCTTTTTCAATACAACATAATCACTTCTGAGATAAACTTCAATGTTTTCTATTTTGCTGCACAAAATTAGCTTTCTCTAAATTAGAAAGACAAACAAATATTTTGGATCATTCTGAACTATTTGTAGAAATATAAACACACTCTCACAAAAATGCAATCTTGGATGTTACTAAGACTTTTGAATCTCTGTGTAGTTGTCAGCTCTGTAATGGAATTATCATTGATTGAGTGCAATTTCAACAGACCACACCATAATCTTCTCTATAGACAAGTTTTCTAGTGAACAAGGCAATACAAAAAGGTTTAAGATGAATTATTCACTGTTTAGTATCTCTTTGTGCTCACTGTGCAGCAAAGTGAATTATACAGTAGGTGGCATTTGTCAATAACATTCTGTCAGAGAGAAGCACTAAGAATATGACAAATAGGTGTATTGAGTAATCATGGTTTAAATGTTGAAATCAGTGCTACTAGTCCCTAAAGCATATGTTGAAATAACAGAGGAACTTTCTGGACACAAGTGGGTATATTTAAGACAATGTAATATAATCTAAGAGTTAAGTTGCTATTTTTCAATAAAATGAATAAAAATTGATAATCTGAGAATAACAGGTGGTATTTGACACCACATCTATTCATGTTAGTGGAAAAGTTGCATTGTCTGTCATATTCTCCCTCTTTGATTTCAGTAGTCATGCCAGAAACAGAGAAGACTATGGCAAAGCAATTAAGTAATACCTAAGATGTACTTCATATTAACACAACTCTTTCCTGTAGACCATGGATAAAAACATATAACATAGAGCCACTGAGAGTGGAATGAGGTGGCCAGATAGGTGGCTTTAAGTGAACATCATTTGATCTCTTTGCAGAATAAAAGGCTATAATATAGAATATCAGAATCGCTGGATGAAACTGGTAATTTAAATCAATAAAGTTAGAAATAAATGCATTAGAGGGATGAGTGTAAGTCAAATATATTAATAAAGAAAATAAATAGATAACAATACATGTAAAATGGCTGATAACCTTAAATATGTGTTTAACTGGGGTTTTAAAAAATATTTTAAAAATAGTTCTATTCTTTTGCATATCTAAACGTTCTTGATAGCACCCTACACTTTCCGTGTTTAAAATTTCAATTATTGGATAGCCTTTCCTAATGTCAATGGCATTTATTTTATCCTTTTAAAAATTTAATTCAGATGACCTTTCTTTCAATCCTGAAGTGAGTGAAGAGGAAAACAAAACCTAGATGTGTATTTGTAGATGGAATATTTGTGAGAAGCTGCAATATGGTTTTACCATGAAATCTAAATCTCTGTTCTATAATTGACTATTGTTGTATTGTTGTATGTATCTTTTCTCCTCAAGTTCCTTGCCCTCAGGGATTGCCCATATTTCTTATAAGCAACTAAAATGCTGAAAAAAATACTATCTCATCTTTTTAGAAAAGTATTTATATGTCTCATAACTGGTACTTAAATAAAATTGTTTTTTAGAATGTGTGTGATAGGCAAATGACGCTATTCTCCCTCAAAAGAATATTTTACATGTATATTTTATCTACATACACACATATGTACATATGTGTATATATGGATGTATACACACTTTCTTTTGCAAAGATATTATGTTTTTGAGATAATGACATGCCACTAAAAATAGGAAATATAAAAAATTCACAATGTTTTAAAAGTAAGTTGTATGGGTTTAAATGAATAAAAATTTTGTAGTACAAGCATGCATTAAAACATATATTAGGTGCTAACATAGGGTGTTTAAAGTAAAAAAAAGCTCAAATTAGGCTGTGTTTTATAAGACTTGAAAGCAATTGTTTGAAAAGACAATAGTTCAGTCAATTGAAGGTTTGTAGTAGTTGATGAAAAAGTAGCTTGACATTTTTTGTTTATTTGAGTGAATCAACTCATTGTTTACATCATATTGATAAAACAATGAATCATATTGATGTCATTAATCACATTGATGTCAACCATGAAACAACAAATTCTCTATTCACAGTGACGCTTAGTATGGAGTGATCATCAACTTACTGGATCAATTTCATGTCAAATGAACATGACAAGACTCCTGAGCACATTAGATGGCTTATGCCATACTTAATTATTCCAATTACATAGAACATGTTAAAATAAATATAGTGATGGGGAAAAGATGATGTAACCAATTATGTTAAAACCTAAAAGCAATTATCATATACATTATTTTATTTTCCATATATAATTGGTTATAAAAACTAGAAGTAGTAACAGAAAGTTGTAATGTAGATTTTTTTAATGTACAAAGAAGTAAACAGGATAGGATGGGATTTATCTAAGTAGAAACATTTATATGATGCTGAATTCATTATTTGTGATGGTGACAACTTGTGTGTCTCATTCCAGATTTTTCAGCCTTGTTTTCTTTATCTGGATATAGACAAAATATAATAGAGCAAGCCATTTGCTTGCCAGGACTATTTGGTGATCCTATGAGTTAAAGCACATAAAATGACTTTATTAAATTAAATCAGAGTATAAATATGATAATGATTATTGAGTATGTGTTGTTACGTTGATACGGATATGGCTCCACTGCCTTATTTTTAAAAAATGAATGTTGAATATTCCTAAAGATTTGTTAAAAGTGCACAGTACTGCTGTGATAGAATGAAACAAGCTTGGCAACCTATGCTACAAAATTGTTGTGTGTTTGAAGCAATGTTTAAACAACATGTAACAATGGCAGTGGCATAGACTATTAGGTAAATTAGTCTAATAGAGGAATCAGATTACTACATAATAGGATTATGTGAAAATCAAGTGTACAGGAGGCTGAAAAGTTTGAGCATTCATAAACAATGCTTATTTATCTATCATCACTCCATGTTTAGAAATGCAAAAAATGAAGAGTTACATTTGTTTTTAAAAATCTGTCTTTTAGAATGTAGTAGTATATTTACATTTATTATTAGAAATGTGTAGCTATTTTTAGTTTTTTCTTGTCTTTTTTTGTAAATTTTATTTTACTTTTTATGGCTTATTTTTTCAGATAACTGCCAGTTTTATTTCATCTTTCACAAATAAAAGGCACATTTAAAAATATCAAAGCATAATGTCTTTTTGCTTTTATTATTTATTAATCATCCTCATTAGAAAATATAACTGAATCCTTAGACATTTTATTTCATGCAGAGTGCATCTATTCATTTGAATCCATGAGTAATGTTCTACCATCCTGACTGTCATTTAAAATCCTATACGAAAGCAAGAGAGGTGGAATAAAAGAAGGGTATTTCAAGAAAACCAGAGGAACCTGGAGAATGGTGTATTTGTCAAGGCTATGTCATTGAAAGCCACAGCCGCTATCCTCATTGAATTTACAAACTATACTTGGAGGTAAACACATAATTCTAGTCTTCATTTGAATAAAATATATTGAGATGATGTAAAGCTGGAGGTTTTATCCATATACGTAAGAATAACATGATGATATCCCAGTCAAAACATAAAAAATTATATGTATCTTTGTAATGATGAGGAACAGGAGGTCCTATCATAGAATAGACAATGGGATTTAAATCTCAGAAATAGTAAACATTTCAGGAGGGTTATTTGGCACTGCGTACCAACAGACTTTCAAAACTACCTCTCAGGAATTTATCCTAAAGAAATGATCAGGCAAACATACAAAGATACATGTAGTAGGATGGTCTTTGAAGCTTTATATGCGAGGAAAAATTTTTGAAACAACCAAAATATCTAACAATACAAGACTAGCTACATAAATTGTTATACGTGGAATGCAGCTGTGCAACACTAAAAACGTGTGTGGGCGGGAGTTGTAGGGCAGTATGCAGTATAGAGGAAGACCGGAATAAATAGTCATTATATTTTTCAAGTAAAATAAGCACATGAAAAGTATATATTCTAATCAACTTTGATTTCATAATTCATCATCTTAATGCTTTGAGTTTACTGGATGCATCATGCTTTTTAAAAGATGGTTCCTAATTATTTTATTAAATTTTATTACACAAATTTATATTACACTAAATCTATTATTTGAAAATGTAATGTCTAAAAAAATCAGCCATAATTCTGTCATTCAGAGAAAACTAGATTTACTATTTTGGTATTTAATCTTGCAGGTATTTACTAGGTGTATGAAAATATAGAGAAAATATCTGATTTCTTTACATTTTGCAGTTGATACACTATATAAAAAGTCACTGTGTTTTCAAATACCAACATAATTCAATGTGAATATCAGACTTTAAATACAAACAGAAGTGCAAATGTCAGGATCCTTGCACTTTAAAAGCAGGTGGTGTTTACTGCCTCATGCTTTTTAAACGTCTTTCTATCTTTACTAACAACAAGGTGGGTGGTACTGCAAGCTGCTATATATTTAACACTACTCTTTAACCTTAGAGAGCTTATAATATGTATTTTTTGATGACTAATTCCTAAGGTGAATCACTCCCAACTGCATGGAAACATTCAGTCTTATTTTGAAGAGAAAAAAAAAAAAAAACCTGCTGGTTTAATCAAGATTATATTGTTGGCGGGGAACTAAAGCCAAAAACAGATTTTTGTTTTATTTTCAAAAGAAGGCATTGGTAGGATGACAATTTAACAAGTATGCAGCTGTAGGTGTAGTGACACCACCTTTGAAGCGTGTCTTCGTAGTACAGTTGACTTAACTAGTTTGATTCAAACCACTTAGATAAGGTAAGCAGCTACATGCTCTAGGCAGAGGATGAGAAAATATTATTTATATTATCGTTTATAGGTATAGATTAATAATAATAGCTGTTTTATTAATAGTACTAAAAACTATATAATTTACATAATTAGCTAATTCTGACATTTACCTTTAAACAAGATTTCTCAACCTTAGCACTATTAGCATTTTGGACCAGATACTTGGTTGTTGAATGTAGGGGATTATTCTATGCATTGTAAAATATTTAATATCAACTTTTTTTGGCAGCTACCTGCATCATCCCAGTTGTGACAATCAAAAATGTCTCCAGGTGTTGCCAAATGTCCTTCTAGAGGGCAAAATTACCCCCAGCTGAAGCCCATTGCCTTAGATTCTACCACATAATTTTCTTTTTATACTGTGATAGGGCTAGGTAATAAGAAGGAATAGGGACTTTTTCTATATTTAAGGAAGAGGTGGCATCTCCATATTCTTTAGAAAAACAATGCCTTAGGTCTGCCTGTCTGTCTAGCCAAAAAATATGTTTGCTGGGTCACAGTGAAGAAGTTTCTATGAGGATGGTTGGTCTAAAGCAGCAGTCCCCAACCTCGCACCAGGGACCAGTTTCACGTAAGACAATTTATCCACAGAACCGGGGGCAGTGGGGGATGGTTTCTGGATGATTCAAGCACATTACATTTACTGTGCACTTTATTTCTTTATTATTACATTGTAATATATAATTAAATAATTATAAAACTCACCGTAATGTAGTATCAGTGGAAGCCCTGAGCTTGTTTTCCTTCAACCAGATGGTCCCATCTGGGCGTGATGAGAGACAATGACAGATCATCAGGCATTCGAGTCTCATCAGGAGCAGATAACCTAGACTCCTCACACTCGCAGTTCACAATAGGGTTTGTGCTCCTACTGAGAGGTGACAGCGTGCTGGCAGCCTCGCAGCCCTGGCTCGCTCTCGGCGCCTCCTCGGCCTTGGCACCCACTCTGGCCGTGTTTGAGGGGCCCTCCAGCCCCCCGCTGCACTGTGGGAGCCCGTCTCTGGGCTGGCCCAGGCCGGAGCCGGCTCCCTCAGTTTGCCGGGAGGTGTGGAGGGAGAGGCACCGGCGGGAACCGGAACTGCGCACGGCGCTTGCGGGCCGGCGGGAGTTGCCGGTGGGCGTGGCCTCCGCGGGTCCCGCACTGGGAGCGGCCGCTGGCACCGCCGGCCCCAGGCAGTGAGGGGCTTAGCACCCAAACCAACAGCTGCAGAGGGTGCGCGGGGTCCCCCAGCAATGCTGGCCCACTGGCGCTGCACTGGAATTCTCGCCAGGCTTCAGCTGCTTCCCCGCGGGGCAGGGCTCGGGACCTGCAGCCCACCATGGCTGAGCCGCCCCACCCCTGCCATGGGCTCCTGCGCAGCGGGAGCCTCCATGATGAGCGCTGCTCCCTGCTCCACGGAGCCCGGTCCCATTGACCGCCCAAGGGCTGAGGAGTGCTGGCGCCCAGCAAGGGACTGGCGGGCAGCTCCAGCTGCAGCCCCAGTGGGGGATCCACTAGGTGAAGCCAGCTGGGCTCCTGAGTCTAGTGGGGACTTGGAGAACCTTTATGTCTAGCTAAGGCATTGTAAATACACCAGTCAGCACTGTGTGTCTAGCTCAAGGTTTGTAAACACACCAATCAGAACCCTGTGTCTAGCTCAAGGTTTGTAAATGCACCAATCAGTGCTCCGTGGGGACTTGGAGAACTTTTGTGTCTAGCTAAGGGATTGTAAACACATCAATCAGCTCTCTGTAAAATGGACCAATCAGCAGGATGTGGGTGGGGCCAGATAAGAGAATAAAAGCAGGATGCCCCAGCCAGCCATGGCAACCTGCTCAGGTCTCCTTCCACACTGTGGCTGGTTTGTTCTTTTGCTCTTTGCAATAAATCTTGCTGCTGCTCACTCTTTGGGTCTGCACTGCCTTTATGAGCTGTAACACTCACCACAAAGGTCTGCAGCTTCACTCCTGAGCCAGTGAGACCACGAACCCACCAGAAGGAAGAAACTCCCAACACATTCAAACATCAGAAGGAGCGAGCATCAGAAGGAACAAACTCCAGACGCGCCACCTTAAGAGCTGTTAACACTCACTGTGAGGGTCCGCGGCTTCATTCTTGAAGTCAGTGAGACCAAGAACCCACCAATTCCGGACACACTATGAGAATCTAATGTCACTGCTGATGTGATAGGAAGTGGAGCTCAGGTGATAATGTGAGCAATGGAGAGCAGCTGTAAATACAGATGAAACTTCGCTCACTTGCCTGCCCCTCACCTCTTGCTGTCCAGCTTGGCAGGTCCGTGGCCTGGGGTTGAGGACCTCTGGTCTAAAGCACTCACCCAAATATTTATTTGCCTGACTTTTTGCTCTGTAGATTATCCATGGAGTAGTTTTTTTTTTTTCAGGACATGATCTGGATATGTAGTATTGAAAGCAACCCAATAGTCCCATTGGTAGGAGTTTTTTTTTTTTTAAATAAACATAGAAATTGACCCTCCTAGTCTTAAAGCTTGACACTTGTATTTGTTTTATCTGAGTTCCTACCTCAGGAAATGACCTTCAGACCTCTCAAAGTATCAAATAACTGAAATTCACCAGATCATGGCATGCAGACAAGGAGATGCCAGACCCCTCATTCATCATGATTGTTCCTCGCCCCTCCCTAGTTTCAGTTTTCTTACACATTGTGAAATTTCTTCCCTGCTATATAAACCCCTAGCTTTAGTGCTCAGGGAAATGGATTTGAAACTGAGCTCCCATCTCCTGGGCTGCGCTGCAGCACCTGATTAAAGCTTTCTTCCTTGGCAGTATTCATGGTCTCAGTCATTGGGAGCAGCAGGACCTAGACCAAACCCCTGATGTTTTGGTAACAGTATCCTTAGAGTTCATAAATAACATAGTGCCAAAGGAACATGATTACTAATAACAAAATTTTACTAACTGTTCATGTAAAATTTAAGAGATTCATTAGCTTCTTTATGTAATGCTTGTCCTCTGATTTTTCATTTTCATTTAATCTCTTTTGTCTACAAATTCTCAAAATATCAACTTCAGTTTTATCTGCTTGTCACATCTTTTATGTTTTTGACATCTTCATGAAAATCACCTCTAAGCTAGCTGTTGGAAATAAATTGAAAATACATTTATTAAAAATAAAAGATTCAATAATCTACCCCTAGTACACTAAATAAGTAATGTTGATGTATTTGGTTGTTTGTGGTAAAGACGATTCTCATCACTCATTTATTTGATAAATATCTTCTCTTTTTGTTTTTTGTTTGTTTTGTTTTATGATAGAGCCTCACTCTGTCACTCAGGCTGGAGTGAAGTGGTTCCATCTTGGCTCACTACAACCTCCGCCTCCTGGGTTCAAATGATTTCTAGGTCTCAGTCTCCTCAGTATCTAGGATTACAGCCACACACCACCATGCCCAGCTAAGTTTAGTTTTTTTTTTTTTTAAATAGAGACGGAGTTTCACTATGTTGGCCAGGCTGATCTCAAACTCCTGACCAAGAGTGATCCACCCTCCTCAACCTCCCAAAGTGCTGAGATTACAGGTGTGAGCCACCGTGCCCAGCCAACAAATATTTTCATTGATGCCTCTTATTTGTCAAATATGGTCATTAGTACTGGGGATATAGTACTGAACCTTTTCTGCACTCAAGAACCTGCAATGAGAAGAGAGAAAATCATATTATAGTGATAATAGGTGTAAATAATTACAAGATGCTATATGAAACCACTTCAGAGGGACAGTTCATCCAGCACTGGGAGTTTCTTGAAGGAATGTAATCATCCTTTCCTTACAATTCTGTATTCAAATTTGAATTCTTAAATATAAGAAGCGCTAAATAAATTTACTTCCCAGATTCTGGACTTCCCGCCTACTATTATATAAAAGACAACTCACAGTTTATTTATTCTCAGGAAAATTTTACTGACAGGTTAAACCCCATTCTTCCTGTTGTTTGTTTGTGTGTTTGTTTGTTTTGGAGACTTCTAATGTGAATATAATTCCCAATGGATATTACAAAAAATAAATATTTCTTCCCAGATAATATATGTACACTGGAATTGTCAGTCTTGTGTTATCATTAGCCTCTCTTATGACATCCATTAAGATTCTTTTTATGAAAACTATTTGCTGGGACATTTTAATAAGTAATTGCCTATTCAGCAGATTTGCTAGCTTGAGTTTTTCCAACAGTGGTGCCTGGTCTAAGAAGAGCAATTCCTCCATTAGAACTGCTTGAATTACAGACGATCAGTATGAGAAAAATATATTTGGAGCAAACATGAACAGTAAAAAAGGAACTCTTTAGATCAGGAAACAGTGTTTTCAATTTTTGCTACTGGATATTGGCTAACTTCTAATTAAAGGGACTAAAAATTGAGGCACTTAAAATTGATCAAAGAAAATTTAGTATATGCATCGAGTGTCCCAAATTTGCCTCAGCTGTATAATATGAATTCTTTTCTATCTTAGAATATTTTATAGTGTTTTATGGGGAAAGAATGAAGCTAAAAATTAAATTCGTGTCTTTATTGCTGTTTATTCTCTTATAGATTCATTTGATCGTATTTTATTTATGTGGTTGGTTTTTCTGTTTTTAATTTTTTTTTTTGCACTGATGTTAAATATTGCTGAGGATGACTTAAAGCTGTACTCAGGGTAGCAAGAATACTTTATCATAGAGAGGGATAGAAAATTGTAATTTTCTAGTGCTACATGCATTAGTATACCAAGAATCTATAAAAATAAAAATAATATTCTGAGATGAACTGTTGGAGAGAAACATTAAAAGAACCTTCATACCAAACTGTGAATGATGTCATCTGTTACACACGCACACGCACGCACACACACACACGCAATCTCGACAATGAGGAGATATTAATGTAATGCAATATAAACGTATTTGGAAAATCATTGAATAAAGTTTTCTCTTGGTATCTGGACCTTATGCTTTACTTTGGGAAATTGGAACCTGACTCTTAAAAGAAGTTGACCATTCTAGGTATTTCAAAATAGAATGGTTTATATATTGACTAGTTACCCTTAGATACCTAGAAAGACTTAACTTCTGAAAGCTAAAAGTCACGTTTTATAATATTTTTCCAGAAAAAAAATTATCCTCATTACCTATCTGATAAGACTTGCTATCTGATTTGGTGATTTGATGATATACAGTTATAGTGGAAAAACATCGTTTTTACTTATTTCAAGTCCCTTGCTAGTTTGGCTTTCATGTGATAATTCATCACTTGGTGATAATTAAAAACAAACAAACATCTTATAAAAGGGAGAAGAAAGTTAAGAGAAAACCTGTAGAAACTGCCATCGCACGCAAACACACAATATTTTAAAAAGTGGACTCATTGGCTTTAAATAGACTTATTCTCTGCCAGATATTATGTTTCGATTTATACAGAGAATTATCAAGTAATCCACCAAACATTCTGGGGGTGTCTTGAGAAATCATGGAACATGGGAGAGATGCTAGAAAGTTGAAAGTGATCAGGCATGAAGGTGCATTTCAGAATTGATTGCCACAGATGTTTTATAACAAAAAGCAATAATTGGTTTAGTAGAAATGTTTTATGATATCTTTGAGCCAAAGCTAAAAGACAACCCAGTGAACGTACTATTTGTAAATATGAGCAATATTTTAAGTGCCACATGCTATCTTTTTAAAAATGAAGATGATGGGCCAGCCATGGTGGCTCACACCTGTAATCCCAGCATTTTGGGAGGACGAGGCGTGTGAATCACTTGAGGTCAGGAGTTCGAGACCAGCCTAGCCAACATGGTGAAAGCCTGTGTCTACTAAAAATACAAAAATTATCCTGGCATGGTGGTGCGCACCTGTAATCCCAGCTACTCAGGAGGCCGAGGCAGGAGAATCACTTGAACCCAGGAGGCGGAGGTTGCAGTGAGCCAAGATTGCACTCCATCCTGGGTGACAGAGCAAAACTCTGTCTCAAAAAAAAAAATAAATTAAGATAATGAAGTTATGTGGGGTAAGTTTATAAATGATAGTGATAAATGTTGCACCATGCATTATCATCAACTTACAGACCTTGATTAGTACAGTGTCACAGGGTCATGTTTAGGTATATCTCAAGAGTTTTATTTGTAGCTTGGATAATAATATACAAAGTATAATTATAAAATATGCAAGTAATGTGTTATGAAGGAAAGAAAATAGGTTAAGGATATGAATCAAATAAACGTCTCAATAGCCTTGTAAAAATACTTGCAAAGGAAAAATAGAGTGTTTTAGTTGTGTACATAAAAATAAGTTGTACCAATTCAACATCATTGTGGTAATAGTTTTAAAATTATAAGCACAAATTATTTGATACTCACCTATTTAAGTAGTAAAGCTTAATTCCCCTCCTCGTGAGTGTCTTAGGCTTAATGACTTTCCTCTAATCACTGTAAGATGACAGCAGTGATGGTAAGCCACTTCTGTTATTAAGCTATTTAAAAACAGGAAGTCCAGTTTTGGGTGCTGGTTTTTTCTTGCATCACTTACTCTGGAGGAAGCCAGCTGCCATGTCATGAGGCAGCCCTGTAGGAAGGCCCACATGACAAAAACTGAAGTCACTTAGAGGATCCTGATCTTCAGAAATTGTGAGATATAGTCAGTATTTTTGTCATTACATAAAAATGTTTTTAAAACAAATGTTTGTAGCTGCTTAGTTTTAGGAGTAATTTGGCACGCAGCAATCCCTAACTAATATAGTCAACATTTTATTTAGTAGCAGGATGTATGTAAAAATTATAAAATGGGGTTATGAGTACCTTAAAATTAATATACCTTTCCACTGCTTTAGTAGACAGATAATACATACAATGAGAATCACACCTTACTCCGTGTTGAGTTTTGAGTGACACATTGATAAAGGAAAAGGGTGATGTGGACTAAGTGCAACTAAGTGTTACTAGGAAGAGTTTGGGAAGTTTAGCCTTGTGAGGAAAATGTGGTTAGGCACAGCGGAACAATGAACATTGTTCATTGTTTTATATACATGAAATATCAACATATGAAAAAGCAAAAATATTTTTATTGGTCAACATGGAATATATGCGTTAATTTTTGCTCAAAATAAGGATTTTTTATTCCAGCTTACAGAGAATGGGCTGCTTGAGCAGTAATTTTTCTATCATTAGAGATATTCAAATATATGCTGAGTCTGTGTTATTGAGAAATTTAGAGGATACAATTTTAAAAGACACTTTCAGGGCTGAAATTCTATGAAATAATTATATGCTTGTGGATTATTTTACCTTGGCTATATGGTGGTAATATTTAAGGAGGGTAAAAAAATACATATGCCAAAGTTGTCCTCAGACCAACTGAATCAGACTATATGGTGACAGGGCCTGGTCATCTGTCCTTTTTTAAGCTCTCCTTTTGACTCTGAAGTGCAGTCAGTGTAAAATGATATTGATATATTCATTTTTTGGATTTTAACTTATAAAAGTAATATTTTATACAAGTCATCTTGTATATGATAGACTTTCACTATGAAATGTTATTACATATTTAGAAAACAAAAGCTTATCAAAAGTAACTAATTTGACTATTTAAATGCCTAGTATATTTTTGTAGTCATCAAATTCATTAAAAATGGCATTAAAAATGGCATTCATTAAAAAATGTGAAAGAATAATTTTCAATAGTTTGTTTGTTAGCTAGCCCGAAAATAAATTTAGGAATTAAGCCAGGGTAGCAATAGTAATTAAAAATTACAGCAAATATTTACTGAACAGTTACTGTGTGATCAACACTATACTGAGGATTAACAAACAATTACTTATCTAAGTTGTATAATAGTCATGAATTAGATATTATTATTATATTCATCATTGTTATATTTAATTCATATCAACTAATGACTAATGACATATATTAATATATCATTAAATTAATTACATTTGTTTTGCCCATATTCATTATATTATATTCATTCATTCAATTACTAAATTAAATTTATATATGCACACATAGACACAAAAAACTGTACAGTATTAAAAATGTGTCCAAGGTTGTTCAAAGTGTAATTTTTGGAGCAACTACTTGGACCTAGGCATTCCGGGCCCCAGAATGCTCACTCTTGACCATTATATTAAAGTTATTCATGCGGAACATAGCAATATCATTTAGCATAAAGGTTTCCTGTCTTTTTTTTTATCCCATCTGCCAAAGACAAATCTGCATTTGTCCGATAACTTCCTCTGAATTTTTACTTTTTGAAAAAGAAGGAGTATTGCTTCCTAAGAGAGCAGCTGCTGTCAATTTGAGGAATAAAAAAGATGTAAGTAAGATAAGAGAGAAAACAAAAGAGGACAGGAGTCCATGTCTGGACAGTGATGACTCCAGGGTAGCCTTGAGGTGTAAACAAATTTTAGGAGAAAGGGAAGAGGTGTTACAAAATGTTTCAGGTTATAAATGGGGCCTCTTTGATGGAAAGGGTTCAAATATGCTGTGCATCTGAATGATTTTATACTCTTCTCTCTTTCTCTTGACTATAAGCTTCTTGGCAATGTCTTTTTCATCTTTGTTTCTGCCAAAGACTCAGAGAATGCATAGAACTTTCGTGACGGCTCAGGTTGTCAATATATTTAGAACAATATAGTGACCACTGTATCACTGATTCATTAAAAGGATTTGAGGCTATCACCTATGCATAATGGGCAGTAAAAGTAAAGAAAATCATATGCAGTTAAGCTAGAAGAAATACAGAATGAAATATTTTCTTTTAGCATATCATTATCATATTAATGCTATTTTCAATAGCAGTTAAGTCCCCAATTCCAAAGTGTGAAAATTCAATTTTTAATGCATTGCACTTGAGTATAAAACTAATTTTTAGTTTTGCCCTTTTCTTATATGAATTAAAAGAAGTAAAAAAACCTCTAAACCCAATTTTAAAAATTAAGATTGAGGTCATTTTTAAAAGTAGTTCATTATTCATTAACTTGTGAACACAGCACTGGTATTGTTATATGATTACGGTACACTTATATAGCATTTTTTATTAGCAGACTAAATTAACATGTATTTTACAAGTATTTATTAGCTATTCTGAGAATTGGATGAGTCACTTTAAGTTGCAAAGAATAAACCAAAGCCATTATTGCTATTGTTTCATTGGATGGTAGTGCTATTATTACTATCATGAATAATAATGATTCATAGAGCATTGCACATGTTTCCATCTCAAAATGAGAGCTTTTAACCATGTGTGATCATCAAGATATAGTCTATGCCTCTTTGTAAACAGCTTTAGAAATAGCTGTGTCTGAAAGATTCATTTGTGGTTTATGTGATTGGCAGAACTCTTGAAATACAAGCCGCATTACTTGTAGGGCATTTTTGACAGGCTGCCACGACCTGAACACAGTGAATCTGATGGTCAATTCCAATTCTACTTAGGTTGTATAGATATGGATGTAAAGGGATGTTAGGTCACTGTGGCTGGCATGAAGCATAAAAAAGCAGAGTCCTCAAGGAATTATTCTCAATTGAAAGTGGGATACAATAATAAGAAAACAATTCTAGACAAAATGAATAGAAACAGCAAGAGAAACAGAAAAAAGGAGGAAAAGAAAGAAACAATAATATTTAATAGTAATTTTTTGGGGAGTGGAGAGGCTTATTCTTGTACATGTGTGTGGAGGAGGGAGGACTGGAAAAGAGTTTCCTAGAATTACTGAGAAGTTAAGATACGAATCTATCAATTTCTGATAGATATTTCAGCAATCACAACACAAATGCATAATGGAAATCATCAATATTTTTGTTAATTCATTGTAGTCATTAAGACTGTAAATTAAAAAAGAAAAGCAATTAAGGCATTTGCTGTATAATTTGCAAGATATTCAGAATTAGATCAGATTAGATTAGATAGAATGAGACAAGTTCTATAGAACTTGTGCAAGCATACACATGGATATAAATTTTCTATATAAAGGCTTAGGTTGATGTAAGCATGTCAATAAGTTCAGCTTTAAAATGTAAATTTCCTTGGTCTGATAAATAATGTCTATGTTCCGTGTGGATTTGAGAAGCATTGTCTAGAAAATGTTATTTACAAGACTAGAGTGATGGGATTTCTGGGACATATTATGGTTTTTCAGATTAGACACAATTAGTCAGAAACCATAGTTTTTTTTTAATCAAAATCTAAGATTTGGGGGCCCTCTAGCCAACAGGTACAGTGTTTCTACAGGATTAGACTCTTAATTAAGTTGATGCCATGTTGTTAGCACTCTATTCCTTCTAAAGTATGTCAATATAAACTTCTAGACCAGAAACATATGCCTAGACCTAACAAATTTTGTCCTGAGAAACTGTCAGTCTTAGTCTTATTGCTCAGCTTCCTTCAGCAATTGTGAGGTTCCAACTTGCATGTCAATTGTGTTTTTTGGATGATTCCTTGGGATTACTAACAAGGGTTGTTTAAGGATGAGTCTTGATGACAGGCCTAACAAGTTTCTTAGTTTTGAAGAGTAAACCATAAGCTTAATTATAACTCAGTCCTTGTAAGATAATAACAAAATTTCAGCAGCCCTGTTACTTCTAAATACTGATTGATTATAAACCAGTGATCACAGCTTAAATTGTACACATCAATATAACAGGTAAAAAAAATCATGTCATTATAATAACCTCATTCACTTTTTCTAACATGCCAGGAAGGCACATTTATTTGGCTATTTATTATTTGTTTTTATTTTTTCTGGTCCTTTTTCTGTATGCATGTTACCTCATCTTTCATCTGAACACAACTCCTTTCCGTCATATGGTTCTCTTCAGCCTGTTTTAGCAAGCATCTTTTAGTCTAAAGAAGTGGAAGCACACTTCAATCTAGATTAAGATATGCCACTAGTCACAGGTTTCAAAAAGAGCCAGTCTCCCAAGGGTTTGGTACCAGAAATTATAGATTCCTTAGGACCCAGGCAGGGATTTCTTTCCTTTGCTCAGCTCTGCTCATATCTATAGACTCAATTCAATTCTTTCTTTTCCTCTCCTACTCTTCTCTCCTATCTCTCCTCCCTCTCTCAACTTTCGACTACCTAAACTGTTTTTAGTAGTCTACTATGCACATGATCAAGATGGGCCAGATTTAAATTTTCTAAGTTTTAAAAACTCTATTCCAGCCTCTGATAAATTAACTAGCTGCCTCTTATTCCTACTTCAAATTTCTCCAGGGAGATCATCGGCCTCAGCTTGGATCAAGTATGTCCCTTGGCCAAATCAACAGCAATTAGGAGACAATGCCATGGAATAAAATCACATCTGCAAAGGTAACACACAGGTTAATGGGAGATCAATTCTTGGCAGAAACCCTAACACCTTTGTGTCTGTAACTGTCTCTTCTTTTTCTATTGCCATTGAGTCCATTTCTTGGTCTAAAAACTAGTTTAGTTAATTTTTCTATGATATCATAATGCTAGTATTATATTTTGAAATACATATAATTTATAATTTATTTTACATTTAAAAAGTATTTTTTTATAATCTCTTAGTGCAGGATATGCATTTCCAACAGAGTTCCTTGTCTGCTTCTGTCAATTTTTATATTCGTTTATTCTGGTGTTACAACTTCCATTATTGGCATTTTACAGGACTATTTTATCTTCTGAGATTTTATTAGGAGAAATTCTTACAGAATATATCTTTTATGTTAGTCAGTGCTATCTAGAGAAACAGAACCAATAGAAGAAAGAAGGAGGGGCTCTTTTAAGGATTTCACTCACATGATTGCAAAGCCTGGCAAGTCCAAATCTGTAGAGTGGGCTGGTAGGCTGGAGACCAGGGTGGAGTTGACGCTGCAGCTTCAATGCAAAGGCAGTGTGCTGATGGAATTCCTTCTTGCTCTGGGGAATCAGTCTTCTTTTGCTTAAGGCTTTCAACTGATTTAATGAGGTGCACACATTTTATGGAGGAAAATCTGCTTTCCTTAAAGTCTACTGATTTAAACATTGATCTCATTTAAAAATACTTTCACAGAAATATCCAGAATACTGTCTAACTGAATATCTGCTTTGTTCTAATTAAGCTGACACAAGAAATAAACCATCACACTTCTGTTACAGATATTTTGATAATTACATTTATTATAATTACTGAAAGTTGAAGAATAATATTGAGATGATGGGAGAAACAAAAAAATGTAAAAATATATTTGCTTAGAATGTTACCTAAAATTAATTTCGATCAGAATTTTTTTATCAACAAAATAAAGTCTAAATATTGTCTTGAAATAATAATTACAGAGGTTAAAGATCAAGTTTCAAGCCACAAGCATGAGATAAACATGGTAAAAGGAGGTGAAAATAGGAAAAATACTAATTCTTTGGTTGATATTTTTCTCAATTATAATAGTAATGAAGTTAGATTACATGGGCTCAAATTCTTTCCTTTCTTCTCAAGCCTTTATTTAAATCTATTTTCAATCTTGCCTGGTCTGACTAACCTATTTAAAATTTAACTCATCCTTACTATTCTCTGGCATTCTTCATCCCTCCTCCATCCTCTGCTTTTTCTTTTCTCCCTAGTACTTCCAATCTCTTTACATATCCTATAATTTACTTATCTTTAGCTTATTGTTTATTGTGCATATTCCCACCACTATAATGCAAATACAGACAGGGCAGATATATTTACACATTTTATTTGCTGATGTATCTTCAGTATCTAAAACAGTGTCTGGTGCATAGAAGATGCTCAATACAAATTTGTTGAATAAATGAATGCACACATTCTCCGAACAACAACGAGTCAATCAGAACATGTCACTTTCCAGTTTTCTAATTGCAAAATAAAATAACTTTTTTTCTTAGACTTACAAAGCCATGCATGAATTGCTTCCACTTTCTTCAGGCATTTCATCTCCTTGACGTAAACGGACTTTCCTGTTGCTTCTTAAATATGCCAAAATTTGTTGTTACCTTGGGGCCTTTGTACCATTCCTTGAAATATTCTCCAATTGATTTTTATCAATGCGATTTTATTATTCAGATCTAGCCAAAAATATTACCCTTTTAATGAAATCTTTAAATTGGCTCACCAATCTGAAAGAGCTATGAGTTACTTGATACAACATCACCCTATTTTACTTATTTACATAGAGCTTAACTGACTTTCTTTTTAGTTTGTCTTTGTTCTTGCTATATGCAATAAATCACAATGAAATATTGCTAAATAAGAAAGCTACACAAAATTAAATCAAAAATTATGGAAGTCATCTGAATGTTGAATAATAGGTGAAATTTGAAAAGTACATTGAATAATGAAAATAAATTGAATGTGTTTATTTGGAGAAACTATGTCCCTAAAGGGTCATATTGTTGAGTTTATTAAGAAAATTAAAAGAAAATAGAAAAAAGATATTGTGGAAAATGAAAGATTTAAAAAAACTGTATACAATTCTAATTAACAGTAGACAAATCTGACAGGTAGCCATTTAGGCAAATAACTAAGATGACAAAAAAAAAAAAGAAAAAAAACAAAAGAAGATGACCTTATAACAGTAAATAAATTTAATGATCTGTGATAAATATATTTTTAGTGAAACAGTCATGCACTGGATAACAACATTTCAGTCATTGATGGACTGTGTATACGACAGTGGTCCCATAAGATTGTAACAGAGCTGAAAAATTCCCATCGCCTGGTTATGTCATAGCCACCATAATGTCATGTCATAGCACAAGGCATCACTCACATGTTTGTGGTAACGCTGGTGTAAACAAACCTACTATGCTGCTAGTCATATAAAAGTATAGCACATACAATTATGTATAGGGCATAATACTTGATAATGATAATAAACTACTATGTTACTGGTTTATGTATTTATTGTACTACACTTTTAAACATTATTTCAGAGTGCACTCCTTCTGCTTATTAAACATAAAAATTGACTGTAAAATAGCCTCAAACAGGTTCTGCAGGAGGTATTCCAGAAGCAGGCATTGTATCATAGGAGACAGTGCCATCCCTGTTATTGCCCCTCAAGACCTTCCAGTGGGATAAGATGTGGAGGTGGAAGACAGGGATAGTGATGATCCTGACCCTATGTAGGCCTAGACTAAGGTGTGTGTTTGTGTTTTAATTTTTAACAATGAACAGGTTTTAAAAATTAAAAAAATATATTTATAAATAATAACATAATAATGGGTTCATGTTTTAAGCTAAACGTTATTACACAAAAGTCAAAAAGTTAAAAAAATAGCAAGTTTATAAAGTAACAAAGTTACAGTAAACTAAGGCTAACTTCTTATTAAAGAAAGAAAATTTTAAAAATAAATTTAATGTAGGCTAAGTGTATAATATTTATGAAGTCTACAGTAGTGTACAGGAATGTCTGAGGCCTTCACATTCACTTACAGCTCACTCACTGACTCACCCAGAGAAACTCTACTAGTGAAAGCTCCATTCATGGTAGGTGTCTTATAGAGGTGTCTCCTTTTATTTTTATACTGCACTTTTAGTGTACCTTTTCTTTCTTTTTTTTTTTTTTTTTTTTTGAGACTGAGTCTTGCTCTGTTGCCGGACTGGAGTGCAGTGGCGCGATCTCGGCTCACTGCAACCTCCGCCCCCTGGATTCAAGCGATTCTCCTGCCTCAGCCTCCTGAGTAGCTGGGACTACAGTCACACACCACCACACCCAGCTAATTTTTTGTATTCTTAGTAGAGACAGGGTTTCACCATGTTGGCCAGGATGGTCTCGATCTCATTACCTCATGATCCACCCGCCTCGGCCTCCCAAAGTGCTGGGATTACAGGCATAAGCCACCGTGCTCTGCCTAGTGTACCTTTTCTATGTTTAGATATGTTTAGATATACAAATACTGTTGTGTTAGTTACCTACAGTGCTCAGTACTGTACTTGCTGTACAGGTTTGTAACCTAGAAGTAATGGCCTAGACCATATAACCTAGATGCGTGGTAGGTTATTCCATCTAGTTGTGTGTAAGTCCACTCTTTGATGTTTGCACAAGGATAAAATTGCCTAATAATGCATTTCTCAGAACATACCATTGCCATTAAGCAAAAACATGATTAGATTTTCTTTTCAAAACACATTTAAATGATAAAAACTGAGCCTCATTTTTTCTTAAACTTGATTGTACTTCCCATCTCTAATAATAGATTGTAATTCTCATCTCTTATAATAGAAAACAAAGTAACTTCTAATACGGAGTATGAGTTATTTACCTCTCCTAACTCTTATGAAAGCAAACAAACACACACTACACTTATTTTAGTGTCACCATTAAGATTTTAACTTTCCCTCTTAAAGAACTTTAAAATAAGACTTTGAGTGTATTTCAATAAAGAATGGTTATTGATCTACCAAAGTTTATGCCAAAATTAGAAATCACAATTATTATTCCCTGATACTATGAGCATAGCTCATTTTCTCTTTTTCCTCCACAAATGTTTCTTTGCTTGATCTTCTAAAGAAAAAGTCCATTTGAATGTTAATTCTGCTAATATGACATGTGAATTTCTTAAATAATAGATGATATAAATGGGTGTAGAAATATAGCATAACCACAGCAATATGAAAAAAATGCATAAATGTGCACAGTGCTCATGAAAAATAACAAATAACATGTTTAAAATGTTATCTAAAACAATTAATAGCCTAACTGCTTCTTTTTTTTTGAGATGGATTCTTGCTCTGTTACCCAAGCTGGAGTCCAGTGGCGCAATCTCGGCTCACTGCAACCTTCTGCCTTCTGGGTTCAAGCAATTCTCCTGCCTCAGCCTCCTGAGTAGCTGGGGTTATAGGCATGCACCACCACGCCCGGCTAATTTTTGTGTGTGTATATATATATGTGTATATATATACATATATATATATGTATATATATGTATATATATGTATATATATGTATATATATATATATATTTTTTTTTTTTTTAGTAGAGACATGTTGATCAGGCTGGGTCTCGAACTCCTGACCTCATGATTCACCCGCCTCAGCCTCCCAAAGTGCTGGGATTACAGGCGCGAGCCACCGCACCCGGCCAACTCTGCTTCTTGACTAACAGAATACCCAGATATAATCCCACAAAGAGATTTCATGATTTTACTTAACTGGAGTTCTAAGAAATAAATATGAGAATCAGGTTGAATGTGGCAAAGCTATAGATTGTGAGAAAGGAGTACTTGGATCAAGGATGTTTGAAGTATTTGCTTTATAAGAACACAATGATGCCTAACTAACTAGATTGAAACATCTACAATGGAACCATCTACAAATGAGCTGGCTGACAGCAAAAACCGAGTGTCAAGTTTCTTTTTGTTGTTGTTTTGTTTTCTTTTCTTTGAGACAGAGTCTGACTCTGTCACCCCGGCTGGAGTGCAGCGGTGCCATCTCAGCTCACTACAACCTCCACCTCCCGGGTTCAAGGGATTCTCCTGCCTCAGCCTCTTGAGTGGCTGGGATTACAGGTGCCTGCCACTACACCCAGCTAGCATCAAATTTAAGAGAGGTCCCTGATGTGATTTTGGAAGTACAATGTCTTGTTTAGATTACCTATCAATTCATGTGTAGGAGGAAAGGGCCAGCTAGGGGACTCAACGTTGACTTTGATATCCATCTTCATTCATTCATTCATAAATATTTATTCCAAGGCTTTGGCATGTGCTGAACAAAGCATAAAGAAATTAGCACTCTTATGAAACACATATCTTAACGGGGTAGAAAGACGATGAACATGGTAAGTAAAAAAATGGTAGATTACTTAATAATGGGTATTAAAGGAAAAAGAATACAAAAAAAGGGAAAACAATACAAAAGAATACAAAATGCAAATAATACAAAGTGCAGGTATAAAAGAATACAAAATGCAGAGTAAATATGAAAAGTTTAAGTAGGTGGTCAGGGAAAGCCTCACTTGAAAGGGAGACTTTTGGGTAAAGACATGAAGGAAATGAAAAAATTAGCTATGTAGATATGTGCAGGAAGAGCATCATAGGCAGAGAAAAAAGCAATTACATATTTTTTTGTTGGCTGATCTTGCCTGGCACATATAAGGAATGGAAAGGAGACAAATGTGACTGAAGTACATTGAATGAGGAGAAATGTAAAAGATGGGGTCATGGAGGAAATGAGTAGCCAGATCAAGTATGTCTTTATAGGTTGTGATAGTTTGAATGATTATTTCTAATTCCTTATTACTTCTTCTTTCCACATCCTTTGCCAGTACAGTCATATGAGCTGGTCAATGCAATGTGAGCAGAAATGACATTATATATCTTCAAGTTTAAGCTTTAATATGCATTACATGATTTTGTTCTCATTCTCGTGCTTCTGCCATCATCATAAAAAGAACATGGTTTATGTAGATCGCTTGTCACAGAAAGAGGAGAGATATGTCAAGTAGATGTGAACAAATCTGGGGCCTGGAGCCAAGTCTGATGAAGTCCAGCCAAGATCAATAGAGAAATTTGACTCCCAATCACCTGCCCCCTCCACCACCACACACAGTCAAAGCACAGATAAGCAAGTAAAAACAAGAAATAAATACTTATTTTAATCCACCAAGGTCATTGTAAGGATAGTGGCTTTTTCTCTGGATGATATTAAAAGCCCCTGCAAGGTTTTGAGTAAAGAAGTGAAAAGATAAACTTATATTTAAAAATATCTCTTCATCCTGTTGTATTGAAAATAGTGTCCAGGTAAAGAAGCTAGGAGTCTGGTTGGAAGCTATTTTGCTAATCCATGTGAAAAATAATGATGGCCTAGAAAAGTAGGGGAATGAGGGGTGCAAAGTATAAAAATTGGGTGTATAGTGTACAATAGGATGTGTTGATAAATGTATTGAAGAAAGCAATAGAGAAGACATCGATAGAAATAAAGAATACAGAGAGACAGAGATATAGCGACAAAGACAGGGATGAGGAAGAGTGGGGGAGGGAGGGAGAGGTTATGGACAGAACAAAGGGTTTGAACTTGAAAAACTAGAAATGTTCAGCTACCTTCTAGAGAAGTGGAGAAAACTGCAAGAAACCACTGATTTGAAGAAATGGGGACAGTATCTGTAGTATTCTGTTAGTTGTGGTGAATTAGAGATGTTTTAGAAATCCAAATAGTTATGTCTAGTACATAGACATTTGTGTCTGGAGGAGAAAGAAGAGTTCCAAGCTGGAGATGTGAGTCATGGGCTTTCTCTTCGAGGATTTTGCATGGGGCCAGGAAAGAAGACATATCAATAGTGAAAGAAATTTATTTGTTTGACAGCTTCAGTTTCTATTGCACTTTCTATCTGGCATAACCTAACATTGTTTGATAAAGCTATAAAATCATGCTTTACTATACTTTCATCCAAGAAAAGCTCAGTTGGTTTCTCATAGTTAGTTGCTCAACCCTCCTTTAACACATCTCTTCATATTATTATTCTTGGTTCTCTGTAATATATTTCTCACACTTTCTTTTCTCTCCTGAAGCAGCCATTCATATCTCCACTTCTGTTTCTCTCAATCTATGATCTCATTTCAAATAGAAAAGATGAGTTTGAGCAAGGAAGAAACTAGTAAGTGGTTAGAGTATTGATGGCTTCATGTGGTGTTAGGGGAAAGGACATAAAAATTCCCTAATTATTGCTATTGTGTATATAACACACAAAGAATGACAAATGAATACCAATATATTAACAGTTAGACTTGTGTCTAATTTTCAATTCCGTAGAATATTGGTAAAGTTACTTTGAAGTACTTAGCTAAGGGCAGGAGTCTAAGACAGGCCATCCCTTCCCCATAAAGACCCTAGCCAAACCTTCTGACATTTCTGTCTTCTTGCCCTACACTGCCTCAGCTGGTAGAAAGGAAACAGAAAAGAAAAAGCTAAAAGAGCCTGTATGTGACAGGCTGAGAGGCTATGTACCACTTGCTTCATGCGGGGCAACAAATACAAGAAATTGCATATGGAAATTAATTTATTTTTAATGCCCCATAATACTGCCTGTTAGTAAATGTGACTGAATCAATAACTCAGGCCCTGATCAGGGAAATGGATAATCTTTCTTTGGGGAGATGAATAAATCAGAGGTTTCAGCAGAGTCTTTAGTAGATGGATGGCCATTATCCCTCTCTTACAGTTTGTTCTTTCCTTAAACTGTTTCTATATCTTTATCCTTTTAACTAAATCCAGTGTCATTATTTGTGTTTCAAATGTCAAGCTCTATGTGTCCTTGAATTACCTCTAGCAGTATGTACTATTTTCTTTATGCTTACATCTATCTGGCATGCACCATTCATGTAATCATTACAACAAACCTGTGTTTTAGATATTGCTCTTTTATACATTTTACAGATGAGGAAATTTAGGCATAGAGAAATAAGTAAGCTTCCTAAAGCCAAACAGCTAGTGAATGACATAACTAGGGTCTGAACCCAGGCAAATTGTGACTTTATAGTTTTGAACAATGTGTAAACAGCCTTATTTCTAGTTTCTTTAATTGTATGCTCTTTTTTCTTTTTTCTTCCTAAACTTTAGCTGAGATCACATTACTACATGACATGTTTCCCTTTGATTTTCCTACACTCTCAAGTTTCCACCCTTTAAGTGTGTTTTCTTTATTACTCATAAAGTATTAGCTTATGACCTTATTCCTGTTTTGGGGATGTAGGCTTTCTGTTTTGTGTGTAGCTTGCCACCACACCTTCTAAATTTGGCACTTCTTTGAAATTTGATTTGTGTTCTCTGAAAGATACACAACACTTTCCCAAACATCAAATTCAGTGGGATTTTTTGATTCTTCATCTTTCTTGATCTTATTAAAGTAATGACTAAGAGAACATGGCTCCTGGCATTAAAAATGTCTAATTCTGAAACATGAATCCATCATTTTCAAGCTAGGAGAAAAATGGCAATGTCTAATACTCCACTATATCTCTACCACTGACATTCCTCATAGTAATTGGTTTAGTAATATTACCCTTGCATGGTTCTTACGATCATTTAATAAAGGCTAGCAAATATGCATATGAAGAATTACCATTTTTTCTTAACATTAAAAAAAATTCTGACACACGCTTATAAAGTTCTTCACTGAAATAGCTGTCACCTTTTCTGCTTCTTCTTTTGACACTGCCTACACATGAATCTTGGCAAAAGCTTTGTCATTGGACTGCTTTTTTTCTTTCTGTAAAAATTTTACTCTCTGTGATATCATTCACTTTCAAAGCACCGTCACCTTTATGCAGAAGACTTCCAAATCCACTCTTGTCACAAGTGTTCTCTCTGAAGTGTCAAGTCCATATTCTCCATTGTCCCCTAACATTTTTCACTTGAGTTTTCTGTCAGAACATAAAAATCACAGTATACACATAAAGAGGGAAAAAATCAAGAGATTTCCTTCTAAATCAATTCTTGCACTTCAGATTTTATTTTAATTTTATTTTTATTTAGATGGAGCTTTGCTCTGTCACCCAGGCTGGAGTGCAGTGGAGCGATCTCGGCTCACAGCAACCTCTGCCACCTGGATTCAAGTGATTCTCCCGCCTCAGCCTTCTGATTAGCTGGGATTACAGGTGGATGCCAACACATCCGACTAATTTTTTTTTTTTTTTTAGTAGAGACGGGGTTTTGTTATTTTGGACAGGTTGGTCTCAAACTCCTGACCTCAAGTGACCCACCCACCTCGACCTCCCAAAGTGCTGGGATTACAGGCATGAGGCACCATGCTGGTCAGATTTTATATATTTAATGTTACTTTTCTCTCTGCCACTGAAGATTGATGCCATCATTCACCTGCCACCCCCCATCAGCCACCTAATCTAATCATAAACATATAATATTAAAACTGAAAAGAACTGAGAGTTTGTTAGCCCACTGCTTATCACAGATGAGTAAACATAGAATTAGATATGCAGCTACATGTGGGGAGTCAGAACGAGAACCAAGTTTCCCAAACCCCAAGGCTGTAGTTATTTCCTGTATAAAAACCTGAATCTGTTACTATTCTAAATAAAGTTATTTAGAATAGTTAGAATACATGTGTACTGTAGTGTATATTTATGCTGAGTCCACTGTTTGTAAGACAGACTCACTTCTTTCATTTATGTGTTGTGACACTATTACCTGGAATACCTTCCTTGTCATTCACATACATTGCCCTTCAAAATTTACTGGATTTTGAGTGTCATCGAGATTAATAGACAACTAACCCTTTTGGACTTTAAGCTCTTTGTGGTCATAGCCTATTCATCTTTCACCCACCAAAACATGGGAGGCTAGTGCTTGACCCACAAGTATTTGCAAACAAACTATTAAATATGCAGTGTCAACTTTAGGCATAGGTCGATGTGGAAACCCAACTGATAATCCTGACTTTCTCTGGGAGAAACTCTTTGAAGAAAAGAAGAAAACATAAACAAAAAGCAGAATATTGTGATTTACCTGAGGCATGCAAGGTCAAATACACATCAGTATGGCATAACTATCAATAATATTACTTGAGCACCTGCTGGATACTAAGTGCTGTGAGCTATAGATGGCAACAGAGAGAAGCTATAGTTCTTACTCTTGCTAAGCTCCATAGTATGATATAAATAAAAGACACACACAACCAGATAGATCAACCAATACAAGGTTAAATGCTGAAATTATGTATAGAGTAAGAAAAGTTGTGGCTTCCTTTGGCCGCATATGGCTCCCCAGAGCTATTTACTTTCCAAGGCAGGTGAGAGTTCTTATGGCTATAGAATTTCTTAGCCTAGATATTACATTATGTCCCTCTCATATGTTATGATTTATTAATAATTAAAACCTATCCTTCAAGAAACTCTGACACTTGCATAAACAACTACACTCTGCTTCATATTTATAGATGCAAGCTTGAAAGTTTAGGTGTAGCAGTATGAGAATTGGTTATTTTATCTTTTCAGTTACGTTTAATTATATGTGCCCTTACCTTTCAAAATATTATTTATTGGCTTCCTCAGGTACAATGGTCTTCTAGAAGTTAATACATCAAATTGTTATATATCCTCTTAATTATTCCTCTCTGATTTAGTTAGAGGCTGCCACATATTGTAATGCTACTTCAGGATAAGAGAATGCGTTCTTTTCTATTAGTAACAAAAGCAATTACTCAAAGGGAAACACAGTGTCTTCATTCTGCCTATGTTCTGTTATCCAAATTACAGTTCCACTTTTATGAGAAACAGCTGGTCTCAAAATTGCTAGCTTGTTGTAGTTGCCCAGTGATTCACTTCATTTCTGAAGTTAAACCTGTTTGATTATGCATAATTGTTATTTATGTAGGTTTATGAATTTCAGTTATTTCAAGACTGTAAGAACTTGGTTCATATGTTTTGAAGGAGGAGCCAAGCTGTTTATATTCTCTGAACTCTGTGAGTTTAAGAAAATCCTCACTCTGCCTCCAGCACTGGTTGTCAGATATTGTATTTTTAGACTTTTATTTTCACCATGTATCCCTGTTCTTAGAACACAACCGTGGTGAAGATATTCAGCCTTTCATCGAGAACCTGAGGAAACATGTATTTTCCTGATCCCGAGTCATTTTGTCTCTTTTGTATATGTACTTTACCATTGTAGATTCACAAAATTAAACTGATTATTTTAGGGATGATTTCTTTTATGTCTCCTTCTGACACTGACTCCTTGAGGAAAGTGACCATGCCTGCCTTATTACTTTGTACAATCGGATGAATGAATGAATAGATTAATAAATGAATGAAGCTTTTGGTAGTTTTTCAGCACTGCCTTATTGCTTTTCACTGCCGTTGTCCAGCCAATTCCTTCTGCTTCTTTTAATCAATGTCGTAACTCTCATTACCCCATGCCTTTTCCAAGGCATCAGCCACACTCAAGTATATACGCTGTCATGGTCAGAACAGGAGTTAGCTTTTTCCATTCTTTTTTTTTCCCTTTGCACAAATGAGGAAGTGTATTGTCACTCTTTAATAAAAAAAATTACAGACAGCAAAGTTTTTCATTGAAATGTCATATATCACCATTATCCACTCTCTTCACCCTTTTTGCAAGTCGGAAGTCTTTTAACAAAGCTTCCTTTCTACCTTTTTTCTCCCTTCATTCCTGCCTTCTTTCTTATCTACTTCCACTTTCTTTTTATTTTCATCTTTCTTTTTCTCTTCGTTTATTATACCATTATGTAAAACTGTTCATTTACAGAAGGTAAGACCCTTTATGACATATATAGATAAGCACAACTATGTGTATATAGCCCAGCTCTCTGATGTTTATGTGCCCGCTAAAGTATAGTCTTCTCCATAATCCTTTTTCTTGGCTCAATTTATGCACTTGGGATGCTGTTTGCTTTCAGAATAGGTTTTAGGCTCTTTGTTAAGAGTTTTGCCTAGGAAGTAGGACTTCCTGCTTGTTTTCTAGTCATTTGTGTTAGTCATACTGCAAAGTGGAACAATGAACAAGAACCATAGAAATGCTCCCCAAATTATATTTTATATAAACTTCAGATTATTCCTGCAAAAACTCTACCTGCAAATTGCTACGGCCTTGAATATCAGCACTCATCTGCGTTCAGTATATTCTTTAATATGGAGATTTGGTGATACTTCTTGGGAGCATTCTGGGTGATGCAGTAAAACCCATTCCCAGCTTCCTACACTTTCTTTTGAGTTCTGTCATCTTATCTCACTGGCCCTCCCACTTTATAATAACATATAGTAATTATATATTTTTTATTTTAAGTCTTATATTTGTTTAAAAAACAGCCTACGTGCCTTAGAATAAAATTCTGATCGAATCAGGAAAGCAGAAGAATAATCAATATTTTGCTTTTGCAGGAGCCAAATAGGGACAGGGTAAGGGAGCTAGTGGAGTCACATTCACAGCATGTAGTTAGGAAACTATTGTCATCATTAAGATATAGAATATCCTGGTCAAGAGAAACACAGCCATTTACTAGTTCAAGGTTCTTATCATTTACTGTATTCTGTGATGATTAAAATTTATGTCCAATAGTGATGCATATTCTTCATGTCGCAGGTATAACAAAATAAGAAGAATTAAAAAACAAAAAAATTCGGTATTATGAATTATTATTTTTGCAAACAGCCTACTAGTATGCTTCATTATAATGGAGTAAAATTATATAGTAACTGATTCAAATTTATTTTATTGTAAACTTTATCAAACAGCAGTAGTAAACACTCACTGCATGCTCAGGCTTCTAGTTTGCTCTAAACCTATCATGGCTATATGCTCATGTGGAACAGTTCACTGGCCATCATGTAACTTTATTAGAAATATTATTTCTAATATTCTGGCCGGGTGCAGTGGCTCATGCTTGTAATCCCAGCACTTTGGGAGGCCGAGGCAGGTGTATCACTTGAGGTCAGGAGTTCAAGACCAGCCTGGCCAACATAGTGAAACCCTGTCTCTACTAACAATACAAAAATTAGCCGAGTGTGGTGACGCATGCCTGTAGTCTCAGCTACTGGGGAGGCTGAGGCAGGAGAATCGTTTGAACCCAGGAGGCGGAGGTTGCAGTGAGCCAAGATCCCAACACTGCATTCCAGTCTGGGCAACAGAGTGAGACCCCGTCTCAAGAAAAAAAAAAAAAAGGAAAAGAAAGAAATATTATGTCTGAATTATTTATTGAATTACATATGATTCTAGTATCTATATATAAACTTTTCAAGCAATATTCTTGTTTCACTCTTGTTCTCCTTGCTTTGTAAAATTTAACTATTAAAATTATAAATGACATAGTCAATATCTGGGCCCATATCAGGTTATCAATGTTATTACCATGGTAAATAGATAATTGCTTTATCATGTTCTAAAAATTGTATTTAAATGACATGGTGATATTGAATAAAACAATATTTACTTTATTCATGAAAATTTAAGAAGAAAACATAACAAACATGGAGAATGAATGGCAGAAAAAATTTAGACTAGACTATTTCCTAACTGATCTTCTAAAATCTTCTAAACTTATGATAAAAGTACTGGCACTATTCAGTTCTTTTGAATATAATCATAATTGCTTCTTTTCCGAATATTGCCATTTATGGCAGTTAACTTAGAATTTGCTGTCAAACAGGAAAAAAATTGTATTACATTGTAGCTGGAAATTGCAGTAAGACATTCCTAAAAGAAGTAATACTTGCGTGAATTCTCAAAAAGAAAATAGGATATACCCAGGATAAATAAAAGTTTCTAAGATTCTGTGATGATGGGAAGCACATACATACATCTCAAAAGTAAAGAAGTGCAGGTATTTGGCTCCAGCATTATAATTAAAATGAAAAATGAGATTGGAGATTTAGGTAGAGGCTAAATTATAAAAACATTTTGAAGTGTAGTTTAAAAGATTGGAATTTATCTCAAAGGTAATTGTAATATTTCAGTCTAAAATTTAAGAAGTATTTTAAGCAAAGGAAAGGCATGCTTAGATTTCTATTTTAAGAAGGGTCATCTGTCAGGAAAATGGTAGACAGGCTAGACTAAGGGAGTAATCAGACAGCTATCACAGTGTTGCAGGTTCTAAGCCTCTGTGGTGGCAACGGAAGTAGGAGATACACCTAAGGGATGGAATGTGGGGAGCTAAGTGAAAACAAAGCACTTTTCAAGGTTATTTTCCAGAAGATAAATTGAACAACCAGTTTTTTAGTTGCTATTCATTGGGCAAGATACAATTGGGATAGGTGGTTTTGGAGTGAAAAAAGGGCATTATGAGTTCAGATCCAAAAATTTCAGGTTTTCTAACTGGAATTCTGTAACTGTAAGCTAATTCTCTACTTAAACATTAATTATACAAATACCATATGTTTACAAAATGCTTCCTGCAGCTGCTTCTTAATGTTTGGGGAATACTGTGTTCCTCTGCAGGTCTGGTGAAAAGCTCTTTTAATTTTTAGCAGAAAGAGAACAGCATTTAGGTAAACTACTACCTGAGAGCGTCTCTGTTCCTGCTCAAAAATGCTTGGTTATATTGTCATATTCTACATTTTTCTGTAGAAGAGCAGTTAAGAGTGCAAGCTCTGGATCCAGATTGCATTAGTTCATGATCCTAATTAGATTTGGAAGCTGTATTACCTATGCTTAGTCTTATATTTTCTTTACTTCACTTTACCCATCTGTATTAGTCCATTCTCATTCTGCTAATGAAAACATTCCCAAGACTGAGTAGTTTATAAAGGAAAGAGGTTTAATTGATTCACAGTTTCATATGACTGGAGAGGCCGCACAATCATATTGGAAGGGGAATGAGGAGCAAACTCATGTCTTGCATGGAAACAGGCAAAAGAGAGTGTGTGCAGGGGACTCCCTTTATTAAACCATCAGGTCTTGTGAGACTTATTCACTATCACGAGACCAGCATGGGAAAAACCTGCCCTCATGATTCAATTACCTCCCACAAGGTCCCTTCCACTACATGTGGAGATTATGGGAGCTACAATTCAAGATGAGATTTGGGTAAGGACACAGACAAACCTTATCATTCCACCTCTGGCCCCTCCCAAATCTCACATCATCACATTTCAAAACCAATAATGCTTTCAAAACAGTCCCCCAAAGTCTTAACTCATTTTAGCATTAACTCAAAAGTTCACAGTCCAAAGTCTCATCTGAAATAAGACAAGTCTATTCCACCTATAAGCCTATAAAATCAAAAGCAAGTTAGTTACTTCCTAGATACAATGGGGGTATAGACATTGGGTAAATATACCCATTCCATGTAGGAGAATTTGGCCGAAACAAAGGGGCTACAGACCCATGCAAATCCAAAATCCGAAAAGACAGTCAAATCTTAAAGCTCCAAAATGATCTCCTTTGACTTCATGTCTCATATCCAGGGCATGCTGATGCAAGAGGTGGATTTCCATGGTCTTGAACAGCTCCAGATCTGTGGCTTTGCAGGGTACAGCCGCCTTCCTGTCTGCTTTCATGGGCTGGCATTGAGTGTGTGGCTTTTCCAGATGCACGTTGCAAGCTGGCGGCAGATCTACCATTCGGTGGGCTGGAGGATGGTGGCCTCCCCTCGCAGCTCCAATAGGGAGTGCCCCAGTAGGACTCTGTGTGTGGGCTCCCACCACACATTTCCCTTCCACACTGCCCTAGCAGAGGTTTTTCATGAGGGCTTTACCCATGCAGAAAACTGCCTGAACATCCAGACATTTGCATACATCCTCTGAAATCCAGATACAGGTTCCCAAACCTCAATTCTTGACTTCTGTGTAGCTGCAGGCTCAACACCACAGGGAAGCTGTCAAGACTTGGGGCTTGCACTCTCTGAAGCCATGGCCTGAGTTGCACCTTGGCCCCCTTTAGCCATTGCTAGAGCCCCGGTCCTTACGCTGCACACAGCAGGGGGACCCTGAACCCTACACATGAAACCACTTTTCCCTCCTTGGCCTTTGGGCCTGTGATGGGAGGAGCTGCTGTGAAGGTCTGTAACATGCCCTGGAGACATTTTTTCCCATTTTATTGGTGATTAACATTCTGGTCCTTGTTACTTTTGCAAATTTCAACTGTTGGCTTGAATTTTTCCCCAGAAAATGGGTTTTTCTTTTCTACTGCATCATCAGGCTGCAAATTTTTCAAACTTTTATGCTCTGGTTCCTCTTGAATTCTTTGTTGCTTAGAAATTTCCTCTGCCAGATACTCTAAGTCATCTCTCTTAAGTTCAAAGTTTCACAGATTTCTAGGGCAGTGGCAAAACACCATCAGTCCCTTTGCATAACAAGAGTGAACGTTGATCCAGTTCCCAACAAGTTTCTCATCTCCATCTGAGACCACCTCAACCTGTGCTTTATTTTCATATCACTATCAGCATTTAGTCAAAGCCATTCAACAAGTCTTTAGGAAGTTCTGAAATTTCCCACATCTTCTTGTCTTCTGACCCATATCCAATCTTTTTCTCAGCCCTCCTAACTGTTTCAACCTCTGTCTGTTACCCAGTTTCAAAGTTACTTCTACATTTTTGGTTATCTTTACAGCAGCACCCCAGTACCTAGTACCAATTTACTGTATTAATTTGTTCTCATGCTGCTAATAAAGACATTCCTGAGACTGGGTAATTTATAGAGGAAAGAGGTTTACTTGACTCATAGTTCCACATGTCTGGGGCCTCATGTTCCAATCATGGTGGAAGGGAAATGATAAGCAAACTCATGTCTTACGTGGCATCTGGCAAAAGAGACAGTGTGCAGGGGATCTTCCCTTTATCACACCATCAGATCTCATGAGACTTATTTACTATCACAGGGACTGTGTGGGAAAAATCCATCCCCATGATTCATTTACCTCCCACAAGGTCCCTCCCACTGCATGTGGGGATTCTGGGAGCTATAATTCAAGATGAGATTTGGGTGGGGACACAGCCAAACCATATCACCATCTCCTAAAATAAATACATACAATGAAAAAAAAATAGTAATAATTCCCACCTTATAAAATTGAGTGATGCACAATGTGAGTTCTCAACAAAAGTTAGGTAGAAATGTCAATGTCTGTGATTAAAGTTTTCTACTTGCTCTCTTCCTTGGATTTTGAAATTTAGCTATTTAATCCCCAATACAGCTGTTTACAGACACACTAGTAAATTAAGATCTTCCGATTACCTTGCTAAATTGTAAGAACGTGTTAAATCAATTGTTGAATTTTGAAATGGAACCTTCAGGCATGATTCTGTAGTAAAGATAAGAAGATTCAAAAAATTAAAGAAGGGTGAAGAAGAAATTAATCTCTGTCACCTATGGGGTTAGTTTTTAAACTTCTAGCAATTCTATTTGAGTAAATGTAGAAAATAAATTAGTAGTTGAAGATTTGTCCACAGATTTCATATATTGTCACTGCTGCTGGAATTCTAATGTGTCTCTAAGTTAGTAGTTCTTGATTCTGCCAGCTAATTGGAAACTGAGTCTGATTTCATTAGTGCAAGGTATGCCCTGGAATCTGATTCTGATTTAATTCCTTTGAGATGTGACCTAGGCATTGAGCTTTTTTAAAGTCCTCATAGATTCTAATGACAGCCACTTTTGAGAACACTACTCTACAGGAATCTATTATTTCACATTCTCCCACTCTGAATTCCTGCCATGGAGTTTTACAGTCAGTTATAAAAACAGAAAATACAGGGTTTCATTCTTTTATTATTATTTATATTATAGATTTTTTCAAATAACATCGGCAAATATAAATCTTGAGTCATGAGATATGTTTATTGTGCTTTATTCAAATTGCTACAAAGGATTAGAAAACAATAGTAGGCATCTAAGGTATTCTAATCCTGCTATTTTTAATTAAAATCAAATTTCTAAATATTTGAAGTTCCAACACTAAATAACAGTAGCACTCTTATTATATGCTATATACTAATGTCACATTTATATATTATACATTCTTCCCATGTCACACTAAAATCTTTAGGAATTTTCTTTTCTCTAGCAACTATCCTTGCTCTCTGGGTTTCTAGATATTCTAGAAGTGTAGCTTTAGTACATGCATTTGTCTTTAGATTGTGAGTGCTAGAACTGATAAGCACTGCATAAAGTGTTTACCTCAAGTGTATATGAAAATTGTATTAAACAGAAAGGAAAACCTGCGCATAGAAAAATATTATATGGCATATTATCAAAGCATTTTGTAATACCATTGTTTGTAAATATGTGCATTTATTTGCTTGTAGGTTGGCTGTCATTTAACACATTTTTACTGGAAATCTGCTGTAGATAGTGGCTGGGTGTGGTGGCTTATGCCTGTAATCCCAGCACTTTGGGAGGCCCAGGAGGGTGGATCGCTTGAGGTCAGGAGTTCGAGACCAGCCTGGCCAACATGGTGAAACCCTGTCTCTACTAATAATACAAAAAGTAGCCGGGCATGGTGGCAGGTGGCCTGTAATCACAGCTACTTGGGAGGCTGAGTCAGGAGAATTGCTTGAACTCGGAAGGTGGAGTTTGCAGTGAGCCGAGATTGCACCATTGCACTTCCGCAACAGAGTGAGAATCCGTCTCAAAAAAAAAAAAAAAAAATTGCTTTCGGCACTGAGGGATACGTTATGTAGAAAAATGTTATGCTTCTTGTTTGCTTACATATAAGAAGTAATTTATCTGCCCCAAAGAACACTGTTGTTATTTTTACTTATATTTTATACATTTGTATATGACACATTAGTCCAAAATAGTTTTAAGTATTTGCTGTGGGCAGATTAATGGGCCTCCAAAGATGTCTACATCCAAATTCCCAGAACCAGTGAATAGGTTATGTTGCAAGGCAAAGGGGAATTAAAGCTGCAGATAGAATTAAGTTTTCTAATCATCTGATCTTGAGATAGGGCAATCATCCTGGATTGCCTGATGGCACTAATATAATCACAGGGCCCTTATAAAGTGAAAGGGGAGGGGCAGAAGAGCCAGAGTCAGAGTGAGAAAGATTGGACTAATCATTACTGGCTTTGGAAATGGAAAGGGGCTAGTTGCCAAGGAATGAGGGCACCTTTTGGAAGCTAGAAAAAAGCAAGAGGATGGATTCTCCCATGGAATCATCAGAAAAAATATATATACACTGCTGACACCTTCATATGAGTCCTGTGAGACCCATTTCAGATTTCTGTCCCCCAGAATGATAAGGTCATAAATTTGTGTTGTCTTAGGCCAGCAAGTCTGTTCTAAGTAACAGCAGCAATAGGAAATTAATTCAGTAGTTTAAAGTAACTTAGGGCATATACCAAGATAAAATAAATTGGAAATATGTAGCAAGCATGACATAGTAGGAAATAAAAGTAAAATAATAATGTGGTATTAGGAATAAGGTTGCAACAATAATGGCAAGCTAAAAATGAAAAAAAATGCAGGGAAGGGAAAATGTTCAGCTACAAAATTAAAATGCCTATAAGGTAAAAAACAAAAGGATAATTTGGGCCACAGATACATGTTATAAAACTGTCATAGTCAAGTGTTTTTCCACAATGTGTTTGTCAGAATGCCAGTTCCATTAGATGCTTTGTACAACATGGGTGCTCTGATCCATGCTCCATTCTATCTAACCCTGCTGGAAGCACTGTTGAAATGAAAGTTTTTCAATGAATTTCTGCCAGTGTTTCCAAACATAATTAGACATTTACTAGTAATATTTGTTACCTCATAAAACTAGTATTGTACTGTGAATATATTTTAGGAAATGAGTTAGAGATCATTGGATCTATGGTTGCTCAGAAGAAAGGAAGATTATTTTCACGTCTCATCACGGAAGTCTTTGCAGCATAAACGTGCTATGTGCTGGAGCTTGATGAGATGAGGGGAAGGAATGGAGCATAGAGAACAGCAGTTTAGAGAGGGAATCAATGTGAGCAGAAATGTTCAAATGGAAAAGTGCAATGTGTGCTACAGGGATAGTAAGTAGACTTGCTTAGGGTAACCAAGAGAAATGTAGAGGTGGATGACCTGGAAAGATAGTGTGCGCCCACACCTAGAGGGAGCCTGAATACAAAGATAAGGAGTCTGGAAATTATTCTGATACAGGAGTTGGGAAATTGACGCTGCTTGAGCAGGGTAGTAAATTGTCCAAATCCTTGCCTTCAGAAGGCTAGCCTGGCACTTTTATGCAAGATGAGGATTCAAACTTGATAAAATCCAGAGATGAGGAGACCCCTGAGCAAACTTTTAATGGTATGGAATAATAAGACTCTTCACTAGAGTAGGAGAGGAAATAGTTGGCAAAATTGAGAGATATTTTAAAGGAATAAAAATAACAGCTATTTTTAATTAATTAGGTAAGACCCAACTATTTGGGGGGAAAGATTTGGCACAGTGGCTAAACTATATGTTCTCTGATTCTCTATTACCTAGAATAGAGATAGCATTCATGTCTCTTTATAGAAATAGTATTTATATGATGCTTCTGTTCAGGACCACAAAATGATATGCAATTTTTCATTATTTCATTCAATCAGTGTATTCATTCATTAATTTATTCATATAGCAAGTACCTCTTGAACTTATTGTGGCCCACACACTATGATAAGCCTGAGGATACAATAAGGAACATAAAGATTAACTGCATGTGCTATGTATTACATTATTTATTATCATTAGGAAAGGAACTTGTCAGTTGTTCAGTCTTGTGATATATTTCAATCTAAAAGGAAAATAACTGTGTGAGGAGCAGGGCAATATTTGCAATATCCATAACCATACAGCTTCGTCTTCTTCATTTTTCCCTTTAATCAATTCATTTCTTAAGGTACTAAGTCTTGAACACTTGCTGTTTGCCATGGATATGTAGATTATGATGGCCCATTGTGTGTGCTTGTGCATGTGGGTATGTGCACATGAACTGCACATATGAGTGTTGCTTGTGTGTGTTGCATTTGTATTGCTTCCTTGGTGCTTGTGTGTTGTTTCTGTGAGTGTTGTGTGAGAGTGAATGTGTGAGCCTGTGAGTGTATAACCTGAAGATGGAGGTCGGTATTGTTTCTTCTGTGTGCTTGTTATGGCTCCAAGACTGTTCATGCTATGGATCAGTGAAGCAGGCCCTTTTTCTTGTTCACAAATTGCTAGTTGGCATATGGTTTCTCCTCCCGTTCAAGCATTGCTTCCCCCAAATAAATGCATAGTAATGAAAAGAAGAATGTTTAACATTTAATAAATCATCTTTATAGCAGAAATTTTATGGTCTTTGTGCTTCCCATTTCTGACAAATAGAAATATGATTAACATTTCCAGCTGAACCAGCATGTAGGGTAAGGATGGTTTAGATAACTAGCTTCTGAAAGTTTCTTATAGAAAATTAATTGAGAAACCCTAGAATACCCCTTTCCCACGATACTTGCAGTTCATTTATAAAACATAAAACTTAAAATGTCACTTAAGAGAATCTTATGTCATCATTATAATTTTTATATTGTCTGAATAATAATTTTTAATTTTTATATATAGTCTGTCACACTAACATCAGCACATAGGCTTCTATAAGGAAATTTCTGCAGGTTAGAAAAGAGGAATATTTGTTAAGTATTCACTAAGAAAAGCAGTCAAAATGCTATCATTAATAATACAACTGCCAGGCGCGGTGGCTCGCGCCTGTAATTGCAGCACTTTGGGAGGTCGAGGCGGGCAGATCACAAGGTCAAGAGATTGAGACCATCCTGGCCAACGTGGTGAAACCCTGTCTCCACTAAAAATACAAAAATTAGCTGGGTGTGGTGGCACGTGCCTGTAGTCCCAGCTACTCGGGAGGCTGAGGCAGAAGAATCACTTGAACCTGGGAAGCAGAGGTTGCAGTGAGCCGAGATCACGCCATTGCACTCCGGCCTGGTGACAGAGCAAGATTTCGTCTTAATAATAATAATAATAATAATAATAATAATAGTAATAATAATACAACTAACTGCATTTAAATTTCAAGCTCTTAGTTACGATATATAAACAGGTTTCTTAGTTGCTGTCTGGGTAAGTCATGGTAGTGTGGATGTATGTGTGTGCATATGTCTGTGCATGTGTGTGGGTGTTCTCTTCACCTTTATCAAGGATACACCCATGCTACTTGATCAAACTGAATGTGTATGCTTTTATTATGGTGCACTTGATTTTTGGATCATAAAAATGAAAAGAAGGGCTGTTTCTGAGTTTTATAATTAGGTTGAGGACTATGTTTGTTCATCCCATGGTAAAATAGAGGAGATTTCTGGAGATTTATTTTGAGTATTTTCCTATGTAAAGTAGAAGTAACTAATACAACACCTAAAACATAATTTTAAATGGTATTAAATATTATTACAATTCAAGACTACTATAACTTTGTTACATTATTCAATGCATCTTTACTTGTTATATAAATATTCTTATTTTTAGTGAAAAACATATGCAACCAGGGCAACTAATTGATTTTGCATGTGCATCATGACTGGTTTAGCCTGTTTGGTTTCTATTTGACTGTCGTATTATTCTACCAAATGTAGGCACAGTCTCAGATTCAAGGTGGGGATTTAACAACAGCATTGGAACAAGAACAGTCAAAGAAACCTCACTGATTCCTATTTTTGCTAGGTTGGGAAACTAATGTGAATTAATGGTTTTCTCACCCAAAATCAATTCAAGAATTCTAAAGACACACTGACTTAAAAAATCCATTTTATTGTGATAAATTAAGTGTTGAATTTTTCTTCTAATTAAATGTAATACTTTGAGTGTACAGTTTAATGACTCTTTTTTCTCCAAATGTATACACCATTATCATCCTAATCATGATATTAAATATTTCTGCAGAAAATCCCCTCATAGTTCTTTGCAGGTAATCACACACCACCTTCTACGCATGTCCAAAGCAACCACTGATTTGATTTCTTTTACTATAGATTTACCTGTTACACAATTTCAATATATAGAACCATACATGTGCATATCGTTCTGTCTAGCTTCTTTCACTCAGCATGTTTTGGGAATTCATCCATGATTTTGTATTTATCAGTAGTTTATTCTTTTGTTTTGGTGCATAGTATTTCATTAAATAAATATAATATATAATATAATGTGTTTATCAATAACCATTTGATGGACATTTGTTTTATTTCTTGTTTTGACTCACCAGTAAAGCTGTTTTGAGCATTCCTGGTATAGAGAAGTATTTTCTGTTTTTGTGTAAAGACCTAGAAATGAAAGTGCTGGGCCATACTGTAAACAATGCTTAAATTTATAAGAAATAACCTAACTATCTGCAAAAGTAGTTACATCATTTTACAATATCACTAATTGCTCTACATTTTCACTGACATTTGGTATTGTCAGTCTTTTATTTTCTTAGCCATTCTAGTGGGAGTGAAATAATATCTATCTCATTGTTATTTTATTTTATGTTTTTTTTTTCTTTTGAAACAAAGTCTCACTCTGTCATCCAGGCTGAAGTGCAGTTGGTCAATCATAGCTCACTACAACTTCCATCTCCTAGGGTCAAGCAGTCTTCCCACCTCAGCCTCTCAAGTAACTGGGATTACAGGTGTGCACCACCATGCCTGGCTAATGCTTTTCTTTTCTTTCTTTCTTTTCTTTCTTTCTTTCTTTCTTTCTTTCTTTCTTTCTTTCTTTCTTTCTTTCTGTCTTTCTTTCCTTCTTTCCTTGCTTCCTTCTTTTTTTCTTTTCTTTCTTTCTGTTTCTTTCTCTCTCTTTCTTCCCTCCCTCCCTCCCTCCCTTCCTTCCTTCCATCCTTCCTTCCTTCCTTCCTTCTTTCCCTCCCTCCCTCCCTTCCTCCCTTCCTCCCTTCCTTCCTTCTCTCTCTCCTCTCCTCTCCCCTCCTCTCCTCTCCCTTCTTCTTTCAAGATGGGGTCTCCCTGTGTTGCCCAGGCTGGTCTCAATCTCCTGGGCTCAAATGATCCTTCTACCTCTGCTTCCCAAGGTATTAGGATTACAGGCTTGAGCCACCACACCTGGCTCTCATTGTTAATTTAATTGGTGCTCCCTGATAATTAACAATGTTGAGTGTCTTCATAGGCATGTTAGCCATTTGTATGTCTTCTTTTGTTAAATGCCTGTTCAAAGCTTTGCCCATTTTATTGGGTCATCTTATAATTTTGAGTTATTCTTTATGCATTCTAAATACTACTACTTGTCATATATTTGCATTGCAAATATTTTCTCCATTTTATCTTGCCCTTGCTCTTTTGTCTCCTATTTTATCTTTCCCTAGAAGAGAAGGTTTTAATTTAGTTAGGCCCAACATATCTTTTTTTTTTTTTTTTTTTTTAGCATTTTTTGTGTCTTGTCTGAAAAAATCATTAATTTTCCAAAGTCACATAAATTTTATTTTATACGTTCTTCTAAAATTTTATAGTTTTAGCTTCTATGTTTATGTCCATGGTCTATTTGAAGTTATAGTTTGAGGTAAGAGTCAAAGTTCACTTCTTTTGCATATGGATATCCAGCTGTTCCTGCACAATTTGCTGAAAAGACTGTGCTTTCTACATTGCATCACCCTGGTAATTTTGTGAAAAATCAGTTAAATACATATATGTGCATATACGCCTATTGATACTCTTTTTTCTTGAGTTGATTTGTATATGTCCTTATACCAATACCACACTAGCTAGATTAATGTAGATTTATAGTAATTCTTGAAAGCAGGTGTAAGTCTTTAGCTATCCCATTACAAACAAGGATATTACATTAAGGAGAATAGTGCAACCTCTGGCTCTGCTATGATTAGAAACTCTAGGTATTAATGTGCAAATTAATTTTTTACTTTCAGCCTCTATGTTCACTCATAACTGATACTGGTGGAAAATAATATCAACAGTTATTGCTAATAATAATTATTATTATTTCTAACATATGTTAAACATTCAGCATTTTGAATGCACTAAATAATTTTATCTTCACAAAAATTCTATCAGCTTGGTGCTATTAATAATCCTATAGCATAGGTGAGGTAACTAAGACAAAGAGAAAGTTAATTTCTCAACTGCATATATCAAATAAGTAGTGATGCTAGAAAGTTTAATCCAAGCAATTTGACTGCAACCTCCAAGTTTTTATAGCAACTAGTAACTTAGGTTATTACTTTAAAATGCTGGATGGCTGTATTAGTTCAATTTGTTAAAGCCAAACATAAGAGTTAGAATACTGAAACTATTGTATATTCATTGAGGTCAATTTTATGTGTATACCTTCTAGAATGCCCTTCAGAGCCATTTAGAAAACTCAGGTTTTTGACTTAAGTTCAATTGGCAGCCTACATAATAACCATTTATTAATATTTATTTATAAGTACAGCCACTTAATCTATCAAGACATTTCTTAGTTAAAATGAAAGGATACAGACTTTTTATTTCCCTTTACTGAAACTAAATGGTTAAAATATTTGTTCAGACTGCAAAGATTAATTATTTGAGGGCTAAGTTTAGAGGAAGTTTAGGGTAAATAATTATTTAATATGAGTTTTCATTTTCTGAGTATGTGATTTCAAGGGATAAAAAATATAAAATGGTATTTCAAATCATAAATAGAGAAAAATGCTTCATTCCAAAGAGGATTTTAAGAATAGAAAAACCCAATTATTGGTTATATTATCTAGTACCTGCAAGTTCTCCATGGTACTCCCAGAGTAATGTTATGAATGAAGGTTTTTCCTTCTGTGAGATGAGATATCCCACTTATTGAATCTAGATCTTCCAACTTTGTGATCATAACAATACCATGTTATGTACATGACAAAATATGTACATGACATTCTCATTTGGAGGCAGATCATACTAAATGTCATAAATTATTTAGTTAAGTGTGAATAGATGACCTATTTGCTTGATAATTGTCCAGGGATAATGCTAAACTTCCTTAAAAGTGCTGTATAGGCAGTTCCTTTACAGTCGTGCCATGTTTATATTCAATGATGTGGTCCTATCTAATTCCCTGAGTAAGAATGGAAACAAAAATAAATAAATTATCACTTAAGAAATAATTTCAATGAGATTGAGATAAAAATATAAGAATTTCTTAGTGTGTTTCACAGCTATCAAATATATTATTTTAAAATGCATGTATATATGACATACATGTCAAACATATTTTATATATATATATATATGTCATGGAGCAAAAATGCTTACAGATAATTATATGATTTGAAATCACTTGATCAAAGTTCAAGAAATTTCCTTACTGCAGAAATTCTCCTTGCTTGCAATATTCTAACTGAGTGGTAGATTTAGAGAAGTATATAGAATATATTGCCTCCAACTTGTTTTAATGTTGTATTTTTTCAAGTATTTATGTTGATATGTGGTTCTAAACCTGAACAAAACTGAAAATTCAGAATAATTAAGTAGAACAACTTGTTTCTTTTGATGCATTGGAATTAATTTCATAGATTGTAAAGCTTGAAAGGAAGACACCTATAAAACCATATAATCAAATCCCCTCATCTAACTGGTGAGGTCACTGAGAATCAGATACAGTAAGAATTGCCCCAAATCACATGGTAACTGCAGAGGTAAGACTGCAAGTAAGTTTATAACTTCAGCTGTCAAGTTCTATATTTAATACATTCGTGCTTTGGTATTAAAATTTTACTGTGGTTTGTTTACTGATCATGTGTCTTAATTTTCTGCCTCTAACTTAACCAAAAGTTCCATTAAGGAGTGGGGCCTTTCATTTTCTTTATGTTCCCATTGGGATTGAGTTATTCTGAGGCACAGAATAAGCGCTTAGTAAAATCTTGCACGTCGATTGTTCCATGCATATCAGAAGAAGTCAAGCAAAGAGAAGTCGAGCAACAGCTTTCAGGGTATTCAGTTGCAGCAGCAGTATCAAGGCCTCAAATGAGGAAGACTTGCAGGATAGTCTATCCCCAACCTGGACCTGCTTTTGTCAGAGGTGAGTTTACTGGGGTCACAATGTGTCAAGTGTTCTGCTCTGCTCTTGTTCAGTTATAGCTTCAGAGAGAAGGATTCCCTCTGCCAATATTTGAAATCTTCTCTTAGCCATTAATCTGCCAAAGCACACTCAGATATTGACTCAGGGATTTCTGATAGCTGGATGTGGCTGTGCATTCTTCTAGTCACACAAACACACACATAATTGAGAGAGGAGTGAATGAAAGCAAAGTTCTTATCTTTTGTTATATCCTCTATTGATCAGTTGGACCATATACTGCAGGTGAAAATGTTGTATGACTTAATTGAGGAGGAAAGATCTTGCATTCTAATTATTTATTTGTCTTTGCATTTTGTGCAAATTTTAATTATCTCACTTAAATTTGTCTAATTATTTAATTGCCTTTGCATTTTGTGCAAACGTTAATTATCTCACTTAAATTTGCCATTGTCTTTGATGACCTCATTACCTTTATCATTTACAATTTAGATTCTAATAAGTGGAAGTTGAAGATACATAATAGATAAACTTATTTTTATTTTATTAACATTTCTATTGTGTATACATTTATGGCTTTTGTTTGTTCTGAATTATTATTTTGGTAGCTGAAAGTCCCTAGGCTTCAACAGCCCATGGATATAAAAAAGGTCAAAAGCATCTTATTCACATTTAACGTTTTTTTCCTGCGTGAAATATCTGTGTGCATACCAGGATATGACTTACCTGCTTTTTTTCATCCATACTAGTTGCTTCTTATGCTCTCCACTCTTGCACTCTTGCTGCTCTCTGTAGGCTCTCTCTTTATGCTTGCTATACCTGAGCTGCCTTACCACACTAGTACCACCCTGTCTAGAGCTCCCCTCCAGCTTTCACATAAGCTGTAGTTCTGCCTAACACGGTCACTCAAGCCCAGGTGGGATGGAAGCTGATGCCACCTCTGCCACTAGTACTGTTAATTAGAAAAACTTCAGTTGAATTAAATTTAAAGGAGCTTGAGAGCAATGAACGATTCGCGAATCGGGCAACCCCAAGAATCACAGCAGATTCAGAAACTCTAGGGGTGTTTCGTGGTCAGACCAGATTTATAGACAAAAAAAAGTAAAGTAAGGTACAGAAATCGGAAGTGAAGTGTAGAAACAGCTGGATTGGTTACAGCTTGGCATTTGGCTTATTTGAACACAGTTTGAACACTGGTTGAAGAATGGCTGCTGGGATTGGCCAAGACTCAGCCGTTGTTACAGGCACATACTCCTAAATTAGGTTTTCAATTTTGTCTACCTATTAAGTTAGGTTGCAGTTCATCCACAAGGTCTCAAATATAGACTTACGGAGTCCTTCTCAGGCATATTTAGTCTGCTTTAACAGTACTCGAAAAAGACCATTGTTGCATGCTACTTCTGCATCTTCACAAGTAGTGATGCGATTGTATCTTCTGCTCCACCATGATGTTACGACAAAGACTCATTCCTTGGCCAAACGTTAGTCAGGTCCCTCTGAGCCCTCTTTTCGACTAGACCTCATCCTTGGGCTTCCAGGTCCATCCTTGCAGTGTCTAGTTTTAGCAACAATCCTGCTAAGTCAGTGTAGAGAGAATCCTCCCACCCTCAATAGCTGATCAAATTCCTTAATCCCCCACTATCTCCTAGGTGATAACTGATTAGCCTGGCTGCCTTCAACGAGAATCCTATTAAGTCAGTTTAGCATGAATTCCCCTAGAATGGATGTCTTCCATGGTAAATTTGTGTTTGTTTGTTTTTGTTTTTTGTTTTGAGACGGAGTCTCGCTCTCTCGCCCACGCTAGAGTGCAGTGGTGCGATCTCGGCTCACTGCAAGCTCCACCGCCCGGGTTCACGCCATCCTCCTGCCTCAGTCTCCTGAGTAGCTGGGACTACAGGTGCCGGCCACCACGCCCGGCTAATTTTTTGTGTTTTTAGTAGAGACCCGGTTTCGCTGTGTTAGCCAGGATGGTCGCCAGCCTTGGCCTCCCAAAGTTCTGGGATTACAGGCATGAGCCACTGCGCCCAGCCCTTCCATAGTAATTTTTTATCAATTGACCCCTCACTTGGCTTTAGCTATAAATTCCCACTTTTACTTTTTGTTTTTGGATTTTAGCTTATTCCGTCTCCCCTATTGTTATATCACTGATACCTATCACAATAATCCTGAATAGTCTTTCTTATCATTTTGACAAATGTCAGAATAATTTCGTCTTTAACAGATACACTCTCTAGTAGGCTTGTTTTGGTGGTAGAGTGATATCTTTTTAAACTGAGGCCTTTCCTGAATAGCACATCCTAGTTGAAGTCTATGGCCTAGAAAGGATACAGAAAGTGACTCACAAAGCTCACTGATTCATAGAACAGTACTTATTTTCCTGACAAGTGTCATTTAGTAACCTTATTAATAGCTTATATTTATCAATACATATGTCCACTATTGGCAGTAAGCATCTATAAATTTCCAGAAATAATTTTCTTCCATCTTACGTGAATCTCTAAAATTCTAAGACAGAGAGGTTAATGAGATAGATATTATATCTGCAGTGTTGAACCAAACTTTCTAGTCAATGAATGTATACATACACAAATACACACATATCAGATTTTAGAAAGACTAAAGGACTATTGTACACACTTACACATATGTGAATATATTTATATATAATTTATGTATGTTTGTGTGTGTATTTGTCATGTAATCTTTCGAGAATTAATGTTATGTACAGTATGTGGTATTCTCTTGCTTTACTGCATTCACTTTCATTTCAGGAAGGGCCTTACAGATAAACATTATTCAAAGCAAGAAAGCATTTAAAATTACATTAAGGCAGAATCAGGTATTTTGGTAGTCATAATAGAGCTAGAAAGCAGCATGAAGTGAACAAAGGGCTGCACAGCGGGAAATTTATGCTTCTGAAGAGGCAATTCACACCTGTTAACTACTGTGAACAGAATGAGACACAATACCAAGCTTTCCATCTAAATACAATGCTATTTTTTAAAAATTCTTAACATTTAAATTTTTGGCAAAAATAGTTACTGAATTAAATGATTCCGTCTATAGAATAATATAAAATAATGCCTAAACAAGGATAATGTGACAAAAAGAAATGCAAAGACATAGAATAGTAAACAAAACATATATATCATTATATTCCATAAGGATATTAGGAGGAAAAGGGAAAAAATAATGACTAAATTAGTTTAGAAAACAAAAATATGCAGAGCCAATAGTCTGCTGGTTATAGGGCATTATAATGAAATACAGGGAATATTATCTTATTTTCTTGTGATGAAATTTGTTTATATTGAGTTAATGGTTAGATTAGACATACTCAGTTCTCAAGATCCAGAGAGGTACATAGCTAAAAATAAGACTCTCCCATGCATATTTAACAAGTTAAAAAAGAAATAATAGAACTCAATGAAGAAAGTGTTTCTCCTAATGATACTTCATCTGCAATATTAAACCAAAACCCATTACCAATGAATGAATGGAGAAACTGAAAACACAGAAACAAATTCTGAGCATTATTTATCTCATGTGCCTTTTTCATTTGACTACTTTCATTTGGCTTGTTTGTATAAAGTATTGCTGAGTTCAGATCCTTGCATGAATGTTTAAAACTGAGAACAGTCATTATTCAGAGAGACCAGAAAGTTTTAAAAAATTAAAATTGAATGACTGCAGACATATAAGAAGTCACACTAAGAGCTCAGAAACATACTTATCCAGGTGTATAGGTTTGTTTTTTCTTTAACAGCATATATTTAGCATAATTTTCCCTGTTATGATTTGTGAAACAAATTGTTCAGTACAATGATTTTGCAAGCATGGCCCTTTGCTGAAGAGGTTTCACCATAAGAAGAAAAATGGCTATCACAAGGGAATAAGAGAAGATGAGTGTAGTGAGAATTTGTCTCCTCTTCTCCCAGGCCTATTTAACCTACAAGTATGGTTAATTCCTCTTCTCCTTTTTCAAAACTACCCATAGTCTAGAAGAACCAAATTTATAAGTCGTTGTTTTCTAGCTGATCTCCCTATTTGTAGGGGAGCATATTTGGGTATGATGCTCTTCTTTTTTTTTCTTTTTAAAATTATTTCATATTTTCATTTATTTTTAATTTCACTTTAAGTTCTGGGATACATGTGCAGAACGTGCAGGTTTGTTACATAGGTATACACGTGCCATGGTGGTTTGCTGCATCTATCAATCCATCATCTAGGTTTTAAGCATTGCATGCGTTACGTATTTGTCCTAATGCTCTCCCTCCCCTTGACCCCCAACTCTCAACAGGTCCTGGTGTGTGTTGTTCCCCTCCCTGTGTCCATGAGTTCAACTTCCACTTGTGAGTGAGAACATGCAATGTTTGGTTTCCTGTTCCTGTGTTAGTTTGCTGAGGATGATGACTTCTAGCTTCATCCATGTCACTTCAAAGGACATAATCTTATTTTTTTATGGCTGCATAGTATTCCATGTTGTATATGTACCATATTTTCTTTATCCAGTCTGCTATTGATGGGCATTTGAGGTCCGTTCCATGTCTTTGCTATTTATTTATGTGGACTATATATATATATATAAAAGCTCAACATCACTGATTGTTCGAGAAATTTACATCAAAACCACAATGAGATACCATCTCACACCAGTCAGAGTGGAGATTATTAAAAATTCAAGAAACAATAGATGCTGGTGAGGCTGTGGAGAAATAGGAATGCTTTTATAATGTTGGTAGGAATGTAAATTAGTTCAACCATTGTGGAAGACAGTGTGGCAATTCCTGAATAATCTAGAACCAGAAATACCATTTGATCCAGCAATCCCATTGTTGGGTATATACACGTGTGTATGTCTATTGCAGAACTATTTACTACTTTGTTCTTCTTAAAAGAGTGTGTTCATCATTTTATAAGCTTACCCTGCTTTTATATATCCAAGAAAATCTGGACCCTCAACCAAGCCTGCAAAACACTACTCAGCAAACACTACTATCCTACTATCTTTTATTACCTATGCAATTATCTTCTTGGTACTTCTACCACTGTCATTCTCCTGCCCATTTTGTCCACTTCTATTCTGTATCCCCACATCCCCCAAACTGCACTTTAACTTTAGATATTTCCACCCTAAAATGTTTCTTCTTCCAAAGGAAAAATGTTTCACTTTCTGATATAGACATCTTCTATTCCTGTAAACTCCAAATGTGAGAATGTTTAATAATTCTAGATGATTTTTAATACTGTTACCAAAATAAAGAAATAAAAAGGTATTCTGAGGCCCGGCATGGTGGCTCACTTCTGTAAGCCCATTGCTTTGGGAGGCCGAGGCAGAAGGATCACTTGAGTCCAGTAGCTGAGAATCAGACTGGACAATGTAGCCAGACCCTGTCTTAAAAAAAATTAGCTGGGCAGGGTGGTGTGTGCCTCTATTCCTAGCTACTCAGGAGACTAAGGAAGGAGGGTCCCTTGAACCCAGGAGTTTGAGATTACAGTGAGTTATGATCATGCCACTGAAGTCTAGCCTGAGTGACAGAGTGAGACCCTACCTCAAAAACAAAATAAAACCCAAATTAAAAAGGCACTGCGAAAGTGTATCTCATGATTTTCTAATCTTATGTCTTCAAATAGACATGATTGTTTTATTCTAAAGCTTTGAAGTCTTGTGGCTTTTCGAACCTCCATGTAGAATTTCTTTACTTGTATTCTAACCTCTATGCTTATAAATTCTCAGAAAATGTGATAAAGATACATGGTAATCAGTCATCCCAGTTTGCTTCAGACAGAGGTATTTCTAGAATAGGAGACTTTCCACGCTAAAACTGGGAAAGACCAATGCAAACTGGAACCAGTTGGCCACCACACAAAGATTTGTCAAGTATAAAATAGTAAAAGTAGTTATATATTGCTAATAGTTGTTTACATGCAATGAACATATATTTAGTATCAGGCATTCTGTGAAAAGAGACTTTATGGCAGAAAACGATTTCTGCTCCCATATTCCAATAGCCCTAAAATACAAATCTTTAATTTTCAAGGTTTGGTTATTTAATTAATGCTAGTAACTTTGGAATAACTGTTTCTGTGGACTGATGGAGAAGGCTTAGTAGAAGTCTGACAAACCATGTGTAAGTCACAACATTGGAGGGGAAACTAACTAATAATGACACTTATTAGTATACCAAAGATAAGTTATTAGTGTCTAATCAATAATAGTTTTATAGTGCCACTGATAGCATAGTGGTAAAGAGTGGGTGCTCTTGTTAGGCTGCCTATATTTAAATTGGCTCTACTACTCAAAACCTTAGTTTCAGTTTCTTTTAAATTTCAGTGCTAACATTAATTGTATCATTGTATTCTTCCTAGTTTCCAATTATAATGCCTATATATAAATAAGAAAGTGCCTGGCATATAGAACACAGTTCTAGATGATTTTCAATAATGATGATGATGATAATGTTGGTAATGATGGTGGTGGTGGTGCTCAAAAAAAATGTTACCTGGCTGATTTTGACTATTACTTTGATAAACAATTGAGGATGCTCTTATGTCAGTAGATTAATTAGGAAGAATTTGCAATATGGATTAGAGGCCAAATAGTATATATTTGGATATGATAAAAGAGAGTATGTAAAGGTCATCAAATAATAGTCTGACTGTGGCCAATCTGGTTAAATTTGGCAAGCATATGTGCATGTGTATGAATGTGTATTTGACACTTTTCATAATCTGAAGTGAAATAACTGAAAAATAGTATAAAGTACATACTTAGAAAGACAGATAGAAGAAGAAGACAGACTAGTGAATAAGAAATTTCAATGGAATTATGAAAGGTCAATAGTGGTTATCAAAGAAGTAAATGATGAGTGATATGGTTTGGCTGTGTCCCCACCCAAATCTCATCTTGAATTCCCACATGTTGTGGGAAGGACCTGGTGAGAAGTGAGTGAACCATGGGGGCAGGTCATTCTTGGGCTGTTCTAGTGATAGTGAATAAGTCTCACGAGATCTGATGGTTTCAAAAAGGGGAGTTTTCCTCCACAAGCTCTCTTCTCTTGTCTGCCACTATGTGAGATGTGCCTTTCACCTTCTACCATGAGTGTGAGGCCTCCCCAGCCACATGGAACTGTAAGTCCAATAAACCTCTTTGTTTTGTAAATTGCCCAGTCTTGGGTATGTCTTCATAAGCAACATGAAATTGGAAATTGGTAACAGTAGAGTGAGGTGTTGTTGAAGATACCCAAACGTGTGTGGAAACAACTGTGAAACTGGGTAATAGGCAAAGGTTGGAACAGTTTGAGGGGTCAAAAGAAGATGGGAAAATGTGGGAAAGTTTGGAACTTCCTAGAGACCTTAATGGCTTTGATGAAATATGCTGATAGTGATATGAACAATAAGGTCCAGGCTGATGTGGTCTCAGGTCTAGATGAGGAACTTGTTGGGAACTGGAGCAAAGGTGACTCTTGTTATGTTTTAGCAAAGAGACTGTTGGCATTTTGCCTTGCCCTAGAGATTTGTGGAACTTTGAACTTGAGAGAGATGTTTTAGGAAATCTGGTGGAAGAAGAAATTTCTAAGCAATAAAGCATTCAAGAGGTGACTTGTGTGTTGTTAAAGGCATTCCATTTTAAAGGGGAAACAGAGCATAAAAGTTTGGAAAATTTGCAGCCTGACAATGCAATAGAAAAGAAAATCCCATTTTCTGAGTAGAAATTCAAGCTGACTGCAAAAATTTGCAAAAGTAACAAGGAGCTGGATGTTAATCCCCAAGACAATGGGGAAAATATCTCTAGGGCATGTCAGGGGTCTTCATGACAGCCCCTCCCATCACAGGCCCAGAGGCCTAGGAGGAAAAAGTTGTTTCATGGGCTGGGCCCAGCATCTCCATGCTGTGTGCAGCCTAGGGACTTGGTGCTCTGTGTGCCAGCCGCTCCAGCTGTGGCTGAAAGTGGCCAAGGTACAGCTTGGGCCGTGGCTTCAGAGGGTGCAAGCCTCAAGCCTTGGCATCTTCAACATGGTGTTGAGCCTGCCAGTGCACAGAAGTCAATAATTGAGGTTTGGGAACCTCTGCCTAGATTTCAGAAGATTTATGAAAATGCCTGGGTGTGCAGGCAGAAATTTGCTGCAGAGGCAGGGCTCTCGTGGAGAACCTCTACTAGGGCAGTGCAGGCGGGAAATTTGGGGTTGGAGTCCCCACACAGAGTCCCTACTGGGGTACAATCTAGTGGAGCTGTGAGAAGAGGGCCACTGTCCTCCAGAACCCAGAATGGTAGATCCACCAACAGCTCACACCGTGTGCCTGCAAAAGCCACAGACACTCAGCACCAGCCCATGAAAGCAGCCAGGAGGGAGACTGTATCCTTCAAAGCCACAGGTGTAGAGCTGACCAAGACTATGGAACAGAACTTTTGCATCAGTGTGACCTGGATATGAGACATGGAGTCAAAGAGATCATTTTGGAGCTTTAAGATTTGACTGCCTTGCTGGACTTTGGACTTGCATGTGGCCTGTAGCCCCTTTGTTTTGGCCAATTTCTCCCATTTGGAATGGCTGTATCTACCCAGTGCCTGTATCCCCATTGTATCTAGGAAGCAACTAACTTGCTTTTGATTTTACAAGCTTATAGGCCAAAGGGACTTGTCTTGTCTCGAATGAGACGTTGGACTGTGGACTTTTGGGTTAAGGCTGAAACGAGTTAAGACTTTGGGGGCCTGTTGGGAAGGCATGATTTGTTTTGAAATGTGAGAATATAAGATTTCGGAGGGGCCAGAGGCAGAATGATATGGTTTGGCTGTGTCCCCAGCCAAATCTCATCTTGAATTCTTATGTGTTGTCGGAGGGACCAGGTGGGAGTTAATTGAATTGTGGGGGCAGGTTTTTCCTATGCTGTTCTCACGATAGTGAATAAGTCTCACGAGATCTGATGGTTTTAAAAAGAGGAGTTTTCCTGCAAAAGCTCTCTTCTCTTGTGGGCTGCCATGTGAGATGTGCCTTTTACCTTCTACCATGAGTGTAAGGCCTCCCCCAGCCATGTGGAACTGTAAGTCCAATAAACCTCTTTCTTTTGTAAATTGCCCAGTCTTGGGTATGTATTTATCAGCATTGTGAAAATGGACTAATACAATGAGGCTTTGGCTGCCTTCATTCTGCTACACGTCTAAAAGGCAAGACCAAAAGGATCAAATCCCATTCACAAAGCAGAACCCCAGGACAACTTGGAAATTTGAGGCAACATTTCTTTCTGAACTGGGGATTGCAAGGTGGAGCTGAAAACAGAAAAATATTTAATTGCTTTTTAAAGAACACCTGCATCATCTGCTTCCTTATCCAGTACAGCCAGGATGCTGTGTCTGTCCTAGGATGGTACAAGATGAAAGGCTCTCTATCTTGTAAAGGTAAATAAAGAATTATTTAGAGATATTCTGGACCTGAGAAGTTCTAAAAGCAAGGTGATTAAATAATGGAACCTCCACTCTTTTTCATCCTTGGCTCATAGAACACTTGACTCTTGTTACAAATATACAAACTGCCAAAAAGAGAGGTGAGTATATCTGTATATGATAAGTAATATAGACATTGGGGTATTCCTGAAAAAAACTTTCCGCTACAGGACCCACCACTGAATACACTTAACATTGACCACAGATATTTCAATAAAGGGCAACAGAAATTTGAAAAAAGTTCCTACGGAAAAGACACATATCAAAGCAAACAAAAAGGAGAAAAAAGAGAAAAATAAATAAAAATTAAAGGGAACAGTGACAACACTAAGGGAAGGAACCTTTAGAAAGAAAACAGATCAAAATACATTGAGAGAAGTTCTATTTCTGCATGGAATATAAGAAGGTATGAGAATACATAGTTCCCACTCTATAATCAAACAAAAAATTTGAGTAATTGACAAAATCAGAACTTTTCTTGAGCCTATCAAATAGCTGAGGTTGAGGACAATGGAGTAAAATAAATTTCAGGGAGGATCAAGCCCCTCACAGAAAGCAGGGAGGGTCACAGAAAGCATTCCACCTTTTGCCAGAGTGGGGAACTAGGGTGATCTCCATCAAAAGGAGATCAAGAGAAGTCAGTTAGATTCTAAGGAAGGTCTATAGGCTGACCGTGGGCCAGCGAGACTGGTTAGATCAACTGAGAACCACAATATAAGGGGGACTGCATTTACTTGTCAGCTTTCCTCCCAGGGTGTCCACAAGGAAGACTGGGAGCTGTGCTGGACAGAGCGAGCTACATAACGCAAGGACGTTTAGGAAATGCTCCGCTATGGCTGAAGAGGGCACAAAACCCATTTCCCAGACCTTTCTCTTCTAAGAAACAAGAACTTTAAACTGCTGGGATGGGGACTGGAAATCTACCCAGAGGAAAGCAGGTATGGTTTCTAGAGGAGGGAGAGGCAAATGGCTTGCACTCATGAGGGAGGGGTAGAAAAGCTTTCTGTCCCAGGATGCTGCTGTGGTACCAAAAAGTAAACCGCTATTGCAGGTGGAGGGGGAGAGGAGTTGGGGCAGAGTGTACTCCCACAGTGCAAACTCTGCACCGTGAAAGAAAGCTGAATATTGCATGTTCTTACTCGTATGTGGAAGCTAAAAAAAAATAAAGTTGATCTCATGGAAGTGAAAGGTAGAACAGAGGATATCAGAAGCTGGGAAGGATTGGGAGAAGGGAGGGACAGGGAGAGATTTATTAAAGGACACAAAATTACATCTAGATAGGAGGAATGAGTTCTAGTGTTCTATAGCACTGTAGGGTGACTCTAGTTAACAATAATATATAGCTTTAAATAATTAGAAGGAGGCTAGTGACTGTTTCCAACACAAAGAAGTGATAAATGTTTGAGATGATGGATATGCTAATTACCCTGATCTGATCAGTATACATTATATTTATCACCTTATTATGTGTCCTATGAATCTGTACAATTATTATGTGTCGATTAAAATATTTTTTTAAAAACTGGAAAGAAACCCTCAAAAAAACTGCACCTCTGGGGGCCAGACTCACCAGCTTACCGAGAAGTGTGATCAAGAATTGAAAAACCCCCAAACACCACCGACTTGGCATCAAGTAACAAGCAGCAGGCAAGGCCTACAGGGAAGGCAGGGACCTGGCGAGAAATCCCTCCAGCTCAAGGGGACTGTTGAATCCTGATCAATTTCCCTCTTCCTGTACTTTGGGCCTAGTAAACTCAATTCATTTTCCCTTCTCTCAGGGATCTCTGGCCTGCATTCCCTGTTGTTCAGTATTTGAAAGCTTTTCCCCAGTATTTTGCCTAATTGTTGTTTATGGTGCAGAGTAAATAAAGCTCAGTAATTCTGTTATGGACACAAGTGGAAATCACATTAATGCTACATTTCTGTGATGGGGTGTTCTCAGTACAGACCTACAAGGATAGGCCAGTGTGCTACAGAGTAAAATAGTCAGGGGGATCCTAAAAGAAGAGAAAAATTCTTTTGGAGGTGTAGAGTTTCTCATAGGATTAGATATTTAAGGCTCTCCTATCTTGATCTCAAGAGCTGGATTAAATTTAGCTTGGATTAAATATTTACCTGTTGTCTATCAATCATCTGTCTATCTATCTATCTATCTATCTATCATCTATCTACCTACCTATCTACCAACTGTCAGATCTATCTATCTATCTATCTATCTATCTATCTATCTATCTATCATCTATCAGACCTGTCTATCCATCTATCTTTCCATCTATGTGTATACAGCAGGTACAAAGTGACAAGCGTGTTGTAAGCACTCTAGAAATTAAGAGAATAATATTATTACACAGAGCATTAGGAGAAAGTTTAAATACTAGCAACAACGATAATAAAACAGTTAAAATATTAAAGTGGATTATGAAAGCAGGCTTAAGTTTACTTAAATAATAAGTAATAAGTGAATCCTGGACTCTAAAAGTACATAATAACTTAGGTAACTTAATTAACATTCATTTTTCCTCATATATGTCAAGCAAAAGCATGACTTTAAGAGTGACATTAATTAAATGATTATGCAAATACAACTTTCTCTCTCTCTCTTTTTGCATATTGCCACAGTCCTGGTTTGAATGTTGGATTGCTATCCAGGAACCTAATCTAGGACCAACTAGCTGTTTAAAATTTAATTTATTAAATCTGCTACAACATAACTACAGATCTCATTTCTGGCACAGTTCTTAAGGTAAACATCATGATGTGAAGTAAATCCAGGGCCAGCTTTATGAGTTTACAACATGTACATTCACACAGACTTCTGTACCTGGCTTAATGCCCTACTGTCACCATCTTGAAAATCCTAATAATTTTTGAACAAGGGGCCCAGAATTTTCATTTTGCACTGAAACCCCCAAAATTGTTTGGCCTCATCCTGACTAAATTAGGAGTTTGCTTCATGAAGGCCCAGGCTGTTGAATTCACTAATGCAAGGAGACATTGCTACAAATCCTGGAAATGAGGAACGTTTCGGGTAGCAAGCATATGATTTTGCTTCAATAGTTGGAGCTCTGACTCTCATTGATCGCTTGTCAATAATGGTAGATTAAACAAACATTCTTACTAACCTGGGTTCAGTATTTGTCAGGGCTGATCACTCTAAAATTTGGTGGTCAATCTGTGACTCTTCATTGTAATATAATAGGATTTACTCCAGAACAGATGTTGTTAATTTATATTTTAAAGCCAGGACTTTTTCATTTGCACAGACTAAAAAAAAATAATAATTTATGTGGAAAGTTTTATTGCCACTGTCCATTAGATAGAGAGATCTTGACAGTATAAAAGTATTAATCTGGGGCTTGTTATGTGGTGAACACAAGCAGAAACTAAATGCAATTGAATCACACTATGAAGATTTGCACTACAGCTAAAGAAATTAAGCTAAAGCTAAATACAGCTAAAGAGAGATTGATAGCTAAATATAAATATCTGGAATGGTATCCAATGAAGATGAATGGAAAACTCATTTTTTTTCACTTAGTAGCATAAATTAAATTCTATTTTATATGCACACATTCTTTTAAGGTAACTTTTTCCCTCTTTTCTTCATTCTCTAGGTTTCATGATTTTCAATTTTCTCCATTGACATAGATCTCTTTTCTTCTATCTCAAGACCAATTTTCTTTTAAAAGGAGTTCTACAAGGGTAATTAAGTATATTTCATGATTGCAAATGTTTTTCTAGGGATCTATGCTCAAATGAACTATTCAGATTTTTCTTTGATGGGAGGGAGAGGGAGACATTTCATAAAATATCTTACTTGTCTTTGCATATTTAACAATATTATTTCATTTAATCATCTCAAAATCTCAACCCTGAGCGATTATATGTATAATTTTACTAGATGTTTTTGTTAATTGGAAAATTATATAGCACACTTCATTTTACTACCAAAGAAAATGTGCCCATTTAAACATATCTGAAGACATATCTGATTTTTAAAAAATCAATTGATAATTGCTTATTTTATTTATTAGCTAATACCTCTTGAGCACTCAATATATCCCCACATAGATTTTATATACATGGTTTGACATGATGTTGGTATTATCAACATTTTTAAATGACTAAATTAAACGATGTAGAGGTTGCCTTACATTTACATATGGATGAACTTTAAATAATTCTTTATGTTTATACAATTAGTAGTAGCAGAATACAAAATTGAATTTGGATCCGCCTAACTTGAAGGCCATGCCATTTCCACTGTGTTATGAGAGAAGTGGAGATTTTTGACCCCTAATGAGGTAATTGGAAAATTACTGTATTAGAGCCTCAAAGTGAACAGGGATAATATTTGGAGTCAGTAGAATGGAAAAAGGCCATGGGTGTGCATCATGAAAAGTTCACAGGGTAAAGAAACTTCCAAATGTAATATCTGTTTTTATTAAGATATTTAAATTTAGACTGTTTGGTGCATAAGAAATGTTTGTCAAGAAATCTGCCAAGCCATGTATCTATCTACCTACCCACCTATAATTGCACTATACAGATCCTCAGATTAATAATATAGTTAAAACAATGTAGCTACAGTCTAATATTTTATAATAGTTATTGTTAACTAATTTGGTTATTTCACAATCAATTCCATGAATGCTTGATAAAACCTGAGGTCATATAGTAATATAGTCATTAAAATATTATCTTTTCATATTAGACCATCTGGGTTCTAACTTGGTTTCTTCATTTGCAAGTTAATTTAGCAAGTAATTAATCTCTCTAAGCTTAGGTTTTTCTCATCTAAAAAATAGGCTGTCTAAAGTTAACTATCCCTTAAGATTTTTGTGTTGTAATATATGTAAAAGGCACTATCTGGGACATAGGTGGCAGTCAATATATGCTAACTGTTATAATCAAATGAGGCTTCAAATTTCTAAAATTGCTAGACATGTTCTGGAAACTATCCAATTTAACTGAAAATGAGTTAGAATATATTCCAATTACTGAATGATTGCAAATCACCAGAAACACACATAATGAATACAGTTGAGTCACAAAAATGGATACATAGAAATTAAGTCAAGTAGTGAAAAGTCTAGATACACTTCATATTTAATTTTTTATGAATAGTAATCTGTGAAAGTCAAAGAATATGAAAGATGAAAGCATATTTTCCATAGCAATGAAAAATCTATCTAAATATAGGTCTCACAGGGCTAATGTAATTTATGTGCATTTTCTATACGTTCTCTTTGCCAAGGACATTGTCACACTTCACATATTGATGTGGAAGCAAGATTTCTGTATCAGTTAAGAATATCCATTCTTAAGTTATATGACATATATATGATATATAATATATATAAAATATAACATATATATAATATATAATATATACATATGTAACATATTCTATATACATACATTTTATATATAACATATAATATATACATGTTATAATATATAATTTCCTCTGCAAAACTGTGAAAATGTAGTTTTAATAGAAGCCCTACTTAGTTCTTTGTTCCTCTTAAAGTCTCTAACAATTTTTTGATAACAGATGCTTTTCTAAAAACAATTAAATGAATTATTCATAGAATTGTTTTTTGTTCAATTACTTATAATACTGGAAATGCATTATAATGTGTAATTATATTTTTCCAACATAATTACTAAGTGTAATGACAATGTATAATTCTTTATGAGACTCCATGAAGAAAATTGTACTGCTCATGCATAATGCTATAATAGTTACACTTTGTTATTCCAAAAAATTATTATGATTTACTGTTTTAAATAGGCTGTGAGATAATTTTACAGACAGAAAAAAAATGATTTTTTGTTTAGGGTGAATGAGATAGCACTTTGAAAATTAAAAAAAAATTGAAAATTCTATCACAATGTACTTCAAGCTCATGGGTTTTTATTTATAGTATAATATAATTTACACAAATTGGTACTTGATTTTCCATAAAAGACATGATAAAAAGCATTTTGGTGAAGTAAAATTTTCTCATACAAATCAGCCTCTTGTGTGAAAATAAAATAATCTAAATCAAATTATATTTTTCCAGGACCAAAATACATGTTAGTGTTGTATAAGGACTTTTGGGAAACTAGGTTTTCTATTTTTGGTCATTGAATCTCCTTCACTAAGTGATTGTTTTAGTAAAGTCAGCTATATCAAATTAGTTAGCAACTTATGCTCCTTTCTTTTGAGTAGTTAGCAAGCTAGAAAACCTGAGTCACTCTAATGTTGGTGAGTTTTATAATTTACAGTTACTCTTCACTCATAATTCAAAAGAACATCATAACAATAGTACTTCTAAATTCAAGTTTTCCATATAACACAGTTTAAAAGCTAAAGCAACAAAATTTGCTGTAATTATGTTTATTCAACAGCAAAAAGCTTGTTTCAACTATGTCTAAAGATAAGTTATCTTGAATTGTTTTACCTCACTTTTTTCTACGTAATAAAAATGCAAATTGGAATTTGCCTCAAAGAATAATTTTGTTTTGTTGGACATGTTAACAGTGTGAAATTTTTCACATATGTGTGCCAAGAGAACTACAAAATTCTTTGTCAAGGTCACTGTCCACAATTCCATTAAAAATGCAGTTTTTATTTTTATGAGAAGAAAAGCACCTAATTTCAGAGGTATCAAAAATACAGTTAAAAGTAGGTCCATGTAAATGGCTTGGAAGAAATCTAAATCACACTGTGCATGAAAAGCACAGAACCAGAAATAATGTAAAAACATCTGTTTCTCTTCTTTTAGGCTGCCCTGTCCCCAGATTTATCTGAATGCTAAACATAAACTTTTGGGGTGGTTAGATATGGTTTCATATGGAGTCTCTGATTTTGGGTTCAGTTCCTTTTGTTAACATGCAGAGACAAAAATATTTCATACATGTAGAATATTGGTTTGTGAAAAATGGTTAACAGCACTACTGAAATTTCTCTTCTAGTTAGGGCTTTTATTTGTGATTTTGGTTTATTTGAAATTATATACATACATTATTGAAAACTGAAAGAAAAAATTTATGAAAAACTCTAAACTTTGAAAGTTTGGTTACCCCCAAAAGTGTGTACTTATATATTGGTAAGTTGTCATTTTTAGAACACAATTTTAATCACAAAATTTACTTTAGTATATTTAAAAGATGATACATAAAAGCAGGCTGATGAAGAAAATTAACTGAATGAATCTGAGATCAAGATTAGAATATGTAAACTATTTCCTTAAACGTTCCAGTTCCTGAATGTGTAAAAATAAAAATACAATAAACATAGCTGCAACAAAATTATAGCAAAGACAATATTTCTGAAATATTTTATGTATCAGAGACATTAAATTTTCCTGCACAATTTTGTATTCTCTCATTATAAATATCAATTAGTTTATTTAAAACCACTTTGCTACATTAATACAAGTAGATAATATGGGTCTACACAAATAACTCACACATTTGAATTTTAATATTCTTTATTTAATGAAGAAACAGTAACTTTTGCTTCCGTTAGGGAGATTGGCTTTTGCTTTGTTTTATTTAACTCTTAAAGTTAATTTGAATTATGTTGCATATTAAAATATTTTACTTTTTCTATACAAGTGTTCTGGGATAAGGCATGAATAGACACATCTATTATACTGGAAGTTAAAATAAAAGAGATGAAATACATATGAGAGGTTTAGGACTTTTTCCTCAGAGTGAGTGAAGTAACAGGTTGGATAATATTCTGATAATGTAGCTGTATAGCATATTCTAGATACATTATCCTTGTTTAATTAATACTAATATACACAAATAGGTATATAGGAAGAAGACCCAGTAGGATGTAAGTTTAAAACACTTAAGTGCTATTCACCAAAACATTTTGAGGGACTTGTGTGTACCAGACAATAAAGAAAAGAGAGAATTCCCTGGATCCTTTGATTCGTGGAAATGCAGTCCACTTAACCCAAGTATTGTAGCAATAACGTGGTCTTTTTAAAAATGTGTTTTTTTAATGGGTTGAAAAACAACATTCTATGAGTTTCCAATCATATATATTTATATAATTGTGTGTGTCTGTTTCTCTGCATAACCGTATATGTGTAGTGAATGGCTCAGATAATTTCTTATACTGAATAATCTAAAAACTATTTCAGCCTTGGCTTGTTAATACATAAGAGTTAAACTGATAAATATTTAATTGTTTTTTATGTTTTCAATTTTCATGACTGCAAATCAGGTAATATTTCCTGTACCCATTGTCATCCTAATTAGAAGGTAGAATGAACTCTTCTGTCCATTGTACCCTATATATATTTCTGCCATAGATCCCATAATTACTCATTGTGATTATTTCATTGTGTTGTATTTTTTATTTAATTTAATGTTTTATTTCCATTTTTATTTTAGATTCAAGGGTACATGTCCAAGTTACTTATTAGGATATATTGTATGGTGCTGAGGTTTGGGCCTCAAAGAGCAGAGAGAGAGTTCTTCTGTGAGTTCTTCCTGTCACCCAGACAGTGAGCATAGTACTCTCTCTAACAATATTTATCTTAAAGGTAATGATCATATATCTTTAACCTTTGTTACCCTTATTCAGCATGATTCAGTATGGATATATGCATTATGAATTGATGATGGTTTGTGTTTGAATGAATCATGACTGGTTGGAGAATGTGGAGAACGCACCCATAGAATTAAGAAAGATTAAGATTAAGAAAGATGCAAAGGCATAAGAATGACACAGTGGACTTTGGGACTCAGGTGGGAAGTGGGAGAGGGATAAAAGACTACAAATTGTGTGCAGTGTATACCGCTTGGGTGATGGGTGCACTAAAATCTCACAAATCACCACTAAAAAACTTGCTCATGTAACCAACCACCACCTACTCCCCAAGAACCTATGGAAATAAAAAATTTAAAAAAAAATGAAGAAAGATAAGATTAATTAAGATCACCACAAAAATAATTCTAAAACAGAAGTCTTCCTATAAAAATCAAGGTCTAGTTGGGCATGGTGGCTCACGCCAGCACTTTGGGAGGTTGAGGCGGACGGATCACGAGGTCAGGAGTTTGAGAACAGCCTGGCCAGTATGGTGAAACCCCATCTCTACTAAAAATACAAAAATTAGCCAGGCATGGTGATGAACGCCTGTAACCCCTGCTACTCAGGAGGCTGAGGCAGGAGAATCATTTGAACCAGGGAGGCAGAGGTTGAGTGAGCAGAGATCACACCATTGCACACCAGCCTGGGCAACAGAGCAAGACTCCATCTCAAATAAATAAATAAATAAATAAATAATCAAGGTGTGCCACTAAAGTAACATATTCTGATAAAGAAATGAATATAAAACTTACCTTAGAGATGAAATTAATGTAAGTTAGTAAAAGTATTAAGAGTTCTTCTGAGAAACAGAACCAATAGGATAGATAGATAGATACATACATACGTACGTACGTACATATATACATACATAGACAGACAGATAGATAGATAAGATGCAATTTATTAAGGGAATTGGCTCAGATAATTATGAATGCGGGGAAATCCAAGATCAAGTCACCAGTAGCTTAGGGCCATATCTCTCTGTTTGTTTTGTTTGAATGCTGCATCCTCTGGAGGGGAGGAGCTCTGCCCTCACATGGCAGAAAAGCAGAAGAGAGTGAACTCACTCCCACAAGAATTTTTAAAGCTGCCTGAATATACATTCATGAGAGTGGAGCCCCTAAAAACCTGACACCTCCCATGAGGCCTCACTGTTGCATTGAGAGTTAAGTTTTAACATGAATTTTTGGAGGGGTCAAAACATTCAAACCATAGCAGTAAAAAGCAGTGACAGGCATGAAAGATGAAAGAAAGAAAGGATGAAAGAAAGAAAGAAAAGAAAGCAAGCAAGCAAGAAAGAAAGAGAAAGGAAGGAAGAAAGAAAGGAAGGGAGAGAGAACAAAAGGGAGAACAAAAGAACGAAAGAATGAAAGAACGAAAGAAAGAAAGAAAGAAGGAAAGAAAAAGAAAGAGAAAGAAAAAGGAAGGAAGGAAGGGGAAATGGACACAAATTGTTCCTTCTCTGGAAAAAAACAATTGGTTGAAAAATTTTTTAAATGAAGAAATTAACAGCTAACTATGTTTATACTTCAGGAATTTTTTGTTTATTTTTCTTTTAGATATAGTCATTTAAAAATTTTGGGCTAAATATAACATAACAGAATATTATAATTAACATGTGAAGAGAACTAAATAAGTTAACTTATGTATAAATACTAATCTATAAACTTGAATTACCCAGCCCCATTGGATATCCTGAAAACTAACTGAGTAAATACAAAGTGGAGATTTTGTTTAGCCTCATAAAATGTGATTAAGTGCCACATTAGTCATTTAAGAAGTGTACCAGTGAAATAACTCCCTGGAAGTATGTCTGGTGACAGATTAGAAGGGATCAAGGTTAATGGAGTAGTTGGAAATGATACTTATACATAATGCAGGTTGGAAATGAAAGATGTTATATAGGAGAAAGATTACTTTAGGAAGTAAATGGGAAACAAAACCTCATACAGGAACTAAAGTCTTAAATTTCTATACAATGTAAGAAGCAAAGGATAAAGTATTTAATAATACAATTACACAATTTAAAAAGAGATGGTTTCCCCTGGGTACATTCAAATATCATTAGTGCTTTACAAACTATGAATACAATATAATTATTTGGAATTAATATAATTTGTTTTAAAAATCATGTTTCCAAATAAGTTGCATTTCAAGAATTGTATTTGCCTTTCATTGGTTAAATTTTGGTTCATCTATATTTATACATATTATTTCTGACCACTCCTTACTATACACCCTTCTTCAATCATTTCATATGTTATAATAGCAGTGAACTTTTCAGTGGACTTCAAATTTAACATATTTGGAGAATATGCTGACATATTCATAGTTTGCTTGAATATGCATTAAGCTTTAAGATATATTTTAATGAAAATACAATTGATAAAAGTAACTTTTTTTTCAAAGTAGGACTATAAATTATCGGACTAGAAAATTGAGAATTAGTAGAAATTGGCAATAAAACTATATTTGCAAAAGTTACTGCAGTACGTATTTTGAAATGACTTACTTCGGTTAACTCCACAGCACATGGATTGAAGTTTGAAAGCAAGTGACATTTTAGAAATTTCTTTAATGAATTTTTCATTCAAATGGCATTGGTGAGCCTCGAGGAATAACTAACTCTATTATAATTAAAGTTTAGTAAGAGTCAGGAAAGAGACGATTGAAAATGGCAAAGTGATGTGTTCTTGTATCAAGATATTTTTTCTACTTTAAGAAACCGTACTCCTCATTATTGATATGGTTTTATTCAATATGATTGTCAGTAGAAAGAGATTTTTACTGGAAAATATATAATGGCATATACATGACTAATGGACTGATAGTTGGTAGAAAGTGTACTTCAATAGTTTTAAATCCCATTTTGAATTTAGTTCTGGAAAATTAATACAGACAGTCTCTGACTAATTAAGGGGGGAAGAAATCTTTAAAATGGCATTAAGAAAAAATACATTTTTACTATTTGTAGGAATTTTCTATTATTTTCAAAATGTAACTTGCAAAATTAGACTGGAATATTCACAAGGGAGGGCACATTTTCAAAAATTATATAGGGAGATGCTTAATGGACAGAATAACAGCAAAGAAAGAATAATAAATGGAGATTTCTTAGAACTCTAGGATGACTAATTTAGGCCATTTGAACGTGGGCTTATCCAAGGAATACACCACTATTTCTGATTATGACTTTGATAGCTGAGAATTATTTTCCATTTCAAGTGTAAAAGTGAATGCTTTAATAAAATAAAAGAAAACAAAGATTAACATGGTTCTAGAATATGAAAAAAATAATCATTTTTGCCTTTTTTCAGTTAATTAAAATTGAATTGCTTTGTGGTTGCTTTCCACAAAAAGCCACAAAGGAAAGGCTAGTTTCCTTTGTTTTTAGGCAGAATTAACTTATACATAACAGTAAAGCTTGCATGGAAAGTGTGTCCTCCACGCCCACATGTTCACAGAGCAGTGTGTCGGTGAAGCACAAGAGCTGCACCCACTTGAGAGCCTTTTGCTCCTCTTGTGAAAGTCTATTTTATGACAGGGCCATATATGCAAAAAGGCCCCCAAACTCAGAATGAGCCAAGAAAACAAAGGATGAAGCAGACGAACCCAATTTGTTGCTATAGCGTGATTTATTTGGGGAACTTATGAACAGAAGCATGGTGTTGGGTGGCTGCAAGACACCCCCCGCTCCATTACTCTCCAGCCTCCCCGCTCCATTACTCTCCAGGCACAAGGCTTATCTACCATAGAGAAAGTGTGTATCTGCTCTATAGAGACAATTAAAGACAATGCTAGAACAGGCAAAATACTTTATGTGTAATAGTCTGTAACTTGTCCCATAACATCAAAGTTCACATGTTCTTATACTGAGGACAGGAAATAAAATAAAAGTCAGGAGGCATAGATGGGACTGGGCTAATCAGAAGTCAACATGCTGGATTAACATCCAAGATAGAGTCACTTTTGACTCCATAAGACTGTCAAAAGCAGTCACACACTGGCACAATCCCTGAACAAGAACCATATGGTGAAGTAAAGGTCTGATGTGCTGTTGGACTTTGTGCTGAAATAAACACAAACATGCAGGTGTCTTTTTAGCTTCTTTTCCACTAACTTAGTAGTGGGAGAGCTGGATTGAGTGGTAGGTCTTTCAGTTCTCTGTGAAATTTTGAAACTGTTTTCCATAGACGTAGTATTAATTTACATTCCCACTAATTTACATTCACAGAGCAGTGTATACATGTTCCCTTTTCACTACACCCGCAGCCACGTCCATTATTTTTTTTATTTTCTAATAATGACTTCTGGCTGGGGCAAGGTGACATATTGCAGTTTTAATTTGCATTTCCCTGATGATTAGTGATATTGAGCGTTTTTTCAATATATTTTTGAAAATTGGCCAATATGGTTTTGGTCATTTATATATCTTATTTTGAGAAATGTCTGTTCATGTGATTTGCTCACTTTCTAATGGGATTATTTGTTTTTTTTTTTCTTGCTGATTTTTTTTGAATTCCTTAGAGATTCTAGATATTAATCCTTTGTCAGAGTTTGCAAATATTTTCTCCCATTCTTTAAGTTGTCTGTTTACTCTGTTGATTATTCCTTTTGCTGTTCAGAAGCTTTTTAGTTTAATTAGGTCCCATTAATTTTTTTCTTGTTGCATTTGCTTTGGGGGTCTTGGTCATAAATTCTTTGCCTAGGTTGATGTCCAGAAGAGTTTTTTCTAGATTTTCTCCTAGACGTTTTATGGTTTCAGGTCTTAGATTTAAGTTGTTCATCCACCTTGAGTTAATTTGTGTGTATGGTGAGAGACAGGGATCCAGTTTCTTTCTTGTACATGTGGCTATCCAATCTTGCCTCCAATGTTTATCGAATAGTATGTCCTTTCCCCAGAATATGTTTTTATCTGCTTTAAGATCAGTTACTTGTAAGTATTGGCTGAATTTCTGAGTTCTCTGTTCTGTTACCTTGGTCTATGTGTTTGTTTTTATACCAGTACCATGCTGTTTTGGTTACTCTGGCCTTGGTTTACTTGAAGTTGGGTAATGTTATACCTCCAGATTTGTTCTTTTTGTTTAGGATTGTTTTGGCTATTTGAGCTCTTTCTTGGTTCCTTATGAGTTTTGGGATTTTTTTAGGATTTTTTTTTTTCTAATTCTGTGAAAAATGGCACTGGTATTTTGACGGGAATTGCATTGAGAGAGTAGATTGCTTTAGGCAGTATGATCATTTTTACAGTATTGATTCTTCCTAATTTATGAGCATGGGGAGGTTTTTCTGTTTGTGTCATCTATGGTTTCTTTCATGAGGGTTTTGTAGTTCCCCCTGTAGAGATCTTTCACCTCCTTAGCTAAATATATTTCTAGGTATTTTATTTTATTTTTGCAGCTGTTGTAAATGTGATTGAGTTTTTGATTTGATTCTCAGCTTGCTTGTTTTTGGTGTATTGATTTGTATATGTTGATTTTAAAAGCTGAGACTTTACTGAATTCATTTATCAAATCTAGGAGTCTCTTGGAGTAGTCTTCAGGGTTGTCTAAGCATCATCAGCAAACAGAGATAGTTCGACTTCCTCCTTTCCAGTTTGGATGCGCTCATTTCTTTCTCTTGCTTGATTGCTCTGGCTAAGTCTTACAGAACTAATGTCGAATTGAAGTGGTCAAAGTGGACATCCTTGACTTGTTCTAGTTTTCAGGGCGAATGCTTTCAATGGTTACCCATTCAGTAGGATGTTGGCTTTGGGTTAGTTGTGTATGGCTTTTACTATTTTGAGGTCTCTTCCTTCCATGCCTAGTTTGTTGAGAGTTTGTATCATAAAGGAGATGCTAGATCTTATCAAATGTTTTTTTCTGTATATATTAAGATTATCATATGGTTTTGTTTTAATTCTGTTTATGAGGTGAATTGAATCACATTTATTTACTTGTGTATGTTGAATCACCCTTGAATCTCTGGGATGAAATCCACTTGATTAAGGTGAATTATCTTTTTGGTGCTGTTGGATTTGGTTTGCTAGATTTTTGTTGAGCATTTTTACATCTACATTAATCAAGGATATTGAACTGCAGTTTTTGTTTTTGTTTTTTTAATGTCTTTCCTGGCTTTGGTATTGGGGTAGTACTGGTTTCATAGGATGATTTAGGAATGATTCCCTCCTTTTTGATCTTTGTAATAGTTTCAGTACGATTGGTGTTTTTGTTTATTTTATGTATTTGTCCATATGACACAGTCATATGTTCTTATTCTTTATTATATATTATTATGTAGGAAAAAATGACAATTAAAAATGTCTGTGGATTTTAAATTGTTTAGCAATACCTTAGTAATTTTTTTAAATGTAGGGTATAAGTATGACAAGATCCAACAACTAACTAGAAAAAGTTTTAAGTCTTAAAGTCTCCTACTAAATCACCTAGAAGGTTTAAGTAAAATCTTAAAATATTCTTGAGATCTTAGCAGAAAATAAGTGCCTGTCTCTTAAGAGAGTACTTGTTAAAATGGCAATTGCATTTTAAAAGAATTACTACTTATTTGTTTAAAAAATGTTAAATTCTTCACATTTTTCAAGTAATAAAGAAAATGAAGAAGGCTTAAAATTATCTAGACTCCAACAGTCCAAAAATAAGCACTATAAAAAACACAGACTAGATTCTAAAAATCTCTCTATATTAACACTTAAAAGAAAATTAAAATCCTTAAAATAATAGTTCAATAATATTTTTATTTTAACAGAAAAATTAAATGACACTTTAGTTTTTCAAATGATACTCATTCCTAAATTATACTTCCAGAAATAAGAAGTATTACTAAAAAAAGAAAAAGAAATTCCAATCTTGTATTTTAAAACCTTTTCAGGAACAATAGTAGGTATGAATTTATCTCTTTTTCCCCCTTCACATCTTTTATATTCAATCTGTTCATTTTGATTTTATCGTTTTCAATTTTCTTTTGTTATCCCTTCTGTCTTATACACCATTTTTCTAAGATATTTTTGGAAAGTTTATTTATTATACTTAATGAAATAAGCATTTCTGAAATGTGCTGATATTTCTATTTGTATTTATCCTTTCATTCTGAAGATAGGCTCACTTTCCAATCCTCCTTTTTACTGACTACCTATTCTGTAAAACCATGTATCTTTCTTATACTTTATAAAAGTAGGACTGCATCAGCTATAATTTATTTAAGAGTATGACAATTTCTTTGAGATCATTCTATATTTCCTTGAGTCATTCTACTTTTATTCTGTGTTCCAGCTGTTTTCTGCTTATGTTGATTTCCTCCTTTTTCTCTTACATCCATGCACAGCTCCTATGAATTGCTTTGTGATTAATCTAAGTTATTAAGGACTATTTAACTATGAATTGAAGAACCAGCGGAATTTTGACAAGTAAGTTGGAGGCACATAACCTTCTAGTTTGTGTCTGTTGTCTCTCACTCATTATGTATGGATACGTATATTGTAGCTATCACCTAAATTTTTCAGACAACCTATGTCCTTCCTTGGTCATTGACCCTTTAGTTAAGATCTGACAGTCACCATATTCCTTTTCTTCTAACCCTGGTAGTGTCCCAGAGCAAAGAGCCTATGTCAAAGGATTAGGGCAATTTAACTGAGATCTCAGGAAATAGCTGCAGCCCTTTGATAGTGACCTGTGCTTTGTGCAGTTTTCACAGGGTTAGCAGATATGTTTTATAATTTGACAGTATTTTTTTTTTATTTAGAAGGAGACTTGCTCTGTCACCCAGGCTGGAGTACAGTGAAGCAATCTCGGGCTCACTGCAAACTGCGACTCCTGGGTTCAAGCGGTTCTCCTGCTTTAGCCTCCTGAGTAGCTGGGATTACAGCTGTGCACTAGCACACCCAGCTAATTTTTGTAATTTTACTAGAGATAGGGTTTCACCATGTTGGACAGGCTGGTCTTGAACTCCTGACCTCAACTGATCCACCTGTCTCGACCTCCCAAAATGCTGGGATTACAGGCATGAGCCACCACTTTTGGCCGCTATTTACTTTTGAATATAAAGGTTTTCTTTTCTTTCAACTGTTTTGTTATAAGAATAAGAGTGGATTTTAAAAGTCTTTACTAGAAGATTCCAGCTAAAATTCTGGAAATTTTAAATATTTTAAAATTGGATATGTAATATCATAAACTACTGAAAAAATTCCCTTATGAAGAGACTAAACAGAGATATTAATAGTGCATAATGCAAAAAAGCCTATTATTATATTGTTATTTCATCCAACTTAGAAAAATTTCATTTTTCTAACTAGATAAGTACCAATTGAGCATTTCTATTTACCATGCACTGAACTAGCTATGGTGTAAATCACAAAAATGAATGAAGCATAAACTCTGAACACTAGGTATTTTAAATGTCATTGAGATGATATTGGTATGCATATGTCTGTGGTTAGGAAATGTTATGATTTGGGCTTAAGGAGAAGGAAAAATATTATCATATATGGTATTGCTTGTGGCTTTAGCTTAAGGTAAAAGAGATAATTTAGATGACAAATGGTGTTTCTTGTGACACAGAAAGACATGAAACAGATAGTAAATCAGGATGGAATGGTAACTTTAAAAAAGCAGTGAAGATGGTACAACAAGGTTTATATTTACTAGAACAGTGTAATAAGTCCTAGTACCTGCTGAGTGTTCTGTATGAAACGAGAGCAAGAGAACCACAGTCAGATGAGGGCACAAAAATGTGGATCTGACTCATGAGTAATGGGGTGGAAGGCAGTTTGTGGGACACCAAGGACAACATAAGCTAAGTAAAGACGTTTATTTGTAATTGAATAAACAGACATAGGTCACAGTTTATGTAATCAAAATATATATATACATATATAACCTGTGTAAAACTGGGCTTCTATAAGTCTTTCACTCTCATGTCAAATTTTAAGACCCAAGTCAAACTCCCCAAAAGGAAAAAAAAACAAAAAGTAAAAAATAAAACTAAAACCTTTTAAAACCAACCAACAAAGGAATTTAATTAAATATATAAGCCCTGCAGTAGTGCTTAAAACTGTCCTCACGCCTGTAATCCCAGCACTTTGGGAGGCCGAGGCGGGCGGATCTCGAGGTCAGGAGATCGAGACCATCCTGGCTAACACGGTGAAACCCCCTCTCTACTAAAAATACAAAAAATTAACTGGGCGTGGTGGCGGGCGCCTGTAGTCCCAGCTACTCTGGAGACTGAGACAGGAGAATCACTTGAATCCGGGAAGCGGAGGTTGCAGTGAGCAGAGATCACGCCACTGCACTCCAGCCTGGGCAACAGAGAGAGACTCCGTCTAAAAAAAAAAACAAAACAAAAAACAAACAAACAAAAAAACTGTCCTTCTCTCTCAATATTTTAGAGATGAATGCCCTTTTCACTGTCTCTTGACTCCCCAAAACTTTTCTTTCTCTCTTGCTTGTTCCTTGCCTTCACATACTATAGTTTCTCTCGTGGGTTGCCTGGGGCAATGGAAATTGAAGAAACCTTTGCAGAAACTCTGGTACTATGCTTAGTTTATTACCTCTTTCAGCAAAACAAAAGATTTGAGAAGACTCCAACATCAAAGATAGCTTAGCAATTGAGAAAGAAAAACATCTCAACACTATTGATCCTCTCACTTAAGTAAGCAGTGTTTCTGAAACTGGTTTCTTGAAACCCAGATAATGAACGAGGTGTATTTAGATGATGCCTCTTTTATTTTGACGAAAATATTAATATGTGTACATTCTGAAGTATTTAATTACCTGATAACCAAATATTGCCATGCAGTTTGAGCCAATATTTTTATTAATTGTGCATGATTGATTTTCATTTCAGAAGGAGAAAAAAAGAAAAGTGATCTTAAGTAAATGTAAATGATGCTTTCTCACTACATGTAAATGAGTTAAGAAGACTAATTATTCAAGAGAAATACTCTTATAACCAGTTTACACCACTAGTATGAGCACATTTAGAAGTTAATAATGATGGCTGGACTGTTGATTTCAGTTTTGAATATTAAAAATGTTTAGCCTCACTCGCATATTATCTTGTTAAATGGGAAACACAAAAAGAAGAATGAAAACGGTGTTTATGTATTTGCGTACATATGACTCAAAAAAATTCTACATGTATTAATGTTGCTCAAACTTTTGTTCCACCTCGTACAAAAAGGCTTCCAATAATTGGAACTCATCACCTAATCTGTCTTGTCTTTTTTTTCTACTTAAATAATCTTTCTGCTTTTTTCCCTGTTTCTTCTTTCCTCTTATCAAGTGTTTCCTACTTGCTTAAAATACCTTTCTCGCTCCACTCCACCAAAATGAAACAAATCAAAATGAAAACTGCAATTATTTCTAAGTCCAATACAAACACACACTTTATGAGAATTTCTCTTCTTCCATCATTATCAGTCAACATCCATAAAAGCTTTTGAATGACATCTGATTTAGATCACAATCACAAATATGTACAAAAATAGCTTAGCTTATCAAGTACCTGTCCTAAAGTTTGCTCACTTTAATTGACCTCACTCAGATGGGAAACTACTGACTCAGAACTGCATGCATAGTTAAGTTTATTGATTTCGCAAGATTGGTTGTCTGGCTTGTTGCATCTGACAGCAGATTAGAAGCTTTCCTGATAGCTTAACACATTGAGCTATAATAAAGAAGTAGGAGATAAGAGAGGTGCACCATCAATTAGAGATCAGTCTGTGTACTGCAAATACTATTAAATACCTTACCAGCTCCTAAAGGTATCATTCTGTGGACCCTGATACCAAAATTAATGTTAAAAATAATAATGAAGAGATCTAAATACAAGATATTTATAAGCTGGTACTGTCAGTATCTTATTTAGGTGTTTGCAGGTTTTTATTTAGAAGTACATAAAATGCATAATAAAAATCAAATTATAAAATAATATATAGTACTTGGATAGATCTTAATAAAACCCAGTGAGGAATTTCTTCTTTATCATTTCTTACATTTTTTTTTCTTGAACACTCTATTCTCTTGTCTAGCTAGTACAAATTGACAGAAAATTCTTCTTCATACTGAACTGAACTTTGCCTTTCTCTAACATAAAGCAATTGATCCTCTTTTTTTTTAATAAAACAATTCTGAAATTAGGTGACTTCTCTTCTAAATAAAAACTTTTTTAACCTTTAAAATGTTTATCTTCTTTAAGAAATATATTTCTTTAATAAAATTTATTAGTTTCTAATAATTATCTGCTATGACTTTCATTGTTCCTGTTACATAATTTCCAGGTTTAATGTAGATTTCAAATGATTTGGAGTTAAGTTTATTCTTTCCGATCCTGACTTAATGAAATTTAATTTGAACCAAAGTAAAACTCTACATTTATTCTTAATCAAAACTTGTGAACTTGTAAAACTATTATATAAAAGCTTGATTTTATCATTTAATTTTTAAACCCACCTTACCACCTAGTATCTTTATGCATATATTTCATTTTGTCTATCTTTTTATCTGTTGATGAAAATATGGGTTGTTTACACTTTTTGTTTATGTGTTGTAAATAATGCTGCTATAAACATTTATATATTTTCTGTGTGTGGATAGATGTATTCATTTCTGCTAGGTAGATACATAGAAAATGGAATTTTTTGATTTCCTAAGTGTATTTAACTTTAAAACAAGTTGTCAGGTAGTGTGATGGCTCCAGCTTTGCAGCATGGTACTGGTACAAAAACAGATACATAGAACAATGGAACAGAACAGAGGCCTCAGAAATAATACCACACATCTACAACCATCTGATCTTTGACAAACCTGACACACACAATCAATGGGGAAAAGATTCCCTATTTAAGAAATGGTGTTGGGAAAACTGGCTAGCCATATGGAGAAACTGAATCTGGATCCCTTCCTTACACCTTACAAAAAAATCAACTCAAGAGGGATCAAAGACTTAAATGTAAGACCTAGGATCATAAAAATCCTAGAAGAAAACCTGGGCAATACCATTCAGGACATAGGCATGGGCAAAAACTTCATGTGTAAAACACCAAAAGCAATGCCAACAAAAGCCAAAATTGACAAATGGGATCTAATTAAACTAAAGAGCTTCTGCACACCAAAAGAAACTATCATCAGAGTAGTAAGACCCCGAGGTTTTTCTCCAATACTGTATTGATTGATTAAGCAAAATTTGAAAATAATTGTTTCTCAACTGTATGAATTGTCTTCCTAACTAGATTGAAAGTTCTTAAACATTGAGAATGAGTTCTCTATTTCATACGCCTAATGACTCCACAAGCATAGAACACACAAGGTGAATTAAATTCCATTTTATCATTTGCATATTATGTATTTGTTTTCAGGAAAATATTGTTTGATATGTCTCAGACACTTGAGGCATAACATATACCTTTAAATAAAATGGAATATTTCAAATATGAGAAGAATATACAAAATAATAATTTATCCACTAAGAGTTATAGCTTTGTGGGATTAAGAGTATACTTACCGAATTAATCCATGAAGTTTCTATTTAGCTTTATTTCGAGTATGAAAAAGCATAGAAATTATGAACAAAATTATTAATTGTTTCCTGTTAAGTTGGTGTAGATCTGAAAGATGTTTTGAAGTAAGGTTGAAAATACGTGGGAGAATGAATATGTTGCTATTTACTGGTAAGTAAAATTCTGTATTCCATTTTAATAAATGTTTCTTGCTGTGTGAAAGATTGTTGTACTCTCAACTTGATTCTACATAAGAATGTGTAAATTAGTTTTGCTCCTGTTAATGCCTTCCTTCTTATACAAATCTACATAGTTAGCTCTTGTGGAATGCTATTAATGCAATTCTTAAAGACTATTAACTAATGTCTTAATACCTAACACTTAATGAAACTTTACTTTGAGAGACTGTTGTAAATGTCTCAGACTTCAGACATGAGAAAATAGACTTCAAATTATCTTTTAAAATACTCCACAGAAAAGTTTTTCCTGAAATCAGAGGACATGAAAGGTTTCCTGGGAAACCATAAAGGATCCATACTGATTTGCCCAGGTTGTCTGTTATCCAATGACCTCTCTCTAATTGGGGGAGGAGCCAAGAACAAAGAAGGAAGGCAGAGAACAGCTGGACCAGATAAGAGAGAACTGGAAAGAACAAAGCCATTGAAAACAGAATTGGAAACCCTTGAGCCAGACCATCTCTATTTTCAGGCTAATCTTCATACTCTGCAGAAGTCCTTTTGGTGCCTAACCTAGAGACAACCAAAATGGCATGTTCATGCTCAAATTCTTTTTTTCCCATGCACTGTTAGAGAATAGCAGTTATAAAAGCTTTTATTCTCGAATGCATCCACTACCTCCCTTCAGTTTTTTTCATGTTGTGATTTTACAGAGTATCATTACTCTGACAAATGGTCACCCATCCACAAAATCATAAATTACCTACCATCTGCCAGAGTTCTAAGATCCTAGATACCTATATCTTCATTCAATATTTGACTTTTCAAAAACAAGCCATCTGAGAATGAAGGTGCATTTGATTAAAGAAAAATTATAAAACTATAAGTATCTTGTATATAATAGTGACTACATGATATGTTTAATCCATAAAACATATTGAAAACATTTTCTTCCATTTTGACCAAATACAAATAGTTATCACTAGATTTAACTATGAGCTTTAATTTGTGTATTAATTCATTTTGGAATTCTGCGCTTCATAGTTTGGATTTTCCCTAACATTTCATAAGCTATTTATTATAACAATCGCCCTTTACCTACAAAACTTAAGCCATGTTATGCAAAAAAATGCCATTTGAGATATACTACTGTTAATTTTTCCACTTGAAACGATAATTCCTTTATCACTAGTACTTCCTTTGCACCTCAGAAAATATATGCTGAACACCTGCAATGTGATAGGCATTGTGTTTGACTATACAGGGGGTAGAAAAGCAAGATCCAGTTTCTGTTGTAATGGATATTAAAATCCAGTAGAGAGAATTTAATGAACACCAAAATAACAGACACAATTTAGATGATAAATATAAAACATATACATATTTTGTGAGATTTCATGCTGAAAGAGAAAACATGTATTGAAAGAAGATCTTTGAGTCATGTCCTAACGTTCAGTTATAATTCAATTGGTTAAAGATTGGAAAAAAATTGAGTCCAGTTGTAATTGTTTTGCTGGAGCCTAAATTACATGTAATGTACAATTATAAGGAAAAACTTACAAGGTAGAATGGGGTCACATGATAGCATTCCTTAAATTTTAGGTAGAGAAGTTTTCAGTTAATTCTGTAGGAAATCCACAAATATAATGAATAACATTTTCTCGGGAAAATCTCCATTATTCAGGGACCTGTTTTCCCATGCACGAAATCACCTGAGGATTCCATTTCAGGTTTTGGACTACAAGAGTATTATTGATTATGGTTGGGGATTATTTTTCGGGAAAGCACAAGTTACTCTAAAATACAGATGAAAAGTTTTGTACACTTGTTAGAAGATATAGAAAAGAAAATATACAGAAATTTTAGTAAATAATATAAAATGGCAGGAGAAAGGGAAATTGATCAAAATATTCCAAAGCTTATCCTGCAAATTAGAGATTTAAGAAAGAGCCCACAAGTTAATACTGTGAGGAAATAATAGAAAACAATATGAATGTTATCTTAAGGGGACTGAGTGCAAAGAAGAAAAATGAGGAGGGAGGCCCTGACGATGAGGATAATAGATGCTCCTCCCCTTCACCCTACTGACCTCTATGTGTCAGGAGCTCAGCTGAGCTGTGTTTGTGTGTGTGTGTGTGTGGGCGGGGGGGGGGGGGTGGGGGGGTGGGGAGAGGGGTGGGGGAGAGAGACAGAGAGAGAGAGAGAGAGCATGCTGAACTGTCAGGTGACAGAGTAGCCAATTAAAGCAACAAGCCAAAAGGTAAAAGAGTTAAGCCTTTACTCACTCATTGCTATGGTGTAAGCAAAAGGCTAAAACTGAGGATAATGCAGACTCCCTCTACTCAATTTTGCCCCGTGGAAAGGCACACCAGGGGAAAGTCAGGAAGATCAGCACAGACATGGTGTCTTTCTAAGTGTTGAGGGAGACCAAAAACAAAGGCTCTGACAGTTTCATAGACCCTGTAGTTGAGGGTGGGGGATTAAGGGGTGGAAAATTACTGAGTAATGAGTGAAAACGGGGAAAGTGCCTTTAAGGTTTTCCTCTCCTTCCCGTTGATATGGAGGCCTCAGCCAATGGGCCTGAAGCCGACCTAGGTGTTAGGTTTCAGATAAAAAGACCCAGGAATGTGAATATGTGTAAAGAGCATGGTAGGAAAGGGCTCAAGTCCTTGACTGTAACTCCCTTCAGAGACTGCAATGCCTTGGCTGTACCCCAAGGCTGGTGTTGGGAGGCCAGCTTCCTCTTATGAAGCCTGCCAGGTAAAGCCTTTGTCATTGCCTATGGTCAAGGCTAAAAAAATCACAGGTAGGTTTTTAACCAGAAGATAGACTACTCACTGTGTCATATTATGAGGTTGAGAAAATACTTTGATCCCATTACCCAAAGTTAACTTTAACTCAAAGAACTGCTGTCTGCCTTTCTAGTGGACAAGACCCAATTGCTTTAAGTTTCTGTCTTAAATAAACACACACACACACCCCAGACACCATCTCATACTCTTTCTTCCTGACCTTTTTCTTCCTCCCGAGTCTCAAACTATAGAGATTTAAGTAGAAATGAAGATATTAATAAAACAACTTATGAAGGAGATACAAGCCTATGTTTTCAAGATTCTTTTCAATACTAGTTGTCTTCTTAATAAATGCTCTGTTGAAACAAGGAAATATTTTAAAAATACTAATTATAGATCAGATTTCTCTTTTCAAATCACTGGTGCTGGCCGGGCGCGGTTGCTCACGCCTGTAATCCCAGCACTTTGGGAGGACCAGGAGGGCGGATCATGAGGTCAGGAGATCGAGACTATCCTGGCTAATTCGGTGAAACCCCGTCTCTACTAAAAAAATATGAAAAAAGTTAGCCGGGCGTGGTGGCGGGCGCCTGCAGTCCCACCTACTCGGGAGGCTGAGGCAGGAGAATGGCGTGAACCTGGGAGGCGGAGCTTGCAGTGAGCTGAGATCGCGCCACTGCACTCCAGCCTGGGCGACAGAGAGAGACTGTCTCAAAAACAACAACAACGAAAACAAAAATCACGAGTGCTACCACCAATATTTTGTGTTAGACCATAAAAGGAAATGGTTTATCCTCCTAAATGAAAATTTGGTGATATGTTTTTGGATGGGTGAGAGAGAAAGGAATAAGCAGCACGTTATCAAGTAAGAGGCTTCATCAGTGGTACAGGGATGTGTAAAGAGAATTGAAATAGGGTGGCTTTAGTTGAAAGGGAACAGGTAGGACACATGAAACAACATACATAAAAGACATCCATTTACTACTAACTAGATTCACCAAACATTAAATTTTTATTTACTTCTGATGATTCTTAAAGGAAAAGTTATTGATAACATTTGAATCCATCTCCCAACTTCTACTCCCTTTCTGCCTACCCAGACAAAGGAACTGTCCTGCAGTTGATGTTTATCAGTCCCATCCATGTATTTTATACTTGTAGTACAAATACAAGTATGGATAAACAATCATTAGTGCTTTTACTTCTTAAAATGTACATGCATGTAATATCTTCTGTATAATTTAAAAATCCGGGTTTTACTAAAAAAAGTAAGCATGCTGTTATTAGTTTACCATGAAACATGTAGAATTTGCATTTTTAAGTTCAATTGCTGTATGAACTTGTTAGACTTGATACATAATAATTGTTTATGCAAACAGACATAGATACTTATTTCCTTTTATTTGTTGGCTGCTATAAAATTCTGCTCATATCCACAAGTATTTATATGTGTGTGTATATACATGTATCTTTAACTTTAGATATATCTTTAACTTACAGAAATGTTATCACATTATTCTTTTAAATATATGATACAGATTTATGTTTCAATTGTCAATATGCGAGAGTGTACAACTCCCACAAATTTACTAAAGCTTGAAATTGCATAATTTCAAAATTTTGACAATATAATGCTTATGAATGGGATATTATTTTAATTTCACACATTATTACTGAGAATGAGCAACATCTCAATCAAGGCCTTTGTGAAACATCTTATATTTGGCAGCTGCAAAGGAGGCCCTGAATTTCTGATTCCTAGAGACTCATGATTTAGCCACTGACCTGTAAACCTGATTGCCAGAACACTGCAGTTGCCTTTCCGCTGCTTTGGCCTACAAAGGCAACTGTGGCCCAACTGATAATTTCTGAAACTAAGTAATTCTACCTGCCCATTGCTGTTGCAGAGGTTGATGGAAATCAGTTCCAAGGCATCATCTCTCCACTTCATCTTAAATAAATCAGCCACCTCAAAGATTTCCAAGGATTTTTCTGTTCCTTCGCTGAGGGATTAATATTCCTTTCTAAGAAAGTTCTGGCATCTCAAGCTCATTAACTGTTGGGCTACTTTTGAATTTAAGCTTCAATAACCTAACCAAACATGCTTACACAGTAAATCCCAAGTCCCAACTGATTATGTGACCCAATCTCATATTTAATCTTTCTGGATCAAATCCCTATACCACACTAGAATCCTGCAATCTATCTAGATCCCACAATTCTTAGTGTACTCTACATCCTCTCAGAACTGACATTGCAGTTTTCACTCTGGGCCATGATGGAATTAGCTTTCATTAGGACTTCTGAGGCAAAGAGAAGTGATAAAATATGTCTTGAGTAGAATGGGCACTCACATTGTGAGTCAATGCTCCTGATGAAATCCTTGAAATATCTTTATGCTGGGGTGAGCATGTTTCTTCAGAAAAGGAATGAGAGATTGCTTCCATATGCATAGAATTTTAAAGATGATTTGGAAATTAAATTTAATCTGTTTCTAACCAAATGTCTCAACTATAAATCCGAGGATACTAATCTTTCAAAATCAATATCATGTTAACTTTAGTGAGGTGTGCCTTTAATTGGCATTATAATTTCATTACACTCAAAATTATGTTTGGGATTTTATCTTCAGCCATGTCTGTCTACCTGGTCTAAAAGGAAGGAGATTTTTTTTCTTTTAATACTGGCATAGAAGACATTTGATTCTCTACCTTTGTCTTAGATTTGGAGTGTAAGATGTTAAATTATTTTAAATTTCTTTCTAACAGAAAGAGCTAGTGCTCTAACAGTCAAAAAGAGCTAGTGCATCCTACCTGCTTTGTAGTAGTTTCAATGTTACAGCACATATATGCAACTTGGTCAACCAAAGTCTTGCCCTCTAAGTGTGATCTCATCCTCCCCACCAGTGGTGATAATTTGAATAACTGGGATTCTACATGTCAAAGATGCTGGTGAGCCGTTTTTTTCTTCAGCAAGGAAGTCACTGAGGGTGCATAAAATACATGAGTAATTCAGGGCCAAAGTTTTATCTTGAAGAACTCTTTCTTGGGGCCACCCTTGATACTAACCTTTGTACTATTCAATGGTCAAACAAGAAACAAATTTAAGTAAGATGAATAAAGAATATTTAATGAAGATATGATCTAGAGAATTGTGAACTAGGTTAAGGGAAGCAACAAATAATGTTGAAGTTCCCAGAGACTATTGGGAAGCTGTTCCCATTCTAGTCTTGGAGGGGCAATGGATGGAAATAGTGTTGCTTAAGTGGTAACGTTAGTAATATTAGCTGGAGCTGTGGAGAAGGAGCAGCCTGACTGGAACTATTTTTGTGGGAGGGGTAGCTTCTTCCAGAAGTTATAGCCCATGGAATTGAGAATGGGGAAAAAAGAATAGCCCCCACCCTTTCTCCTGTCTCCATGTCCTGCTGATGTCTCTTAACTAAATTCAGCTGGAAGTTAATCAGCAAAAGCCCAGATAATGCAATACATGAGGTTGGCTTTCTGTATTACAGAACAGGATAGAGAAAAGAAGAAAAAAAATAGAAAAAGATCAATTTGGGGAAGGGGTAAAAATGGGGATGCCTGGCACAAATGATCTTTCTCTGCATTTCAACAATTCCTTAAAGTAATAACATATTTGCTTTTGCTTCATATTCAGACTCTTTACTTATTGTTATGGTTTCTGTCTGGGAAGTGTGTGTCTGTGTGTGTGTGTGTGAGTGAGGAAAATAGAGTGTGTGTGTGTGGTTGTTGAGTGAGGAAAATTGTGTGTGTGTGTGTGTGTGTGTGTGTGTGGTTGTTGAGTGAGGAAAATATGCCTCTTTCAATATGTCATAGGTGTGACCCCAGGTCTTAATCATGATCCTTGGATATAATTTTCTTAGAATGCTTTGATTCTCCACACGAATTTGGAATTTTTTTTCTAGTCATTTCTAGCTATATGGCTGTCACCTTAGAATTTCTTGTTATTGTACTTCTAAGTTTGTCCATTTTCACACTTTCTTGATTTTTTTTTCATTTCCTTGAAATATATTTTCACATTTTAAAATCAAGAATTCAGAGGAAGTAACATTCTTCAGGAGCTCTGTGTGTAAGAAAACCTTAATTGTGTTCTTGAATTTGAATGATTATTTGACTAGATATAGAATTCTAGATTGAAATTTTTTTCCCTCATATTTGGAGGCATCACTCCAGTTTCTCATAGCACTCTGTGTTATGAATAAAAGGTCAAAAGTAAATCTGATCCTCAAAATTTTATAGGTAAACTTTTAAATTTTCTTTTCATAATAATTTGTGATTCTATCTTTATCATTGGTGTTCTAAACTGTTATCTGTCTATATCTACATCTGGTTCTTTCTTCATATATGCTACTTTGCCCTTTGTCAACAGCTTAAAGACCTCTTATTGAGCCAACCAATTCCTTGTATTTTTTTTTGATTAATTAGATGAAAATAATCGAACAACTTTTTGGGTGGGCCACCAATAATGTTTGTTGCACTTTGTAGATATAACTCCTGGATTTTCACCTCCGTGATCTTAACTTCATGTTTTCTGTTGTTTTCTTTTTGCATTGTGTTCTTACTTTTCTTAATTTTATCTTTCAAGCTTCCTATTAAATCAATTATTCCTGCATTCATGGTGTTTCCCCTGATTTCTAGCAATTCTTTTACAGATAAAATACCTTCGGGCATCTGTCGGAGGAAACTAATTAGAAAATGTTAAGGTTATCTCATGTGCCATGAAACTGTGTTTGTCTGAGGATCACTTGTATTGTTTATTTAGATTTAGTTTTGTATTACATTATTATGAAAAATTATCAAAAGAAGAATGAGTAATAAATTTTACTCTGTTATTCCATTCCCTGGCTTGAATATTTTGCTGTTTTTTTAATTCTGTTTCTCAATCCCTCATTTGTTGTTGTTTTTGGGGTTTTCTGGGCTATTTAAAGAAAGCTCTAAAAAGGCCACATTTATCATTTCACAGAAAATTACTTTTGTAAGTATCTTTAACAGGTAGACTTAAATAAACAAAAATGTAATCACACTCAACAATATTAACAACAATGTCTTAATAGTTTTGTGAACCAAATAACCAGGTCATGCTCAGTTTGCATTTGTCTCAAAAATGTATATCTATTTTTCTTCACTTGATTTAGGGATGAAACAAGGTACACACTTGCATTCAGGATATATTTCTCATAAGACTCTTTAACTCTATAATAGTTGCTCTCTTCTATTTTAATTTTTGCCATTTATTTTTTGAAAATCTGTGTCATTTTCATTTGTTGAAATATTTCATATTTTGAAATTTGATAATCACATTCTGCAGTTACTGTTCATTATGTTTCCTTATTCATCAAATATGCTCTAAATTGATAGTTAGCTACAAAGACTAAAATAGATATAGAGGCTATTTTTTGCCTTTGTGTTGATAAAATTATCCTGCATAGTGTTATGTACTTCTTCTTATCTTAAGTCAGAAGGCTAAATGATTATCTTATTTTTTTGTGATGCTAAAATTAATCAGTGATTTCAAGTGTCAGCCTGATTGATCTACTAATACCATGTGCCTTCCCACTGTCACCTGATTCATCTATTATAAGGTCCACTTCAAACTTTCAACTAATGGTTTTAACAGCCAGCCATGGCCGAACATGGCTAATTATTTCCTGAGGTATGGCAAAATGGTACTCTAATTCTCTTATTTCTTCTGCATTTAATAGCTATAAGAAATTATTGATGAAGAAATTTTTCAGACATCCTCCCTGGATGTGAAAGAAGAAATTTCCCAGACCAACTACTTGGATATATTAAATACAGTCTATAAAGGAAGAGCATGATAAATGCTTCTTTCTCTTAATTCATCAATTTTTAAAATAATGAGTTGGTGCCTTAACAATCAACAAATGGGAGTATCATTATAAACTCATTGATGTTTTACATATCTGATGTATTTCAATCCATTACATTTATTAATCTTTCTGATGTTCAAATTATTTTATCTTTAGGTCCCTCATATTAGTTCCTATGTCCCTTACACATAACACCAGAATATTAGCTTCTTTGCTTTTAGTTGCAACAACATGTCTGAAGCTTACTATGCATATTTCCTTCCACAGATCTGGAATCAACCCTTTCTCTAAAAAGCTTTAGTTTATTGCACGGTAAACAATATTCAGCAACCACAATTTGTTCACTAAGGGTGTTCATTACTATTAAGTTTTTCATGATTTTATATATAATCAATGAAAATAACTAGGAAATATGTTGGTTTTGTTTTGTTCTTTTTTTAAACTCTAATTTTAGTTTCAGGGGTACATGTGCAGATCTGTTATATAGGAAAGTTGTATGTCATAGGGGTTTGGTGTAGATCATTTGGTGTACAGATAATAAGCATAGTATCAGGTAATTTTTTGATCCTCACCCTTCTCCCAACGTCCACCCTTAGCGTGGCCCTGGTGTTTATTTTCTCCTGTGTCCATGAGGACTCATTGTTTAACTTCTACTTATAAGTGAAAACATATGGTATTTGGTTTTCTGTTCTTGTGTTATTTGGCTCGGGATAATGGCCTCCAGCTCTGTCCACGTTGCTGAAAAGGACAGGATTTTGTTCTTTTTTATGGCTGTGTAGTATTCCATGGTATATATGTACAATATTTTATTTATCCAGTCTGTAATTAATGAGCATCTAGATGCCTGTGTCTTTGCTATTTAAATAGTGCTGTGATAAGCATACAAGTGCATGTGTCTTTACAGTAGAATTATTTATATATATTCTTTTGGGTACATAATAGTAAAATTGCTGGGTGAAATGGCAGTTCTGTTTTAAGTTCTTTGAAAAATTACCAAACTGCTTTCCACAGGGGGTGAAATAATTTACATTCCCACCATCAGTGTATAAGCATTTCCTTTTCTCCTCAACCTTGCCAGCATCTGTGAACTTTTGATTTTGTAATGACAGCCATTCTGACTGGTGTGAGATGGTATCTTATTGTGTTTTTGATTTGCATTTCTCTAATTAGTGATGTTAAGAGTTTTATCATATGCTTGCTGACCACATATATGTCTTCTTTTGAAAAGTGTGTATTCATGTCCTGTGTCCACTTTTTAATAGAGTTGTTTGGTTTTTGCTTGTTAATTTAATTTTCTCATAGGTTCTGGATATTAGACCTTTGTTGGATGTATAGTTTAAAATTTTTTCTCCCATTCTGTGGGTTGTCTGTTTACTCTGTTGATAGTTTCTTTTAATGTGCAGAAGCTCTTTAGTTTAATTAGATATCATTTGTCAATTTTTGTGTTGCTCATGCTTTTGGAGTCTTTGTCAGGAAATCTTTGCCAGGGCATATGTTCAGAGTGGTATTTCATAGGTTTTCTTCAAGGGTTTTTAATACTTCTTGGTTTTACACTTATGTTTTTAATCCATATTGAGTTTATTTTTGTATGTGGTGTATGGAAGGGGTCCAGTTTCCATCTTCTGCATACAGCTAGCCAGCTATCCCAGCATCATTTATTGAATAGGGGGTCCTTTCCCTATTGCTTATTTTTATCGACTTTGTCAAAGATCAGATGGCTTTACACGTGCGGCTTTATTTCTGGGTTCTGTATTCTGTTCCATGGATCTATGTGTCTGTTTTTGTAACAGTACCAGGCTGTTTGGGTTACTGTAGCCTTATAGTATAGTTTGAAATCAGGTAATGTGATGCCTCTGGCTTTGTTCTCTTTGCTTATGATTGCTTTGTCTATTTGGGTTCATTTTTGGTTCCATATGAATTTTAGTTTTTTTTTTTTCTGATTCTGTAAAGAATGTCATTGGTAGTTTGATAAAAATAGCATTGAATCTGTAAGATCACTTTGGGCAGTGTGGCCATTTTAACAATGTCAGTCCTTTCTATCTAAGAGCACAGAATGTTTTTCCATTTGTTTGTGTCATTACTGACTTCTAGATCTTTTACTTCCTTGGTTAGCTGTATTCCTAGGAATTTTATTCTTTTCTGTGACTATGTCAGTGGGATTGCATTCTTGATTTGGCATTCAGCTTGGTTGTTGTTGGCATATAGAAATGCTACTAATTTTTGTACATTGAGTTTGTATTCTGAAACTTTGCTGAAGTTGTTAATTTTGGGCAGAGATGCTGGGGTTTTCTATGTTTAAAATTATATCAACTACAAATGGAGATAATTTCACTTCCTCTCTTCCTATTTGGATGCCTTTTATTTCTGTTTCTTGTTTGATTGCTCTGGCCAGGACTTCCAGTATTATATTGATTAGGAGAGGTAAGAGTGGGTATCCCTGTCTTGTTCCATTTCTCAAGAGGAATGCTTTCAGCTTTTGCCCATTTTATGTGATGTTAGCTGTGGGAATGTCACAGATGGCTCTTATTATTTTCAGGTATGTTCCTTCAACACCTAGTTTTTTGAGAGTTTTAAACCTGAAGAAATGTTGAATTTTACTGAAATACTTTTTTTGCATCTATTGAGATGATCATGTGATTTTGGCTTTTAGTTCTGTTTATGTGGTGAATCACATTTACTGATTTATGTATGTGGAAACAACCTTGCATTCCAGGGATAAGGCCTACTCTATAAGTGTGGATTAGCTTTTTAATGTACTGTTGGATTAGCTTTGCTAGTGTTTTGTTGAGGATTTTTGCATCTGTGCTCATCAAAAATATTGGCATGAAGTTTTCTTTTTTTGCTGGGTCTCTGCCAGGTTTTGGTATCAGAATAATGCTCACCTCATAGAAGGAGTTAGGGAGGAATCCTTCCTCAACTTTTTGGAATAGTTTTGATAGGAATGGTACCAGCTCTTCTTTTATGTCTGGTAGAATTTGCCTGTGACTATGTATGGTCCTGGTCTTTTTCTAGTTGGTAGGCTTTTTATTTTTATTTTTTTTTGAGACAGAGTCTTTCTCTGTTGCCCAGGCTGCAGTGCAGCAGTGTGATCTTGGCTCACTGCAACCTCCACCTCCCAGGTTCAAGCAATTCCCCTGCCTCAGCCTCCTGAGTAGCTGGGATTACAGGCACCTGCCACCATGCCTGGCTGATTGTTGTATTTTTAGTAGAGACGAGGTTTCACCATGTTGGCCAGGCTGGTCTTGAGCTCCTGACCTCAAGTGATCCTCTAGCTTTGGCTTCTCAAAGTTCTGGGATTACAAGTGTGAGCCACCACACCAGGAAGTTAGTAGGGTTTTTATTACTGATTAAACTTTGAAACTCATTATTGGTCTGTTCAGCATTTCAATTTTTTTCTGGTTCAATAATGGGAGGTCATATGTTTCCAGGAATTTATTTGTTTCCTGTAGGTTTTCCAGTTTGTGTGCATAGATGTGGTCCTAATAGTCTCTGAGGGATTTTTGTATTTCTTAGGGGTTGGTGGTAATGTCCCTTTTGTCATTTCTTATTGTGTTTATTTGGATCTTGTCTCTTTTTTTTTTTATTAGTCTAGCTAGCAGTTCATCCATTTTTTTTATTCTTTCAACAAACAACTTATTATTTTCTTGTTCTTGTGCGTGGTTTTTCACATCTCATTTTCCTTCAGTTCTTCTCTGATTTAGGTAATTTCTTGTCTTGTGTTATCTTCAGAACTGAGTTACTCTTGTTTTTCTGGTTCCTCTATATGAGATGTTAAGTTGTTAATTTGAGATCTTTCTAACTTTTGATGTGGTCATTCAGCACTATAAAATTTTCTCTTAACACTGCTTTAACAGAGATTCTGGTATATTACATCCTTGTTCTCATTAGATAATTTATTAATTTTGGCCTTAATTTCATTGTTTACTCAGAAGTTATTCAAGAGCAGGTTGTTTAATTTCCATGTAATTAAGAAATGACTGCCTTAGTACTGATTTCTAGTTTCATTGTGATGTAGTTCAAGAGTGTGGTTGGTATGTTTTTAGTTTCTGTGAATTTGCTGAGAATTGTTCTATGGCCAATTGTGTGGTCAATTTTAGAGTATATGCCATGTGCCAGTGATAAGAATGTACATTCTGTTGGTTTTGTGTGGAGAGTTCTGTAGATGTCTCTTAGGTTCATTGGTCAAGTGTTGAGTTTTTTTGTAGGTCTCTCAGAACTTCTTTTATGAATATGGATGCTCCTGTGCTGGGTGCATGTATGTTTAGGATAGTAACGTTTTCTTGTTGAATTAAACCCTTTACCATTATGTAATGTCCTTCTTTGTCTTTTTTGATTGCTGTTGCTTTAAATTTTGTTTTGTCTAAAATTAGAATAGCAACCCCCACATTATTTTTGTTTTCTGTTTGCCTGGTATATTTTTCTCTATCCCTATACTTTGAGCCCATAGGTGTCATTCATGTGAGATAGAGCTCTTGTAGATAGCATGCAATTGTGTTTTGTTTCTTTATCCAACTTGCCACTCTGTGCCTTCTAATTGTGGCCTTTAGCCCATTTATATTCAATTTTAATATTTATATGTGTGGATTTAATTCTTTGAAGGTGTTGTCAGCTGGCTGTTATGCAGACTTGATTGTGTGGTTGCTTTATAGTGTAAATGGTCCATGAACTTAAGGTGTTTTGGTGGTAGCCGGTAATAGTCTTTTGTTTCCGTATTTAGCACTCTCATAAGGTCCTTTTGTAAAGCAGGTCTGGTGATAATGAATTCCTGTAGCATTTGCTTGTTTGAAAAATATATTATTTCTCTTTCACTTATAAATCTTAGTCTGACTGGATATTAAATTCTTGCTTACAGTTTTGTTTCATTTTAATTTTAAGAATATTGAATACAGACCCTCAATCCTTTCCAGCTTCTGGGGTTTCTGCTAAAAGGTCTTAATGGGGTTCCCTTTGTAGGTGACCTACTATTGCGGGATCTGGCCAGCAGCCCACAATGCAATGGGGCTTTTTCTTTGCTCCCAGGTGGATCGGCAGGTCGAGAAAAAATAGACACACACAAGATAGTGAAAGCTGGGTCCAGGGGGTTCACCACCTTCTGGTCCTGCGGTGCCACAAATGCACTGGATATACCAGAATTTATTGTTAAGTTTAGTGAGGGCGGGGGTAGGTTAGTGAGGGATTTAGGGTCATTTGATTATGAGGTGAGATGGTCACATGGGGATGAAGTAATTCTTTAACAGAACATCTATATGCAGAAGTACAGTATACAGAGATAAGAATTTACAATATAGTGTGTGCATCAGTAATTTCTAACAGAGCCTTAAAACAGAAACATAGTCTTTCATAACCTATGATTAGCAAGATATTAATCAGCAGTAACAGTTGCAGCAAAAGCTGGTTGCAAACAATCCATAGAAACAGGACGTGAAGCTAGGCAACCAGTTAGACCAGAAATTCTCAGAAGGGAGTATGCCTTAACCCTAAAGAGGCCTAGAAGAGCCGTGGCAAGATGAGGGCATTTATAGCCTTATCTTATCCATATGGACAGGTGCCCACCATGCATCCGTTTATAGGCTCTCCACAAGGATTGCATTCCATTCCCAGAGCTATGAGCATCTGCTTTTCTGGGATAGGAATCTTGGTGATGTGAAACCTCCCTGACTGCATGTCCGTTCATAGGCTCTCTGCAGGGGGAAGCACATCATGCGCTGTTGGCTCATTCTGGCAGTCCAACCTGGCATTGTCTTTACACAATCCTGCATGCAAATTTGTATTTACAGTAATCAGGAGCATTTCATCTTTTATTCCATAGCAATAGTTTCAGGGGTCTCTTTAAAACCTACCTCTTCTATCTATCTACCTTTAATATTTTTTTTCTTTCTTAGCAATGTCCTTCTTGTTTATTATCTTGCAGGGGTTTGCTGCATTTCCTGAATTTGAATGCTGGTCTCTCTAGCAAGGTTGGGGACATTTCCATGGATGAGATCCTCAAATATGTTTTCCAAGTTGCTTGGTTTTTCTCTTTCTCTTTCAGGGATGCCAGTTAGTGGTAGATTTGGTCTCTTTACATAATCCTGTATTTCTTGGAAGAATCCTTCATTCTTTTTAATTATTTTTCTTTATTTTTGTCTGACTGAGTTAATTTGAAGAACTGGTCTTTAAGCTCTGAGATTCTTTCCTCAGCTTGGTCTGTTCTGTTGTTAATGCTTGCTAATTGTATTATGAAATTATTTTAGTTTGTTTTTCAGCTCTATAATCAGTTTGATTCTTCCTTAAAATGACTTTTTCATCTTTCATCTCCTGTAATGTTTTGTTGTATTTCTTGGATTCTTTAAGTGAGTTTTGACTTTCTCCTAATTCTCAATGATCTTCATTCCCATGCTTATTCTGAATTCTAGGTCTGTCATTTCAGTCATTTTAGCCTAGTTAAGAACCATTGCTGGAGAACTAGTGCAGTTGTTTAGAGTTAAGAGACACTCTGGCTTTTTGAGTTGTCAGAGTTCTTGCCCTGGTCATTTCTCATCTGTGTGAGCTGATGTTCCTTCAGTCTTTGAAGGTGCTCTCCTTTGGATGGGTATTTTTGCTTTTATCTTCTTTGATGTCCTTGGGGGTTTGATTGTGGTGTAACGTGGGTTCAGTCAACTGGCTTTGATTCTGGAAGATTTCAGAGGACTCAGCTCAGCATTCCTGGGCTGCATGCTCTAACTCTGGAAGGTTGGTACCAGGTATCTGGCTTTATTCTCTGGCCCCTCGAGGTTAGGAATCTGCTGCGCTTAAGGAGCTGAGGTTTTCCTGGTCCGTTGGCAGCAACACTCTGATGGGGGGGTGCCAGCCAAAGCATTTTGTCAGGGCGATGGCAGCGGGATCTGTGCTTTCTCATGTGTGCCAGCACCCACGGCGACATGGTGACTTGCGCATGTGTAGGCTGGGGTGAGGTGCTGGGGGAAGCCTTTGCCTTAATTTTTAAAGGCACTATATACTGGCAAAATATTTTGGTGTTGTATTTTGGGCTGCAGTCCAGTGGGTGGTGCTTAAGAGTGTTAGCCAGCAGCTTAACTCTTATCCTGCTGCATAGCTCTTTTGTGTTTTGGTGCGGTTGGAAGTAGTGCTCTGTGGTGGAGAGGGAAAGAGATGGCCCTCTTACCTAGTCCACTCTTGGGACTTGGAGGAGCTCGCTCTGACCACTGGTTCCATGCCTGCATTGCTTTTGTCGAGTGTTCTGGTCCATAGGGCTCCCTCATGCAGGGGCCGTGGTTGGCAGACAGGCTGTGTGCTTGCCATATTGGCCCTGCAGAGGGAGGCACAGCCTGCTCCTTCACGAGCCTGCAAAGCTGGGCATCTCACCTCTCTCACTGATCCAAGAGTGAGGGCTCCCCTCTGCTTGGGCACCACCCAAGCCAGCAAATCTCAGTTGGCTAGGAGCTGCGGCATGGATAATGTTGCTAAATTTGCTGTTAAGGTGCTTCCCAGGAGAACACAGTGTTTTGCCTTCTCACATAGTTCAGGCAGAAGCAGGACAGCTGGGCTGGAAGCAGGCGTGCCTCACATGGCTAGGAGAGGCACAGACACCCTGCACTCCAGGTGTTTCGCAGGGCAACAGGAACCTGTGTGCCTCAGCAGAATTCAGGCAGAAGCAAGTCCCCTAGGCTGGAAGCTCTAACACCTGTGGCTCTAGCCACAGGTGGAGTTACCGGTCCTGCTGTCTGGGTTTTTCCTGGGGCAACAGGAGGCTGCAGCCACAGACTGAGTTCAAGCAGAAGTGGAACTGCTGGGTCTAAAGCTGGCACTGAGGGCTATTGGAGGTGGAACAATCTTACTGCTCCCAGGCACTGTGACTGCAACTTCTATTGGGGCTATGACACTGGTGCCAATCTGTTTCAGAGTCCATAGCTTGTAGAAGTCTTGCTGGACTTGACAGTTGCCTCTGCAAAAACTCCAGGTGGCTTTCTTCCTCAGTTTAGCAGCATGGTGGGCCAGGGGTATTCTCCTGTTCCCAGGCTTGCGCAGGTCCCTGTGGAGAGTGTGAATCCCTGTGAGGCTCTCCCTCACTCACCCTTTCCTGTGCTGGGATCTCCTCCTGGCTCTGCATTGACCCCAGATGGGCTGCTGCACAGCTTTGCTCCTCTCTGCTCTCTGTGTCCCCTTGCTGCCTTGATAGATCTTGATGAGGTTTCTTAGCGGAGCAGCTTGTAGGGTCAGTGTTCACTAGCTCTTTTATTTTTCTCTCCATCAGAGTGGTGCACTTGAGCTGCTTCTGGTCCACCATCTTGATGATATTCAGAATTTTATTTACTCTGAACTGTTTCTTGTAATGACCTGTGCTGAAAGCATGTTGGTGCTTGGAAGGAAAGCTGGGAATAAAAACTGGAAATATATTTTTTAAGACAGAGAAAAATAAAGCAAGTTTATAGTAATGTTTCTAAATCAAATTAAATATTATATGATTTTAACTTAATTTTGTTCATTTTATATTTGTATTTTTTCTTACATTGAAAATTTTGCTTCCTAATTACCTTAACATAATTTATTATGTTCTTTTTTATACCATTGAAATATCAGTTTAAATTTCTGTAGGATTCTTTTTTCCCTCTTAAGATATCTCTTACTAAAAAAAATACTGTCAAAATTATGTGTTTAAAAACCAGTGGAATTAATTCTTCTCTGTATTAATATGATACCAACTGAATATACATATGGGCAAATTTGGTCTTAAAAGTTGTTCTGGGGGATTGATTGTTTTCTTTTAAAATCATTTTAATTAGGTCAACATTTATTTGGTTCCAAACTCAAAATTATAAAATTGAGAGACCTAGCTTCCATCCCTGTGACTATCCTCATGTTTTTTTCCTTTTCTTGTCAGAAACCATTTGTAAATGTTTTTGTTATCCTTTAAGGATTTCTTCTGAAAAACTAATACACACCTATACAAACACAAACATACATATATACCCTTATACATTACATTCTCAATTTATTACATAATATTTGCATACTGTATAGTCTTCTTAAACTTGCTGGATTTTTTCTTAACAATGAAATGTTCTGGAGACTACTACAGAGAAGGGTAGAGAGCTCTGTCTGACTGCTCTTTAATGTCCCATGTATTTTTGTAAGGAATTTATCCAGCTTATTTAAAATGTCTCCTATTAAGGGGGATAGTGTTGGTTCCATTTTTTTGCTATTACAAATAATATAACAGTCTTATGATCGTGTCACCATATTTTTCTTATATGTTTTTGAGAGGAAATCCCTAGAAATATGATTTCTGAGTCAAAGAGTAAACATTTATGTAATTTTCTATGTACAATCATATTTTTCATAACAATGTTTTGGTCAAGATGTACTGCATAAATGATGGTGGTCCCATAAGATTGTAAAGGAGCTGAAAAATTCCTATAGCCTAGTGACATCATGGCTGATGTAATGTCATCACACAATGCATTACTTATGTGTTTGTGGTGATGCTGGTGTAAACAAACTTACTCAACTCTCAGTCATATAAAAGTATAGCACATACAGTTATGTACAATACATAATACTTGATAATAATAATAAATGATTATATTACTGTTTTACATATTTACGATACTAGTAATTTTTATTGTTATTTTAGTGTATACCCCTTTGACTTATATTAAAAAACAGTTAACTGCTAACCAACCTTAAGCAGATCCTTCAGGAAATATCATAGAAGAAGGGATTTATTTTTTGTTTTTTCTTTTCTTTTCTTTCTTTTTTTTTTTTCTTTTTTTTTTTTTTTTTTAGACAGAGTCTTGCTCTGTCGCCCAGGCTGGGGTGTAGGGGCATGATCTCATCTCACTGCAACCTGTGCCTCCTGGGTTCAAGCAATTCTCCTGCCTCAGCCTCCTGAGTAGCAGGGATTACAAGCATGCACCACCACACCTAGCTAATTTTTGTATTTTCAGTACAGACAGGGTTTCACCATGTTGGCCAGGCTGGTCTAGAACTCCTGACCTCATGATCTTCCTGTCTCGGCCTCCCAAAGTGCTGGGATTACAGGCGTAAGCCACCATGCCTGGCCAGGAGGCATTGTTTTCATAGGAGACAACAGTTCTATGCATGTTATTGCCCCGAAGACCTTCCAGTGGGACAAGATGTGGGGGTAGAAGATAGTGATATTGATGATCCCAATTTTTTGTAGGCCTTGGCTAATTTGTGTGTTTTAGTTTTAGTTTTTGACAAAAAGGATTTAAAACAAAATTTTAAAAAGTTAAAGGGAAGAACAACTTACAGGTGAAGGGTGTAAAATAGAATACTCTTGTACAGCCATACAGTGTGTTTGTGTTTTAAGCTAAGTGCTATTACAAAAGAGTCAGTGTAAAAAAATTTAAAGTTTACAAAATAAAAAATTTACAGTTTGATTTATTATTGAAAAAATAAGAAATCATTAAAAAAAATTAACGTAGCTCAGGTCTACAGTGTTTATAAAGTCTACAGTAGTGTATAGTCATGTCATAGGCCTTCATATTTAGCCACCACTCCACCACTCACTCATTGACTCTACCAAGGCAACGTTCAGCCCTGCAGCTTCCATTCATAGTAAATACCCTACTACAGTGTTCCATTTTTTATACAATACTTTATCTTTTCCATATTTAGATACACATATACCTACCATTGTGTGACAGTTGCCTACAATATTCAGTACGCTAATATGTGGTACAGGTTTGTAGCCTAGGAGCAATAGGCTATACCATGTAGCCTGGGTGTGTAGTAGGCTGTGTCATCTAGGTTTATGTAAGTGCACCCCATGATGTTCCCACGAGGACAGTTTCCTCAAGGGTCCCTTTCTCTGAACGTAACCCTGTTGTTAAGCGACTCATGACTGCACTGCCAAATACTGCTCCGTAGAGTAAACACTAGTAGTTATTACGACTAGTAGGACAGTGAAGGTTTCCCAGTCTCCCTAGTATCTCCTCAGATCTCTGAGTAAACTAATTAGGAAAACAGGGAATTCTAAGGTTATTTTTTGGGCCTGTCTTATCTGGGTTCCCTTGAAGGTCAGTTGGACTGTTATATTTTCATTTGTTTGTTTTGTTTTATTTCAATGTCATGCATTATTTGGTCCTTATATTCTATTTAAATTATTCTGAATGAAGAACCATGTTGATTCATCTAAATCGTTCGCTGAAGTTGTTATTTTATAAATTTATTTCCTCATCAAGATTCTTAGTTGAAAGTAAGGTTTGACTGTACACTGCATATGCGCATGTGGGTGCTCACTGGACAGAATCTACATTACATGAGAGAGAAACAAGCAGCATGCACACTGAGCTCCTCCCACCTCAAGGCAGAAAATGTTGACATTACTCTGTGACCCTGTCAGCCACACTAGAAACCCTAGTTTTACTAAAGCATATAACTATCATCATTTTATAGAAAATATTCCTCAAGTTTTAGCATAAACAAAATAAAGCGGTTGCAATTCAAAGAGGGAAGAGGTGAACAGTGCAGAAATTCTATAATTAGAGTTAATTATATTACGTCCAGATAGTTTCTTACCTGATTTGCGCTGCCTTCCAACTCCTGTTTTTGTTATCTGCTGAATAAAATGATTGTCTCTACTGTCAGCTGCCACGTGTTTCTGCTAAAAGGACAGTTCTGCTATTTATCTCCAAGATTTCTATAGTTATGTCAAAACATCTAATCTACTGCCTTCCTCCAATTCCCTAGTTACTAATTTCTTTCACTTTATAAGTCTTAACTACTATTTAAATGAGATTTGATATGGGGTGGAATTAACTAAATGTGTGCAGACCTTAATTGATACATTGATGAAAATAATTCCATTTCTGTAGAATACAAAAAAATTGAGTTACATTATTTATCAAGTCCAAACTTACATTTTTTTTGGTAACTATTGGATACCCACTGAAATTATTGAAGGCATAATATAAAAACTCTTTAGTCCCATGAACTTTTTTTTTTTTTCTGAGATGGGGTCTTGCTCTGTCACTCGAGTTGGAGTGCAGTGGCATGATCATAAGCTCACTGCAGCCTTGAACTTTTGGGCTCAATTGATCCTCCCCCTTCAGCCTCCAGAGTAGCTGTGACTCCAGGCACCTGATGCCATATCTGGATAATTGTTCTTACAAAATTGTTTTAGGCTGAGCACGGTGGTTCACAGCTGTAATCCCAGCACTTTTGGAGGCTGAGGCAGGTGGATCACTTGAGGTCAGGAGTTATAGAGCAACCTGGCTAACGTGGCAAAACCCCTCTCTAATAAAGGTACACAAATTAGCTGGATGTCGTGGCATGCACCTGTAGTTCCAGCTATTCGGGAGGCTGAGACATGAGAATCACTCGAACCCAGGAGGTGGAAGTTGCAGTGAGTCAAGATCATGCCACTGCACTCCACCCTGGCAATAGAGCTAGACTCTCTCCTCTCCCCCAACCCCCAAAAAATTGTTCTGGAGATGGGGGTCTGTGCTATGTTGCTCAAGCTGGTCTTGAACTTCTGGGCTTTAAGTGATCCTCCTGCCTTAGCCTCTGGAGTAGTTGGTATTACAGGTGCAAGCCACCATGTCCGGCTCTTGAACTTATATTTATGAAGTACATGGGCTGAACATTTTCACACATTATCATTTCTCCATCTCTAATATACTTTATTTTTAAAAATAGTTTTAGATGAAAAAAAATTTGGACAATATAGTACAAAGATTTCCCATATACTCTACACCCAGTTTTCCCTATCATTAACATCTCACTTTAGTATGATACCTTGGCATAATTCAGAAACTATTATTGATACATAAATATTTAACATCCATAAATTTCCCATATTTCCTCCGTTTTTTTGTTGTTGTTGAGACAGAGTTTCGCTCTGTCACCCAGGCTGGAGTGCAGTGATGCAATCTCAGCTCACTGCAATCTTCACCTCCCAGATTCAAGCGATTCTCCTGTCTCAGCCTCCTGAGTAGTTGGGATTACAGGTGCCCACCACCATGCCAGCTAATTTTTGTATTTTTAGTAGAGACAGAGTTTCACCATGTTGGCCAGGCTGGTCTCAGACTCCTGACCTCAGGTGATCTGCCTGCCTTGGCCTCCCAAAGTGCTGGGATTACAGGTGTGAGGCACTGTGCCTGGCCTGCTTAGTTTTTACATAATGTCTTTTTTCTATTCCAGAAGACTATCCGAAATACCACATTACATTCAGTTGTCTTGTCTCCTTAGGCTCCTCCTTGCTCTGGCAGTTTCATAGACTTTTCTTGTCTTTGACGACCTTTACAGTTTTAAGGAATGTTACCTACTTTGTAGTCACCCTGCTATTGAAATTTATTTCATGTTTTTCTCATGATAAGACTGAGATCACACTTTATAGGAAAGACCACAGAGGTAAAGTGCCATTTTTTCATCACACTTTATCCCAGGTACATTTTATCAACATGATTTCTGACAGTTGATGTTGACCTTGATTACCTGACTGAGATTGTGTTGTCAAGTTTATCCATTGTAAAGTCATTCTTATTTTTTTTCTGCCTTCTTTTCATATTGTATTTTTGCAGGTCTCTATGTGCAGCCTACACCTTAGAAGTGTGTAGTTATGTTCTTCATTCTTGATGGTAGAATATCTACACTAATTATTTTAAATTCTTCTTCATGGGGAATTTGTCTCTTTTCTCCCATTAATTTATTCCAAATTTAATTTATATCATGGATGTGTGTGTGTGTGTTTAAATGTTGGATTATAATCCAATATTACTTGATTTTGTTGCTCAAAATGTTCAGCATTGGCCATTGAGAGCTGATTTTGGCTCCTGTGATCTTTAGACATATCTCCATTAATGTATTTTGTTTCTTTTTCTTTTTTTCCCAGCACGTCCTTACTCTGGCACTACGAAATGCTCCAGACTTGTGTGTATTTCTTGCTCCACCATAGAATCAGCCATTTCTACAAATGTCGCTGGTTTCTTTTATGGAGAATGACATTGGAAACCAAGATCTGACTACTAAGTGTGTTCTTTGCTACTGGGTTGTCATTTCTCTTAAGGCTTCCAAGCTGACAGAGCAAATGAGTATATGACACATCTGATTTTTTATTTGACTGTGGAACTCTGTATCTATGTGAGAGGATTTAATTGTTTCTGATTAAAATTTCTCATAACTAGTTCTACAATGATATTTTAATTACAACTGATACAAAGCCTATAACTTAAAAGATTCTCTTTTGGTATGAGAGAGTGATAAGTTGGTTTGATAAAATTTTTCTAGACATGTCTGAGTTGTTATGTATTTATACTCATTAAAATTTTAGAACTTACTATCAAGACCTTTATGATATACTTTTTGTCCTATAAATTCTGGCATGGTCTTTGCCCCAAATTGCAAAATTTGACATGACTCTAAGAGATCTTCTTCAAAGTCATAAAAAGCAATGAATTTAATAGGAAAGCAGACTCATGATCTTTAGAAGTGAAATTGAAATGCAACTTAAATATCAAGATTTCTGTTGTTCCTATTTGTCAGTTGTCACTTTATTAATTACTATCTACTAAAAAACTGTCAGAATCAGGATTTTGTGAGTCATAAACTCAAAATCATGCTCCTTATGGTATCTATAGAAAATACAACTAATAGACTGAATTTTACTTCCTAGAAGTATATTATGTAAACCTGTTCAACAATAATAAAATTGATATACAAAGTCATTGCCTTTCTTACAGTAAGTTACAACATCGAACTAATTAGATTATTGTTTAGTTTCCGTGTCTCAACTTGTTGCATAATTTAAATGACAAATGTAATTATTTGGTTTTATATTATTTAGAGTCTTGTATCAGAAGTTGTGGAATTTCAGAGTTTCTGAAGTATATGGGTTTTAATATAAAAATTATTTTTTGTTTAAAATCAATTTATTACAATATAGATTAATATAGTACAGAAGTTAAAATGGTAAAACAATTCTTAAGCTGTACTTGTGTTTGCTAGGTTAAGTTAAAAGACAAGATTGTCTAAAATATCAGCTTATGAGGTTATGAGGCTACTAAAATCATTTTAAGCCAATATTCTTAAAAATGTCTTCCTCATTCTTACAGTATGTATGTAGTACACAGCCGTTTAACACTTGTATGATAGACACATAATGATCGTGATCATCCGTTTCAGATAATTCTTTGTAAGTTGTCAAATCTTCCTGAAAAGGCATACACTGGAGAAGTGACTTTTTTGCTTGCTTTGCACTTCGCTGACTTAGACAGGGATTTAATAGAAGTTGTAATTGGCTTTTCTGATCGACAATGAAGAGCACATTTCTTACTGCTTTGATTCTCTTTGTGGATTGATAAATGCTGTGAGATATGGTACTGTGCTGAAGTGAAGTGTACTAATGTGAAGGGAATGTGAGCTAATGACTTACTAAGCACTACAGGGTGGCAATTGCCTCGTTTTTTGGTCCCAGTTCTTTAATGCTTCATTTTGTCCTCTTTTGGAAAGGTTCTTAATCTTTCTGGCTCAATCAACAAAATAAGTACTATATTTACCTGACATATGATACATGACTTGGGTGTAATGGGCCATTTTTGATGGGAAGAGCCAGTACCATTTGTTAAATGATACCCTTGGCTCCTGGAAAAGTTAATAAAGTTTCCCCAAAGCACTTAACCTCCTTCAAATGAATCATTTATACACTAGGAGAAACTGTCTCAATGATTATCGACAGTAGGCCTAACACTTTATAAAATAGATAGAGGATACCAAATCATTTGGTTAACTATCAAAAATCTCTAGATGAAAATCTTGCTACAGATTGATCTTAAATTATTTTAAAATAATTGAATCTGAATGTGGTACTGAAATATTCTTGTTTAACAGTATTTCTTTAAAAGGAACATCTGACTGAACATTTTTTATCATAAGACATTAAGTCTACAAAGAAGATTTAATTTGTAAATGTTTATAGGCTATAATTACTAATTAGTTTTTACCTCCCCCTTCTTTACTGTAAATAGATTCTTTGATCCTCATTTTCTCAGTGGGCATCTAAAATGCCAAATAATTTTTTTTTCCCAAAGGCCTACTTTTATCAATAATAAATTAGGAATGAAGCTTACAAATACAGAGCAACTTACTTATTCCTAGTACATAATTATCCATACAGATGTGCACAATCAGTATGCACATGTGTAAGAAAATACAAATGTGTATGGTTGTCCTTCTTTCTTTCATTTACCTGTATCTACCTATTTACTTATCTGTTTTTACTGTATATGCTTTATTGCAGATATTGTACATCCAAATTAATAGTAAATACTAGTGCCTTCTTTTAAAGTAAAACACGTTTCCTTTTTTCTTTTTCCTTTTTTTTTTTTTTTTTTTGAGAAGGAGTTTCACTCTTGTTGCCCAGGCTAGAGTGCAATGGCGCGATCTTGGCTCACTGCAACCTCCAACTCCTGTGTTCAAGTCATTCTCCAGACTCAGCTTCCTGAGTAGTTGGGATTACAGGCGCCTGCCACCGTGCCCAGCTAATTTTTGTATTTTTTAGTAGAGACAAGGTTTCACTATGCTGGCCAAGCTGGTCTCGAACTCCTGACCTCAGGTAATCCGCCCGCCTCGGCCTCCCAAAGTGCTGGGATTACAGGCATGAGCCACCACACCTGGCCAAAACATGTTAATTTTTAAATATCAAGAGTCTAGATATCATTTGCAATAAGTCAATAAATATTTGCTTGGTTATAAAAAGATAGAAGGTGTCACACCAGATATCAAAGTCCTGCCATTCAACTAAATCAAACACTCAGGAGAATGTGACAGCTTGGATTCAGGAATTTAAATTCTGTAATGTAAATTGAGAACTATTTATTATTATTCTCATAATTGTTTACATTTCTGAATTTCAATTTCTTCCTTTCACTATAAAGGAAAACACAGTCCAAAAGGAAAAAAATAAATTTAGTGCTTTTTCAGTTCATAATTCACAAACATTCACATACATGATCTCATTTTACTTCATAACACTCTATGAAGTATAGAAAGCAGACACTATTACCACCATATAGCAGATGAGAAAACCATATTTAAAAAAATTATAATTAATATGCTAAAGACACCTAGGTATCAATAGTAATAATGTATTAGAACAAAGCTTGAATGATATTTTGGGCCCCAATTTTTATCTTGCTGTAAATATTGTTGCTATTATTGCAAATAACATGGATCCTATGACATAAAATATTGTGGCTTAAATGTAAAGGGGCAGAGTATTTTATTTCCAAGCATTTACAAAACATATTAGCTATAATAATTTTTTACCAAAGTATTGTTATACTGTATGCTTAGCTTTCCTTCAATTGAAAAAAAAGTCATTTAAGAAAGAAAAATATGACCATACTTCAGATTAATATAATTGTACTTCAGTAATAATATTTCATTATTATATTTAAAGATTCAAATCAGAGATTGTAACCCTATAGTATGTTCTCTGTACCAAATCAGGGAGCAAAAGGTTTGTGAGCTACCAAAGAATGCCTATATTTTTAAGACTTTATCAAAATATGCTTCCTCCACTTTTTTTTTTCATAAGTTAATGCTAGGTTGGTTTCATAACAACATCTGGAGAAAGTGCTATTTTCTTTCTAATATGGCAACAGAGAAATTGTGTGTCTCCTCTAAGTATCAAAATCTTTGTATAATCTTTTAATAATATCTATTTTAAAATTATTCTGTATTTTAATATTTCTGTTGTATTTTCCCTAAGATACACTTGCAATTCTTATCAAGTAAAAATACATTAAAGATATCAACAACCACAGACGTATACACCCGACAAGGTAATGGAAATTTTTTTTTTGTCTTTTACAATTTTTTTAATAGATTTAGGGGTACCAGTGCAGTTGTGTTATATGGGTATATCATATAGTGGTGAAGCCTGGGCTTTTACTGCAGTCATCACCTGAATAGTGAACATGGTGCCTTATAGGTAGTATTTCATCTCTTATACCCCTCTCAGCCTCCCACATTTCAGAGTCTCCAGTGTCCATTATTTCATTTTGTATGTCCATGTGTACCTATTATTTAGCTGCTACTCAGAAGTGAGGCCAAGTGATTTTTGACTGTTTCTGAATCATTTCACTTAGGATATGGCCTCTAGTTCCATCCATGTTGCTTGCAATAGACATAATTTTATTCTATTTTGTGGTTGAGTAGTATTCCACGATATATGTATGTGTATATATACAGATATATAGATAGATATAGATATATATAGATAGATATAGATATATGTAGATAGATACACACACACAACATTGTGTTGTATATATATTCTTATATACCCCACACCCAGTTTTCCCTATTATTCATATCTAACAATAGTGTGTCACATTTGTCACTATTGATTTATTTTGGTAAGTTATTATTACCTAAAATACATAGTTTATTCAAATTATCTTAGTTTTTACCTAATATTCTTTCTCTGTTCCAGGATTCTATCTAGGGTACCATAACATGGAATTTAATATCCTTGACAAACATTATTTGTATATATATGCTTGAATTCCTTTCTGGGCTCTCTATTCTGTTCCATTGGTCTACAATTTCTGTTCTTATGCCAATATCATACATTTTAAGTTAATATAGCTTTATAGTATAACTTGAAATCAGGGAGTGTGATGCCTCCAGGTTTTTTTCTTCTTTTCCTTAAGATTGCTTTTGCCATTTGGGGTCTTTTGTGGGTCCATGCAAACTTCAGAAGAGTTTTTCTATTTCTAGAGAAAAGAAATTTTGATGGGGACTGTATTGATTCTGTAGGTCACTTGGGTGTTATGGACATTTTAACGATATTAAGTCTTTGATTCCATGAATATGGAACATTTCTTCACTTATTTGTGTCTTCTTCAAATTATTTCATCAATGTCTTACAGTTTTTAGTGTACAGATCTTTTATCTCCTTGGTTAAATTCATTAAATATTTTTCATGCAATTATAAATATAATTGATTTTCTTAATCTCTCTCTCTCTCTCTTTTTTTTTTTTTTTTTTTTTTTTTTTTTTGAGACGAAGTCTTGCTCTGTCACCTAGGCTGGAGTGCAGTGGCACGATCTCATCTCACTGCAACTTCCACCTCCTGGGTTCAAGCGATTCTCCTGCCTCAGCCTCCCGAGTAGCTGGGACTACAGGCGTGAGCCACTACGCCCCGCCCTTAATTTCTTTTTTAGGTAGTTTGTTGTTAGTGCACAACTGATTTTTGTATGTTAATTTTCTATCTTCCATTTAGTCATATGTCTACTACTACAATAATTTTTACTCCTTCCACAGCACACTAACTCTGAATTTCTCTTCACAATCATGTATAGAACCGCTGTATATTCTAGCACATCATTTATTGGACCAACAAATACATGGCATCTGGCAAGGTAATTTGGATGAACTATTTAAGTAGCTGTATAATTTCATCTTGACTCTGGTTAGAATGTTTATCATTTGTTACTGTAAGACTGATAAATGGATAATGTCTGTCACTGTCAAAGTACTGGTATTATCTTCATTCATAGGTAAAACATTGTGTATATAATAAGTATGCCTTGTGTGTTGGCATGAGGTAAAACATCATCTGAATATATATTTATTATATCTACAAATTGGTAGGTTGTTTTAGAATTGCAACAGAAATTTAATGAGTTTGAATAACAAATTAACATTTGCTGATTAAAATTAAAGGTTAATTTTTCAATTAGCTAAGTTGCTCTCAGCCAATTCTTCAGATTATTTGGTTCAGATGACTGTCTAGATTCCAATAATTAAGACCTTTTTATTTTTTCAAATATATTGCTTGCTTTTTTTCAAGAACTAATCTCTCTTGCTGAAAAAGTATTTCGAATAGCAGACTTCCTCCCAATTAATTCTGTTATTTGCTTCTTAACTTGTCATCTTGGATTCTTTATTTGTAATTGTTTTGTTCATGTGAATTTCAATGACTCTACTGAATATGTAACACATCATATCTAACTTCAGTGGACATCAGATGGGCTATATATAATGTTGCTTGATTAAAGTCATACTCTTTTGCTCTAAAACTCTGATTCTTTTATTGACTCATCATATTTTAATAAAATTGAATTAAAACGCAGAAATGTGTAAAGACTAATAATGTATTACCAATCCTCACATGCTATTGTATTTTAGAAATTAGATTCTATATAATCAGCCTGATTCTTCCCATCACCTATCTTAATGAATCTCACCCAAAGCTATGTATTTCAGAAAAGATGAGAATTTTCATCCAGACAAAACATGCTCTAAATAAGAACTGAGAACACTGCCTGTTTGGAAGAAAGAAGACTAGTGCTTAAAAATCTTTCTCTTATATGTATGACTTTGAGCCACTTAAAATTTCCAAGTCTAAATTTCTTCCTTTGAAAATGGGAATGAAGCTTATCTTTGAGTGCTCTTAATATTAATAAATTATATATGTAAAGTACTTTAGATGATTCTTAAGATAGACGTTCTGAAATAAATATTATTTGTTGTATAACCCGATAATATATTAGAATAAATTATTATTCTAATAATATAATGGCACTATTACTATAAAATAGACTATTTTTTAAGGTCAAGTTGCATGAATTCAATGAACACTGAGTGCATCTTATATACCAGCTATTAAGCTCTTGGGATTGAATAAGAGTAAACAAAAATCTTTGTTCTTATATCTCGGCTCTCATAAAGTTTATAATCTGGCAGGAATGAGGAATACAGACAATATATAAATGTATGGTAACTAAATGCATTTATAATAACAATATATAAAAAATATATAGTTTGTCAGACAATAAGTTTTATTTTTAAAAAATCAGGAAAGGGGAATATGGAGTGGTTGGTGAGAACTGTGGATTAAATTTAAAAAGTGATGTAAGATAAAATGTCACTGATAAAGAGATTACAGTTTTCTAATGCTGGAATATATTCATTTGTTCATTCATATTTTCTCACTTTTTATTTTAATTTTGTTTAAACTTTAGAGTAGTTGAAAGAATAGTACAATGAATATTCTCACAATCTTCACCTAAAATTAATAATTTTTAACATTTTGTCACATTTGCTTATCATTTTCTCTGAATATATATATATATATATGAATAAGTATGCCTTGTGTGTTGGCAGGACTATATATATATATTCAAAGCATATATATATATATTCAAAGCATATATATATATATATATATGCTTTTGTTTCCTAGATGAAGTATTACAGAATAAGTAACAGAGAGTAATACTCTTTAATTCTAAATCTTCAAGTCCCTACCCCCTAAATACAAGAATATACTCCTACATATCAATAATTATGCTCCTTAAATTTTAAATAACATTTTATTATATCCAGCCAATATTCAATGTAACCTAGTATCACAACATTATTATTGACAGCTGTGTTTTGTTTGTTGCTTGGTGTAGGATATCATGAGATGGTCATTATCACTTGCTACATTAAAACAAAGCAATACAGTTGCTTGAAACACCAGTGGTTTATTATTTCTTATGACTCTGTTGGTCCGGAGTTTGGGCAAGCCTCAGCTGGTTGGTCCATTTGCTACACATGATGTAGTCGGGGGTCACTCACATAGCTACAGTCAACTGAGAGACGGATCGAGGCTGGAATATCCATGTGGTTACTAGTTATTCAGAAGTCTAGCCCGAACTTTCTTATATGATGGCAGATGGGATCCAAGAGCAAAGACAGAGATTCCTAGACTCTTAAAGTCTTGGCTGAGAATGGCTATGCTTCACTTCTGCTTCAGTTTATGATTCAAAGCAATTCAGAAATCCAACCTAGGTTCAAAGAAAAGGGAATTTGTTCTGCCTCTTGTTGGAAGGAGGTACAAAGAATTTGTCGTCATTTAAATTCTATTATATCAAGGATCCCACATTGCATTAAGATTAAAGATATATCTCTTTGTCCCATTTTGATCTAGAGCAGCAATACTCCTTTTAAAATTGTAGCTCCTTTTAAAATTGTATTTTTTTCATGACAATAACATTTTGAGGTCTATCTGTTAATAGGAGTCTTATATAATATCCCAGTAATCCGGATTTGTCTAATTATTTCATCATTATTTATTAAACATTTTGGTTAAGATAGTATATAAGTAATATTGTAAACTTTTCAATACATCAGAAGGCAATTTTTACTGGGCTCATTTTTCCCCATTCATTTCTTTTGTTTAAGATAAGAGCCACCATAATTAACCCTTTAAAGCTACCACTCCACATGGTAACTAGTAAGTGTTTGTGGGTATTTAAATCATGTGTGTTCCCGGTTTTCTATCACCCTTTGACTTAATGTATTTTAACACACATTGGTTATCCTTCCCTGAATTGATCATTACATAAAAGTTACAAAATATTTTCTAATTCTATAATTTATTGTATATCGTGATGTTCTTCTATAAAGAGTAGCCTTTTTTCCTTCTTTTCAGTATCACTATGAATTCTTTTTATACAAATATTATAACTGATTATCACGATTTCTCTTTATTTATTTTTAAATAGCATTATTTCATACCACGCAATTCATACCATACAACCTCATACCATACGATTAAGCCATTTTAAGTTTGAAGATTTTTGTAAACTTATAGAGTTGGATAATCATCATCAAAATCCACTTTTAAAATATTTCCATCATACCAAAACATTATTTTGTGGCCACTTAGAGTCAATCTCACTACAACTTCCAGTCACAAGCAACCACCTATCTGCCTTTTTTCTCCATAGGTTTTTTTCTGTTTCATGTAAATGATATTATACAATATTTACACTCTTATTTCTGGCTTCTTTCAGTTAGCATAATGTTTTCAAGGTTTATCCATGCCTTTGAATGTATTCCTAGTTTGTTCCACTTAAGTGGTGAATATTTCATTGCATGAATATACTATATTGTGCTTATTTATACACCAGTTTATGTTTAGGCTGCTTCAGTTTTTAACATTTGTGAATATATTGCCTTGCACATTCAGTGGAAGTCTTTTTGTGGACATTCATTTTTATTTCTCTTGGGTAAATACCTTGAATGCAACAGGTGGGTTAATATGGTAATTATATGTTTCACTTTCTAAGAAACTATTCTATTTTACACTCCGATCAGCAATGCATGATGGTTTTATTACTATTTCTGATGATAAATTGTCCAATGTTTGGACAATTGAAATTATAAGAAAATTAGGACAAAGACTTAAAGGTCTAAGGAAGTGAGCCCTACATATATTTGGGGAAAAGCGTTTCCTGCAGAGGGAAAACAAAGTGCAAATGCCAATGCAGAACACAGCAGCGCGGCTAGAAACAGTGAGCCAGGGAGAAATTACAAAGAGATGAGTTCAGAGAGATAACAGGACCATATTTTTCAGGACCTTGTAGTCCATTGTAAGTACTTTTGCTTTGACACTGAGTGTGGTAGGGGAATAACAGAGGGTTTAGAGAAAAGGATTCACATGATCAAACTTATGTTTTAACAATACCACTTTAGGTCCTAATTTTAAATTATATGAGTGTGACAAGGAGGGAAGCAAGGATATTCGAGAACCAGTATTGCATAGTTAGTGTGACAGTGGAGGGTGGATTGTGGCAAAAAAAAAAAAAAAAAAAAAAAAAGCAAAGAATGAGATCTAAGAGTGATTAATGCATTCATTGAAAAACTGGGACCTTTTTTGTGTGTGTGTGATGAATGAAACTATTGTGATGAGCCTGATGGTCTAACCTGCTGCAAGTTCTGGGAGATGAACTATGGAATCCAAATCCTTACACGTTCAAATCTAGTGGAGGTTACTACCTGCTCCAGTAAATGTTAATGAGACTATCCTATGTCTGGTTGGCTGCAATTCCAGGACACTGGCAGCAAATCCAGGAATCTCCTAATTGGTTGAAACAAATTTGGTTGATGGTATATGTGAAGCTGGGGCAAGGAGGACACCTGGGATGCTTCATCTTCCCTCCTATAAGATGACTGTCAGGTCCTTGCACAGTTTCAGGCTCTTATATTCCTCAAAAGAAAATAAAACGGTCCAGCCAGACTCCTCTTTCAGAATAGTCATTATAAGAAAGAGGAGTCCATTACTCTCTTACTATATCCTAATAAAGTTTTGTGGTGACTGTTACATTGTCATTAACTGTGTTTTGCAGAGCAAACAAGATTCTCTGATAGGTCAGAGAAAGAGAAGAGTAAGAGATGACCCTAAAATTTTTGTTCTGAACAACTGGAAGAGGGGAAAAAATAAAGAAAGGAAGAATGAGTTGATAGAAAAATATAATATTAGTTTTAGGTTAGCATTAGATTGGAATAGATTACTATTAGCATTTTTCTTAGATGTATGAAGTTTGAGGAAAAAATTGAATTTATTCTATATGAGAAATGCAATCATTCAATCTAAGGCAGTTTGTTAATGTTTTTACATGGATTTTTCAGGATTTCAAAGTCAGTCACTAACTTTGAACTCTTGTTTTGGGGTTCCCATAAAATCCTCTCTACCCCACCCATGATCTCTAGCATGGTATCTCACATAGCCTAGCTTTTTCCGGAGTTCAAATATTTTTTTTTGCCATTATCTCCATTAGAACTATATAGGTTTCTCTCCTGGATCCTTCCTCCTGCTAACTAATCAATAAAATAATCCTCTCACTCATTCCTTTGCTGAAAAACATTTATTGTAAGTGTACTTAAGAATGTCTTGTGTTGCATAAAATGATAAATGAAGGACAAAGGGTCAGTTTGTTCATAGCATGGGGGATGGGGTGACGTGGGGAAGAGGAGCCTTGCGATAAATAAGTAAACAAAAATGTTAAATATTTGAAAAATTATAAAGCATATTCATTATAGAGATAATTCAGTGTTTTATTATGAAGAATATTAAGAAATACACCAGTAAGAAGGTAATATTTAGGCTCATACTTGAAAAATAAAAATAAAAAGCAAAAAAGAGCCTTCTGAGCAAAGGATTTGAACATTGTTAAGGTTTAATAATGGAAAAACCTTGTTCACTTTCAGGAATTGAAAAGTGGCTTGTCTATCTGGAATACAGGGAGGTAGGAATTGAAATGGGATGGGAAGGTAAGCAGGGTCCAGATTTCTACAGAGCTTTGCAGACTGTAATTTATAAAGGGGTTTACATGCTATTTTACATTTAAAGGAAAGCTATTAAAATGTTTTTTAAAGGGAAAAGGAGGAGTAGAATCTGGATGTGGATTAAACTTTCCTCATAAATACTTTTAAATGATGTCTTTATTGAAATGCGAAGAATGTTATTAATAAAAAGTAAGAAATTATAGAGATAATTTGGAGCACTCAGTTGTCTAAGTAGAAGATGAAGTGCCTGGGACTGTTAAGAAGGTATGGAAATAGAGAGAAGTACATGGAACTAAGAAAAATTTTGGAAATAGAAAATTTTGACATAAAAGAATTCATTGAAAGATTAGCCACTGGGGAAGGGGGGGGGGGGGTTGGTGATAGAGTAGAATCGAGTATGGTTTTTGAATTCTGGTTCATTTGGAAATGCTCAAGAGGAATGGATTGACGTGTGTGTGTGCACATGCTTGTGCATGTGTGTGCGTTTTATCTGTGGGACATGCAAGGGACAATGTCTATTGAAAAGTAAATAAGCAAATATAGATGTCAAATATATGGCCTATAGTTTTTTTACTTTTATTTTAGAGTCATCTGTATGCAGAGGAGGTATAAAGTCATGCAAATGGATAAGATTTCAAGAAGAAAGAAGAAAAAGGCAGGCTCTGAGTTTGGAGAGTTGAATGAGCCTACAGAGATAATGAAGTTGTTGCTGGAGAGGTAAGATGAAAATGAAGAGTGAGTGCTTCAGGGAAAACAAGGGGCTTGTTTCAAAAAAGAAATATCAACTGTGTTAATGTTTCTAGGAAGTCAAACAGTATTTGAAACCGAGAAATCAGAAATATGAAATCATGCTTGGCAACATGGAATTCATTAATGAACTTTAATCTTGTAGAATACTAATGGAGAATAGTTTAACTTTATCTATTACTGGACACAGGACATAATATAAAGTGTACAGTGTTAATTCTGAAGTATCATTTTTAGTTATACTTCTAAATTTTACCTGCTCATATTAACTTTAGAAAAATGAACTGGACAATTTTGGTATTGAAATTTTCTTTTTCTTGAAACACCTGTCTGCTTGTCAGTATGTGTTGCAAGAGTATCTCAATCTATTCTCTGCCAGGTAGTAAAAGGGACCTTATTGAATATACTAGTTCAGGGATAAAGTATCCAGCAGATCTTTGCCGTATTTCTCATGATTATGTACCCACTGTATAAGTTGCTTATTGCTGCTATAATAATATACCACAGAGTTAGTGCCTTAAAATAACAAACATTTGTAATTTTCTAGTTCCAGAAATCAGAATTCTAAAATGTGTTGCAAGTGTTGCATTCCTTCTGAAGGCTCTAAGGGAGAATCTGTTTATTTGTATTTTCCAGCTTCTGGGGGCTGTCTAAGTCCCTTGTCTGGTGGCTACTTTCCTCTATTTTCAAAGCCAGCAACAGTGGGTTGCATGGCTAGCTCTTTTATCCTGCTTCTATTGTCACACTTTTTTTCTCTGCCTACAGTCTAGAAATATTTTCCACTTTCAAAGACCCATGTGATTACATTGGTTCTATGTGGATAATCCATATGTAGCCTCCCTGTTTCAAGATCATTAACTTAAGCATATCTGCAACGTCCTGTTACTATATAAAATAATATATTTACAGGTTATTAGAGATTAGGCTGTGGATGTTTAGTGGGGTAGGCAGTAATCCTCCTCCTCCAATCAACCTTAGTATGTATTGCTCAGCTGATTCCAACCTTGGATGATAAAGAGGGGGTATATATTGGCCAACTAAAACATTAACACAATATAATGACTAAAATGGAAATTTCAGATAAAATGATGGGTGAAGAGGCAAAAAAACTATGTAATATCATGTTAGTCACTATCAAATGGACACTACATCAAGTTTACACACATGCACCTCTAAAACTACTTTGGCTTAATATGTTTTTTCTTTCCTTGCATCAGTATTTCTATAAAAATGAAATATATAATAAATTGTGAGAAAACTAACCTTATATCTGAACAACGTCTTGGATTTTGTTTGTTTCTTAGCCTTGTTGTTCAACTCCCTGATTTGTTTTGTCAAGAGAGAATGGCTATGTAGGGATACAGAGAATTAGCATACTGTTAAATATTATGCCATTCTGGAGTGTGCAGCTATATACATTCAGTTTTATAAAAATCCAGTAGTGTACAATAGGCCTAGTGGCCCAATCACTCTGTCACTCCAAATAATGACACCATTTTTTTAGTTGGTATTCATGAACATGAAATTAGCCATTTTGAATTGAACCATCCAGTGGCATGCAGTACATTCAAACTGTTGTACAGTCTTCACCTCTGTCCAGTTCCAATATATTTTCATCACCTCAAAGGGAAATCTTATATCCATTAAACAGTTGCTCCCCATTGCCCCTTCTGTTAACCAATATGTTGTCTCTATGGATTTACCTATTCTATTTATCTCATACAAATGAAATCATACAATGTATGATTTTTGTGTCTACCTTCTGCCTCAGCACACTATTTTAGAGGATCATCTATATGTAGCCTGAGTGTTGACCATCTTTTCATGTGATTGTTGGTTGTTTGTGTATCTTCTTTGAATAAATATTTATGTAAGTTTTGCTCATTTTAAAATTGTCTTCAAATCATTGAGTTGTAAGAGTTATTTATATACTCTTAATATTAAACCTTTATTAGGTACATGATTTGCAAGTATTTTCTCCTATTCTGTAGGTTGCAGTTTCAACTTTTTCAAAATGCCCTGTGATAGTCAAACATTTTTAATTTTGATAAAGTCTTACTTATCTTCTTTTTAGTTGTGGCTTGTGCTTTGGTGTTATATCTAAGAAGTCATTGCCAAACACGAGGTCATGAAGATTTATTGCCTCCACAACGTCTTCTGTCTTCTTCTAATTTTTTAAAGGTTTTAGCTCTTATATTTAAGTAATTGATCCCTTTTAACTTATTTTAACACATAATGTGATGTAGAGGTCCAACCTTTTCTTTTTTGGATGTGGATACCAACTTGCCCCAGCACTACTTTTTGATGAGACTATTTCTCTTCATTGAACAGTCTTGTCATGCTTGTCAAAAATAAATTGGCTAAAGATACATGAGCTTATTTCTTGACTCTCAATTTTATTCCCTTAATCTATATGTCTGTTTTTATACTAGTACCACACTGTTTTGATTACTGTAGTTTTATTGAAGTTTTGAAATCAAGGAAATAGGAATGCTCTTTCTTTTCTTTTTTAATGCTTTTGTTATTCAGGGTCCCTTGGTATTCCGTGACTTTGAGGTACAGATTTTCTATTTCTGTAAAAAACGCTGTTTGATTTCTAATAGAGATTACAATGAATCTGTAGCTCAATGTTAGCAGTATTCTCACTTTATAAAGTCTTCTAATCTATGAACATTTCTGCTTATTTTTGTCTTTAATTTCTTTCAGCAGAGTTTTCAGTATACACGTCTTTCATCTCTTTGGTTAAATTTATTCCTAGGTATTTTATTCTTTTGCAAGCTATTATAAATGAAATTGTTTTCTTAATTTTATTTTCAGATTGCTGATTGATTGGTGGCAAAACACAATTTTGTGTATTGAAACTATTCTGTAACTGACCTCATTTATTAGCTCTAGTAGTATTTTGTTTTTTTCTTGGGATTTTCTGTGTATAAAATTATGTCATCTCTAGTAGAAACAGCTTAAATTGTTTCTAACTGGGATGCCATTTTTTTTCTTTTTCTTGCCTACTTTCATATATATATATGGCAAACTTCTAATACAATGTTGAATATTGGTGGTGAAAAAGGTTATTCTTATCTTATTCCTGATCTTAGGGGCAAAGCTTTCCACATTTCACCTTTGTGCATAATGTAAGCTGTGAGTTTTTCATAAATGTCCTGTATCTTGTTAAGAAAATTCCTTCCTATTGCTAGATTATTGAGTTTTTTTTCTATCATAAAAAGTGTTGGAATCTGTCAAATTTTTTTTCTTTTAAAAATGTTCCTTAGTTCTATTAATGTGTGTATTACTTAGATTGATTTTCTCTATTTGAACAACCCTTGTATTACTGGGATAAGTCCCACTTGTTTCATGGTGTATAATACTTAAAATATGCTATTAAATTCCATTTGCCTGTATTCTGTTAAGGATGTTGGCATGAAATTCACAAGAGCTATTGGTTGGTTGTCTTTTTTTCTTGACATATCTTTGTCTGCATTTGGTATAGGTCATACTGGCATCATAGAATATGCTAGTACATGTGATTCCTCTTTAATTTTTAAATAGAGATTGAAGAAGATTGGTGTTACATCTTTAGATATTTTGTAGAAATCATGAGTGAAACCATTTGATCTTGGACTTTTCATTGCTGAAAGTTATTATTATTACTATTACTATTGCTGGTTAAATCTAATTTCTTCTCACAGGTTTTCAGATTTTGTTTTTTCATAATCCAGTTTTTGTAGATTGTGTGTTTCTAAACATTTGTCTATTGCTCTTTGGTCACCAAGTTTGGTGTACATTTGTTCATAATTGTTTTTATAATCCTTTATATTTCTATAAGGATAAATAGGGATGGCCTCACTTTCATTTCTGGTTTTGGTTATTTGTGTATTCTCTCTTTTTACTTTGTATTTAAAGCTAAAGTTTTGCCAGTTTTTTGACCTTTTCCAAGAGCCAATTTTGTGTTTCATTCTCTTTCTATTCCCTATTTTATTTGTTTCAGCTCTAATTATTAATATTCCATCATTCTGCTAGTTTTGGGTTTAGTTTTCTCTTATTTTTCTAGTAACCATGGTGTAAAGTTGAGTTATTGATTTGAGATATATCTTTGTAGTTTTAAATTTAATATTTAGTGCTTTAAATTTCCCTTCAGAACTGCTTTCACTGCATTCCATGTTTCTATATGTTGTGTTTTTGTTTTTATGTTTTACATGATTTAAGTATTTTCAAATTCCCTGAAATTTATTTTATGGCCTGAAATATTCTGGAGACTGTATAATGTGCACTATAGAAGAATGTACTCTCTGCTGTACTGGGAGAGTGTTCTGTATATGGCTTTTGGGTCTCACTAGTTTACAGAATTTCTCACATTCTCTATTATTCATCTTCTATCTACCCATTATTAAAAGCAGTGTATTAAATTCCCCATTTTCTTAGTAGAAATGCTTATTTTTCCCTCCAATTCTGTCAATGTTTGCCCCATATGTTTCGGGAGTTCTGTTGTTTGGTGCATATACATTTATAATTGTCACATCTTCTTGATGGATTCATTTTTTGTCAATATATACTCTTCTTATTTCTTGAAATATCTTTTGACTTAAAGTCTATTTTGTATCGTATTAATATAACCAACTCAGTTTGCCTTTGATTACTATTTGCAAGGAGTATCTTTTTTTCTTCCATTTTTCACTTTCAAATTATTTGTGATTTTGGATCTAAATTTAAAAGACTGTTATTTATATCAACTCTGCCTCTCTCTGTATTATGATTGGAGAGTTTAATCCACTTATATTTAAAGTAATTACTGATAACAAGGGGCTTCTGCCATTTTGTTATTTGGTTTTTTCTGTCATCCCTTCTTTGTCATTTCCTACATCACTGCCTTCTTTTATGTTTAATAGATTTTACCATACCATTTTGATTTTCTTCTTATTTCCTTTTGCAAACAAATTTTAGATATTTTCTCAGGGATTACTATTAAAATTCTAAATTCATAACAATCTACTTTAAATAGATACCAACTTAGCTTCAATAGCATTCAAAAACTGTGCTCTTATACAAATCTATCCCACATTTTTTGTCACAAATAGTATCTTTATATAATTTGTACCCATTAATATAAATTTATAAATACTGTTTTATATATTTGTCTTTCAAAATATGTAGGAAATAGAAAGACGAGTTGCAAACTAGAAGTGTAATAATAGACATTTATATTTAGCTGAAGGACACCTTTTAGTATTTCTTACAGGGCAATTCTGTTAGCAAATGAAGTTTATTAGCTTTTGTTTATTTAGAAAGGCCTTTTTCCTTTATGTTGGAGGATTATTTTGCCAGATATAGAATACTTTTGGTGAATATAGAATTTTGGGGTGAGTTTTTTTCATTCTTTTGGCACTCTAAAAATGTCTTCTCACTCTTTTCCAGCCTCCATAACTTCTGTTGAGAAATCGGCCTTAATCTTATTGATGATGACTTTCACGTGGTGAGTTTCTTCTCTCATGGTTCCTTCAAGGTTCCATCTTTGTCCTTGGCTTTTCACAATCTGTTTATAACGTGTCACCATGTTAATATCTTTATGTTTATTCTTCATGTACCTCACTGAGCTTCTTGATGTGTAAATTCATGTCTTTTTAAATATCTGAGACATTTTCAGTCATTACTTCTTCAAATATTATTTCTTCCCACTTCTCTCCATTTTTTCCTCTGAGATTCTCATTATGCGTATATTGGCATGCTTGATAGTGCCCCACAGGTCACCTAGTCTGTTTACTTTGTTCATTCCTTTTTCTTTCTTCTGCTCAGACTCATTAATTTAAATTTTTCCTGTCTTCAACTTCTCTGATACTTCTTTCTGACTACTCAATTCTACTACCAAAACCCTGTAGCATGTTTATACATTTTAGTTCTTAAAATATTTATCTGTAGAATTTCTGTTCGATTTCTATTAAAGTTTGGTCTCTTTATTAATATTCTCTATTTGTTAATACATTGTTCTCTGGGTTTTCTTTAGCTCTTTATCTATGACTTCTTTTAGCTCTTTGAGAATATTTAAGGCAGGTGATTTAAAGTGTTAGTCCAGTAAGTCCAATGTCTATACTTTCTCAACGATAGTTTCTGTTCATTTCTTTTGCAAAGTGGCAACACTTTCTTCTTTCTTTGTATGCCTTTGATTTTGTTGTTTGTTTTTGTTGGGCATTTTGAATACTATAATGTGGTAGCTTCAGAAGTCAGATTCTTTCCCTTCTTTAGGGTTTGTTGTTGTTTATTTTCATAAGGTATAGATGGTTACTTGTTTAGTAACTTTTATAAAGTCTTTTTTGTCATATAGTCTGTATTTTCTGTCATGTGTGGTCTCTGATGTCTCTGTTTCTTTAGTGTGTGTTCAACTAGTGTTTTTAACAGATTTCTCTCTGAGCAACACAAGAGGAAAAATTAAAATAAGAGAGAGAAAGAGACAGAGAGAGACAGAGAAGAGGAAAAGAAAGCAAAAACAAAACAACAAATATAATCTCAGTCTTTGCTTATAGTATATGCTGGGGCCTTCAACACTTAGTAAGGCAGTTTATAACTCTGCTGTCACTGAGACTAGAGATTACCTAAAGTTGAAAGCTTAGAGTCTTCTCAGGATTTTTGTGTGCATACATTATGCTCTGGGTGTGCACGTGGCTTTCTCTATACCCCATATAATCAGGCATTTTTGAATGGCCTAATTTTGCAAAGAAATCCTCCCCCCAAATTTTTCCTCCAAGGCTTTTGATGTTCTATTGTATGCTTCAACTGTAATGTCGCCCCAGGTGGCTGCAGTTTGTTCATTGGCCTTACAATGTTTTTGGGAAATGTCCCCTGCTTTGTGGTCCAGTGTGAGTTTCAAGTTAGAAAAACCAAAGACAAATGACTTGTGTCAGTCCTTCAGGTAGCTTCTAAACAGGTTGAAACAGACACAATTCTTTGTGAATAAGGTCTGAAACAGAGCCTCTGGTCACAGGAACCAGAGTCCCACATTGGAAATGGTGTCTTAGAAGAAATAGCCAAAAATTAAATACTATTGATAGTCTTTAAAATACATTTTTACAAGTAATTTGCTCAAATTTAGATTCTAACAAGGTATACATATTTGTTTTCTATCATAAATTTATTGCAAATAAATTTATGTTTTCTTTTAAAATATCCCACATCATACTTTTTACTTTGATTCGTCAAGGGGTCATTTCACTTTATATAAATAATAAGTTATCCTTAAAATGTGATGAGATTCAGAGAAGTTTTGGCAAACTTCCTTCACAGGTTGTTCTGGGTGCTTCATGTTTAGCACCACATCCAGAGGAACAAAATCTATTTTTAGTGGTTAGGACTGCAAATAGCTCCACTGCAAGATTTTCTTTAAACCTTTCATGTCATAATTTTATAGTCCTTATTCTTTGCCTGATTCAATCATTTCATTACCGTTGATAACCGTGGCTTTCTAGTTCTATTATTTATCCTACATTTATTAGTTATAATTCTTCAGTAAAGATTTTCCCCTCGTCAACGAAGACCATTTGGAAAGGCAAAAAAAAACCTAATGCTTTGTTTTGATAGTTTATAAGTTTGTTTTTGGTCTTTTTTTCCTACTTTTTTGAGTTAATATCATAACTTTTTATATAGTCAGTGTTTGCTCAATAGTATTCATCATTATTTTTGATGCTCAAATTATTCATCATTGGCCTATAGGTGCTCCCTTATGTGGGCTTGTGTATCTTTAAAATATATGTAACTTCTTTTTCTTCTTCTTCTTCTTCTTCTTCTTTTTTTTTTTTTTTTTTGAGACGTAGTCTTGCTTTGTCGCCCAGGCTGGGGTGCAATGCCATGATCTTGGCTCACTGCAACCTCCACCTCCTAGGTTCAAGTGTTTCTTCTGCCTCCACCTCCCGAGTAGCTGGGATTCCAGGCATCCGCCATCATGCCCGGCTAATTTTTGTATTTTTAATGGAGACGGGGTTTCACCATGTTGACCAGGCCGTTCTGGAACTCCTGACCTCAGGTGATCTGCCCGCCTTGACCTCCCAAAGTGCTGGGATTACCGGTGTGAGCCACCGCACCCGGCCAAAATATATATAATTTCTAAACACTAAAAAAGGTGTTTTTTACAGCCCTGAAATGTTTTTCTTTGTTGCTCTTATAAAGCATTAAAACACACGTAAAAACAACAGCTTTTCACATTATATGAATACTAGCTTGTTTTTATTTGTAGATAAAATAAAGCAAACAAATACAATAGTTATATAATTTTGTATAATGCCTCTTGTTATTTCCATTTTGTCTGACTATTAATATTAGTCTAGAGAAAGGCATGGCAGTGATTTAATTTCTATAAATTGATTAGAGTTTAAAGGCAGCAAACATTCAGGGAGCCACTTCATTCTATCTCTGAGTATTGTTTTCTGAGTCCTCTCTTCAAATCAGCTTGCTGAAGGATAAGGGCTTGCCCCTTTTATTCAGGTAAAGTCAACTCAATATGAAACATAAAAGTTATTGTATTTCTCATTTTTTGAGTGATGCTTAAAGCATTAAAAAATAGTTGGGTAGCTATAAAGCATTGTATCATAACTTCTCAGCAATTGTATTTCTAAGCAATTTAAAAATAAATTCTGCATTTAAATTATTTATGCATTTTGTGCTGACCTTTTGATAAAACATACAGTGGTAGATGGGGTGATGATGTTTTGATATATCAAGGCCAGGAATGCTTTCAAGGAGAGAAAAGCAAATTAAAAGCTTGAGAATTATGTTAATTCAATTGTTGTATTCTTTAAAAGTTTTTACTTTTGGTAATACATCTGTTGCTTCTCTGTGTTATCCAGAGGATTTTATTCTAACAAATCCACAATTAATGTATAGCATTTAGTCTCTAAATTACTCCTCAGAGAAGGTAATATTGATCAATTATAACTCTATATCACTAAATTTTCAAATAAATATTAAAGAAACTCACAAGCTCACTCATCCCTATTATGCATTTGGAAACCTATAATGAAAGAAGGTATGAAATTATTCTGAAAACTTCTAGAGAAATTACAGGATTACATAGCCACCTGAATACAAAACAGCTTTTCACAAAACATATTCATTCAAATAAAAATAAGGGAGATTGTTTCTTTTTTATTGCTGTTGTTCTTATAAAGTATTATTTCTTTTTCTTTTATTTGTGAAAAATCAGTACTGTAGTAGGAAAGAAATCATGTGTGCAAGCAGCTGTTTATTTCATGGAGATTGTGAAAAAGTTTCCATTAATACAGATCCCAGATATCTGCCTCTAGATCCCAGATGAGCACCAGTTGCAGCAGTCAAACATCATCTATCTGTATATCAAGATAAATTATGAAAGGATTATATACCACCTGTCTAAATGACAAAGAGAAGAAAGGTAAGTAGCCTGGAAGAAAGGAAGTGACTTAGAGGCCCCTAATGTTTCCCTAAGCAAGAATAAACTTCAGCCAGACTTCCTGGCTCTAGGCCCCTGCCCACCAAGTTCTTAGAACATTTACTTTAGAAAACTTGTAATTATAATCTTTTTCTCTGCCCATTTGATGTGAAAATCTTTTAGAAAGCCTTTACCTAGCTTCAGTAATCAGGACTTTTTTTTTCCTCAAATACCTGGCAGCCATCTCTTTGAAATGTAATCATCAAGAAAGATGGAATCTCTACCTCCCAATGTCTTGGGAGAGTAGGAGCTTGACCTCTGTGATCCCCTTGCACTAAATTGCAAAACTACCTCCTGTCATGAATATACAAGACAGTTTACTTTTTATGGGTGTCGGCGGGCAGGGTGGGGTCGTGCAGGGGGCGGAGGGTAAGACCAATTAGCAAATACAAACAGCCTGTGATCCTCTTGCCCTATGCCATCTCTACCTCAATTCTTAGAAACTCTTCATCCATTTGTTTTAGTGAAGTTGAACCTCTTGCCCTGTTGCAATAGCCTGGAATAAGTCTTCCTTGTCTGTGTAATTTCAGACAGTACAATTTTTGCTATGGCACAATGTTTGAAGAAAGGTAGGAGAGAGAGAGAAACTGTAGAGAGACTAGAAGATAACATAATTGTTTATAGGAATAATTATGTTATTTATTCTTATAATATTTACAGGAAGTTAGGAAAAACTTCCTAACACTCAAAATTCTAAAACAATAAAATAAATTTTGATACACTTTAACACTATATAATTATTTTGCATAACAAAAAATGATCAAAGTTATAAATCAAATGAACTGATGAAAAAAAATTCTTGTACTTTATAGCACAGAGAAAAGGTTAGCATCCCTGATATAAAAAGAATTCCTAAAAATCAAGAACAACACATAACAGAACATGGGCAAAAAGGAATAAATAATCACATCACATTTTTAAAAAAAGTTAAAAAGAGTCTTATGCCTACAAGAAGATGCTCAATTTTGCCAAAATAGCAGAAATGCAAATTAAAACTTCATTAAAATATTTTTACCTACTTAGCAGAATTTTTTTTAAAAATTTCAAACTTTAGCAGCATACTCTGTTTTAATTCCCTTTTTCTTTTACTGTCTGCCTTTATTCCCTTTGATAAAAATTTTATTTTTTGAATATATAAAATATGCATAAATTATCAAATTCAATGCTACATAAAAAGAATTATTATGAGGGTTCTAATTATATCTCTGCCTTCCATCCTTGTCTTTCCCTACGATTATAGAAAGCATTTGTATTAATTTTTATTTACTTTTCTAAAACTTATTTTAGCAAATATATATGTATATGAGTGAACACGTTAATACATATACACATTTCTCTTCCTCTTTCTTATAGAAAAAGTGGCATGCAGTACTTATTGTTCTGCACTTTGCCTTTTTCATTTTATATTCCATTCTGCAGATTATTTCCAGTCAGTGCAGAGATGTTCTTTCTTCATTTTTAAAGCTACGGAATGTTTCAGTATGTGGATGAACTATAAATTATTCAACTAGTCCTGCACTCACAGACACCTGAATTATTTCCAAACTTTTGTAATTACAAATTATACCACAGTAAATAACCTTAGACCCAAGCCTTCTTACATTTTTGACAATGTTTCATAGAAGTGGGCTTGCTGGGTCAAGAGCTAAATGAACATATATGTTTTCTAGATATTGTTAAATTTATCTCTACTGGGGTTGAACCATTATTTATTCCCAATGTCAATGTAAGATAGATCTCCCCAAAAGTAATGTATTGTCATGCTTTTGTGATGGGGCCCATCTGCAGGTGTAAATGACATCTCTGAGTAGTATTAATTTGCATTTCTCCTATTATGAGTGAAATTGACCCTAATGTGGCCTAACTTTCACAGTAGTGAGGACCAAGTTCTGATTTTTTTTCAATCTTGCCCAAATTCCCATCTAATGGGTCTGGGGAGTTAAGCCCTACAAACCCTAAATTCTCATCAGATGGGTTTTATTTAACTCTGTATATCATGACTTACTTTCCAATCTGACTCTGGCAACACAAGGAGGAAAATCAAAATATTTTACTCCAAAACATGTTTCTCTGCCATATCTTGAAATTGCCCGGTAAAGTCTCTTGTGGGAAACATTCACTTCTATAGAGAATCCCCTCTCCCCGTTGTTTTCCTTCCTTCCTTTCCAGATCCATGAGATAACCAACTAAGAATCAGGCACCCTTTTAGGTCCAATAAGAAACATTTTATCACCTGCTCTCTCTCTGAAGTCTGCTATGTGAGATATTCCTCTGCACAATAAAACTTCATGTCCCATAACCTTTATCTTAACCTGAACATCTCCTTTCTATTGATCCCAGGTCTTCAGATAAACTCAACTGTCAACCAGAAAATGTTTAAATTTACCTATAGCTGGAAGCCCCCACTTTGAGTTGTCCCGCCTTTCTGAACCAAACCAATGTATTTCTTAAATGTGTTTGATTGATGTCTCATGCCTCCTTAAAATATATAAAACCAAGCTGTACCTCTACCACCTTGGGCACATGTTCTCAGGACCTCCACGGACCATGATCACTCATATTTGGCTCAGAATAAATCTCTTAAAATATTTTATATAGTTTGACTCTTTTCATTGACAGTAGATATATACTATCTCTCCTATTCATTTATCTTCCTGTAGCTTCAGAACTTTGACTTACCCTAAGCTGATGAGTTTTTCTCATTCACTGAATTAATAAACCAAATAGCATGATAATTTTCTCTACTCCCAGCACCTCTTTACACTTGTGCTTATATACTCTACGTCAGCAAAGTGCAGAGACAGTGCCATATTTTTCTAACTTAAAATGTATGCAAACAAAAAATCTTTTTTTGATCCAACCACCCTTCTTTGCCATTGTTCTGCTTCCAAAATAACTCTTCAAAAGTCATCTCTATTTCTTGTCATCATTTTTTGTCTCTCTGAAGTTCACACTTGTCCCTTCACTGGGCTGATTTCATCAAGGTTCCCCAAATCCTCCATGTAGTTAAGCCCCAAAGCCAACCAGAAGCCTTTCTAATTTAGCCTATCAGCATAATTTCATACACATGATCAAATCCTTCTTGAAATACTGTCTTTGCTTCCAAGACAGCACAACCTGGCTTGTTTTCTTTCTCATAAGATGTTATTTTTCACCCCTCCTTGGAACTCTTCCATTCTCCCTGACTCTCCCCTGGGGATTTCACCTAATTTCATGGCTTTAAATGTTAGCTGTATGATAATTAATTACCAAGAGAGACAATAAGCAGGGTTAATAGACACACAGACATTTGCTCTATCAGTTAGTAACTCTTTGTCTTTGGCACAAATACTTAATTTCTTTATGTCTTAGCCTTCTCATGGTAAAATGTTGATAATAATAGTACCTATGGGAATTTTGTATAAATTAAAAACTCATACATATAGTAGACAAAACAGTTCCTAGGATATAATAAATACAAAAGAAGCATGAATGGATATTATTTTAGTCTCGGGGAAAATCTCTCTTACTGAAACTGCAGACTCCTAAACACACAGTTGTTTTTTTAACACCTTCACCTAGTTATTTTATGAGGCCTCTAAACAATATATACAGAATGCCTCTTGATTTTATGTCTCAAATCTCTCCTCAAATTCTCTTCTAGGTAAAGGGGAGTTCCATTCTTATTTTCACATTCTAAATTTGTTCTATCAGCAAATTCTTTTGACTATCCCTTCAAAATGGATCAATAACCTGACAATTTCTCACCGTCTCTGTTGCTACTATTCTAGTTGGAGTGAGCATCATCTCTTATATCGATTCTTGCCTCAAAATGATCTACTTACTTCTGTTCTTGGCCCTGTTTAACATATATTTCCACACGGCAGCCAGAGTGACTCAGTAGACTATATATTATCTCTTTTTCTGCTTCAAACACTCCCATGACTTTCCTTCATGGAAAGCCAAACTCACTGCTCTGGCTTGAAAGATCTCAGAGAATACATTGCCACATGCTTGACCTCGCTGATCTCTAATTCTAGACTTTCTCCCCTCTGGCCTCACTGGCTTCATTCCTACTCCCGGAACATTCGCCTGTGTTCAGCTTCAGGATATTTGTTTTTCTTGTTGGTTTCTCTGTCTGGAATGGTCTCCCTAGAGACATCTACATTTCAGACTTCCTTATAAATTCTTTACTCAGAAATCAATTTAATGGAAAGACCTTCTCTTGTCAAACTATTTAACATTAAATTTCCTCCCTCTACCACCCTTGCACTTCTGTTACCGGTTTTACTTCTTTCATTCACACTTTGAGCATTCTATTTTATTGATTTTTTTCTCATTTATTTTTTGTCTTTCTGTTGCTACAAATGTAAATTCCATAGTACTCTTAAATTTTGTCCCCACTGTGAAACCCTCAGTGTTGGAACAGTGCCTAGCACAAAGAAGACATGTGGCCCGGCACGGTGGCTCACGCCTGTAATCCCAGCACTTTGGGAGGCCAAGGCAGGTGGATCACGAGATCAGGAAATCAAGACCATCCTGGCTAACACAGTGAAACCCTGTCTCTACTAAAAATACAAAAAATTAGCTGGGCGTGGTGGCAGGCTCCTGTAGTCCCAGCTACTTGGGAGGCTGAGGCAGGAGAATGGTGTGAATCCGGGAGGCGGATGTTGCACTGAGCCGAGAACGTGCCACTGCACTCCAGCCTGGGAGGCACAGCAAGACTCTGTCTAAAAAAAAAAAAAAAAAAAAAAAAAGCATATATAAATATTAGCTAGATAAATCAATGAATTGAGTAGGCTATTGATGGTTAAAAAAAAACAAAAAAAACAGTTTTTTTATAGACCACTATGTATTTGAAAAGGCAGTTTTCCAGAATATAACAAATAAAGGTATGCAAAACATTTGTTTGCATTCATATGTAGTAAATTAAATAGAAGAAAATAAGGGTATTTTCTCTTTTTATTTCTCTCTCTGTTTCTCTATGCACATACACACATATGCTTATATACACATAAAACTTAAGCACACTTTAATTACTTGCACGTTATGCTTATTTAAGATTCAAAAATTTAAAATATCATGCACAAACAGCTCAAGAGAGATAAAAGAAGCCACAAAGAATTCCTTCATTCAGAAGTTGCTATAGATATTTTAACATGTAAATGTAATATTGTTTATATATATGTTTTATAGAAAATTGAGATTTTTATACTTGTATGAACCCATATTATAATTAAGCAATAGAATCCCATCTTGGTAGGTAGCTACTATGCTGTATACTTACTCCAAATTGTTTTATATTCCTCCATCCTTTACACATAGAAAACTATATTTTATCATATTTTTCCATTTAGATGAGACCAAGTAATTAGCTCAGGCCATGGAAATGTGAGCAGAGTAAATGCACTTCATATCTATAATGAAAAAAAGAAATGCCCTTCAGACTTTCTTTAGGAAGGCTATGCAGCTGTGAAAGAAGCATTCTGGATCTCTGAGTCAGCACCTTGAGATCAGATGCCCAGGATTGGCTCAGTCTGTAGTAGTTTCTGTGTGAGTGAGAAAGACACTTTTGTTAGTTTGTTGAGAGTTACAAGTTGCTTATTACTTCAGCATAGCTTATTCTATTAAGACTAGTACACCCATGAGGGTATCTTCCCCAATCATTAATTATTTTTCTATATTTCTATTTTATTTCTTATATACCATTCTCTCATAGATGTTTTAAAATCTAAGTACTAATAAAGCAATTATTTAACTAAGTTTCCTAAAATTCCAGTTTCTGATTTGCTTAGCAGTTTGTTCTTCCTCTAGAAAAGTTATTTGCTCTCATATTGCCAATTCTGATCCATTGTCCTCAATAAAAGAGCACGTTGGACTCTAAAGGTAGAATATAAAATATTTATTCCACCTTTTTATATTGGCAATACTGAGAAATTTCCTTGGGTATAAAGTAACAATCTCAGTTTCACTCCCACTTAAGGGATTATTTTCTGAAATAGAACAGCCATTATTAATGGCCTCTGTGATCCAACTGCAAAAGAGGATTTTGACTGGCCCAATTACTTTCTTCTCATACCTTAACTCTGATGCAGGTGTTGTCCTAAGAGTCAAATTATTTCAAGTGTTATAGAACAGAAGCAAGGGGGATTAAAAAAAAGGCAAAGAGATAATGCTGGCTGACAGCTGGAGCGGTGGTTTTCAGGGGGGTGAGGTATAACAGAAGTAAAAGAGTAATCATGCTGAGTAAAGGAAGTGGCTGAAAAAGAAAAATTATTTCTATTATCTATGATATTTCTATGTATATATCTATAATTTATTGATTATCTATCTATCTAATTTATTTATGTCTCTATCTCCCCCTAATCACATTTAATTAATTCAAGAAAATAGTTTTGACTTTAACTTTGCTTTCTGGACTGTGATCTTTGATGAAGATTCAGATCTGAGGTCTGGTTATATTTTATATTATATAAGCAACTCCTACCCTTTTAATTCTATTCATGTTTCAAATCAAGTTTTTAATTACCTCAACCTTTGTTTCATTTATCTTTTCCAAACAGTTTTGCAAACACATCTGTAATAACTGAAATGTATCTCAATTTTTATTTTATTTTTCTAAAACTCAAATGCTCTAGTTCAAATTATATTCATAGATGAAACATGAATTAGATAATCACAACCTGGAAATCTAAAAACCATTGTCAGAAATCAGTTATTCTAATAACTGATTTGTTCCTATCTCTACTGGTATAGTGAAAATGACTTGATTTGCAGTTTATTAGATGACACTACTGGACTTTTATAGTTGCTATTGTTTCTCTTTGGAGAAAATAGTTGGCATGACTAAAATTTAAATACAAAAAATTAACACAAATATAATAATTATGAAGAGTTCAAATTCAGTTTTGACAAATTTAATGTTAGTTTTGATCAAATAAAAATATGACATTATCTTAACAGCTATCATAAATATAAACTACTTTTGTCTTCAGAAAATCTCCTGGAGACAGTTAAAGATATCTTATTGATAACACAATTTACATTATATCTCAGTTTTATAGCCTTAAGGGAGAGGTTGACTGTGTATATTATATCAGCATACAGATTTATATGATTCAATATATTTACATCCAGGGAGGTTCAATATTTTATTTTCCGAAGCAAGAAAGTTTTCCTCTCACTGACTCACCCCAGAAGAATGGTGATATACATAACTATATTGGCCAAACTAGAACACATGTCTATATTGGTACTACATCTAGTAGACAAAATATATAAATATATAAACATATAATAAATAAAAATATAAAAATGCATATACAGGCATAGTTATTAAATACAGGCAAATGAATTCAATAATCTAAAATTATTAGTAAAATTGGCAAACAGTTAACAAAACTAATTCTTATTTTCAGTAAGAATGCAGAAAAATGTAAAAACTCATTCAGTTAGTAAAGGGTAAATTGTTACACTAAAAAATAGGTTTATTTTTACATATGAGACAATTTTTTATATGCATGACTCAGAAATTCTACACACAGAAACTTATGCTCTGTAGAAAATAATGATGTTTTATGAAAATATTCTGAAGCTGGGATGCTTATCAGATATTGTTTATTGTCACAAATATTTGAAAAAAGTCAAATAGGTTAAAACAAAGACACAAATAAGTAATCATTAAATTATAAGAGAATACATTCATATGATACAATACCTTCCTTTATTTACATTGGAGAATAATATTTATTTCCTTGGAAAAATATTTCTATTATCTGAAAGAGCTTTTTATTATGTTATTGACACTGACAAGAAACAGGCAAATTCCTAGGTAGACATGGATGGGTTCCTAGTGAAGCCCGACCTTCAAGCCAAGGACAAATTAAAGCCTGAAAACCGAGCTGCCAGATCCAGATTGATTCCACAACTAGAGTGAGAACTTCTATCCCCATCTTACCCACTATCTCTTCATTAGTTCGTTTGGAATGATGCCTTTTAACCAATTGAATGGTGCTTTTTCCAAGGCCACCCACGGACCAATAAGCATGCACTCCCCTACTCTAAGCCCATAAAAACCCCAAACTTAGCCTCACAGATGGCTACCCACTTTCAGACATCCTCTTGTTGCAGAGAGCTTTCTTTCTGTCACTTAATAACATTTTACTCTGCCTTACTCACTCTCTGGTGTCCATGTACCTTATTCCTCTTCGTCATGAGACAAGAACCCAGAACTCACCGAACTGTGGGAGTGAAAGAGCTCCTGCTCTCCAAGCTACAGGTGGAGGAAGTAAAAGAGCTGTAATAGTCCCTCCTGCTCGCCAAACAACCAGAGAGGAGAAGCCACTGGGTGCCACTTCCTCCTGCTCACTGAACTATGGGAACAAAAAAGCCACAACATTACTATACTTAGTATAGATACTATATATGATATTCCTGTGACATCTGTGTGTATATATTTGGGTATATGTGATTTTGGTATGTGTGATATTTATTATATAAATATACACACACACTTATATAATAAATATATATATATTTAGAAAGAGAGAGATTGACAAAATACAAATATTTTAATGTTCCATATTATTGAAAATTTCTCATTTTCGTCATGATTTAATTGTCTTTTTTTAACGTTTATCTTTAACCACTGAAGTTCAGTTGGGGCCTCTGCTCCAAGTCATTGTCATCACTCCATGGCCTGGACTCATGGAAAAGCTATCATTTTGAGTGGTTCTATTTCTAGTTGCACTAACAGAGAAAAAGTTACATGGAAAATCATTCCATTTGCTTCTTGTGGCGATGTCCAGAAGTCAGGCATGGCCAAAGTAAGACTCACAGGCCCTGTAACTTCAAAGGGCATGGAGGTGAGCCACTCTGTGCTGCATGTGCTTAGACTAAAGAGTGCTGGAGGTATTGTGAACAGCATTAATGATGCCCACACTTACGTGGCAGGTGGGGAAGAGAGAGAAAAAGAAAGACAGGAAGTAAGACATTTCCATTGAAGAGATAGTCTTTACTGATAGCCATTTTTTTTTTGGTGGTAATTACAGCTCTTGCCTTGAAATTTGTTTCATAAACTTCCTATGGTGGTTATTGAGACACCTAGCACTATTTGGCCTGTGGGTTCATCTAAGAGACACAAACTCATTTAAATCAAACCAAAAGAAAGCTATACAAAGCCTAGCGGAACATACTGAGTTTTAGGTCCATTGCCTCATTTTTATAAAGTTTAACTTAATTTATTTTACTCCTCTATATGTATGATTATCTATATTGTTATGACTTATAATTACACAACTCTTATTTAGTGAGCAGTAACGAGTTAAAGATAAAAGTGCTGAGTTGGTGTTTCTCTGATTCTATGTCAGCCAACAGCCTTTGATATATGGCTACTTTGATTTAAAGAAACAGAGAGCATATAAATAAAGTTTTTTCTCACTTTCTTGATGAGAACTGTCTTCTTTGTGGAACTACAGAGAACTTAGATGTTTCCTATCCAAAAGCTAGATTTTCTTGTAGGTTAGATAAATAATTTCTTCTACAACATGAAGGGTGAGAAGAAGCTTCAGAAAGACACGGGGCATCAGAACGCACCATAAACTGAGTTTATTCCCAACAGAGAAGCTAGTGATGCAAGGGAAAAGTTAGTCACATACGCGATATAGGACCCAAAACAGGGGAATGTCGGAATTCAATGGCAGAAGTCAAGGAAGTGAAGTATGTGTTGCACAGGTAGCAGAGGATAGGAAATTTTTATAAGGGATTTAGAAAAAAGAATAACAATTTAAAGGGAAGAAAGAAAAAAAAAATGGAACCAGTGGGTTCTTGAAGATTTGGCCAAACACTGCAAATCTAGTAATAACAGTAATAAATACCCAATCTGTCACCTTCAGAGGAAAGTACAAAGCAGCTACAATACATGCTACCATAGGTAGGGACTTCATAAGAGAAAGGATTAATTTAGCCAGTAGAATTTATACATATATGTGTGTGTGTGTGTGTGTGTGTGTATGTGTGTGTGTATCTTGAGGAGGGCAAAATTAACAGATTTTGATATCAAATTAGGCCAGAGGTAAGACAGGCAACCATCAACTCACATTTGAGAATATATATACATTTGTAATTTTTATTTATGTGTTTAATTTGACTACTTAGCAATTAAAATTAATTCCACAATGAGTCCATGAGTTAGGTAGTCTGATGTGCTCTGTCTTTGAAAGTTTAATGTATGTAGTTAATGTAGTATGGTTTTTAAGACAAAAATCACGGAATCTAGATGAAGACATCTCATCCCAGATTAAGACCATTCTCAGTGGCTAGAGTTTTTCTATCCACAATAAGAGAAGTCTCAGAACTAAATCCAATAGAAGCAGTTTGGCTTAACTTACATGATATTCATTCACATCAAGGAGAAATGCATGAGAATTGTAGCTAATTTGAATTCCCTTTGGAATGGAATTATTTCCATGGCTAATTATTTGCCTCCTGGAAAGACTGCAGGCAGCTTTGAGTGCTATGCGGCTCCCACAGGGAAACATTTATTAGGGACAAGGACACAAGATGATAATAGCATGCAGGCATCAGTCCTAGAAGAGTGATATTATAAATACATGGTCTAATATGGTTGGCAGGAAAATACAAATGTTTTCATATAGAAAGAAAATTGGAAAAGTTAAGCTATTTGACGTTAAAAAAGAGTCACATGTTAGTATTGAGTAATATGGTGATTATAGCTAATGTTATTATTAGAAATAATAGTGCCACCTCAAATAGAAGAGTCATTCCAAATTCACCACTTTCAAAGACTGTGTTCATCTAATTAGGAATTTTAGGTCCTTATTCCCACAATGAAAACACATGAAATGCATGAATAAGACTGTTAATTATGATATATTCCAGCTTCGAAGAAACTTTAGCAGGAATGAGGACACCAAGGAAAGCGTTAAATTCAAATTAAGGTAATTAGGAGTTACAAGGGAATACTTATATTTATGCTTTTTAAAAGCTATAGTCTTCCAGTGCACAGTGTCCTTCTTGGAATAAAACTTTATATTTTCTGGAAGTTTTCTTAACCCATCTCAGTTATGATTACAAATACACAATAGCAAAGCATTAATTTTATAAAAACTGCCCAGTAGGATGCTTAAACCAACAAAGTTATTTGTTGATGGTTACCTTTTGACCAATGACATTATAGTTAACATTTTAAGGGAAAGAATGTAATCCTCAATGTCAACAGACTTCACTAGTCTTAGAAAATGCACAAACTATTGTTGATGGATCTGTTTTTAGATGGTGCTGGTCACAGTGGCTCATGCCTGCAACCCAAGAAGACCAAGAGGGAAGATCGGTTGAAGCTATCAGTTCAAGACCAGCCTGGGCAATGTAGTGAGGCCATGATCTCTACCAGAAAAAGAATTAGCTGGGCATGGTGGCAGGCACCTGTGGTCCCAGGGACTCAGGAGGCTGAGGTGGCATGATGGCTTGAGCCCAGGAGTTTGAGGCTACAATGACCCATGATCACACCACTGCACTCCAGCCTGGGTGGCAGAACATGACCCTGTCTCTAATAAAATAAATAAATAAATAAATATTGTTAGAGTTTAAATAATCATAGTCAATGGGATGATTTTTTGTTTTTTTATTTGTTTTTACCAGACACCCAAAACATTCTGATGTTGATGAGTTGCTTGTGTCATAATTATGAGTCTTTTGGGGCCAACTTAACGTCATTATGTACAAAAGGATTGAATGCTCCAGCAAGTGTTACTTTTTCTTGGTTACAGGGTGTATTCGTCCACTTTCAAGCTGCTAATAAAGACATACCTGAGACTGGGTAAATTATGAAGAAAAAGAAGTTTAATGGGAGCACAGTTCCACCTGGCCGGGGAGGCTTCAAGCTCACGCCAGAAGGCAAAAGTCACATCTTACATGGCAGCGAGCAAGAAATAAAATGAGAGCCAAGCAGAAAGGGAAACCCCTTATAAAACCATCAGATCTCATGAGACTTATTTACTACCACGAGAACAGTATGTGGGAAACCGCCCCCATGATTCATTATCTCTTACTGGGTCCCTCCCAAAACATGTGGGATTTATGGAAGCTACAATTAAAGATGAGATTTGAATGGAGACACATCCAAACCATATCACTGGCCCCCCAACCCCGGCAAAGGTCTCTGAAGTGCCCTGGAGAAACTTTCACCGTTGTCATGGTGATTAACATTTGGCTCCTCTTTACTTATACAAATTTCTACAGAGGGCTTGATTTTTTTTCCCAGAAAATGGGTTTTCTTTTCTTCAGCATCATTAGGCTGCAAATTTTCCAAACTTTTATGCTTTGTCACCTTTTGAATGCATTGCTGCTTATAAATTTTTCCACCATATACCCTAAGTCATCTCTCTCAAGTTCAAATTTCCACAGATTTCTAGGGCAGGGGCAAAGTACTGCCAGTCTCTTTGCATAGCAAGAGGGACCTTTACTCCAGTTCCCAACAAGTTCCTCATCTCCATCTGAGACCACCTCAGCCTGGATTTCATTGTCCCCATCATTATCAGCATTTTGGTCAAAGCTATTCAACAAGTCACTAGGAAGTTCCAAACTTTCCCACATTTTTCTATCCACTTCTGAGCCTTCCAAATGGTTCCAACCTCTGCCTGTTACCCAATTCCAAAGTTGTTTCCCTATTTTTGGTTATCTTCACAGCAGTACCCTACTACCCAGTATCAATTTACTGTACTATTCCATTTTCATGCTACTGATAAAGACATGCCTGAGACTGGGTAATTTATAAAGAAAAAGAGGTTTAATGGACTCACAGTTCCACATGCCTATGGAGGCTTCACAGTCGTGGTGGAAGGCAAAAGGTATGTCTTACAGGGTGGAAGGCAAAAAGAGAAAATGAGAGCCAAGCGAAAACAAAACCCCTTATAAAACCATCAGATTTTGTGACACTTATTCACTACCATTAGAACAGTATGGGGTAAACCCGTCCTGTGATTCAATTATCTCCCACCATGTCCCTCTCACAGCATGTAGGAATTATGGGAGCTATAATGAAAGATGAGATTTGAATGGGGACACAGCCAAACCATATCACAGGGTATACAATCAAGGACCTCATAAACTGATGCCTTTGAATAACAATTTCAGAAAATCATAAATAACTTGAAGGCTAAATATCATGCTTTAAGAAAGACCTGTATCAACCTTCCACAAGAGAATACTACCAAAATTTGTCAACATCATAGAGTTAAAACTCAAATCTGATTATTCATATATAATACAATAGTTCTTGATGAAAAGTCAAGGAGGCCAAAATACTTATTTGATTAAAAGTGTCTGTCTTTTTTTAAGGTCTCTAAATGAAATATAAAGTCATTTTCAATTTCAGCTTGCTCAAATACCACTCTACACTCGTTACAAAATCTCAATTCTAAACCTATGTACTTTTCTTTATTCCTTTGCATGTGTGATGCTTCTCCCCACATAGAATTGTATATATTTCCTTCCCATCTCCTCCTTTTTGGACTAGATGAAACTTACTTATTCTTCAGATTACACTTCAATCAAAAATTTCCCAGGGAAGCCTTTCTTCGTCTCTCTTAATCCCTTGGTCCCACAGTGAAGAATTACTTCCTGTGTTACATGCCTCTATGCCTTCTCTTTTTTACATCCCAGGCTCTTACCTTCTATAGCTATATAACAGGGACCAGTAAGTAGGTTATTATTATATGAATTTTGTTTTATGCTTTCCCTCTTTCATTTGTCCCAGTGTTCCTTGGTGCTCATAAATCAGGTCAGGTAGATGGACCTTCAAGAATCTCCACAAAACATAAGAGTACGTCAAGCTGGAGACCAAATGTATACATGGTTACATCTCATTGGCTGTCAGGACTGGTGAGACAAATCAAGGACCATTTGCAATGACTGATGCCGAGGAATGAGAATGCAGCCTTCCCATGACACTGTCTAAGCATCTATTCAAAGGAGAGAAAGTAGGACCTAAAAGTTTGAAATTAATTTAGGACTACATATGACATTTCATTAACCAGATTTATCCAGATATGAGTTGCTCATTTTTGTGCATTAGAACCAATGGAGAATTTATAGACAAATACATACAATCATAGAAAAATTAAGAAAATTGCATTTTTACATTCCTTATTTATTATTTTAAAAATTTATATACCTTAGATATATATGTGTGATTTTTTATCAATGTCTGTCTTCCTTACCAGTATATAAAACTTCATAGGGAAACAATATTTTCTACCTTTAAATTTTATCTCCTTCAACCTGCATTTTTAGCAGAGCACCTTACACATCATAGAAGCTAAGTAACCACTGAATAAATATGTCATAAATATGGAGTAAAATTATAATAATATATATCATTTGCATATAAATATTATATATGTTATAAACATAATATATGTTATATAATTAAAGTATATTTATTGGAATTTTTTATTGTCAAAAATTCATGCAAATTTGATACTTCCAGAATTCATTTTAAGTTAATATTGGGATAGAGATGCACCTTCATTCATTTCATATGGTTATTAATTGACACAATACTATACAATTATGCATTGCATAAGGACATTTTCACCAGCAATGGACTAAATATATGACAGGGGTCCCATAAGATTATAATGCCATCTTTCTATTGTAGCTTTTCTATGTTTAGATATGATTAGATACACAAATACCACTGTGTTACAATTGCCTACATGCTATACAGTTTTGTAGCCTAGGGGTAATAGGTTATACCATAGCATCTAGGTATTTATTAGGCTGTAACATGTAGGTTTCTGTTAGTACACTCCGTGATGTTCACACAAGAATAAATTTGCCTATGGACACATTTTCTCAGAAAGTATCCCTAAGGATAAGTGATGGAGTGATGCATGGGTGTATATTAGAGAATTAATAGTAGTCTCACATTTTACAAATCCATCTGTTATTTCATTTTTGTTACTGCATCACACAAAAATATCTGGATTGATGTTCAACAATTTAAAGAGTATTTTGGATGTGGTTTAGTGTGAATTACAGTGTGTGTATATGATAGAAAATTCAGTTTTAAAAGAGCAAAGGAAATTCAATGGAAAAAAGATAATATTTTCAATAAATGGTGCTGGAATAACTGAACATGCACATGCAAGTAATAAATCTGATCAGAAACTTTAAACTTTTCAGAAAAATTAACTCAAAATGAATCCATTTTGAGTTAATTTAAATGCCTGAATTTAAAATGCAAAATTATAAAGATTCTATATTCTATTCGGAAGGCAGAACAGAAGAAAATCTAAGAAACCTTGGGTATGATGATGACTCTTTCAATACATTCAAAAGCACAATCCATGAAGGAAAAATAAAATGATAATTTGGACTTAATCAAAATTAAAAATCTACTCTCTGCGAAAGACGGTGTCAGGAGAATAATAAGACAAACCACAGACTGAAAGAAAATTCTTGCAAAACACATAACTGATAAATGACTGTTATGAAAAATTTACAAAGAACACTCAAAACTCAACAAGAAAACAAACACAAAAATTTGTAATGGATGGTATGATTTGACTCTGTCTCCACTCAAATCTCATCTTGAAATGTATTTCTCAAAATCCCCACTTGTCACGGGAGGGACCTGGTGGGAGGTAATTGAATCATGGGGGTGGTTACCTCCATGCTGTTCTCGTGATAGTGAGTGAGTTCTCATGAGATCTGATGATTTTACAAGGGGCTTTCCCTTCACTTCACTCTGCACTTCTCCTTGCTGCCACCATGTGAAGAAGGATGTCTTTGCTGCCCCTTCTGCCATGATTGTAAGTTTCCTGAGGCCTCTCCAGTCATGCTGAACTGTGAGTCAATTAAATCTCTTTCCTTTGTAAATTGCCAGTCTTGGGTATGTCTTTATTTGCAGCGTGAGAATGCACTAATAAAATGGAGAAAATATATGAACAATTTACCAAAAAATATACACAGATGAGAAATAAGTATATGAAAAGATTCTCAACATCATATGTCATTAGGGAGTTGTAAATTAAAGGAATGTTATATGACTATCCATTAAATGGCTGAAATGTGAAGCACTGAGAATGGCAAGTGTTGGTGGGGATGTGCAACAACAAGAGCTCTCATTCATTGCTGGTGGGAATACAAAATGGTACAGCTCTTTTGGAGACATACTGGTAGTTTCTTACAAAGCTAAATATACTCTCACCACACAATCCAAGAATCATGCTCCTGAATATTCCAATGGGATGGAAATTGATTTTCTCAAAAACCTTCACCCAAGTGTTTATAGCCTTTTAATTTATAATTGCCTGAATTTGGCAAAAACCAAGATGCTCCCAACAATAGATGAATGAACAAACAAACTGTGATATATCCATGCCATGGCATATTATTTAGTGGTGAAAAGAAATATAATATCAAGTCATCAAAAGACAAGGAAGAAACTTAAATGTATATTGCTAAGTGGAAGAAGTAAATCTGAAAAGCCTGCATACTGCGTGATCCCAATTATATGACATTTGGAATAGGGAAAACAGTAAAAATAGCAATGGTTGCCAGTGTTTTGGAAAGATGGAGGTAACAGTGACTACGTAGAGCACAGGGGCTTTTTAGGGTGATGGAACTATTTTTTATGGTACTGTAATAGTGGATACATGTTATTATACATTTATCAAAAGAACACCATGGACTACAGTTAATACTAGTATATCAGTACTGGTTTATAAATTGTAACAAATGTACAACTCTAATGTAAGATATTAATAATAAAGAAGTCTGTTGGGGTGGGTTGACAAGTGAGGGGAAGAAGGCGGGTATGGAAGAACTCTCTGTACTTTCTGCTCAATTTTTTATAAATCTAAAACTGCTTTAAAAATAAAGTTAGTTAATTTAAAAAATTTACTTTGAAGAAACTTGCTTAAGGATGAACTTCTTAAAAAAATAAGCACAACAGATTCTATCCAGATCCATTTATGCTACTTCCACTGATGTGCCTTCAGTAAATCATTTTATCACTTTTGTCTCAGTTTTCTATCTACAAAATGGAGTGATGCTGCCACCACATAAAGTGATTTAGGACTACAACTGGAACAGGGTCTGGCACGCAGTAAGTTTATTATTTTCAGCACAACAATTATCCATGAGAAAAACTGAAACTGAAGTAGAACAAGAAGGTGACAAGAGAAATGTGTCATAGGTATAAGATTATATGACCAGACAACACAATCCTGTTTTAAGTCCCACACTGAGCAATTGTGATATTGAACAGTCATTAGACTGGAAAGCATTCCTTTGTGATTGATTAATTTCTCACATGGGCATGTATGTTAATTTTGTCTATAAAGACTATTGATTCACCCAATCAATTTTGTGAAGATCATCAAGTAATGTTAACCACAGGCATCTATTCAAAACTTTTATTTTCTAGGCACTGTTCTAAGAGTTTTGCATCTTACATAATTTGCACATAAACTCTTAAATAGGTACTACAATTCTTCTCATTTGATAAATGAGGAAACTGAGGTTAATTGACTTAACTTCTCATGGCACACTGCAAATGAGTAGAAAACCTGAAACTTGAAAATAAGCAGCCTGATTCTAAAACCCAAATTTTGACATGCTGTCAACTTTATAATACATGCATTATATATATGTGCTTATCTTTGTTTCTTGTTCTATATTAAGATTTGAATTTGGCTCCACAATTTATTCATTTTGTTCTCTTAAGCATCTTTATTGGCCTCTACGGAGAGAATATTAATATCACAAGATTTTGAAAGGATTAAATAGGCAAATGCATATAAATTACTTTTAATAGTCCTTGAAGTAAAGCACGTACCTCAAACATGTTATCTTTTGTTATAATTGAAACTATTTGTAAATTATTTTGTTATTTCAATATTATTACTGGCTATGCCAATAGCAACTTTTAGAATTTTTATAACTTTATTACATATTTATATTAAACTATTTTGTAGAATATGAATAATATTTATAAATGTTTTATCATAGCCAATAACGATTCCTACCTTACCGTAAAGATAGATCTAGGATCATTAACTAGAAGATTTTTAGTGGAGCAGTTCTATCATTGAAGAGTAAGGGATAACACTGAATTTGACACAGTGACTTTTCTGCAGAAGGCTCTCCATAAATATTTTACGAATGAATTAATAGCATTCATTGCAGTACTGCCCTCCTAGAGAACAAGCATAGCAAATGACAACACTAGCCCTAATGCCATGGTTAACCACAAACACAGGAGGAAACTCAGCTCGACTGAACAAATATAACACACTTAAACCTAAAACACTTGGTAAAGTCATAAATCTTACAAAGGTCCAAAGGAGTTTCTAGGAAAAAATCTTTGTCAGTGGAAGATTAACAGAGAAGGTAAGACTTACGTTTAGATTTCATAGCTTAATAGAATTTATTGAGGAGAAAGTATTCTATTTATCAAGTCATGTGTATTATAAATAAAAGAATTACCACTTAGTGCTAGGGTTAGAATAGTAAATTAGTAATTATTAAATATTCTTTTTTCCATATGATGATTTATTGAACATATTACATAAACCTCATGTAGCTATATGCAAATTTATATACATCTAGTAATCTAGTAATGTTTTATGCAACCATTTCTGTGATAATGCTACCTAACAGACCACTGCAAAATTCAGTGACTTGAATGACACACCTGGCCTGACTAGAACGGATTATAGTTAAGCCAGTCTTGGCTAGGCTCTTCTGGGTGGATATACTTCAAGATGCAAGTCAACCAGCATAAAGTGGGTTAGGTTCAGGCTTACTTCAATTTTCTCTTATCCACATTAGACCAGTGGCTACTCAAGACAAATTCTCCTTATGGTGAATTGACAGAAGGTCCAGAGGCCAGTGCAAAGGTTTCTGCTTCTTTTACATCCAGTAACTTTCCATTGGTCAAAGTAAGTCATGTGGTCAATCCTAACTATAAAGGATTGTATATAATGTGCTCAAACTCTCCAGTGCAACACAAGAGGCATGCATTTTGTTCAGGGAACCATAAATGCACATATACTGTCATTTTGAAGAAAAAAGAAACATTGCCAGTCTTCCTGGGGAAAGAATAATTAACTCTAAGCCAAAAATTATGCAAAGCAGTTAGTCATCTGAATAAGAGAGATTAGAGACATTGGATAAATTTGAGTCCCAGAAGTAAAATGAAATGTGTTACTCAAGGAAGAAAATTTGGGGCTTTGCCTGACTGGGAATAGACACTCATAAGAATTAAAACACAAAGCCAAAGAGTCAGGCAAAGAAACCATGGACTAATAATTATTTGGACTTCAAAGTTAGGGTAGTAAGACCCCAATCTTGGGATTCTTCCTAAGCTGAAATGTACATATTTTCTATACCTTCTATGTAAAATTATACTTACCTGTGTGAATATGTTCTTAACTTCAAAAATCATGCTACCTGATTTTGTAATAGACATATTTTTACTGCATGCAGTTGGCACAATTCTTGAGATAACTCTCATGGCCCACATTTATTTGCAATTCTCTCCCCTTGAGTGTGGTGGGACATGGAACCTGCTTCTAAACAATAGAACATGACAAAGGTGAAGGGATTTTGATGACATAACTAATCAATAAGTTGACTTTAAGTTAATAAAAAGACCAATGTGGGTGGGCCTGCCCTAATCAGGTGAGCTATTTTAACAGTGGTCTAAAGGTCGGAATTGGAAGGAAAACACCAGTGTCTGTTTCTCTCTTTCTCTCTCCCTTTTTCTGGCTTTGAAGTAGCAACTTTAAATGAATTCTATAGCTTCAAGGAAATGAGTGCTGCTGACAACAAACTGATCCTTCCCTAACTGAGCCTCCAGATGAGAACACAACATGTCCGACACCTTGAATTCAACTTTCCTGAGAGCCTGAGCAGAAGACCCAGAGAAGCCTAGCTCTTCACTCATGGAAACTGTGAGATAAAAATGTAACAAAGAGAAAAATAATAAACTAAAATAAAGTAAAATTATATCTTAAGTCTGTGTGTTTGTGATAGTTCGTTACATAGCAATAGAAAACAGACACGTTGCATTAAAATTAAAAAGCATGGATGATACTACGATTTAATAAACATTTTGTAATGAGTCTCAGATAGAAGGAAACATTCCATCTGGGGATCATGTGCACAAGGTGAGAACCTGTCCATGGTTTTAGAGCAACACTTGGATGGTTATTCTGTGTACCTAGTGAGGCTACTTGATCTTTTCAAATGTGCCCTGAATATAATTACTTTACTGTAATTTTACTGACGTAAAAATTAATTCACACTCAAAATGACATAAGGCAAAAACCTTATTATTTGCCAACATACAAATTGATTTTATTATTTTTATTAACATATTTAATATCAAGACCTTTATATTTTTTTGTGTCAAAAGCTATTTGAATACAATGTAACAGAAGAAAAATATTTCAACGTACATCAGATATATTAACAGGAAAAAGTTGAAGTGTTAAAGATTGGTGGGTTTGTTTTCCTAATATACTTTAAATATCGTGTCACTGGTCACATTTCTTGGGGGCAGACTCAAAGACAAAAATGTGGTTGCAGGAAGTGTATTCTAGACTGCTCTCCGAATCAAAGCCTCTAGGAAAAAGGGAAGAAAGTAGAATTGATTGGGCAAGGCAAGAAAGTGTTCTGTAATGCATTCTCAACCGGAACCTCAGTTGGTCTTCTGATAAGTTCTGAAGCTGAGGCGATCCTTCAAAGATGTACTGAATTTGGGCCAACTGTCTAAGCCTTTATATCCCTTACAGAGAACATTCACTGGGTGCTGGTTACACAGAAAAGAGGAATAGCAACTCTCTTAGGTTGCAAACAATTCCTGGAAAAGGCTGTCAACGGAGGCCTGACATCTGGCAACACTCCTAGCAGCTGAGGGAGAATTTCTTTAGTTCTAAAAGAGGACTGGATGGAGCATCAGCATGTTCCTGATACTGATTTGATATTTTATCTCAGTTCAGGCTAAGTACATTAAGCTGGAAATCAGGAGTAGGAGGTAAATCAGTGACCATTTTCTTACTTTCCTAAACAAGAATATACTAAATTACTTTGCCTTTCTTTTGTTTTTCCCACATGTAAAATGAGGATAATAGGAGTTGTGCCCCTAATAACCTCATGGGACTATTCCTTGAATTAGAATGGTGAGTGGGTAGGGGTGGTACAAATAGATGAAAACATCTTTAAAGTTCTTTCAGGAAGATGTATATATTAAAATTATGCTGAAGTTCATAGTAAATTGCTATCAAAATGATATATTTGAAAACATAGAAACTGCTTCTGACAAAGCTACTTGTAATTGGGAATTAAGCCTTTCATGACATTGTCACGTTTGGATCTATCTTAAGTCCTGGACAGTCTTGTGATAGTGAATACTTTTATTGATCTCTGGACCCTAAATAAAAGAAAATTCAATGGAAGCCATAGAATTTCTAGTGGGGCAGTCGCAGAGCCAGTGATTAAGAGCCTGGTCTTTCACCTAAGCATTACAATTCTGCCCTGAGAAGCTTAACACCTCACCTAAAGACTCAGGCAAGTCCCAAGTGACTGTGAGCGGATATCATAAACACATGTCCAAATTAAACAAAGAAAACAAAAGTAAAATTGGGGGAAAATTTTACGAGAAACTTTTGAGTTTGGAGTAAAGAACAAGGAAAAGCTTAATGAAATCATTTTTAAAAGTCTTTAAAGAGAAGAAACACAACAAAACACAACTCTGTTTTAACTGAAGATTAGGCCACCAGAGGAGAGCTCAATTGTGTCCAGATAAAGTGCTATCATCCTTTACCTTAATGAACTCTGTACTGACAAGTCTTTTATGACAAATTTTGTGCTCTAGCAGCAACTTCAAATCTATATGAGATTTGGAGCTTCATTTAAAAAGTCATATCTGGCTCTGTCATGCGTGTGTGACAAGTTCGCTCAGTCCTCATCTGGGTCACTAAATGGGGATCCCATGATAGAGAAAACCGACATTCCATCCATCTTGCTTTGCATGAGTGCGCCTCTGTCAGTGAAACTACATAACAGTGTTCGTTTTATATACTCTCAAGAACAGCAGACCTGAATTGGCTTCCAATAGTCCAAACAGAAGCATCTTGCAAGTGTCAATTTAGAATACATTTGGTCCCCTTAACCAAAAAGCAAAAACTAAGCCAACAATTTCTCCAACCCCATAGAATATAATTTTTCAGAGTTCTTGTATACCTCTTTGTTTCAAAAGGAAAGATTAATTGCTCTTCCTTGTTTGAAACAAGAAAAAAACCATATCATGTAGACAGTAAAGAGAGTTTATTGTGCAGTTAATTAAATTTTATTAACATTTTACTTCAATTATTTCCTCAAAGAAATTACATAAAAATTTGCCAGCAGTTTAAAATGGAAAAGATTTCATCTTAGAGGTGTAGCAGTCTTTTGCGCAATTTTATGTTCTTTTCCTATCTTTGTTTTCATTTGTTACATGGGTTATTTGATTTTCCTTTAAGCAATGTGAAAAAAAAAAAAAACAAAAAAACCTGTGGCCTTTCTGTTTTCTTGTAAGACCTGAGACATCTCACGATTAATGAAAAAGTTGTATTCCTAGAACTCCTAAAAAATATTCTTTGGTTTTTAAAAAAAGTCAAGTTGCTGTAAGTAATTTTAAAATAATATGCAAGTCAAATTAAAAGTGGTCTTGTCATCTATACAACAAAAGTGAGGCATGCACATAATTTTAAAAAAGGCATCATGAAGTCTCTTACGTGTTGCTTCATCTTTATGGTGCATAGGAAAGTCTTATGAAACTGCTTAGCCCTTATGAAGCTTGGAAGTAATAAAGAGAATAACCCAAGTCTGTTCAACTGTAAATGCTTATTAAAGATGAGCTTCGAATGGATTGTAAAGTTACTGGCTTCAAGTAGCAATAAAAAGAACAATAATTGAAAAGGATAGAATGACAAGCTGGACTTTACTATTACAAAAAAAAAAAAAAATGTAACCACTGTATACAAAAGGACAAGGCTGCAATGTCTGAAACTTCGAAATACCATTTAGGAGTCATATTTTTCCCCTAAGATTTTCTCCAACACACATTTTGTGAGAATTCTTTCTGACCTCTTGTCTATAGAGATGCTGGTATCTGTAGAGGAAATTTTATAGAAAGCATCCCCTTGAAATGAAGGAACAACTTACATTTGCCCTTCACTGATATAAACTATATTGAAAACAACTTATGTTGCTCAGCAACAGTTAATATACCAAAATAAAACACCACCCTCCACCTGGCTCTTAAAAGCAACAAAATTGAATTTCTTAACATGGCTTCTGATATCTATTTAGTTTAGATTAAATATAGGTTAAAGTGTAATCTTTCTGTAATCTGATCACAGATTCCAACAAATAAGATAGCTAGGGGCAGGACATGAAATAGAAAATTCCAAATTGTTTTAAACATGTTTGTATCTAGACTGTGAAGCAGAGTCCCTAGTGGCTTCCAGTGCCAGCCTTGCATCTTCCAAAGGATGTGGTATCTCTCAGTGAACTCCCTCTGAACTCCACTTGTCAAAATAATGGCGAAATAACCACATCACGTAAACAAAACAAAACAAGAGGCTGGATTGCTGCTATTGTTAGCATCATTAAAAATTAAGGATGGCTGATTTCGAGCAAATATTTAATGCTGATGATTCCATTCTTTGTAATGTTTTTCTCTAAAATGTAGAGTTGTTTTTTCAAAATATTTTAAAGCTGTTACTTTACTTTCATAAATCATATTTTATTTCCTTTTTATATTGTTAAATTTTTGTTTTACCTCACAGATTATTTTATTTATGAGATTTGAGATCCCATTTAAGCATGTCACATTATAACATAGCAACATATAAACTGTTGTAAAACAGGAAAGCAATTCTTTCTCCTTCAAATATCGATTAGAAGTTATATAAGTGTTGAAATAACAAAATAAATACATACTAAATGTGTATGAAACTTCTAATGATTCTGAGGTATCAATAAAGCATCTATTACTTAGGCGAAACATTGAAACAAGTTTTCCATCTAAATCTATAAGGAAGCATATTGAAAATGCAGAAAAAAAACCCCTTTATCTCAGAGGTTAGTTTTGAGGTCCTCTTGCTTATAATTTGATTTGCAAAACCCCCATGTACAAGCCCTATTATTGGTCCTATTTTGTGAATAAAAGTAAAATTTGAGTCAGTTCTGACACTGTAGAACAGGAGCTCCATGTCAAGTTTTAAGTTTCTATTCTAATTCCATCAAATATGAATAGTTTATACCTGCTATGGTATTCATACCAGCAAAGGCAAATGTTAGAGTCATATGGACATTTTTATTTTGACAAGAGAAAAGCCTACAGTCAATGGGATGAAAATACAGTCCTGAAATGTATAGAGTTTATATGATCGGTGTTGAATTCTGGGGCAAGTTAGCAGCCTCTCAACAGCTGTATGTATAGTCATGTGATTGACTCTTCTGATGTCTTTTTGGCCTGCAGTGCTAAAAATTAATTCCCAAGGAATCACAGGTGTTAGAAGTGATGCTATAAAAGTAACAGTTACTAAAGTGATGATAGACTATACATGTTTTTTTCTTAGAATATCATCAATTTTTGGCTGAATCAATGTCTTTGCTTCAGATTCCGTTCTCCAGTGTTTTTCAATTTACAAACTGTCCTCTCCTTGTTCTGCCTTTTTATTTTGCGCATCCCATTTCCCCTTCTTAAAATTTTCTTCCTCTACCTTAGTTCAGGTAAAACCTTGCTTATACGTCATTCCTGAAGTTGGATGTTCCTTTGCTAGGAAGCTATTTACATAACCACGTCCATCTCAGGTCAAAGTAGGTGCTGCTTCCTGTACTTCTAGAGCAGCACACCCTTCTCCAATCAGAGTGTTTATTAGATGGTGTCATTTGAGCACCTAAACACCATCTATCTTATTCATTGCTGTTTTTCTCTCTGCACACAATACTGTGTCTGGCAGGTAGTAGATTCTTGACTAAGTAAAAGTCAATATTCACAGTCTCGTATCTTAACACTCCCTCATTTGTGCTACTTACCCCAGTCATTTGGAACAATTTGCCATCCTTCTACTTTTTCATGTTGTCTTGTATCTTTGCACCATAACTCCTTCTACTCAGAATTGCCTTCCGTCATTCATCCTCTACCCACCTAAGCTGGCTAGTTTTTACTATCCTTCAAGATTCAACTTAGCCATCACCTCATCTGGGAAGCTGCCTATGACCATAACCAACCTACTTTTGATGTAAAAGAGCATTGTCTCAGTCTGCTCCTGGAATTCTCATTCAAATTTCATATAGATAGAACTGTGCTGAAATTATCCTAAATTCTGTACTCCCCAATTTGATTAAAATATCTTAAAGGCAAAGGTGCTAACTGACTTCACTATATCTTATACCCCATATCTATCTATATTATTCTATACTCATGGAAGATATTCAAGTACATAGAAGATGTTCCAAGGTGTTTACTCAGATTTAAAAAGTCTGAGCCCAGGCTCCCCAGTGTCCTTCTTGTATAATCTTTGTTAAGTTACTTAACATTTCTGAACTTTAGTTTTGTTATCTTTGAAATGGGAGCTGTAATACTTGTTATATCTATAAATGGACAGTTTCCTTTTCCATGACATAATGTTTCCAAGCGGAAAGATTTCAGCTGGAATAGAATAATTCTTCTCTCCGTATGCCTTACTCGCCGATACCTGTGAAAGAGGAGTGACTTTTCTGGGTGGTAAGCTTGGGGTTGTATTTATCTTATTAGTCTATACACTACAGAGTGTGTATTCTCTATACTACACTAAAAGACCTCCCTGCAATTCTCCATATTGCCTGTGACTATGTAGATAAGATGTTTAACACCCCACTGTCAACATTAGACAGATCAACGAGACAGAAAGTTCACAAGGATATCCAGGAATTGAACTCAGCTCTGCACCAAGCAGACCTAATAGACATCTACAGAACTCTCCACCCCAAATCAACAGAATATACATTCTTTTCAGCACCACACCACACCTATTCCAAAATTGACCACATAGTTGGAAGTAAAGCTCTCCTCAGAAAATGTAAAAGAACAGAAATTATAACAAACTCTCTCTCAGACCACAGTGCAATCAAACTAGAACTCAGGATTAAGAAACTCACTCAAAACAGCTCAACTACATGGAAACTGAACAACTTGCTCCTGTATGACTACTGGGTACATAACGAAATGAAGGCAGAAATAAAGATGTTCTTTGAAACCAACGAGAACAAAGACACAACATACCAGAATCTCTGGGACACATTCAAAACAGTGTGTAGAGGGACATTTATAACACCAAATACCCACAGGAGAAAGCAGGAAAGATAAAATATTGACACCCTAACATTACAATTAAAAGAACTAGAGAAGCAAGAGCAAACACATTCAAAAGCTAGCAGAAGACAAGAAATAACTAAGATCAGAGCAGAACTGAAGGAAATAGAGACACAAAAAACCCTTCAAAAAATGAATGAATTCAGGAGCTGGTTTTTTGAAAAGATCAAAATTGATAGACCGCTAGCAAGACTAATAAAGAAGAAAAGAGAGAAGAATCAAATAGACAATAAAAAATGACAAAGGGGATATCACCACCAATCCCATAGAAATACAAACTACCATCAGAGAATACTATAAACACGTCTACGCAAATAAACTAGGAAATCTAGAAGAAATGGATAAATTCCTCCACACATACACTCTCCCAAGACTAAACCAGGAAGAAGTTGAATCTCTGTATAGACCAATAACAGGCTCTGAAATTGAGGCAATAATTAATAGCTTACCAACCAAAAAAAGTCCAGGATCAGATGGATTCACAGCCGAATTCTACCAGAGGTACAAGGAGGAACTGGTACCCTTCCTTCTGAAACTAGTCCAATCAATAGAAAAAGAGGGAATCCTCCCTAACTCATTTTATGAGGCCAGCATCATCCTGATACCAAAGCCTGGCAGAGACACAACAAAAAAAAAGAATTTTAGACCAATATCCTTGATGAACATTGATGCAAAAATCCTCAATAAAATACTGGCAAACCGAATCCAGCAACACATCAAAAAGCTTATCCACCATCATCAAGTGGGCTTCATCCCCGGGATGCAAGGCTGGTTCAACATATGAAAATCAATAAATGTAATCCAGCATATAAACAGAACCAAAGACAAAAACCACATTATTATCTCAATAGATGCAGAAAAGGCCTTTGACAAAATTCAACAACCCTTCATGCTAAAAACTCTCAATAAATTAGGTATTGATGGGATGTATCTCAAAATAATAAGAGCTACCTATGACAAACCCACAGCCAATATTGTACTGAATGGATAAAAACTGAAAGCATTCCCTTTGAAAACTGGCACAAGACAGGGAGGCCGTCTCTCACCATTCCTATTCAACATAGTGTTGGAAGTTCTGGCCAGGGCAATCAGTCAGGAGAAGGAAATAAAGGGCATTCAATTAGGAAAAGAGGAGGTCAAATTGTCCCTGTTTGCAGATGACATGATTGTATATCTAGAAAACCCCATCATCTCAGCCCAAAATCTCCTTAAGCTGATAAACAACTTCAGCAAAGTCTCAGGATACAAAATCAATGTGCAAAAATCACAAGCATTCTTATACACCAATAACAGACAAACAGAGAGCCAAATCATGAGTGAAATCCCATTCACAATTGCTTCAAAGAGAATAAAATACCTAGGAATCCAACTTACAAGGGATGTGAAAGACCTCTTCAAGGAGAACTACAAACCACTGCTCAATGAAGTAAAAGAGGATACAAACAAATGGAAGAACCTTCCATGCTCATGGGTAGGAAGAATAAATATCGTGAAAATGGCCATACTGCCCAAGGTAATTTATAGATTCAATGTCATCCCCATCAAGCTACCAATGACTTTCTTCACAGAATTGGAAAAAACTACTTTAAAGTTCATATAGAAGCAAAAAAGAGCCCGTGTCGCCAAGTCAATCCTAACCCAAAAGAACAAAGCTGGAGGCATCATGCTACCTGACTTCAAACTATACTACAAGTCTACAGTAACCAAAACAGCATGGTACTGGTACCAAAACAGAGATATAGACCAATGGAACAGAACAGAGCCCTCAGAAATAATGCCGCATATCTACAACTATCTGATCTTTGACAAACCTGACAAAAACAAGCAATGGGGAAAGGATTCCCTATTTAATAAACGGTGCTGGGAAAACTGGCTAGCCATATGTAGAAAGCTGAAACTGGATCCCTTCCTTACACCTTATACAAAAATTAATTCAAGATGGATTAAAGACTTACATGTTAGACCTAAAACCATAAAAACCCTAGAAGAAAGCCTAGGTGATACCATTCAGGACATAGGCATGGGCAAGGACTTCATGTCTAAAACACCAAAAGCAATGGAAACAAAAGCCAAAATTGACAAATGGGGTCTAATTAAACTAAAGAGCTTCTGCACAGCAAGAGAAACCACCATCAGAGTGAACAGGCAACCTACAGAATGGGAGAAAATTTTCGCAACCTACTCATCTGACAAAGGGCTAATATCCAGAATCTACAATGAACTCAAACAAATTTACAAGAAAAAAATAACCCCATCAAAAAGTGGGCAAAGGATATGAACAGACACTTCTCAAAAGAAGACATTTATGCAGCCAAAAAACACATGAAAAAATGCTCATCATCACTGGTCATCAGAGAAATGCAAATCAAAACCACAATGAGATACCATCTCACACCAGTTAGAATGGCAATCATTAAAAAGTCAGGAAACAGCAGGTGCTGGAGAGGATGTGGAGAAATAGGAACACTTTTACACTGTTGGTGGGACTGTAAACTAATTCAACCATTGTGGAAGTCAGTGAGTTGATTCCTCAGGGATCTAGAACTAGAAATACCATTTGACCCAGCCATCCCATTACTCGGTATATACCCAAATGATTATAAATCATGCTGCTATAAAGACACATGCACATGTATGTTTATCGTGGCACTATTCACAATAGCAAAGATTTGGAACCAACCCAAATGTCCATCAATGATAGACTGGATTAAGAAAATGTGGCACATGTACACCATGGAATACTATGCAGCCATAAAAAATGATGAGTTCATATCCCTTGTAGGGACATGGATGAAGCTGGCAACCATCATTCTTAGCAAACTATCGCAAGGACAAAAAACCAAACACCGCATGTTCTCACTCATAGATGGGAATTGAACAATGAGAACACATGGACACAGGAAGGGGAACATCACACCCCAGGGCCTGTTGTGGGGTGGGGGGAGGGGGGAGGGATAGCATTAGGAGATGTACCTAATGCTAAATGACAAGTTAATGGGTGCAGCACACCAACATGGCACCTGTATACATATGTAACAAACCTGCACGTTGTGCACATGTACCCTAAAACTTAAAGTATAATAATCATAAAAAAAGAGGAACAACAACAACAGCAACAACAAAAAAGACTTTATATTTCACAGATTAAGAGTGAACAGGCCTCTTTTGCCTCAGATCTGAAGCTACATTCACTAATAGACTTTTCCTCTTATAATAGTAAGCTCTTTATCTGTTTATCAACAGTTGTAATAACACTCCAGGGAAAGGATGTTATCATAGAATTAAGAGTATAACAAGGAGTAAGGAGGTAGGGCAAGATGACCAAATCGAACCTTCCACTGATCATTCTCCATGCAGGAACACCAAATTGAACAACTATCCACATGAAAAAGCACCAAAAATCAGATGAGTGATCACAGCACCTGGTTTTAACATCATGTTAAGGAAAGAGGCAATGAAGAGGGAAGGGAAGATAGTCTTGACTCACCTACAACACCCCTGCCCCATCCCCTAGCAGTGGCTCCATGGCACAGAGAGACAATTAGTGTGCTTGGGGGAGGGAGAGCATGGTCATTGTGCGACTTCACATTGGAACTCAGTGCTGTCCTGTCACAGCAGAAAGCAGCACAGTGCAGAACTGAGCCAGCACCCAGGGAGGAAGCATTTAGACCAGTCTTAACCAGAAGCCAATAGCTTATCCCAGTGGTTGGAACCTGAGTTCTTGCAAGCTACACCACCATGGATTAAAGTGCTCTGGGGTTCTAAATAAACTTGAAAGGACTTGAAAGTCCACAAGGATTGCAATTCCTGGGCAAGCCCTGGTACTGCCCTGAGCTTGGAGCCAGATTGGAGTGCATGGGACTTACACCAGCTGGGGCAGCCAAGGGTATGTTTGCATCACCCCTCCCCAAACCCCAGGCAGCACAACTTGCAGCTCCAGGTGAGGTTCCTTCCCTCCGTCTGAAGAGAGAAGAGAGAGAGTAAAGAGGACTTTTTTTTTTTTGCAATTTGGATATGAGCTGAGCCACAATAAAATAGGGCACCAGACAGAGACCTGAGGCCCCTATTCCAAGCCCTAGTCATGAATGACATTTCTAGACACACCCTGGGCCAGAAGGTAACTGGCAGACTTGAAATGGAAATCTAGTCCTAGTAGGATTCATTACCTGCTGACTAAAGGGAGCTTGGGCCCTGAATAATCAGCAGTAGGGGCCAGGCAGTACTTAGCACAGGCCTTAGGTGAGACTCAGAGCCATGCTGGCTTCAGGTGTGAGCCAGCACATCCACAGCTGTGGTGGCTATGAGGAGAGAACCTGTTACAGGAAAGGAGAGGGAAGAGTAGAGGGGACTTTGTATTGAGTCTTGGGTGCCATCTCAGCCCCAGTGTAGTAGAGCACCAAGTGGGCTCCTGGGGTCCACCATTCCAGGCTTTGGCTCTTGGATGGCATTTATGGACCTGCTCTCAATCAGCTCACTGCCCTGTATGGAGAGACTCAGGACTAACATCATTCACCACAGGCTGAAGAGCCCTTGGGCCTTGAATGAATACTGGCAGCTGCCAGCAGCCGTACTCACTGAGTGTCTGGGACAGTGGTGACCAATGGGGAGAGACTCCTCTGCTTGTGGGAAGGGGAGGGAAGAGTGGGAAGATCTTTGTCTTATGGCTTGGGTGCCAACTCATCTTCAGCAGAATGGAGCACAGGTAGATTCCTGAATACCCAACTCCAGATCCTGGCTCCTCGATGGCATCTATGGACTTTCCTGAAATTTTCGTGAAGTTGCCACCCTGAAGGGAAGGAGAGAAGCCTGGCTAGATTCACCACCTGCTGATTGTAGAGCCTGTAGGCCTTGAGTGAACATAGGCAGTAGCCAGGCAGTGGTCACCATAGGCTCTGAGATCCAGGGCTGTGTTGGCTTAGGTCTGACCCAGCACAATCCCAGTGGTGGTGACCACACAAATGCTTATGTAACACATGCCCAGCTCCAAGCAGCTCAATACAGACAGAGAGACTGTTTGTTTGGGGAAAAGTAAGGGAGAAGAAAAAGAATATCTTCCTAGTAGTCAAGGGAATTCTCCCAGATCTAACCTAGGAAACCAAGAACATCTCTTCTAGTCTGCAAGAGTCACAGTATTACGGAGCTTGGGGTGTCCCCTAATGCAGATATGGCTGCAATGACGAAAGACTTAGCTTATAACACCTATGTGCCTTTGAATATTTGGAAAGCCTTCCCAAGAAGGATGGCTACAAATAAGCCCAGATTCCAAACACTACAATAAACACCAAACTTTTCAATCTCAAGACATTAACAAATACCCACAAAGGCAAAACCATGCAGGAAAATATTACCTTAACAAATGAAATAAATAAGGCACTAGTGACCAGTCCTACAAAGACAGAGATATGTGACCTTTCACAGAAAGAATTCAAAATAGCTGTGTTAAGGAAGCTCAATAAAATTCAAGATAACATAGAGAAGGTATTCAGAACCCTGTAAGATAAATTTAACAGAGATCAAAATAATTGAAAAGAATAAAGCAGAAATTCTGGAGCTGAAAATGCAACTGACATACTGAAGAATGCATCAGAGTCTCTTAACAGCAGAATTGACAAGCAAAAGAAATAATTAGAGAGCTTAAAGACAGGCTATTTGAAAACGTACAGTCAGAGGACACAGAAGAAAAGAGAACAAAGAAGAATGAAACATGCCTTCAAGGTCTAGAAAATACCCTCAAAAGGACAAATCTGAGTAATTGGCCTTAAAGAGAAAGTACAGAGATAGGGGTGGAAGGTTTATTCAAAAAGAAAATAACAGAAATTTCCAAACCTAGAGAAAGATATCAATATTCAAGTACAAGAAGGGTATAGAACACCTAGTTAATTTAACCCAAATAAGACTATCTCAAGACATGTAATAATCAAACTTCTAAAAGTAAAGAATAAAGAAAAGATACTAAAAGCAGAAAGACGAATGAAAGAAATAACATACGAAGAGGCTTCAATATGTTTGGCAGCCGACTTCTCAGTGGAAACCTTACAGGCCAGGAGAGAGTGGCATGAGACATTTAAAGTGCTGAAGGGAAACAAACAAACAAAAAAGCTTTTATCCTGGGATAGTATAACCAGCCAAAAATTCCCTCAAACATGAAAGAGAAATAAAGACTTTCCAAGACAAACCAAAGCTGAGGGATATTGTTAACACCAGACCTGTCCTACAAGAAATGCTACAGGGAGTTCTTCAACCTGAAGAAAAAGGACATTAATGAGCAATAAGAAATTATCTGAAGTTATACAACTTTCTGGTGATAGTAAGTACATGGAAAAACAGAATATTAGAACACTGTAATGATAGTGTATAAACTACTCATACTTTGAGTAGAAAGACTAAAAAATGAACATATCAAAAATAGTAACTATAACTTTTCAAGACATAGTATATATAATAAGATAAATAGAAACAACAAAAAGTTAAAAAGCAGGGGAATAAACTTAAAGTGTAGAGAGTTTTTAATAGTTTTCTCTTTGTTTATGCAATCAGTGTTGTCTTCGGTTTAAAACAATAGATTATAAGACATTATTTGCAAGCCTCATGGTAAATTCAAATCCAAAAACACCACAGATATACAAAAAATTAAAAATAATAAATTAAAACACAGAACCCGAGAAAATCACCCTCAGTAACAGGAACAGGAAGGAAGGAAAGAAGGAAAACTACAAAACAACCAGAAAACAAATAAGAAAATGGCAGAAGTAAGTCCTTAATAGTAATATGGAATGTAAATGAACTAAATCCCCAAGCAGAAGACATAGAGTGGTTGCATAATTTTTAAAAATAATCCAATAATCTGTTGCCTATAAGAAACATACCTCACCTATAAAGACACACATAGCCTGAAAATAAAGGGATGGAAAAACATATTTCATGCAAATGGAAACTAGAAAAGAACAGGAAAGCTATACTTAAATCAGACAAAATATATTTCAAGACAAAAATTATAAAAAGAGACAAGGTCATGATAAAGGGGTCAATTCAGCAAGAGGATATAACAATTTGCAAATATATGTGCACCTAACACTGGAGCACCCAGATATATATCAAATGTTATTAGAGCTAAAGAGAGAGATAGACTGTAATACAATAATAGCTGGAGACTTCAACATCCCACTTTCAGCATTGAACAGATCTTCCAGACAGAAAATCAACAAAGAAACATTGGATTTAATCTGTAAAATAGACCAAATAGACCTAGTAGATATTTACAGAACGTGTCATCCAACAGCTGCAGAATACACATTCTTCTCCTCACAACATGGATCATTCTCAAGGATAGCCCATATGTAAGGCCACAAAACAGGCCTTACTGTATTCAAAAAATTAAAAGTATTTCAAGTAATTTCTCTTACCACAATGGAATAAAACTAGAAATCAATAACAGGAATTTTGGAAAATACAAACACATGAAAATTAAACAATATGTACTGAATAGGTAGTGGGTTAATGAAGAAAATAAGAAGGAAATTAAAAATTTTCTTGAAACAAATGATAATGGAAAGGTAACATACCAAAACATATGGGATATAGCAAAAGCTGTTCTAAGGAGAAAGTTAATGGCAGTAAGCACTTACATCAAAAAAGTAGAAAAAAACTTCAAGTAAACAACATAACAAAAAATATTAATAAACTAGAAAAGCAGGAGCAAAACTAACTCAGAATTAGTAGAAGAAAAGAAATAAAAAAGCTCAGAGCATGAATAAAGGAAACTGAAATAAAAATATAAACAATCAACAAAAGGAAAAGTGGCTTTTTTTGGAAAAGATAAATAAAATCATCAAACCTTTAGAAACACAGAAAGAGAGAAGTCCCAAATAAATAAAATCAGAGATGAAAAAGCAGACATTACAACCAATACTGCAGAAATTCAAAGGATTATTAGAGGCTACTACGAGCAACTATATGCCAATAAAGTGGAAACTGTAGAAAAAAGGGATACATTCCTAGACAATGCAACCTCTTAAAATTGAACAACGAAGACATCTAAAACCTGAACAGATCAATAGCAAGAACTGAGATTGAAGCCAGAAAATACAGTCTCCTAGCAAAGAAAATCCCAGTACCTGAAGGCTTATTTTGCAAAATTTACCAAACTTTTCAAGAAGTAATACCAATCTTACTCAAACTAGTCTGAAAAATAGAGGATGAGGGAATATTTCCAAATCCATTCTATGAGGCCAATATCACCCTGACACAAAAACCAAACAAAGTCAGAAAGAAAGAAAGAGAGAGAGAGAGAGAGAGAGAGAAAGAGAGAGAGAGAGAGAGAGAGAGAAAGAAAGAAAGAAAGAAAGAAAGAAAGAAAATTCTACTGTGCAGAATCCCTGATGAACATTGATGCAAAAATTCTCATCAAAATACTAGCAAACCAAGTTCAAGAACACATTAAAAACATCATTCATTATGACCAAGCAGGATTTATCCCAGGCATTCAAAGATGAGTCAACATATGCAAATCCATCAACATGATACATCATATGAACAGAATGAAAGACAATAACTGTATTATCATTTTAATTGATTCTAAGACAACATTTGATATAATTCAGCATCCCCTCATGATGAAAACCTCAGAAAATCTGGTACAGAAAGAACATACCTCAGCAAATAAAAGCCATATACAACAGACCCACAGCTAATATTACATTGAATGACAAAGATGGAAAGCATTTCCTCTATGATCTGGAACACAAGGATGCCCACTTTCCACTGTTATTCAACATAGTACTAGAAGTGCTAGCTGGAGCAATCAGGCAAGTGAAAAGAATAAAAGACATCCAAACTGGAAAAGAAAAGTCACATTATCCTTGTTTGCAGATGATATGACCTTATATTTGAAAAAACTAAAGACACCACCAAAAAGCTGTTAGAACTGTTAAACAAATTCAGTAAACTTGCAGGATACAAACTCAAATTACAAAAAACAGTAGCAATTTTATATGTCGACAGTGAACAATCTGAAAAAGAAGTCAAGGAAATAATCCCATCTATAATCACTACAAATAAAATAAAATATGTAGGAATAAACTTAACCAAAGAAATGAAAGATCTCTACAATGAAAACAGTAAAATACTCGATAAAAGAAGCTGATGAGGACACACAGAAAATGGAAAGATATTCCATATTCATGAATTGGATCAATATTGTTAAAGTGTCCATATTACCTAAGCAATCTACAGATTCAGTGCAGTTGTTATTGAAATACCAATGACATTCTTCACAAAAATAGGAAAATAATCTTAAAATTTATGTAGAATGATAAAATACTCAGAGGAGCCAAAGCTATCCTGAGCAAAAAGAACAAAACTGGAGGAATCACATTACTTGACTTCAAATTATAGTACAGAGCTACAGTAACCAAAACAGCATGGTACTGGCATAAAAACAGAAACATAGACCAATGGAGTAGAATAAATCTATACATGCACAGTGAATTCATTTTCGACAAAAGTGTCAAGAGCATACATTGGAGAAAGGAGAGTCTCTTCAATAAATGGTGTTGAGAAAACAAGATATCCATATGCAGAAGAATGAAACTAGACTTCTATCTCTCACCACATACAAAAATCAAGTAAAAATGGATTCATAACTTAAATCTAAGACCCCAAACTATGCAACTACTAAAAGAAAGCATTGGAGAAGCTCTCCAGGACATTGGAGTGGGCAAAGAGTTCTTGAATAATACCCCACAAACACAGGCAATCAAAGCAAAAGTGGGCAAATGGGATCACATCAAATTAAGAAGCTTCTGCACAACAGTGGAAACAATCAACAGAGAGAAAAGACAACCCACAAAATGGGAGAAAATATTTGCAAACTATCTATCTGACAAGGGAATAATAACCAGAATATATAAGGAGCTCAAACAACTCTACAAGAAAAAAAATTAATAATCCGATTTAAAAATGGGCAAAATATCTTAATAGATATTTATCAAAAGACATACAAATGGAAAACAGGTATATGAAAAGGTACTCAACAATATTAACCATCAAAGTGCAAATCAAAACTATGAGATATCATCTCACCCCAGTTAAAATTGCTTTTATCCAAGAGACATGCAATGACAAATGCTGGAGAGGCTGTGGAGAAAAGGGAATCCTTGAACACTGTTGGTGGGAATGCAAATTAGTACAACCACTCTGAAGAACAGTTGGGAGGCTCCTCAAAAAACTAAAAATAGAACTACTACATGATCCAGCAATCCTATTCCTAGGTATATTCTCAAAGAAAGGAAACCAGTATATCGAAGAGACAGTCTCTGAAAACCCAAAGTGAGTCCATTAGAGAAGTCATACATTGGGCAGAAATGGCTAGGTCTTTTCTTAGGCAATGACCGAGGTCTGCTCTGCAGAGTGTGAACTTGGTTTCAAAGCTGAAGCACACCCAGGCCTGAATAAGTTAAAGCCAGGTATTGCTATATAACCATAGTTCTAATAGTTGGGCAATGTGTATGCAGAATGTTCCTTTTTTGCTTGTTTGTTTTTTTGAGACAGTCTCACTCATTCACCCAGGCTGGAGTGCAGTGGCATGATCTCAGCTCACGGCAACCTCCTCCTCCTGGGTTCAAGTGATTCTCCTACCTCAGCCTCCCCAGTAGCTGGGATTACAGGCCTGTGCCACCACCCCTGGCTAATTTTTGTATTTTTAGTAGAGATGGAGTTTTGCCACGTTGGCCAGGCTGGTCTCAAACTCCTAGCCTCAAGTGATCTGCCAGCCTCGGCCTCCCAAAGTGTTGGGATCATAGGCGTGAGCCACTGCACCCTGCTTGTTTTGTCTTACAGTAGGTTTTGAATGGTACATGTCCATGTCTGTCACATGTGACATTATTCTCCCATCTTTTGGCTATAAGTTTCATTACATAGAGATTTTTGTTTTATTCACTGGCTTATGACCTGTGTCTTCAAGAAAGCCAAGTACGAGTAGGAGCTAAATAAATATTTGTCGAATGAATGAATGAAATCTGTCTCATTTCTGTGTCCATCTCTCACTTTTTCCCAAATATTGGCAGGGATCAAGAATGTAGTTTATTGGATACCTTCTGTCCCCGAAATGTATATGGCCTATCTCATAGTATTTTGGTAAGGATCGTATTGAATAAAGTACATAATTTGATATCAAAATTTTCATAGCAATGCACAAATGTTCAAAATCAATAGTACCAAATACTATTGCCAATTTAAAATTAATATTTCTGTCCTTTCCTTTTGTTTTTCTATTAATTATTGCTTTTAATTCACATTTTCCAGTTTAAAGGGTATCTATTCTTTCTTTCCATTTTATTCTCTGCCATACTATCTAACACATCTTACTCATTTATTGTTACTTCCAAATAAAATAGTGACAGTACTACATGAAGAGAGATAGATGAAATTCAAATTGGAAATTATTTTTCTAAGACAGCTTATATAAAACATTTTGTTGTATGAAAACTTTGAAACCAGAAACTACAGTGTAATGTGGACACTGTAAATTTGTCACTGATAGTGAAAATGAACTCAATATCTTGCACTCAACACACATCCCACTAACTGATCTTCTGTGCATTCTAAGAGGCATCAATTCATTGGATTCAGCCTTGACTGCATCACACCTACTGAACTGGGTGGTCTTTCAGGGCAGCCTCAGCTACCTTGGCCATAACCCCTCTGATCTGATTTCATTGTGTATGTCTTCCTTTTGAGTTACCTTAGACCTTTTCAGTTAACTCCTCCCATGCCTCAACTCCTTCCTAAATAGCTCCCATTCACATTACTTAAATATATTTAGAAACCCTAGTAAAGCATTACATACAAGGTAGCAATTGCAGCCAACTTTTTTGGAGTACTTTGTCTGTGTCTAATCCTGTGTTAATTCTTTTCATATATTATCACATTTGGTTCTCACAACAGTACTGTGAGATAGGTATATAATTATTATCCTCTTAATTTTATAAAACACAGAAAAGGAAATGAAAAGAAATAGCAATTTCCCCAGATTACACAGCTACCAGGTAGGAGAGTGAATATATGAACAGAGGTAAAATGGCCTAAAGTCTTACCTTCTTAATTGGATTACTCGACTGCCGGGTTAGTTATTATTGGTATTTCCTCAAATACAGCATAATTATGTAACCTGTTCCGAAATATTTAATATCTATTAATTATTAAATAAGAAACAATTCAGCCTGACATTCAAACTTGTCTGCAGTAGTACAAACTCATTCTTCCAATTTCATCTTCTGTTCACTCCTCTCTCACGTTTTTTCTTAGCCGCCAAAGTATTCAACTAGTTTTCTCGCCCCTATCCCCTATATATAAATGTATTTGTAACTTTTCCCAGCTCTATATTCTTATGCTGGTTAACTTTCACCCATACTTCAAAGAATACATTTTAAAAATAAAGTCCTCTCAATTCTCTATCCAAGGTGCTCCTTGAGAGATGAACTTGTATTATAATGCATTGTACGTACTGCCGTATAATATGGATATTCAAGTTCTATTTTACAACATAAACTGTGTCCTTCTTTGAGAGGTGGGTGTGTTACCATCTGAGTCTTAATCCTCACCACTTTCAGCAGAGTGACTTTTATATAATATGTCTAATAAATGATTCTGAATCGAAAGAAACCAAAACCAACCTGGTAGAAATTTTCCTTGTGGCCAAGAACAAAAAGATACACTGAGAATGAAGTCATAAATGATTACAATAGTTTCCATATCTACAAAGGATATGTCCCAAGACCCCCAAGTTAATACCAAATCACAAATAGTACCAAAACCTATAAATACTATGATTTTTCTCTACATAGCTACCTATGGTTAAGTTTAATTTATAAATTAGGCACATTAAGAGATTAACAATAACTTATAATAAAATAGAACATGTATAACAATAACTGTAATAAAAATATGAATGTGGTCCCTCTCAAAATATCTTATTGTTTGTAATATTTTCAGACTCTGGTTGATCATGGGTAAATGAAATCAGGAAAAGTAAAACCACATATAACGGGGGAACTGCTGTGCTCTGTTTACAGCATTCTCTTTTGGAATGAAATTTTCACTCAGTTTGCTATAGATGCAAATATTGTTTTCTACTCAAATGTGTTTTGTTTTTTAATTCTAATTCTAAAAAGCTCCTTTTGCAATAGAAGTGAAGGAATTTTAGGAATGGTGCATTCTATATTGGCACAATACTCTTTGTATTTTTAGTACCAACTTCGGATATTACTTAACTCTACGAAGGAAAAAAAAATGCTGGCACCACATAAAAATCACATCTGCTGTCACAACTATTTTCATAGGTCCCTTTCTTTCTCCAAAATGGCAATAGAAAAGCTGTGCACAGAACAGAAGCCTGAAATGTGGGAGCCTGCCCAGGCGCCCCATTGTCCTTTCTGTTGTATTATAAATGAAACAAAAAGACAGCACAGGCAGTTGGCTACAGGTCTGACTGCCAACAGTAATAAATAAAATGTTTAAAGTTATGTCTTTTTCAAACGGGAATGTCTTGATACTCCACAAAAATAAACATATTAGTCCTAACATACAACGAATTCATATAAAGTAGCAGCAAGTTTCCTGATAGAGGAGATCAATTCAATTCAGTTCTTAAATAGTAAGTCCTAGAAAATATGTGGAAAGTCACGGTGTAAGAGGAGAACTGCCTTTGCTTCCAAAATTTACCCAGGGGTAGTTCAATTTTTATTTAAATCTTAGCACTGGAGGCTTAGAAGGACAATGTGCTGTAGCGGAAAAAACAGGTTTTGAAACCTGACCTGATAAAAATACTGATTCTGGCATTTCATAATTGGAAGATGGTTTCATGTTACTTAATTTCTCTAATATTTCTTTTTTTAATTTATAAAATGAAGAAAATATTAACCTTTTTTGTATATACATAGTAGCTGTTAAAGATAGTCATTATGTCTGAAACATAGGTGTCCCACAAACAATAGCTAATTCTATTATTACTATCCCTGTATGTAAATAATGGCAAAAGGCATCAACATTCTGAATCGTATCCTACGGAAAGGAAACAAAGACTGCAGGACCTCATTAGAAATTTCCTTCGAGTTGAAAAGAGTCAAGTCACCTTCTCTCCTCTGGTCCTCAGTCGTTCATTCTAGAGGAATCATCTCCCCAATACAAAAATTAAAATAAGAAAACAACCATAAAAAAACCACCCAAATGGGAGATGAATAAAAACTCTGGAAAGAGTTCAATACTTTTCTCCTAGCTACTTCTAATTTCCAGTTCTTTGAGATAATTGCCTATTAGTATTCATCCCATTAAGCAGCCAGTGTTTATAACAGAGGAGAATGGCAACTGCTTTACCAGTCCTAATTTTAAACTGGGATAAAGATTACTACCTGACTATACTTATTAGCTTTTATTTTTAACAAATTACCCTGTAACATTAATTAATTCATTTTTCATTTTTTCTTCAACTGACATAACCAAGTGCAGTTTACATGCCAGATGATACAATGTATATAGATTTGGATTTTGACTTTAAGAAGCCAAAAACTTAGTATTTAAAACAAGAGAAAAAAAGCAGTTACTGGTCCAGAGCTGTTTAGGCTTCTGTAAAACAATAAAGAAAATTTTTAAAGTATTTTTTTTCTGGATATATTAGCACATATCCTAACACATATGCTAACATATCATATATTGTATGTAAACACATGATCCTTCACTTGTGATAGATAACTGGAATTCATGAGCTAAATCAAAGCTTCTAATTTATATTTCACTTTTATCCATCAAAAAATGATGTGGAGAGCATAGAGAAGATTGTTGAAAGAGAATAGAAATATAATATAAATGAAGATATAGCAAGGGTAATTTAGCTTATCTGTATAAATTCAAATCACTGAGCCCAGTTGAAGTATGTAGAAGGAGTTGGGAGAATTTGCAAAAGTGCTGCAAAACCAGTGTTGACAACATTTGTGAAACTAGGAAGAATAAGACAATCAGTGAAAAATGAAAGACTAGCAAATGCTTCTCCATGTAAGAAACTAAAGTTTCTAGCATAGACGGTTCAATAGATAATTTGTACATCTTAGAAATAAAAACATTGACCATTAGCAAGTGGCATATATTTACACAGAAGAGAAGCCAATTCACCCTTTAAAAAATCCTAAGTTAAACAGTGCATCACAATTGGATTAAGTTGTATACCAAAATCTCTCTTCATGGTTTTCAAGAAGAATGCAGAGATGTATCAAGAAGTCGTTGTAAAACTTTCTGGTTTTAAATGTAGATTGATATAAGTTAGCAGGAACATTTCCAAATGGGTTTAATAAATTTTGTCTTTAGTCTTACTTGCCCAGAATTTTAATGGCATAAATTTGATAGGTGTAGCTAATAAGTTCTGTATCAGAATCAGAATATAAAACTATTTAAACATGGTAGATTAACTCTAACATAATGGAAGTAACTGGATAACTGTAAATTAATAGATGTTCGTGTCATACAACAAACTATACTAGGATCAAGTGGTAAGACTGCCTTAAAAATGGCATGTAGTGTATATTTTAAGGTCAAACTTAAAGTTTGAAAGAATATTATATGTAATTAAGTTAAAAATCCCACTGAATACAAATATTTCCTCCTGATTAATGATTAACTAGCTTTAATCTTAAGAGAGGGAATCACATTCTCCCTTTGCAAATATTTTTTGTGTTCCTTCAATCTAAAGTTGTGCAGGGAAGTAAAATTGATCATAGCACCATAAAATACATTATTTGCATATATATTGCAAATAATATATAATTGCATATATATGCAAATAATATATATTGCATATAATATTTGCATATTATATATAACTAATCACTTTTTACATCACTTACACATATAAAATTTTCTCCAACCAACCAAACGTTTTCAGCATAATGTAACCTCTGTATCAAACTAAGTTTCTTGTTGTCAAATGGTATATGCATAGATCATAGTGTGGAATACAGTGGAAATTGACGCAAAATTAAATTCAAATATTTCAAAAGAGGTAGGATTTTATACAAAAACAATGATGTGATGAAGAATGTTTGAATTGCATGCAAAATCTTTACAAATGAGCATCTGGCTATTTAAGCCAATCAATTTTGAAGTTAAATCATAAAATATTTATGACATGCTGAACATTTCCAAAGAGAACAACTTGAATATCAAAGAAATAAAAGAGGAACCTGTAGTAATTGATGGAGTGTACTACTATCTCAAGAACGATTTTCTTTATAATAATATTGTCGAACAGGAATTGAAAAATATCATGTTATGCTATTATAAAACTTTGTTAAAAAATTGCATACACACCCAAAATCTGTCAAAACTTGATGCATTCTAAGTTAACTCATATTTTCTACAATTTAAAATTTGTTGACTATCATATAGAATTTCCACTTTGAAAATACTAGTTTTAAGACAAGTTTATAAAAACAATTTTCAAACCTTTCTATGGAATTTTATTTCTTTTTGAAGAGTAGAATCATTTCAATTGCCTTTTTCTGACACTAGTTATGCTTAGCAGGCATCTCATCTGCTACCTGTTGAGAAACTTTATTCTGTATTTCAACAGATTAGACTTTATACTTTACTACCTATTCATTCATTAATGTATTCAAAAATATTTGTTGTGTTCCTTAAACCTGCTAAGATTTGTTGTAAAAGCCAAGGGACTGCAGTGAATAAAACAGATAAAAATCTATCTTTCAGGCATTTTATATTGAGTCAACATCTTAACCAATTCTCTTTCCATCTTCCGTCCATCCTGTCTTTTGTAATGGTACTTAACAAATCACCTCTGCAACATAATAGTCTTTCAAATATTTGAAGTTGTCATGTTCTACTTTAATCCTCTCTTCTTCCTGTTAGAAATACCCAGGTCCTTTCATTGTATTCTGATTGACACAGTTTTGAAACATATCACCAACTGAGGCACCGTGATTTCTAAATTACTCCCTCATCCTTTTTAACTTTCTTTAGTGCCTTCCTATAATTTGTCAGAGAAGTTTTTAGAATGTAGCTTACCAAATGTAAATTTGATAGATATACAATATGCAAATATAGGATAGAGAATAAATACTCTATCCCTTGTCCAGGGCATTATATATCCATCTGTACAGATAATAACGTGTCTGTAATATTTTCAGGGACATATCAAAGCTTAGAGCCAAATTAAGCTTTTCTTCATCTAACTCACCCATAGTGATTTAGCTGCAAATATTTCAGTCAGATATTTTCAATCCTATATTTATTTGAGTTGAGGTTTTTCTTTTTCTTTTTCTTTTTTTTTTTCCTTTTTTGGCACTGCAGGGCATCATATTTATCTCTGTTAAATTTCATTTTGTTGATTTTGGCCTATTGTTTTAGGCTTTTAGGGGGATGTTTAGTGTTGATTCTGTCCCAACAATATTTGTAATATTCCCTAGGTTTGTGTCACCTACAAATTTAATAAGCACACTTTTTTCCCACTAATTAAAAAATAAAAAATAATAAACCAGAGACAAGCATAGATCCCTGTAGTAACCTGCTGGAGACTGACACTGGCTACTTCTTTACATGAGGGTGTTAAACCAGGTCTCAATTTCCCTTTCTCTGTTATTATCCAATTTACGTTCCACAAGATTACAACCAACCCATCATGAATACAGTTATAATGCTTTTCTGAAACAGGAATACACCATGGTTACAGTATCCCCAGTAATTTCCCCCAAAAGAATTGTATAGCTCCTTCCTCTGTGCATTTATTGCATGTTTTATGTACCTACGATATATTACCTACTAGAATTATGTTAGAGTCATTTGTTTCCACAGCAGGTCAAGCAATGGTACTCAATATTTATTAGTTGAACGAGTAAATGAGTGGTAGGTTAGTTTATGCTAACTTCTCAGTCAAGGACCCTAACAGAAAATGACACAAAGCTGTTGTCCTGTAAATGCTGAATGACTTCTGGCAACACCTAAGGTCGTAGCTAACAAGATTCAGTATATTAAGATCATTGCATGGCTATAAGTTGTACAGATGACAGGAATTGCGACTTGCATTTAGAGCTGGAGAAACTAGAGTAACTAAAAATTATGACTGCTCCAGGGTCTATGACAAAGCAATTTAAAATAGGACTCACACGTCCTACTTTACAGAAATGTTCCACTCAAATCAGGGACAAATCTGTCAAATCAGAGAAGCTGCTTGGGGGTATATCATGTTTTGCCAATGCAAATTAATGTAGCTGTTTAGAATTAATGTTTTCTTTTATTACATGATTTCTTTTGTTTGTTAATGTTTTATAACAGTGTATGCAACTATTTTTATTATTAAGTATTTACCATGCATCAGCTATGTAGTATCTATTCTGCTATGTATTTGTAGCACTGTGGAGACTCTAGGAAATATACTAAATATAGGATATTTAATTTGCTATACATAATGCATATATGTATAGAAAAGTTCTCCTCACTCGTGGTGACTCACCATCTATTTGAGGAAGGCACATGCATGAGAAAATTAAATAGCTAAATATGCATGATTAAGTTCAACCAGTAGTTTGATAATGTAACAATAATGGTAATTTGGATCTTATTTAATTAATGATACAACACACATTTAATGAATGGTAACTATGTATTTGCTATGAACTTTCCCCACTGGGCAAAACAGTTATGGATCCTACACTTTATTAACCTATAGTTTAATATTAGAAACATTGCAGAAGTTTAGAGAAGAGAGATTTAGTCAGGCTATTTGGTCAGTAGAAGATTCATGAGGACATTGTACCTTGAATGCTGTTATCTTGACAGCTGAATAGTCACAGAATAGAGCAAAGCTGAATTCCAGGCTAGAGAATAATTGACTTTGCCTATGAAAAAGAACGGTAATGACAAAAATAGATGCTACTTCTTAAGAGATGCTGTTTTTTTTTTCTTTCTCTTCTTTTGTTCAATCCTTCATATATATCAAACACAGAAAGATAACGATACAGATTTCAACTGGAAGAGACCAAGGCTTGCACTGGGGAAAGATGAGCACAAAACTGTAACCTGATTAAATGAGTTTTAGCATCCTTTGAAAAAGTAAAATATTTACTGCTCTATTACACAAAGAATTTATTTTAAGTTCAAAACCTAAATATCTCATTTATACTCTCTGAATCTAAATGTCAAACTGGTGTGAAGACTAAAATAAAACACGACTTAAAGAGAGAGAACTCTCATACCACAAGCTTCCAACTTACCTAGAAAAGGCCACTGCAGTGCATTTTCAATGCTGCCTGTCATTCAATTTGCAAATTACAGGTCTTCTACCAAACATTTATGATCCATCACTGCCATGACAACAAAAGCGCTGCCTTAGCGACACGCACTGCTGGTGAGAGGCTGACACACTGCTTATAAATACTGTAGTTGGGAGATTAGAGTAAATTTCACAGAAAACAACATAATGAATCATGGTATGGAAATGCAATTGAAGTATGTCAATTTATTTGTATGCAAATGCATTCCAAAATTTTGTGTAGTCAAATGTACCTACTTAATTACAAGTTCAAAACAAATGCTCAAATGTACATATATAAACTTTAAATTTATACTTGATAACTTAATTGATGGTATACCACTTCTCATTTTCGATCAGAATTCAGAAAAATAAATATGAAACATAAAAACCTGTCAAATTAAACATACCTTGGGCAACTTTTTAATAAATGCCAGTTTTACTATATAAAAAAATCAGAAACATTGCTCAACAATTATTATTTTGTCATATTCACAGACATGAATTAGAATTTCATGTGACATTATTTACATTTATATATTTTAAATTATATTCCATTCTGTATGAGAAAATAAGAGAGTTTTGCAACTACATGTTAGAAAAAAGAAAAATTAATATGTGCTTGTTTGGAAAATATAAAATAAGACTAAAACACATTTATCTTATTTTAGTTTTGGGTTACATAAGAAAAAAGTAACATATGAATAGAATATTAAGTACGCAACACCCAGTTTGTTAAATTATCTGAAAATTTCCAATTGTCAACATGTTGAACATCTTAAAATTTCTGTGGAGTGAGTACTCATTGGATGAGTATTGGAAATGTTGACCCTGCAATGACTCAGCTTAGGAACAATAATGGTTTTGAGGTATCACTCTGGGAGTGGGTGGTTTTATTTTTTATACTGCTCATTGAGATTCTATTCTTACAATATTACATATTATTACACATTTACTATGTCTCTCTTTATTTCTCCAATCAACTTGAGGACAGTCTTTTTCTTTGTTTATTGTATTCCTCTATGGTGTTTAGGGTATTGATGAGCACATCATAGGCACTGAATGCATATTAGCTAAATTCAATGGAAACTAGCTTAAAATAGTTCTGACTAGTTCACGATTCATGAGAAATAGAGCTTTGAAAATAGGGCATTTGGTCTGAGTTCAAAGCTCTTTGTTTCATAAGAATCACTGGATTGGAAGACATCTTAGCTCTTTGGGTCCAAACTCCCATTCAGTTTGCCTGCCATAAATTCCTGGGACAATTGCATTCGGGACTTTATACAAACTCTTTAGGTTGTCCATTCTTCACTAAAGATCGTATTTTTGGAAACACCTTATAATATTTAACTGTTTACCAGAAGCTTTTATCATTTGGTTCTAAATTTATTCTTTCAGTCTCAAGAATTCATCAAATATAGATATTTTTCAATGGCAACAGAATTTTCTATGGATCAGGAACCATGCTAATAAATGGGCAGGGACTCAGAGATGATTTAAAAAGTTGCTTGAACTCTGGAAAGAGTTTATAATAAGTAAAGGGACAATGACATACACACACACATACACACATGTATGTATCAGTACATATATGTTATTTGTGTATCTATAATATCTATATATATTGCATACACATACATATATATACAGCGATGTATATTTTTTCAGGTTATAAAATAGTTATATGTCAACCGTAAAAATAGGAAAACATTCATAATCTGATTGAAATGCTTATATAACTACGTATTACCATGTCTATTTTTTACATCTTCTAAAGCTTTTTGTTTTGAAGTAAAAAGTAATTTTACATTCAAAGGAAGTTGCAAAAATAATAAAGAAGTCTAATGTACTTAAAGGTAACACTTTAAACAGCTACAGTACCACATCAAATAAGGAAATGAACACTGGTAAAAATCCATAAACTTCATTCAGATTTTACTCGTTTTTCATACACTAACTTGTGTGTGTAATGATCTACGCCATCTTCTCACATGTGTAAATATGTATAACTACTGCCACAGCGAAGATGTAGAACAGTTCAATCATCACACAGATCTGCATGCTGCTCCTTTACAGTTTCATGCCCCTCCCTCTCCCCACTCATGCCTAAAGCTTGGCAACCACTAATCTTTCTCCATCTTTATAATGTCATTTTTAAAAGGCTATAAAAATGGAAGTATATAGTGCGTAACCCTTTAAGATTGGTCCCACCTTTCACTATTCAATACAATGCCTCTTTAAAAAATTACTTTTTTAGAGATGGGATCTCTTTGTTGCTCAGGCTGGAGTGTAGTGGCATGAACTTAGTGCACTGCCACTTAGAACTCTTGGGCTCAAGGGATTCTCCCACTTCAGCCTCTTGAATAGCTGGAACTACAGGCTCCTGTCTCCACACCCAGGTATTTAAAAAAAATTTTTTTTTTGTACATATGGGGTCTCACTGTGTTGCTGAGGCTGGTTTTGAACTCCTGGGCTTAAGAGATCTCCCCATCTTGGCCTCCAAATGTGCTGGGATTACATGCGTGAACCACTGCACCTGACAAGCAGAAGGCCTTTGGCATACATTTAAATCATTATATGTATCCATAGTTTATCCCTTCTTATTGCTGAGTTGTATTTCATGTTATGAATATGCTATAGTTGATTTCGTCATTCACCCAGTGAAGGACATTTTGGTTATTTTCCGTTTGGAGTACTACAAATAAAGCTGCTATGAGCATTCATGTACAGATTTTTGTGTGAATATAAGTTTTCATGTTCCTGGGATAAATGCTTCTTAGTGCGGTCCTGGATGTATGGTAAGTGTAGGTTTGGTTTCTTAAGAAACTGGCAAACTATTTTCCAGAACAAGTAAACTACTTCATCTTCCAACCAATACTGTATGAGAGATCTACATCTATTTTATTTGTATCTTTGATAGAATGTACCTACAATTATTTTTATTTTCTGTCATATTTATATTTATATAATATGCATGTTTATTCAACTATAAACTTATGATTTACAAAACTCCCTTTCCTGAAATAATTGTATAACGTACAAAACACACACACACGTAATACATGTATTCAGTTTTGAAGTCTTTTTTACTTAATATTTTATTGCATTTCCTGATATTTTCATATATTCTGGTTTTTAATATTTTATTTTATTGTAATATCTACAGGCAAAAACTCATATCTTGAACAACTCTCAAGTAATGTCAAGTTCTTCATTTTTATATTTAAGTATCATTTATTTATTTAGCTAACTCTTATATAACACTAAGTCATTTAATCCCCAAACTAAACTTACCATATATGAAATATTGTCATCCCCATTATAGAAATTGAGGCAAGAGAGGTTAAGTAACTTATTAATGCTTGAATAATTACGTATTAGCAGACCCAGAATTCAAGCTCAGGTTGTTTGGTCTTACACACCCTGCTCTGTAACACTTCCCTAGCATACCAGAAATCTGTAATCATGAGAAACAAATAATACAATCTCATTCGAGGGTCATTCTACAAAATGCTTGACAAGTAATGCTCAAAACTGGCAATGTCATTGAAAAGAAAGAAAATCTGAAACTTTCACAGGCAATAGGAGATTGAGGAGGTGTGAGTACTAAATGTCTTGTATTTATGCTTGATGGGGTCATGCAAAAGAAAAGAGACGTTGGAGAAAAACTGAAGACATTTGAATAAAGTGTGGACTTTAGTTAATATTAATATATCAATTATGATTCATTAGTTGTGACAAATGTACCATACTACCGGAAGATGTTAATAGGGGAAACTAGGTGTGAGATGTTTGGGAACTCTCTGTACTTTCTTCGCAATAGCTCTAAAATTGTTCTTAGAAAAGGTTTCTAAGAATTGCAAATTGCAGCATAATCTTTATAGTATTCTTTTTGTTAAAGTAAACAAAAAGTATTATAAATATAAAAAAGAGTATTATAAATACATAATATTTATCACATACATACATACACACACATATTTTATTATTTTGGAAAATGTGTAGAAAGAAAAAGACTAGGCTATTAACATTTACTACCCCAGTGACTACCTCAGGGAACGGAATGGAGAGGTGCTGAAAGAACATTGATAACTTTTATTTCACACATGCAATTGGCACTTAAGGAACCACTTGGACATCTTTCCTCTCTGAGTCAGGCCTCCAATGATTCTAATACCAGGAAAGAGACCCTGACATAGGGATTAATATGCTCTCCATTTCCTGTCCAATGCAGTTGCCAAACAATATTCAATTTCTCCCTCAAAGTGGTTGTTTTCAGTCATCCAAATTGCCTTTGGCTTCGGACTTGATAAATATATTCATTCAGATTAGGATTTAGAGCTGAGCTTCTACAAACTCTACCAGCTTTCCATTTCAGGAAAAAAGGAGAGAGAGTAAGAGAGAAGGAAGGAAGGGAGGGAGGAATGTAGGAAGCAAAGGAGGGAGAGAGGTAATAGGGAGAGAGAAATAAAAAAATGAAAGAAATAAGGAAGGAAAAAAGAGACAAAGAAAGAAGAAGAGAGAGAGAAAGAGAAAAAAGAAAGGAGGGAAGGAAAGGAAGGAAGAAAGAAGAAAGGAAAGAAGAAAGGAAGGAAAAGAAAGAAAGAAGGGAGGAAAGAAAAAGAGAAAGAAAGAAAAAAGAAAGAAGGAAAGAAAGAAAGGGAGAGAAAGAAAGATTGGTGAATTTATTGCCCCCTTTTACCTGGAATTTTCTGTTTCTTGCCTTCCTTGTATAAAAATGGTAGGCCTTGAAAATTTAAACTACAACTCTGGCTTTGAGATAAAAGTATAATAAACTTTATAATCTATATATGAAAAAATTACAAGTAATATACAAAAGTATATCTATTCATAAAATAATTTTCACCAAGCAATGTGTTAGGTAATTTTTCATTTCTCACAGTACTTGGAACCCATCTTACACAGAATATTGAAGTAATACTGGCCCACCATCCTTTGATAAAATGTCAAAATGTATTAGTCACGCATAAGAAGGAAACATTATTACATCATGGAATATCAAGAATTTCAGACTCTATTTGAGAATTTCCTAAAGATTAGGATGATAACATATTGACAGCCTCACTAGTTTTAATGATCATTTGTCATTTTATAGATATTAATGTAAAATAAAACACAAAAGGAAAAATGAAGGTTTTATAAAACTATTAACTGCTTGAATAGTGCAGGCTCAAATCAGAGAAGCTTTGCAGTTCTATACCAGTTTCTGAAAATACTGTCTCAAACCCCCTCTCTGTGTCCATCTTTGTTTACATTTTTAGATTTTAAAATAAGTATTTTTATTAAAAAAAAATACTCTGGGGCCGGGTGCAGTGGCTCACGCCTGTAATCTCAGCACTTTGGGAGGCCGAGGCAGGCAGATCATGAGGTCAGAAGTTTGAGACCAGCCTGGCCTATATGGTGAAACCCCGTCTCTACTAATAACACAAAAATTAGCTGGGCATGGTGGTGTGCACCTGTAGTCCCAGCTATTTGGGAGGCTGAGGCAGAATAATTGCTTGAACCTAGGAGGCAGAGGTTGCAGTGAGCCAAGATTATGCTACTGCACTCCAGCCTGGGCGACAGAGTGAGACTCCATCTCAAAAAAAAAAAAAAAAGAAAAAAAAAAATACTCTGACAAATGAAAATGTACCCTTTTATTTATCAACGTACTATTTGGAAACTCCCAAATAGCCAAAATTTCTTCATTTTTTAATACTATTTATTTCCCCAAACCCCACAACAACAGGAAGACCCTTATGGGAAAAAAAAGCAATTTATCGGCCTCATCTTTGTAGGCTTTTGAGAAAGTAAAAAATGCTTAGTAGTATACTTAATAGTCTAACTTTTACATTCTAAATAAAGTTAATAATTTGCAAGAAGGATATTTAAAACTTAAATCAATTTAGTGATTACGTGTGGCACTATTTATTTATTTATTTATTTTGAGACGGAGTCTCGCTCTGTTGCCAGACTGGAGTGCAGTGGCGCCATCTCGGCTCGCTGCAACCTCCGACTCTCTGGTTCAAGCGATTCTCCTACCTCAGCCTCCTGAGTAGCTGGAATTACAGGCATGCGCCCCCATGCCCAGCTAATTTTTGTATTTTTAGTAGAGAGGGGGTTTCACCATGTTGGTCAGGATGGTCTCAATCTCCCGACCTCATGATTTGCCCGCCTCGGCTTCCCAAAGTGCTGGGATTACAGGGTGAGCCACCCCGCCCAGCCATTGATTGTTTAAAGCTATTAGAATTAAGTTCTCTAAAAGTTGCATACACTCTTGGTTTTGTTTTGCAGGATTTTCAAATATAATAATAATTATCCAAAAATCTAAATGATCTAAATTATAAAAAATAATGTCAGGGGATAAAAAGATGCCTATAAATTATTTAATTTTGATTTTATTCATGTAGAACATTTATTATTTCAAAATATCATTTTTCTAATTCTCCCCCAAATTTCAATGCCTAAAAGGTGTTTGCATATTTACCTATTTTATATTTGCTCTGAGATATGTTTTTCTTATTCTTTTTATTCTTTCATAATCAGCCTCTCTATTTGAAGACATTATTGGACTAGGAACATGTTCATTTCTGTTGTACACATAATAATTTGGCTTTTATCACATGTTTATATAAGACGTGGTCATTGTTTTTGGAAAAAAAATCTATTATATACATTGTCTGGCATAGTATTAAATTATGTTTGCATAAGCACTCATATGATAATACCAGTCTTCGAATTTACTGCCATGATTTCAAGCCATGACATCAATATGGCCAATCTTATTCTTTTATGTTTTAGCTGTCAGGAAACTGAGAGAAAATTTAATGGCCATTTGCAATAACTACCCAATCCCATGTTTGGGAAACATTTTCCAAATCATTAGGAACTCTCTGTTTTAATTAAAATTTTCTTACGTGTATGTAAATGCCTTTGCTGTAACCATAAATAGTTCATCTTTCTTTACTTTCCCTTCTCCTATTTTTAAGCTTCTTTTTTGTTCACCGTATTTTTTTTTCTGCTTTTATTTCATTGCTATTTACTACAGTGTCTTCAACTCTGTTGTACCTGTGTATGCCTTCCAAATCTACAACCACCAATTCTAACTCTGCTTGGAATCTTCACTTGCTAATCTTATGATGATATCTCAATGTATCTAAAATACAAATTTTCTCCCTTGAAAAGTGGCTTCCATTATTTTTTTCTCAAATTTATAGGTATCATCACCATTTAAGCCCATCATTTAAACAAAAAACTTTGGACTTCACCTTTGAGGATTTTCTGGGCTGTTACTAATCTATATTCACGAAATTTTTGTAGTCCAGGCACTCCATCTGCACATAAATCATTTCAACAATCTCTTAAATAACTTATCTTTCTTTAATCTCTATCACCACTTCATTCACTCTTTAACATGTTATTGTAATTAAGCTTTAAAACAGAGAAATAATTATGCCAATTCTATTTAAGCCTCTTACTTTCCTCTCACTTTCCTACTGGAATAAATACAAACGTTTCCACAGCTTTTCAGATGCTTTGCACATTTTTACTAACCTGCCTCTCTTCCCATTCTTTCTGTGCTCCATCATACAACTTTCCCTTTCTCATGCCATGCAATTTTGTGTAGCAATTACTGACCTCGCTGTCTGACAAATGACTATCCATTGTTCCAGTCCAAACAAACAAAAAAACAAGAACATAAAATTAATAACAAGAATAATAAAAATATCTAATTTTTTAAAACATTTTACAATATATCAGGACTTGCTTTAAGGCCTTTATATCTAAAATTTCATTTAATATTTACAGCAACCATTTTAAGTAATCCATACTGTTAATAAGAGGCTAAATTTCACTGAAAATCCAGAGCTCTCTTTCTTAAACATCTCTGAATATTTTAAAGCCTTGTATGGGCCTCAATGTCTTCACTCATAGATGGGTTTAATGGTTGAATCCATTTCATACTGTAGTTATGAAGATTTTATTAGTTATACATGTGAAGCATTTGGAACAAAAACCAGCATATGGCACTAATATATACATAAGCAATTGTTATTATTCACTACTATTTTCTAATGACTCAAATATCATCACCCCTATGGGTGCTGATATTTGAGTCATTAGGGGATAGCCATGAATAATAACATAATCTGTTATGATTATATTATTATTCATAATCTGTTATGATTACTTCATTAGAATAAGTTTTTCTATATTACTCTGATACCTCTAATAACTCTACTATCATGCAAGCACACTGTATATTTGTATTGTGTTTGTAGCATTTATCTCTGATTATTCTCAAATTTGGTAATTATATTTTATTTTTACAAATATATTTATTGTACATATTTATTTTTATATATCTTCAGTGTCACACAGTCAGCGCTTAATAAATGCGTTTATATATAACTCTCGATTACCTACCTCTTAGTAGTTTAAGGAAGGGAACCAAAGAGCAAGAGTGACTGTTAAGCTGAGAAACATAGTTTTTAAATTGAGTCTCCATCCTGGAGAGGCTGTTTTCTAAGACCTCTCAGCCCCTCCTTCATCAGCCAGAATCTTATTGGGAGACATCTGCTTGGTAGCCAATTTTGATTTTCTGCTCTGTCGTTGGTGTTGCTCTCTGAATTCTAACCAAACATAGCTTTATTCAGCAGCATCATTTCTCTCTAATGCTCACATCTCATCCCTTTAGCAGGAAAAGTGAGAAAATGGCTGACCCTTCCCCGCCGACTCTAAAATGTCTACTGTACATGCAAGGAATGTTCTTTATCAATTCAGTTTTCTTAAAGACTTTTCTTATGAGGAACTTGAGACAAGTTCTCTCAAGGGCAAGACAGAGAAATATGACTATAGTACTTCAAATTATAGTATTAAAATATCCCCAACTCTTAATTCTGAATGTGTCACAGACAACACAATTCTCTCCAACAAATTCGTAAACTAATAGCATACTCCATATAAAGTAGTCCATAAATGGATATGAAGGTACTTTTTAAGTCATTATTTTGTTTTAGATTCTTTAGTCTGGCATCCTGGTATCCAACTATAAGACGAAAGTCATCTTAATCATTTCTCTGTATGCAAATAAAACTACTAAGGGCTCATTCTAGTATGCCAGAGTTCACGAGGTGAGAATATGAATTAATTTACAATGACTCTTAGAGTATAAAATTAAATTAAGTAGGAAGAGCATAAATATTAAATCAGTGAAACACTGTCAGCACCAGGAATTATTGCTATTTTTATTGCTATATGCAAAATGTAGCAAACTTTCTCTCTTGCAAGTGAATCTTAAATATGTGGAATGAAAATTCATTCACTCTCACCTTTATCTGGTGGAAAGTCATAAGAAAGCAGCCTACAAAACATTATTAGCAGCACCGATTGCAACTAACCAAATACTACTTACCGAATTAATCTTTCAAGGGGATCACAAATTTGACCTGCAACTTTCTTTTAATTCAAATGTATTCTGCTAAATCGGCTATTCTGATATCACTTGAATTTAATACACAAATAATATACCTTATTTTGTTTTTGTCTTCTCCTATATGACCTTTCATTTATGGCTGTATTCAAACATTAACAAGAAATTCTTACATCGAGAATGTTTTTTAAATCTTAGCTAATGGATCCTTTCCATCCAAACTATTTACAGCACCGCCATATGCTACCCTGCTTTCTCTCCCTGAACCCACTGCTGGAGTTGCTCCAAAGGCTGTAGCAAGGGAGTTCCCACATAAGAGTGCCCCAAACTCTCCTGAGATGGGGCCAGTTGGGATTACAAAGAAAGAAAGACTAAATACCAGTGTCATAAGTCCAAAGCATGTATTAAGATAACTAACTTATACAGCGAGATGTAGCATCTTCATGATGGATGTTCTACCTAGGTATGTCCATAGTGAAGTGGTTGGGGACAAGAATTTATATGAGGGTTTAAGGAATTTGACTCAGAACCAGTGGGGCCAATCTCCTTCAGTGTTTAGAGCAACAGCTTAGACACCTTTATCAGGGCCTAGATATGTTTAAGCCTCCAGCTTGGGTTCAGCCCTTTGGGTGAAACATGCGGCTGTCTAAGTCACAGAGTGGTCAAAGCATTCTGTGTTTCTGGGTCAGGACATAGAAAGAAAGCAGGGGGTTTTGAGGACATAGCCAAATTCAGAAATCCAAATAAGACACATTTTAATATGTATCTAGTTCTACTTAAATTCTATTATTTTGTTAGTGTTATTATTATTTATACTGGTAAACAATGTTAGATTCCCATAAGGCCTGAAAAATTGCTATTATCTGCCAAGATCAGCTCTACTCCAATATTTGGAGATTTGGATGTACATTCTAGATATTACTATAGAAAATGGATTTGTTTTTTTAATGAGAAAAAAGTAATTTATTATTCAAATAATTTTAATCAAAATAGCAGTGAGATACCATTTCAGCTATAAAATTGGTAAATATTTTTAAATGAAAATATCCAGTGTTATTGAAGTTGTTAAACCTATATTTGCAGTGAGATAATCAGTTGAGACAAAGTTGCTTGTTATGTGAAAGTTGGATTGTTTGCATTTTTGTCTTTTTTCTTTATATATACCTTTTGTTTTCTATAATAAACATGAAGTACTTTATAATAAAATACACACCTTAATCACCCTTCCTTTTAATTTAAAGCAGTATTGCTGCTTTAATTTTCTCTTTTTATGCTTATCTTCTCCATACTAACCCATTCCAACTCCAATTTCTTTCATTTCTTCTTAGAAGGTCTAATTTTCATTCTGAAATTGTACATATAAGGCTTTTCAGGAATTTCTTCATTTTTGCCATGTGCTTATTTAAATTGAGCTTACTTTCTGAATCATTCTATCATAACAGGTTTAAATTTATTATTTATTTTCTATTTTTTTCACTTTGCAAATAAAAATTGTATATATTTATTAGGTACAACATTTGTGAGATACATACACATTGTGGAATGCTAAATAGAACTGATTAACAAATGCATTACCTCATATACTTTTCTTTGTGGTGAAGACACAAAATCTACTATCTTAGAAATTGTTGTGAATATAATATATTGTTATAAAGTTCATTTCTTAGCCATTGTGATCAGACAGAAATCACATAGGTTAGAATTAATGAAACACAAGCATATATGGAGAGATAATATTGACTAATAATATTCAGCATTTTACTAAAATAGAGGTATAAATAAAGCATGTTTTTGTTGAAGTTATACACATTATTAGCCTGTGTATTGGATTCTTGGAAACCGGACTTTATTACTCAAAAATAGTTTAACCTAATAAAAACTAAGAATGCAAATTTGCTTGGTACCATCATTATGTCTTTGGATTAATACAAATGTTTGTAAATTTTTTTATAGAGAGAGCTTCATTTAGTATTAAAAAGTGCTAGATTTCTGACCCCTTTCTAAAACTGTTGCTTTTAGTAATTACATAGGAATATGTCTGCCATTTCACTATCACGTAAGCTTTTACATCAACTTTTGTGTAAACTATATACCAAGTCCTACAATGATCATAAATGGTTAACTTTCTTATTCTCATTTACATCATTCTTAGTAATAAATATTTTTTAAAAAATATATGTGAATGCTTAGTTGTATCTTTTAAATGGGATGACTGAAAAAACTGTGTGCTTGAAAGTATCTAAACTTCAACAGTCAGGTACAATGAAAAGGATACATGGATCTTTATTGCTCAAACTAATGCGTAAAGTACAGCAAAGATGAAAAGATATAAATGATGATACAGAACAGATCTAAATAAGCAAAGTCAAAACTGTACAACTTCTATTAGTAATTTCATAAGTCCCTGTGTATCTGGGAGATTTCCCGAAAAGTTAGTTATTAGAGCAGTGGTTGGTTAGAAAATACATGCTGTGTAAGCGTTGAATGATGATAATGCATGCAAGAAAATTAAAGAGATCATTGTATAGCATTTCACATGAAGAAGGTTGAGAAAATGTACTCCTTATCATTTATTTTCTTAATAGAAAGATAATAAAGTTCCTATATTTTGATTACAAAAATATCATTAATATATTTCTAATGAAATATAAATTGTATAGAAATTCAAGTGATTAAAAGCAGTGTACATTAAGAAACATGAGAAAATAGCAATGATATATGCAACTTAATAATTGATAGATGCAACTCAATAATATGCACTTTAAATATATAAATTTAAATATAAAATATTAAAAGATTTAATACCTGGGTTGATAGTCTGAAAATGCATTTATTTATATTTAGACATGTACAAAGAATTATGTTAGGAATTATATTTATTACGTATCTTATACATTATAAACAGGGTAATTGTTGTGGTGTTCAAGGTTAAAAAAATAAGCCAAAAAGGAACTATTGAAAATGAGGAATGAAAAGATAATGTAAGAAGAATTGGGCTGAGATAATAGTTTCCTTAACTCTTGATTGTGGTTTGAAGATAAGGAGCAGACTGCCTTGCAGAGCATCTTTAAAAGAAAAAAAAAATCCCTTACAATTGGCATACCTTTTCAGAGCTGCTGTACAATCAATTGAAGAGGGGTCTGATTCAACACATTTAGGCAAAGAAAGAAAATTGGAAACTTTTATAACTCTATTTCACCATTTACCTTTCAAAATCTAGGGAGTAGGAGCCTTAGCTCTATTTTATTTTTCTTTTTCTTGAAAAAGGAGGTTGAATCAGTTCCCTCTTCAATTGATTACACTGGGCAATAGTTAAAGCAATCTAAAATCTGATATGTGGAAGCTCTTCATAGGCTCAGAAAACTAACTTTAAGTGACAGTTGATTTCACCAAGCTTTCTTTTAAAATTGTCACCCACTGACAAAGGAAAGAAGATCAGTTTTTAATTTTGAAAAACTGGTTATATATTTGTAAAATTATGCTTTGAAAGAAATTAATATCCTATGTTTTATAGGAAAAAACAGTGATTTATTTACACATTTGCTTATTTATTTTATATAGGTCTAAGTTTATAATGTTCTTCATTATAGAAAAGTTATAGAAATAGAGAAAAAAGGAAGAAGTGGGTATAAAATATAATCCATCTGAAACAGCTTTTATGTGGCTAGTCTGGCACAAGGATCACATAAAAAATCTGACATTTAAAAAATAGTATATTTCTGTAATGTAAAATGAATTTGTCTTTATTTAAGACTTCTAAAAATGCACCGTGTAATTCCCTTGACAACATAAGCAGAGCTTATAATTCCCGCCCCGGCTCCTACCTCATTTCTTTCTCATAACACCTCACATCCACAATAGATGTTGCAGAGTTTTTAAGGCCAACTCAAGCATTCTAAAATTTTCTGCAGGTGCCAACTCAGGGCTGGCACTTTCTTGTATTTCCCTCTTTCTCTCTGACTTGTAAGATTGCTTCCACCAATGACTGTATGCCCCATTGAAGATCAACGTGGTCTGAAACCTCTCAATCCTTCTGCTTACTCCAGTTACCCTGATTATATACTACAAAGACCCAGGAATTTAGTAAAAACCAGGTTTTCAATAACAGACTGAGGAAGAGCTTTTGTGCACATTCCTATATTAATATCTTTCTTTCCACAAGCTCCCACACTCAGAAACATATATGTATACCCTAAATATATTATAAATTAGCAAATATAACTGATCAAGTACAGTGTAGTGATTCATATAAACCTTAACGTTGACCAAAATACATACGTCACTGCTAATACTGTTTTACTGACCTACATTAGAGACATATCTTTGGTGAATTCTATTGCTTTTATCTCTAGACTTATTTATTTGTGAAGTTGAATTTGTTGAAAAAAATACACCATTAGTTGCTGCTGGAACATTTCCTTATTTAATATACCATTGTATATGTGTAGTACCATTGTATAAGATATATATGCAAACCTTATAGAACTGCTCTGTAATGTCATATAATAATATATATTTATATATTTTACTATTTGTATAAGAACAAGATGTTACTGCGGCTGAGAACATTAGGCAATACTTTCATTTCTCAAAGCAAAGTCCCAGACCACTTCTGCAGCATTTACACAAAAGCAAGCCAAAATGTGTTCTGCCAGTACTAGCCCATCATTTACCTCCTTAAGAGAGAGCTGATGTGCCATGAATTCTGCATTTCTCACCCCAAAACCAGAAGGGAGGGATTATTAACGGCTCATCTGATCACATGAGGAGAGATTGAAAACAAATACTCCAAGAGCTTAGCTTCAAACCTTTACTCTGGAGGGATATGCAGAGTAGCCTGATTCATGCTGGAAGAGTCTAAATGAAAGAGGTTATGGCTGGTCAGTTCCAACAGCAGAATGGGAAGTGACTACTTTTGGAATGGCCAGAACAGGCAGAGTTTCATGGCCAAAGGATGTGTAAAGCTCTCTAGGCCAGTTCTGGGCCTCACGGAAGGAAGCTGGACTGCATTACTTTTTTTTTTCCACTTTTTTTTTTGTATTATACTTTAAGTTCTAGGGTACATGTGCACAACGTGCAGGTTTGTTACATATGTACACTTTCAGGGCAGCCTTTTAGATATTGTCCCTCTCAAAGTAATACAGTCACAATAAACATGCACACATATGTTTATTGCGACTGCATTACTTTGAGAGGGACAATATCTAAAAGGCTCCCCTGAAAGTTTAGAAGATCTTAACAGAGATACTGGGATCAGAAATTAAGGCTAAGAGGGACATCTTTAAATCCCAGGGGTTTTCACTTGTTCTTGAAGTTCAAGGAATAAGGATCTCCTAAGAACCCACTTAAATATCCATGAAAGACAGAATCTGTGTGTGCAGTAAACTCCCCATAATGCATAATATGACCAGATTAAATCCATATTACTAACGTAAACTCTTACTTTTATTTTCCTTTCTGAATGTTTTCTCTTTCAAAATTATGGTTGCCTGAAACAGGATCTAGAAAGTTTAAGGAGTCAATGAATGAAAATGGGAGTAGAAACTGACCACGTGCTACTTCTCCAGTGTAAGTTTCTCAGCTAAATTAAGCTCCTTCAAATTAGAAGGAGGAGAAAAATAAACTACATTAAATATGAAATTTTGGAACTTTGATATTATACTGGCTTGAATTTTTTATATGTGCAAAAAATAGTCTTTTATTATCTGAAAATGACTAAAACAACTCTGAAATGTTTCTAAGATTTTATTTCACAGTAGCAAAATTTAGCCCAAGGAATACGTTTAATGAAGTATTAGTTACTGAGAAATAATAAAATTGCTTTTTGCTTCCATCCTTCAGTGCAATACATTCAATAAAGTGTTACACATAATTAAAAACTTTTTTTTTTTTTTTTGAGACGGAGTCTCACTCTGTTGCCTAGGCTGGACTGCAGCGGCGCAATCTCAGCTCACTGCAACCTCCGCCTCCCAGGTTTAAGCGATTCTCCTGCCTCAGCCTCCGAAGTAGCTGGGATTACAGGCACACACCACCACGCCCGGCTAATTTTTGTATTTTTAGCAGAGACAGGGTTTCACCATGTTGGTCAGGCTGGTCTTGAACTCCTGACCTCGTGATCTGCCTGCCTCGGCCTCCCAAAGTGCTGGGATTACAGGCGTGAGCCACTGTGCCTGGCCAAAAACTTTTAAAAATACAATAAAAATATTGTTTCTTACATTTTCTACATAAAAAATGATGCAAACATTTTATTATGTAAGCTGAATGTTAAAATAAAGCCTAATAAAAAGGAAAACACATTGGTATTAGATCAAGAGAAAACAGAATTGGCTCTAAATCCTAGTTCTAAAATTATGCAATTTTCCAAGGAATATGGCTGCTTACCTAGTATCGAAAGAGTTTAGTTATAGAAATTAATGTTAGCTAGTCAAATAATCTAGATGAGAAATTCAATTTATTGAATTAAATGACATTTTATTTAAATGTTTCTATTACAAATAGACTTCTGTAATAAAAAATACCTCTCCAAATAAAAAAAGTTTTATTACTTTTGATGTCTGTCCAATATTTTACATACAAGGTAGAAATATATTGATAAATCGACATTTTCTTGTTATGTTTGCTACATATTTTAAACTCCCTAAGATTCCTAAGTCTATTTTTAGATGGGTGAAAATGTTATAGAAACTAAGATGTGTTTTATGAGTATTTAACCAGTGCCTCCAGACATATTCATATGCTTTTTAAAAGCAAATATCTATGAGCATTTGAACTACTAATGCATTTAAAGTTAGATTTTAGTGATAGAACTGTATTTATAGACTGCTAAACTAGAAAATTGTGCCTTAATAAGAAGTTTTTAAAAATAACAAAATGATGTGCAGCTCACAATTAAATGGAGAGGAACTTATGCCCCAACTCCTGAGAATAGTGCAGCTGCATAAATTCTTTGGAATTCCTCTGTTCAACAGATTTTTCTGTCATTCCTATTTACTTATTTATTCAATTACCTATTTGTGTCAATATGGACAGACTGATATTTGTTTTGTATTCTAGGTTATAATCCAATACTACTTCATTAATTTTCTTATTCGAGTGTTTCTTGCATTGGTCATTAGGAGTTCTTGCAAGGGGGTTTGATGTCCCTTTGGCATTCTCCTACCATTATGTTTTTCTATTTTTTCTTTGTTTATTTGGGTTTGCTTGCCCATAGCAAATTTCTTTGAAATAGTACAGTACAGAAAGAGAAGAGGGGAGAAGAGTAACTTACAGTGGTGAAAAGTGACAAACACTACCTCAAGTTAGGTTAACTTCAACAGTGATAAGTCATGTTTATACTAGTTACCCTTGATATGATGTGATGAGAATGGTGTTTTACCTATCTGCTCCTCCTCCCCAAAATCCATAACACAAATCTAATCATGATAGCAATCAAACCCTAGTGAAGACATTCCTCAAAATAATTGATCAATAATCCTCAAAACTGTTGAGATCATCAAAAGCAGGAAGTCTGTGAACAATGACTGCAGAGAGGCCAACAGAGATACTAAAACTAAATGTATTAGGGCATCCTGGACAGGATCCTGAAACAGAGAAGTGATGACAAGTAAAAATTAAGGAAAACAGAGTAACTTATGGACTTCAATGAATAATAATAGTGTATCAATATTTGTATTTTAATTGTGACAAATATATCATATTAATAATAAGGGAAACTGGGCTTGCGGTATATAACTCATTTCCAGGACTTTTTATAAATATGAAACTATTCTAAAATAAACAAGGTTATTGAAAAGATAATAATATTAAGATAATTAATTCCCATTAATTCATATAAGATAAAAATATCTAACAAAGTTTAACAAATGGAAGATGAACTTTACAACCAAGTTTAAACTTTGCTTTGCTCTTAATATTTACTTTTAAATATGAACTCAATTTTTCAAACTTTTTCAATCCACAAGTAAAATGATAATTCCAAAGGCAAAATAGCTAGATGAATATAAATAATGCATGCAAATAGTATTTAAATTACAATTAAGCTAGTCATCCAAAATCTGTTGTTGAAAGAAAATTGGAAGAGGGAAACACCCTGCATACATTTAAATGTTTTAAATGGATGCCTTTTTAAAAATGTACCACACACTCCTACATTTTGTATCTTCTTAATTTATCATGGCATGCCGTGTTTGTGGCTATAGAGATGCATCCAAATCTTTAGTGCATAGGATGAGATGGTTTACCCTACTGGTTCCCAATCTGGCTATATGTTGGAATTACATGGAGAACACAGTTGTCCAATTGTATTTGAACCTTTGGAGTTGAGAAACAAGCATTCACATTTTTAAAATGTTTTTCAGGTGATTCTAAATTTGGGCCAGGTTAGAAATGACTGTAGTCCATGAGTAATCCTCATGTGAACAGCAGGATATGCCTCCACATGCAGTTGATCCCCTTCTCTGGTCATGTGTTCTGAGTAACACCCAAGTCCTATCACATATTGAGGAGTGGATGTGAACTTTTATTCCTCTACAGAATGTAAATTTTTCCTCTCTTTTGTGTCATTACTGGCGATTTCCTTATCTGCTGTAGCTCACAACATTTGCTTTTTCTATAATGTCCGTTTATCACAGATATCAGTGCAGTTTTAAAGATACCACTCAAATCTTTTCCCACAGATGCTTCCAGCACTGTCTTCTCCAGACTTTTACCATTTGTTCTTCTGTTTAGTTTAGTTTCTGAGCTAAAATGCTTTTTAAATTTCAACTTTTTTGTTTTGTTTTCTGCTTTCTACTTTCTTGTGTCTTCTGCCTCTTGCCACTTTACTCAAACAATAAAAAGTAGGTTGAAAACACTGATGTTATTATAAGTATCATCTACTAAATAGATAATCTATTTTCTTAGACTGAATTACCCAGCCCATGATAGCATACTGAATTGATGCTGAGTTCTTAAAACCTTCTGCTGCACTCATAGTGGTTATTTCTATGCCACTTATGCCACCAGTTGCTTGGAGATCACGTTTTTCCTCTTCATTGCTGTTATCACTGCTGTTAGTATTATGCTTAATGTTGCAGCCATTTAAGTCAATGCCAGAATATTCCTTAAAAGCTAAGACCTACAATATTGTGTTCCTGGTGTAATGTAACAGAGACTGATCTGGCAGACAGAATATAATGAGATTACTTTGATATTATGGTATCTTCTGAATCTTTGCTAAAAACTATACACGTTGAATAAGATGTTTTTTAGTTAATTGAAAATATAGTAGCAAATTCCTTCTTATATCATAAATCAATTATATGGCAAAACAGATACTTTTCCTGAGGGTTGGAAAGAGTGGTGGTTAGCTCCATTAGACCTGAGAGATCATAATTTTATTAACTTGTGATTTGTACCCAGAATAGTGAAATAATCCAGATGGATTCAAATTTTATATGACATCTTGGCAGTAGATGTTTATCACAACATAAATCCTTCACATAAATTAAGGGAAGGTAAAGATAAATTTGAAGACAAAATTATTACAGGTCATTTATTTTTAAATAGCTAAAGAAATATAGAGTGGCAGAAGTATATAAACATTCCTAACCCTGTATAACAGGGACAACATAAAATTGATTCAAATGCAGACTTCACTTCTTATGTAGTAGCTTCCAGAATATGGCACATTCCTCAGTTTTGTCCTATCATTCGCAATAATAATTACAGAGAAATCACAGTTTTTAAAATGTTCCTGGGTATGTGTGTGTGCATAACAATACATTTTATTTGTCTGCACATAAAAATTAACTTACCAAATATTTTAAAAGTGTTTTGTTAAAACTGATGTAACTTGTCAATGGACCTATGTATAATTCTACATAGCAAACTATACATGCCTACTCTGGAATATATATAGATGTGTAAGGAATACGAGGTCATTAGTTATTCCTAGATTATGGAGTGTAAGAGTTCTATTTGATCAATTTATTCATCTTTGGTTTTGCATTGGGACTATTATATGCTTAATATTTAGTAAATATTTGCAGAAAAATGATTATACAAAGTTTAGGTCATCTCATATTTAGCTCTTTTCACAGTGACTATAGAACTTACAGCATCTTGATTGCATGCATACTAGGGTCCATTGGTGTATTCGTCTGTTTTCACACTGCTGATAAAGAAATACCCGCAACTGGGGAATTTAGGAAAGAAAGAGATTTAATGGATTTACACTTCCACGTGCCTGGGGAGTCCTCACAATCATGGCGGAAGGTCAAAAGCATGTCTCACATGGCAGCAGACAAGAGAAGAGAGTTCGTGCAGGGAAATTCTCCTTTTTAAAACCATCAAATCTAGAGAGACTTATTCACTACCACAAGAACAGCACAGGAAACACCTGCCCCCGTGATTCAATTACCTCCCACCGGGTCCCTCCTACAATAGGTAGGAATTCAAGATGAGATTTGGGTGGAAACAAAGCCAAACCATATCATTCAGCCCCTAGCCCCTTCCAAATCTCATGTCCTCATATTTCAAAACCAATCAAGCCTTCCCAACAGTCCCTCAAAGTCTTAACTCATTTCAGCACTAACTCAAAAGTCCATAGTCCAAAGTCTCATCTGAGACAAGGCAAGTCTCTTCCACCTATGAGCGTGTAAAATCAAAAGTAAGTTAGTTACTTCCTAGATACAATGGGGATACAGGCATTTGGTAAATACAACCATTCCAAATGAGAGAAATTGGCCAAAACCAAGGAGCTACATGCCCCATGCAAGTCCAAAATCCAGCAAGGCAGTCAAATCTTAAAGCTCCAAAATGTTTCCTTTGACTCCATGTCTCACATCCAGGTCACGCTGATGCAAGAGATGGGTTCCTATTCACTGTCTTGGGCAGCTCTGCCCCTGTGGTTTTGCAGGGTACTGCCTCCCCTCCTGACTGCTTTCATGGGCTGGTGTTGAGTGTCTGCGGCTTTTCCAGGTGCACGGTGCAAGCCGTCGGTGGATCTACCATTCCAGGTCCTGGAGGACAGTGGCCCTCTTCTCACAGCTCTGCCTGGTGGTGACAGAGTAGGGAATCTGTTTGGGGTCTCCAACCCCACATTTCCCTTCTGCACTGCCCTAGCAGAATTGCTCCATGAGAGTCCCACCTGCAGCAAACATCTGCCTGGGCATCAGGTGTTTCCATACATCCTCTGAAATCCAGGAGGAGGTTCCCAAGCGTCGGTTTTTTTTTTTTTTTTTTTTTTTTTTTTTGAGACTGAGTTTCGCTCTCGTTGCTCAGGCTGGAAGTGCAATGGCATGTCCTCAGCTCACCGCAATTTCCGGCTCCCGGGTTCAAGTGATTCTCCTGCCTCAGCCTCCCGAGTAGCTGGTATTACAGGCATGCACCACCACATCTGTCTAATTTTTGTATTTTTAATAGAGACGGGGATTCTCCATGTTGATCAGGCTGGTCTCAAACTCCCAACCTCAGGTGATTCGCCTGCCTCAGCCTCCCAAAGTGCTGGGATAACAGGCATGAGCCACTGCGCCTGGCCCCAAATCTCAATTCTTGACGTTTGTGGACTCGCAGGCTCAACGTCACTTGGAAGCTGCCAAGGCTTGGGGCTGGCACACTCTGAAGCCACAGCCCGAGCTCTCCATTGGCCCCTTTCAGCCACGGCTAGTGCGGCTAGGATGCAGGGCACCAAGTCTTTAGACTGCGCACAGCAGAGAGACCCTGGGCCCGGCCCACAAAACCACATTTTCTTCCTAAACCTCCAAGCCTGTGATGGGAGGGGCTGCCACAAACGTCTCTGTCATACTCTGGAGTCATTTTCCCCATTGTCTCGGTGATTAACATTCGGCTCCTCGTTACTTAAGCAAATTTATGCAGCCAGCTTGAATTTCTCCTCAGAAAATGGGATTTTCTTTTCATGCCTTTAGCAGCACACAAGTCACCCCTCGAATGCTCTGCTGCTTAGAAATTTCTTCCGCAAGATACCCTAAACTATCTCTCTCAAGTTCAAAGTTCCACAAATCACTAGGACAGGGGCAAAATGCTGCCAGTCTCCTTGCTAAAACATAACAAGAGTCACCTTTGCTCCGGGTCCCAACAAGTTTCTCATCTGCATCTGAGACCACCTCGGCCTGGATTTTGTTGTCCATATCGTTAGCAGCATTTTGGTCAAAGCCATTCAACAAGTCTCTAGGAAGTTTCAAAATTTCCCACATTTTCCCATCTTCTTCTGAGCCCTCCAAACTGTTCCAACCTCTGCTTGTTACCCAGTTCCAAAGTCACTTCCACATTTTCAGGTATCTTTTCATCAGTGCCCTACTCTGCTGGTACCAATTTACTGTATTAGTCTGTTTTCACACTGCTGATAAAGACATACTGGAGACTGGGGAATTTACAAAAGAAAGAAGTTTAATGGACTTACAGTTCCACGTGGGTGGGGAGGCCTCACAATCATGGCAGAAGGTCAAAGGTATGTCTCACATGGTGACAGACAAGAAAAGAGAGCTTGTGCAGGGAAATTCCCCTTTTTAAAACCATCGGATCTCATGAGACTTATTCACTATCATGAGAACAGCACAGGAAAGACCTGCCCCCATGATTCAATTACCTCCCACCGGGCCCCTCCCACAACACATGGGAATTCAAGACAAGATTTGGGTGGGGACACAGCCAAGCCATATCAACTGGATCAGAGGAATATATTTTTAAAATCAAAAGTTATCTTAAGCAGCATCTCATCAATACCCTGAATTTATTGGTAAGGAATATCTAAGATGTTAAATGATTCCCATGTTCATGTATTCAGAATAACTGAGATCACAAACAACTCTGTTCTCAATTGCTCTTGAGTAAGCACTTTTTACATTTATTCTGTTCTGATAATGTCTTTGCTACTGTCCATTTTCACACATCTCTGACCATCAAAAATTCATTCAAGCAGAAGATTAGTATTTACTTGTAGCAAGCATGAAAGTTATCTTTATAAAAATATTTTCTGTCCCCAAAGGAAGTTATTAAGTTATCTTATTGTTTCCATTCAAGGCTAAGTAACTCAAATGTTATCAAGCATTTTTTTTCTCAGACGGTAATTTCTGGTTCTTCAATAGTTGTCAGTGTTTCTTTCTCTAAGAGAATTTTCTCTTAATGGACTCTCTGTCACTTACATACCTTAATTTTTCATCGCAGAAGCACATCTAATTATCAAACAGAAGCTTTTGAATAGATTACAATAGGAAACTAAAAACGCTGAAGTCACCAGCCATTATTTTTTTATTATTATAACCTTTGTGAATATTGTTAGTCAGTATATTATGTATCACCTTGATATTCTCAGGATGTTTGATAATCATCATGATCTAACTGTCTTCAGCTAATATGCAGAATATATAATTGCTAATGAAGGAATATAATAAGCATTCATGATCTGTCTTTGCCTCTTATTTCTTGAATAACACATGTTCTATTTAAGCTAGACTCTTCTCATATACACTAGCTGGAAAAACCCATGGGATGATGTATTAATGCATTTTCATACTGCTATAAATAAATACCTGAGACTGGGTAATTTATAAGGAGAAAGAGGTTTAATAGACTCACAGTTCCACATGTCTGGTGAGGCCTCACAATCATGGTGGAAGGAAAAGGAGGAGCAAATGCATGTCTTACATGGCAGCAGGCAAGACAGCATGTGGAGGAGAACTGCCCTTTATAAAACCATTAGATCTCATATTCACTATCATGAGAACAGCATGGGAAAAACCCACCATGTGACTCGATTACCTCTTACCAGGTCCCTCCCATGACATGTGGAGATTGTGGGAACTATAATTCAAGATGAGATTTGGGTTGGGGACACAGCCAAACCATATCATTCAGCCCCGGCCCCTTCCAAATCTCATATCCTCACATTTCAAAACCAATCATGCCTTCCCAAAAATCCCCCAAAGTGAATTCATTTCAGCATTAACTCAAAAGTCCACAGTCCAAAATCTCTTCTGAGACGAGGCAAGTCCCTTCTGCTTATGAGCCTGTAAAATCAAAAGCAAGTTTGTTACTTCCTAGATACAATGGGGTTACAGGCATTGGGTAAATACACCCATTGGAAATGGGAGAAATTGGCCAAAACCAGTGAACTGCAGGCCCCATGCAAATCCAAAATCCAGCTGGGCAGTCAAATCTTAAAGCTCCAAAATGATCTCCTTTGACTTCATGTCTCACATCCAGGTCACGCTGATGCAAGAGATGGGTTCCCATGGTCTTGGGCAGCTCCACCCCTGTGGTTTTGTAGGGCACAGCCTCCCTCCTGGCTGCTTTCATGGGCTGGCATTAAGTGGTTGCAGCTTTTCCAGGTGCATGGTGCAAGCTGTTGATGAATCTACCATTCTAGGGCTGGGGTCTGGAGGACAGTGGTCCTCTTCTCACAGCTTCACTAGGCAGTACCCCCATGGGGACTCTGTGTAGGGGCTCCCACCACACATTTCCCTTCTGCTGTGTCCTAGCAGAGTTTTCCCATGAGGGCTCTGCCCTTGCATCACACCTCTCCTGGACATTCAGCAGTTTCCATACATCCTCTGAAATCTAGGGGGAGGTTTCCAAACCTCAATTCTTGATATCTGTGCACCCACGGGCCCAACACCACGTCTAAGCCACCAAGGCTTGGGGCTTGCACCTTCTGAAGCAATGGCCTGAGCTGTATATTGGCCTCTTTTAGCCATGGCTGGGACACAGGGCACCAAGTCCCAAGACTGAACGAACCAGCAAGACCCTGGGCCTGGCCCAGCCCATGAAACTGTTTTTTCCTCCTACGCTTCTGGGCCTGTGATGGGAGGGGCTGCCTTGAAGACCCTGACACGCCCTGAAGACATTTTCCCCCATTGTCTTGGTGATTAACATTTGGCTGTTTGTTACTTATGCAAATTTCTGCAGCAGACTTGAATTTCTCCTCAGGAAATTGGTTCTTCTTTTCTATCACATTGTCAGGCTGCAAATTTTTCAAACTTTTATGCTCTGCTTCCCTTTTAAACGTAAGTTCCAATTTCCAAACTGTATGTTTGTGAATGAATAAAACTGAATGCTTTTAAGAGCACTCAAGTCACACCTTGAATGCTTTGCTGCTTAGAAATTTCTTCCACCAGATGCCCTAAATCATCTCTCTCAAGTTCAAATTTCCACAGATCTCTAGGGCAGGGGCACAATGCCGCCATTCTCTTTTCTAAAGCATAGCAAGAATTGCCTTTGCTCCAGTTCCTAATAAGTTTCTCATCTCCATGTGAGATGACCTCAGCCTGGACTTTTTAGTCAAAACCATTCATTAAGTCTCTGGGAAACTCTAAAGTTTCCCATATCTTCCTATCTTCTTTTGAGCCCTCCAAACTGTTCCAATCTCTGCCTATTATGCAGTTCCAGAGTCACTTCCACATGTTTGATTATCTTAATAGCAGTATCCCACTCTACTGGTAGCAATTTACTGTATTAGTTCATTTTCATACTGCTATGAGGAAATACCTGCTGCTGGCTAATTTATAAAGAAAAAGAGGTTTAATGGACTCACAGTTCCACATGGCTGGGGAGGAATCACAACCATGGCAGAAAGGAAGGAGGCACAAAGGTGTGTCTTACATGGTGGCAGGCAAGAAAGCATGTGCAGGGGAACTGCCCTTTATAAAACCATCAGATCTCATAAGACTTATTCACTATCATAAGAACAGCACAGGAAAAACCCATTCCCATAATTCAGTTACCTCCCACTATGTCCCTCCCATGACATATGGGGATTGTGTGAGTGACAATTCAAGATGAGATTTGGGTTGGGACATAGCTAAACCATATCAGATGAGAATTGGCACATAATTTCCATATATGCAATTTTTTTTTACATTTGTGCACCTGTCTAGCATCAGAACTCACATTAAGATAACATTTTTTTTTCAGCAGGTGAGACTTGCATTTTTTTCTTGTTTTCTTCTATTCTAACATTACTTCAGTTGGTCATTTGCTACTCTTCATAATGAGAAGTAGAATTTTAATCTATGAAACATTTTAAACCATAAATTTCAGTTGGAAAATGTCTAAATATAAAATTAAACAGCAAATACATTAAATATAGGCACTTAAAAAGTAGAAGAAAGCTTTTGCTTACACTGTGAAGCATAGCTGGTAGCAGCAATAATATGTTTGATATTTATCCACCATTATTTATGCTACATCAAGCCTTCTTTAATGCTGATGGACTAGAATAAATCCTTTTCTGGACAGTATTACCACTTAGGGTTTATATAAAAGGAAAAGTATCTATCTATAAGTCTGGAGGTGTTAAGGTTTTATCAACCACTAGTTAGACATCAGTGCTTATTTGTTCATGGCTTTTCAGCATGCTCTAACTTCACATAACATGTGGACTACTCACAAAAATAAAATGAGCAATCTTCATTTAATAAAGCTTGTTTAAAGTCAAGAAATTGCCACTGATAATTTCTGTCGTATTGAATCCCTATGATCATCAGTTTCTCTTCTGTAATGTGAGAACTTTGGAATTTTGATCTCCAAGACTTATTTTTATAGTATTAGGGAGTTGTTTGTGCTTGTCTTTCACAGTCTTTGAGAACTAGACATCATGCATCTTCATCTTTTTCTTTAATCTTTTCATTGTCTCTTTTTCTAAGTCTTACTCATACACAGAAGAGATAATACATTTCCAGCAATTTCTGGTATTTCTATCAAAGACATTTTATATTAACCTAACGTTAGATGATGGGTAAGCTGATTGAATGTATCCAGTGATGCCAAAGGTATTGTGTACCTTTAGAACATTGGCTACCCATCTCTGTTTTCCCAGCAAGTTGTCCTAAAGCTTTATATTGTGAGGGAATGAGAAGTAACAGATCATTAAGGAAACAGTACATACAACTGTAAAGCAAAATAGCTGATTTCAACAGTACCTAAAATACTTTTTTTCTAAGTAATTTTCTAGAAAGAAAGACTCTTTCTTGTTCCACTGACACATGTATATGCCCAGTGAGTAACTGTGAATAGTATAAATGATACAGAGGTGGTAGGTATGTCTAAGGGTACATAAGTGTGTGAATGTGTATGTGTGTATGCGTTTGTTTAAGGGTGTGTGTTGACTTGCACAGAGGGAACATTGCTCTGTGGGTCTACAGAATTCAAAATAAAAACCAGGGAAATTCCCATTTATAATCAGAGATAGATAAATTCAATGACATTTTGTGTTGGCTACCCTTGGTAATTGAAATGCATCAGTGTTCCCTTTCTACCATGAGACAGAGGGGAAAAGTTGGTTCCAGAATTTATGCAACAGTTTTGGAAAAGTTTCACAATTAATTATAGAGATTTAGTTTGCTATCTTGGAAATACTATGGGGGATTGTCAAAAATTTGCAAAGCATATGGATGAGGGGTGTAACATGAAGATACACATCACATTTACTGTGTGGAGAATGGCAGACAGTCCAATACATACTGAGAGACATCCAGCTGGGAGTAATTTCCCACCTAAATGAACACGAAAATATTCAAATACAGAAAAATATTCCAAGGCAAATTAATGTGAAGATCCTTATAATCTAAACATAACAGATTACAACTTTTACAACTATCCACTTACGATACCCTGCAAAGAAAGAGATTTTACAGTGATCTTACATTCACCTCTCATTTGACATATCTGAATTATTTGCTTTTTCAAATGAGAAAGTAAAGAAAAATCACAAATGTAAATGTTTCTCAATTTGGCATGGTGACAACATCTATTGCTCTATTTCCAAAGATAAAAGACACAAACTAGGATAATATAGTTGGGTATATAACTTGTACCCAAACATGATAGATTATCATTAACCTGGGGGAGCTCTGATTTTGTTCTGTTTTGTATATCACCTTTATCAGTAATTAGAATCCAGACACTGTAAAATCTAAAAAATTAGAAGTGCGTAGCAACTTTTAAAATTCTATTAAAGAGAGAGGCACAGTTAATGTTGCATGACAGAAAACAGAAATGTTTAATAGACCTATATGTGATTTCTTTGAAAAGACACACAGACAGATACACGCACACAATTGTTTATGTTTTGAATATACTATACTTGCATTGACTGTACCAAATATGAAAAAAATAAGAGTTTTAGTTGATTAAATGTCAATATGTCAATAAAATGTGAAGATTTGTAGGGAGGAAAAGAGCTCTGTATGAAAGAGAGTAGAAAACTTGATCATACTTCTGAGTAAAATTTATATGGGTGAAGATTTTTGGCTAAATATTAGAAAACAAAATTAAGTAGTGGATCTTACTCAGCAATGTGTGAAGTTACCTATTATTCTGTCTATCACTAGAAAAGCAATTTGTGTACTGAGTGGTGGTTGGGCTAGATGGCTTCTGAGTTTTGTTCCTTCTAAGATTCTATTATGATTTTATATAATAATTCATTATTAGAATCTGAGTCGTTATTGTATTACTTGGGATTTCTAAGTAGAAATGTTGGTCTGATAATTATTAATATGATAGGTGAATTTAAAACAGAAAGAATATAGTATATTTTATCCATTTAAGTTTCTTTCAATACTTGTACATTGAAAATCTATTAGTACCCGGAGCGGTGCTTGATATTGAAAATGTGAAGGTGAATGAGGCCAGCTCTGCCCTAGTGGAGCTTACAACGTAATGGGGGACACAGACACATAATCTGATCATTTATTTGCTACATTATATGATAAGTGCAATGAGATGTCACGTAAAAATAAAAAAGAGTAGTTGGTATTGAATTTATTCTTAAGAATAATAAACAAATTATATTTATTTATTCTTTGAAAATCCTCTCAGAAAAAAATTCCAAGAGTGAGTTTAAAGTGAAAATAAAAGTCTAACTATATTTATAAATATAGGTTTATCTCTTCTGAACAATTTGGTTGACTTTTAAAATTGTTTGAAGAGAAAAGAAATTTCCTTTATTTATGGCACTCAAGAAAATAATTTCCTGCTGTTCTATTGTAAGTAATTTGTGTGTTTATGTATGTGTAGTTGATAGCCAATTTGTATTGTGTTAAATAAAGATGACTATTATTTCTATAACTGGACACATCAGAAGAATATTCTGAATCTAATTGATATAAAATGCTAATATTCTGTACACTTATTAAATCTTCAAAATATGCTTATAGTTATTATGACTAACTCACAGTGGTCATTTTATATCAATATCAATAATGTTTTATGTAAATCTTACATCAGTAATATCTGAGACCAGAAACCTGGGCATCACCCTTTTCTCTCTCCACTCTCATATCCTACATCCAGTTCATCACAGGCTCATTCCAAATATACCTCCAAAATATAAATCAATTATATTCTTTTTTTCCTATCACCCACTGTCCTTTTCCTGAGGCAAACATTATCTCTCTCCTACATTACTTTAATATTACTAATATGTAAATGGTTGTGTTTTTTACTCTTCCAAATTTCTTCCACTGTAAAAGGAATTATCTTTCAACAACAACAACAAATGTCATTATATTACTTCACTGCTTAAAAAACTTTCACAGGCCCACATTATTTTTAGGAAAATATCTAAAGCACCTATCATGGTTACAAGGCGTGGTATGGTTAGCCCTCTGCTTACCACTTCTCCATGCTCCTTCCTATTATGAACTTTTTAAGTTAGGAATTCTCCATATTTTGGTTTTTTTTTTTTTTTTTTTTGAGACGGAGTTTTGCTCTGTCACCAGGCTGGAGTGCACCAGGCGCAATCTTGGCTCACTGCAACCTCCGTCTCCCGGGTTCAAGCGAATCCCCTGCCTCAGCCTCCCAAGTAGCTGAGACTACAGGTGCATGCCACCATGCCAAGCTAATTTTTTGTATTTTAGTAGAGACGGGGTTTCACCATGTTGGCCAGGATGGTCTTGATCTCCTGACCTTGTGAACCGCCCACCTCGGCCTCCCAAAGTGCTGGGATTACAGGCGTGAAACACCACGCCCAGCCAGGAATTCGCCATGTTTCTAACAGCCCATTATATATTATCTTCCTTCTAACAAAAACGTGAAAGCATTCTTATCACCTATTTAACACCTGCTCATCTTTCAGATTGGAGCTCAGATGTTACCTTCGGTGTCCAGCCATAATACCTTAATTCTGTACTATCTTTATTTTAACACCTATCACCCTGTGTTTTTACCTTGTCTTAACTCTTCTATATCAATCATTACAGTATAAACTCAATGAGGGAAGATATTTTATAATCAGTGGCCAGCACAGTGTTCTACACATGGAAGGTACTATGTATGTTTACTGAAAGAAAGGAACAAAGAAAGGGAAAACTCATTTTAAATGTAATTTTGGATAAAATAGTCTTAATAAGTCACATTTTCATGGCCTTTTCACTTCAAATCCAGCTTGGCTTCTCAGAATTCTAAGATTACTTAGTTATATCTCCTTTATAGCTTATTTTAATAAATACAAGTCAAAGATTGACAAAATATGTCTGATGTTATAGAGATCTGTGTATCAGCTTAGAATTAGAGTTTCTGGATCAAATTAGTCCTGGTATTTTTATTTTATTTTTAGGATGTATACATAAATATATACACATACACATATCCATTAGCTTTTCAGCTAGATCTGCTGGAAAGTAAAGGCAAACTGAATGTCTATATTTTCTGGTTAAGCGTGCGTTTCTTCCTTTCATTCTGTCTTCCCAAAATGGTTGAATTTCAATCCTGAGATTACTAAATATGATTAAACTAATATGTGGTCTTGTGATCTATGTAAAAGAGGCTTGCACTTCATCTGACTATTGTAAGACTTTAAGCCATGTAAATTATTTCCAGATATGGTAAGATACTACTGTAATTTCTGCTGTCCCTTGAAAATTGAGATCTGAATATTTAGGGAGTGCGGGATTCTCATTCTTCTATGTGTCTTTAAGCACAACATGGTAGTAACAAGTTACTCCACAGGAAATGCAGAAATGATAACTTCGGTTTCCTTAATTTTTTTTGTTTTAAACCTGTCAAATATTAGTCATTTAAACCTCTATGTTTTATGTTGTAAATATGAAATATGTACATTTGAATCGATAAATCCTGCAGAATAGCAAAGATCTTGGATATAGATACTTCTCAGTAAGTGATAGGACCCAACTAGTTTTTTTTTTAAGGATATACACTCTCTTTTCCCAAAACATCTTAAGTAATATTATCCTATATTAGAAATGTTGTTAGAGTTATTTATTTCCACTAATCTTGACCTGAAAGCAGAGAATAAATTGAAGTAAATTTTTTTAAGTCATCATCTCCTCATTTCCTTATCTTGAACCTTTGTTCTCATTTGAAAGGTTCAAATTTCTCTCCCTAGTAGTATTAGCAATAGCTTGACTTAGGTCATCTTTATTTTTATTTCTGCTTCAAAATGTAACATTCTTTTCTTTATTTCTATTAATTATTGATGTCAATAACAATAAATGTGTTCTCTTTTTCTACAGATTGGAGTTTGCTAAACTTAATACCACTTTGTGATGGTGCAGTGAGTTGTGGTATGTATGATAGGGCAAATATGGTCCTTCTTTTTTAAAGAAGTATATGGATATATCAGGGGCCAAGTTGGCTGACTAGAAACAGCTGCAGTAGGAGCCTCTCACCAAGAACCGAAGTGGCGAGTGAATCCGGCACCGGCAACTGAGATGTCCAGGTCTCTCATTGGGACTGACTAGGTAGTTGGCATGACCCATGGAAAGTGAGGAAATGCAGGATGGTGTGACGGCCCACCTGGGAGCCACACTGGGTACCCTCCCCCAGCCAAGGGAAGCAGTGAGTGATCATGCTACCCTGCCTGGGAAACCATGCTTTTCCCATAGATCTGTGCAACCTGCAGATCAGGAAATCCCCTTTTTGAGCCCACACCAACAGGACCTTGGGTCCCAAGCACAGAGCAGTGCTGATTCTCAGCAGCTACTCAGATGGAGACTGCCCAAGACTACGGAGTTCCCAGAGGGAGGGGTGGCCGCAGTCGTTGCACCTGACTGCTGTCTAAGACAACTGAGCTCCAGGGTGGAGGGACAGCTGCCATTTCTGGAGCTACAGTCTGCTGTTTTTCCTCTGCTGGTGCCAGGGTGACTGGATGATTTGGACCCGAGAGGAATTCCCCAAATCACATCACAGCGGCTGTAGCAGATAATGGCCAGACTGCCTCTTTAGGCCAGGCCCTGACCCATCCCTCCTCACTGTGCAGGGCCTCCCTGCAGGAATTTCAGCAACTCTAGCCAGGGGATTAAGGAGAGAACTCTGAGATCCTTGGGACTGAGCCCCTGATGGGAGAGGCAGCCATGGTCTCTGAGAAGCAGTAAACTTACTTTTTACTTCTGCTGTCTCTGAGGAATCTGGGCAGCCCAGGTGAGTGGCATTCCCCCCAGTCCAGCACATCTCCTCTGCCAAGGAGCAGCCAGAGTGCTTCATTAAGCAAGTACCAGATCTCGTGCATCCTGACAGGGTAAAACCCCACAATAGGGGTTGCCACACCACCTTATACAGGAATATTCCTGCTGGTATAAGGTCGGTGCCCCTCAGGGACAGAGATCCCTGAAGATGGAGCATCATCTTCAGGACAGCAAGGAGACAATCATCCTTGCTGTTTTGCAACCACCACAGGAGACACCTTGAGGTATGGGAAAAACTGAGGCAACTAGGCCTGGAGTAGACCCCCAGCAAACTGCTACAGCCCTGTGGAATAGGGGCCTGACTGTTAAAAACAAAACAAGCAAACAGAAAGCAACAACAACAACAGTAATGATATGGTTTGGTTGTGTCCTCACCCAAATCTCAACTTGAATTGTATCTCCCAGAATTCCCAGGTGTTGTGGCAGGGACCCAGGAGGAGGTAATTGAATCATGGGGGCCAGTCTTTCCCACTCTATTCTCGTGATAGTGAATAACTCTCATGAGATCTGATGGGTTTATGAGGGGTTTCTGCTTTTGCTTCTTCCTCATTTTTCTCTTGTCACCACCATGTAAGAAGTGGCATTTGCCTCCTGCCATGATTCTGAGGCCTCCCCAGCCATGTGGAACTATAAGTCCAATTAAACCTCTTTTTCTTCCCAGTCTCAAATATGTTTTTATCAGCAGTGTGAAAATGAACTAATATGAGTGTCAGCAAAAGAGTCCCCACAAAAACCCCATCCAAAGGCCAGCAGACTCAAAGATCAAAGGTATATAAACTCACAAAGATGAAAAAGAATTGACAAAAAACACTGAAAATTCAAAAAGCCACAGTGCCTTTCTCCTCCAAATGATTGCACCACTTCTCCAGCAGGGGCACGGAACTGGACTGAGGCTGGGATGGATGAATTGACAAACGTAGGATTCAGAAGGTAATAACAAATTTTGCCGAGCTAAAGGAGCATGTTCTAATTCAATGCAAAGAAGCTAAGAATTATGATGAAACATTACGATTGCTGTTAACCAGAATAACCAGTTTAGAGAGGAACATAAATGACCTCATGAAGCTGAAAAACACAACATAATAACTTCACAATGCAACTACATGTATTGATAACTGTATTGACCAAGCAGAGGAAGGAAATTAAGAGCTTGAATACTATCTTGCTGAAATAAGACAGGCAGACAAGATTAGAGAAAAAATAATGAAAAGGAACAAACAAAACCTCTGAGAACTATGGGATTATGTAAAAAGACCACAACTATGACTGACTGAGGTACCTGAAAGAGACAGGGAGAATGGAACCAAATTGGAAAACAGACTTAGGATATCATCCAGAAGAAGTTCCCCAACCTAAGAAGACAGGGCAACATTCAAATTCAGGAAATGGAGAGAACCCCGGTAAGATACTCTATGAGAAGATCTACCCCAAGACACATAATCATCAGATTCTCCAAGATCAAAATGTAAAAAAAAAAAAAAAAAAAAAAGTGTTAACGGTAGCCAGAGATAAAGGCCAGGTCACCCACAAAAGGAAGCCCATTAGATTAACAGTGGGCCTCTCAGCAGATACCCTATATGCCAGAAGAGATTGGGTGCCAATATTCAATATTCTTTAAAGAAAAAATTTCCAACCCAGAATTTCATATCCAATCAAACTAAATTTCATGAGCAAAGGAGAAATAAACTCCATTTCAGACAAGCAAATGTTGACAAAATTTGTCACCACCAGGTCTGCCTTGCCAGAGCTCTTGAAAGAAGCATTAAATTTGGGAAGGAAAAGCTGTTATCAACCACTGCAAAAACACTGAATTACACAGACCAAATGACACTATGAAGCAACTACATCAACAAGTCTGCAAAATAACCATCTAGCATCATGATGACAGGATCAAATTCACACCTAAAAATATTAAACTTAAATGTAAATGGGCTAAATGCCCCAGTTAAAAGACACAGAATGGCAAGCTGGATAAATAGGCAAGACCCATCACTGTGCTGTATTCAAGAGACCCATCTCATGTGCAAAAACACAAAGACTCAAAATAAGGGGATGGAGGAAAATTTACCAAGCAAATAAAAAGCAGAAAAAAGGGTGCTACAATCCTAGTTTCTGACAGAACAGACTTTAAACCAAAAAAGATTAAAAAAGGAAAAGAAGGGCATTACATAATGGTGGAGGGATTAATTCAACAAGAAGAGCTAACTATCCTAAATATATTTGCACCCAATACAGAAGTACCCAGATTCATAAAACATATTTTTATTTACCTACAAAGAGACTAAGACTCCCACACAATAATAGTGGGAAACTTTAACAGCCCACTGTCAATTTCAGAAAGATCATAGAGACAGAAAATTAACAAGGATATTCAGAACTTGAACTCAGCTCTGGATCAAGTGGACCTGATAGGTAACTGCAGAACTCTCCACCCCAAAACAACAGAATATACGTTCTTCCTAACACCACATGGCACTTACTCTAAAGTTGTTTACATATTTGGAAGTAAAACAGTCCTCAGCAAATGCAAAAAGAATTGAAATCATAACAAACAGTTGCTCATACCACAGTTCAATCAAATTAGAACTCAACATTAAGAAATTAACTCAAACCACACAACTACATGAAAACTGAACAATCTGCTTCTAAATGACTCCTGAGTACATAATGAAATTAAGGCAGGAATCAAGAACTTCTTAGAAACCAATGAGAACAAAGAGACAATGTATCAGAATCTCTGGGATGCAGCTAAAGCAGTGTTAAGAGGGAAATTTATAGCACTAAATGCCCACATCAAAAAGCTGGAAAGATCTCAAATCAAAACTGTAACATAACAATTAAAAGAACTAGAGAACCAAGAGCAAACAAACACAAGAGCTATCAGAAAACAATAAATAACCAAGATCAGAGCAGAACTGAAGAAGACAGAAACCTGAAAACCTGCTCAAAAATAATCAATGAATCCAGGAGCTTTTTTGGAAAAATTTTTTTTGGAAAAAATTAATAAAATAGACCACTAGCTAGACTAATGAAGAAAAGAGAGAAGGATCAAACGGACACAATAAAATGATAGAGGGGATATCACCACTGACCCCACAGAAACATAAACAACCATCTGAGAATACTATAAACACATCTATGCAAATAAGCTAGAAAATATAGAAAAAAATAGATAAATTCCTGGACACATACACCCTCCCAACATTAACCAGGAAGAAGCTAAATCCCTGAATAGACCAATAAAAAGTTCTGAAATTGAGGCAATAATAAACAGCCCGCCAAGCAAAAAAAAAAAAAAAAAAAAGCCCATGATCAGACAGATTTACAGCTGAATTCTACCAGAAGTACAAAGAGGAGCTGGTGCCATTTCTTCTCAAACTATTCCAAATAATTGAAAAGGTGGACCTTTTCCCTAACTCATTTTATGAGGCCAGTATCATCACAATACCAAACTCTGGAAGAGATATACCAAAAAAAAGAGAAAACTATTGCATGAGGAACATGTAGTGTTCCTCAATATCCTCAATAAAATACTGGCAAGCTGAATCCAGCAGCAGATCAAAAAGCTTATCCACCAAGATCAAGTTGGCTTCACCCCTGGGATGCAAGACTGGATCAGTGTATGCAAGTCAATAAACATGATTCATCACATAAACAGAACTAAAGACAAAAGCCATATGATTATCTCAGTAGATGCACAAAAGATCTTCAATAAAATTCAACATCCCTTCATGTTAAAAACTCTCAGTAAACAAGGTACTGATGGAACATATCTCAAAATAATAAGAGTCATTTATGACAAACCCACAGCCAATATCATACTGAATGGGCAAAAGCTGGAAGCATTCCCCTTGAAAACTGGCACAAGACAAGGATGCCCTCTCTCACTACTCCTATTTAACCTAGCATTGGAAGTTCTGGCCAGGGCAATCAGACAAGAGAAAGATATATAGGATGTTCAAATAAGAAAAGAGAAGTCAAAATCTCTCTGTGTAGATAACACGATCCTGTATCTAGAAAACCCCATCTTCTCAAACTAAAAGCTCCTTAAGCTGATAAGCAACTTCAGCCAAATCTCAGGATACAAAATCACTGTGTAAAAATCACAAGCATTTCTACACAAACAACAGACAAGCAGAGAGCCAAATCATGAATTAACTCCCATTCACAATTGCTACAAAGAGAATAAAATACCTAGGAATACAGCTAACAAGGGAAGTGAAGGACCTCTTCAAGAACTACAAACCACTGCTCAAGGAAATAAGAGAGGACACAAACAAATGGAAAAACATTCCATCTTCATGGATAGGTAGAATCAATATTGTGAAAATGTCCATACTGCCCAAAGTAATTTATAGATTCAATGCTATTTCCATCAAACTACCATTGACATTCCTCAAAGAACTAGGAGAAACTACTTTAAATTTCATATGGAACCAAAAAGGAGTCTGTATAGCCAAGACAATCCTAAACAAAAAGAACAAAGCTGGAGGCATCATGTTACCCAACTTCAAACTATACTACAAGTCTGCAGTAACCAAAACATTATGGTACTGGTACAAAAACAGACATATAGACCAGGATAAATATATCAGAAATAAGACTGCACATCTGGTCTTCTACAAACCTGACAAAAACAAGCAATGGGGAAGGGATTTCTTATTTAATAAATGGTGCTGGGAAAACTGGCTAGCCATATGCAGAAAACTGAAATTAGACCCCTTCCTTACACCTTATACAAAAATGCACTCAAGAAAGATTAAAGATTTAAAGTAAAACCCAAAACTATAAAAGCCCTAGAACAGAATTTAGGCAATACCATTCAGGACATAGACATGGCAAGATTTCATGATGAAAACGTCAAAAGCAGTTGCAACAAAAGCAAAAATTGACAAATGGGATCTAATTAAACTATAGAGTTTCTGCACAGCAAAAGAAACTATCATCAGATTGAACAGACAACCTACAAAATGGGAGAAAAATTTTGCAATCTATCCGTCTGACAAAGGTCTAATACCCAGAATCTACAAGGAACTTAAGCAATTTTACAAGAAAAATACAAACAACCCCATTAATAACTGGGCAAAAGACACGAAGAGACACTTCTCAAAAGAAGACATTTATGAGGCCAACAAACATATGAAAAAGAGCTCAACATCACTGATCATTACAGAAATTAAAATCAAAACCACAATGAGATACCATCACATACCAGTCAGAGTGGCAATTATTAAATTGTCAAGAAACAACAGATCCTGATGAGGCTATGGAGAAATAGGAATGCTTTCACACTGTTGGTGGGAATGTAAATTAGTTCAACCATTGTGGAAGACAGTGTGGAGATTCTTCAAAACCTAGAGGCAGAAATACCATTTGACTCAGTGATCCCATTACTGGTATATACCAAAAGGAATATAAATCATTCTGTTATAAAGATATATACCCACATATGTTCATTGTGGCACTATTCAAAACAGCAGACATGGAATCAATCCCAGTGCCTATCACTGATGGACTGGATAAAGAAAATGTGGTACATATACACCATGGAGTACTACGCAACCACAAAAAAGAACGAGATCATGTCCTTTGCAGGAACACGGACGGAACTGGAAGGCATTATCCTCAGGAAACTAACACAGGAACAGAAAACTATACACTGCGTGTTCTCACTTACAGTGGGAGCTGAACAATGAGAACGCGTGGACACAGGTGGGGGAACAGCACACACTGGGGCCTGTCAAGGGGGCTGTGGGGAGGGAGAGCATCAGAATAAATAGCTAAAGCATGGGGGCTTAATATCTAGGTGATGGGTTGTCATGTGCAGCAAACCACCACAGCACACGTTTACCTGTGTAACCAAACAGCACATCCTGCACATGTATCCTGGAACTTAAAATAAAAGTCAATAAAATTTAAAAAGTCAATGAAGGCATGGTCAGAAGAATATGAAGCCATGTTTCCTGGGTAAACCACGGTAACTAAGAATTAGCCATTAATGGCAGATTGATAGACAAGGAAATGTTTGAAAAATGCAAGGATTGCTGCCTGTGTCACATTGAAAATGGACCAGCTTAGAACTGAACAGATCCAATGATAATGGTAAACCATAGCTCTGTGTAATTTCAGCTTGAATTTATAATACTTTAGAGATTTTTGAAACATAAAAAGCTGTAGTGCCAAAATCATGTTTTCTGCCAAGGATTGCTTTTAGTATGTGATTAACCTCCCAAACGGTAACCTATTTCCAAAGTCCTCTTAGGAGGTTACACTTTGGAAACAGCAAATAGAGTATAATGGCTGACATTATTTACCTGATGCTACTCCTGCTCCTTGTTTGTCACATAATGGTCTCTCATTTTATCATTTATGTAACTGGTGACCATTAGCTCACAGGTTTACAGTACTTCAATGTAAAATGGAGGGGGAAGGAGCAAGTGAGTAAAACTAATTTACTTATGAAATGGCAACTTGAGGCAATGTATTTCGAAAGAATGACATTCCTTGAACTCATCTTTTCATAAGTTCCATTTTTAAGGCCCTTTAAAAAGAGACCTCTGTGTTCCAGTAAAATTGCTAGAGTGGTAAATGTTCCATCATATATGCTTTCTTCAATCTTCTACTCAAGAACTTCAGAATAAGCATAATAATCACAATAATACATGTCGCTATTAAACTTTTACCACACTTTTTCTTAAGAGCTCGTAGTATACTCTGTGGCCACAGTTAATCTATTCTTAAAAAAAAAATCCCTGTGGAACAGTATATATTTATCGAGATCTATTATGATGGTGTGATTTCTAAAGAAACTGGGAAATCTGAACTTATTTACTGGCTTCTTTGGTTCAGTTATATTAATTAACTGTTAAGTTTGTCAGGCTAAATGATAGGTGCATTGTAAACATTGATAAATGCATTTCTGATCATTTTTTCAAACTTTTTCAAAAGTCAACCATTTTGTGAGACTCATCTTTTCCCCTTCGAGAGTGGTTTTACCACAATTTATAAAAAGAGAAGTATTGGACAAGAAAACTGTATTGATACCTTTTCTGGGAATCATATTGTGTTTGTCAGATTTATCAAAGATGGCAGAAGAGTGAGGGTTATAATAATCAATATTTTTTTAATAAGACACCTGTTCTATTAGAGCATGTGTAAATATGTGCTGACTCTTATGAGTAACTTAAGTCTAAAGAGCTCTGACCTCCTTTGAAAGAGAGTTACATAAACACAAGACAATCATCAGCAACACTAGGAAATTACATATGTGTCAATACAGGGATATATTAAATAGGCTGAGTTGAGGTCACCTGGATGACATTTTGGTGTGATTTTTAATTAGGCTTTCCTGTTTTCTCTGGCATGCCAGATTTCCTCACGGCAGCAGAGCTACTATATTTTATTGAACATTTTCAGTCATATGATGATTCAGTCTTTTCTATCCATATGTAATTGTAATAAACAAATAATGCCTTTGAATTTGCAAAATTTGCTATGTTGTTGCAACGTATTAACTGTTGTGACTGAAGCTTTAAAGAAGTGATATAATTTGCTGCTGTTTCTCTTCTCGTTTTTATTATAGTAGATTCTATGAGGAGGGGTAAGATATAACGGAAAGAGCATTGAAAGTTCTCCTGGTCTCCATAATTCAACTTATTGTCTGTGACACTTTAAGTGACTCAGTCTGATCCTTGGCTTACATATCAAAATGATAATTTATCAAAATGATAATAGAAGCATGTCCCTCGATTCTCATAATTAGTGATAGAATTCACATATCATAATGCATACTAAAATAATTTTATAAAGGAATAAAGCCAGTATAAACATTCATAAAAGGTTTTTATGTAAACATACATTTCATTTCCCTGAGATCAGTGCTCAAAGGGGCTAGGTCACATGGTGGTTTCATGTGTACTTTTTAAAGAAACTGCCAAACATTTTTTGAGAGCAGCTGTACCGTTTTTACAATGCTACCCACCAGCAATGTATGAGTGGTTGACTTTCTCTGTATCCTTGCCAGGATTTTATGTTGTCACTAGTATTTATTTTAGTCATTCTTATAGACATATAGTGATATCTCATTGAGGTTTTAATTTATATTTTATTAATGGATAATTTTAATTATCTTTTAATGTACTTATTCGGTATCTGTGTATCTTCCGGTAAAATGTTTGCTCATGTCATTTGCATATTCCTAATTGGATTTTTCATACTGTTGAGGTTTGAGAGTTTTAAAAAATTCTATATACAAGTACTCTATCAGATATAAATTTGCAAATATTTTATTTCAATATATCATTTGTAATTATATCAACAGCTTGTTTCATGGAAACAGTCTTTTTAATTTTGAAGAAATCCAATTTATCAATTTTTTTTTCTTTTATGGAGTATATGTTGGTGTCAAATCTCAGAACTCTTTTCCTAGTCCCAGTTACCAAAGATTTTCTCATTTTTTTCTAGAGGTTTTATAACTTTATGTTTACATTTAAGCCCACAATCCTCTTTGAATTAGTTTCTGTATAAGTTGTGACACTTTTGTTAAGGTTAAATGTCCAATTTGAATTTATGAATGTCCAATTACTCATATAAAATATCCAATTGGATATTTTGCCTAGAAAGTTGAAGAGGATGGTCCTTTTCAGTTGAGATGTTTTTGCTCTTTTGTCAAAAATTAATTGCGCACAATTATGTTGGTTATTTCTGGGTTTTCTGTTCTGTTACATTAATTTCTGTGTCTGTTGCTCTACTGATACCACACAGTCCTAAATGCTATCTCTATATAGTATACCTTAACATTGAGAAGAGTGATTACTTCCACTTACTATTTTTCAAAATTGTTTTGGTTATTCAAGGACCTTTATCTTTCAGCATAAAATTTAGAATAAGTTTGTATATGTCTGCAAAAATTATTGCTGAGTTTTTGAAAGCGATCTGAAGAGAATCCATCCTTTACTATGTTGAATCTTCTATTCTATGAGCATATATATCTTTCCAATGATCTCCTTCTTCAATGCCTTTCATCAGCATTTGTAACCATTATCATTATATCCTATACATACTTTCTTAGATACAAGTGCTCTGTCATTCTAGATACAAGATTTTATTTTGTATGAAAATGAAAGATTTTATTTACTTTGAGTAATGGTTAATAGGGTTGTATTTTTATTTTCAGTTTTCACTTATTTGTTGATAGAATAAGGGATCATAATTGATTTTTATATGTTGATATTATATCATGTAACCTCACTGAAATCACTTCTTATCTTTAGAAGTTTTTGTATATTCTTTGGAAATTTCTTCATATAGAGTCATGCCATATGAAAATAGAAGTAACTTTATTTTTTTTCAAATAAGTATGATCATTATTCCTTTTGATTGCCTTATTGCACTGGCTAGAATTTTCAGTTACACGTTGAATAAGAATAGTTAGTGGCCATCTTTGTCTTGTTCTGTATTTTTAGACGTAAAGCTCTCAGAATTTTATCAAGTATGATAATAGATACATGATTTTTGTTTAATTATTGTATAAATGGTCTTTATCAAGCTGAGATGTTCTCTATTTCCAGTGTGCAAATTTTTGTCATAAATCAGAGTTGCATTTTGTCAAATTGTTTTTTGACTTCATTGATATGATCATATAATTTTTTCTTTAGCCTTTTGATATGGTAGGCTACATTGAACACTTTTAAAATATTAAGCTTAGTTTGCATATAGAAATAGATTTCATTTGTAAATCTATTATTATTTTATGAATTGGTAGATTAGATTTGCTAATATTTTGAGGATTTTTACATAAGTTTATTAGATATATTGACTTATAACTTTCTTTCGTGGGGTGGTTCCTGAATGTTTTGTTACCAAGATAATACTTTCCTCATAAAATAAGTTCAGAAATGTTTTATTCTCTACTATTTTCTAGATAAAATTGTATAGATTTTGTGTTAATTTTTTTAACATTCAGTGAAATTCTATAGAGAAACCATACAGACCCTTATATACTAATTTTAGTGTCTTTTAAAAACACATTTCTTAAATGATTATAGACTATTCAGTTTATTTATCTCATCTTTTCTTAGTTTTGGTAACTCATGATGTTTCTATAATTGTTATATTTTATCTAAGTTGCTGAATTTATGCATGCCAAAATCTTTGTTATTAATACCTTATTATGTTTTCAAAGGCTGCAGGCTGCATTGTGATTTCTGATATTGATTACTTGTGTCCTCTTTATTTTTGTCAGTTTTGTTAGAGTTTTATAATTTTTTTAAAACATGTATTTTCAAAGAATGAGCTTTTGGTTTTATTAGTTTTTTCTATTTATTGTCTGTTTTCAATTTCACTGATTTTTGCTTTTACCTTTATGGTATCCTTTCTTCTATTTGCTTAGTTTTATTTTGCTCTTCTTTTTCTAATTTATTGAGTTAGGAACTTCCATGACTACTTTGAGATCCTTTTTCTTTCTTCTTTTTTTTCTTCTTCTACTTGTATTATAGGTTCCAGAGGTACATATGTGGGTTTGTTACATGGGTAAATTTCATGCCACTGAAGCTTGGTCTACCAATTATCCCATCGCCCAGGTAGTGAGCATAGTACAAATAGATATCCTTTCAACCCAAGCCCCCATTCCACCCTCTCTTCTCAAGAGATCTCCAGTGTCTGTTGTTTCCATCATTGTGTCCATGTGTATTCAATGTTTAGCTCCTGCTTATAGGTGAGAGCATGTGGTACTTGGTTTCATGTTCCTACATTAGTTTGTTTAGAATAATGGCCTCAAGCTGTATCCATTTTGCTACAAAGAATGTAATTTTGTTCTTTTAATGGCTATGTAATATTCCATGGTGTACATATATCACATTTGCTTTAATTCACCATTGATGGGCATCTTGGTTGATTCCATGTCTTTGCTATTGTGAATAGTGCTGCAGTGAACATATGAGTGCATGTGTCTTTTTAGCCAACATCATACTGAATGGGCAAAAGCTAGAAGCATTCCCTCTGAGAACTGGATGACCACTCTCACAACTTCTATTCAACATAGTACTGGAAGTCCCAGCCTGAACAATTGGGAAGAGAAAGAAATAAAAGACATGCAAGTAGGAAGAAAGGGAGTCAAACTATCTCTCTTCACAGATAATATGATTCTATACCTAGAAAACTCCATAGACTCTGCCAGAAGGTGTATATATCTGATAAATGACTTCAGTAAATTTTCATGATACAAAATCAATGTACATAAATCAGTAGCATTTCTATACACCAATAATGTCCATGCTTAGAGCCAAATCAAGAACACAATCCCATTCACAATAGCTGCAGAAAGAATAAAATACCTAGGAACCCAGCTTGTGAAAGAGGTGAAAGATTTCTATAATGAGAATTACAAACACTAACTTGAATCGTTTTTGGGAATCAAAACTTTCTGGCTCGCCAAGGTAGGAGAGTCAACGACTGAAAGTGGACGTGGAAATAATGTGTATAAAACAAGTCATATATGTTTAGTTTGGTACTAAGCAATTAAGAAGATATGGGATCATCATACATCTTTAGGGAGTAAGTATATATAAGGCACCAGTTAAGTGAGAAAGTTGAATGACAATGAGATACAATTAGAAAAGAAAAAGAACAGAAAATACTCAGTAAAGAAAAAGGAAAAGAAAAACATCAACAAGTAAAAGGAAGCTTTAATTATATAGTAGAGTTTACCAAGATGCTGTGTGTTTATTTTTCACGAGTAATGGAGTGTTTTGTTTGGTTTTATTTGTATAGATAAGAGAATCTTTTCAGGTTACCCATTATTTTTCCTCAGTGATTGTTACTTCTTCTTATCTTTCAAGAAAAGTAACAGAAGAGATAATTCCAGTAGCTGAACAAGAAATACAGAAACAAAGAATTTTCTGTAAAAGACTGTCTCCCATAAGAAACAATTTATTTCCTTACAAAAGGAATATTCACATATATTTATTGCTTTTAATTTATATGGTATGGTAAATTATATGGAAAATCAAGGGAAGAAATGAGTTTTCCCTTGATTTTCTCTGTTGTTTCTTTCTTTTCTTTTTTCTGCTCTCTTTAGGGCTAACTTGTTTCTGATATCCATTCTCCCTCCATCATGGTTTCCTTACTACATGAGAATGTAGTAAGGAATGTGCAGGAATGTAGTAAAATGTGCAGGCTGGCACATTTTAGTGTAACTTTGAGAAAAGACGCAATGTATGTTAAAACAAACAGCATTATTATTTGGGCAGCAAATTATTTGTATGAAAGGCCTATCCTTCCAGATCACTAACCTATGCCTATCCTCATAATTGTTGAATTGTCTGTAGATCACTCATTCATTGAGTTATCTTTTACAATTCATTATTTATTCTAGCCATCACTTTTCACCTTGCCTGATTATATTCCCTGGTATAATAATGTAATTATTCCCTTCTAAACATTTCAATTCTTCCTTTTATTTCTCCCCTTCTACTACTAGCAAAATCCTTATTCTGGTTGAAGCCAGTTATCCTCCTCTCTGGGCCTTCATCTTAATATTTGAAATTGTTGGGTACACTGACTGCTGGCTACATGTGTTCAATTTAAATTAATGAACCCATACACCAAATGGTCAATACTGCCATGAAATACGGAGAAGACTCTAAAATAATTTCACATGCCTAACGTCCAAGATAATGATTTAAGACTTCCTCTCTTTTCACCCCCTCTCAGCTGATTGCCTTGCATCATATTCCACTGTGAAAATAGAAACCCTGTAGAATAACTTTATCTCAATTCCACCAACAAACCTAGTATCATACTCTACCATAGTCTCCATCTGGCATCTAGTTACAAGAAAAATAATGACCTTTGTCCTATCTAAGAACAGTCCTCTTCTTATGTTTGGCTCCCTTTTTTTCTAAATTACTCCAGGAATTTCATTCTTTTTTGTTTGTTTGTTTGTTTTGTGAGATGGAGTCTTGCTCTGTTGCCCAGGCTGGAGTGCAATGGCGCAATCTCGGCTCACTGCTACCTCTGCCTCCCGGGTTCATGCCATTCTCCTGCCTCAGCCTCCCGTGTAGCTGGGACTACAAGCACCCGCCACCATGCCTGGCTAATTTTTTTTGTATTTTTAGTAGAGATGGGGTTTCACCATGTTACCCAGGATGGTCTCGATCTCCTGACCTCGTGATCCGCTCGCCTCTGCCTCCCAAAGTGCTGGGATTACAGGCGTGAGCCACTGCGCCTGACCTCTTTATTTCATCTTACCAGTTTTTCTTGCTCTGCTGATGATTTCTACAAATACATAAATTAATTCTAATATTTCTTAACTTAAATATCTATGAACTTAAAATCTTCTCTAGTTAATAGCCCATATTTTTTTGTCCTAAAAATCATCTGAAAAGTTTTGCCATCACATGTCACCTCCAATTACTTACATTTCTCCTTTTTTTTTTTTTACTTTAGACCATTAAAACCAGGCTTCTATCCACATCTTTGAACTAAAGCTTTTCCTGTCAAGGATATCAATCATCTTTATATTCTTTTACACAACCTCTACATCAGTGCTATTCAAAATGTGGTTCAAGGTCCAGCAACATTAACAAAGTAATAGCAACTTCTCTGGATCTTCTCTGTTGTTATTCATCCCCCTCTTAATAAAGGCATTCAGGTACTCAATCCAAAATCTTAAAAGTCATTCTTGATTTATCCCTTTGCTCAATCCCCACATTTGTTCTTTCAGCAAATCCATTTCTGCTGACATATTCCTTGCACAAAACATTATTCTCTCTTATCAGACTACTACAATGACCTTATACAAGTCTCTCTATTTTCTCTTTCAATAATACAGTACATTTTATTAATAGCAACCAGAGCAATACTTTTAAAATGTAAATAAGATCATAATACTCCCCTGCTGAAAACCCTTCAATGTCTTCTCATTGCACTTAGAATAAATTCAAACTTCTTATTGTGATCAATGTGAGCCTGTGACCTCACTCCGGTGTACTATTTCCATTTTTAAAATTGCTGTCATCCTTTTTGTATGATGCAATTGTCCTCCATACATTAGCCTCATTGGTATCTATTAATATCTTTAACCCAGTGTTTCTCAAAGTGTGGTCCCTGAACCAGTAGCATAAACACCACCTGGGAAATAATAGAAATGAAAATTCTCGAGTACCACTCAAGATCTATTGATTCAGAAACTCTTGGTGTGGGACTAAGCAACTGGATTTTAATGAGAGCTCCATGTGATTTTGATTATGCTGAACTCTGAGCACCATTGCTAATACATAATATTGATGCCTTAGGGGCTTTGTCCTTAACCATAAGTAGAATATTCCTCTCTGTCTCTTAGTTTGGCAGGTTCCTCGAGGTCCAGCATGAGTTGCTGAATCTAAAGAAGCTTCAACTCCCATTAAACATGATTGAATCACTTGTTTACTGTATTGTCTGTCACTCTCTCTAAAATGCAAGCTCCAACATGGCAGGGACTTGTCAGTCTTGTTCAATACTTTAATCATACTTCTTGTGCAATGTCTGACTCAGGGTAAGCACTCCATAAATGTGTGTAAGGTGAATGTATCCACCGTGAAAATCTGTAAATAATAATTTGATTAGTGGGTAATTTTACAAATTCTAATGATTTATCTGACATTTACCTTTTGATTGAAAAGAAAAATCTTCCATTTCCCCTCAGAATGACGAAAGATAAAATTCATTAATGTATATGAAATGTGTTTTAATGAAAGATTTTATGCTATCCATTTCCTCAATTATAAAATTAATCAACAAGTTTATATTTGGTATTTACTCTCTAGCAATGAGCTATATGTTATGGATTATAAAACTATGAAGCCATTTTCAATTTAATATGTCAAATTTGTTGTAACAGAAAGATATTCATGTTACCTACATGATATAAATCACAAATGTAATATATATTACTGATTTTTTAAAAAGTTGTAATCACTTTGGCTTGGGATAATTAAAAATTTCAGTATATAATAACTTAGAAAAAAATAAATGTGCGCTACTTTCATCTGGCTATGATTCACAGAATATTTACGAATTGGATTGGGCAAAATATAGGGCCAATGGTAACTTATTTAGTATGAATTGTGTGTGTAGATTGAAGCTGAAGGAGAAAAATCTGGTTTGGACTATCTCAATAAAATCTGACGTGATTGGGAGGCTGAGCTGGGCAGATTGTCTGAGCTCAGGAGCTCGAGACCAGCCTGGGCAAAACAGTGAAACCTCATCTCTACTAAAATACAAAAAATTAGCCGGCTGGGTGGCGTGCACCTGTAGTTCAAGCTGCACGGGAGGCTGAGGAAGGAGAATCACTTGAACCTGGGAGGTGGAGGTTGCAGTCAGCTGAGATTGCACCACTGTACTCCAGCCTGGGTGACAGAGCAAGACTCCATCTCCAAAAAAAAAAAAAAAAAAAAATTCTGATCTGAGAGGAGACATAAGCAGAAAAAGTATTTCATATTATAACACAAAAAATATATTCATTAATTGAGGGTAGCATAGAATGAATGCAAGTTTGGCAATACAAACAAATTGACCTTCAGATGAAAGAAGAGCTCCATAGAGAAAGAAACCTAAAGATAATATCATAGTGTAGATTCTAATCAGGAACAATAGAAACTTATGTAAGTATTATATTAGATGTTCCTGATGTGTTGAGCTGACAGTGAGAAAACAGGTTGTAGGTGAAGCCAGCAGTTAAGTCTATCCTCCTGCTGCATGGTGGCCAAACAGATTGGAAACTCAAGGCATAAAATAATCACATAAATTCTATCATGTCTATGATTTGTTATTGTTATTGTTATTGCTTTTAACATCAGATTTGTCGAGTAAGATTATGTGTTTCCCCAAATCCAATCCTGACACTTGCCTAATTAATGAAAACATGCTTAAAAAGAAATATATTTCTTAAAATAAAAAAATGGAAATGTTTTTCTGTAATTTTTGACTTACCCAGAGTCCCCGGGTTCCTTGATATAATAATATCTCAATCTCTAAGCAGTAAGTTGATGATGCCATAAGTTTTCCAGCAAAAAGACTCTACCACCACATCATAATTAGGATCCTATCCCCACCATTTTGTTGAAAGTGCTTCCATTATCTTGACCAACCAGCTCCATCTTACCAAAACCAGGGACACCTTTTGTTTTAATTTCATTTAACCTCTTAGCAGTGTTTGGCATAATGAACTATAGCCCTGCAACAATCTTATTTTTTTTGTTATATATCATTTACTTCCCCTTATCAGTTTTCTTTATAGAGTTATGTTTTTATTTGTGATAATTATTTAATTATTCTTTAAATAATTTCACCTCAAGTTTCTGGCCCAGGCTCCTGTCCCCTTTTGCCATTACCCTTGGCAATTTTATCTACTTTCACAGATTCTATTTTAATATAGACTTTGATAACTCTTTAAAGTATTTGTCTACCATTGCCTTCATTACTCAGGAATACACCAATATACAATCAGCCGGGCATATCCACGGGACACAAGGAACCACCGATTCAGCATGTCTAATATAATACGGAACTCCTTTAACTCACCACTGTTTGTGTGAACTCCCCACATTCCTATGTTGGATTCCTAACCTCCAGTATTTCAGAATGTGACTCCATGTGAAAATAAGCTCTTTATAGAGGTAATTAAGTTGAAATGAGGTCTTTAGTGTCATTAAGACTTAATCCAATGTTACTGGTGTCCTTATAAAAAGAGAAAATTTGGCCGGGCGCAGTGGCTCACGCCTGTAATCCCAGCACATCGGGGGGCCGAAGCGGGCGGATCACGAGGTCAGGAGATGGAGACCATCCTGGCTAACACGGTGAAACCCCGTCTCTACTAAAAATACAAAAAATTAGCCGGGCGTGGTGGTGAGCACCCATAGTCCCAGCTACTCGGGAGGCTGAGGCAGGAGAGTGGCGTGAAGTCGGGAGGCGGAGCTTGCAGTGAGCCGGATCGTGCCACTGCACTCCAGCCTGGGCGACAGAGAGAGAGATTCTGTCTCAAAAACAAACAAACAAACAAAACAAAAAGAGAAAATTTAAAGGTAGATACACACACACACACAAAGAACATAACTTAAGACAAATAGAGTGACAAGCCAAGAAACCCCAAAGATTTCCAGCAAAACACCAGCATCTAGTGGGGAGGCATGGGGTAGATTCTTCCTTATAGCCCAGAGAGAACAAGCCCTGCTGACAGCTGCATCTCAAACGCTAATCTCCAGAACTGTGGGGCAATCAATTTCTCCTGCTTAAGCCACTCAGTTTGTTATACTTTGCTATTGCAGCCCAAACAAAATAAAAGAATCACCAAATCCAATAAATATATGGACAAATGATGGGAACACATACTTTGTCAAAGAAGATAGATGATAAATCGGTACATGAGATGATGCTCCATATAATTTGTTATTAGAAAATGCAATTAAAACCAACGTGAGATACTGATACTGTAACAAGCCCAATAACGCTTCAAAGAAAGTAAAATAAAATAAATGTGAAAACTAATAAAATCCCTGAAAATACCAAGTGCTAGCAGAGGTGCAGAGTAAATTCTGACACATTTCTAATAGATTGCACAATATAGACACTTTGGAAAATAGTTTAGCAGCTTCTTTTAAAGTTAAACATATGCTTATATGACATATCAATTCCACTGTCTTTTCCAAGAGGTAGCAAAACTTATGTCCATGAAAGGCATATTATACTCATGCAAGTTTGATTAATAGCAAAAAATGGGAAAACACCCAAACATCTACTGAAATTTTGGTATATTTACATAAGGTTACTTTGTTCAACAATACAAAAGAACAGACTTATATGTACCATAGCTGTATTTGTTTCCTAAGGCTGCTGCAATTAATTACCACGAATTTCGTGGCTTAAAACAAGAGAATGTATTCTTTCACAGTTTGGGAGGCCAGAAGTCCAAAATCAAGGTGTTAGTAGTCTCATTGTCTGGATGCTTTAGAGGATAATCTATTCATACTTGCCTCTTCTAGCTCTGCTGACTGTTAGCATGCATTGATTTGTGGACACATGTCTCTTAGTCATTATTTGTATTCTTTTGACATGTAGGGCACTATTTTCAGGTCCTGGCATTAGGACGTGAACATATTGGAGTGCCCTCATTCAGCCCACTAAAACCAACAAACCTTAAAAGTCTGTGGTAAATGAAATGTCAGTAACAAATAGTACATGTTTCCATTTATATAACATCCTTAAAAACAGGCAAAATTGTAATGACAGAAGGCAGCTCTGTGGCTTCCAGGCACTGAAGGTGGGTGGTAGGAGGAGGGAGAGGTGCACTAATTGCAAACGGATATGAAGAAATATTTTAGGAATATGGAAATGTATGATAATGATTATGTGGTTGTATACATTTGTTAAAATGCACCAAAATGTATACTCATAATTGATAAATTGTATACTATCTAACTTTACCTAATTAAAAAAATGTAAAGTATAAACTTGAGATGTTTTGAAATTTTTCCTTCATGAAATTTCCACTGACTTCTTTCTTTTGTCCTGCTCTCTTCAAAAGTTAGCCCTGTTGTCATTAGTTATGGAAATGCTCTATTTTATTTCGTGAATTTTCTGCTAAAGATTGCTCTTTAACAATGCATAAGAACACAGATAAGGTTTCCCAGACATTGGTATCAAGGTTGGGAAATGGCTAAGGTATCCATTTATCTTATTACTAACAGCAGAATAATTGTTAGCTTAAGAAAAGGAGAGATTATTTTTAAAAATAAGTATTATTTTATTTTTTGCCTGTAACTATGGTACACTGCTTAGTTACTGATTTTTGAGTTTAAGGACTCATCTTTTGAATGAATGTATAGGGAGCAGGCCTATGTGAGAGATGGAAAGAGCAGAGAGGATTAACAACCATGCCAAAGGATGACAAAAACCACTTCAAGACTGACTTTTTATATTTGCATAAAGTATTTCATCTAAAGATAGAGTAACTTGATTAATCTAATTAACATACTGGTAGTTATTTAAATCATGTAATGCAACATATTGGAAAGAAGGTAACATATATGAAATAAATTAAATGAAAAAATGTGGAAACATAAAAGATAGTAAAACACCTAGTCAATAAATTTAGATTAAATAAGGAAAAATTATACATATTTAGCTAAAGTAGACAATTTAAAAAGTAACACAAATCAATGGATGCTTTCTGCTTGCTTCACTTTGTTTTAGCAAATTCTTCATCTCTAGGTACTTTTATTAATTAAATACATTTTTCTGACAACATCTAGATATTGCAGATACTGTGTTCAGTGTTAACTCACCCCGATGGGAAAGATTTTCCGTTTTTAAAATTGTTGCTTTGTATGCAGGAAAGAAATTTTAAAAACCTATCTTTTCCTAAATTGACCTATATTTGAACTTTTTTGGAAATATGAAATTACTGTTTTAAATGGGATTTGTCATGATGTAGCAATTAAAACTTGCCTATTTTAAGTGTTATGATTTATGTATTATTAATTATGAGATGCAGAGGTGAAGGTATGCATGTTGACTTCTAGCATTTTTATTTATTTTTTCATCCCTTCTCTCCACCTTACTGAAAAATAATCTTTTTTAATTATAGTGAAGTTTCCAACCAGATCCTAAAAAGCTAAGACGTATTGAAGAAAACTGCCTTAACTCTCACTTTCTCCTTGTGGCAATGTTATCTATTAACCTCTTCCTTACCCTTTGTTACCTCAGTTATTCAAGACTGTCCACAATTTAAAAATAAAATACATGATTGCTCTCAAAAAATTGTAAAGATGCTGTTATTATAATTACATATTATATATCCATGATTTAAAAATATAATGCATGACTGCTGTGATAAAAATTTTAAAGTTGTTGTAATTATGTGAAACATATTTACAATAAAAAAGTTTATTTAATATCTTCAAAGAACCTATGTGACTATTTTGAGAATATCTAAGCGGTTGATTTGGTCTCTTACTTTGCCTAAAAGAAAAGTTTGGAATTATCAGCGTCGTAGGATACCAGTGGTAAAGTTATGAGAAATCAAATGCATCCTAGTTCCAAAGGCAAATTCTCACATAACTTTCTACCTTTGTGGAGTTAATGGCTCTGATGCATATTTTCTGGACCAGTCTTGTTCCATTTGGTTGTAAGCTATTTTTGGAGAATCCATATTTGGAAGCTGGAAGTAAAAAATAACCCACAGGGCAACTATTCAGCTAGATAGACAGAATTGTAATTTCTAAGGAACAATTTTCCCGGATAAGCACCTTGGTTCCTTCAAACAGTCCTCATAAGAGTTGTGCTCATACCTTCTCACCATCATTTGTAGTGGCTGCAAAGCTTAGTTTATTTCTTCAGAGGCTTGTAGCTTCCACTACTCTTCTTTATCCACAAATAGCAATATGCTACCTGTATTCTAGAAGTATGGTCAAACTTCTAGTTTGTTTATATGTTTCTCTCATTCTTTACGGAGTTGTAGTATTATGAATGGCATTTAATAGATTGCTTAAAGGTAACTATATTTAGTCTACCATCTTTAATTCATCAGCTTGGTAAAATGCTCATTGATGATCATCTCCTCTTTAAAAACCTTAATTACACAATCATTTAATCATTTATTTCTGTAAATTCATACATCTCATAATATCATAGGTTAAAAAATATTTTTCATTAACTGTATTATTTTCATTTTATTTGGCTTTTATTGCTCTCCTTTTTTACTCCTTTTCCCACAGATAACTCTTAGACCCACAACCAACACATGCACACAAACACATGCTGGACAATCCATGTAGGCATCTTTTCTTCCATATCTTTCTCTAAGTTGTATAATTTTGTACATATGTAAACACAAATATATTTATATGTAATTTATTTTCTTTTTATTAAATTTGTATATAAAGGGTTTTTATAATTGTGTGAAGCTGAAAATTTATGTCAGCATATTTGTCTTCATTTTTAATTCAATTATAATTTTTCTTGTTATATCAAATGACTTAGTACATCTCCAATTCACTATTTTAATGCATGCATAATAAGATAAAGTGTAGATATACCATAATATCACAATTTACACAATTATTCTCTTACAGGTAGAAATCCATTTCATTTCATGATTCTTTGCAACTCTAAACAATATTAATATAATTGTCCCCAGTCCTTATAGATTGATGCTTTCATATCAATGAGGTTGATGGGTTGAACAACACAAATTTATATATCTGTATATATTTCCCAAATACTTTGCTAACAGGCTGTAACAATTTATATGTGCATGGACAATATATTACAGTACTCTTGAACATAATTTTCTAGCAGAAAGATGTTAAAAGAGTTTTTCAATTTTGACATCTGGTTCCTAAAATGTGATCTAGCTCATTGTTCCTTTTCTTTGCATTACCCTGAAAACTAATGAGTTTGAGCATCTTTTCATTAGAATTTGTTCTTCTATTAATTGCCTCTTCAAGTAATTTGCACATTTTCTAACATTTAGCACTCTTCTTGTCATTTATCAAGTACTATTATAAATTGCAGGTAATAACTCTATCTTTAGCATTGCAAATATTTTTTATAATTTATTATCTACCCATGTATTCTGTTCATTTTTTTTTCCATGTTCAAATTTTCTTAATAAAATATGACTGTCTTTTCTTTTTTTAGCTTCTGAATTTTTGTCTTGGTTAAGAAGTTCTCCCCAACACCTTTGCCATTCATGTAGTTTTCTTATTATATTTTTTCACATTTAATCATCTAATATATATGTAACATTTTCACATATGATGAAATTATTGATATAATTTTAATTTTTTTCAGTGAATGTAAATTTGTACTTTCACTTGTTATTAAGACTATAACCTTTCCTAACTGACTTCAAATCATCTTTGCCACATATTAAATTAAAATATATATTGAGGTCTCTTTTCAGATTCCTTCTCCTGTTCCTTTTTTTTTTTGATACCTCAGCCAATACGATTAATAGATTTAATATGTTTTCTAACACCTTAAAACAAAAACATCTGCCACTAATTTTATCTGACTATCCTAGGGACATTTTATCTTTTATAAAAACATTAAAATAATTTTATCCAATTAAAACCAATAACAACTTAGATGATATTCTAATTAAAATTGTTTAAGTGAATATTTTATTTTTATAATAATTAAAAATTTTAATAATACAGTTTTTGTATATAAGTAGATGGATTTCATTCACATAGTTTAGATAGTTCAGATATAATTTTACATTCTTCAACTAGATTTTATATAAGTGGCATTTTTTCTAGCAAAGTGTTCTAAGTTTAAAATACATTACTGTTGTGTGACATATATTATTTCCTTTCTTTAATAATTTATTACTAAAATGGGGAAAATCATTTATTAGAGTACAAAATAAATATAAAATCAAGTTACCATACTTTAATTTTAATTTCAGTTGTTATTTAACTAAACAAACATTAGCAACAAAACAAAACATGTTTCCTCTTTTTGGTGATTATGCCATTTTACACAATTTCATTGTATTTACAAGAATATTTGAGTAAACAAGTGATGATAGTGATAAAGAAAAATTCTGTCCAGATCTTGGTTTTAATAGAAATTATTTTAATACTTCATTATAGTTTATTTTTATTCCAATTTACCTTGAATTTTATTCTTAATGACTGACCTTTTAGTCAATTAATTTTTTATTGATAAATAATAGTTGTACATATTTAAATGTTACATATGGTAATTTGATACATTCATATAATCAAAGCAGGGTAATTGGGATATCCATTACCTTAAATATTTATCTTTTGTTTATCCTAGGAACATTTGAATTATTCTCTTTTAGCTACTTTGAAATATACAATTGATTAATGTTAACTACACTTACCCTACTGATCTATGGAACACTATACTTGGTTTATTTCATTTAACATAATCACCTTCAGTTCTATCCATGTTCCTTCAAATGACAGATTTTATTCTTTTTATGGCTGAATCGTATTTCATTGGGTATATATACTCAATTTTCTTTTTCCATTAATCTATTGATGAACACTTAGGTTGATTCCATATTTTGGCTATTCTGAATAATGCTGCAATAAACATGAGAGTGCAGATATCTCTTTGACATATTGATCTCCTTTCTTTTAAATATATACTCAGTAGTGGATTAGCTGAATCAATTGGTAGTTTCATTATTAGTTTTCGAAGGAATCTCTATTTTTTTCCATAGTTGCTGCACTAATTTACATTCCCACCAACAGTGCAAAAAAGTTTCCCCTTTTCCACAGCCTCTTCAACATCTATTATTCCTTGTGTTTTTGATGTAAGCAATTTTAACTGGAGTGAGATATATCATTTGGTTTTTATTTTCTTTAAATACCGGTGTGACAGTATCATTGTAGTTTTGATTTTCATTTCTCTGATGATTAGTGATGTTGAGCATTTTTCATATATCTGTTTTCCACTTTATGTCTTCTTTTCAGCAATATATATTCAGATATTTTGATTTTTTAAAATTGAATTTATATTTCCTATTGAGTTCTTTTATCTCCTTATATATTCTAATTATTAATTCCTTCTCTAATAGAACTCATGAGTGGGAATGATCTTTTAGTCATTCAGGGAGATATTTAAAGCAGGCAGGCAGGCAGGCAGATCTCCCAACATTCAGAGCTCCCACTTGCCTGGATCAGCAGCCTGAGCCACTTTGTTCTTCTGGTTCATAAATTGTGGTACAGCAAGGCCCTCTTCACACCACAACTAGGCAGATCTCCAGGTATTTGAAGCACTCACTCCCATGGATTATCAGCCTGAGTTACTTCACCCTTCCTGTGCAAAAATCTGATGCAAGGGGGCTCACTTTGCCCCATACTCAGGCAGATCTCTAGATATCTGGAGCACCTGCTTGCCTAGTTTGATAACCTGTGTCACCCCTCCCTTGCTGTGCATAGATCATAGTGCAGTGGGGCCCTCTCCACACCATACCCAGGCAGATCTCTGGGCATTCAGAACAACTGTGCACCCAGATTGGCAAACTGAGTCATCTCACCATTCCTGTGCAGAGATCTGGGCATAGGGCAGGGGTAAGTGGCCTCTCTGCTCCATGCCCAGGCAGATCTCCAGGCAACTTGGGGTACTCACTCTCTTGGAGTAGTAGAAGTTCAGACTGCTCTTCCACTCCCTACCCCCTGTGCAGAGAATTGGGACCAAGGACTTTTCCCATATACACACCTAGGCACATGTCTGGGTAATTGATGGCTGCCCACAAAATACCAACTCAGTACTTGTGCTTGTTTTGCCACTGGGGTATTTACAGGTGGCTCTGTGTGGTCCACCTGCCCATTTTTGTTCCTCAATCCAGGGCTGAGGAGGAAGCTCAGACCACTGTGCACTCTATGGATCAGCCCATTGCCTGAGGCAGTAAAGAACTTCTTCAAGTTAATAAGGATCAAGTCTATACCCATCCACATTGGCCACCATCAGCTCTTACCCATAAGTGCCATCTAATGACTAGTAGGTCAAAATGCACAGGCCAATATAAAACATGCCAACAGAAGTGCATAGGTCTATAGAAGCAAAGCCAAAAGATGCTACAGAACATTCTTTTAAGTCATATCCCCTAAGAAAAGGATGAAGGGAAACAATAAAATGTGATTCACGTGAAAATTAGTACCAAAATTAGAAGTGCCAGTGTCTCCCAAAGAAAATTAACCAGTGCAGGAATTCTGGTACCATGAAAAATATGAATGGTGTAACACTGCGAAGGATCACACTAGCTATCCAACAATAGCTCCTAACAAAAAAGGAAATTCAGAAATGACAGATAAAAAATTTAAAGCATGAATTTCAATAAAGCTCAATGAGACCCAAGTCTAGGATGAAAATCAACCCAATGAAACTTTTAAATCAATTCAGGAAATAAAGGAATAGATAAACATCTTAAAAAGAAATCAGAGCTTCTGGAGTAAAAAAATTCACTTAAGGAATTTCAAAATATAATAGAAAGTTTTATTAATAGATTATACCAAACCAAAGAAAGAATTTCAGAGCTTGAAGATTAGCCTTTTGAACTAACCAAGTAAGAAAATATAATGAAAAAAGAATTAAGAAAAATGAACAAAGTCATCAAGGAATATGAGATTATGTAAAGTGATCAAATCTACAAACTATTGGAATTCCTAAGAGAGGGTGAAAAAAATTAACCTGGAAAATATATTTGAGGGAAGAATTCAATGTTGGGAAAAGGCCCCCAGATCTGGCCGTAAACAGGCCCCAGAACTGGCCATAAACAAAATCTCTGCCACACTGTGACATACTCATGATGGCTATGATGCCCATGCTGAAGGTTGTTGGTTTACCGGAATGAGGGCAAGGAACAATTGGCCCACCCAGGGTGCAAAACCGCTTAAGGCGTTAATGAACCACAAACAATAGCATGAGCGATTTGTGCCTTAAGGACATGTTCTTGCTGCAGATAACTAGCCAGAGCCCATCCCTTTGTTTCTCGTTTTAGTTAATCTATAATCTATAGAAACAATGCTTATCACTGGCTTGCTGTCAATAAATATGTGGGTAAAACTCTGTTCGTGGTTCTCGGCACTGAAGGCTGTCAGCCCCCTGATTCCCACTCCACACTCTATATTTCTGTGTGTGTGTCTTAAATTCCTCTAGTGCTGCTGCATTAGGGTCTCCATGACCGAGCTGGTCTTGGCAATTCAAGGAATTTCCCTAATTTTGCTAGAGAGATAGATATCCATAGAAGAAATCTGGAGAACACCTGCAAGATAATATACAAAATAAACATCACCAAGACATATAGTCACAAGACTATCTGAGGTCAGTGCTAAAGAAAAACTGTCAAATGCAGCTAGAGTAAAAAGGTCAGATCACGTACAAGGAGATCACCCCATTAGGCTTACAGTGGATTCTCAGCAGAAACCTTACAAGCCAGAAGACATTGGGGATCTATTTTTAGCATTCTCAAGTAAAAGAAATTTCAAAGAATTTCATGTACACCAAATTAAGCTTCATAAGTGGAGAAGAAATAAAATATTTTCCAGACAAGCAACCACTAGGACAATCCATTATCACTAGATCAGTCTTACGAGAACTCCTTAAGGGAGTTATAAATGTGAAAACAAAAGAACAATATCTGTCACCCAAAAACACACTTAAGTATATAGTCTACAGAACCTGCAAGCAACTACATGAAAGAAACTACAAAGCATTCATCTGAAAACTTCATGATAGTATCAAAACCTCACATATCAGTAGTAACCTCAAATGTAAATGGCCTAAATGCCCCCCTACAAGGCACAGAGTGGCAAGTTGGATTAAAAACCGAGATCCATCCATCTGCTGTCTTCAACAGATCCATCTCACATATCACAACACCTACAGGCTCAAAGTAAATGTTTGGAGAAAGATCCATCACACAAATGAAAAACAAAAAAAGAACAGAAATTCCAATTCTTATTTCAGATAAAGCAGACTTTAAACCAACAACAGTAAAAAAAAGGACCAAGAAGGACATGACATGATAAAGGGTTCAATTCAGCAAGAAGACTTAACTATCTTAAATATATAGGCAACCAACATTGGAGCACCCGTATTCATAAAACAGGTACTTCCAGACCTACAAAAAGAGTTAGATAGTCATACAATAATAGTGAGGGACTTCTGCACCCTACTAACAGCATTAGACAGGTCATTGAGGAAGAAAACCAACAAAGAAATTCTGAACTTAAACTCAACTCCTGACCAATTAGCCCTCATAGTCATCCACAGAATACTGCCCCATCAACCACAGAATATACGTTTGTCTTATCTGCACCCAGAACATACTCTAAGATCAACCACATACTCAGCCATAAAGCAAATCTCAAAATATTGAAAAAAATTTGAAATCAAGTTAATCATACTTCCAGAAGACAATGGAATAATAATACAAATTACCAAAAAGATCACTCAAAACCACACAATTACATGGTAATTAAACAGCTTGCTCCTGCATGACTTTTGGGTAAGCAATGAAATTAAGGGAGAAATAAAAAAATCCTTTGGAATAAATAAAAACAGAGGCACAATATATGAAAATATCTGGGATGCAGCAAAAGCAGTGTTAAAAGGAAGGTTCATAGCACTAAATGCCTATCTACCTCAAGAGGTTACAAAGATCTCAAATTAACAATCTAACATTACACCCAGAGGAACTAAGAAAACAAGAACAAACTAAACCTAAATCTAGCAGGAAAACAATAAATACAATCAAGATACAACCACATAAAATTGGGACCCAAAAATCCATACAAAGAATCAATAAGATAAAAAGTTGGCTATTTAAAAAGATCTAGAAGATCAGTAGACTGCTAGCTAGATTAACAGAGAGAGAGAGAAGATCCAAATAACCACAACTGGAAATGACAAAATGTGATAACACAACAAATCCCACAGAAATACAAAAGATTCTCAAGACTATTATAACACCTATGCACACAAAGTAGAAAATATAGAGGAAATGAGTAACATCCTGGAAACATACAACCTCCCAATATTTAATAAAGAAGAAATTAAAATGCTGAACAGATCAATATCAAGTTTTGAAATTAAATCAGTAATAATGATACTTACCAACCAAAAAGGGCCCTGGATCGGATGGATTCACAGCTGAATTCTGCAAGATGTATACAGAGCTTGTATGAATCCCACCAAAAGTATTCCAAAAAATAGAGAACTTTCATTCCCCAATGCATTCTACTAAGGCAGCATCACCCTAATACCCAAACCAGATAAACACAACAACAAAAAAGAAAGCTACAGGCTAATATAAACATAGATGCAAAAATCCTCAGCATAACAGTAGCATAACTCATAGATAAACATAGATACAAAAATCCTCAACATAACACTAGGAAAATGAATCCAGTAACACATAAAAAAGTTAACCACACTGAAGTAGGCTTTATTCCTGAAACGAAATGTTGGTTCAATATACGCAAATCAATAAATGTGATTCACCACATAAACAGAATTAAAAACAAAAAACATATGATCATCTCAACAGCGGGACAAAAAGCTTTCTATAACATTCAATATCCCTGAATTATAAAAACCCTCAAGAAACTAGGCAGTGAAAGAACATACCTTAAAATAATAAGAGCAATCTATGACAAACCCACAGCCACCGTCATACTGAACAGGCAAAAGCTGGTAGCATTCCCCTTAAGAACAAGAATAAGAAAAGGATACCTACTCTTACCACTCCTATTCAACATATTGTTGGAAAATTTACCAAGAGCAGTCAGGCAAGAGAAAGAGATAAAAGGCATCCAAATAGAAAAAGAAGAAGTCAAATTATCTCTCTTTGCTGGTGATATGATTCTATACTTAGAAAATTCAAGAGATTCTGCTGAAAGGCTCCTAAAATTGATCAACCAGTTTAGTAAAGTTTCTAGACACAAAAATTTTTGTGCACAAATCAGTGGCATTTCTATAGACCAACAGTGTTCAAGCTGATATTCAAATCAAGAATGCTATCCCATTTACAATAGCCACAAAATAATAAAATACCTAGGAATATATCTAACCAAGGAGGTAGAATATCTGCAAGGAAAAATAAAAAGCACTGATGAAAAAAATTATAGATGACACAGACAAATGTAAAAACATTCCAAGTTCATGGATCAGAAGAAACCTTCTCATTAAAATGGCCATATGGCCCAAAGCAGTCTACAGATTCAGTGCTATTCCTATCAAAGTACCAATGTCATTTTTTAAAGAATAAGAGAAAAGTATCCTAACATCCATATGGAGCCAAAAAAGAATCCAAATAGCCAAAGAAATTATAGGCCAAAAGAACAAAGTAGGAAGGATCACATCACCTGAGCTCAAACTATACTATAAGGGCTACACAGTAACCAAAAAAGCATGGTTCTGATATAAAAACAGACACAGAGACCAATGGAACAGAATAGAGAACCCAGAAATAAAGTTGCAGACCTACAACCATCCAGTTTTTAACAAAGTGGAGGTAAGTAAACATTGGGGAAAGGACTCCCTATTCAATAAATGGTTCTGGGATAACTGGTTAGCCATATGCAGAAGAATGAAATTAGACTCCTACCCTTTATCACATACAAAGATTAACTCAAGATGGATTAAAGATTTAAATGTAAGTCCTCAAACCATATAAATCTTACAAGAAAAATATAGAAAATACCCTTCTCAACATCAGCTTTGACAAAAAAAATTATGGCTAACTCCTCAAAACCAATTGCAACAAAGACAAAAATTGTCCCATGGGACTTAATTAAACTAAAGAGCTGCTGCACAGCAAAACAATCAACAGAGTAAGAAGACAACCTAAGCAACAGAAGGAAATATTTGCAAATTATTCATCCAACAAAAGTTTAATATTCAGAATCTATAAGGAACTTTAACAATTCAATAACCAAAAAACAAATAACCCCATTAAAAAGTGGGCAAAAGACATGAACCAACAATTATCAAAAGAAGACATACAAGTTGCCAACAAATATATGAAAAAAATGCTTAGCATCACTAATAATCAGAAATATGCAAATCAAAACCACAGTGAGATACCATCTCACACCTGTCCGAAGGGCTATTATCAAAAAAATTAAAAAATAACAGATGCTGGTAAGGCTCCAGAGTAAAGGAAACACTTATACACTGTTCATGGGAATGTAAATTAGTTCAGCCACTATGGAAAGCAATTTGGAGAATTCTCAAAGAATTTAAAACAGAACTACCATTCAACCCAGCAATTCCATTACTGGTTATATACCCAAAGGAAAATAAGCTATTCTACCAAAAAGACACACGCACTTGCAGGTTCATCACAGCACGGTTCACAATAGCAACAACATGGAATCACCTAGGTGCCCATCGACGGTGGACTGAATAAAGAAAATGTCACTCATAGTCACCACGGAATACTACACAGCCATACCAAAATGAGATCATGTCCTTTGCAGCAACGTGGATGCAGCTAGAGGCCACCACCCTAAATGAATTAATGTAGGAATAGAAAACCAAACACTGCATGTTCTTGCTTACAAGTGAAAGCTAAATATAGGGTACACTTGGAAATAAAGATGGTAATAATAAACACCAGTGAGTACTGCAAAGGGGAGAGAGAAGAGGGGCAGGGCCTGAAAAACTACCAATTGGGTACTATTCTCACTGCTATGATGGGATCACTCATCCCAAACCTCAACATCACACTGTAAACCCATGTAATAAACCTGAACATGCTACCCTTAAATCTAAAATAAAAGTTGAAATGAAAAAAATATATATATATAATAAAATAGGCCAATAGATATATTAGTTAGAATACAGAGAAGGATGTCTGGCTGAAAAAATATTTGTGTAAAATTAAGCATTAATACAATTATTTATTAATACAATGATATGTGATGGTGGCAATGTTCTACTCTGCGTTTTTCAGTATGGTACTTAACAGGCATATGTGGCTATTGATCACTTGAAAGTGAGCACTACAACTGAGGAAGTTAATTTTAACTTTGCATTAAATAATTAATTGACATTTAAATAGGCATAGGTGGTTAGCAGCTACAATATTTGGACAATGAGAATATGGACAGTGTAAAAAGATATAAGATTGCATAAGATCACCTAGTGCAATGGTTCGTAACTGATTGGTAACAACACCCTATATTCATAGAAAACATGTTGCAATACCCCTTATTGTTCTGAAATACAATTCATAATACAGCAGCATAACCTGCCTATAAATACAGTTTAAAATGTTAATATAGTATCCTAACCATGGTATAAAGAAGAAATAAAAGTAAAACAATTTATTTATTTATTTTTTGGAGATAGGGTCTTACTCTGGTGCCCATGCTGGAGTGCAGTGGTGTGATATCGGCTCATGGCAACCTCTGCCTCACAGGCTTAAGTGATCCTCCCACCTCAGCTTCCTTTGTAGTTGGGACTACAGGCACATGCCACCAGGTAAAAAATGTATTTTGATATATAAATGATCATGAATTACTACAACAAAAGACAGAATGGGATAATCAGATACTTGAATGTGTAGTTTTAGTAACCATGAATATGACAGCTACTAATGGGATTTCATTTAGGTGTATTTATCAACAATTTGAGTACCATGAACAGTGCTGCTGTCAGTGATATGCATTTACAAAATGCAGCACAAAACTTGGAAAAGTTCAAATTAAACACAGTGTTTCTTCAATGGAGACAATAGTTAGTTACATTTTAGTAAAAGAAAGTCATTAGTAGCCTTGTAAATACTATTGATTACATGTTAAAATGGCATCAGGTTCTAAATTCAGATCATATACACAAATGTTCACCTTGTCAGTTCTTAGCAGAATATTCAGAAGTTGTGGATGATGCAGAAAATAATATTGATGGAAATGGCTTGTCATATACATTTCAGTAGAACTAGTGGCCCTTCATATTGCAAAGGTGAAATGTACATATTTGTGCAGAACAAATGTGCATGAGCCAAGTTAATGGCTGAGGTTCAATGAAAGATCTGATATATACACTATGAAGACATATAAACTTTATGCATATTGATTTTTATAGGGACTTTTTTCCTACAGAATCTAAATTCTATTCATGTTAATTCAATTTAAAAGGGAGAATATTTAATATCATTATTTTAGAATCAGAGATAATTATTATAAATTATCACTAGCAGACAGGACATGTACATTCCGAAGTATATATTAAACTTTCAATTTATCATTTTCAATAATCAAGGATTATTTAAGTAATTTACTTCTTAATATCCAAAGACATTAGTGGAAGTAGAAGTGAAAGAGGCAGTGAGTTCTGGGTGCCATATATATGTCATTGATAATTGAGTACATCATATTGAAAATAATTATTAATATTCCTACTCTGTATCAGGTGTACATTAAATTTTTATTTTATATTTCATTTTTTTCTCAGTGGAAATTCACTTCTAAAATAAGATTGGGATCATTCATTGTTTAGTTAATTGAAAAGAGTAGGTTAAAGCAAGGATTAAAAATAATTGTTTTTAAATATTATGTTTTAATTTAAAATATACACATGTATTTTTATTCACCAATATGTTGATAGGTCCAATAATTACAGAAAAAAACATAATAAATAATCTACTATTACATGTTTTTTTCAAAATAAGATAAGAACTCGAGGAAATGTTTATAGTAGTGTGACCCTGTAACTTCTTTGGGAAAAGATAAGTGGGACATGGAATAACTATAAGGCAAAGATAATATTTGCATAAAAACATCTAAAGAAGGCAAAGAACTCTTGGAAAAGAACTTGTTGCAGAAAATAGAAGAAGTGATAGAATTTGTATTGCTCAGCTTGAGTTATGAGAAACCCAGAAAATTTTTTTGAATGAGTTATTTTTAAAAAGGTTATATCGGTATGTTAAAAATCAGTTGTTAAGTTATAAATAAGTAATATCAAAGGACAATTGTATACTTATAGCATATTTATTAGACAAGTACACATTCTTTTATCTGTAAATCTATCTATCTATCTATCTTTTGTTTCTTATATCTAGGATTTTTTCAGTTATATTGAAATTACTTTTCTTGGACTGATATAAAATATTGTACATACTCTATATATTGCCAAATTGTAAACTTTTTCACGTATTCCATCTATTATTTGTGGTATTACCTGGCGAGCCATGCAATCAAATAAATTAGTGTCATGTGCATCATGGTCTAAATCTAAGTGAAGTTCTCTCTTGAGGTAAAAAAGAATCGTGAAAATTAAATCTACTAAACTAACTGGAATGCCAGCATAATTACAAATGCATACATTATTATTTGATAATAATTATCTGGATTATAACTCATTTAAGTACGTTTCTAAATTTGGTATATTTGCTTAAAAGATTCTAAGACAAATTTTAAAGTTAGATTTTTTCTTATTTTTCCACATATCTCCAAAAACAGGACAAATATTCCTTTATAATAAATACACTTAATAATGCCGAATCTTACTATTTAATGAAAAAGTCTTTTGTTCCATCCTTTATTTATTAGATCTCACTACTAGTTTTAGTATATAAAGCTTGGCCTATGTGTGTTAACAAAATCATATTTATAATAACTTCTATTAGTAATAGACCATGTAATAGATTAAAATTACTTTGCATGGTTTTTGCAATGATCTACCTTTAAAGTGTGTGTTATATCTGACTATATTTACTCAGCCAACTATCTAGTTCTGTTTAGCATCAGCTTTTTCCTTTTCTTCTAGAATAGGCTTCAAACTGATCTGCTTCCTCTCTTCTAGCATATTAATCCACTCTTTATAAGTAGGCTGAGCTTTTAGAAATTAAAAATTATTTCCATGAGAACTTTCATTACCACAAAAAATGGGGTAATGAAAGAGATTTACTCATCTTCTTGGGAGAACACTCCCAAAACAACAACAACAAACCCCCCCCACAAAATATATAAAACAATGGCTTTCAAGACATTAGACGTCTACTGAAGGACAGTAATCCCTGGAAAATGGCAAAGGAAGACCTCTGATTGCTCCAGCTCAGTGCCTTGAGAAAGCATTCAGGATTCATGCAGAACATGAGAGTTGAGTGGGAGCTCAGCAGACTCCCTGGATTGAGGAGACAGGGAGACCAAGAGAGTTAGATTTCAAAGGACAAAGTTCTAAAGAAGAAAGAGCTCCACAATGTTCTAATCAGTACATGCATAGGAGGAAACTGCTTGAAGCCAGGAATAGAACCATCTAAAATGATTAAAAGAAGTAATGCCCAGTGCTGGCACTGTGCCTGTTTCCACTGGTCAGACAAAAAATACTCATGATTCATAGGACTTGGGTTCAGTACTGGGGAGTAATTAACTCGAGATAGAGCACTGCTCCAGACCCACATAAGAAGTCATTAAAGCAACACTCACATAGATGAAATTCTTTCCAAAAAAACTAACTACATTCCAGGAGAAAGATCAAGATTTATAAGAATATGAAAATATCCACAAGCCAACAAGGTAAAATTTACAGTCTTGTTTTCAATCAAGGATTGTCAGGCACTCAAAAAGGCAGGAAAATGTAACCCATAATGATGAGAATAATCAGTCCTCAAACTGGCAGCCAATAATGGAAGAAAACCTTCTCCCTTACCTGATGGGGGCTTATCTAAACAGCTTATAATGACCTTGTCTTAGGGAGATGCCTTGGAAAAGAATGGCAATTTTCTACAAGACATTCCTGCCACCTATATAACTAACAAATTAACTAACCAAACTAACTAACCAACTAAAAGTGAATATACATATGTTCATACCAGTATATATTTATATATTTTAGAAATCCTTAGTCCTCAGGTTTCAGAAATAATTTGCTTTCTGTCAATCATAAGTAATACTTGGTCAACACCTGTTACTGAAACTGAGGGAACTAGGAAAGGGAAAGGCTGCAAGTACATTTCATTCTCTTACAGATGGTCATAAATGAAATGATTCTTTTTTTAAATTTTATTATTTATTTATTTATTTTTCATTATACTTTAAGTTCTAGGGTACATGTGTACAACGTGCAGGTTTGTTACATATGTATACATGTGCCATGTTGGTGTGCTGCACCCATTAACTCATCATTTACATTAGGTATATCTCTTAATGCTATCCCTCCCCACTCCCGCGACCCCACAACAGGCCCCGGTGTGTGCTGTTCCCCACCCTGTGTCCAAGTGTTCTCATTGTTCAACTCCCACCTATGAGTGAGAACATGTGGCATTTGGTTTTCTGTCCTTGCGATAGTTTGCTGAGAATGATGGTTTCCAGCTTCATCCATGTCCCTACAAAGGACATGAACTCCAACTTGGAACCAACCCAAATGTCCATCAATGATAGACTGGATTAAGAAAATATGGCATATATACACCATGGACTACTATGCAGCCATAAAAAATGAAATGATTCTTGAGCTGGTAACCACAGCAGCAATTGCCTGACTGAGAAAAGATAGTTTCTTTAGCTTTCATTGTTGGCATGTGTATTTGTCCATTCTCACAATGCTAATAAAGACATACCCAAGACTGGGTAATTTATAAAAGAAAAGGGTTTAATTGACTTACACTTCAGCATGGCTGAAGAGGCCTCAAGAAACTTACAATCATGGTGGAAGGGTAAGCAAATACATCCTTCTTCACATGGAAGCAGCAAGAAGTGCCCAGCAAAAGGGGAAAAGCCCCTTATGAAACCATCAGATCTCATGAGAACAGCCTGAGGGTAACCACCCCCATGATTAAATTACCTCCCACCGGGTCCCTCTCAGGACATGTGGGGATTATGGGAACTATAATTCAAGATAAGATTTGCGTGGGGAAAACAAAGCCCAATCATGTCAGCTATAGCTTTCTAAGTGATGGGTCATGCATGCCAGTTATTACAAATAGTGTATGGATGCCTAAATATCAATTCTTCTCATCCACTGAACGACCTGTTTGGGCCTCTGCATAGCAGGTCAGAATCCCTGAGATGGCCCTGCTTGGACATGAGAAGCCTAAACATCCCATGTGACGTAAGTTTATGAAGATCAGATGTAAACCACCTAATTACATGTAATAAAACTCTTTCCTATAAAACTAGCAGGATTGGATTCTACTGTTTCTTCCATCAGACCACTCATTACTTCAGTAGCAGTCCCTGGAACAGGACTGCTATATCATGGGCTATCCAGAACTAAGTCAGAGGAATCTGTGGAATTGCTTCATTAGGGAGTAAAGGCCTCAGGAGCAGCACAAAAAGACGGAAGGAGGTAGAAAGGGAGAGAGTATCAGGGTTTATTATTGAGCTAGACTCCATCAATTGTGAGTAATTTCTGGATCCTATGGGGCAAACATTAAGGAGCAATTTAAACTGTGTTTTAAGACCATGTATGGTGGGAGACAAAGGGGGTCGAAATTGAATCATAATCTCCTTGTTCCTAATGGTGAAAGCTTTGCCCCAGAAAATGTTAAATTCTCTGCACTTAAGATTTTGCATGTATAAGGTTCAGGTATTGTCCAAGAGCATAAAAAGAGAAGCAAAGGGATGGAGAATTGGAAGCAAGACAGGTGGTATTAACATGATGTGAGTGACCATCAGGTTGTGCTTGCATAAGGGCAGTCAGAACCCACATAGACCTGCTCCTTACAGGGTCAGGTAGAACAAGAAACAGATGAGGCCAAGAGAATTTGAAGTGGTGTGTAAGAGGCACTCTTTTGTCGTGGAGCCCTGATGTAGGTGGCTCACTCAGCCTGGAAAACACTTCCTCTCATACTGGCCAATTTCTAGTCATGCTTTGGGATTCATCTCAAAGGTTACTTTCTTAAAGAAGTCTCCCATGACTTTCCCCTCTTCCTGTTTGGGAGCCTTAACAGCTTTCTTATCAGACCTTTATGTCCTCTCCTCTATCTAGCAAATATCAGAATTTGTTTTGATGTGTGCATTTGTAAAAATCTTTACTTAATATAAATCTCATTCTTCAGTTGGAAGATCCTTGAGGGAAGACATCATTTTTATTTAACAATATAGCCACCATAGCAATAAATGTTTGGAATTTAATAGATGATTAATGAATATTTGTTAAATCAATAAGCTAATTATATTTATAATAATTATACCTTTACCTTAATCTTCATAAAGAAAATAAAAAATATGTATAAAATATGTTTATATAAAATAAATTGCCTATTTAGCTTCACTTCATGTACAATATCAGGTGAATTTGGTACACAGTTAAGGCATGACTACATATGATTTGTTTACAGGTAAATTCTGATAATTACATAGTACTTCTTGATGTCTTATGAAAAAAAGTCTTCTCACACAAGCATTCAAAGATTATCATTATGTTGATGAACATTATAGTGGCAGCAATCATTTTGCTTTTTAATATTGTTATCAAAGGTAATTGCTGGCACTCTTTCAAGTTCTAAGAATAGAACTAATAACAAGATATATTATTGATTCAAATGAGAAAATAAAAATGAAAATACGTTTTCCTTTAATAGTATCTGTTGTTAAAATTAACTAACTGCAGGTAAAACAATGATAAAATGATTATTGTAATCATTACATAAGTTGTAATGTTGAAAATATTACATACAAATAATATGTGGGAAAGTATTATAGGATAACTCGTAAACTTGTATCAGTGTAAAGATATCACAGAGTCCTCTGCTGGAATCTTCGTTCTAAAACTTGTTAGTTATTTCACTTCAATCAGGCTTATTAGCCTCTCTGATATTCTTTTTTTTTGTATGTACAAAATTCACACTGCTGCATTTCTAGTACTCTAAGATGCCATAGAATGTAGGCCACATCATTGTTTTACACATCATTAATAAAAAACAAAAGGCCAATAATTACACTATGGTATTCCATCAATTTTAACATGAATCCTGATTTCAGAGATGTTAATAGAAAAAAGAATAAGAAATGATTACTGTATTTAAATTGATGAAATACGGTAGGCTTTTTTGATAATTAAATGAGATAATGAATGCACAAAGCTTAACACATGCCTGAAATGTCAATCTCAGTAATATCAGCAACACAAAAATATTTGGAAATCTCTACTATCTTTAAAATAACTGGAAAATATAATATAACCTGTCTAAATTTGGGGGTTGGGCGTTCATATGTATTTTTGAATATTTTCTTTATTACTGGGTATAACAGGCATTGGTATAATCATTTTGCTTTTGATCATTTAATTTCTTTTGTCCTTTTCAATTCATTTCATTTGGTTTTAGAATTCAATTGTAGTGCTTTTGACTTAACAATAAAGAGAAGTAAAAGATTACAAAACTGAAAACATTATCTAAATGGGTTTGCATTCAAAATGTTTGATATATAAGTTTATTCATTAAGTTGAAACGTGCTTACATATTTAAATAAATCATCCATGCTTATATTCTTAATTCTTCTTTGTCATTTATATTTCTATCATATTTGTCAAATACTTTCAAGATTCGATCTTGAGATACAATTCTACTGTGATGATCATATGTATATTTTTAAGCTACATGAATTTTTGAAGATCAGTCAGTATCTAAATGAAATAACAATTCACCGTATATAATTTTGTGAAGTGTTTATTACTGTAGCTGTCTAGCTGAATAAATCAGTTAGGTTTTAACTCATTGTAACAGCATAGACTGAATGACCTACTTACATTACAATGAATTACTTTTGTTTTACAAACCTTTTTTGTAATATATCAGATGTCTAAACATAACACTTTCTGAATTAGCAATAAAACAAGATAGATGTCTGGTCCCTATGAATGACCAACAAGAATAACCTTTGTTGCCAAAAATAATAACTGGTTTTACTTTTAGTGTTTTATGTTGCATAGACCACATAGATCACTTGATGCCATAGGTCAGTTCTTCATCATCTCCTTCTACTTCTATTTTTTAAAAAATTTATATGCCTCCTCTCCTCCAAATAACTGTAGAAAGTAAATTTTTAAAAGTGTGTCATTAGAAACAAACTCTGCAGAATAACACATTTATATAATAGTATAATCTCTGTGTTTACAACCAAAAAAATCTTTGGAGCTACAATGACAAAATGCTAACCTCCATTGGAGTTATTAAAATGTTGATTATTTCATATTTGTATATTGAAGAAAATAATGACAGTTTCCATTAAAAATGAGTAATGGCTTCAGTATGAAAAAGCAGAATAGGAAAAATGAATTACCTAATTGGGGTAATATTTGTTGTTATTATCAGACTCTAGTGCCAGCATTATAAACATAGTAAATGTGTTAACATACACATATCTAAAAACCTCACATAACATGCACTTAAATAGATTCATATAAAACGTCACATACGAAAGCATTCTTATAAATAAGAAAAAGATATATCTTTACATTTTACAATGTCTGAATGTTCTGAAGGGATTGTTATCTCAAAATGAATATTCTAAAGGTCCCCTTTTCAAATGTGTTAGTGAAATAATTGGGAGTGACAAGAACCAAATGCTGTCTCTATATTTCTGTAATTTCCTTCTTTCTTGACAATAGGACCGTACATTAATTTCTTTGCTAGGGATGTAAATCCTCTAAATAAAGACAACCAAATAGTCTGAAATCCAAAGAGAAATGGATATCTCCAAGTAGAGATATGATGTGAACAATGGCTTACCCCTAGCAGAGTATATAAGGAGTAGACACTGAGCAATATAGAAGTAAGCAGAAAAAAAACCCTCTTTAATTAATGGCCAAAGTATGGGTAGCATAAAATAATACAATCTACTCAATAGAAGTCAATAACTGAGATAACTGCAAAATATTCCAAATACTTAGAAATTAAACTACGCTTCTAAAAATCATGACCCGAAGAAAAAAATTATGCAATAATTGAGAAAATATTTTGAATTGTAAGAAAATTAAAAAACAATATGACAAAATGTTTGAGGAGCAGCTGAAGAAATACTTAAAGATAAATTTATGGCATTAAATACTTACATAAGTAAAAGGCCCTGAGTCAGTAACCTAATTTTTTACCTTAAGAACCTAGATAGATAAGAGCAAAGTATACTCAAAGCAAGTAGAAGGAAGAAAATAATGAAGATGAGATCAAAGATAAAAAGCAATAACTTCTGAATCCGGTTATTTTTAGATCCACTTTCTTGAGATATAATTTATACACAATAAACTGCACATTTAATGTGTACAATTTTATACATTTTCATATATGTATACACCTGTGTAATGATCACCACAGATAAAATAATGAGCTTATCTGCAGTGAACAATGATCTCTTCAAGATTCTGGTTTCAATACTTTTGAAAATATATATCCAGAAGTGGAATTGTTGGATCATATGGCAGTTCTATTTTTAGTGTTCTGAGGAACTTTCATACTATTTTCCATAGTAGCTATGCCATTTTACATTCTCACAATGTACAAGAGATACAAAATGTATCTTTAGTTTTTTTGACTTGTCCTAATAAGTGTGAAGTGATAGCTTGTTGTGGTTTTGATATCTGCACTTCCATGTTTACTGCAGTATTATTTACAATAGTCAAGATATGTGAATTACACAAATGCCCACTGATGAATGAATAAAGAAAATGTGGTATGTATCTGTGAGTGTGCATGGTGGTGAGTGGGTGGGTGTGGGGGTATGTGTATATAAACACACACACAAACACATGCACACACACATACACAATGGAATACTGTTCAGCCTTAAAAAATAAAGAATTTATACCATTTGTGACAACGTGGATGAACCTGGAAGACATCATACTAACTGAAATAACCCAGTCTCGGAAACCCAAATTTTGTGTGATTAACCTGACATGAGATACAAAAAATAGTCAAACTCATAAAAGCAGAGAATAGATTGATGGTTGTCAGGGATGTGGGAAGATTGTGATGTTGCTCAATGGATAAAAATTTTAATTTGTAGGCTGAATAAATTCTAGAAATCTGCTGTATAGATTGTCTAAGGTAGATCTCATATTAAGTGTTCTTACCACACACACACACACACAAAGGGACACAAATAAACTTTTGAAGGTGATGGACTATGTTTATTACCTTGGTGTGTGAAGCATGAGCTTCAGTAGAGCTGTTAAAAATTGTGAGGATACCCGTAACTCCTAAAGTTTTTTGTGCCCACTAATAATCTGTTAGTCCCTCTACACCATATTTCCATACTCCCACATTTCCAGACAACCACTGATTTTCTTTCTATCACTATAGATTCATTTACATTTTCTAACGTGTACACTAACAGAATTATACAGTATATATTTCTTATGACTCCTACTCAATATAGTCATTTGGAGGTTTATGCTGTTGTATTCTAATTCATTCATTTTTATTGCTGAATAGAATTCCATTATGTGTATATAACACAGTTTGCTTTTTCATGCCTGCTGATAGACATTATGTTGTGCCCGGGTTTTGAGTATTAGCAATAAACTGCTATGAATATTCTTATGTAAGCCTATGCTTGGATATAAGAATTTATATTTCTAAGATAAACATTAAGAGTGAAATAACTGGGTCATATGCTAAAGTATTTTTAAAGTTTTATGTAATTTCCAAAATGGTTTCCAAAGTGATTGTACCATCTTACATTCCTACAGCAGTGTGTGAGAGTTTGAGTCATGCCATGTTCTCAGGAATATTTAGTGTGATCAGTATTATTAATTTTAAACATTCAAATTGGATTTTCATTATATTATGTTTTGATTTACTTTAAATTTTCCTAATGATTAGTAAAAAGATGTGGGAAGTAAGTGCGCTTTGCCTATTTTTATGTGCTTATTTGTTACCCATATTTTTTGTGAGGTATCTATTCAAATCTTTCTACTTGTTTTAGGTTTTTCTTTCTTTATTATTATTGAGTTTTGAGATTTCATTATCTAGTTTGGATATGAGGCCTTTATCAAATATGTGACTTTTCAAATGACTTCTCTGAGTCTGTAGTTTTTCTTTATTTTAGTAAAGTTTTATTTTGATTTGACAAAAATAATTGTATATATGTGTGGGGTACAATGTGATGTTTTGATATGTGTATACAAATTTAACATTACCTCTCCCATTTATATGTTTTATGATTAGAATGTTTAAAATCTACTATTTAAAAAAATTTTAAATATATAATGCATTATTAACTATGGTCACCAAGCTGTTCAATAGATTCTCTTAAACTTATTCCTGGCGTCAATTTGGAACTTTGTACCCCATGACTAGCATGTGCTATTTTCCCATCTTCCCCACCTCCCAGCCTCTGGTAACCACGAATATAATTCTCTGCTTCTTCTACATGTTAAACTTTTTTTTTTTGAGGTGGAGTTTTGCTCTTGTTGCCAAGGCTGGAGTACAATGGTGCGATCTCGGCTCACCGCAGCCTCCGCGTCCTGGGTTCAAGTGATTCGCCTGCCTCAGCCTCCTGAGTAGTTAGGATTACAGGCATGCACCACCATGTTCGGCTAATTTGATATTTTTAGTAGGGACGCGGTTTCTCTGTGTTGGTCAGGCTGGTCTTAAACTCCCGACCTCAGGTGATCAGCCCGCCTTGGCCTCCCAAAGTCCTGGGATTACAGGTATCAGCCACCCACCCAGCCTACATGTTAAACTTTGTAAGATGTCATATATAAGTGTAATAATGCAGTATTGGTCTTTCTGTGCTTTGATTACTTCACTTAGCGTAATGTCCTTTGGGTTTATTCATACTGTTGCAAATGGCAGAATTTTCTTTTATTTTAAAGGCCATATAGTACTATATAGACAGTATCACTTTTCTTAATCCATTCATCCATTGATGGACACAGGTTGATTTGGTAGCTTGGCTATTGTGAATAATGTTGCAGTGAACACTGGAGTGCAGATATCTCTTCAATATATCAATTTCAGTTCCTTTGGCCATTTACTTAGAGGTGGGATTACTGGATCACAAGGTAATTTAGTTTGTCTTTTCATCCCGTTAATATATTTTAAAGAATAATAGCTCTTATTTTTTAATGAAAACCAATTTATTCACTTGTTTATGTTTAAGGTTTTTACTTTTTGTGTTATATTTTCACTTACATACATGGTGAAAATTCATAATCTACTTTCATTGTACAACTTCTTCTATACTTTGTACTATATTTAAATTTTAAGCTTTAAAATTGTGAATATTAAAGGAAGAGAATAAATCCAAAATTTTATTATCTTTTTGTTTCTTGTGGACTTTATTTTTATATAGCCAGACACATCCATAGGGAAAACTGTCATTATGTCACTATGTCACCTCTTTCTTAACTGGCATATTAGCTGGTATCTTTTTATTTCCAATCATGTATTTAACCGACCAAACCTCAAATATTACCAAACCAAGCTCCAACTTTCCAACAAAAATGTAAAAATCAAATCTAATATTACCCTTCCACCTAAAAACTTCTATGCCCATCCCAAATTGCCTAAATTCTGAAGCTTAAAATTTAAGTGTCATGACATAGCATTCTTTCTCTTTGCTTTGTCTGAAAAGCTTTGTTTGAAAGAGGATATTATGGATTGATTTACTTAGCCTGCATTCCATACTTCTGGGATATTGTTCTTTATAGAAGAAGTTGGCAATATTAAAAAAAGATCCTGAGAATCTGGATTCTGAATGGTAGTTAAGTTTTTTTTTTTTTTCATTCATATGTATCCATTTGAGAGTTGGAAGGTAGAAGTGAGGTAGGTAGCATTTCCTTACTGCTATTTCTGCTAGCATTAGAAGCCTTAGAGAACAGATGATCAAGTGGCTGATGTGGCAATGCCTGGACTCAACCTCTCAGGACCTAATAATTAGCTTCATGAGTATGTCAATGGCAGCTATTGTTTCAGCCAGAGATCATTTTCATGGGAACTGTCAATCAATGGGTATCAGGTGGTGGTTATGCAATGGTTAGAGCAGTTACGGCGTCTCAAGATTTGAATTGCAGCTACATTAAATTGGTTGTTTTTATATTAAACCCACTTAAAAACAGACTTCAGAATTTACTTTCCTCATCTCTTCACGATTTTTGCTTGCACATAATTTTGTGCAATAAATCAATTTTTCTTTAAAACACCTTAGAAAAGTTTTATTTACTGCATCACTGTCGTATCAGAAGTTCAGGCATTGATTATTTGACCTGGTTGAGTATGTGGGAGCTGAAGAACAATCCTGATGCCACCTGAAAATGAGAAACTGGTAGTCTAAGAACATGTTAGCAAAATTGTTCTGTAATCAATCCACTGTGGTCACCTGGAATAAGGTATCTAAAAAACCAACTTTGAAAAAATAGGTTAATTGCAAATTAGAGCAAAAAATATGGAAACAAATATTTGGAGACTTTGTATTTATATGAATTTTCTGGTTATATTGTGTTCCGGTGCAAATAACCCCTTCAAGGAGCACAAAGTTTCAGTGCCTGGCTCTTCCTAGCACTTAAAGATAAAGTGGCTTATAAGATTCTGGATGTTGAAGGTAGTGTCATGCATTTGATTTGTTGCTCTGACTCATTCACTGAATGACAAACAGAAGTCAGAACAAGAGAAGGCCAGCTCATCTAGGTTGCAGAGCTCTAGTGTTTGATGTGCCTTTTATTTAGAAGAACCAGAAGTTATCAACACCACCTGTGATCTCATAATCATTTGTGGAAATAATGAATGCAGTTGCTCCATAGATATGCAGATACATAAACACTTCAGTAATTTTACTCTACTATCCTTCATTATTTAAGCAAAGATGTACTTTAAAGATTTGCTTTATAATTTTGTTATAGCACCCCAAGTAGATTTTGACCAAACTAAAAGATGAATAATCTTCATCTGGAGTTTATAAAGGTGACTGATAGGACTATGAATCTTTGTTATTGTGGAGAGGGTAAGTGAGCCTTTCTTTATAAAATGGGTGGTTTTATAATGCTGGAGATATTACATTGGTGCTATTGCTAAATTTGAGAAGTAAAAGTACATGTGGAAGTGTATATATGGATACTGAATACTGAAAAAGATGATCAGTGGAGAATATTGTGAGTTTGTTCAATTGTTTGTCATGGATAACTTCTTATATTGAAAGGTAATTATCTTAAAATTAGGTTCTATTAATTAAATGATTTTTTATGATATTTGATGGAAAAGGTAAAATCCATCTTTTTGCTGCCCTTTCAGTGGGCAGTAGAAGTCACAGCAAGGTGAATAGTAAGTGGAAAACTTTATTGGTTGGATTCAGCGTTCCAGTATCTGGTGACTGCTTTGTGGATATTGAAAGGTCAACACATGAGCAGTGGCTCCTTTACTTCTGAAGCACGGCTTCAATAAAATAGTTTGCCCTGGCTGTCTATACCTCCTGGGGCAGTTTCATGATATATACTTCTCTAGCCATCTCAATGAACCTGTAAACTCTTAATTTCTTTTATTAGATCCCTCCCCCTTAAATGCCAAGAGTTGATAAGTTTCTTGCACTAATTTCATCTCTTCATTTCTGAATTCAAGTCTGTCTTTACCTACACTGTCTGATTCTTCAAGTTTTGGCCTTTCCCAAAGACACAATATTGTTTCATGGCTCAAGTTTTAGCACATATTATTACAACTGCCTCAGTATTCCTCTTTGCCATCTGTAAATTATATTCTCGCTTTTAAACAAAAAATTCTTTGGTGAAGTCTTTCCTGCAGAGTTGCTATTTGTACTTTGATGTCCTTATGGCTATTCTTACGCACTCATATAGCACATATATGACTTATGCTGTCATTATTTGTTCAAATTTTTTTCCCTATATTACATTTCAAATTTCTTGAGAAGAAAATCTGTGCATTATTAGCTTTGTATCTCTCAATATCTAGCACATGTCCTGGCACATAGTAATAACTCTATATTTATTTTTTTTCGTTTGAGTACCTGAGAAGATACAATTTTTAACTTTATTAGTTTTAAATGATATTCATATGATTGTTTTTAACATTTAAAAAAGTTTACTGTATTTTACTTCCCTGTTATTTACTTACTACATTATTATTCTATCTTACTTAGATATCTCAGTGATTTACCTAGAATTAGAAATTAAAGAGTTGAAAGAAAAAAAAATCTTTCTAATCAGAACCCATTTCTAATTCCAGTTAGGTCAGATGGCTAGGGTTCTGTAGGTATTATGGGGTAGGAGAGGGAGTTGTTTTGAAAATAGAAAGTAACCACGGTATGCAAACTATTAAAGTTTGCTAGTAGGGAGTCATTCAGATGGGGAAAGGTGATTTTCTGCCAATCTCCAGTGAGGTTTTCAAGTCCTCTCCCACTGAAGCCACAGATGGTATTTATGGGCAACCACAGGAAACAATGACAGACATATTGTGAAAAGCGGATAAGAGCCGCAACTCCAGCATATTCAGAGGTGTGTGAAACAGCAAATTTGTAAAGGAACTAATTGTAACAGGCTTACCTCCAATGGACAGTCTAGGCCTCAGAGATCCTAACTGCATACATACAGATAGTATTTCATTTAATTCTCAGGCAAGAGCTATTGAGTGGGGTTGGCCCAAACTGGTCTTCTTTTTCATGATGTCATAAAGAAGGGTCTTTCTCTTTTAGCGAAATTGCGTAGGCCTGTAAAGGTGAATTTAAGATCATCTGAGAGCAATTACTGAGGGATCACATTGAGAGGCATGTCAAAGGGATCCCAAAGGCAAGCAAACCTGAAGCAAGTTTTGAGAAGCAAAATGCAAAGCCAGAGGAGAGTTTGAGAATCATGAGGCATGAGAATAAGAATCAGCTGATCAGGTCACAAAAACAGGAATCATTGTGGGTGAATGATGCAGAGAGTGGGTCATTTCACTCCACTGGGGTTTTGCGATGATTGATAGGTCCATTTACGGGAATAGCAACTTTGCAGAGTCATAAAATGTGTGTTGGAAGGAAGTGATCTGTCTGCTTTGGAAACAAATAAACAGCTTCCACACAGAAAGACCCTAACCAGAATCAATACTGAAATAATTATCTGAAAACTTTCTGTCAAAAGGTATATCAAGTGGTTAGCATAAAGATAAAAAGCATAGCCTATAGGTCAGCTCTTTCTGTTTTTGAATTCTATATTTGTTCTGTAAACTTTGTCAAGTTGTTTAACTATTCTAAACCTCTGTTTCCTCTTATAGAAAGTGTGCTAATGCCATTAATTTCTGAATATTAATTCTAATTGCTGAACGTAAACTAACTATATATTAATGTATACTTATGATTTATCTCACAGTGTCAAATCACATATTGGCAACAATTTATTTTTGTTATTTTATAAGTTTTTGAGCTAATAGAACTCTATCAGCTAAAATCAATGTAAAACTTTTTAACTGACAGAATGTGATCAACTGTTGCAGGCAAATTCCTGGTCCCCACACATGAAAAACCAGCCTAATACTATCCTTTACAAAATGATTCAAAAAAACTATTCTTGTTTTGAGGTGCCCTTCATTACCTCAGCCATTGACCCTCAAATTATTATCCTCCTTATCTATTTAAAACTAAATATTTCTGTAGTAGCAAAATGTAATTCTAGTTACCTTTCATTACATAGTCACAGAAAATTTAATCCCTATTAAATTGAGTTGCCACTTCACTTGATGGTTCTTTGAATCATATTTACTCAAGGAGGAAGGCTAAGTTTTTCTAAGGCCAAGTATTTTCATGTTAATTAAACTTAAATTGCAGCAGTAGAATCTCTGAGAGAACTGGAGTCATGTGAAAGAAAGTCACTATTAAGTTTAATGTTTGCTCAGACTCAAGATTAGCCCGATTTTTGGCTTTAACAAAGTGTTACAATTCAGGAACTGTGCTGTTGAACTACTACCCAATATCCAATAAAGTAAGTGGATAATCAACCAAATTCATGAAGAGTAATGGTATATTGATTAAGCAGTTCTACAATCTTTCTTTAGATTATACTCAAACAGACATCCTGAAAAGTCAATGACAAAGTGGGAGTCAAATAAAGGAAATCTTTATAGTGTTTCCATTGATTCTAGAAAGGGCTTGGAGGCTTAACGTCCATCAGAGCTCCCAGTTGGATACTTTGATCCTGGCTATCAGAGAAGTAGATCAAAATTCAAGTAAAAGTAAAATATAAATTTATAAAAGATTATCTTATATTCAAGAAATTTAAATATAAGCATAATTATTTAAGAAACTGCTTTTTGCATTTCTAGTATTTTTTTGTCAATGTGATATTATGGTATGCACAAATTGTGTTTGTTTTACAAATCAGCTGTAATTCATGCATATTTATATATAATGCATTTAAATATATATGTGTGTATGTATATATACACACATACATATAATTTATATAATATATAAAGACATGGCATATATCTTTACTCTCTGTGTCTTCTCTACTCAGGAAAGTTTGCACTGCAGAGGTCAAAACACATATATAGCATGGCATCTAGCTCTAAATACAACATACATTTGTGTCCATACTATAGACAAATATTAATGTTTACTGTTAGTACATGACAGCTCTGCAAATGCTGAGGAATATATGATATATGTGCTTATACAACACACATATACATGATCTAAGTTTCAACCAAAAGAATATAATTTGAGTATTTTTAATAATGTTTTATTTCATTTGAACTAAAGTAGAAAATATTGTGAAAATATATTTTCTGCATTTAAATTTCTAAGAAAGCTTACAAAAATCTTTTCCAAATTTGGGGAAAAATTAATAAAAAGACAGTAAACACAAGAAAAAATGGTATATTTTCTGCTTTCTGTGTGTGTGCTACTATATGCTACTGGAATGATATAAACAGAGCAGGATTGAGATTTTAAGATGATATCATAAGTGCCCTCTGGAGATGGCACTAGAACGACTGCCCCAGCCCTCCAGCTCTTAATGGATCTCTTTTTCTAAAGATTTCTCTAGCCATGCTGATTCCAAAGTACAATGACCCAACATAGAGCCAGTTACAATAAAAGATGAAGAATTTCTACCATCCTCCATTAAATCATGGGCCAACTCTCTGCAACCACAGCAGTGTCTTTCCACTCTCAGAAGCAAAGAGAATTAGGCTTCTCATGAATATGTGTGCTGGTTAAAGTAGCAGAGCTTTCTTCATTGTTTCTTAATGTGGTCATTACTGTTTCATTTTAAAAAGCAATTCACCACACTAGTGACTACAGTACAGTCACCCTCAATTGAAATACAGCCCATAATCATACAGATTCAGATACAACAGGAGTTAAGTCATTTCTCTCAAAACTGGTATAAAATAAAAAATGCACTGGACAAGTTAAACAGGCAAGAAGATTTTATTTTAAATTATTGCAATAGGGTTTAAGACTATTGCAATAGAAAAGAGATACTGAACTCAACTCCACTAATGGAAAAAAGGGCAGGAGAGTTTTTAAGCACTGAATGTAATCAACTGTTGCAGGCAAATCCTCCAGTGGAAAAGCACTGGAAGATGTAAGAATGGAGGGTGGTTAGTGTGATTGAGTCATCTGTATTTGTGACCTGGCACTTATTGAAGTTAGGCATCTACCTTCCCACAGAGACTGAGATAGAGACACTATCTTTCTGATGATTACTTTCAACGGGTGGCTCTCAGGTCCTTGAGAAAGACATCACTGGGTTGTAAAACTGACAAGAGGTTGGGAGAAGGTGGACATCTCAAAGAGGCAGAGAAAGAATTTATAATGGTATGTTTTCTAAATTAAATGCCCTAACAAAGAAAATCAGGACCTATACTCAGGAAGAAAGCTGTCTGAAGTATAGTCAAGCTGAGGAGAACTTTAAGACCCTCTAGGTAACTATCATGTGAATAAAGATACTAATCTCTAGCCATATCCTAGGTAATACCTAGAGAAGGCTAAAACAAATGGAGCATTAAAAAGCCAACCTTAAACCTTCCACAGAAGATAAATGTTTTTATTTATTGTCTTATGGAATTTACTTTACATTATCCCATGCCTGCCCCCTACATAGAGTTCATTGTACCACACTTCATTTCCTCTAGATTTTTCACTGTATTCTCTCTACTTAGTTTGCACCGTAGAGGTCAGAACACACATATAGCATATAGCATGGGTATATAATTGATCATTATTACTGTGATAGGATATTGGTGCAAATCTTAAGTAATTTCACATAATGAAGTTATGGGGAAAAAGGAAAATATGTGAATAATTTTCTCAAAGTCAAAGTAAAAAAGAACAAAAGAAAAATATGAAAATTGCAGTAGCCAAGTAAATGAAGAAATCCACAGGTTTGTTTGTTTCTTTTTTTTCTGAAATTTACTGGTAATTGAGGGTAATTCTTGTTTTTAATTTTGTTTCAGTTAATTAGAAAATTGTTGTAATTTGCCAATTCATTTATTTTCTTCATGTAAACAGAAATTAACTCTGCTTTAAGTTGTAAATGGAGTCAGTGAAATGAAAATTACAAAAACTTTGTCATCAACACTGTTTATCCAGTAAGTGTAACAGCTGTCAAATATTATGTACTTCAAATGTCACCCCAGAACCTAAAAAGAATTGTGGCCATGAAGAGATCCAGTGGTGACTGACAAATCATGCTCAGAAGTTGTGAGTACAGCAGATACCATCTGTGAGAAACTGAGCCTCGCAGACTTTAAAGAACATAATCAGCAGCTTATGGAGTAAATGCCGCATAAGCTGCTCTCTGAGTGAGCCCCACCTTGACTTGGCAGTAGAAAGGGAAGATATTGTAATGTAAAACCCTGTATTTATATAGATCATTCCTTGAAAAGCTCTTAAATCCTTAACAGATTCTGAGCTCATCAATCCTTAAATTCCAATGGAATAAGAATTATAGACGCATGTAATCCTCAAAATAATTATTTAGTGATCCAAAACCCACAATTTTCTAGTGGCCCCTCTGTTTTATGAATAGTTATGTGATCCTGATAAGGGGATTACTTTTGTTAGAAAAACTCGATACCCAGGGAATTTAGAAAAAAAAACAAAAGAGTACAGAGATTTATCCTGTTTTAATATACGTATTTGTGTAAGGTTCTTTAAATCCTTTTTTGAACTCTGTAGTAAGTAAACAAGCACACAATCACAATGGGGAATTACTACATTTAGGTGGAATTCATGATAATTCATACACAAATGATAGCACAACTCTGCCAGACATGCTTACTGGGAGTAACACATTTCCTGAATAACTAATTAGTCATATGCAATGTTGCTAATTTGTCTTTTCTATATTTTCATTTATATCCATTGCTTATGTCATTACCGTAGCAGAGGCCCACTTAGCATCCCCATACAACACTCAGTCTCCACTACCCCGGGAATGGAATGCAAGATCCAACATACCAGAGATCTTTGTGTTTTGTTCACTAATGAATACCAAGGTGCTAAAATCATGCCTGGCTTACAATAGAGACTAAATACAAATTTGTCAAAGGAATGAACAGATGAATAAATGAGAAATGAATAAAATAATTTCCTAACATTCTGTCTTGCAACTCTACAATGCATTCTATACCTTGAACTAATATCTTCACTGTATTTATATCAAACCAGAGTCAGTCTTTTGTAAGAAATTATTTTTGTCATTTTGTTTCTTTTGATTAGAATGGCTTCCCAATATCTGTTATATGTAAAAATCCAAAGAAATCTACAAGAAAAAACTGAAATTTTAAATAAACCATAATACTTTCTTACAATATAGCCCTTAGGAATCACTTTCTCTTGTCAATTTTTATTGGAATTTATAATTTATCTTCCAAATACAAATTTAACATTATTAAATTGAATATAAGATAAAGTATATGCAAATTAAAAATTATTTATATAAAAACACAAAATAAATTTTTTTCTTTGTCTTTTCTGTTTTTTAAAATAAACATGGAGACGGGGTCTCACTATGCTGCCCAGGCTGATCTCGAACTCCTGAGCTCAAGTGATCCTGCTCGGCCTCCCAAAGTGCAGGGATTAAAGGCATGAGCCACCATGCCTAGCCTGAAAATAATTTGTATACAACATCAAAAAGCCCACCACTAAGAAATTATCTTTATTAACATTTAAAGATCATCAACTTATGTGATATGCAGATGACATTTTTAAATAGAAAAAATAAGCAAATGAAAGAAAGGAGAAATTGATCTATACAAAGTATATTTTAGAAAACATTAATCATATTTTAATTTTAGTGAAAATTATTGAATTTAATTTTGCTTGCATGTAAACAAGCACCAATTAACAAAACAAAATGGAGTATATTGTGGAATTATAATTATTTCATTACAACGAAGTATTAATTCCTCAATCTTGTCTGCAAGGCATAGAAAAATAACTCTAGAGCCACTAATCTTTGCAAACTGCATGTCCTACATTAGAGAATATCTATTTTTCAATAAGAATAATGATGCAAAATATAGAAATTAACTATTTCCTAGTTTTCAAATACTCAATAACTTTTTCTTCTTTGAAAAACTCTGATGTCCATAATTGCTTGTCTCTGTTTCTATATGATTGTCAGTTGCTCACCCATGAATGGATAAATAGGTAGATAAATGGGTGAAAAGGATTGATGAATGCATTGATAGATATTGGTCATCCGTACTTCTACCTGGATTCTATATTTCAGAATTTGTTTCTTTGATTTACCCTTTGACTGGCTAGATTTCATCATTATTTTATTTTCAAAAATGGCTCAATATATTTTTTGTTGGTTTCTGGTTTGTAAAAGGATACATAGACAGGGATCATGCTCTCCTCCTTCAGAATTTTGTAAGTAACTTTTTACTACCTTCAGATATTGCATTGTTATGCAGAATCTGAAATCCAGCTCATGAAAAAATATTTGAAGTGGCAAAAAAAAATCTTCAATAAACTGGGTAAGTTGGTTATATGAATGCAAGAATTAATATGTAGGTTTAGAAAAAAACATAAAACATAAACAGAACTTAATTTTTCTGTAGTGGATAGCATGTAGGTATATAAATATTAAACAGAGTATATAGAGATCAAGAAGACCTTATAAAGAAGGCAGAGTGGACAACTCAAAATTTTGTTTTGAGAGAGAGAATTTGCATAGAAATTGAGATAATAACAGTGATGTCATCCTATTAATCTTTCACAATCTGCAGAGGATAAAAACAGGCTATCAATATAGCAAACACAATAAGCAGAAAGCTTGCACCGCAAGACTTCTTTCCAAGTACACAATAGAGCATTGTTAACTATCATCATCATACTATGCATTAGATCTCCAGAAATTATCCAGCTTGCATAAGTGGAAATTTGCACCCTTTGGCTAACATCACTCCTTTTCCCTTTTCTTCCCCCATACCCTGACAACCACCATTCCTCTTTCTGCTTCTACAAATTTGACTCTTCTACTTTCCACATACAAGTAATATCATTCAGTATTTCTCTTTCTTTGTCTTGCTTACTTACAATTTGCTAAGAGGATAGATCTTAAATCTCAACACACACTTTACACACACACACATGCACACTGGTAACTATGTAGAGAAAATAGATATGTTAATTAGGTTGATTATGGTGATCACTTCACAAGGTATATGTATATCCAAACATCAAATTGTATATTTTAAATACATACAATTTTTATATGTCAATGACATCTCAATAAAAAAAATTTCCTAAGAATTTCTTCAAGGGTTTCGTCAAAAATAGTAAATAACTTATTAGCAATGATATACAAAAACACTGTCAGGAATTCTGACTAATCTAAGAGTCAAACTGATTTAGGACTTAAGAAAAACTTACGAGCTATAGGGAGAACTCAGAGAAGCAGAAATTTTACCATGATTATCTGCTTTCCTTAATCTCTTTACTTTTTCAATATGTAATTCTCTTCTTATATATAACAGGATTCAAAAAGGCTGAAATTAAGAGGACGATATATCTGTCACTTAGATTTTTGTATTCTGATTTACAATATCCAATATGTATTTTTTTATTTAAAAAGCATGATAGATAAAAATGGTTAATTATCACAAATGTTTCGGCAGAGTGAGACAGTTTGCTCAATTTCTTGTGAGTGGTTTTGAAATATAAAAGACAAAAGAGTAAGTTTTTAACATACGACAATGTCTTTGAATTGAATAGCAACTGCCTATTGTAAAATGCACCACAAACTCAATAGTCAGATTACCTGATTTTAATTTTGAGGTTCAATTACTAGTTGCGTGCTCTGCCAATCATTTAACCTTTTGGGGGTCAATTATTTTTCTATTGATTTTTCTCCCAGTGTAACTCTGAAGGTTGAAAAATATACTGGAGATGAGAACACTTGGAAAGTGTAAAGCACTTACCAATATACACAATAATTATGAGTATTTTTTCAGTAAAATTGTGTGTTGAGAAATGAAAATAAACTGGAATATTTTTGTAGGTTTTAATATTACTGTAGCTCAATAGAAATTTCCTATATGTTTGCTATTTAGGGAAGTTAAAGATTAAATAAAATACATATTGTTCATTATTTTTTATTTTCTATTTGATCTGTCAACAAGAGCAACTCTGCTAATAGAGAAACAGAATTAGTTGCATGAACAAAGTTGTATGAGATTTTATATTTTCTAAATAGAGATAGAAAAATTTCTACAATTGTATGAATAATTTACATGCCAGAAAGTTGCTATAGATTTGTATCCTAATTATTCAAATAATCAAGTTATTGTCCTCCAAAATGTTGAGTTTTTAAAAGTTGGGAAAAGAATCCATTCAGATTTTATGAGAAAAAAATTCTAATTTTCCTCCTTACAGATCTTAAGTATCAGCTTAAATCACATAAGTTAAATGGAAAGTTTACGTTATCTTTTACCTAAATATTGCATAAGTATCAAAATATAATTTGTGATAAATTAAATTGAAAATGTCCTAAACAGAATTATTTTCTCTCTAGTTTTACATATACATCTTTTTAATTTTAATGTGAAAATGAAATAAAGCAAAAGTCAACTAGTATTTCTATGTATACCTGTCAATTTTGAATACAGTAAACGTATAATATTACATAAAATAAAATATCTTGGCGAATTTAACATCAAGGAAAAAATGAACTACCTACCAATGGAACTGTTTTAGAATTTAATGTTTATGTAGCTTTGTTTCATGTTCTGGGGAGAATATAAAATAATTGAATTCAAGTATTCTCTCCTCAAGTAGATTAATATCTAACTAACTATATCAAACTGTTTGAGAGCAATTGAATAGATGCATTATACTATGAGAGAAAAAAGATTAGTAAAGCATGATTTAATCAAGTGAAATCTTATAGAGTAGATATTAACTGAATTTTAAAGTATTGATGTGATTTAGGCAGAAAAAGAGAAAAGGCACAGCGCATAAAAAGCTAGCAAATTTATTGGGAAATAATGAGGAGGAATTTCTTACTGGAATCGAGGGTAATATTGGAGATTCAGGAAAAATTAATTTAGGGGAAAGTTAGCATAGAAAAGATGGTTAGCCAATAAAGTTCATTGAATTCAAAGGAATATAATAATGAAAATAATATATTAAGCTCTTTATCATAATGGTGAATATTTCATGTAAAATGATTATATGAAGTACGTGGTAAGGAAATGGAGACAAGCCGGCTAGGTAGGAGCTTCTGTCTCACTAGACAGCAGAATGAATACATCAATTGTGCCATTACACATAGCTCCTATTAATTTAGTACTTATAATGTGTTATGCAGTGACTGAACACATGCATGTTAATTATTGTTTTTTAATTTTTTCTAAAATTGGAAATGTAGAGGTCATTATCTTCATTTATAAGATGAGAACACTGAAAATTAGAAAGGTTTTAAGATTTTTCGGAGACTACACAGGTTTAGGTCTTAGATTTTAATCCCATCTGCTTAGTTTAAAATGCAGGCTTTTTATATCACACTTTCTGCTTCTTAACATGATAACCAATTTCTCAGTGGAAAAGGAACATCTAAGACATTTTGGAAGAAGTAAAGTAGAATATGGTGATGAATTAGATGAGGGAACTCAAACACTGGAAAGTTAAAGATGACTTGAAATCTCTCACTTTGGCTTAGAATAAATGAATGGAACTATGGCAGTAGGAGAAGAGTTGAAAAAGATATATATTCTGACAATTTTGGTAACAAAGCTTTCCGTAATATCTTGCCAACAACAATTGATGGCTGTAACTAACAATCTCTTTTAGATCATCTTCCCTTAGAGATACAGATTCATGTGATAAATCGTCTACTTCCAAAATTGCTCTGGGACAAACATTAATCAAATATTTGCCACTGGATAACAAAAATTTCCATTCTTCTAGTAAGTACATCCCGTATTTCGAGTTATTAGATGATGGCTGCCCTAGGAAGTGTATCATCTTAGATAAGGCAGAGACTGTTCTTTCAGTTTAGGAAAATTATTGGTCAAGTCTAACATCTGAGGGCTGTCATATAGTGGCACCTTCAGTGGCTGGACAAATACATCTTTAATCCTGAAAGAGAATTTGGGCACATAACACAGTGTCCACCACACTTAATATGCATTAGCTATTTTCATATTTATAACTCTTAACAATGTCAGGTATCATCATTTTCAAATTTTATACACAAGAATATTTACATTTAGAGAATTAATTTTTACTTGTTTGAGCTGTTTTTTTTTCTTTTTTTTTCTTATTTATTTATTTTTTATTATACTTTAAGTTTTAGGGTACATGTGCACATTGTGCAGGTTAGTTACATATGTATACATGTGCCATGCTGGTGCACTGCACCCACTAACTCGTCATCTAGCATTAGGTATATCTCCCAATGCTATCTTAGCTAAGTAAAAGGATGAACATACATTTGGATCTTTTTTATCCAAAACTATAACTGCATTCCCAATATTTATGCTACTATATTATGTAGTTAGATACAGTCTAAGTCTGCTATAATCTATCTGTAAGATTTGAGAAATTAGGAAGGCTATGTTGTAGCATCAGATCTTATTCAGTCATGTCTCCCAGAGGGTGAGTTTTGTTGTTTTTTTTTTACTATTGGCTGGGTTCTATTGCTATTACACTACATTTTGTGATGATTTATCCATCAAAGCTAGAGTAAGAAAGAAAGCTATGGTATTATAAAACTGGCAAATTAGAAGTTAACCAGTGTTTTCTAAGACAGGCTCACAATAAAAGAATATCTAAAAGTAGACTGGAGGTTTCTTTATTTCTCAAAGAAATAGACCTGAAAATTAGGGTAACACATTTCTCATGAAGTTTAAATGAGGTTTATTCTATTAGATCAGTTTTTGATGCCTTTAAAACTATTTCTCCTACTTGTAGCAGAAGGCACTCAGTTGGCCAGTCAGAAATAATTACAGATCAACAAATAGCTGTAACTATACTTTTAATTTCAGCTCTCTTTTAGACCTAGGGCTTCTTACTATATGTTTCACTATGTGACCTTTTTCTTCTCTTATTATTACCTATTTTACTATTCACCACTCTGCTTACAATTTGCATAAACCGAGCTTTGAAGATTTTCTCACTGTGTTCCCCTAATCCTAGAATAGTATTATCCTCTCAATTAATCACACATTTTTATTCACCTTCAGATAAATTTAGAAATCTTAATAATTCCCTAAAATTATTTTGAGTAGTTCTCCAAAGGACTCATCCTTTAAAATCAACTCTTTCCATGCCAACTACTAGTGGGAAATTGTGTTCAAAAGGCTGTGCTTCTGGTTTACATTGTTATTCAACAATTTTACGTACTGTATATCTGTATGTATAATACATATGTATTAAAGATAATCTGTTTCATTATCTTTGAACATGAGGCCCTAAAGCATAATTTCTCTGTAATTTCTTTTTGCAATGCTCAATAAAAAAGAAATAATAAACAAAGAAATAATTTTAATGATGAAGTAAATTTAGATTGTATTTGAAAAAACTATACTTCTAAACAGAACATGATTATTAGAAGTACCAATGATCTGTCAAAAGGAGTATTGATTAATATAGTTTCGGCACATACCTGGAGATGGAAACATAAAGAAACTGAAACATCACAGATGGCTATTTAAAAAAAGGGGGCATGAGGTTTGAACATGGAAAGGATTGGGAGAGGAAGGGAAGATATTATGATATATTTTAGCTGTTAAGACCCTGAGGGAAAGGTTAGTATTATGGGTGAGTATAACATGTAAGGAAATTGAAAAAAGTCATGCTGTTTTAGAGGAAGGGAAAATATTAGCTCACTGGTGGATAGTTAAGTAGTTCATGGTGAGTTTTTAAGTACTTTTTAAGAAAAATTAGGAAGGTGGTGCATAAAAGAAAGAAGTGATAAGTGTGTATCATAGGTAGGAAAATTCTAAATACAGTGATGGCAGGCAGCTGTGACATGGCCAAAAGCCAAATGTGAGAGCCACAATGAGGAACACGAACTTGAGACCTAGACTTTCTGGCTTCAAATTCCACTTGTGATATTGGGCATGCACTTAACTTCTTTGGCCATAGGTTCCTTATGTGTTATTTAAGAATATTAATAGTGGTACCTTATAGATACGTTCAGATTAGAGGGTAAATTATCAATAAGACTTAGAACAATATGTGGCAAATTTTAAGCTATTTAGAAGTATTTGTAAATATATAATCAACAAATACATAAAAATAGGCAGGTAAATACATAGGTTGATGATACATAGAAAGTATCACAAATGATTCAAAAGTTTTCAGCCTAAATTTCGTATTAGATAGGAAAATGTACTGCTATGGAAGATAAAGTGATAGACTGCAAATAGGGCTCAAGGTTCTTCCCTTCCATTCCCATGACCCGTTAATTCTGTGATAACTCTGAGACTGATTTTGACCCATTTGATTTGGAAAAAAATGAGAGAAGCTCTAGCTTCTCTCAAGCTAGAGAGAGCTCAAGCATCAAACGTTCATGTGCACTAGAGCTTGCTCTTGTGGTGTGTTCATGCATTCCTTCTCGCACTGCTATAAAGAAACGCCTGAGACTGGGTAATTTATAAAGGAAACAGGATTAATTGGCTCATGGTTCTGCAGGCTGTATAGGAAGCATAGCAGCATCTGCTTCTGGGGAGGCCTCAGGGAGCTTTTACTCATATTGGAAAGCAAAGTGGGAGCTAGCACTTTAAGTGGCTGTAGCAGGAGGAACAGAGAGGGGGGAGGTGCTACACACTTTTAAACAACCAGATCTCATGAAAACTCACTATTACCACAACAGTGCCAAGGCGGGGTTGTGTTAAACCATGACAAACTGCCCCCATGATCCAATCACCTCCCACCAGGGCCTACCTCCAACATTGGGGTTTACAATTCAACATGAGATTTGGGTGAGGGACACAGATCCAAACTATATCACTTTGTAAGCATTGGACCGTAATGTAAACAAACCTGAGCCATTCTACTAGAGTACGCAAAACTGCATGGGGGCAGAACAAACACAGCTTGGTTGTCAATCTGTCAGAAAACAAGCATGTGATTAGATGATTTTTTGTTTGTTTGTTTGTTTTTGAGACGGTGTCTTGCTCAGTTGCCCAGGCTGGAGTACAGTGGTGCCATCTCGGCTCACTGCAAGCTCCGCCTCCTGGGTTCACGCCATTCTCCTGCCTCAGCCTCCCGAGTAGCTGGGACTACAGGCACCCACCACCACGCCCGGCTAATTTTTTTTGTATTTTTAATAGAGACGGGGTTTCGCCAAGATGGTCTTGATCTCCTGACCTCGTGATCCACCCTCCTCTGCCTCCCAAAGTGCTGGGATTACAGGCGTGAGCTACCGCGCCCGCCGTGATTAGGTGATCTTATACCACCTATCTGCAGGCTGACCAGTCGGCTAGCCAAAAACATGAGCACAGCAGGTATTTTTTTTTTTCAGGTGGAGTCTCGCTCAAGCACAGCAGGTATTACTCCAGCTAGCTCTGAACAGAAAAACCTCCTGATCCTTCCAAATCTCCCACAGAACATGAGCTAAGTGATTGTCATTTGTGGTGATTTTAGATAGAGGCTAATTGATTCAGGAACTGATGCCTAGCAGGGTAATACCATAACAAAAACCTGGAATATGTAACATTGGCTTTGTGACTTGGTAGCAGACAAAGGCTGGAGAAGTGGTGAGAAAAATATAAATGAAAGTATGAAACAAGAGATCACACACCAAAGAGAGGGGAAGAGAATTTTCAGGATGACAGAAAAGTAAGCCCAGGATGAGAGCAGTGCAAAGGACCTAGTGAGCAAATAGGTAAGACTACAGTAGGAAGTCAGAAGGCTCCAGAGGGCCGCCTCCAGGAAAAAAAGTAAATAAATGGAAATGATAAGTTATCACAACAGATTTCTCCATATATCAATTTAAACGGAGATAATTTGGGTGAGTTTTTAAAAGTATAGGGAGACTATTTAGATGTGAAATTATAATTAATAAAAGAGAGGTGGTATATAATTAAATTACAATTAAACATTTTTTTGGGAAAATTTGTGTGAGAAATTTAAGAAATGGATAGTGTATCACTTGACCCAGCTGTAATGACATTCACATAGACACAGTAATTAAAATATGAAATATAAATTTAATAAAATTTGAGAGATAATTACATTGGTAGGATGAAGGATTTTATGTATAAGTAAACTAGTGTTCTTGTTTACCATCACAGAGAGTCAACACACAATGTCAAAATTGAATCTACATGTAAATGCTTATGATAATTTATAGTAGCCTGACATTAACTCCAAAGTTTAGGTGAAATGACTAAAATACTGATTTCCTCTTGGAAAGGAGATAAAATGGGAAAGCTTGGGGAACTTTTAAACATTACTTTAATTTTGAAAGTTATTTTCCTATGATACTATAAAATAAAATAAAATTGTAATTATCTACTTATAGCATACGCTGTGGATTGAATTGTAGCAATCATGCTGTAATTGAATTCATCCCTAAATTCTTATGTTGAAGCCCCATTGTGAATCCTATGTGATGGTACTTGGTGATGGGGCTTTGGAGAGGTGATTAGGTTTAGACGAGGTCATGAGAGTGGGACCCTCATGATGGAATTAGTGTCCTTACAAGAAGATACATCAGGCCAGGTGTGGTGGCTCATGCCTGTAAACCCAGCACTTAAGGAGACTGAGGCAGAAGGATCGCTTGAGCCCAGTAGTTTGAGACCAGCCCTGGCAATATAGTGAGATAGCATTTCTATTAAAACGAAAACAAACAAGACACCACACAACAAAAACTCAGCCAGGCATAGTGGCACACATCTGTAACCTCAGCTACTTGGGAGGCTGCAGTGAAAGGACTGATTGAGCCTAAGAGGAGGGTGAGGCTGCAGTGAGCCATGGTTGTGCCACCTGCACTTCAGCCTGGATGACAAATCAAGACCATGTCTCAAAAAAAAAAAAAAAAAAGAGAGAGAGAGAGAGACCCCAGAGAGAGCTTGAGCTTGCTATCTTACTCCACTAAGTGAGGAGAACCAAGGAAGAAAGTGTCAGTCTATATAAGAGAGGAAGAGAGTACTTAGCGGAATCAAACATGCTGGCATCCTGATCTTGGACTTCTAGCTTCCAGAACTCTGAGAAAATAAATTTCTGTTGTTTAAGCCACTCAACTTATGGAATTTTGTTATGGCAGCCTGAACTGACTGAAACAACATGGTAACAACATTCTAATTCAAGCTCCCCGCCAAAAATAGCCAATAAAGCTAGATAAAATACAAAAATAGGTATTGGAAGGCAGTCAAGGTGGTCAGATTTGAGGAACCAAGATATTAGAAAGAGGTAAAATTTGTTGTGGTGAAGCTGACATTTTCTGCTTTTTTTTTCTTCAGTGTACTTGCTAATATATAAGGAGCAAAGAGGAAAGTCAAGAAGAGGCAGGGGCTTGGGTCAGTCTCACGGGTTCAGAGCATTACAGCTTGTGTTCTTTAGAGACATACACTCAGGGTTTGGGGGCAAGGTACTTATAAGACTTGGTGCCTGTGAAAGTAAGGTGGTGGAAGCAAGATATGTCAGAGAAAATGGTCAAAGTACAATGCAGTCTGAAAAAAGCATGAGTCAACCCAGTAGAAAGTTCTGGGGTAAGAAAAGACTGTTATTTGTTTTCTGGCTCTAGTCGAAATGGCTAGATCTCTACCCATTGCATTGCTTAGTCCCCAAAATGGGCTGCTTTGGCAAGGATGTGATTTGCTGCTTTTCTGAAGGAAAGGTAGACACCGAGGGAGCTGCTAGCTAGAAGATAACTGCCAACAATCCCCTTCCCAAGTCTGGGCACTCGTCCTTCTTTCAAGGGGATCTGGGTACTGCACTCCCTCTTCTTTCACATTTCAACTTTTATGCAGCCTAAATCCACTTCTCCATACACAGTGATGAAGCAGCTCCTCTCGAGGACCTGTTTTCCTGAGCAGAAACTTAGAAAGGTGAGTTTAGGCAGAAGAACCACGGTTCCTACCCCTTAGGTAGATCTGGGATCCTCAATTGACACTCATTATGTCCCAACTCCACTATCCAGTCTCAATTTTTCCTTACTGGCTTAACTGTGACCCAGACACATCTTGGAGAGGGCTTACCTCCTCCTGGTTACCATATCCTGTTCAGGATATCCTTTCCTGAATATGGTATCAACACAATTGAGCAAGGTGATACCAAGAGGCACCCAAGTGGATCATCTTTTTTGCATACATATTCCTTCTTGGTCCTTCCCTCCTTCTGATGATCTCGGTTAGTTGCCGCTGCTAGGAAAGTGATTCACTTATTGGCTTCTGGTCCATGAACACAAGGAGCCCAAAGTACTCAGTGGCAGTGGGAGTTCATGATTCATTTATATCTCCTGGACTTGCAACATTGCAGAGTCCAAAGTGGCTCACTGGGAGAGATGCTGAGTATGACCATTTCTCTTTCCACTGCTTGGTTCCTGACCCATGTATTCTTTTTATTGGCAACAAGGCCATACAATAACTTTTGACTCAATATATGTAATATCCTGGAGGATGATACCACATCCTGAGAGAGTATTGCCTTCAGTTGGGCTCTTCATTTGTGCTTTCAGCAAGCTATCTCAACATTTTATCAAGCCAGCAACTTTTTGTGATGTGAAGGTAGAATCTTACCAGGGCATAGACACTGAATTCAGGGTTAACTCTTGCATGTTCTTTCATTAAGAAGTTGATTCCCTAGTCTAACATGATATTATGTGGGAGCTCACGCTGGAGGATCGAACACTCTCTATTGCTGGTAGGTTTGACATTTTGTGATGTAGCAGCTAGATCAGGTTTGGTCACTTAAAGTTTATGCTTTTGTGTGTGTACTTAGGCTCCAATTCTGCCAGAATTTCCACTCTATTTATGGGCCCATCATGCCAGCACTGGTGGACGAAGATAAACATAGGCTGATACCAACTGGCGTGGTCATTTTCTGTACATGGCTGTTTAATGCCTCTTCCACAGTAAGTGATCTCTGATGGGCATTGATATGAAATGCAAAGATCATCACATTTCTAGTCCAATTTCATGGGTTTATCCATAAACCTTTCCTTTAGGTTTCCATCTCCTTGACTATCCTGACTCTCCTTTTTTCGTTAAAACTTTTGGATCCCTGACCAGCCTGCCAAGCCATTTTCCCACTGCTCATGAATCTATATATTGTAATTTCAGGCCACTTATTTTTCTATTTATTCTTCCAAACCAAGTTAATGACCAGATCCACTACCTGAATTTCTGATGATTCTGAGGATTTTATCTCACAAATGTCTAAAACTGTACTCTTTAGTTGAACCGTAATGCAATGACCATACATTATTATGGTCTGAACTCACGCACTGAGGTGACAGATCTGTAAACCAAGATTGGGCACTTTCCTCTTCTTTCTGCTGGTCATAGCCATGAACAGCTTGAAGTGTGCCAGTGCTGCAGTGGTCTAGGCTGCCTGCTTATGCAGCTTGCTCATGTTCCCTGTCCCTGCTAGTGCTTGATCCTGCATATAACACTCCATCATACAATGGATTGTATGTGGACTTCCCCTGCCTTAGATCTTTGTGAGTTTTGCAGAATCCAGTTCATGATAGGTGATTTTTGCTGCATGGTTACTCAGTGTCCTGTGGTTAGAGAGTCTTTCTCTTCCAGAGTTCAATAGCACAAGGTATTGTTTTTCAAAAAGTGACAATGGCTTACAGATGACACGGACTTGCTCGAGAACCCCTGCAATGGGATTTTTCCCACTAGATCTTGCCACAAGCATCTTTTATCACCACTGATACTTCTAAAATCATAGGGTCAGTGAGATTGTACGACAAAGCTGCTTCCACCATATTTTGGACCCAGAACAAAGTCTTTCTTGCTCTGAGTCCCATTCAAACAAAGCTGGCAGATTTTTGTGTCATTCAAAAAATGGAGCAGGTAAGTGTCCCCATGCATAGAACAGACTGACTCTCATCATAAAGAAGCACACCTGGGACTATGATTTGTTCTTTGGTTTAGAAACTGCAAGATTTAATCATTATCTATTACTATAAGAGGATGTTTTGGCACACTCTGACCACTAGAACCCCTACATTTTATGAGTGTGGCAGGCTTCTGAATCTTCACCAGATTTATGTTTTTAACCTTTAGAAATGCATGTATCTTTTCAAGTTCTAAGTCACTGTTTTCTCATTCTGCCCAACTGATATAATGGCATTGATATAATGATTCAATATGATATGCTAAGACCATCTGAACAGTCCAGATTTTTTTGAACTATATTATAAAAGAAAGTGGGAGAATTTACATAGGCCTGGAACAAAACTATAAGTGTATAATTTGTCCTTTTTATGTTAATTTAAAAAATTCTGACTCTAATTAGGATAAAAAAGAGCACATTTTCAAAATCAATTGTTGCATATCATTTATCTGCGACCTTACTACATGTAACACTCACCTAACACATCTGTCACAGTCATTGTGATTGGGGCTACTACTGGATGAGCTTGAGTTAGTCTTTAGTCACCCAGCATCCATCCATTTCTGCAGGGGCAAAGTTGGTAAATTAAACCAAGATATGATGAGTCCACTATCTCTATATAAATACTTAAGGATGATTTTTTATCTCCATCGTAGCTTGCAGGAAATTATGTTGCTTTTATTTTATTAAGCGTTGGTCACTTCCACCTGGCCTTTTCCATTATGATTAATAATAAAAAATTAAGAAAATAAACATAGCAAACTAAGTTAACCAAGACAAATTTAGTTCCTTTAAAATATTCATAAAATTTTATAAATGCTTAGAAAAGAACATTAAAACAGACAGAGGGAGAGAAAACTCAATATCAGTAAGGGGGATAAAAAAAGAGACTAAATAAAGATATTAAAATCAAAATAAAATATACGCAACTCTGCTGAAAAAATTGAAAAGTTAAAGGAAATGAGAAAATTTCTTGCAAAACACTCAGCAAAACTGACTCAAGAGAAATATAAAATTCAAAAAGTCCTATGTTTCTTAAAGAGATGTAGTCAATAATTCAAGCATTCCCTTAAAGTGAACTCCATATAGGTTTACCAGAAGATTGTTCCAAATATTTAGGAAAGAATATTATAATTATTATACAATTATTTCAGAAAACAGAAAAACAAAGAATAATCTATAAACCTGTTTATGAGACATCCATACTCTTTATATAAAGCTTGGCAAGGACATTACAATAAAGGCAAAAATCAGGCCACCTTCTCCTATGAACAAAGATGCAAAAAACTAATAAAATATTAGCAGATGTAGTATTGAAATACATGAAAAAGATGGTATATCACAATAGCTTAGATTTATTTGAAGAATACTAGGTTGACTTGACTTATGAACCAATGTTTCAAAAAGTTAAAATAATTTTCTTGATTTGATATGAGTTAGCTACAAAAAAAAATATGTAAAGCATCATGTTTTAATAGTGAAGTAATGAAAACTTCCCCTGACTTTAGGAATAAGACTGGAGTGACCACTATTAATGCTTTTCTTCATCACTATCCTGGGAGAACCTTGCTGATGCATCAAGGAAAGAATAATAAATGTCCCAAGGATTAGAGAGAAACTTGCTGATGCATCAAGGAAAGAATAATAAATGTCCCAAGGATCAGAGAGGAAGAAAATAATATTATGTGATGATGATATGATTGTTTAAGAAGAAAATTCAAAATAATCTACAGATAAATTATAAAATAAACAACTGAATTTGAGAATTTTACTCAAAGATGACCAATATACAAATAGCAATTTTATTTCTACATACTAACAACAAATGATTAGAACACTTAAAAATAATATGCATTTAATGCATAGTAATTAATCTAACAAATATGAACAACCTAAGTATTAATGTAACAAAAGCTTTCAAGACATCTATTTATCAGTGTCCCCAATATTATAAATATGTTAAATTCCCACAAATTTATTGGGTTTAATGTAAAACCAATCAAAATATAATCAGTGTTTCCAAAATTGATGAAATAACTCTTAAATTTATGTAATTACAAATAGGCAAGAATAGGCAAACAGATCTTGAAGGAGAGCAATGAAGTTGGAGAATTTGGTCTATCATATATCATGAATTATTATGATGCAAATGAAATTACGATAATAGGGTAATATCACAGGGAAGAAAAATAGACTAATGTAGCAAAATAGAGTCAAGAAAAAATATCTTAATGCAAAATTTATGAAAGTATTCAATAATGCAGTACAATGAATAAAGGGTGACATTTCAAATTAAAGATGCTGGACCAAGTGGGTATCAATGTGGAAAACAAATAATCTTGACCCTCATCTCCTCAACTACACAAGTACCGATTTCACATCAATAAGAAACTAAGCTTCAAATGTAAAACAATAACTCTGAGAAAATATTACAGAAAAGTGTTTTTATGATTTAGGCTAGGCAAAGATATTTTAATATTAAAATCACAAATAACCAATACACACCTACAAAAGAAGAAACTAAAGAAGACAATAAGAAGTGGTGTTAACATAAAGTAAATGGAACTCTCATACCTTGCCAATGGGTATAAAGCTTGGACCAAACTTTGTGGAAAACCCTTTGATAGTAAATACTTAATAAAGTTAAACATACGTATAATCTCACTTATGGGAATTTCATTTCTTTCTATTTACATAAAATAAACTAATACAGCCGAACCTCCAAAGACATGTATTAATATGAATGTATTCACATGTATTAGTCTGTCTCATGCTGCTAATAAACCCGAGACTGGGTAATTTATTAAAAAAGAGTTTTAATTGACTCACAGTTCAGCATGGATTGGGAGTCCTCAGGAAACTTACAATCATGGTGGAAGTGGAAGCAAACATGTCCTTCACATGGCAGCTGTGAGAAGAAGAAGAAGTGCCCAGTGAAGGAGAAAACTCCTTATAAAGCTATCAGATCTCATAAGAACTAACTCACTATTATGCTATTATGAAAACAAGATGGGAAAACTGCCCCCACAATTCAATTATCTCCACCTGGTCCCTCCCACAACACATGGGGATTATGGGAACTACAATTTGAGATGAGATTTGGATGGGGACACAGCCAAACCATATCATCACGTACAGCAGCATTTGCAATCAGCCCAATCTTAATTCTGTTTACATGTTCATCAATTGTAAAATAAGCAATGCAACTGTGGTATATTCACAAAGAGGAATATTACACAGCAATGAAAATGAACTTTTGTTGTGCAACCACAACCTGTTGTGCAACCAATTCTTCTTGTGTAAGAAATATCACATACTAATGATTACTGGAAAACAGCAAAGAAAAAATCCCACGGTATTTGTAATTCAATTTATAATGATCAAAACAGGTAAAATTAATTTATGACATTAAAAGCCAAAATAGTGGTTACCTATGCTAGAATTTTTTTTTTTGTGGGAAGGGTCAGAGTCTCACTTTGTCACTCAGGCTGGAGTGCAGTGGCATGATCTCAGCTCATTGCAACCTCTGCCTCCCAGGTTCAAGCAATTCTCCTGCCTCAGCACCCTCTAGTAGCTGGGATTACAGGCACGTGCACCACACTGGACTATTTTTTGTATTTTTAGTAGAGACAGGGTTTCACCATGTTGGCCAGGCTGGTCTTGAACTTCTGACCTCAGATGATCCACCTGGCTTAGCCTCCCAAAGTGGTGGGATTACAGGCGTGAGCCACTTCACCCGGTCTAGAAAATGTTTTGACAGTACAGAAGCACATGGGAGGCTTCTTGAGTCTAGATGACATCCCCTTTTCTCAATCTATATAGTTATATGAATCTATCAGACTACACACTTATGAGTAATACATTTTCTTCACTTATGTCACCCTTCAATAAAAAATAACTTTGAAAAGAAACTAACAAAAGATTTTGGGCTGGAATTATTAGATTTTAAAATCAATACTGGCTCAATAAATGAAACGGTAATGCAGCATCTGCTTAGTTGACTAAATCCTTGGAGGAGGAATTGCTAATCAGATTGATCTCATTCTATGACCTTGATCTGACCACACTTTTGTAGGGTTGGTCTTGGTGAGTTAAGGTGTTTTTCCCCTGCCCTTCTTTCTTCCTCACTCTTTCCTGTTTATATGTAAAGTTTCACAACTTTTTTGTGCTATATAATCTTCAAATGTAATAATATTTAAACATATTTATATTCATTAAAAATCTTTAATGTAAAATATTATTTTCTCAGCAATGAGATTTCTTTTTTCTTGGGTCTGCCTACAGGTGGCAAGATATTTGGTTTGAGTTCAGACTGACCAAAAATGTCTATTTTTTTCAGCATTCTGGAGTTAAAACACACACTGAGTTTATTAACAGAGACCTTTCTGCCAGGATTGGAACACAAGCTTTGCTAATAATTAAGGGGTATTTATATCTTTCAGCATGGTCTATTAAGTGCATGTTTCTTTCAGAAGTTCACTAACCTACAAGTAGTGGCTAGACCAAATGATTATTCAGTTACCCCTTGGCACAGTGATGAAAATAACATCTAACAGTGTCACAAATCAAGAAAACACCAGTTAATATAATCCATACTGCAATGGCAAAATCTGAAACTTGTATCCTTTGATTGATGTCAAACAGAGAAATCTTATTTTAACAGTTACAAGATAACAGCAAGTGTCCTAAAACAGTATTGCCATTCTAGTAGTTTCCTTTGGACAGATATTTTTTCTGCTAATTGAATTATAGTCGAGTTTGGACCTGTAGCTAGATCTTAGGGTAATAAATAAAATTAAACATATAAAAGGCATTGTCCCTTAATTCTCTGTAGACATGGCTATGAAAGCATAAATAACAAATGCTCAAAACCTTGTCTCTAGTAATATCCTGCTTTTCAGTTTTATCCCTATGTTATTTAGATAAACAGAATTTAGAAACAGGAAAGAAATGGAGGGAGAAGGCCCTTTTCAGCACTAGAGCTCACCACAAAGTAAAAGCAAAGAAATCAACATCATGTAGTATTTAAGAAAGTATTTTGGGAGGCTGAGGTGGGAGGATCGCCTAAGCTAAGTAGTTTGAGGGCACAGTGGGCTGTGATGGTGCTACTGAACTCCCAGCCTGAGCAACAGAGCAAGACCCTGTTTCTAATAAATAAATAATAGAAAAATTATACAACTCTACAGAATTGCATTATGTTACTCCAGCACTACTGTAAGTAGATGTGATGTGGATACTATTTGACCATTTTTCTATCTCCTTCAGTGACCTGCTGTTTAAACATCATAATAGCAGCACGTAAGCACAGAGTAAGCCCAATTCCAGCCCAGAAGAGAGGAAATATGTAGTGTGAGTATTCTGGGGATGTATGACTCAGTCAGGAGGAAAAATTAAGTTTTTCTGTTTGGTCTGTTGGAAGTATGCATCTTCCTCACACAGGGCTGAATTTTATTCTGTTTGAATGTCATTATGTAAGGTCCAATAAGTCTGTCATTGTTTACAGTAATTTGGTCAAGAAGGGTCCAAGTTTTCCATATTTCAGAGAGTGAAACAGCATTCAAATAGCAAATCACATCAGAATAAATATTATGAAAAATACAATATGACAAGACACAATACAATATGACTAGACTGTACATTCTTTAGAACAAAAATATTCTGATGTTTTTCAGACTCTTTCTCCAGAATTCACTGGGCTGTATTTTGATCAAAAGTTCAAACGTTCCCTTAAGAGAATCTGTGTATGCTGCTCCACTTGGAATTTCATCCAGCAGTGTAGTCACCTTTCACACAGTGTGCAAGGTCTTAGGAGCATGGTGCTGGATACATAATGTTATCATCTGCTTTTGATCCATTAGCCTTTGGGACCTGTTGGCCCTTCAGCACCATGGATCATGGTGCTACCCCTGACCTTACGTGCTCCACTCCTCATCACCATAAATTCAACTTATCCCTACATTTTCCTGTGTAAGCGTATTCAAATGGAAATATCAGCTGAATAAATGACCTGTTAAGTCCAAATATAATTCTGGTTCACATATGTATTGTCACATCCTTCATTTCTCCTTATGTCTATTGGAAATTGTTTCGGAAGGAGGCTCCTTTGAAGACCCAAGTTATGGGATTTTAAAATTTGAATATTATTTAAAAGCCTACGAATACATGCCAATTATTAAAATCGACAAATGAAGTTAAATACTTCTTTGTGTCAGCCACTCTCTTCAATACTCAGATATTCTACCCTTGACACAATAAATAGAGTCCTTGGCCTAAAAGGGTGCCTATGGAGAGAAAGAAATTTAAAATTCATGTAGCCAAAGCCCTTGAGTTTCCCATATTTATCCAGAGAAAGTGTCCTGGTAAAAGACACTGGCAGAAGGAGATTCCTGGAGACCAGTGACATTTCTACAAGGCCCCTTAAAATGTAAGAGAAATAATCTGATAGTGTTATAGATTTCTTCTGACTGTGTCAATGAAATCTGACATTACAATCAACCCTTGACACTGTTCTATATGATCTAATACATTGTTCTAAGAACAATGCCTACAAACTTTCCTCTTTTTGTATTTTTTATTTGATAGTAACATATCCCACTGACTTGTTCTTTGATTGTCCCATGCACAGTGCTGGGATGCAGTGGTTGTATGGTAAATAGCACTAAATATGAAGTTTAAAATGTGGTTTAAAGTTCTGGCACTTATTATGTCCTACACTTGAAAACTGCTTACCCTCACTAAATGGTAGTTCTTTTGTAAAATAGAAAATAAGAATTTATTCTCTTTAAGTTGAGCTTTTGTGATGATCAGATGAAACAATTTATATGGAAGTATGTTTATAATTAAAAATTTTTGTCCAAAATGTAATGCAATGTTATTAATATTTTTCTTAATCACTAGTATCTTGTATCATTGACTTGAATATAACAAAGATATAGAATTATAGGTCAAATAGTACAGGTCTCATAAAGTAGATTGATATTAATAATTTTAAAAAATTATAATATATGAAATACGTAGGATGAATTCAATTTCCAGTGTATATATTTTTAGTAGGAAGGTAGTATCAACAGTTGGTGCTCTTAGTGACAAGTATTAATTCCAGATAACTTAAGGCAAATGAGGATTTTCATAAGAAATGGGAGGTAAATTGGGGAACTTGCAGAATCAAACAAAGTCTGGGAGGGCAATCTTGGGGACTGCTGAAATTATGAAAGCTCCTGAGAGCTACTAAGCAGAAAGCAGGAAGAAAACCACCATCTGTAGCAGGAATGACTAGTCAATTTACCTTGAAAAGTACATCTCTGTTGCTGTTATCATCTCCATGCCTTCAGCTCCCACCAGTGATAATCACTTCATTATGATAAGGATCTCATTATCAGTTGGTCACACACCAGCCACAGGCTGTCTCAAGTATGGATGGATAAAGGATCTGGCCCACCAGGCATCTAATGAAAAAAGTGGGAAGTAGAATTAGAGAACTAGACGGTACTTTCCTAGCAAGACTACACTCTGTGGAAGAGAATCAATTCCCTTCGAAAATATCAGGTGCTATTAGAAAATAATAGTGCCTAGAGACCCAAGACTAATGACGGTCCCCTTTAGACAGTCACTATTTTCCCTGGTATCTCATGGGAATAAAATTTCTATGTAATGGAATTTATAAACTGGAAAGTCATTAATGAAAATTCTGTGCCAGTATTCTAATTGTGAGGGCTTTCAGATTCTTGTACTTTTTGTTTTGTTTCTTCCCCCTCTAAGCTACTATAATTTATTATTCAGAATAAAGACAAAACATTTTCTCATCTAAAAGATGAAGAGCTTGACTACTGCTTATCAACTTAAAGCAGTTTGGGGAAAATGTGTGAGAAACTTTGGAAATTTATTTCATTTTCTAAAGAATGTTATCTCAGTACCCATATTCAACTTCCTGAAAATCTAATCACATTAAATATTCTCTATTGATTTCAAAATCATGAGTGTTATTTTCTCTTATTTTTTTGTCATGAGAATAGCTTTAATTCCTGATATTTTGGGCAGTTAGAAAAGTAACTTTCTAAATATAAAAGTTGACAATTTTCCTTTTTTGTTGTTGAGTAAAGCTGAACATAGATATAGGGTCAATTATGATTGAAAAATGCCAAGTTATATTTCATTACACTAACTCTGATTATTATAGAAACTATCCAAAAAATGTAAATAATGCCTAAAATGCTGATTAAGTAAAATACTAACAGGGACAGTTTTTCAGGAGAAATGACTCAGGAATGTTCGGTATCAGAGGGATTAAAGTGAATGTTCTAGAATTAAGTTTTTAAATGCAAATCCATATTTAAATAGATAAAAGACATTATGTAGAAGAGGTTAAAAATCGAAGCTTCATAAGTTATTGAATTTAATAATAATAAAAGTTACTTTTTCCATGAGATGACTTGGTTTTTTCTAAACTCTAAGCCTTTTCCCAGTGAAAAATAAAGTTCCAGAAATCTTACTTGGAAGTTGTTAGTGCCATTTTGCAAATATTTTGAGGATTTGGAAAAAAACAAGTCTCCACTACTTTGGCTTCCTGTTTTCAAATCTGTTCTTAGGGCTGCTTTTCAAATCTTTTAACAACCAAAACTATGTTTGATTCCTCAAGTCATGTGTTTATCAAGTAAGGTTGCTATTTTTTTCTTAATGACACAAAAAGATTTTAAGGTTGTTGAAGACAATTGATATATGAAACATTAATGAATAAATCAGAGAAGGGCTTCATTTATATCACTATCAGTCTTGTCTACTGAAAAACTCAGATGCTTTAAAAATATTTCAATATTAAGTATAGTCATTTCTTCATATGTTTTATATTTTTTGTGAGAAAAGATGATCTGTTATTAGTGCTTACAGGAATGCTTATTTATCACATTACTCTGGCATAAAGTCTTATGGAATAAAGATATTTTGTCCTGTGTTTGAGAATAATTTTTGAGGATGGGAAATAACTGCATTTTTTGTTTAGAAAGAAAAATAAGAAATAATTGATGACATGCCATCAACTTAAAAAATGAACAGGGAAACAAAACATCAAATCAAAAATAACTAGATTACAATCAAAATACAAACAGAAATAATCACATTAAAAATGCTACCATCATTATTGAGAAGAAAACTGCTATATTTAATAAGAAAAGGACAGTTGGTAACATCAAACATATAAACGACTTTGTGGAGACAGCTTTACAAATTATCTTTAATTCACCATGAAATCTTGGGTCGGAAAAGGTATATTCTTGAATTTCAGGATATTGGAAATAATTCTTAATGAAATATTGGTCTTGTATTTTATTTTAATTAGTCGACTATTTTATACTATTTTAATATATTGTGTTTTTCTCATAGTATGTGGAAATACATTTTTAAAATACGGTTCCAAAGATAACACCATAATAATTTTCCCATAATATGTATTTTCTCTTAAAAGAATGTAATTCTCTACAAACTGGCATCCTTCCACATCTTTTACGAGAACATATTTCAATTTTTAAAAGTGTTCCATTATTTGCTAATGTATCCAAGAGCTTAGGCAGAAGTTTCTTCATCATCTTAACTCCATCTGCTCTTGTTCCTGCCATGTTTGGCAAGATTTTTAAGCACTAAGTTTAACTAACAGAAAATCATTAATACTTCACCATACTATTGATATTTGGGTAACCTAACTTTAAAAGGAAACGTTTTATTTCACATATTAAACAGAAAACTTACTTTGCCTTCTAGTAATTTTTTTGTGACTTTAGAAAAGGATTTTGTTGGTTGGTTCTTAAAAGTATTTCTGCTAAGTATTTTTTCCTCATTTTAGAAATCAAAACCTTACACATTGTTGATGTTAACTTAATAGATTGATGAGCTCTGTAGCTAGAAGCCAGAAGAGTTCAACTCTTTTTTTCTACTAAGTCATTAATCCTCTTGCATAGCATCTAGGTTTTGTGATACTGAACAACAGGTCTCCATGAAGAAATATATTCCATTTCTCCATCATAACTGTAGGTTAGCAACATTAAAGTGGAAAAAAAAGCAGCCAGACTCCAGCTTGACACTGGGTCAAGTATTGTAGCTCACTTTCTGGAACACTTCCCATCGATGCAATTTGTCTCTTTCTCACTACAGAGATCTGAAGATCATTATACAAATGGAAAAAGCCACTAGGGAATGGAAAATTTGATCATTCAAAAATAAAAATGAGCATTTTGCTTCACCTATTGGGAAAGTATGCCAGCTTTGAGTTTAAAAGTAAAATTAAACAAAGAATGAAAGATTATCTGGCTTTCTAGTGTTTTGAAATTGTCTCCTAAATCTCTTACAATAATGGCCAGGAGAGCACAGCATTATTGCTAGTCTTTCAGGCAGCTTTTAGGACACATTGTCTTTGTGCTAGGTCCTAGCAGGTATTTCACTAATGTTGTTAGAATACCAATTCCTATCTATGAAATATTTTATATTTTATTTGAAAATTCTTTTTATGTTTGCTTATGGCATCTTTTAGAAGTAAATACAATTGTTTTGATATTATCAGAATTTGTTTGCTCTTAGTCATTGTTAGAGCTCTTGTAAGAATAAGTTATATAGTCTCAGTAAAATAAACTAGTGGATCACAATGAACAATAACTAGTGGACAACTAGTGGTCCAAATATAAAAGAAAACCAAAAATGCATTGACTATATAGATACAATTTTTTATTTTTAAAAGTTTTCTTAATCAAAACTCACCCCATATTATTTTAAACAAATATATTGTAAATTATGTGCTTACACATTATTTTTAAATCTGAAAAGTTTTTAACATGTAAAAATATTTTCAATTAAAAAAATCAAATACATTATTTCAGAAATCAATTAATTGAGGATACTGAACTATTACTTTATAGGGGCTACCATTCATTATAGAAATAGAAATTCATAATTAGATTTATGCCTTTATTACATAGTCTTTGCTTATAATCTATTTTAAATAAAAAAGAAATGCTCTACAACAGTTTGACCTTATGTGTCTCCAGAGTTAACCAAACTGCCAGGTTATTGGGCAGTTCTCCAGGCTGCCAAGTCTACCCAAGACTTCTAACACCAAACATAAGTTCAGGATTTTTCTGAGACCACATTCAGATATGATAATTCACTAGCAAGACTCACAGGACCAACTGAAATGGTATACTCACAGTATGTTTATTATAAGGAAAGAGATACAAATTAAAACTAACCAAAAGAAAAAACACATAGGGCAGGGTGCGGGAGGGGCCCAAACAGGAAGCTTCTGCTTATTCACTCACTGAGGAGACACAGACTGTCTCACCTCCTCTTCACTATTACATGTGATAGTATGTACAGAGTTTCGCCAGCCGGGGAAGCTCACCTGACCTTCAGAATTTTTATTGAGGCTTCATTATCTAGGCATGATTGGTTGATGCATGACTCATTTGGTTGAACTTTAACCACCACCCCCAAAAGATGTGACATATTATATAGCCTCATGGGCCTACCTGAGTGACCTTCTGAGCATAAACTTTCAGGTACTCAGCGTTAATAACAAGAGATGGTCCTGTCCCTTGGAAAATTACAAGAGTTTGGAGGTTAGCCAAGGACAAGGCCAGACCTCTCTTTGGGCGAGATCAAATTCCTTACTACATAAAGGAGCAATAGTTTCATAGCATTCTTTACCTACATGACACGGGTAGAGAGTTACAGCAATCTGTCATATGATTTAGGCCTAAATAAGCACATTTTGCAAGAAAATAACCAATAACACCAATACTGTTAAAAGATACTTTTCAGAATTGTATATTTATATATTTGTTTCTAATTTAATAAAAATAAAATTAACTTGATACTAAAGCTTTTAAGACGAGAGCACAGCAGATTTATGAAACTGATTATAAAGTGTATTTTCCTCATTTTCATTTACTTCATAGACTCAAAATTAAGATTCTTGATTCACCTTTAGGAAAGTAATATTTATTCATGTGACACTGCGCAATTACTGTTCTCTTTATTTGATTGGAAGAAAGGAAAGAAAGATTAGTTTAGAAATCCATATACTCACAAATAACAGATAAGTGCAAAGAGGATACGTAAATCCCACCAGCAGATTGGCAATCAAGCAATGCACACTGTTGTAAATATGGATTGTTTACAAGATCATATTTTCCATATGTATGTTCTAATTTATTTGGTGTCTTTCCAAATGATTAAACTTACTGGGAGTTTACCCAAAACAGTTCTGATATGTAGGATCAGGCATAGCAAATTTTATCAATCTGTCTTTTGACTGAGTTCACTATTATTGGCTTTCAGTATTTTTTGCCATATGAATATCTCTGTCTTACTTTTGGAGAAATCAACGTGCTAATTTTGTCATAAATAGAAAATTAAATTTATTGATGATTCATGTGAGTTTTATAGTAAATGTAAAAATGCTAGCACTTCGAATGTATTAATAGTAAGTAAGATCTGGATTAGAAATCCTTGTCAAGCAGATTCAGTGTTTGATGACATATATTAACCAGAACACTAACATCTGGATAAGTATATAGTGGAGACAGTTTGTAGAGGTATGTATCAGATGAATTTTCATGTCATTGCATTGTTTTATACCCTTAAGTTCATGTAACTGGGAATTTATGCCCTTATGTTCATCTGGGAATACAGATGACTTAGAAAAGAATGAAATATTTGTCAGTGTGAGAGATTCCAAAAAGGAAATAAGTGGTATTTATTATGTATGGTTTAAAATTTCAATTGATATTAAACATTAAATATAGCAGAGACAGGATTTTAAAATATTATTAAATATTATGTTGACTAATATTTCTTAAGAAGGAATAAATGGGTAATAAGTAAGTTAGTACAAATGGCCCCCAAAATAATGATCAATAAAGGAACAATATTTTGCCATTTTGTAAGGATAACAACTAAATTACAGAAATTCTATTGCGTGTTTACTATTACAAGTTAGGTTGGGTAGCTCTTTATTACTGGATATTTGATAATTTTTTTTATTTTTAGAATTGGATATATATAATAGTCACTTTCCTTTAGTGTGTTGTCTAAAACTAGCTGCATGCTTACTGGAAGAAATAAGGAGTTTTTCCCTTTTACTGAATAGGTTGACTTCTTCTGGATTTATCTGTGACTTTCATTTAAAAAGATTGTCCATAGCCTAAATAAGCACACATACAATGTGTTTGACATTTTATTTGCATTTTCTTACCCAGATAATACTGTATAAAAATACGGACAGTCAAAATGGTAGTTTGTCATACATGATTCCTGATATTTTAATTTTTAAACTGGTTAAGTTAGTGTTAGGTAGAAATAAGTGTAGAATAATGGTGTTTATTAGAAAAGCACAATATTAATTCTGTATTATGTAAAGTTAAAAGGTATAAACAGCCATGAGAACGAAGCAAGGGGTACACAGACATCTTGGCTTCAGCTAAGTAAAGATGGTGATTTCTGGCTTTGAGTAACTGTGAGAAGAAAACAACAACAACAAAAAAGCAGATATATAGAGGCGTAAATAATGACAGGCCTGTGAGAGTATCATCCTGCTTCACTAGACCTAGGGGTTTCATTAAGCATATATTTTTAATATGGTTTAGACATACATAAAACAACCATAATTATATATTAAGAAAGCAAGATGTTATTTGAATTCATAGGCATTATTAGATACTTTTACCAGTAAGATAAAGAAATTAGAATAAAAGACTTTGTTGGAGAATGTTCAAATAGAGCTCATAAAATGGTGCTTTATTTAATGGAACAGATGAAACATTACTGGGATAGACATTAAACTACTTGATTATTGGATCATTCTTGGTCAAATTTCTTTTTAACAATTCACTGGAAATTACATCTTCAAGCAGTTCAACATAGAGTCTTATTTCTGAAACACCAACCTTTCCTTCATTTCTTGAAAATGAAGTTTCATAATGGATCAATACTATGTGTTCTCTAGTTTGTTTAGTAATTTAAGGTTTATATTTGATGGCTAACTGAAGCTCTTTGCTCTTCCCTTCCCTTTGAATATAGATTGACTGAACTATCAGGGTAAAAATAAACATAGTAAGTTATCCAGCCAATCATCCAATATATTAATGATAATTAGTTGGCAAATGAAGTTTAACTTCAGTTCTTATGAATATTATTTCTAGGTACCTGATATTTAAACAACCAGAGGAGAAACTTTAATTTTTTAAAAATAAATTATCGAAGCAGTATTTTCCCTTCAATAGGATAACAATAAAAATTAAAACATCTTATTTACTTTCATAAGTAATTTACATAAGTAAATTTCAATCATAAAATCCAAAGGAGAAAAATGACCTTGAAATTAATCTAGTATACTCAGTCATCCAATACATGAATATTTTCCCTCATATTCGTATCAGACTGTCATTCATTCATGTATACTGTCTTCAGTAGGAACAAAAAAAGGATAGTATAATTAGTACTGCTTAAGTGACTGTCTTTCACAATAATATTTAATGGCTCCACGCTGCCTAAACAATATAATATAAATTATTTAAGACCAAATTACTTAATATCATGTGTCTCACACACAATTTGTCTCCTCCAGCCAAATTTCTTCCCCTTCAGAACCAATTTTGACCTTCTATAGTAATGTTCTCACATTACTATAAAAAATACCTGAGACTGGGTCATTTATCAGAAGAGATATTTAATTGGGTCATGATTCTGCAAGCTCTAAAGGAAGCATTGGAGCTTCTACTTCTGGCAGGCCTCAGGAAACTTAAAATCATGGCAGAAGGCAAAGGGAAAGCAGGCATGTCTTACATGGCTGGAGCAGGAGCAAGAGAGAGAGGGAAGGTGCCACATACTTTTAAACTACCAGATCTTGCAATTACTTACTCATTCACTATCACGAGAACTGTAACAAGGAGAAGGTGCTAAGCCATTCATGAAGAATCCACCCTCATGATCCAATTACCTCCCACTAGTCCGCACCTCCAACACTGGGGATTACAATTTGACAAGAGATTTGGGTATGAACACAGATCTAAATCGTATTATTCTGCCCCTGGCCCTTCCCAAATTTCATATTCTTCTCACATTGCAAAATACAATCATCTTTTCTCAACAGTCCTCCAAAATTTTAACTCATCCCAGCATTAACTCAAAAGTCCACAGTCAAAAATCTCATCTAAGACAAGACAAGTCCCTTCAATCTATTAGCCTGTAAAATAAAAACATGTTAGTTACTTTCAAGATATTATGGGGGTATAAGCGTTGGGTAAATACTCCTGTTCCAAAAGGAAGAAATCATCCAAGAGAATGAGTGGGGCTACAGGCCCCACTCAAATCTGAAACTCAGCAGGGCTATCATTAAATCTTAAAGCTCCAAAATGATCTTTGACTCCATATCTCATATCCAGGGCACATTGGTTTAAGGAGTGGGCTCCCAAACTCTGCTCCTGTGGCTTTGCAGAGTTTAGTCCTGTGGCTGCTCTCAAGGGCTGACGTTTAACGCCTGTGGCTTTTCCAGGTGACAGGTGCAAGCTGTTGGTGTATCTACCACTCTGGGGTCTGCAGGACAGTGACCCTCTTCTCACAGCTGCATTAGGAGGCAGTGCTCCAGTAAGGACTCCGTGTGGGGGCTCCAGACCCACTTTTCCCCCTTTGCACTGCCCTAGTAGAGATTCTCTATGAGGGCTCCGCCCCTGCAGCAGACTTCTTCTTTGACATCGAGACTTTTCCATACATCCTCTGAAATCTAGGTGGAGGCTCTGAAGCCTCAACTCTTGCACTCTGGGCACCAGCAGGCTTAACCCTATGTGGAAGGTGCCAAGGCTTACAGCTTGCACCTTCTGAAGCAGCAGCCCAAGCTGTACCTGGGCCGTTTTGAGCTACAACTGGAGCTGGAGCAGTTGGGATGCAGGGAGCAGGGCCATGAGGATGCTGAGGCTGTGAAGGGTAGCAAGGCCCTGGCCACGACACGAAACCATTCTGTCCTGGTAGGCCTCTAAGCCCATGATGGGAGGGGTTGCAAAGAAAGTCCATGAAATGCCTTAGAAGCCTTTTAACCATTGTCTTGGCTATCAGCAATTGGCTCCTCTTTACCTATGCAAATTTCTGCAGCCTGCTGGAATTCTTCCCCCAAAATGAGCTTTTCGTTTCTACCACATGGTAAGACTGCAAATTTTCCAAGCTTTTATGCTCTGCTTCACTTTTAAATGTAAGTTCTAGTTTTTTTGCTCACACACGAGCATAAGTTGTTAGAAGCAGCCAGTCCACCTGCTAAAAGCTTTGTTGCTTAGACATTTCTTCCACCGTATACCCTATATCATTTCTCTCAAGTTTAAAGTTTCACAGACCCCTACGGCAGAGGCACAATCCAAGCTCTTTGCCAAGGTGTAACAAAAGTGACCTTTGTTCCAGTTCCCAATAAATTCCTCATTTCCATCTGATACCTTCTCAGCCTGGACTTCGTTGTCCATATCACTATCAGTACTTTGGTCATAACAACTTAGCAAGTCTCTAGGAATTTCCAAATTTTTCCTCATCTTCCTGTCTTTTCTGAGCACTCCACACTCTTACAACCTCTGCCTGTTACTCAGTTCCAAAGCTGCTGCCACATTTTCAGGTATCTTTATAATAATACCGCACTCTCATTACCAATTTTCTGTATGAATCCAGTCTTGCATTGCTATTAAGAAATATCTGAGACTTAGTAATTTATAATAAAAAGAGGTTAATTGGCTCATGGTTCTTCAGGCTGTAAAGGAAGCATAGTGGCTTGTTTCTGGGGGAGCCTCAGAAAACTTACAATCATGACAGAAGTCAAAGGGAAAGCAGGCATGTCTCACGTGAACAGACCAGCAGCAAGAGAGGGGAGGTGCCACACACTTTTAAACAACCAGATCTCACAATTACTCACTCATTCACTATCTCAGGAACACCACTAAGGGGATGGTGCTAAAGCATTCATGAAGGATCCACCCCAATAATCCAATCACCTCCCACCAGGCTCCACCTCCAACACTGGGGATTATAATTCAACATGAGATTTGGACAGGGACACAGATCCAAACCATATCATGTTAATAGTACTATTAATAGTGTATTATATGCATATCAAGTTTTTATATAAAACTCTAAGGCTTTTAAAATTTTCTTGTGCAATGATAAATGATAGGTTTCTAGTTCAGGTAACTCATTAATCAAGTTATTGTTATTTGCATTTAGTAGTATATTATGAGTGGTATGTTATATTCATTTAACTTTATTACATAGGAAGGAATTGAAATATTCAAATTTTTAGAAGTTTTCCAGTATGTTTATATGCTACGGTTTTTACTAGTTTTTTTTAAGCAGCTTTTTTGAGGTATAACTGATACGCAAAAAACCTCATATATTTAACGTGATACAAGCTAATGTCTTTGGACATACCCATGAAACTATCAGGACAATCAAAGTAACAGACATAGCCATTCCCTCTAAGAGTTTTCTTATACCTCTTTGTGTTCTGTTTTTATTTTAATTTTAATTTTTTTTATTTTAGGGACATTTAACATGAGATCTATCCTATCAACAAAATTTAAAGTAAACAATCTACTATTGTTAACTATAGGCGTTTTGTTGTATAGCAGATCTCTAGAACATATCCATTTTTACTAGCTGTATTATTAAACAATTCAAGAGCCTATTCATGACTTTTTCCCCAAATATTTGAATAAGTGATTTTGTTATGCTTTGAAAATTTGTGTTACAATTTTCTTCTTGGTGTCAGAATAATTTATATCAATTTCACGCAGAAATAAAGTAAGTTTCTTATATGGTGAATTTATGATTGTACATGCCACGTTGTTAAGTATATTTGTGACAGAAGAGAGTTGATGTTTCTACTAGATTTTAAAATCCCCTGCTTAATTGTAAGTTAAGTGTGATTATTGGAAGAATTTCCCACATGCTAGCTTCTTATTCCATCCTTGTCAAATCTACATTTTACTTCAATATTCCCATATAGCTCTACATGTAGTGCTGGGGAGAAAAAATATGTCCACCTTATTTTTTGATTTCTGGGTTTTGCCAGAAGTTCTGAGTTTGTAGACATGCCACGCAAGTTAAAACAATAGATAGTAGAAATTCTGCTGGAAAACTTTCATGCCTTAAGGTAACTTCATAATAAGAAAACAACAGTGAACCATATAAATATCTCTCCCTTTAAGTCAAACCAAGTGCGTTTCCAACTCAACTTCCCTTAGACAAATTCCAAATTGCCAACAGTCACTCCAAGGCCACTAATACAAGGAAGATTAAGATGGAGGTGAAGTTGAAGTGAAATATTACAGTTAATTTCACTTAATAAAATTTAAAATGTCACAAAAATATGTGATGATGGGAATACAGTGTTAGATCCCTCATCACCACCTCTACCAGGGCCTTGGACAGGATATATGTAATGGATTCCTTTAAATTTAAGCACTATTCTATGCTTAATGATATTTTATGATACATGGTAAATTCACTTCTGAATATGTTCTCTCCCCAGGTTGGGTGAAAAAAACATCTCTTAACTTTATTTGCTTATTTATTTATTTATATACATATAGACTCAACCTGCTCTTCTGTCTTTATATTCCTAGGGACATGATTTAACCCTTTGTAACAATATGTAATAGTGCTTCCTCTAAATTTAATTTTCCATCTCTATTGACAGTCTGTACTTTGAGGCAATGCAGGAGAGCTTGTCTATTACTTTGAATGGTGGTTGCCTTAGTATTACATTGCATGCTATTTTGTCATTCAAAGAAGACATTGTGTAAATATCTTAGAATCAGTAAGGACTTGGAGCCCTCACCAAAACCAGAATAGTAAGGTAAATTTCAGAAATGAACTAGGGAATTGTCCAAACTTGGAAGGAAATGAAAAAAAAATTATAAATTTTCATAGAATTTTATTTGGGTCATGGAAACAAATCTTAAAGGTATTTCTAGTATCAATTCTCATAGCGTTACAGATATAAAAGATGCTCAGTAAATGTTTTAATTGTTAGTCTAAAAAATCTATCATAAAATAAATGGAAGTAGTAAACATTTTGTGTTCTAACACAAGGCAGAGAAGACCTTTCCTGCCCTTAAGTTGATTCTGGCTTTCTCTTTTGTGTTCCCTGGAGTGAGTCAGCATTAAGGCTGATTAAGCCAGTTGTTAAAATTAAACTGCACTTGTCAAAATAAATGAACTAAGTACCAACAAAGGAATTTGAGGGTTTTTTTTCTACCTCTTGCTTTGTTTTTTCTTTTTTGTAAAGTAATAGCATTTGGTAACCTTCAGTGTGTATATTAATAACAAGTAATCACATTGATAATGATAAGCTGAGGATAGGTATTGATTATTGATTACTAAGAAAGTGTAATACATGTGCTAGTTATTTTCTACATATAATGCACAAAGAAAAAATGCTTCCTATTAAAAGGCTATTTTTGATATAAATTTTTCCTTGGAAAATAATTGGATATCTCAGAATAGACAAGAATCTCTTCTTTTAGTAGAAAGCTTTCCGAATTTCAGGGTGGAGGAAACATTGTCTACAACCGAGGTAAATGTAATGATAACCTTAAGAAGTTATAGTACAGAAGGAATAGCAGTGTTAAGACTTGTTTTAATATGATGATTACTGCCACTAACAAGCTCTATGAATTTACCCAGTCATTTCAAATCTCAAAGATTCAATCTCATCACTTATTAAATGCAAGTATAAACACTACATAGTATTTAAAAAATAGTACATCCATTAAAATGCCTGATATTATTATTATTATTATTGTTATTATTATTATTATTATTATTAGAGACGGAGTCTCACTCTGTCTCCCAGGCTGGATTGCAGTGGCACTCCATGCACTCTGCTCACTACAACTTCCACCTTCCGGGTTCAAGCGATTTTCCTCCCTCAGCCTCCCAAGTAGCTGGGATCACAGGTGCCCGCCACCATGCCCAGCTAATTTTTGTATTTTTAGTAGAGACGAGGTTTCATCATCTTGGCCAGGCTGGTCTCAAACTCCTGATCTCAGGGTGATCCACCCACCTCGGCCTCCCAGAGTGCTGGGATTACAGGTGTGAGCCACCACATCCAGCACCTGATACTATTTTTGATTCAACCTTCTCTATCTGCTTAAAAGAAATATGCTTACTGTTGCTGCTTCTGAGGAAGACAGTCTGCCTTATTTCACATTTGGTCTTTCTCCTTTATATGTGACAGTGCAACATGCAAAGTTTATGGGCTTTATGTGAGTTCTCCATTCTTTGGATTGGTTAGATAATTTCCCTGAAAAGGAAAGGGTACCAAGAAAGGAATCCTCGAGTATCTGAAAAATGTATTGGTCCCTAGAATAATAAATGTTGCCCCAGGTCTATTGATTCTAAGGGGAAAGGCATAATGAAAAAGGTAGGTGTTTTATTTATTCAGAGGCCGTTAAAATGTTCTTTTAAAGTAAATTTTGTTATTATTCCCTAAGAACTTATATGTGGCCAGCCTTTCTAAACTGGTAGAAAGAATCATTCCCAATATATGGGTAAGTTTTTTTTCCAATTAGTAATTTAAATATTTAAAGAATAAAATTAATTTTAAGACTTTCTCACTGAATGATGCCCCCATCTATATGTCCTTCAAACATTTATTTCTTCTTCAACAAATCACAGATATTATAGCTGAAAGCCAATAATATTTTTAAATTAATAAACATGTGTTGGCATTTATATTTGCTGTTTCCTGTGCATAAGCACTTTAAGCAAATCATTATTTAATCTTTCCAAAAGCTCTATTCAACAAATATTCTTTATTTGACTACTAGACAAGGTACTGACCTGGGCACTAGGGTGTGCAATGATGGATAAACAATCAAACAAAAAATAATAAATAACTCATATAGTTTATTTGTTACATGGGAATGTGATTATTCACATTCTCCAGAGCAAGAAACAACAGGCTGACAGGGATTAAGTGTGTTCCAGGGAATTAGTGACTGAAACCATTTGAATCAAGATCTATCGTGACTTGAAAGCTCTTGCACCTTACTACTTCCTCACCATGTAAATCTAGTGTACCATAGAAATTCAACTAATTTTGATTGATTTTATTAATATTATTCATTTTGTGTTTTTAATTTTAAAACAAAAAATTTATTTTTGTATTATACAGTCATTTCAGCCTCCTTAAAGGCAGAGACTATGACTTATTAAATTTGGATCTTCGAGTCCTGGAAAAAAAGCCTGGTGCATAGTAGGAGTTCAATAAATATTTACTGAAATTTTTTTTACCTTTGATGAAACCAAAAGCTTAAAGAGGTAGAGTGATTTGCGCAAAATTGTCCAACTAGATGTTGACCATCATATTCTATGACCTTACTATATGTATCTTTCATTTTCCTAATCTGCTGTTAACGCAATCCCTCCTTCTTTGTTTCTTGGGTTCCTCAGTCCCCTATTTATGTCCATGACCCATTAATTTCCACCCCTCCACATTCCTAATATTCAGCTCTCTCACTCACCTTGTTCCTCCTCCTCCTTGTACTTTCAGCTACCATCTCTTTAACGCCTCCACCTGTGACACTCCACACCAGACCACAGTCACTCAAGGGTCAGCAGCTGTCACACAGCAGAAACAAAGATTTAAATTTATTAAAGTCATCCCCAGAGAGGTAAGAAGGTAGCGTCTGAAACCTATAGTACCTTACTTATGTCTTTTCTGTGGTGTGCATCATGTTTTTCCATTTAAATAAATAATTATTCATTTATATGGGTTTCTCACTGCCTGCTAGATTGCAATACAATTTATAGAGTGAGATCGTGTCTTACTTTTTGTCTATGCTTTGCAGCATATAGCAGAGTGGCTCATTCACAGTAACTGCTCAACAAATATTTGTTGACTATTCGATTTTCTTGTTTAAAAAGTTAGTGTTTGTGAATCTAAAAAGGTTCCCCTAACCCATCTAGTTTGGAATCATCAATCATTTTCTATTTCCTTATCTTAATAAATTTGGTTTTCCAAATCTCTGAAGGGCTAGTGACTTTCTTGTTTTTCTTTCCAACAAAAAGGATAGCTAAAATGCCACTGTGTATCATTATTCATAATTTTTATATCTACAACTTAAGATTATTCATAGGTCTCTACCAGTCCCAAACTTTTTAAGTAAAGGTTTATTGTGATTTACTGCATCTTATAAATGATGCCCATCTCTACATGAGGGAAAAAACTTTTCAGAGAAGTAATATTTTTAAGCCTTGTCAATTCTTCTGAATAAATGACAGAGAATAAAACCAAGGAAATAGTGAAAACATTGAAATAAATAGAAAGGATATAATGTATAAAACATTTGTTCCTAAAGCTCTATTTTCATACGATTTAGATAGCTGCTTAATTAATGAAAAGCTTAAGCTAAATATCTGTAAATTACAAGGTTAGCCAAAACAAATTATTTGTTATCTCTTAATGCTAACACCCATATTTTAAAATAAAATACACATTAAAAAGTGTTCCTAAACCTTCAGCTCTTTATATTTTAAAATTCTTGAATGCATTATCCTAAAGCACATGCAAAAAGAGATGACAAGAAAACCCTTAAGTCTAACCTCTAAAGAATAGACGATCTAATTAAAATCAAGACATTCATACAAACATGGCAAGAGACATATTGGTTATGCATTTATCAAATTGTAAAAAATAAAATGATTAATAATGTACATGTTTCTCAATATTTTATAAATGAGTGCACTCTATTTATTTCAAGACATCACTGTACTATGCTCAAGTCCATGAAGCTCTACTCAACAATCGCTGTTGAATCTAGTTCAAACACTCAACTGATTATCTTCCTTTTTCATCCAACCATGCAGACCTGCCAATTTGATGAGCAGCCACAACCTCTTTTAGCCAACCATAAGGAATGTGAATCAGTCAGAAATGATTCTGATTGATCAAATATTGTTTTTACAAGCCAGGATTCATTAAATAATTATTTCCCTTTACTATTTTATTTATTTCATAACAAATTTTGGAGCAGATTTGTTGTGAACTTTAAATCATCTTCCTTATCATACTAAATTCAATACATTCCTTGAAATATATAAGATTACTTCTTGATTTCCGAGTGATGGTAATACTCATTAGTTATCTGAGGGAATTTGGTTGAAGTATCTAACAATTTTAGATCTTAGTTTTAAAATCAGTTAGTAAGAGAGACATGAATACGACTATTCCCAGTATCCCTTTCAGCCCTAGATTTCTATTACTTAATTTCTGTTATTTGCTCATGATCTAGTCTCAAGAGCTACTCAATGAAAGAAAAAAGACCTGAAATAATGGAATTCCTAGGCCACATGTTTGTTAAAGGTTAGAGGAATAAAAGTCTTATTCTTAGTTATTGTGGGAAACCCAACGTACTTTATGTAGTAATATCACTTTTTCAGAAAATGTATTCAGTCAACTGAGTACCCAATTAATTAGTTTTCACACTGTGCCATTTGTAGATCCTCTACCATTCAATTATTTCAAAGATTTTCAGCCTTCATAGGCATATTGACACTTTTTCTTAGCACCTGGATGCTGTACTGTACGCTTTATATATCATGATGAAGGAAGGGCAATTGACTGTTATGATTATGTGGTCCAGAATTGATTCAGGGCTGAGTTTTGTTGCTCTTGTGTCCTGAAATATCTAAGGAAGAAAAAATCTCTATAGCAAACTAAGGAATCAAATGACCTCTGAGGATTTTTACTGTTCTATAATTCTATGAGTAGCTGCCTAGAAATGGGAAACCCTGCCCCATTTCCCCAGGACACTAAAACAGTAGGTGTGATTATTTCAGGAAATCAGGTGATAGATTTGAGGTTAAACAACAATCCGCAGTGTTTTTTCACATGTCTACCCTAGGAAACTAAAACCGAAAGCAAGGCAGCCAAATAGGTCAAATAAATTAAACTAAATCTATAAAAAGAGACTTAGGCTTCCAGGTTTCCAAGTTAATTTTTTTCCAAGTTAATTTATTTGAATAAATATCACAGGGAGGAAAACCAAGAAAAAGGAAGACAGAAAATAACAAAGCAAATACCCTTTCAGTTGAAAAGATTGTTCTGAAGATTATATGAAGTGTGCTGTCATGAGCCTTAAATAAAAAGAATATATCAAGTGTATGTTTTACAGGACCTGAGCCAAATGAGGAGTATGTTTGGTTGCACCCATATTCTAGTCACAGAGCATAGTACTGCTCAAATTTACAACCCAGGGACAAGCTTGGCCCAATAGACTATATTTACACAGAAATATATTTAAAACTTAATTTTAATACTTTTGATCTAATACTGAACTTATCATACATATTATTTAATAACTTTCTCTTGGATCTGTGGTGATCAAATGATCCAAAATCTTAAATATAAGATCAAGTATATAATATTAAATATACTTGAGAATATAATTATGGCAAATATCCAGAACAGAAATCTTATGAAAAGAAGACAAGATCTACCTTTTCTGTGCATCAGACTTTGTTGAAATCAGGGTTTAGGGTCAGAAAAGGGTATAAAGGATAAGACATTCAATCTTTCTGAAGAAAATTTTTATGAATTATCAGGTAGTAAAGCAATGATCAGGGATGGTATTTTTCATAAAACATCAAGGCTCTTCCATAAAGGGATTGTTTGGAGGTAAAATTAAATATTTGTGGATTTTTAAATATTGGCTTATGTATTGTTCCTCTGACACATTATTTTATTTATTACTTGGTTCATTTCTTATATAAAATCCCATGTCATCTGGCACTTACTAGCCTTTGACAGTAGCCATGGTCCTGCCAGGTTCAGTATTTCATGTTAGCTTTGCTGTTTTCTCAAGTGAGCCTATATTTTTTATCATTGACCTCCCAGAATCCAACACAAGACTCGTCATATTACAGCTACTCAATACTTTTTTATTTAGTTGAATCTATCACTTTGATAAAGTTTTTATATTGCACTTAGAAATTTGTGAAGTAGTCACTAAAAGCAGTTCAGTGATCCAAGCAGTGTAGTCAAAAATCTGAAAATTTCTGATAACTCTGATCCAAAAAATTTTTGTAAGTAAACAACAAAGTATACCCATGTCCTTAAAACGGAAGTGACTGGCAGCCATTGGTTGACATTATTTTCTACCAAATATAACTAATCTTGAAGGTGGATGGACAATTACCCCTGTGCAAGAGTGCATTAAACAAAGTTCAAACTGGTTGATTTCTTGTAGGGACACTTTTCAACCTGAGATAAAAGATAAGTAGCTTATTAAAATTTCATCAAGAAATATACAGTGGGACTATTAGTATTTATAATGTTTTTAAAGTTGTCTGCATTAGAGAATATTCGATAATTACACTGTAGATTTGAGAGCATTTCTTTGATAACAATTATATTTAGAATTGCTTCTTCTGTTCCCGTTGCCTTTTGCACATATCTGAGCTACAGAAATATTTACATTGTGTGTATCTACTTCTCAGGTTTGCTTCTTTATTTAATATTCAGATTGAGAATCTGAACATTTCTTGCCTCTGAACAATCAATCTAAATGAAAGGATTCAATGAAAATTCTTCTAGGATATAAGATAAAATTATAACTTTGATGCTCCATGTTTACTTGACCTTTTTGTTATGAATTCTCAAATATTTTATGTAAGTGAGCTTTTTCTTTCATTCTTCCAAATTAGCACAATTAAACCTATATTGAGTCAAGATTTCTTCAATTATAAGCATTAACTTGAAAATGGGATTACATATGTAGCCATTTTTTGAGATTTTATAATTCGTTGGTTACAAACATTAAACAAATGTTTCCAGTAATTGCAGTTAACCCTGCCGTTTCACCATTGGATAGTAGTTTCCCTTAATAAGAGCTGATTTTATTTGCATAACTTTTCAGTGATTCTTGGATTTTTTAGAGGAGTCTCATTCTAGCTCTTAAAAGCTCATTCCTATTCATTTTCAAAAACCTTTCTCATACTTTATCTAAAGCCCATCTCCTCTCCCTTAATATCAGACTAGACTTGTGGCTCTGGTGAATGTAAGTTCTAGGTATTCTCACTCTCTTTCTCCAACTTCCTATACTAGTTCCTCTAGGTCTGGATTGGTTGGAATGAAGAAGAAGGTCTGAGACACTTCATTAGTTGACCTACCATGATCAAGTTGCAGTCTTCTTTTTAGTTGGCTATCATTTCCATCTTTGATTATGGTATATGGGTTTAGTGTATATAGTTAATGGCTTCAATGGGCCTCGGTGAAGTGGGGCTGCCACAAATGAAGCTCATCTAGACACGTATCGTCCCCAAGGGTGCTAAACCATATCCTTGGCTAGAGTTTTCTGGAAATTAACACCACTTTTCTCTTATGCATACACTTTTGGTCCCATCTGTAGTATTCCCAGGAAAGAAAATGGTCCCAAACTCACGTACAGCTTACACCCAGTCAGTGTAGAGTTTCCCTGTGAATAAATAAAACTTCATAAATCTATGGAACTGGGAACCAAGTGCCTTATTTTCTAGCAGCCATGAGCTGCCATCATTTGTCCTTGATTCTCGTTTTTCTCATTTTAATTTCACAAGAGAAGATCAGAAAATGTCAGTTTCACTCTTTGCAGAAATCTCTAAATTTTGTGATCTCTCTCTCACTCTCTTAATTCCTGAAAGGGGATGAAATATTCTCTTTGTGGATATAGAACAAACCCCAAAGGCTCCCTTTTCTTTTTAACCCTTTTGCTAAATTGACTATAATCTATGAGGGATGTAGTGATGATTTTGTAGACTGCTGCTTTTCAGCAAACTTAACATGGCTTCATTGAAAACACACTACACACAGACACAGACACACATACATACACACATGCACACACACACACACACACACACACACTTTTCTTGGGACTCTCAGTTTCAAGATTCTACCATTTCCAAACTTACTCTCTAGCATCTCCATACCTTAGGTTCATCAGTTACTGTCATCTGCTTTAGTCACTTTATTTCCATGATTGTAAATATTTGAAATTTAATTGACTTGTAAAATTAACTTGTGTAGCTACAGACGAAGAATATTAACACATTTTTGACATTTTGTATTATTTTTCTAAGTCTATGACCCTGACACTTAATGGAGAACTATTGCCAACAGTACAATGATTAGTTCAGGGTGTGTCAAAATAGATTTTTGTACACATTTCTTTCTCCAAAGAAAGATAATGGTTAGATATTATATTAAATAATAAGGTTATTAAAATCCAAACACATGATGGAACAGGCTGAGAAATCAGCTCCAGTTATTATGTTATTTCAACATAACAACGTATTCTAACTTAAAAGCAAAGACATAACATATCATTTGAATTCATAGTGTTTTCACAAGTTAAAGCCGACCCATAGTGAAGGCAGGCTTTATATTCTACATGTGGTCACTGCCAACCTACCTAGTATGATTATGATTTCTCCTTTTATTTATTTGTATAGAATAAAACTCACTCTTTTTGGTATTCAGTTCTATAAACTTTGACACAGACAACTGAGTTACAACCACCACAACATGATATAGAAGAGTTCTCCCACCTTCTAATGCATTGTGCTCCGTGTCTCCTCTTCTCACCTAATGGCAAATACTAATTTGTTTTCTGTTTCTATAATATGACCTTGTTCAGAATGTCATATAAATAACATAACATAGTGTATAATTCTGCCTTTTGAGTATGGATTCTTCTACTTAGCATAACATATTTGAGATTCATCCCTTTTGTATATATCACTACATTATTCCTTTTTAGTGCTATGTAGTATTTCATCCTATGGACCAGAATTTGTTTATCTATTGAACAATGAAGGATATTTAGATTGTCTTCAGTTTGGAGAAATTATGAATAAAGATGCTATAAACATCTGTGTTCAGTTTTTACATCAACATAAATTTTCATTGCTCTTTGGTTGGGATTGCTGGGTCATTTAGAAAACATATGTTTAAATTTATAGGCAATTGCCTAAATATTTTCCAAAGTGACTTTAACATATTGCCTTCTCACCAGGAACATATGAGAATTATAGTTGTTCTGACCCTTGAAATAACTTCATGTCATCAATCTTTTTCAATTTTAGCCATTCCATAGGTATACACTTGTATCTCATCACAGTTTCATGTACATTTGTCCCAGTGACTAACTATACTGAGCATCTTTCCATGCGCTCATTTATCATCTGCATATTGTCTTTGGTGAATTGTCCAAATATTTGCCCATTTAAAAAATTATGTTACTTATTTTCTTATTATTGCATTTTAAAAGCTCTTTATATATTCTAGGTACACATTCTTTGTCAGATATAGATAGATAGATACACACACATATATACATATATGTATATATATATATATATACATATATATCTATATATATATAAACATGTTCTCAATTCTGTGGCTTGTTTTTCATTCCTTTATTTCAACAGTGTCTTTTGCAGATAAGTTTTTAATTTTGATAAAATTAAATTTCTTATTTCAAAACAATATCGTGATTTTGGTTTTTTATTTATCTTGTAGCTATGCTTAACGTATGATAACATTTTCACACTTAGGAATGTATGTTGTAACAACTTAAATGAAAAAATATAAAAACAAATTTTATAATAAGTAACAATGTTTTAAAGTAGTCCAAACAAATAATTGTGGATATAGTCAAGATGAGTTGCTTTGAAGATGATTTTGGCATCATAAAATGTTTTTCAGGGTAAACCATGTAGCCTCCCTTCCTTCATTTGGAAATAGTCAAGGGATATAAGTAATAATCCACAATACACTTGCTTTAAAAAAGCCTGGATAAACCTAATGTTCTTCAAAGCCTCCACTTGAAATTAAAAAAAAAAGTTCTGTCTTGACTATATTTTTTCAACAATTGTTATATGTAATGCCTTATTTTATTTATTGTTACAGAGAAGATAGTTTTTACTACATCATCTTTAGAGTACATAAAGACTTTTATCATGGGACATACTGATTGGAATTGTATTAGTATATCTCAAAAGTATGCATTTATTGCACAGTTACCATAATCAGGGCACTTTGTAAGGAAACATAGGAGATCCCATGGCTTAACTAGATATTGGCTAGGGGATATTTGAAAGGAACTTCAATGTGGGAAACCAAAACAGGTGGAGAAGTGTGAAAAAAAAAATGTTGTTAGTGGGAAAATATGATATACATAACAAAAAAGGTGAAAATAACTAAAGGATTATAATAATAGCATATTGTACATGAATAGACAGAATGAAATATGCCACTTATTAACATGTTTTGGATTGAATGTAAATCACTATCATGTTATCAAGGAGTAGATAAGTATATTTCATGATTATGTTTTTGGTGAGCCCTTATCTCATAATTGTGTGTTGGGAATTTTCATTATCAAAATATTTTGAGATACCAGAGGGAATAATGAATCAAAAAGAAAGATTAAAGAGTAATAAAATTTGATTTTTGATTATGGGTTTCAAAATTAAATACACCTAAGTGGGTGAAATATAGCTGCTTAGGTAAAAGATTAAACTATCAAAACAAAGAGGAGTATTTGTTTTTTCATCTCCATAAGATTGCATAATCAGCAGAGATAATTCATCAATCATTCTGGATACCCTAGAAACTCAAAAAATTCTAAATTTATATAATAAAAAGTAATTAGAAGAATATACATTGTATTAGAGTAAAATACACTTAATTTATCAGATGACTATTTTTTATCGCCCTAAGGCTTTATCAATGCCTTGTGAGCCCTTTAAGCTTCTTATAAAAAGTACATTTAAACTTTTCCTCTTCTGATGGGCAATCTGTTCTCATCTCTAAAGAGTAAATTAATTTTAATGCCCTGAGTCCTGAAATTATGATTAAGGATTACTGAATAAATAGTGTGCTTAGTAGAATTCAAAGACATGTTCCTTATAATTAAAAACTAGTTGGTCAATAATTACTGAGTTCTGAGGGAGAGTAATTCTAATGGGAGGGTTGGTAGGAATGTTAGAAATTAAAAGCCTATTGGGAAGGAGAATTACATAAATTTTTTCACCTCCACATATGGAAGAATATTCCTGTTGCTATAACATGATATATCAGAGAACTGTCATTTGAGTTTACAGGGAAAACAGAAAAAATTCTTAATTAAAATAAATTAATGCCAAACATGTGAATTATGCTTATTTCTGACTAGAATACCTATGTATTTTCTATTAATACGATATCATTATAGAAAGATTATTGAAAGTCTACCTACCAAGTATTAAATGACTTGCTATTGAATCAGCATTTTTTAGTCAAAATTTTAAATTTAATTTTTATTTTTATATTACAGGTTATATTTACTTATGCATATTAATTATTTGGACATTGTTCATGAGATACAGCAAAACTTATTTTTTTCATGTTTATCCCTGTCTTGGACTTTCTGATACTGGCTGTGATTCAACATGTATGTCTTAAAGATACTCAAAGATAATGCCCCAGTATGGAAAGTCACCGTCCAAATTTACATAATAATAGACTCTAAACATGGATGATATTTATAATTATTTTCATTGAGATAATATAAAATCAAAATCATAAAATCTGTATTATTTTTGTTTTAGAGTAATAATATATATAGTTTTGAGACATGGTCTCACTCTGTTGCCCAGTTTGGTGTTCAGTAGAGGGATTATAGCTCACTATAACCTCATACTACTGGGCTCAAGTGAACCTCCCACCTCAGCCTCTTAAGTAGCTGAGACTACAGGTGTATACTGCAATGTCTGGTTATTTATTTATTCATTTATTTGGTAGAGATGGGGTCTTGCTATGTTGTCCAGGCTGGTCTCAAACTCCTGGTCTCCAGTAATCCTCCCATCTTGGTCCCTTAAACAACTTGGTTACAAGTGTGAACCACTGTGCCCAGCCTAGAATAATAACATTATTAAAATTTCATTAAATTTGAGTCAATAAAAATATAGGTTGAATCAAACTGAAGCAATAAAGTATTAAACTTTGATTTCATCTGCTGTTTCTACCATTGTTGTAATGATGTAGCACTTATTTACCCAGCCACAGACTCTGGAAGGGGAATAAGTGGGAGTTCGAGAATGGTAAGGCTAAATAAGTCACAGCAGAAATCGGGAATATGTCTTTCTCTTACTATATCTTATCTAATTTTGGAAACCCCCTAAATATTTCCATTCCCTACTCTTTCTGCTACCTATTAATGACAATGTCAGAAGTAAAGAGTGACCAGTTGGCGCCCACTGAAATCATCATTAGTCTTGACAGTGACTACTAATATCTTTATTAACAGTGCTGGACAATGAGAAAGGCGCTAATAGCTACCTGGGGTGTTGTCTTCTGGAGATGCCAAAGGTGAAAGTTCTAACCTTTTTGCTTCAGAAATTGTCAGAAATTCTGACACTACTTTGTTTTTTCAAAATTGCATAAAATGCACACTGCAATGTGTAAAAACCATTTTTTCCCCTTACTTTTGTTGTTTACAGGCTTCCTGATTTAAGATTAATTCATGACTTCAGGGGATTAACACAGGAAGATCTAACAGGCCCTGTGATGCACTGACACCTTTCTAAAAGTGTGTTTCTTTAGACATGATTTTTCAACTACACTTGTGCATCTACAGTCTACTTTAGGTGACATAGCCCAAGAGATCCTTTATTCCTTTATGTAAAAATAATGAGGCTGAAGATTGGGCAGGAAGACATGGCACTAATCCCCATATGTATCTAGACATGACTAAACCCTGGTAAATATGTAGATTAGAATCAATCTGACATGCCATTGCAATGAGTTTCTTTTCCAAGACCATTTACTTGATATTTTAAACATCAAACATTTAATCTATCTTGAAAAATGGCAATGTAATTTCCATAAATTTAATTTGCAAGGTAGAACCTTTTCAAGAGCATTATCAGGCCGACTAGATGAGAATTATATGATCACAGAAATCCACACTGAAACTTGAAGGGCCAACTGTCACACATGCACTATTCTAGACTTTTCAGACCATCTGGATGTAATTCTTAAGTATTCATCTGCAACTGCAATTTTTGTTATGGTTTAAGGTCAACTTTAAGACCTAAGCTGGCCAGGCATGGTGGCTCATGCCTGTAATCCCAGCACTTTGGGAGTCTGAGGCAGGCGGATCATGAGGTCAAGAGATCAAGATCATCCTGGCTAACATGGTGAAACTCCGTCTCTACTAAAAATACAAAAATTAGCTAGGCATGGTGGCTTACGCCTGTAGTCCTAGCTACTCAGGAGGCTGAGGCAGGAGAATCACTTGAACGTGAGAGGTGGAGGTTGCAGTGAGCCCAGATCACGCCACTGCACTCCAGCCTGGCAACGGAGTGAGACTGTCAAAAAACAAAAACAAAAACAAACAAACACACAAACAAACAAAAAACCTGAGCCAAGATCTAACATGTATTAATCTGGAGATGGATCAATCTTTTTAAATGAAATTGTAAAGATTACATATATTGAATAAAACATTGTCTTTTTGATACTTAAGTGATACATAAATATGGAGTTAAAAGCCTGTTAAATATTAAAGCTCTATTGTCTGGAAATAGCTTATATATCATTAGATAAATCCAGAGGTTCTTTGTAGACTGGTATACAAATAAGAATGAAGACAATTTTCTTCCTCTGATTTTTCACGTGAAGTTTGTAGAGAAGAACTTGGCTTTGTATCACAGAAAAAAACCTCAGATATCTGAACAATATTGGTAATAACTGGGAGAAAAATATCTGAGAACCAGTATCTCATTTACACAAAATTGTGTAAATGAGAATGCAGCTGGTAAGTGTTTCAAGAATGATTTCAATAATGTTTCAAGAATGATTCTCAAGAGGTTATAACAATTACACACATTCAAAATTTAGATGCCATTTAAGATATCTGTAACAAAATACATTTCCTCAGAATTGTCACTAAGTGCTTGATACTGTGTTGTTTCATATGGAATGACCTAGCACTAATAGCTAAAATATGCACATAAAGCAAATGTTGGCTTAAAAATGATAGAAGAGATACATTTCATATTACATTAGAAATACTTTACCTGAGTTCAGCTTTTGTTTTTAGTGGATACCTGTGATAAATTAATTTGAAACAATTCTGCTTCAAGATTAGATGAGATGGCTATTTATCTCCAAAGAAAATAAATATTAATTGAAATTATCATTTATTATTTAAAATTTTATTTACTTATACCCTTAAATTTGTATATTTTATTTTCCACCTTAATTCCACTCTATAACTGCAAGAAATATTTGTTTTAGTGTTACAGTTTAATCATTTAAAACTTGAAATATATTTGCAAGGCTACTCAAAGTATGGTGTTGGACTGGTTACTCATCCCAAATTTTGTTACCAGTCTATGACCTGTTAAAGAACTTATGGTAAAATGTAAAGCAACACAGTCACTCAGCTCATTGTTTAGTTTATTAGACCTTTCTTTCACTTTACTTAACAAGATATTCTTGATGAAGGAAGCAGTGCATCCATTTACATACTACTTCTAACTTCTTATCTCTTCGTAAGTTCTGCACTTCCAGTAGAACCGCATGTGTTCTGTTCACTTTTCCCCCTACTTCAGTTACTTCAGTAGTGGTGTACTTCCCTTTGACGACTTGCAAGAAAGCTTGACTTCTACATAGACTTCATTTCTTATTATTTCTAGTAGATTTCTCCTTTTCAGTATGCTTTGATATATGGTCTATAGAGTAAAGTTTGGAATTCAAAAGCACCATTTCTTCTTAGGGGCTCTTAGCTTCTTTTCATGTGGTATGATAATGAGACTTTGATTTTATTCAGTATGCCGTTCATACTAGCTTAGCCACTACATTTCTCATAATTTATTTTTGAAATGTACTATTGATATAAAGAACTACTGCTGTAGTACCCTAAAATGATCTTGAAAGCTTAAAATAATTTGTCTGTGGTTAAATAAAAATAAGAGACATATGGGATAAATGAGCCTTCAATACAGTTTTATGCATATAAAAGCGTAGGAACATTCTCTTGGATCAGAGTTCTGCCAAAACCAAGCTCATGAAGGCAAACTTGATTTGTAGCATGTTTCTGGTTTTATATGATTATTTATTCTTGTCATAGATGATGGAGCAATAGATGTGAGCAAACCTGGTCAGTAGAATTACCGTGGACAATGAGCCTAAAGAAATTAATTTAAAAAATAACAAAACTTGAAGCACTAGATAATATATCCAGCATTTCCTCCTTATTTATACATATTACATGTATACAAATGCAGAAATGCATTGTACAGATATAAGAAATGTATTTGTGTATTTATTATTTTGCTTTCAATTTTTGTAAGTAAAAACAGTATGTAGAGTAAATTTTGTTCCTATATCAGAGTATCCTTTCAAAAGATTTATCATGAAGTGAATTATTTGCATAATTTTTCTGATTTTTTCACACAAATTTCAGAATTAGGAAAAGAAACTAAATAAATCAGGCTATCCTATCTCTATATAATAAGATATTTGGGTTATGTTGCTTTCATTTTACATGAATATAGAACAAGGGAATAAACCAGTTCTATAATTGATTCTTATATCCAATGCTTCCAACTATTATTGAAGACAATGAGTCCCATGGTAAGAAAGCTTGACTGTAGTATCGCCATTTAATGTGTACACACACATGCACGTGCACCCACACACACACAGAGACACACACTCCCAGCAGTAATTACTTCCTGTTGTTGAGATAATTTCTTCCTGTCTAAACAGAAGCTGCTGACCTAGTGAAAAATTTTATTGGTTAGATGATTATATTCCCATATATACACACATATACAGTCATCAAACCATAGCAGATCCTCTTATTTCATATAGTTTTTAAGAAAACGGAGACTAAGAATTCCAAAAGACAATAAACCATTTAGTTAATTTTATGACATATCTGGTTTTAGCATTTGTAGCTTCAATAAAACATATGTTACATCCCTAATAAAACCTGAGTAATGCTGTATCTGTCACCTCTTTCTGCACTGGGAAGTAGTGCACAAGTTATTACCTTGAGAACAGTTGTTCCCGTCTCCTGTGCAGATCCATATCATTCTCAAATTTGCATTCTGATAGAGAAGCAACAAATGTTACTTAAATCTCATGAAGTGTGCTAATTATGCCAAGCTCCGTGTAATTATGGGTGAGAGAGCCAAAAGGAATTCTACAGCTGTATCTTGGGTCTCTTGAGCATATCTTGTCAGATAAATGTCTTTATTACTTATATGATAACCTTAAAATTGCTTTTTTCCCCTAAGTGGTATTCCCTAAACCTCAGTGATATGGAAATTCTCACACAAGGCTAAATAGCAAATACACTTTGTGTTATTTATACAAATAATGGTGATATCTTTAGAGAAACAAGTTGAAATTCACTTTTGAAACTGAATTGAACATGTTTTATCAGTTTTACTTCATTATAAATATTTTCTCTTGTTTTCTTTGCACAGGGTCTGAAAGATAGAGAAGGAAATAGGAAATAATCTTATATCCTTTCCCTCTAATTATAAAAGGAAGAGACTTTGGAGCATGACTGTGTACATGCCCATCTCTGGCCTCTACTGGAAGAATTGAGGATGGTCTCCTCATATATGCAAAGCATGGGAATGTAGAAGTATTTCCCACCAAGGTTTTCTAGATTACATGTACCCCAAAAAGCACAACTATATGTGGGTAGGGAGCATTTAATATGATTCTTCTTCCTCTTAGTTAAAAAAAACTTAAAGTGGAAAAAAAAACACATATGAAAGTGCAGCTTTTAACTGGTACCATTTCCTCTTTCTTTTTGTTTAAATCATATCTGGCCCCGTATGGGAGTGTAAGATAGTTCTGGGCTCAGTTTCCAGAATTAGACAGCCTGCTTGGGTTTGAATCCCTGCTCAGTCACTTGCTGGCTGTGAGAACTTGGACAAATTAATTAACGTTTCTATGTCTCAGTCTCTTCTACTGTAATTAGAATGATAATAATAGTTACTTCATATGGTTGCTGTGAGAATTAGAAGCATTAATATATGTAATGAGCTTAGACCAGGGCTTGGCACATAGCAACCACTGTTGAAATGTTATCATTGTTATTACAAGAATCTTGGAGCATCAGTTCTGTACAGAAGAAATGGAAATGTTCCTATTTATTATATCCCAAATGTTCTCATGTATTAAGCTTACAGTTTAATCTCTGAGAGACTGTCATTGTCAGAGAGTGAGCTCAACAGAGAATTTCTTACTGAGAAAGGCATTCCTATGCAAAATATTAAATTTTATTTCCCCAATAGGGGCCATTCTCCACCCTCAGAAAGCAGCAACTCGGAGAAAGTCACCCTGTGACTGGGAAAATCTTAACCCATTGGAAATCCATATCACATGTCAGACCCATTGAAGAGACAAATCTAATCCTTTTGGCTGAAAAACAGCTTGCAGCAGCCTGTTGTCCTTAGTTTACTAATATTTGGAAGAATGGTTTGGTTTGGCAATCAATGTCCTAGAGCCACCCAAGACCTTGATATTATCATTTTTCTTTGAAGCCATAAAGAGGATTACTGCAGAAGCAGATAGTCTGTAATTTTATACAATAACTTGCAGTTTTACTTGTCACCGAGTTTATTGTGCTGGAAGCACACCGTCTCTGTTTTCTAAAGATCCTTGTTGAAATTTAATTACTTGGAGTCGATTTTTTAAATCTCAGATTTTATATATGCTTGCTAACCAAGATTTCATTTACAATAAAAATGTGTGCCCTTTAAAATAAAAAGTTATAACAAAAAGTATATACTGCACCAGTTAATACTTCATTATTTACCAAGTGTTTTTAAAAACATCATTCATTTGGTTTTAAAAATAAGCCTGCAAGATAACAAGAACAGTGTTTTTCAGCCCTTTTTAATGGATGTGGATCTTATTTTACAAGATGCCCTCACTTGTTTAAGTTCACAAAGCCAGCATGTGGGAGAACAAAGTCTTGAACTCAAACTGCCACCAAATTCAGTATTAACTATATGAGATATTTGAGAGAGAGCACTTAAAGATAAACTGAAAATCATCATTTCTTTTTTTTTATTATACTTTAAGTTTTAGGGTACATGTGCACATTGTGCAGGTTAGTTACATATGTATACATGTGCCATGCTGGTGCACTGCACCCACTAACTCGTCATCTAGCACTAGGTATATCTCCCAATGCTATCCCTCCCCCCTCCCCCAACCCCACCACGGTCCCCAGAGTGTGATATCCCCCTTCCTGTGTCCATGTGATCTCATTGTTCAATTCCCACCTATGAATGAGAATATGCGGTGTTTGGTTTTTTGTTCTTGTGATAGTTTACTGAGAATGATGATTTCCAATTTCATCCACGTCCCTACAAAGGACATGAACTCATCATTTTTTATGGCTGCATAGTATTCCATGGTGTATATGTGCCACATTTTCTTAATCCAGTCTATCATTGTTGGACATTTGGCTTGGTTCCAGCTCATCATCACTGGCCATCAGAGAAATGCAAATCAAAACCACAATGAGATACCATCTCACACCAGTTAGAATGGCAATCATTAAAATGTCAGGAAACAACAGGTGCTGGCGAGGATGTGGAGAAATAGGAACACTTTTACACTGTTGGTGGGACTGTAAATTAGTTCAACCATTGTGGAAGTCAGTGTGGCGATTCCTCAGGGATCTAGAACTAGAAATACCATTTGACCCAGCCATCCCATTACTGGGTATATACCCAAAGGAATATAAATCTTGCTGCTATAAAGACACATGCACACGTATGAAAATCATCATTTCTTGATGGCTGTTCTAAAAATCTTAGTCCATTTTAGATATCACAGATACTAGAATTAGGTTATTTTAATTTTAAAAATGGATCCACATAATGCCAATAATTTAAAACTTATTAGTTTTAGAAGATCTCAAAACTACAACAATATTTTAGAGAACAAAGTGAATTAAAACAATGTAGTGATTGCATGATAGATTTCTTGCTAATAATTTTCCAAGGACATTACATTTTCCTTAAAGAAGATCAAAAAGTGGGTGAAGGACATGAACAGACACTTCTCAAAAGAAGACATTTATGCAGCCAAAAGACACATGAAAAAATGCTCACCATCACTGGCCATCAGAGAAATGCAAATCAAAACCACAATGAGATATCATCTCACACCAGTTAGAATGGCAATCATTAAAAAGTCAGGAAACAACAGGTGCTGGCGAGGATGTGGAGAAATAGGAACACTTTTACACTGTTGGTGGGACTGTAAACTAGTTCAAACATTGTGGAAGTCAGTGTGGTGATTCCTCAGGGATCTAGAACTAGAAATACCATTTGACCCAGCCATCCCATTACTGGGTACATACCCAAAGGATTATAAATCATGCTGCTATAAAGATACATGCAAATGTATGTTTATTGTGGCACTATTCACAATAGCAAAGACTTAGAACCAACCCAAATGTCCAACAATGATAGACTGGATTAAGAAAATGTGGCACATATACACCATGGAATACTATGCAGCCATAAAAATGATGAGTTCATGTCCTTTGTAGGGACATGGATGAAATTGGAAATCATCATTCTCAGTAAACTATCACAAGAACAAAAAACCAAACACCGCATATTCTCACTCATAGGTGGGAATTGAACAATGAGAACACATGGACACAGGAAGGGGAACATCACACTCTGGGGACTGTTGTGGGGTGGGGGAAGGGGGGAGGGATGGCATTTGGAGATATACCTAATGCTGGATGACGAGTTAGTGGGTGCAGCGCACCAGCATGTCACATGTATACATATGTAACTAACCTGCACATTGTGCACATGTACCCTAAAACTTAAAGTATATAATAATAATAAATAAAAAAAGATCACTTAAAGTAAAAAAGAGATATGTTCCTTTTAAAATCACAGTTATTCAGTTTCAATAGCATTTTGTCAGATTATGAGCATAAACAATATAAAGAATTTTAAATAATCAACTCATTTTATAAGATGTAAAAACACATTTATTTGTGATTGTAGGAAGTCCTATAAAATAAATATTTAATGCTGAAGATGCTGAAGATTTGCCCTTTTATGAAAATGTAAAAGACTTACAACAGAAAGAGGAAAGAAAATACAGGTTATAATAAACCAGAATACTCTAAATATACCTAAACTAAGAGAGAGAATATCATTTCCAGGAGAAATGGATGTAACTAGCTTTCTGTCAGAAAAAAAAAAAACAAACTACACATGGCTCAGTTTCTGATTACTCTTCTCCTTTTGGTAATACAAACTAAAATTTCCATAGCAAGCTTCTAAACAAAAATTTATCAACAAGTAACGATATTATTTCTCATAGTGTTTAAACCCACAAACACTTTTCATTCATTCATTCTTCCATTATTTATTGAGAATCTCTTATATGGAGATGCTCTGCTGGTATTCAAGAAAAATAGATAAGTAAAGTCATAGAACATGAACACACCAGGATAGACAGTGGCACAGACAGATGAAGCATATAAAACTAAGTACATGTAAAGACATAGAGATAACAGCATGTTGAAAGTACAAAGAACACGAGTACTTAAAATCCTAGGGGAAGAGCTCAAAGTTTACTGAAGACATTGTCATTAGAACACAATTTGAAAGCCTGAATAAGAATTACAGAGGTCAAAGGAGAAGCAATGCTGACAGATGGGGACATTTCAAGCTAGCCTAAGCAAAAACATGGAAAAATGAATAATTTCAAATTTTACCTTCATGCTATTTGCAAAGAATTAAGACCAATATTGTCTAGCAGGAGAATGAGATGAATGGCATGTAATGACAATGTAGAACAGTGGAGGTAGATCATGAGGGATTTTATTATACAAATATATAATGGAAAGACAGAAGGAAAATAAAGAATTTTTTTTCTTTATATATATATGTTATATATATATATTTATATATATATATACATTTATATATATATATAAAAATATAATGTTATTTTGGATTTAAGGTGAGTACTTTGGTAGTTATTGACAAGGTGGATATGAAAGGAATAAAACTGACGGTAGATGGGAATGCAGGGTAAAAGCAGTTGAAATACAGTCATCTTGAATGGGACTGTGGCGGTCGAGATAGTATGAGGAAACTGATTCAGGAAGTATTTAGCATTTCATACCAATGATAAATTGTTAAAATGTGAGAGAAGAGTGCTAAACCGTGGATGAATTTTAGTTTTCTAGTCTGGGGAGAGTAGAGGTGTTCTTATTGACGCCTACTTTAGAAAATCCACAAAACGAACCTAACGCAGGGAATGATATGATGTGTACTTGTTAAGGATTTGTGGTATCTCTGAGATAATCCTGAAGGACTGCAGTCAGCACTGCTATGTGTGAGTCCACATTTTTTAAGATACATTGAGAATGGAGTTTGGGACATAGTGTCATCAGCATCTACAACAGAAATTTTATAGGTATCTTCCTAGGAGGTCTGAATGAGAATCACCTACAGTGCTTATTAAACATGCAGAATTCAAGAACATCTCACCCAAAGATTCTGATACAGTAGTCCTGGAAGAGAGCTTGGTAGTTCTAAGTAACAGAGATGCCTCGGGAAGATAAGATAGAGTGAAATGAGACTGAGAATGACAATACCACTGGTATGCACTAACATTTAAAGAAAAATAATAAATTAGAAAACAGAAAAGAAAAGAATTATAGGCTGGAGGTTCATAAAATAGATCATTTAGATTTTTAACAGTGAGTGTGTCTCTGTGTTTATGTTTATGTACAGAAAATATATTTACACTTTGTAGATTATCCTATATAGTCCAATGGACATACATTATGATATAAAGATATACAAGAGTATATAGTATAAAGGCATTTTATGTAATTTGTACAGACCTTTTGTAAGAGTGAAAAATTACATTTTCATTAGCTTCTGCACTTAAAGATTAGATTTCCCCTTGGACAACAAAGTATTTTCTTTCCTAATAAAGTGATTTGTATTTATTTAAGTTCTGAGTGAGTGGAATATTTTGAGGCACAAATGTGAAATGCCATTTCAAAGTGTGAGATTCTTAGATTCCTTTTTTAAAAATAATGTAAATAGGTAATGGGAATGTTCTTATTCTTAAATATTCTCATGGTTGACTGACATAAAATTTCCCCAATCTATAGTAAATTATAAAAATTTAAAACTACATAGGTAAAGTAAATGTGGTTTGGGTTCAGTTTAGAAGGCAATGAGGTAATTGAGTGCAATATATATCATTTTTTAACATTTATGAGAAAGACATAAGGGAATGAGGAGTGAAGAAACACTTTACCTTCAAAAATAAATATTACCTTAGATAATAATATCGTTGCAAAATTACCATTTAAATGCACATTGTATGGCAATTAGCTGACTAAAGTTTAATATGCTACTCTGAGATAATAATGTATTGTTTTGAAAGTTATACATATTATTTATAATTTTTAAGCCATCACTGTTAATCCACTGAAAATATAATCATGTCTATTGAAACCCCTGCTACATTCCTTTCCCCTCACCTAATTAAATGTGACATTGAAATATTTACTACTCAGTCAGACACATGGATATGTGATCTATTAATACCTGAAAAACATACATATTTTTAAAAATTATACAGTACTTGTCTTCTGACTGTGTATGTATATGTTTGTGTTTGTGTGTGTGTTTGTGTATCATCAAAATGTGCTTCACTCTTCCTAGAACTCACTGTATAGTACAAAAACTTTGTGTTAAAGCCCTAGATATTCTTTAACTTATGTTATTACAACTGTACTATTTTTTATCCCTAAACTGAATATGATAATAATATCCAGATTTGGGAATCTGTGCTGTCAACGATAAAGATATTATAGATTTACCTTATGCTAGATTCACATCCTCAGGGCTTTGCCAGAAGTGAGATTCTTTGCTTTCAACTGACCATCCAGCCAACCACTTTGCTCTAACTTCCTGAGAGATTAGCACATGAGTACTTTAGTCAAATACATGCTGAAGTCTGGATTGATTTCTGCAGCAAACTCCAAATATTTCTCATATTATTTAACATAGTTCACTTTGACTCCTTTACTCTCTCCTCTTCTCACCTAAGTTCAGGTCAAGAGACAGACGGCAGAAAATACTATGAATGCTGTTTCTTAATGCTCATTCTTGTTCCAAGTAATTTCCCAAAGCAAAATCAAAGTGCAAAACCAAACACATTTAAAAAACAACAAAAGACAGCTAGGAGGAAAAAAATAATTTTGCCCTAAGTTTTTTCTCATATTACACCTAATACAGATTCATCATTTTGTCTTATTTTTTTTCCCTTGGCACATTATCTGAAGCAACAGTGAGGTGAAAGGTGGTTGATTGTAGTATTAACCAAGTGAAATGATATAGGAAAGTATTTTATAAATTGCAAAATTTTAAAATAATATGAATCAAAACTATTTTGAATAGTGAATAAAAACAGCACTCTCATTCAGTTTGGAAGTATGCATATCTCTCTACCATTAAATAATAAATTAGCTTGATATGGACCACTCAGAAACCATAAGTAGTTCCAGAGTTTGAAGATAGTATACAATTAGGAAAAATCAATACATTCAGTTTGATTTTCTCTGTCTTGCCTTTTCTAGCAGAACATCCTATTAATCAAGCCTGATTGCTGGGGGCAGGGATGGAGTTGTACCAGATTTTAAAGATAAAATTTCTTTGAGAGAAATAAATTACTTCTTTTCTCATATGACAAAGTAAATGGAAATGAAAAAGAGAGGTAAACAAAATCTCATTTAAAAAATGTACTGAGTAATATGACTATTCTGAATGATCTTAAACATTCTTTTCTGAATTAATTTTCATAGTAGAGAAAATCTATGACAATGTTCCACTCTCAATGTTCAAAGCTTTCCTGTAATGGTAAACTCTACAGTAGTGACCTATCTCATATTTAAATGTTTTGATTCTTGCAGTTAATGGTGACATTATTGTCCATGCCTCATCAGGTGAATTGGTATTAGACTAGGTTCCATCAATACTAACAAGAAAATTGACAGCAGATCTGTGAATGAAAAGATGACTAGGAGTCATACTGACAATTCTCAGAACAAAGCTAAAATCACCAATACAGCATCAAAGAATATTCGAGAAACAGTTGAAATAAGAAAGAGAAAGGCTATTGTCTGAGACAGATGTGTAACACCTGTGATGGAAACTCCCTCACGCCAGCATTTAGCAATCAAAGCCTTTTAAAACATTCAAACACATCCTATAGTCTACAAAATGTGCCTGGATGAGGAAACCCATTTTAAATATAAACTTAACGCCTTTGAATAAAGTTTTGTTCGAAGTATAGATTTTATTTAACTGATGTTTAAAAGTATCATTCTTTACAGACTTCGCTGAAAATTTCATTTATTTTTTAAAAAATACTTTCATTGGGCCCAGAGAGGGGACTCATACCTGTAAATCCCAGCATTTTGGGAGGCTGAGGCTTGCAGATCACTTAAGGTCAGGAGTTCAAGATCAGCCTGGCCAACATAGTGAAACCCTGTCTCTCCTAAAACTACGAAAAAAAAAAAAAAAAAAGAAAGAAAGAAAGAAAAAGAAAAGCTGGGCGTGGTGGCCGGATCCTGTAGTCCCAGCTACTCTGGAGGCTGAGGCACAAGAATCACTTGAACTCGGGAGGCAGAGGTTGCGGTGAGCGGAGATGGCGTCACTGCACTCCAGCCTGGGAGACAGAGCAAAACACTGTCTCAAAAACAAAAAACAACAACAAAAATGAAATCAAGTCAAAATACTTTCATTCATATAGTTAAATTATAATATTTTTGTTTTCATAATAAACGTTTGAATTTCTGGTATGTAAATTAAGCTTTAATAACTAAACTCCAAAATATAACACTGTATTTTCAAGAATAAGGGTTTTTTACTTAATCAGATATTAGGTAGGAAATAAATATGGTTTTATCTTTCTGGTATCATTTATAGATGTTATCAACTCTATTTTTCATCCAGAGTCATTAATTCCCCAAAGGAAAAAAGTACTTCATTTGAAAGAATTATGCAAAATAGATTTATTTATTTGCACACAATTCAGGTTGTGCTCTGGCAGTGTGATTAATTTATTCAAATATGATAATTCTGAAAATATTGTATTACAAAATATCTAACCATTCCCTTAAACTCTCTATGCATGTGGCCACATACCATAATAAATTCATCTAAGCAATCATCCTGTTGGAGAAATATTTTGTAAAACCAGCATTCAAAATAGCAAAACTACTTGTAAAATTTGATCACATACCTACCTTATTTTTTCTTATTTTTTCTCTTTTCGCCTGTAAACTGTTGAATCATTCTGAAAAATCAAATTCTTACATTTTTATTTTTATGCTCAAACTTAATTTTAGATCATTTTTAAATAAAGGCCGTTTATGTTGACTTTATTGCTGGATATATACAATTTAGCTTCTGATGAATTCTTTCTAAAACTCAACAAATAATATATTCTCTGTTGGATCAAAATCTACAAGCTATATGTTTAACTTTTAGGTAAAATACACATTATTATTTGAGATTAATTTATCAACCTTCTTCTGTTTGGGAAGATTTAAGATTTAACTGAAACCCTTCTTCTAAAAAAGAAGCTTTTTGACCTGCCTGTTCCCCATGATTCAAACCAGAGACTTTTTTTATCCTGAAATCTCAATTCTTCCATGGGAACAAATGAAGTTCCCTACATTCTGCTCAATTTAAGAACTCACTCTCAGCTCTGCCAATACTACATTACATTTCTTGGTAGCCTTGCTGACTGGTTAAATTTGGTGTACTTCATTTGATGTTTGGATTGGAACCGATGACAAATTATTCTGTATCTGAGAAGATTAGCAGGGCCTCCTTCAGGGGAGATTTTAAAAAAGAAAGAAAGAAAGAAAATGAACTTCAAATTACCATCAATTTCTTTCTGAATAATGTGTTTTATTCCTTTGTTGTTTCTGTGTTTGAACAAATTTAATACCACATTTTCTATCTTTTGCAGTTATGGTAAAATAAGGCAATATACAATATAATGTGCTTGTTATTTAGTTGTCAATCAACATCCACGCCTACAAAGATTATCATAGAGCAATATTCATTAAAATGCACATTTTCGCTATGCTATTCAGAGATCTTGATCTGCACTAATATTATAATCTGATATTTGTGAAAGATAATGATTTGTTTTATCGTCTTTCTTCTAGAGTCACTGTAAGAGCTGCTCATTGCTGCAAGCTAAGGTCATATAGCACTCACAGTCTTATTATAATTGACAACTACATCTTGGTTTGAAATCCAATTCAATTTACACAGGTTTTCCTTTACACATTTTTCTCATATATTAGGTAAATAGAATGTTCACAAAGCCTTAAATCTGTCAAAGGGCAGATAGATGTTTTGTTGTACAAGCTCTCTCCAAATAGCTTGGCAAACAGCTCTGCCTTGGCAGTGAAAAGTCTGATTTCCCTTGGGCAAAAACTTTCCACCATGTTTCACTGAAGAAATGGTTATATGTTTAATATTCTATATAATTATCATCATTTGTCTGATACGTGTTGCAGTAATTAGTATCAGATGCTGCCCTCAGAATTGTCATACAAAAATAATTTCAGAGGTCCCACTAAAGAGACTGGATGCTTATGTTTCAAAAAAAGCATGCAAATTTGCTTGCATCAATTTGCCTCTCAAATCAGTGAAATGATCATTGGTGCTCTCACCTGTGGACATATTGGTGGCGTCTGGCTCCATTGACTCATTGTGCTGCTTGCCTGATTTTAGTGTTCTAAGTACATTGTCTCCCCATAAGTTCTAATCTATAGCCCCTCAACAGCCTCATCTCTACACTCCCTATTTCACTTTAGCTCCTTGTTAATATACATATTTCCCCTATAATATTTGTTTTGTTATTTGCATTATTCTTTTCTTTGAACAATATAAGTCCATTTTTTTTTTGTTCAGTCACTTTTTGTTCATTAAGGACCCGTTGAATTTTCTGTTGGAACTTTGTAGTAACAGATAACACTGGGATGGTGTGAACCATCAGGCCTTTAATAAGGGGAGTTTGGTTTCTATGAAAATAAAAGAAGAACGAAAAAATAATAATTGGAGCAAACTATAAACTCAGTTTGTGGGTCCAGAGAGCAGCCCATCAAGATTTCTAGGATCTGGGCTTTAAGTATCTTCAGTTGGAGTGACGAAAGGCAGTGGCGATCACCCAGATTTTCCTGGTTTGCCGTTTAAATGTCATAAAGATTTTCGATACATAAGCTGCTGTGATGTATCTGAAGTTCATATCAAATCATCCAGCTTCAGCTTGCCATACTTCAGAAAAGAGGCATTTTAATTTCAGTAAATCCAAGCCAGAAGGGCAATAGAAAAACTGGAAATATTGGTTTGGAGAGTCATAGCCAGATATTGGAGAAAAACTAGAAGAATTCAGAATCCACATTGCAGGTAGATTATAAAACCCCCAAAACAAAAGTGAACTGGGCTAGAATCTAATATTTGGTGCACTCTAATTTCCTTCTGAAACATAATATTTCTGTCTGCAGTTACTGCCATTTCTACCAAAGAGAATCAAATTAAGACTAATTTGTTTGTAAAATAAGTTTAGTCTCAATGAACTTGAACTACTATTTATGTAAGTGCAGCAAGACTAGTGACTGTTTATATAGGCTCTTTTAAGTTTGCTTTGCAGGAACTTTTGACAAGGAATCTCAGATTGGACTTGTATAAAACCTCTTGAGGCCAGGAAGTCAAACCAAAGACTTGTCATTGGTCTATATTTGTAACACCTATAGATTTGGGTGAATTTGTTTCTTGTCAAGGTTCTCCAAATATCCTGTGCTTCTTGGGCTTGTGAGGAAGTGACATTCTTTACTCACCTCTGAAGCTGGGAAACCTCAGGCAAGTTTTTCCATGGGGGACATAATTGCACCCATAAAGTCAACCTTAGTTTTTTAAAGCTGTTTAGTCATACCTGAAAATACTTCATTCCAGTCAAAACCTTGGTAATATAACCAGTGTTTCCAATTCTGTCTTGTTACAAGGAGAACGGCTTCTTATTAAACTTGTGCAAATAACTACATTGACATAAAAATAAGAATACTTACAAAGGCTTTTGAATTATGAAAATATCAGGTAAAGAGAAAAAGTAAATGTTTCAATGTTTACTCACAAACTATACTTTACCAAATTGCTATAAGTTATAAATAGCTTAAAAGAAAAAAAAAGGTTTCCTTTAATTAGGAAAACAAAACACTTAAAGAACCATCTATGTTTCAAACAAAAATCCATTAAAAATTATGCATACTTGTTCATTCAGCCACATTTAATCTATTTCTGTTTTGCTTGATCTTGGGGTAGCAGTTTTGGGAACCCATCAGTTACATTAGAATTCCGAAAATTCTTACTTATGCCTTATCAATGGCATGATCTTAAAGTTGTCAGAAACTTGTACTTATCAGAGTGCTTTCATGAATCTATTTGAAGAAGAAGCCGTCTTGAAATTTATCTGACAGCAAGCACTTTTAGAGAAGAATTAAAGTAACAGAATAATTGTCTATGGATGACAAAGCCTTGAATGGCATGGTTACAAATCTGATGAGAATTTAGTATAATAAAACAACTGACAAGGAAATTTAGTTATTTTTGTGATATACAACATTTTATCACAATAATCAAATTATGACTGAAAGCATATCATATTTCTAAGAATTCTACATAATAACAATAGTTACGTGAAACACATAGCATATACAATAATAAAGCACATATACAAATTTAACCCAAGGAAGGTTAAACATATTTTCTTATTTGACAATGCTTCCCATGTAATTTAACAAATCAAATAAGCCTAATTAGTTTAATATCTTTCTTTTATAGGTCCTTTCAGACCTTACAGGAGCCCTCTGGACTGTCCCAAAGTTAGTCTGAGGTCAAAAAGAACTAATTTCAAATTTGACTTTGAGAAGTTTGTCAAAATGTGAAAAAGTTTAAAACACTTGCTTAAATATTATCTTGGTTATCTATTTAATTAAAATGACTAAATGAAAATAAATATTTATAATAAAATATTTTTAAATGGCAATAAAATATCTTAAAGCTAAATACAGAAGATTACACAGTTATGACTCAATTTTCCTAAGTAATCTAAAACCTAATGAAAGACAACAACAAACACAGAAATTATCCTGATAAAACACAAAAGCTCTATTTTCTAGGCCAATTACTTAAAAGGAAAAAAAAAACCCCTTCACATTCTCAGATCAATACTCCATGAAAAATTTGTAATTTTAACAAAGACCGAATTTTACTTTTGTATTAATATACAGTTGACCCTTGAACAAAATGTGGATTTTAGAGGCAGTGAGCCAATGCACAGTTGAAAATCTGTGGATAACTTTAACAATTAGTAGCCTACTGTTGAACAAAAGCCTCATTGATAGTCTAATCTGTCAATTAATACTTAGTTTGTATGTTATAGATATGACATACTTTATTATTACAATAAGGGAAGCTAGAGAAAACAAAATGTTACTAAGGAAATCTTAATAAAAAGAGAATACATGCACACTACTATACTGTATTTATTAATAACATATGTGTATGTCATCAGTTTGTAGGATAAATTGTTTATCTAAAATGGTGGGCAACCACAACTGCAGACCTCAGTCTATGGTACATATCGAGTAATTCAACCTTTTCTTGAAATGTCATGACTTTTCTCTGCTTCCTGGGGGCACTTTCAGCATCACTAATGGCACTTCAAGAATCTCTTGAGAAATAATATAGGTCCTATAGTGTTATTCAGGGTTTTCAGTATTGCACTTAGCATCATGAAAAATACACAAGAACTAGAAGAGATTACTTATACTGTGATATTCAATATACTGGAGAGTTGAACAGCTCGTGCAGAGATAATTAATGTCACATGTCTTTTTAAGTGGATACAACACTTGAGCTCATGGCACTAGCTACAGGAGGTGGCTATAAAATTATTACACCAGTACAGTATGTACTACAGTTAATTGTATGCAGTCATAACTTAATGCATCATTACATTTGTTTACTCTTTTCTCAAATGCAATTGGCACCATGTACAGTCTGTGTTTGTGTTAATAAATTTTGATTAATTTCAGCTTTTAATAATAGATGCATATGTTTTATGGTAGCAAATAAAAAATAGACTACAATATACATATAATTTATGCCTTCATAACACATCAATTTCTTAACATTTTCAATGGTTTTAGGCTACATGGTTCATCTGTGAGTTTTTTCAAATTGTGGCAAATCTCAAAACAAATTTTCCAGTATATTTACTGTGAAAACTTCTTCATATATATGGACTCATACAGTTTAAAACTATGTTATTAAAGGGTCAACTATACTATTAAAATTAATTTAAATAAAATCATATAAGTAAATCCATCCAATTATAGCCAGCTTTGACCATACTAGGCAAGATTATTTTTCCATGGTTGGGTCCATCTATATCCATATCTATATCTATATCTGTATCTATATCTATCATCTATATCTATGTATATAGATGATAGATATATAGTTTTTTTTGAGACAGGGTCTCACTCCATTGCCCAGGCTGGAGTGCAGTGGTGTGGTCACAGCTCACTGCAGTCTTGACCTCCTGGGCTTGGGTGATCCTCCCACTTCAGCCTTCCAAGAATGTGGAACTACAGGTATGTGTCACCATGCCTGGCTAATTTTTTGTATTTTTTGTAGAGACAGGATTTCACCGTGTTGCTCAGGCTGGTCGCAAACTGCTGAGCTCAAGAAATCCACCCACCTCAGTATCGCCAAGTGCTGGGATTCCAGGTGTGAGCCACCGCACCCAGCTGGGTCTATATTTTTAATGAATACCTATTATTCAGTTTAACTTAACACAACTTTAAGGTTGCAAGCTATCTAAAAAATAAAAGGTTTTTGAAATTATTTTTAAGTAGAACTTTTAAAGTTGAATTGTTTCTGAAATGTTTACTTATACAGTTTATTCCTTTTGCATTCATCTAATTTATTTTCAACAATTGTGTTTGAATTGTTTGTGAAAAATTCCATGAGAAATTAAACAAATCTTGCCACTGTTTTAAAGCATTTTCCCCATTAACAAATCAGGTAATTATAAAAAAAAATCTAAAAAGCAAAGAAACTAAAAAGTTAAACATGGTCTTTTACTCTCTCTCTCTCTCTCTTACTTCCATGACTGACACGCATTGAGCAATTGAGCAATTATTTTTACTGCGCCTTTTGTTCATAGGTGGAATTCATAGTTTTATGGTCATAAACATCAAGCAGAGACAACACAAAATTTTCTGTCCAGAAAATCCAGGCAAGAATATATGTATGTATTATATTTAATGCTGCCAATTCAGGCAATGGTCATATTTTTATTTTACCAACAAGTTCAAAACTATAATTTATTTACCATAGATTATTCAGGTTCACACAAACTTAAAAACATCTTTTGAGGCAGTTTTGTTTTCCATGAATTTTAAGAGTACTTAAATTATGTAAGTGTTCATTTACCTATTTTTTTAAGAAACAGGAATTATTATTTTTTTAAATAGAGATGGGGTCTCACTATGGTGCCAAGATGGTCTCGAACTACTGGGCTCAAACGATCCTTTCGCCTCAGCCTCTCAGAGTGTCCAGATTAAAGGCATGAGTCACCACACCCAGCATGCTCATTTATCTTCAGGCCATTTGAATGGCACTCCTTTAAGGCATTTTATAAATTTGTTTGTTATTACTACCAAAAGAAATTATCACATATACATAAGATAAAACCACACATATATACATATATACATTATACATACATAAACATGCAGACAGATGCAACTAAATATTATGGCTATTTATTTTAAAATTTGTGTTGTGAGGCTGTAAAAGAGAGTAATAAGAGTAATACAAATTCATTGGTTTATCTATACTTTATATTTTTAAATTCAAATTATATTGCTGACGAAAATGGGACAAGATAAGGTTATCTACTCAATAAGGGCTAAAAGCTCTTTGTCAATATTTGTGGAGGAGACCTTTAGGATTTTTCATTTGCTCAGTTTCCAAACTGTTCCTATTTTTCTCTCTTTTTAGCCTTGGGTGATTGCTTTTGAGGGGCCACTATGTCCCTCCAGAGCCCCCAATATAGGTTAGGGATAATAAAGTTCAAGTGACTGAAAAGTTCAGCTTGAAATGGGAAGGAAAAGCGTCTCGCAGGGGTGAACAGAGTTGAAAGAACATATAGTCAGCAGAGATTCAGGAAGATTGTGACAGAGAAATTCCCATAGGAGAAGCAGAATCCAATAAAAAGAATAGAGTTGTCTCACAGAGGTTCAAGAAGCAGAGATTTCCAGCCCAGGGAGTCAGGGAATAATCCCTACTTAGATCAGGAACCAGGTAGAAGAACTTCCAGCACAGGAGGTGCCTTTATAAAAAAGCCTGGGACTCTAACCCAGCTTCAAACAATTCACTTATGGCTTAAGAATCAAAATATGTCCTTACCAGTTTCAATGACAATTGTTTGGAGTGGAGCAATAGTTCAGGAATCTGACTTGCCAATGGATTCCCTATCATTCAGTCACGAGTGAAGACAAAGTCTTCAAAGCATGCACTTAGGATCTAGGTAAGAGTCCTGGAGATCCATGATGAATCTGATTCAATCCAAGTCTGCACACCCTAACTGGTAAAGAAAAATGTTATTCAATGATACTATTTTCTTTTCCAACTTTTATTTCTGAATTGCTTTAAAGCATGGTTTAAAAAAAAAAAAAGACTTTATTCAGGACCATCATGATAAGTGCAGGAACCACTGCAATGGGGTTTTGCAATGTGGGAATTTTGGCTCAACTCCAAATACAGCATGGGCAAGTGGCAATTTATAGTCAAGGAGCAGTGTGGGGGTCAGTGGAAGGAAATTACAAACAAGAAACATCAAGTGTAAGGAGTATTCTGGCTAAACTGACCTAACAAGATTCTTGCTGAAGACAGACCAGGGTGATCAGACATTACCTAAGGGATGATGAAGGATGAGGAACCTGATAAGATGTCAGTGATGATCAGATATGATGAATGAGGGGTTCTGGCTAAACTGACTTAGCAGGGTTCTTTGCTACAACTGGATTTTACAGGTAAGTGCACAGGTGGACATAGAAGAAGATTCAGAAGTCTGGCTAAATTTGGCCAAGCAAAAATCTTTTTCCATCTTAACTCTTGGCTTTGCATTTTTCCTTTTGTTCCCTTTATTATCTCTTTCTGTTTCAAAGAATCTCTTGAGAAATAACAGTAAGAATAAGAGATATTTATGAAATATAATAACCTAATCTTCCCTTTTAATTTAGCAAGAAGTGGTCATTGTTACAGATTGTAGGAATGGACAATATTTAGTCCTGACTTAACAATGACTATATATTTTAATATAACATTAATTTATCTGTAAAATATGAATGTGCACACTTAACTTGTGTTTCTCTAGAGCATGCATAAAAGCTGGGCTTCAATAAAATTATTTCTCTGATTTGTTCTTAACATACTTTTATTCTCACCCTCAAACCTTTCCCTTCAATGTCCCCACATCAGTTTATTATTTATTGAAATATCTAAGAGTGTTCGAGATACTTTAACCAAAAACTACCCTATGAGCTACCAAAAGGTAACTATCATTTTAGTTTCTTCTTAATTGTTGTCTTGATTTTTCTATTAATCATTTATTGTTTCCTGGGTTAGGCCTTCCCTGAAAATGCCTATTTAATTTCCCTACCCACTCATCCTCTAACCCACTCTTCTAATATTTAATTAATTTTATTTATAATGATTACAGGTGTCATATCTAAAAATCACATTAATTCTTTATCTATTTCCCCTACTAATGTATAAACTTCATGATTCATCTTGTCCATCATGTTCCTGGTCTTACAAATCAAATGGTAGGCACTAAATACATACTTGTTGAATGACTTTTAGCAATAAATAGATTGCTGCAGAGGTAGTTTCCTTGATTATTTCATTGAAGTATTATCTCTGTCTCACCAATTTTAGCACATTCATTTCCATGTGTTCTACTAATACTTATTTAGCACTGCCTATGTGAAATGCTGTATTATAGGAATTAAAAGCATGGTGCCTTGCACATTGTAAGCATTGAGCAAATACTTGCTCAAAACTATTTCCAATGATTACATTAACAATTGACTTAACTTCAGAAAAGAAATTTTCTATGGGATAATTGTTGCACCCTGAAATTCATAGCATCCCTTATTTGTTCCTTATTTGCCCTCATTTCTTTATATTTTAATATAAAAAATGAATGAATGATGTATTAAAGACACTACAATTCACAAAAGAAATAACATAAAACTTACTTATTAAGTAAACCTTTAAAAAATATTTGTATCTTACACCTGCAAAATCAAAATTGAATTGGTTACTGCTTATATTCTTTATATTAATTTCCTCATATAAAATTACCATGAATGTAAAACTACAGATGAGAAGTGATGTTCTTGTATTGTGATTTGTTTCTTAAATACTACTAAAAGAGAGCTTTCATCTTCCAATTGTGTCTACTTTTTTAGATACTAGGAAAATTTGTTTGAATATAAATTATGCACCTATTTAAAGATAAATAGAGAACAGGTGCAATTATCTGGAAACATTAAGCCAAAAGTTTTCTTTTCATTAGTTCCCTGTATATTTTAGAGGACAACAATGTGTTACATTTTGCATCTTTGCATTCTTACTGCAAATAAAATATAAAGGAAAATATGTTAATTGTGAATGATTGTCTTAATGTGATAACTCTTCGCTTATTCAATTACATAAAAAACATTGATTAAATACTTTTTGAAAGTCCAATTGCTTTTAAATTCTTGAAAGTATACAAAATCATTAGAAGATACAGCAACTGGTTTGGAGTTCAGAACACAGTTGCATAAGTCAAAAATTTACAGGATCATGAAACTACTAGAGAATTCTAAATCCTTGTAGTAGAGATAGTTATAACATGAGCTAAGTGTTAGGATACTTTGTGGTGGGGGGGCACAACTCATAGGCAATGTCAATTATGACTTTTATTTTTTAATTAGAATACCAAGTACATAGAGAACTAAAAAAATGACTTTTCTTTTTTAATTGGAATATCAAGTACATAGAGAACTAAAAAAAAAAAAAAAAAAAAAAAAAAGGAAAAGTGGCAGAGGTAAAATTAACTTGCCTGTTGAAGCAGATGTTTTATCCAAGTAAACAAGGAGATGAGAGAAGTGGTACTTTCAACTGAAGATCCTGAATTATATAATGGCTTCTTTCAAATATGTTAACAGGGGAGAAAAGGGATAATATAAAATTTTAAAATCAGATTATAAAACCAATTATGTTATTATGTTTTCAATGAAGAAAATAACCTGATTTTGTGGGACAATCTAAATGTCCTAGGGTAGACAGGTAGTAGTAAGAATGAAAAGAAAATAATATTTGGAGGGAATTCTCAAAAGAAGAACCAGTCGTATTTAGTAAATTACTTGTTAGAAAGCCTAAAAGGCACCAGCTCAACTCTCTAGAGATCCGTATTCTTGTTGCATTATATATAGATTCTCTTTAGTGTGCTATTACATTCTGTCATATCATGATAATATTTACACTGACTTAGATCCCCGAACTAAATATATTAGTTCACTGAATGGCAGAGTGAGTGTAGTATAATGACATTCGCAACCGTGAAGAGATAAGAAAAAGGCTCTTAAAAAATATGCCTTTCACTTGCTGAATTAGGGTCATTCGCAGCGGAAACTAGAAATAATCTGTTTGTAAACCAGTAAAATAAAAATGTGGCACTGAACACGGGTCAATGTCCAAGTTAATGAGTATTAATTGGATCTCTCGGGGGCTGGATATTGAATAAGACAATAGTGAATTTGAGGAAAAAATAAATTTAATGATTATTAATGTACAAGAGGTAAATCAGTACAAACAAGGAAGAAATTGAAGTACAGAGAATGTTCAAGAAAAGAGAGGCTATATCATTACATAAGCAAAAAGAGGAAAATACTGGAAGAAATCATAGTTTAATTTTTTTAACATGTCAAATAGAAAAAAAGGGTTTTTTAAACGACTTTTAAAAGACCATTACATTTGGACAGATGAGATTATTAGCTATTCTTTTAAAAAGTCTGTTTTAGTGAAATAAAAGTAATAAACAGTAGATTAAAGGAGTTGAAAAAAATAGTGATTTACGATACACCAAAATCTACACTAAAATGACCAGAAAAAAATTTACTAAAGCAAAAGCATTAGAAAAGTATAGATAAAGTAGAAATGGAAAAAAGAATAAAGGAATAGCAAGGGAGAGGCAATACTTAGAATCTTCAAAATGTGAGACATTGATGGGGGATACACTGAATGAACCTGTTCCATGCCATATTTCAAGGAGAAGGTCTATAGTTAACAATTACTCATGGGGTAGAAAGGCGGAATGAAATTCAGATGTATGTTTTCCACCAAGACAAAAAATTTGAAATCTTCATTGCTAGGGTTTGTTAGAGCAGATGTCTAGGTAATTAAATGGTTCCATGTGTATCACTTTACATTATCATATTTAATTGGCCACAGCAAGCCACATAAATTTAAAGTGTAAAAACCACAATTCTGTTATGTGTCTAAAAGTGAGGCGAACTGAAATTTGATGACCTATAGTAATGATTAGGACACCAACTGATAATAAATCAACAAACCACAATCGACAAGACAAAATTTTTAAAACTATATACTATATGAACTTCACCTGCACTATTAATCTGAAAGTTTTCATGCGAAGTCATAAGTAACGAATTTAGGATTACCTTTAGTCCATATCCCTCCCTCCCAACCCTCCGGAGTCCTAAGGATTCAATGCTATAGTTTCACCTTTGTTGAAGTTTTCTTTTATATTTGTTTCTGGAGAAAAATCCATTCCCCTGAATTTCAACTTACTACTTTTTTCTTCTTCAATCCATTCTTTGGCAGATGCTGTTGTTTCCCCACACATCTCTTTTTCCTTTTCCTCTTCTGTGCGCATTGGCTCCAAATCCAGCTGCCAGCACAGGACTTCAGTGTCTGGAACCCACTTTGCCGCCTTCATGCAAGCCAGAAGTGAAGGAATTAACATACCCAAGGAGAAGTCTTCTTCTATAAATAACATAGCTGTGTGATCTTTAAATATATTAGCTTCCTTTTCTCCCAGTTGAGATAACAATGGTGTGCATGTTTTACACATGGAGAGCCCCACAATTTCCCAGCAGGATCAAGATCCAGTTTTCTACTGGAAACTGGATATAGTAACTTAAGTAATAATTTTCAGATAACAACTCCTTCATTGCTACATTTCATCCCTATTTCAGTTTCTCCTCACCTATCAGTATTTCCTAAAATCGTCTTCCAAATTAGCTACTTGAATTTCTTCAGCATCTGTTTCTAGAGGCAACCTAAACTAAGATAAAATCTTTCAAGTTACTGTTCTCCATACAAGTTTTTATTCCTTTGTTCTCTAACTCTGTGTATACTACTGTCATCCATGAAGTTAGCAAGATGGAAACCTACCAGGTATCAAGTATTTCTCCCTCTTTCAACATTTAAATCTCATAAATCCATGCCTATTCTCTGTGACACCTGCCACATCATTATGTTACGTCAAGAATCAACTTTGGCTTAGATTGCTAAAACAACCTTCACCTCCTCTACAATTATGCCCCCTCTATATTTATTATCCACACAGCAGCTTAAATAACCCCTTAAAATATCAACACTAAACATGCCACCAAAATATTATTATTATTATTATTATTATTATTATATGAGATGGAGTCTCACTCTGTCTCCCAGGCTGGAGTGCAGTGGCGCGATCTTGGCTCACTGCAACCTCCACCTCCCAGGTTCAAGTGATTCTCCTGCCTCGGCCTCCCTAGTAGCTGGGACTACAGGCCCCAGCCACCACGCCCAGCTAATTTTTTGTATTTTTAGTAGAGACAGGGTTTCACCATGTTAGCCAGGATTGTCTTGATCTCCTGACCTCGTGGTCCACCTCCTTCAGCCTCCCAAAGTGCTGGAATTACAGGCATGAGCCACCGCGCCTGGTCACCACCAAAATATTATTGATTTTTAAAATTTATCTTAGAAAAAATTAACTCATAAACGTGTCTTTCGTGTGTTTTTATGTCCTGGCTCCTATGTACCACTCCAACCTCACTTTTTTCCCATTCATTTTGTAGAGTATGTTTTCCAGTGTTACTGAAATAACCAAAGCGAAGTAATCCTTGGAAGGCGGAATTTAAGTTGGTGGAGGAAGGCATTTTTGTAAGTGTAAAATCCAATGACAATAGACCAATAAAGGATTCAGAAGAATGGGAAATAACTTTATTGAGAAGAAAACAAAAACCATTTAAAGCTATACACAGGAATAGATGCATATTTGTAAATGTGGATACATGTACCATGATACACATTTATAAAATATACTCATATATTTATTATATAAATTACCTGAAGAATAATCTTCAATATATGTTGACTACATAGACAGAAAAAAATTGACTTAAAAAAATAAAAGCAGGAACAAATTGTTTTGCCCTTACATGAAGAGAAATTGAGATGATTTTGCTGTTCTTAGTATACAAAATAAATTCTCCAAGAAGTGATCACATAGAGAGTCTTAGAATACTTCACAGGAAATATAGTAAATGTTCTATCATATTTTTTGTTTTGTGCATTATTATTTGACATCAATATATTGCCAATAATTACATACACTTTGTAAGATCAGGACTTGTGTGTCCATGACTTTACAGTTCCTGTGTGTGTCTAGGAATAACTGGAAACATAATGTGGTTTTATAGGAAAATTCTTCTCTAACCTGGGAAGAATGGTGCACATTGAGATAAGATACACACAGTACTATTAAATTTGTCTTTTTCTTCATAGAAAAGGACATGGTCTTTCATATGTACTATACATTTATTTGCCAACAGTTCCTATTAAAAAATAAAATACAATAAAAAGACCTATCTCTGTTTAATGCTACCTCTGGCAAATAGTAATAGTTTTTCAGGAAGATTTAAAAAAGGACAATTAAGAAATTTTTGTGGAGAGAGAAAATGTAGAGAAAAAATGTCCTGTCATGACTAAGCATTTGTAGACAATCTCTTCTGAGAGTTGCCGTGTCCCACCTCCCATAGCTATCATTAAAATTAACATTTATGGCCGGGCCCGGTGGCTCACGTCTGTAATCCCAGCACTTTGGGAGGCCCAGGCAGGTGGATCACGAGGTCAGGAGATTGAGACCATCCTGGCTAACACAGTGAAACCCCTTCTCTATTAAAAATACAAAAAATTATCCGGGCGTGTTGGCGGGTCGCGTGTAGTCCCAGCTACTCGGGAGGCTGAGGCAGAGGAATGGCTTGAACCCGGGAGGCGTAGACTGCAGTGAGCCCAGATCGCGCCATGGCACTCCAGCCTGTGTGACAGAGCGATACTCCGTCTCCAAAAAATAAAAAATAAAAATAAATAAATAAATATAAATAAATAAATAAAATTAACATTTATTTACCAATGATTTTTTTCACTTTTAATGTCAGTCATAGGCTAGACAATAAAGATATATAACTCAAAGACAAACTGCTTAGAGTCAAACAGCAGATATGCAAGCAAGTATAAAACACTATAAAATTGTTATTCTCTAATATTATATGCAAGATAGTGTGAAAATCTGGGGTAAGGATTGTGTGGAAAAACGCCAAGAGGATTAGTAAAATAATTAATTTTAGAAAGATAACTTCACTAAGGGCCACAGAAGCAAGAGGAACTGTTAAGTCAGTTCCTTGGTATTACATGAGTAAAAAAAGAGTTTAGAGCTTTTTTCTTTTTTTCAGTTTTATTGGGTTGCAATGCCATATATATTTACCTTTATGACACAGCTAATTATTTTAAACCAGCAAACATGATGGGGATTAAAATGGTTTAAATGATAAATTTAGATATTAAATAAATGAATCAAATAAAAATTTAAGTATTTTTTGTTAAATTTAGTCAAAGGAACATCATAGTGTAATACTGATGGTATGGTGGTATAGATGAGATTCTGACATTCCCACCAATGGAAATCACTAATATTATTAAGTAAAATGTCTTGAATAAAATGTTTGCTTTCAATCCCACACTGAGCCATGTATTCTACATATGTTTCAATTTTTTCATATCTTCCATTTTTGCTCTTTATTCCTTCTCCTGGATAAAATTTCCAATTTTTACCTCATGATTATTGATCTAAATATAATTACCAAAAATGAATTGTTACTCAAAGATCTTAGGGGAAAAAATCAAGAGAGAAAATACAATAGAAACTGAGTAATAATTTTTTTCTCATTCATCTTTATTATTGAACATAAACATTTGACTAAGGAAATAATCCATGAAGTAAAATGTGAAATAAGCCATTAAGTCAAACAGTACAATTGATTCCACAAATGTATGCTATAAATGGTATTATATGTAAATCCTACCACTGACTTAAGTGAGGAAGGCGTGGAAAAAATAAACCATTTTAAAAGAACTACAATTACTCCTAGTACAGATTTGTAAGTAAGGAGCAAAATTCTTACCTTTGTTACTGTATTTAGAAAGACACTAAGAGTATAATAGTTAATGAAAATTATTGCAGACATGGGTAAGAAATGGTAAGCTGTTAAATCTTCCTCTTTCGTTTATTTCTATTTTGGTCTTTTCCTTATTATTCTTTAAGAATTTTCCTTTCAGATTTCAGGATCCATATTGTTTTCATTTACCTAAAATACTATTCTTTGCTTTTTGATGGGTTGAATGAGATAACTAATACTTTGCAACTCGCACATCTTTCAATGATGGTCCCTGAAGACAATCAAAGTTAGAAGTAAAGAAATGTTACATTTGACTCTGGCAAGAACTCTGAGTAAAGAGCTGTGTCTGGCCAATACGGAGCCTATTAATTTTGATCCTGGCCTGATGATTGTTGCTTCTGCTTCCTCCCCAGAGCTAAATTACTTTGAAACAGCACAAAAACTACTCAGAAGTCTTAGAAACCATACAAAATGTTTTCTTTCTAACAGTCCAGTTATCACTGAGTTGCACACGGTGAAGAGATGAGAATTTGGTTTTATAGTATATATTTCCTTCCATAGGCACCCCTTAAAGTGCTCTGTAATGTGGACAAATTTCAGTCTGAGTAATTCTAAAGCTGTTAGGTGAGTGCTCTATGAGAGTTTGCCTTTGGATATTAGAGCCCATTTTGTTGATAGGAAGAATGTTGGTTGGGACACCAAGCTCGTTTTTCACTCTTTTCTGGGAAGATGCTGGTATTGTTTTTTTTTTTTTCTTTTTCTTTTTCATTTTAACTGGAAAAGTCACAAGCTCAGTTTTTTTCAATGAGTAATATCTATTAAGTGCCTGCAATGGGCACATAGGACATACAAACATGATTTTTAAATGATTCCTGTACTCTAGGTGTTTACCGTCTAGTGAGTCTGCCTGCCACTTAAGCATATAGTTACTGTCAGCAGTGAAAATTGGAGACTGCCCTATCCTGATGGGAAAATAGAGGTGCAGAACTGAATTGGTGCAGTGCTATTGAAAACGCTACAGAGGAAATATGACACTTGAATTTGAGTTTGAAATAGGTGTTTATCAAATGCGTTCATCAGATTTACCAAATTTAAAGAGATATATCAAGACAAGACAAAGGACTCACAATTTAAAAGATACATAAATCATGGCACATGTGAGAAAATTGCCACTAATTCAGTGTGGCTATGTTTTAGGATGGAGAGATAAAGGGAAGAAAATGAGAATAATTTAGTCTATGCTAGGTAGAATCCTTTTAATTTATTCAAAAATAATTAAGAAAAATGGAAAGATTTGAAGCAGAAAAGCGACAACTGAATCTGGCATTTTTAAGTAAAAATTCTGGCAGCAATATGGTGAATGGATTGAGAAGAAATAATAAAATCACAGAAAGCTGTAAGACGGTTATGTTGCAATTATTCATGAGAAATACAAAGAATCTGCTAAGGGGGTTAGGGATGCTGAAGGGAGAGAAGACTTTTGCAGGATATGTTTTAGTAAGGGAATATAGATAACATTTAGTAAGGGAATATAGATAATTGAGTAACTTACAATTTTGGAACTGACACATTTGGACGATTATTTTTGCTTCAGCCAATGAATAGCTGATAATACTCTTAAGATGGGAAAGATAAAACTAGGAATAGATTTGGCAAAAGAAATGGATATAATTGTGAATAATGCTGCAATAAACATACATGTGCATGTGTCTTTATAGCAGCATGATTTATAGTCCTTTGGGTATATACCCAGTAATGGGATGGCTGGGTCAAATGGTATTTCTAGTTCTAGATCCCTGAGGAATCACCACACTGACTTCCACAATGGTTGAACTAGTTTACAGTCCCACCAGCAGTGTAAAAGTGTTCCTATTTCTCCACATCCTCGCCAGCACCTGTTGTTTCCTGACTTTTTAATGATTGCCATTCTAACTGGTGTGAGATGGTATCTCATTGTGGTTTTGATTTGCATTTCTCTGATGGCCAGTGATGGTGAGCATTTTTTCATGTGTTTTTTGGCTGCATAAATGTCGTATGTTTATTGTGGCATTATTCACAATAGCAAAGACTTGGAACCAACCCAAATGTCCAACAATGATAGACTGGATTAAGAAAATGTGGCACATATACACCATGGAATACTATGCAGCCATAAAAATGATGAGTTCATGTCCTTTGTAGGGATATGGATGAAATTGGAAATCACCATTCTCAGTAAACTATCGCAAGAACAAAAAACCAAACACGCATATTCTCACTCATAGGTGGGAATTGAACAATGAGATCACATGGACACAGGAAGGGGAACATCACACTCTGGGGACTGTTGTGGGGTGGGGGGAAGGTGGAGGGATAGCATTGGGAGATATACCTAATGCTAGATGACGAGTTAGTAGGTGCAGCGCACCAGCATGGCACATGTATACATATGTAACTAACCTGCACAATGTGCACATGTTCCCTAAAACTTAAAGTATAATAATAATAATTAAAAAATGGATATAATTGCTCACTTTGAATTTGAAATTACCTGTAGGGCATTTATGCAGCAATTTATTCTCTCTTATTTACATTCTGCCTAAATTCATATACTGGAGATAGAAGGAATATCAAGGCCATGAATAAAATTTTAGCTGTTCTAAGTATAGAGTATTGAATGGTTCAAGAGATGATAAAAGCCCCCTTCAATAAGGAAAGAATATAAAATGACCAAGAACAGAAATATGAAGGATCTGAAATGTTTAGGATTTGGCAGAATAAAAGAGAGAGAGTATTGATTACTGATCTGACAAAGAAGACAACCAGGGGACAGTATTCCGGACACCAAGAAAAGGGGGATATTCTATGAAATATTAACTTACACCTTTCCTCTATGTCCTTAGCCTTAGCCCTCTTTTGAGAATACATTCTTTTTTAAATATTTCCCTTTTTTAACTTTTACTTTGGGTTCAGGTTTACATGTGCAGGCTTGTTATATAGGTAAATTGTGTGTCATGGGGCTGGGTGTACAGATTATTTTGCCACCCAGGTAATAAGCATAATACCTGATAGGTAGTTTACTTTCAAGGTGTCAGCCAAACACCCAAGCTTTACCCTCTAGTTATGTCTTCTTCAAATTTTTCACCTCTGAAATTGACATATTGGGGGAAAATGTTATCTTGTATCATGCATTACTTATACAACACAAATATTAAAAATCATTTCAGATTTGCAAATAGAACCCTGTATATGACTTCAACTTTTAAAGGCCAGTGTATAATAGGCTTCAAAAGTCATAAGATAAATTCATTTATTTCATATCAGTGACCTGGGGTAGCAGAAAAGAATAGCAGATGTCTACAAACGTTCCACATTCTGGCTTGGCACTCCTTTCGCAACCACCTGCTCTATCTGGATGTGCCAATTGCCCACTCTTCATGTAGGAGGAGAATAGGATGTAATGTGTACTGCTGATAACTTCTAAGATTCATATAGAATGTGTCACAGAATATATTTGTATGTATTTATGGCCCATTTTATAGAATAATGTAAAATTAAAATAATTCAGTGCAACTTTATCACGACTGACGTGTTTATCTCAAGACAGCCATTTTAAATGTGAAAAACCATAGAAACAGCCTTTCAGAGTAGGCTAAAAAAAAAAAGCAGTGATGTTTTTATATCCACAACACATTTGTCCCAGAGAGAATCTAGTCATTATTTCATCATTCAGTTTTATTTACTTGTAGTTTATTTTCTTGAGACATATATTGGCTTAATTTGAACAGATGGATTAATGTTTTAGATAAGGCATTTAGCCACAAGCTATTTTGTATTTAGGTTCTTTTTAGAGCTATTCACCATATCATACCATCAATCCATATACGGAATTGCCCATTCAAATCAATGATGCATTCTGAATAAAAATACATGGCAAGATGCAGAAATTACAAACACTGACATAGGCTTTATAAACTAAAATACCTCCCATTTTGTCTAACTTACATACTTGGGAGGATTGTCTATGTTTTTTGTTATACTAAACAGAAGCACACTGAAGCTGACTGAAGATGCGTCACCATAGCTATTTAATATATCTTTAGCTAATATTTCTCCCTTTTCCAAATGGGAAATGACAGTAAAATGTGCATTAGTGGAGATTTTTCTAACTATTCCTTATTATTTGAATGGATTTTTAAAGAGGACTCAGAGCAATGATTATGAAAAATATATTGTCTAGCTTAACATGCTTTAAAATCACAGAGAATTTCAAGAGTACACAAAATAGAACAAAACTATGAATGAAACCAAGTTACACAAACTATTACTAAATACTGTAAGTGGTCATCTAATGAGCATAATTCTCACATTTACTAAATGATGTTAAATTGTAGAAACACTTGAGAGGTAACAAGTGAAGGCAGTTATCGGCCTCCACCATAACTGTAAGAGTAAAGCAACAATTTCTTTTTACCTCTCTCTCTTTCCTCTGTCCCAATCTGTTCTACTTCAATAACACTGAAACCTCATTTATCCATATCATTATTTTTGACATTAAGGCTGAAATAATTGTCAAGCAAAAATGCATACAATCAAATACAATTATTCTTTTTATTTTTTCTAAAATATGTATAAAACACACATTATAAATAAAACTGCAGATGGGACAATGATAAGACATTCATGATACCTTTTCATGACATTCATATTAGATCTTCAGAGCACCTAATTGTTTGAAAAAAATGTTTATATGTGGCTTATATATGGAATCATAAATAATGCACTAAAAGTGTATTAAACATTTGTATTACAATATAAATATGTTTTCATGTGGCCTTTTCTTGTTGTCAAGAAAAATGTTAATGTTTCCCCACCAAAAGGCAAATCTGTTGGTGAATTAATTTGATTAAATAACCATATTTAAAGAACATAAATTTATATTCCAACAAAAGAGATTGCATATACAACAATCTTTCATAAACATTATTTTTGTCAATCAGATTTTTTATAGAACTGCATGCTTGATGATTTGAAATTGTGCTTCCAGTGATGTTCTTACTTATAATTTATCTTGTTGTTTTAAGGTAAACCCATATGCTTAACACAAAAAATAATCAAGTGGTACAAATCATAATGAAAATTGAAAAGTTTAACTTGAAGGCTCAAGTTTTTAAAAAACTCCGGGGAAGTTCATAAGAACGAGAGAATGCAAACCCCAAATTTCCTATAGGAAGCAGTTTTGAATCTACTGCATACATGAATACATTTCCCATGGTGTCTTTAAAATGTTACACTAAAAATCAAAATGACTTAGACCCAGTTAATTTTTTAAGCAATTGTCTACAAGAACTGCAATGAAGCATTATAGCACTCCCTTTGAGCTCCTATTTATATGCAAAATAATTTCTTCTTCAAGCCAATGAGATGAAGTAATGTCAAAACATACCCATAGATAACTACATTGATTCATAAGCTATGTGTAGTTATCTGAACTAAAGAAATACAATTTAAAAACTGATTACCAAATATAATTTGACTTTATACGTTGATCTTTCTGACAAGAGTTGTTTTTAATATTAATTATCAACTGAGTTCAATGATATTTCTTAAATGTAGAAATGATTTTCACAGTATAACTTTGGAAAAACTCTAAATATTCAGCATAAATAATAATAGATGTATATGCTTATTGATATATCTGTATGGAAGAATAACATTTATTAAAACAATGTTATTCAATTATTTTGTTCACAAACTTGTAATTATACATCATCAATTGAAATGCTGGTTATATAAATTTTATTAGCTACACACTGTATTAGCCTAAAAAATTATATTGGAAAGTAACACATGGTCTCACTGTTTGTTGGCATATATTAACTGTGGTAACACTGTGGGTGAGAAGGATCAACTTTCTTAGATTTTCTGTATTCTTAACTTTCAAAAAATAATTAACACCAAGTATTTTTATACTCAGAAACAGATTTTTAGAATCAGTCTCTAAACAATATCTCTTCTCTTAACATATCTCTGAAAAATCTGTTAAATGCTCATTGAATCTTCTACATAATAAAGGATTTGAACAATGGATTTATCAAAAAACTACAAAAGTATATTGAGCGAAGATTTGTTATTAAGTATGGTAGATTAAGCAAATATATTTACCTTCCTTCACTTACTGAAACTGTCCTAACATTAGTAAATGTATTTACATTAGTAAACTATACATTAGTAAATGTACTTTTAAAAAATACCATATAAATACCATCCAGAGATTGAGAGTGGAAGAGGGGACAGCAATAACAAAATAATGTAAACCAGAAAATCCTTAACCTACCATACAAAAAAAAAAAAATGAAAACAGCATAACTTTCATCTTAGAATGCCCTCCACCAATAAAAAAAGCTTTGTAATGAACCATACCATTTCCTCTGAAAGGAGAAGTATGGAAATAAATCAAGATAATTGAATTAGAGTATTTTTAAGAATCCCTGAATTATTTATCCTTTCAGCATGTTAACTGATTCCTCTCCTCACAGGCAAAAGATTTTTATCCCATGGATAGGGTTAAAATAAAAATAATTGCAAGAGAGATGAGAGGAAACAAGAGCGACTGGAGAGGAGAGAGTAGTTTATAAAATTAAAGGATTGGACAATGCTCTCGTACCAGATGCTGTGACTCAGGTATTCTATTTCTGCTCATCTCCAGTGTGCTAGTGGCATACCTAGCAGTCAGTTGTGTGGAAGAGGCTTCCATGGAGTATCAGAAAAGATAAAAAGCTTGTACATACTAACATATAGGATGTTCCCAAGAAAAGACTCTGACTAAGTTGCCTAAAAAGTAAGATCACAGTGACAGGTTTGCCATATCAGATTTCTACTTTCCACTTTTAAGTAGGAACAGACAGCAAAGAATTGCCAGATATATGTATAAAACATACGATAGGAAAGGAGAACAAAACAATTATCTAAAAAAAGCAATTTGGAGGATTCTGATATTATGTCAGTGGAAAAACATGTTTTTTAAAAATAGATTTTATTATTTACCTAAAAGAGACACAAGAAGATATTGCATCAATAAGAATGGGATGCCATAGAAAAGAAAACTTCGAATTTATCCATATCTTCCAAGTTTTGTTTTCTGTGGCATCCCTAGAATGCATAAATTCCTGGACACACACACCTTCCCAAGACTAAACCAGGAAGAAGTCGAATCCCTGAATAGACCAATAACAAGTTCTGGAATTGAGGCAGTAACTAATAGCCTACCAACCAAAAAAAGCCCAAGACCAGACAAATTCACAGCTGAATTCTGCTAGAGGTATAAAGAGGAGCTGATACCATTCCTTCTGAAACTATTCCAAACAACAGAAAAAGAGGGAATCCTCCCTAACTCATTTTATGAGGCCAGCGTCATCCTGATACCAAAGACTGGCAGAGACATAGCGAGAAAAGAAAATTTCAGGCCAATATCCCTGATGAACATTGATGCGAAAATCCTCAATACCAGCAAACTGAAACCAGCGGCACATCAAAGAGCTTATCCACCACGATCAAGTCGGCTTCATCCCTGGGATGCAAGACTGTTTCAACATACACAAATCAATAAGTGTAATCCATCACATAAACAGAACCAATGACAAAAACCACATGATTATCTCAATAGATGCAGAAAAGGCCTTTGATAAAATTCCACACCCTTTCATGCTAAAAATTCTCAATAAACTATGTATTGATGGAACGTATCTCAAAATAATAAGAGCTATTTTTGACAAAGCCACAGCCCATATCATACTAAATGGGGAAAAGCTGGAAGCATTCCCTTTGAAAACTGGCACAAGACAAGCATGCCCTCTCTCACCACTCCTATTCAACATAGTACTGGAAGTTCTGGCCAGGGCAATCAAGCAAGAGAAAGAAATAAAGAGTATTCAAATAGGAAAAGAGGAAGTCAAATTGTCTCTGTTTGCAGATGACATGATTATATATTTAGAAAACCCCATCGTCTCAGCCCAAATCTTGTTAAGCTGATGAACAACTTCAGCAAAGTCTCAGGATAGAAAATCAATGTGCAAAAATCACAAGCATTCCTATACACCAATAATAGACAAACGGAGAGCCAAATCATGAGTGAAATCCTATTCACAATTGCTACAAAGAGAATAAAATACCTAGGAATACATCTTACAAGGGATGTGAAGGACCTCTTCAAGGAGAACTAGAAAACAATGCTCAAGGAAACAAGAGAGAACAAAAACAAATGGGAAAACATTCCATGCTCATGGATAGGAAGAGTCAGTATCATGAAAATGGCCATACTGCCCAAAATAATTTATAGATTCAATGCTATCCCAATCAAGTTATCATAGACTTTCTTCATTGAATTAGAAATAAAACTATTTTAAATTTCATATGGTACCCCAAAAAAGCCCATACAGCCAAGACAATCCTAAGCAAAAAGAACAAAGCTGGAGGCACCACACTACCTGACTTCAAACTATACTACAAGGCTACCATAACAAAAACAGCATGGTACTGGTACCAAAACAGAGATATAGACCAATGGAACAGAACAGAGGCCTCAGAAATAATGCCACACATCTACAACCATCTGATCTTTGACAAACCTGACAAAAACAAGCAATGGGAAAAGGATTTCCTATTTAATAAATGGTGTTGGGAAAACTGGCTAGCCATATGCAGAAAACTGTAATTGGACCCCTTACTTATACCTTATACAAAAATTAACTCAAGATGGATTAAAGACTTAAACGTAAGACCTAAAACCATAGAAACCCTAGAAGAAAACCTGGGCAATATCATTCAGAACATAGGCATGGACAAAGACTTCATGCCTAAAACACCAAAAGCAATGGCAACAACAGCCAAAATTGACAAATGGATCTAGTTAAACTAAAGAGCTTCTGCACAGCAAAAGAAACTATAATCAGAGTGAACAGGTAACCTACAAAATGGGAGAAAATTTTTGCAGTCTATCCATCTGACAAAGGGCTAATATCCAGAATCTACAAGGAATTTAAACAAATTTACAAGAAAAAAATAACCCATCAAAAGTGGGCAAAGGATATGAACAGACATTTATTAAAAGAAGACATTTATGCAGCCAACAAATACATGAAAAAAAGCTCATCATCACTGGTCATTAGAGAAATGCAAATCAAAAACCACAATGAGATACCATCTCACGCCAGTGAGAATGGCAATCATTGAAACGTCAGGAAACAACAGAAACTGGAGAGGATGTGGAGAAATAAGTCTGCTTTTACACTGTTGGTGGGAGTTTAAATTAGTTCAACAGTTGTGGAAGACAGTGTGTTGATTCCTCAAGGATCTAGAACCAGAAATACCATTTGACCCAGCAATCCCATTACTGGGTATATACCCAAAGAACTATAAATCTTTCTACTATAAAGACACATGCACATGTATGCTTATTGCAGCACTGTTCACAATGGCAAAGACTTGGAACCAACTCAAATGCCCATCAATGATAGACTGGATTAAGAAAATGTGGCACATATACACCACAGAATACTATGCAGCCATAAAAAAGGATAAGTTCATGTCCTTTGCAGGGACATGGATGAAGCTGGAAATCATCATTGTCAGCAAACTAACACAGGAACAGAAAACCAAACACCGCATGTTCTCACTCTTAAGTGGGAGTTGAACAATGAGAACACATGGACACAGGGAGCAGAACATCACACACCAGGGCCTGTTGAGGGCTGGGGGCTGCTGGGGGATAGTATTAGAAGAAAAAGCTAATGTAGATGACGGGTTGATGGGTGCAGCAAACCACCATGGCACGTGTATACCTAAGTAACAAACCTGTACGTTCTGCACATGTATCCCAGAACTTAAAGTATAATTTTATAAAATACTAATGCAGGAAATTAAAATTAAAAAATTGGTGATCACAAAAAAGAGCTCTTCTTTAAAACTGGAAACGAAATTGGAAATTAGATAAAGTACATGGAAGTGATAAAAGAGAATGCTGAGAAAGTATCCTGGAATAAAAAAAAAAAAAACAGGTGGATAATGAAAATGAAAAGACAGTTTTAGGACCAGTCCAGAGGAATACTATGTAAATAATATTTTAGGAAGAGAGAAGAAAGAAAATGGAAAAGATGAAGTATGAGGTATAGTATTTGGAGTTAAATAAGTGTTAAGTACACAGAAGACAAAGAAAGCACACAAACAGAATACTAATTTCAGAGAAAACAGGAGTGCAAGAAAAAAGCATTCTTTTGATATACAATATACAAATTATGTTTGCATTGTCATGAATTCTAATTTTAATCTAACCAAAATTAATAAATAACTATATTGTAAGGATAAGAGAACAGAAAACATGTGTGCCAGTGGTGGAGTGGTATAAGCAATGAAAGTAAAAGAAAACCATTTATTTTCCACAAAGAAAAGATTTATCTAAAATGGAAAAAATATTATTAACATAATTATAAGCATGCTATTTAACAATATGGTTGGATATCCCAAAATGAGTAGCTGAAAGATTTGAAAATCTCTGTCCTCTAGAGAAAAACAGGCTCTGGATTTATTTGACTCTACTTTATATGTGGAAATTTCCAATATTAATGTAACTATATTTAAAAATGGGATACACTGGGCGGGGCTGGTGTCTCATGCCTGTAATCTCAGTATGTTGAGGCCGAGTTAGGTGGATTGCTTGAGCCCAGTTCCACATCCACCATCTCTACAAAAAAAAAAAAATGCAGAAAATTAGCCAGACATGGTGGCACATGCCTGTAGTCCCAGCTATTCGAGAGGCTGAGGTGAGCGGATTGCTTGAGCCTGGGAGGTCAAGGCAGCAGTAAGCCATGATTATGCCACTGCCCTCAAGCTTGGGTGACAGAATGAGTCTTGTCTCAAAAAATATATATATATACCTATAACCAGCTGTGAATAATAGAATAGTATGACTGAAGAGTAGTAGTCAGTAGTAGTATAGGTTTTAATACAGAGAGAGAGAGAGAATTTGATTATTAAAAATCAAAATTGATGGTGGCACACACTTGTAATTCCAGCTATTTGGGAGACTGAGTCACAAGAATTGCTTGAACCCGGGAGGCGGGAGTTGCAGTGAGTTGAGATTGTGCCATTGCACTACAGCCTGGGTGACAAAGAAAAACTCTGTTTCAAAAAAGTATATATTAGAAGTATCTGTTTGAAAATAGTAGTTGAACAAAGCTGACAAATGTAGATTTTGAAATCCAGTGGAGAAAATAATCTACAAACTACCCGGTAAAGCAGGAGAACAATGCCCATAGGGAAATTTTTAAATTTCACTAACCATAGCAACAGAAAAGGTACTACTGCATGCTTTTATTAGAGAATGCATTCTGAAATGTTACACCATACAGTGTGACTCAGACAGCAGTTGAGAAATTTTCAGATTGGATTTAGACTAAATATACTCTGTATATTTGAGATAATCATCTAAAGGGCCCATTGTCAGTGCATTCAGAATCATAAGCTCTACTTCCTGTCAATTTTGCTACATTCTGAATACACTTTACAATCTTTATTGCAATATACTGTGAACAATCCTTCAATCCTGCAGCAACTCAGTTAGTGTTATCAACAAAGATGTGAAATGCTCTATAAAGGTAAACCAGATAAAATGGATCAATATGGACACTGGCAATATAAACTTTCTGGCATATGAGAAATGCCATGATGATGCAGGCTCAGTGGCTGATATTGTGCTACTGAAAGGCTCTCTGTAAAAGCTACAAAAAAGCAAAACAATAAATCTGGAAAAAAAATCCCTGCAGATATTTCAGAATTGAATAGAAACATTGCTGTCTGAGAGCCTCTCATGATGACCCTTTAACATTCATATGCAGGATATAGAATGTCTGAGCCTGTTCTCTCCAATTTTCCCAACTACTGTCTGAAATTTTACCTCTTCAGCTGTGACATAGTTACACACAGAATGACTGGACTGTGTTAAATCTATATAACATTCTCAGGCTATCCTCAGCACTTATGGTTTTCTTACCACTCCATCCCACAGAGCTTCTACTATCTTCATGTCATCTTTCATCAAAAACTTCCACTCTGAATTTTTCAGGTCTATCATGTAAGGAGCTTAGAAGTTGCTACTCTAAATAAAAACTCAACAACCTGAGAAATCAGCAACTCTTCTGAGAGCTGTCAGAGAAGTGAGAACACAGTGCAAATTGCTGTGCCCCAAATTGGAGAGACAGACATACAGATCCAGAGAATCATAACTTGCTGGAGCAGAAACCCAGGAAGAAACTTCAATGGGAACAAATGCTAGGATAAGGAATCCTAAACTGTAATTGGTGGATCATAATTTAGAGAGTTAAAAACTCCAGGGGATCACAGTCATAGGAGAGTCCCGACAATTTTCTGAGTTTTACTTCCAGTAGTTCTACCAGGTGTTCACAGTAAATATTAGGGAAAAAATCCCCTCTTACTGCTTGGAGGAGGAACGGAAAATGAATCATTTTGAAATACACTACAGCATTCTATTCTTTTTAACAAGGTCTGCAGGAGAAACTATTTTTACCAGAGGCTAACCTACTAGGTTTTATCAGCCTGACCTACCTGGGAAGAGAAATGCCCAAATCCAGCCAGCTCTAGCTTTCCATGTGGGGAAAGGGAAATGCCCAACTTTTTTCCCCTTTAGCCATCTCGTCGCACCAAAGGATGGAAAAATATCGGCTCTCAGACAACAATGGAATTAAATTAGAAATCAATAGCAGAAAGATAGCTGGAAAAGCCCAAAATGTTGAAAATTAAATAACACATTTACAAAATAGATGGGCCAAAGAAAAACTATCGAGATAGATTTTTAAAATTTTGAACTACATAAAAATAGAAACACAATTTATGAAACTTATAAAAATTGGGGGGATGCAGTGAAAGCAGCATTACAGAAAAATTTATAGCATTGAATGAACATATTAGAAAGCAAGAAAGACCTGAAATCAATAATCAAAGGCTTCTCCTTTTAAAAATTTAGAAAAAAAGACCAAATTAAATTTAAAATATGAAGAAGAGGAGAAATAATAAAATTGAAGCAGAAAACGATAAAATTGAAGTCAGGAAATCAGTAGAGAAAATCAATAAAATGAAAATCTGTTTCTTTGAAACGATCAGTAAAATTGATAAGCCTGAAAATTGACAAAAACAAAGAACACAAATTACTAATATTAGACATAAAAGAGATGATATTCCCATAGATCCTGTGAAAATTAAAGGTATTATAAAAGACTACTAGGCACCACTTTAGGTTCACAAATTTAATAACCTAGATGAAATGGACAAATTCCATAAAAGATACAGTCTTCCAAAAATAACACAAGAAGAAATCAACAATCTGTATACGCCTGTATCTACTTAAAAATATAATCAATAAGTAATAACCTTCCAAAACAAGAAATAGTAGGCCCAGATGGGTTCAGCAGTGAATTTTACCAAATATTTAGGAAAGAAATTATACAAATTCTCTGCAATCTCTTCTAGCAGTTGATAGAAGAATAGGGCATATTTCCTATGAGGCCAGTATTACCCTATTACCAAAACCAGACAAAGATTTTATTTGAAAGAAAAGAAAACTAAATACCAACATTTCACATAATTATATATATGCATAAATTCTCAACAAATTATTAACAAATCAAATCCAACAGTGTATAAGAAGAATTGTACACCACAGCCAAATGGAATTTACCTCAGGCATGCAAGACTGGTTCAATATTTGAAAATCAATTAATGTAATCCACCACATCAACAGGCTAAAAAGTAAAAATCACATGATTATATCAATAGATGGAAACAAAACATTTGACAAATTCCAACACCCATTCATGACAAAAAGTGTCAGTAAACTAGGAACAGAGGGAAACTTCTTCTACTTGATAGCAAATATCTATACACAAAATGCAGGCAACATCATACTTAGTGGTGAGAAACTCAAAGCTTTTTCAGTAAGTTCAGGAGCCTGGCAATGATGCACCCACTCATTACTACTTTCAACGTCATAGTAGAAGTCCTGGCTAATGTAGTAAGTCAAGCAAAAGAAACTAAAAGTTTGTACATTGGAAAGGAAAAAATAAAACTTTAGTTACAGATAACATCATCATCTTTGAGGAAAATGCAAAAGATTTGGAAAAAAGCATACATACACACACACACACACACACACACACACACAAAACACACACACAGACACACACGATCCTGCCTGAACTAAAAGGCAGTTACAGCCAAGTTACAGAATAAAAGGTTAATATATAAAACTCAACCACTTTTTTATATATTAGCAATGAACAAGTGAACTTTTAAAATAAAAACACATTACATTTACATTAGCATTTAAAGCATGAAATACTCTGGTATACATCTAACAAGATATATACAATATCTGTATAAGACAGACTAAAAAGTCATAGATATCAAAGAACTAAATAAAAGGGGATAAATTTTATGTTCATGGATAGAAGATACAATATCCTCAAGAAGTCAGTTCTTCCCAACTTAATCTATAGATTTAATGCCATACCAGTTAAAATCTTAGCAAGCTGTCCCACAGCTTATTGACAAACTGATTTTAAAGTATATATGGAGAGACAAAAGATCCAGCTTACTGACAAACTGATTTTAAAGTATATATGGAGAGACAAAAGATCCAGAATAACCAACTCTATATTGAAGGAGAAGAACAAATTTGGAAGACTGACACTACCAGACTTCAAGATTTTCTATATAGCGACAGTAATCATGGTAATATGGTACAGCTAAAAGAATAGACAAATAAATAAATGGAATAAACTAGAGATCCCAAAAGTATACCCATGTAAATATAGTCAACTGATCTTTCACAAAAAAACACAGATAATACAATGGAGTAAAGACAGTCTTTTCAACAAATTGTGGTGAAACAACTGAACATTCACATGCAAAAAAAAAATGTAGATACATACTTTATACCAATCACAAAAATAACTAAAAATGAATTATAGACTTAAATACGAAACTACAAAATGCTAAAACATAAAATGGAAGAAAACCTAGATGATCTTGGGATTGCCAGTGACTTATGGTTTGGATACAACACTGAAGGCATGATTCATGAAATAAATAGTTGATAAGCCAGACTTCATTAAAATTAAAAACCTCTGCTTTGAGAAATGTAATGCCAAGATAATAAGAAGACATGCTGCAGGCTGAGAGAAAATATTGGCAAAAGACACATTTGATGAATGACTATTATCTAAAATATATAAAGAACTCTTAAAAACTTAACAATAAGAAAGTAAACAACCCAATTAACAAATGGACAAAAGATATGAACAGACACCTCTCCAAATAAGATATACAGATGGCAATTAGGCATATGAAATGATGTTCACTATCATATGTCATTAAGAAATTTCAAATTAAAACAATAATGAGATGCCACTACATACCTGTTAGAATAGTCAAAATCCAGAACACTGACAATACTAATTGTTGTCAAGGATGTGGTTCAAGAGGGGCACTGATTCATGCTGGTAGACAGCAAATGGTACAGCCACTTTGGAAGACATTTGGGCAGTTCTTTTCAGAACTATACATACTCTTACCATATGAGTCAGAAATTGTTCTCCTTGGTATTCACCCAAATGAATTGAAAATATATATCCACACAAAAACTTGCACACAAATGTTTATGGCAGCTTTATTTCTAATTGCCCAAACTTGGAAGCAATAACTTGTTCATTAGTAGGTGAATGGATAAATAAACTGTAAGGCATCTGGAAAATGTTATGTTATTCAGCACTAAAACATGTTATCAAGCCAGGAAAAGACAGGGAAGAAACTTTTTGCATAATACCAAATGAAAGGAGCCCGAATATAAGGAGGTTACATACTGTATGATTCCAACTACATGACACTCTGAAAAAGGCAAAACTATGAAGACAGGAAAAAATTTGTGGTTGTCAGGAGTTGAGGGGAAGGAGGGATCAACAGGCAGAGAACAGAGGATTTTTAGGGTGGTAGAACTATTCTAATTGTTGCTACAGTTGTGGATACGTGTTATTATACATTTGTCAAAACCCATAGTGTGTACAGCACCAAGAGTGAACCCAAATAGAAGCTATGGACTTTGGGAGATAATAATGTGCCAATGTATTTTCATTTATTGTAAAATACAAAACAAAACATAAAACAAACAAACAAACATAAACTATACCACTGAGGTGTGGGATGTCATAGTGGGGGAGGTTGTGTTTGTGTGTGGTGAGGATGGCAGTTATAGATGAACTCTGTGCTTTCTGCTCAATTTCTCTGTGAACCTAACACTACTCTAAAAAATAAAATGTATTAATTTTTAAAAATCTTCCCCAAAATCCTTTCGCTTTTTGACCAAAATTGTCCTCGAGAATTGTGATGGAATTCTTTGACAAAATATTGGGACTCCTTACAGATTCCCAGTATTTACAATATAAATAAAATTCACCAAATGTAGAATCTAGATTTCTGCATTTGACTTCTCTTTACTTGGCAGAGTAGTCTGGGCAGGCCTTTTATGTTTTCACCTTGATAAAAGTTTATATAACATTCTGACCACTCCTTGTGTTAATTTCTTTGAATAGTATAGATCTATCTCAATACAAAGACACCCGTAATTTAGAAGTACTTTCAGTCTCTACCTGAAAAGTTCATAATTATAAAATATTCAATAGAAAATGCCTCAACCTCAGGAGAATGGTGTGAACCCGGGAGGCGGAGCTTGCAGTGAGCCAAGACAGCGCCACTGCACTCCAGCCTGGGCGACAGAGCGAGACTCGGTCTCAAAAGAAAAAAAAAAAAGAAAAAAAGAAAATGCCTCAACCCTACTTCTTTTGCCTTTTCCCATCCAAGTACAAATCAGGCCCGGCCCTGCTTAGCTTCCAAGATCAGAAAAGATTGGGCGAGTTCAGGGTGGTATGGCCATAGACCTCCTGCCTGTTAAACTAGGTTTGAGAGGAAAAGGCGATAACTTTATTCCTAATCTTAGCCATCTGTTCCTCTATCATATCATTGCTGACATTCTACAAAAAACATGTGTTGTATGCTGGGAGTTCCAGAAAAATCAGGAAGAAAGGCATATATTCAATTTAAATAAGAGGGTGCAGAAACCATACTAGGAAGGGTAATTATAGATAAGGAAACTCTTCCTACAAAATGAATTAGACAGGGTCCTAAAACCTCTGCCTTAAACGAGCTTAAGTGCTGAGCTAGGGAGACAGATATATAAATCTTAACTTTAGTATAAAATGATATATTTTATAATAAAGATAGGAATGTGGGACTGTGAGAGGTTTTGCTTCTTAGGTATTCAAGTTTCTCACTGATGAATGTATAAGTAAATTATTGTAAATAGCAATTTTCTTTTTAGAATTTCATCTTTTGGAGGTAATATATAAGTATGTAAGATGTATTTGCAAGTTAATTATTGCATCCTTATTCATTAAAATCAAAATTGACTAAAATATGACAGAATTATACAATGGAATATTACAGGTTTACTAAAATTATATGGTATACATACATTTCTTCATATAACACAGTATTTTATGATAGAATAATTAGATAAATAGCATATATTTAAACAATTTTAAAGTATGGCACGACCCTTATTGTGTGCATGTGGTGTGTATGTGGCACATGTGGGGGCATGCATATAAATCCTGGTTTACAATAATAATATGAATTTTGGGTAACCTTGCTTTCTTTGCTGTTTTTAATTACTTGAGTGCTCATGTATTAATTTTTGAGCCTATTTTAAATTTTAAAACACATATTTGAATATTGTAAAATAAATAAGAATATGAAACTATATGATTTTAAGTTCCATTATAAAAAGCACAGTAAAATACCACAAAATTGTAATTATATATAAAATAAAATGTAATTATATATGAAATAATATGATAACAACATTAGCTGGTGAGGGAAACATGAAGGTAAAGGCAGTCAGAGAAGTTGGCCATACTTAATTTGATAATTTTAGTGATTATGGAAGTAATATAACCCTCAAATGGATGAATGTCTTCATAGAATATAGTTAACAAAAGATGAATTAAATATATTTTGTTTGTTTGTTGCTGAATGGGAACTTTCCAAGGCCATCCTTTTTTTTACATAAATCACATCAAATGTTCTTCATCATTAATGACTTTTTGGAAACATTCAAATAATCATAGTCTTTCTAACATATTTAAAAGAAAAGCCTCAGAGTTCAAAATTAGTACTTAATTAAATATTACATATAATAAATCAACAATGTTGAAAATAATAAATTTTATAAAACTGTGTCAGACTAGAATAATTAGTTGTGTATGATAATCATACAATAATGTAATATTCAAGAAACTCTGTTTAACATAAAACTATACTATATCCTTTTACTTCCTTAAAGGAATTAGGGGCAAATTTTGTAAATTTACAGTAACTATAGCTTTCTATATGTCTAAACTTGGTATTTATTTTTTGAGTTTTTGTACTCTAATTTCTAGAAAGTTTTTGAGTATACACACATGAACCCATGCATAAACATAAATGTTTTATCAATACCTCAAAAAATTTTCTTAAATATTCATTTTATATTATTAGATTATAGACACACCAGGAATTCTATAGAATTCTAAATTTTTGTCTTCAACTGTGGGCTGTTGCCTTCTATGATGACACAGAAAATGTAATTTCTTTGAGTTAAAATGTAATAATGGGTTCCCCATTTTAATACTGAATATTGGCATTATCATTTTTCAGCAAAGTAGACTTTCAAGATACCAGACAAATTATTTCATGGTTGGTTAATTATATGGTACTTAGCATTTCTGAATTTGGCTATCTTGGTCTGTAGCTGTTACCACACTAATGATGGACACAATTTGTTTCTTTATGCACAGCATCTCTTTAAAAATTTATATGGCAAACTCCCAATAAAACACACTCTACATTACAGGAACAAGCTTTATATTATACTCTCCATGATTTTCTAATAGGTGGTTAGAGTTAGTCCTTTCAAATGCCTGACAAAAGGTTTTGACAATTTTAAAATGGGAAAACAAATTGTCTATTTTTTCTCTCATTTGAGAATCAATATTTTACCTGTAATTCTCAGATGAATAAGACTTTTGTTTATATAATTAAGTGTGCTAAAAACAAGAAGAAATTCAGATAAAATGTTAACATCTATATTTTCCTATTAAGTCTACAGGCATGCCAATTAAGTTGATTACCTCAATCAAGTACTGCACTCTTCTAACATTTATTACTCTTAATTTATGAGTAATATTATCAGATCATGTTATTACTGGTTAAGTGCTTCTCCCATCTTTGTGGTCAAGGCCTAGTCTTACTTTATTAACTCTGAGGGAATGGATATAGAATTATATGTCCAAAATCTTTAAATCTATGGTAAATTATCAGTCCTATCACCCTAAAATGAATAATTTCCTGAAAGATGTCACTTACGTTAAAATGCTCATTGACGTTTAAGTTGATCACAGAACCTAAACTTGTAGCCTAACAAAGAAACACTAGAAAATATATATGCATAGGTGTGCACACACACACACTACAAAGCTGAATATTTATTATCATTATTCATACCAATTATAATAGTGAAATATTTGTGAATATGATATTATTTTAGACTTCTGAATAGATTTTGATCTTAAGCATATTTTATGTGAATTTCTTTATACAATAATATATACACTTTAAATGCATAATCTTGAAATCTCTATCAGCAAAGATCCTAGTACAAATCTTCAAGTTAATTAAATACAGAGGTATTATATCTACAAATTGGAGATATTATGTGTGCAAACAGGACATCTGCAGTTTGTTACCGATGACAATAAGTGGTTGCTCTCCAATATTAAACTAAATAAATGGAAGTAAATCATACTGCATTACTTACAAGTTTTTAAAAAGAAAATCCCTTTCTAAGCTATAACATTGGTACTTACTGATAAAACTGAATAAATTAGAACAGAACTCTATTAGTTAGTAGAATTCTACTTGTTAGCAGTATAACAAGCCTACTTAAAATTATTAGTTAAAATCTAGCCAACTAAAACATTAAACTTACATAGAATGTGTAGGATTTGTAAAATGATACTACTGTATATTTTTATTTTTTTACTTTTAATTGATGTATAATTGTACATATTTAGGGGGTCAGAGTGACATTTTTATACATCTGTAAAATGTGTAGTGGTCAATTCATGATAATTAGTATATTTGTCACCCCTAACATTTCTCATTTCCTTATTTTGGGAATGTTCAAAATCTTCTCTTCTAGCCGTTAGAAAATATACAAAAAATTATTCTGCATTCATTAAGCAAACTTTCCCTAGTCTCCCATCCTACCCACCCTTCCCAAACTTTAATAACCATACTTCTAGTCTCTACTTCCATGAGCTTAAATGAGCTTAAAATTTTTAGCTCTCACATATGAATGAGAACATGTAGTATTTATCTTTCTGTGCCTGATTTATTCTATTTAGCATAATGTCCTTTAGGCTTATCCATGTTGCCCTGAAGGACAGATTTTATTCATTTTCATGGCTGAGTAATGTTCCATTATCTATATACACGACATTTTCTTTATGCATTAATCTGTTGATGGACAAAGAATGATGCCACATCTTCTCTGATGTCAATAATCATGGGGGAGCAGATATCTCTTCAATATACTGATTTGCTTTCCTTTAGATAAACATTCAGTAGTAAGATTGCTGGATCATATAGCTCTGTATTTAGTTTTTGGGAAACCACCATACTGTTTGGTATAATGGTTGTACTAATTTACATTTCCACCAACGGTGTATAAGAGCTCTCTTTTTTCTACATAATACCAGCATTGGTTTGGTTTAGTTTTTGTCTTTTTCATGGTAGCCATTCTACTGGGTTTCTTACTGGGGTGAGATTATATCTCATTGTGGTTTTGACTTGCAGCTGCCTGATGATTACTGATGTTATTTTTTATTATATCTTTTGCACATTTTTATGTCCTCTTTTGAGAAATGTCTACTAAGATCCCTTGCCAACTTTTAATAGATTTCTTTTTCTGTTGAGTTGCTTGAATTCCCTATGTATTTTGGATATTAACCGCTTTGCAGATGAATAGTTTGCAAATATTCTCTGCCATTTTGTAGGTTGTCCCTTTACTGATTGTTTATTTTGCTGTGATAAAGCTTTTTGCTTTGATATAGTCCCATGTATTTATTTTTTGTTTTGTTACCTGTGCTTTTGAAGTCATACCCATAAAATATTTCCCTAAACCAATATTCTGAAGCATTTCCCTATGTTTTCCTCTGGTAGTTTTGTATTTTCTTCAAGTCTTTTTTTTTTTCCTTTGGTGGGGGGAATGGGTACAGGGTTTTGCTCTGTTGCCCAGGCTGGAGTGCAGTGGCATGATCTTGGCTCACTACAACCTCCACCTCCCAGGTTCAAGCAATTCTCCTAACTCAGCCTCCCAACTAGCTGGGACTAGAAGTGCCCATGACCATGCCCAGCTAATTTTTGTATTTTTAGTAAAAACGAGGTTTCACCATGTTGGCAGGCTGATTTCGAACTCCTGACCTCAGGTGATCCACCTGCCTCAGCCTCCCAAAGTGCTGGGATTACAGGCATATGCCACTGTGCCTGGCCTTCTTCAAGTCTAATATTTAATTTTTTAAACTTTCATTTTAGGTTTGGGGGTACATGTGAAGACTTGTCACATGGGTAAACTCACGTCATGGCAGTTGGTAGTACAGATTATTTCATCACCCAGGAATTAAGCCCAGTACACAATAGTTATCTTTTCTGCTCCTCTCCCTGCTTCTACTCTCCACCCCCAAGTAGACCCCAGTGTCTGTTGTTTCCTTCCTTGTGTTCATAAGTTCTCATCATTTAGCTCCCACTTATGAGAACATGTGGTATTTGGTTTCCTGTTCTTGCATTAGTTTGTTGAAGATAATAACCTCCAGCTCCACCTACGTTCCTGCAAAAGACACAATCTCATTCTTTTTTATGGCTGTATAGTATTCCATGGTGTGTATGTACTACATTTTATTTATCCAGTCTATCGTTGATGGGCATTTAGGTTGATTCTATGTCTTTGCTATTGTAAAGAGTGTTGCAATGAACAATCATGTGCATGTATCTTTATGGTAGAATCATTTATAGTCCTCTGAGTATGCACCCAGTAATGGGATTGCTAGGTTGAATGGCAGTTCTGCTTTTAGCTCTTTGAGGGATCACCATACTGCTTTCCACAATAGTTGAACTAATTTACATTCCCACTGACAGTATAAAAGTGTTCCCTTTTGTCTGCAACCTCACCAGCATGTTATTTTTTTCTTTTGACTTTTTATTAATAGGCATTCCAAACATTTAAGTTTTTAATCCAATTTGAGTAGGTTTCTGCAAATGGTAAGAAATAGAGGTATAGTTTCATTCTTCTGCATATGGATAGTTTTCCCACAACCATTTATTAAAGAGGGTGTCCTTTTCCTCATTTCCCAATATATATTTTGGGCACTTTTATTGAAAATCACTTGACTATTGGCCAGGTGCGGTGGCTCACACCTGTAATCCCAGCACTTTGGGAGCCGAGGCAGGTGGATCACGAGGTTAGGAGATCGAGACCATCCTGGCTAACACAATGAAACCCCATCTCTACTAAAAATACAAAAAAATTAGCCAGGCATGGTGGTGGGCGCCTGTAGTCCCAGCTACTCGGGAGGCTGAGGCAGGAGAATGGCATGAACCCAGGAGGTGGAGCTTGCAGTGAGTGGAGATCACGCCATGGCACTCCAGCCTGGGTGACAGAGCAGGATTCCATCTCAAAAAAAAAAAAAAAAAAAAAAAGAAAGAAAGAAAGAAAAGAAAATCACTTGACTATTTACATATCTGAATTTATTTCTGGATTCTCTATTCTGTTCAATTGGTCCATGTGTTTGTTTGTTTGTGTAACAGCAGTATCATGCTGCTTGGATTACTATACCTTTGTAGCATGTTTTGAAGTCAGGTAATGTTATGCCTCCAGCTTTGTTCTTTTTGCTCAGTATTGCTTTAGTTGTTCAGTCTTTTGTGGTTCCATACACATTTTAGAATTTTTTTCTATATCTATGAAAAATATCATTGGTATTTTAGTAGGGATTGTGTTGACTCTGTAGATAGCTTTGGGTAGTATGGTCATCTTAACAATATTAATCCTTTCAATCCCTGAACACACAGTGTCTTTTTATCATATGTGTATGTCCTCTTCAATTTTTTTCATTAGTGTTTAGTAGTTACCATTTTAGAGATCTTTCGCATCCTTGGTTAAATTTTATTCCTAGGTAATTTTTTTTGTAGCTATTGTAAGTGGGATTGCTTTTTTAATTTCTTTATCAGCTAGTTTATTACTGGTGTATAGAAAGACTACCGATTTTTGTTTGCTGAGTTTATATCCTGCAACTTTACTGAATTCATTTCTTAGTTTTAACAGTTTTTTTTTTTTTTTTTTGGTGGAATCCATCAGGTTTACTAATGATAAGATCATGGCATCAGCAAACAGTGGCAATTTAACTTCTTCCTGTTTAATTTGGATGCCGTCAATTTCTTCCTTTTGCCTAATTGCTCTGGAAGTGACTTCCAATAGTATGTTAAATAGAAGTAGTGAGAGTGAGGATCCTTGTCTTATTCCATATCTTAGAGGAAATATGTTCAAGTTTTCACTATTGAGAATAATGTTAGCTGTGGGCATCTTAGATATAGGCTTTAGTGTATTGAGTTACATTCCTTCTATATCTAAGTTGGTAAGAGTTTTCGTCATGAAATGATGCTGAACTTTGTCAAATGGTTTTCCTGCATCTAATTAGATGATTATATTGTTTTTGCCCTTCATTCTGTTGATGTGATGTATCACATTTATTGATTTGCATATGTTAAAACATTTTGCATCCCAGGGATAAATCTCACTTGATCATGGTTGATGATCCCTTTAATATGACACACTAGATTTGCTAATAGTTTGTTAAGAATTTGTATATCTAAAATCATTGAGGATATTGGCTTGTAATTTTTTTAAATAATGTCCTTGAGTGGCTTTGGTAACAGGGTGATGGTAGCCTTGAAAAACAGTTTGAAAGTATTTACTCTTTTTCAATTTTTTGAAAGAATTTGAGTGGAATTTATATCAGTTCTTCTTAAAATATTTAGTAGAATTCAGCAGTGAAGCCATTGGATCCTGGGCTTTTCTTTGATGAGAGAATTTTTATTAGTGATTCAATCTTCTAACTTGCTGTCGCTCATTTTAAATTTTTTTATTTCTTCATGATATAGTCTTCATAGGTTGTACAGTTCTAGGAATTTATCCACTTCCTCTAGTTACCCAGTTTGTTGGTGAATAATTGTTCATGATGGCCTATTAGCATCCTGTGTATTTCTGTGGCATCAGTTGTAGTTTCCTCTCTCCTTTTTTTTTTTTGTTTCCTTTCCCTTTTTTTTTTTTTGCCTTCTCTCTTTTTTTTAATCTACCTAAATGTTTATAAATTTTGTTTACATTTTCGAAAGATCAACTCTTATTTTTGTTGATATTTTGTTTTTTTCCTAGTCTTATTTTATTTCCACTTTGATCTTTATTCTTTCCTTTATTCTGCAAAATTTAGGCTTAGTTTGTTCCCCTTTTTCTAGTTACTTGAAGTGAAACATTAGATTTTTTTTTTTGAGATCTTTGTTTCCGGTTCTTTCTGATGCTCACGTTTATAAGTCAATATACACCTCAAGTTGGCTTTCTTATGATAGCAAAATGGCAGCAGTAGATCAAGAAATTATATATGGACAAAATATCACCTACAGAAAGAAGAAACGTTTTCCCCTCAGATTTCCCATAAAAATTTCTTGAACCTATAATGCAACTCACATCATATGCCCTCTCTTTATTGAATTATTGTATCCAGGGATTTGGCAATTTAGTTTGTTCTTGAATTTAGCTTTCTTTGAAACATAAGAATTCCCCAAAATAAAAAAAAGTGCAGATCAAAAGGAGAAAATAAATACTGGTAGAGCATAACAAATGTCCTAAGAGTTCACCATTTTAATCAATGTGTATATGCATCTTTCTATTCGAATATAAGCCACTAAAAATGGTCATGCTTATATAAAAATATCCATATCCTCCCACAAAGGAATATATATATAATATATATAGTATATATTTTATGTATTATATATAATATATATTATATATTTTATATATTATATATACAATATATATTATATATTGTATATATAATATATATGTATATGTATTTCTTATCAGAATCCAAGTCTCCAAAGGGGTATCCTAGTTCAAGTCATTGGGAGAATCTCCATTGTCTGTCATTTTTCACTGACATTCTTGCTATAAATACTGGAAAGATTTATGGGCTTCTCTGATTAGAGGCCTGCTTCCTATTTATGGAAGTCTAAAGACCTGCAGATTATCAAAGGACACACAATCACCTTTCTTTTATTTTTGTCATTCTCTAGTAATGTAACTCCATAAAAACAGTAGATCTATGTGCTGCTAGACAATTTTATGGGCTGCAATCCAAAGATAAAATTCTTGGATACTTAAGTTTGAACTCAAGAAGATATCTGGAAATCTATTTCTTAGACTTCATACTCTGTATGTAGAGTTCAACTTCATAGAACTAAGTTGACTCAGTGTAATCCTCCGTCTAGGAGCAACTTGAAACAGTTGGGATAGTGAGGCACCAAAAATTTACAGCTAGTGTACAAGATGTTTTCCAAATGCATCTGCAAAATTATGGTTATTTACTCTTGTAAGTTTATGAAGTCATGTGTACCTGATGAAAAGAGGTTTTCCTGGCCTCAACTTTTTTTAACTCAGTTTACCACTTTCTTGTCTTTACTAGCATTGGCTATATGTTAATCCACATAGTTTAGTTCTCTAATCTTGGGAAAGAAAGTCAGCTAATTGTACTGTAGTCAGTCCAACAACTGAAAGGGCATCTCTTGAAAAGAAATGATGGAAGAATTTAAAAGCACTCAGCCATAAATGTTCCTCCTCTGTAGTGAATCAAGTTATTTTGGATGACATGAGAGAATTTACGTACTATTAGCAGAAGAATACAGTACATTGGGGAGTAAATCATAAATGCCTAATAGAATAACTATCACTTACTAATTATTTTGGTATCAGCCAAATTAAGTTCAATTGTATTGCTTTAACACTAATAACACTATCAACAACAACAAATGTTCCATCATCCTGGTGGGTTGAAAACAACAAAGACTTGTTTCTCTTTCACTTCACATGCTCATCAGAGGTAGCCATGTCTCCTTCACTGTAATACTCTACCTGGCTTGAAAGCCAGTTTGGAACATAGTCAGTTGTCATGACAGGATAAAATGACTGCTTAGTAAGAACACACATCTCTTCAGCTCATAAGTCATGGGCTAAGCCTGATTTCAGGGGTTAGGTTGTAAAAGCCTCCCATAAGGATACACCACCAATTACTGGGGACAAACTAATCACAGTGTTAGGAGTTTTATGTTAGTGTTTATATTTAATTCTTATGACATTGCTCATAAAAGAGTATCTTTATATTTTACATACTAAGAAAATGAAGCTCAGAACAGCTACATAACTTGTGAGTAATATAATACGGTGTGCAACAGCTAACATCAGAGCATAGAGAACTTTCTGATGCTAAAACACATATCCTTCCACTATATCACACTATCACTACTTTGCAATCTGATTTAAGGACATGCTTTAAAAAGGAATTGATTAAACCAATATTAAAATTAAGGGCTCTCAAAATATGTTTCACTATAAATGCTAGGTCATAACTATGTTACTTAGGACTATGATTCAATATACAAATAATTTATGTTGAAAAGTTTTTCAAAAATTTTTGTCATGTATAAAACTAGTTAATACTTTGTATCTTTATAGCTTAATAAGTTGAAAACAAGACTTTCACAACAAAGGATATAATTTAATAAAGAATTTAAAGCCTGATTAATGACAAGGTATGGGTGACATAGATTTTAAGCAACTTGTTTTTCACTTTTGAACATGAAATTTATTACTAAAAAATAAAGATTTTGAACAAACAGACTTCCAATATTTCATACATGTTTTGAGTAATCATTTGCCAATCAAGTCAAAATGTTTGGAAATGAGTTCATAATTCAATCTGATCTCATTAAAAGGGAACATTTTACATCTAAAATATACTAGCAAAAAGTTTATCCATTTTTCCTGTTCGCTTTAGAACAGGGTATGGCCTTCTTGTCATAGATGACTGAGAATCCTCACTGAGACACAGAAGAAGAGAGAAAGATCAAGAAAGAAGGCAATCCAGTAGTGCAACTTATCCTGTCTTATACCTGGTACTTGATTCGTGTGAGGAAGATTGATTCCCCCAAAAAGGTATGAGCAAGATCATGTGGCTTAATGGAAAGAGCAGAATCTTAAACTTGAAGGGATCAAAATTTAAATCTACCTTTTCCCCTTATTTTTAACTTTGAAAACCTAATACCTCTCTGGGCCTTTTTTCCTTATTTGCAAAATAAATATAATAAAATTCTAACTCCATTGCTGTGAAGATTAAATATAATTTCAAGAACTCAGGTGGATAATATAGGGCAAAAAATTAATGTTTAAGTATTATTTATATTATTATAATCATTAATATTTTAAAGAGATTTGCAATGCAAGAAATGAATGAATAAGAAACAGAAATGTGGAAGATTGGGCAAAAACTGAAATGAAATATTATCAAGACAAATTTAGAAGTTTGGATAGATGGAGATTGAACTAGAGGAGAAAAGAAACTCTTTGACAGAAAGACACTGTCAAAACGTAAGTGTCTGACACAGAACTACTATAACAGTTAGAATCAACATGCATGCATTGGGAAATTATTTCAACTGTAAAGTTGAAATATTTAATGTGAAACTTTTCCTCCCAAATTAGTTGTTTGTTCTACGAATTTTATGCACTGGTAGTATAAGTGCAAATATTTTATTATTTGAGAGTTTTTAGACATGATATACTGAGATCTTTCTAAATATATTTAAACATAAATTTCTGTTATATTTTTTCTGAATGGTCCTTTTTATTGACAAGCTTACTGTAAGAGAAAAACAACTGGAGACATTAAACAGATGCTTCAAATATGTGTTTAGTAAAGTGTGTTTCCCTAGCAATATAAACAAATTTTTTACTTCTGTGTAAAGGTTTTTTCTATTTTCTTAATAATAAATTTAAAATTAACTAAAAAATAGTAATAATAATAACAATCAAAATTATAATACCTATACATGCTAAATTTAAAACAAGAATTTAGGCATTACTTAATGTAATAACTCATGTCCTAAGAGAAAAAAATATTTTATTTAGATACAATCATGATATCTTAGTCATTGTATTTCCATATGAATATATATACATACTCCCATTATAATGTTGATTGACTAGCATAGGAATAATTTTTCAACTTGTGTCATCAATTGACCAAAGTTTGCTCTTATCCTGAATCTTAATTAATCAATGCCATGAACAAAATTCCAATTTTTTAATTTAAAGAAAATTCAATAACACAAACGTGCTTCTGGAAGACTTTATGAAAAAAGTTTACTGCAAACTCAGCTACCTTGAGCTACCAGCCAAAGCAACATTAATATACAGAGCAAATGAAATAAGCACTTTGGCCAACATTTAGTAATTATACTCAAATAATTGGGAACCTGCCTCCAGTAAAAAGATAATTTTCCTGTGGAATATGCAGTTGGTGTTTGTTCCCAGGTATGGCAATGGGTTATGCTGATTCACTCACTCGCCTACTTGTGAATTTTTAAAAAATGGCTGACAGATAAATAAAGCTGGCCCAGATTAGTGATAGACCCTCTAGTCATTGCACAGAATTGTTCTTCCATTAAAAAAAAAAGCTTGACTCATAAATCGTACATGCTCCTAAGCATATTCCTACTAACAGTGTCATATTAAAACCAACTGAACTAAGCAATATTGCTATCATACACTATCCTGTAAGAGAAAAAAAGAAAAGCAAAGAGTTTGCTAGAGATTGAGATTTGATCTTTGTTTTTATCTTAAACAGTGACAGGGAGAAAGATAATTAATCATATATCTTTAATTAAATTGTCAAGAATATAATCTGAATTTACTCTAATTGTATAGATTATATTTTTTATTATTGATATTAAATAAAATTATAATGAGAAAAATTTGTAGATGTAAAGCATGACTCAATTCTCCATTATCTTTTCTAGGATAATGTATAACTTGTATCTGAATAATTTATTGTTATAAGCCTATATTCATTTTACTTAATTTGAAAAATATTTCAACATATTAATTGGGTAAATGTAATGAAAGATTTAAAAAGGGAAGTTTTGTTTGCACCTGCTGGTTATAAGGTGTCTGTATCTCGTCCATTAGCAGAACTCTTTGAAGCTAAATTTTTGCAGGAATGGAGCTCTCCATCACTGTAACAAGATAAAATAGGTCAAGCCTGCATGGGGCCAAAGTAAAAGAAACAAATTTTCTAAATAGTTTCCCTAGCTGGAGGACAAACTAGAGCAAAAAAAAAGAAACGGTGCCTTTCTATAAAGTTGCAATAGGTTGTAATAGAGTAAGGGAAAAGAAGAAATGGACAAGCTTTGCTTACAAAATGGCAGCGTCTTTCAGCAGGTGTAGTATATATCCTTCTTCATCATCATTTTCTTTTGGTATTTTAAAAAAGATGCTTCTGTCAAGGCCATTCTAGGCATTACACAATAGATAGGAACTAAATAAGTAAAGTAAATGAGGGGCATATTTGATAATTATATTAAGTTATAGTCACTCTAGAGGTAAACATGATTACACGTTTACTTTTAAGCAGGTATTTAAGTTATAAGCTAAAATGAAATAGCAGAATAAGGTGATAGTGCCTAGAAGCATTTTACAATGCTTTCAGTGTTGCTATCATTTGTATTTAAAAGTCAATTGCCAGGTAAATTCATTAAAAAAAAAACGCTACCTCTTCATCTTACCGTACATTTATATTATTGGCACTCTAGACAGGTTAAGTTGATTTTGGAATACACTTCCATTTCTAAGTTCTAATCACATGACTGGAAAATGATGTTATACCTCTTGGGATAATTAAAAGTGTCCCATGTGTCTCAAAACAGGAATTGAAAATCACAGGTTTATGTAACTGGCAATGAGATATCTGTGGCCAATTCTTTTAGCTAAGCCAATCAGCATAATGTCATTCTTCTCTTGAGTGATCTTTGAGTTCTATCACTAATATTTATTCATTTTGCTTTATTTCAAGCTCATATGAAGCCCATTCATCCATATTTATGTTCATTGATTTATACAATAAAGTTTTATTGCTTACTATGTTGTATTTGGCCTCATAACCCTCTGCCCTCACTTATTCCACTCACCTCCAATCTATCTCTCTCCTGCTTTTCCCATCCTCCATTTTCTTAGCCTTCCTCATCTGCTCTTATTTTCATCTGAAATTCTCTTCCACAAGTTCTTTCCAGGGCTTAGTTGTTCATTTCATTCAGATCTCTGATCAAATGTCACATCTCAAAGAACCTTTCTAATTATTCCCTATAAAACAATATCTCTCCATACACTCATCATTTTCTAGTCTTTTTTTCTTGATCTTTTTATAGCCTTTGACTACTTGAAATTATGTTTTACGATTATATTTTTGATATATTGACTTGTGTTTGTTGTCTTTCACATTAGATTGTAAACTCAATGAAAACAGCCATTTTGTTACATCAAAATTACATTATTTGCATATGGAGCAGTGCCTTGAACACAATAGATTGTCAATAATAATTGTTGAATAAAATAATTTTAAAATTTTAATAAGACAGTATTTATATTTAACCATTCACAATTTTAGGTACAAAAATTATTTTTTATGTTTCATAGCTTTGTGTATAATCTGGGACTATGAGAATGGCATGATTTTTTTAATGAAAACAGTTTATTAGTATTGTTTCTTGATTACATTATAAAAATGTATGTATCTATAAAGATATTAAGTATTTTGTGGTTTGGTATTGGTTGATAACTTTCAATTCAAATGACAAAACCAAAACACTAAGCACCTACCCTAGAAAATCATTGCCAAAAAAAAAATGTGTTCTAGAGGAAAGCTTGCCGTTATGTGAAGGTGAGAAGTGAAGTTAGCTAAATTCTAGCTTGATATAATCAGAGAACGTGGAGGTAGTCTTCAAGGATTAATTACAAAAGAATGAGCCATTTTTGAAATGTTATTATTACTCCAAGCGATGGAAGAGTTCAGCCATCAGTATTTATTTCAGCCATCAGTATTTACAGATTGGCTTTTCTCAGAGTACCTAAGTACTGTGGCCTTGTGATCTTAAAATGTGACCATATGAGTGGAAAAATAACTAGTTTTGTTTTCCATATGATCTTATAGACTGTTTTTAAGTCATTTAGGCTATTAGACAGAATGTGCATATAGATAGATAATATATCTTTCCCTGAATATTCAGATATCTAGCAAATTATACTTTGATAAGCAGAGACTTTCAAAACATGAAATCCCAGACCATATATATATATATATATATATATATATATATATATATATATATATACAAATACATATTCCATTAGTTCTGTCCTTCTAGAGAACCCTGACTAATACAGGGATATCTACTTTTTTACTTTATTATCTCCTTAAAATGCTGTTGGCTTGCCTGAATTGATAAAATTAACCTGTTGAAATAGTCCCAGGTAATGCCTCCTCTTCTTAATATGTTACTGTTTCCTGAACTGTTTTATCCCTAAAAGTTAATATAACACGATTTAGTTTGCATCTGTTTTCCAATTAAATTTTTGTAGTAATTATTACTCTATTCCTTTTTCTGTTATAAGCCTTTTAAAAGTAGAATTTATATACTGTATTCTTTCTATGTGATTTAAGTATCAGTTAAAACATATACATATATAAAAATATACATTTAAATTGACATATATGTTGATAACTGCTGAAGCATTGCTTAAAAAATATAATTTCACCCAGAAGTTTAGATATGCTGATATTCAATGTGCTAAATATTAAGTTTGTCATCTTATATAACCCTCAAAATCTCATTTACACTTCCACATTAATTTTTATTTTACATTTGTATATCTGTTACTGCTGAAATACTTTGCTTCTTTATTTAAGTGAATACTTTATATTCTTCTTTTTTCTCTTCTATTTCTCCCTTAGTTCTCAAATCCAAGTAGCAGCCAGACGTTTGCAATTTTGCTGTATTTCTTTCATAGTCACCTTTTGTTTTATTACTAATCTCCTGGTCAGTATCACCATGATGGTCCTAACTGATTTTCTAGCTTCTAATTTCTATATTTTTCTATTATACTGTTCCTCAACCTGCTTGATTTATTTCTCTAAAATGGATTTTAGTCAACCAGAGCACTGATAAAAATGTACACTTGATCTCATTGTAAATGGATTAATGTTTAAATTTTACATCCTATATTTGAAAGCAACCTACCTTTCAGACCTTATCTATAATTATTATTCTACATTATGTTCTCCTTAAATAAGAATACTTGCCATTTTCCACTAGATAATTTATCCTCTTGCTCTTATACACTAATTGTGCCAATCCTTCTCCATGAAATGTATGATTTTCTCCTCAGTGAAATAAAATAGTATTTATATTTCAAAATTCAGCTAAAATAACACTTTCTCCCTGACCACTTTCTTTATCATGATAGTCACCACATTCATTTAATGTAATATTTATGCACTACTTTAATTTAAATAACCACATTTTCCTTTAATACGTTTATTGCATTCTGTTTTATCTCACTTGCACTTATTTTCTCATAAAATAAAAATATGTCTTATTTAATTTTATATTTACAGAGATAAACTAGATAATGTCTTACAGGTGGTGCAAACTCAATAAAAGAAAATTACTGAATTAGTCAATGAATGACAAAGTGAATGTAGTAAGTACGGAATGATGGGTTCACAGAAATGCCAAATTAGGAAGTCATAGATGGTGAAGAAATAAACAAACATGCAAAGATCAAACTAGGAGTGTGACGTAGTAAAGCAATGAACTCACCAGTATGTGCTATTGCATCTTTTGGATATAAGCCATTTTAATTGAGGTGAGATGATATCTCACTGTGGTCTTGATTTGCATTTATCTGGTAACAGATGGTGAGTCCTTTTTTATGTACCTGTTGGTCATTTATATGTCTTTTGCTGAGAAATATCTATTTGGTTCTTTTGTATTTTTTTTAACTGGACTATTTGGGTTGGATTTTTTTTTTTGTATTTGAGTTGTTTGAACTCTTTATACATTTAGTATTTTAATCCCCTGTCAGATGGATAGTTTGCAAATATTTTCTCCCATTCCATATGTTGTTCCTTCCCTTTATTATTTTCTTTGCTGTGCAGAAATGTTTTAGGTTGATGTAATCCTATTTGTCAAGTTTTGCTTTTTTTGCCCATGCTTTTGAAGTCTTACTCAAAAAATATTTGTTCAGACCAATCTTCCTTAAATATTTCCTCAGTTATTTCTCATTCCCATAACATCTATTAGCACTTTATAATTTAATAGACAGGAGAAATTGACTATTTTATTGCCTTTGTAGATCATTGTAGGTTATTTAAGCTGTTAAACCAGCAGTATTGTGTGTGTGTGTGTGTGTGTGTGTGTGTGTGTGTGTTCTGTGTCTGTTGGACATGGCATGGGGAATTTCATTCAAAGTCTTTATTATGAAACTTTAATTGTTCTATCTTTCCTCTACAGAAATTTAAAATAATACATTTCATACGATGAAACTGGTGTCTAAAGAGGTAAAATGACTTGACCAAAGGCATACAATTAGTAAGTAATAAGATGTTTGTCGTTTTTCAAATTTGACTAGGTTCTAATTCAAGGTCCCTCCTGCTACAACAATTTGTCAACCCATTAAACATTGGATAATAGAGAACCATTTAGGTTCCATTAACTATTGATATGATTTGACCTGTGTCTCCACCCAAATTTCAAACTGTAGCTCCATAATTCCCCTGTGTTGTGGGAGGGACCCAGTGGGAGGTAACTGAATCATGGGGGTGGGTCTTTCCTATGCCGTTCTTGTGATAGTGAATAAGTCTCACGAGAGCTGATGGTTTTATAAAAGGGAGTTCCTCTGCACATGCTCTCTCTTGCCTGCCATCATATAAGACATCCCTTTGCTCTTCCTTCATCTTCTGCCATGATTGTGAGGCCTCCCCAGCTATGTGGAACTGTGAGTCCATTAAACCTCTTTCCCTTTATAAATTACCCAGTCTCAGGTATGTCTTTATTAGCAGCATGAGAACAATACAGGAAATTGGTACCAGTAAAGTGGGGTGCTGCTTTAAAGATACATGAAAATATGGAAGCAACTTTGGAAATGGGTAACAGGCAGATGTTGGAACAGTTTGGAGGGTTCAGAAGAATATAGGAAAATGTAGGAAAGTTTGAAACTTCCTAGAGACTTTGATAAAAGTGCTGATAGTGATATAGATAATAACTTCCAGGCTATGGTGGTTTCAGATGGAGATATGGAACTTGTTGGGAATTGAAATAAAGATCACTCTTGCTATGCAAAGACACTGGCACCATTTTACTCCTTCCCTAGAGATCCATAGAACTTTGAACTTGAGAGAGATGATTTAGGGTATCCAGGGGAAGAAATTTCTAAGCAGCAAAGCATTCAAGAGGAAGCAGAGCATAAAAGTTTGGAAAATTTCCAGCCTGACAATGGAATAGAAAAGAAAAACCCATTTTCTGGGGAGAAATTCAGGCCAGTGGCAGACATTTGCATAAGTAGCAAGGAATCAAATGTTAACCACTGAGACAATGGGGAAAATATTCCCAGGGCATGTCAGGTACATTTATGGAAGCCCCTCTCATCACAGGCCCAGAGGCCTAGGAGGGAAAAATGGTTTTCTGGGCTGGGTCCAGGGCCCACCTGCTATGAGCAGCCTTTGGAGTTGGTGCCCTGCATCCCAGGCGTTTCGGCTGTGGCTAAAAGGAGCCAAGATACAGTGTGGACTGTGGCTTTAGAGGGTTCAAGCCTCAAGCCTTGGTGGCTTTCATGTGGTGTTGAGCCTGTGGGTACACGGAAGTCAAGAACTGAGTTTGGGAACTTCTGCCTAGATTTCAGAGGATGTATGGAAATGCCTGGATGTTCAGGCAGAGGTGTGCTGTAGGGGTGGAGCCCTTAAGGAGAACCTCTGTTGGTCAGTGTGGAAGGGAAATGTGGGGTACGAACCCCCACATAGAGACACCACTGTGGCATTGCCTAGTGCAGCTGTGAGAAGAGGCCCATGGTTCCCCGGACCCCAGAATGGTAGATCCACAGACAGCTTGCACTGTGCACCTGGAAAAGCTGCAGACACACTCAACGCCAGCCCATGAAAGCAGCCAGGAGGGAGCCTTTACCCTGCAAAGCCACAGAGGCAGAGATGCCCAAGGCCATGGGAGCCCACCTCTTGCATCAGCGTGACCTGGATATGCGACATGATGTCAAAGGAAATCACTTCAGAGCTTTAAGATTTGACTACCCTGTTGGATTTTGGACTTGCATGGGGCCTACAGCCCCTTTGTTTTGGCCAATTTCTCTTATTTGGAATGGCTGTATTTACCCCATGCCTATACTCCTGTTGTATCTAGGAAGTAACTAACTTGCTTTTGATTTTTCAGGCTTGATATAGTTTGGCTGTGCCCCCACCCAAATCTCATCTTGAATTGTAACTCCCACAATTCTCACATGTTGTGGGAGGAACCCTGTGAAAGGTAATTGTATTATGTGGTCTTTCCTGTGCTGTTCCCCTAATAACGAATGAGTCTTGTGAGAGTTGATGGTTTTAAAAATGGGAGTTTCTCTGCACAAGCTCTCTCTTTGCCTGCTGCCATCCATGTAACATGTAACTTGCTCCTCCTTGACTTTCACCATGATTGTGAGGCCTCCCTAGCCATGTGGAAATGTAAGCCCAATAAATCTCTTTCTTTCGTCCAGTCTCAGGTATGTCTCAGGTATGTCTTGCCAGTCTCAGGTATGTCTTTATCAGCAGTGTGAAAACAGACTAATACAAGGCTTACAGGCAGAAGGGACTTGCCTTGTCTCAGATCAGACTTTGGACTTTGGACTGTGGATGTTGAGTTAATGCTGAAATGAGTTAAGACTTTGGGGGACTGTTTGAAGGCATGATTGGTTTTGAAATCTGATGACATGGGATTTGGGAGGAGCCAGGGAGGGAATGATATGGTTTGTCTCTGTCCCCACCCAAATCTCGAATTGTAGCTGCCTTGTGTTGTGGGAGGGACCTCATGGGAGGCAATCGATTCATGGGGTTGGGCTTTCCTCTTCTGTTCTCATGATAGTGAATAAGTTTCATGAGATCTGGTAGTTTTATAAAGGGGAGTTTCCCTCCACATGTTCTTTTTGCATGCTGCCATGTAAGATGTCCCTTTGCTCTTCCTTCATCTGCCATGATTGTGAAGCCTCCCCAGCCATGTGGAACTGTGAGTTCATTAAAGTTATTTCCTTTATAAATTACCCAGTCTTGGTTATGTCTTTATTAGCAGCATGAGAACAGACTAAGACAACTATCAAAACATATTTAAGCTTTGCTCACTTCTGTAAAACAGTCTGGTTTACTTTCAAACTGAGAAAGGAAGAAGAAAACAAAGGAATTTTTTTCAATTTTCCAATATGCTGAACTGCTAGTCCTCTTCTAACACCACAGGCAACTTGATAGTATTAATGTGATATATTGTGGAAGTAAACTGAACTTTAATTGATCCATGATTTTAATCCATACTGTGGTGCTGGGAGGAAGATCTGAGGTACTAGAGTATAATGTGAAGTGTAACAAATGCCTTTGTGATTTTAAATATCTTTACAGTTTTGTAATAGTCACTGCAGACTTAAGCTAGAAATAACAGGAATAAAAATGTAAAGTATATTTTGACAATCTCGTAATACTTTAAAATGAAAATAAAACCTGAATCAAAGCAAGTGTATAAAACCAAGAAACAAAATAAATATATTAAACCATATGCTGTTAAAGTATCATTACTCTCCTGAACTCTTACAACTTAACAACGGAAATACATTTTTCAGACTGAATTATCCTGCCAGTTGTGCATCATTTGGTGATATAAAACCATCTTACAAAATACAATATAACCTCAGGATTTTCTCCTCACTACATCATGGAGTTTGCATAACAGCTACTCTTTCTCCCACTGAGCAAATGAGCCAATAAGGTGAGGTAAGGGAAGAGGTGGAAAAGAAAAGAAGTCGAGAAGAAAGTCATTTTTCCTAGCCATGTAAGAGAACATGTAACGGCTATGTCATCTCATTCAACACAAAGAATCCCTGGATTTCTTTTTTTCACCACAAAGCAGTCAGTTTTCCCTCCTCCCCAGCTATCTTACCCAACAATACTTCAGAGACAGTTTGGTTCTTTGGCTTTTAGTGTCTGTTAAAATGTAGAACTGAAAGCACACTATGGAGCTTTGATTTAGCATTTTTTTTCCTTCTCACAGAAACAAAAACCTAAAGGAATTTTAGGTTCTTCTAAAGTGATCCTGAAACCATAACTAAAAGTCAGGAATCAAAGGACAAACCATTGTCCAGGCATCCTATTATCCTGAGCAACGTTATGTTCACCAAGAACTTCAGAGGCTTCTAAGGGTGTTTATGCAAATTTCCTCATAGTGTGGGAGATATCTAGTGCTACCCATGCCATTTAAATAAGTACTTGAGCTCAAAGGGAAAAATGTGGTAAGCAAATGCTACAGGGTGTCAAGAGACTAAGAAAAATGTTAAACCTTACATAAAAATAAACCCAACCCCAAAGATTAATGACTGTGCAGAAGTTAAAACTGGATAAGAAAGAAGAGTATAATATGTAAATGTGACAGAATTCATATTGTCAACTCTTTTAAGATTCCTAAAATATGGGTTCAGCAAGGAGATTTATTTATAAATATTGTAATGTTTGAATTTTACTTGAAGAGACTATTGTTTTATCAAAGACCATAAGTGTAAAAACAGAAAGAATTTGTCATCAGAGGGTAGGGAAAAGCTCAACATCATCACAATACTAGGAAGTGTTTTGTTTCTTTTTCTCTATTGACTTTAATTAATCTCTCTCTCTGGACTTCTGTGAGATGGAAAAAGGTTTATTTTTGTTTTTAGAGCTTGCTTGCCAGATGGGATTCTTTGAACTACTACTGCTGTAACTCTGCCAACCACAGCATTCATAGCTAAAGATTTTAATTTGTTTTACAACCCGACAAAAGTAGAACAAGTAACTGTGTGTGTAGTGGAGTAGGGAGGTGAGGGTCAACCCTGAGGACACAGACATTTACTATTAGTAAGGTAGGCATGCAATGCCCACCTCTTTCTGTTTCTTTCTTCTAATTATTATAAAAGATCCCTGGCACTGAGGTCAAATTTTAACATTTTTAAAAATCTCTTTACCATTATCTCTAAAATAACAATGACCTAAGTAGAAGCTTGGTTTTTCTTCCTGTTACATTTTTTTTTTACAACATACAAGGCAACACATTGCCTATAGTAGTTCATATACACAATTAGATGCATTGATTTAAATTTCAGTGTGATCAATTTAAGTCAGGATATATTGTTAAAAGTGCTACATATTAGAAAAGCCAGATAGAAATGCTTTTGAAAACAATTTTAAGCATCACAAATAATATATAGGGGATTTAATTCTAACATGATTAACCTCACTAAAACTTAATGCTTGCATACTAGTCAAAAAAGCAATTCACATGAAAACTGATGGTTTTCCTACTGAAATATTCCTCCCTCTTCCATTACCCTTACATTGCATAAACGTTAGCTTACTAATGGCATTCTGTGTTCTCTCTGATCTAGGGCAACATATGAGAAAAGGAAGAGGAAAGAAGAGGCAGTTGATTTGAATTAAGAAAAATACTTTTATTTAAATTCAATTTTTAATAGCAGCTCATATTGAGAGGGCATAGACAGAGGGGATTTAATTAGTTTCCCAGACAGACAATGGCAAAATCAAAGCAAAAAGCAATCCTTCCTTCTTTCCCTCGTTTCTCTCCATCTCTTTTTTTTTTCTTTTCTCTTCCTCTCTTTTTTTAATGAGACAGAGTCTGGCTATGTTGCCCTGTCTGGTCTGGTACTCCTGGACTCAAGCCATCCTCCTGCCTCAACCTCCAGAGTAGCTACAATTACAAGTGTGAGCCACTGTATTTGGTTCCTTTTTCTTTCCTGCTTGCTTGGTTTTCCTTTCCTTCTTCCTTCATCATACATTTACTGATTAACCTATTATGTGCCTGGAAACATAAGTACCAAATATCTTGATATATGGCCATGAAGAAAAAAAAATTATCTACAAATTAAAAATCCACAAATGTTGAATAAGAAACTGCCATTTTAGGTTCTGTGTTAAAGTTGAAGAACAACTGGTAAACAATAGAGATACCCCTTGATACGGTTTGGCTGTGTCCCTACCCAAATTTCGTCTTGAATTGTAGTTCCCATAATTCCCATGTGTTGTGAGAGGGACACAGTGGGAGATAATTGAATCATGGGGAAAGTTTTCCCCACACTGTTCTCTTGGTAGTAAATACATCTCACAAGATCGGATGGTTTTATAAAGGTAAACCTCTTTCACTTGATTCTCATTGTCTCTCTTGCCTGCTGCCATGTAAGACGTGCCTTTAACCTTCTGCCATGATTGTGAGGGCTCGCCAACCACGTGGAAAGTGTGAACCCATTAAACCTCTTTTTCTTAGTAAATTACCCAGCCTTGGGTATGTCATTATCAGCAGCACTCCTTGTCCTCATGTAGTTTGGTACCCAACTTAAACTGTAAGAATTTAGAATTCTGCCAAAGTTACTCAAATCTACTCAGTGACAAAGACTACAATAGCAGTCATAAATATACATTTCCTATAAGTATTATTTGCTATATGCTAAACTAAATGCTAATTAGTGTTGCTTTAAGAAAAAATATTACTCATCAATGATTCTAATGCTAGCAGCAATTTTCAAAAATGTGTACATGCAGCAGTAAAAAAAATCCCAGAAGCCAATAAAAATCAGTTGTATACTGTTGTTCTAGAATATTGTATAGTTTGCTAACCATGTGTCTGTATCAGATTCCCCTCCAACATTTTACTGTAAAAATTTCAAACATGTAACCAATTTGAAAAAAAAAGTTAATCATGTATAACCACCTAGATTCTATAAATATTTTTATATGTTTGCCTTAGACTCTCTTTTAAAATGTGTATTTTTACTCAAAATAAAATAATACTATTCAAACATAGACAGCTAATCACACCAAGAACAATTCTGTAGCCATATGAGACAATCATTATTTCATAGAAAATCTAATGAAATCAGTGAGAACTTTGTTCAGACACAAATGATAATGGCTTCACACAAAAGATGACATTCAAAGTTTTTATGCCCATTAGAATAACAGTATAGGAAAACAACATATGTTTTGGAAAAGTTCTTAAACTATCTTGGCACATAAAGGCAGAAACTAAATTAATAGTGTTTATTACCATTTTGATTAAGCTTTCCTCACGTACTATGGTGGCAAATCCTGCAAAATCAAAATCAATTAAGTAGTTTAATGAAAATTTTGGAATTGACACACTGTCATTCCCCACCCAACTATTGTCATCAACAGCAGAGAAATTGTATTTTAAATCATTTAGTTTTTTATAAATGGCATTTACACTTGCTACTATTACACTTCACAAATATTAGTTAAGTGTCACATGAAAGAGGTGTAAAAAAGCATAGTTTGTGTAATACAAATAACAAATGCCTGGAAATTTGAAAGTTGCATTCTAGACAATGATATATGTGACTCTGGTTATGCATACCTCTGGGCATCAAATTTGTTATTGGTTTCTTTTTTACCTTTGTCAATTGAGCAAAATGACAAGACAAATCTCAATCATTTTAGGAGATTTATTTGCAAAAGTTAATGATGTGCGCTTGGGAGACAGGTCTGTACCTTTTTCCAAAGATGATGTTGAGGGCTCCAAATTTAAAGGTGAAAGGGTGGGATATTGAGAAGTACACAATTTTCATGTAAGAGGTGGGTAGGGAAAAATAGTCATGCATGCCTTTGTCTGGCTCAGTGAATCTGCATTTTTTACATAAGATGACATAAAAGAAGGGGGCAGAAGAAAAATGCAGGGAATCTAAGATAACAGATGTATCTTTGTCAAACATAACAGACAAAACAGGGCAGAGAAAATCAGATATGCATTTGTGTCTGGTGGGCTAGGGATGATCTCACCTGCAAAGATAAGCTATGACTTTACATTGCCATGGTGAAATTTTAACAGCTCACTAGGAATTTCCTAGGTGGCAAAATATGGGGGAAGCATGTTGCTTTTCATCTTATAGCCATCTTATTTAGGAACCAAAAGGGGGAGGCAGGTTTGCATGACCCAGGTCCCAGCTTGACTTTTCCCTTTGGCTAAATAAATTCGGGGTCCCCAAATTTAATTTCTTTTCACACTTTTTTTTAAAAAAGAGAAAGATTGAGTATGTGTGTGTGTATTTATGTTTATATATGTGTGTGAGAGAAAGGCAGAGAGAGAGAAAGAAGGAGACAAAAAGAGAGTGTGTGTTGAATGAAGTTCTTCCTAAGGTTTCTATAGTTGGTAATTGAATGACCTAACCAAACATCTTTAGTCACACTAAGGTAATTAGGGGGATTTTGGCCTTCCAATAATGGTTGTAGGAATTGATTAGGATAAGTAGCTGTTTTTGTCCATTTGGGCTACTATAAAAAAATACCATAAACTGGGTAGCTTATACAGAGCAGAAATTTATTTCTCACAGCTCTGGAAGCTGGGATGTCCAAAATCAAGGTATCAGCAGATTCAGTGTCTGGCAGGGGCCCATTTCCTGAGTCCTAAAACAGTGCCTTACTGAGGTGTCTTTGCATGATGGAAAGGGTGAGCTAGCTCTCTGGGCCTCTTTTCTAAGGGCATTAACCCCATTTATGAGGACTCCACCCTCAGACTGAATTGTCTCCCCAAGACCCTACCTCTTAATACCATCACTTTAGAGGTTAGAATTTCAACATCTGAAAGCTGGGGGAACTCAAATACTCAGACCATAACAATAGTCTTTTATTATCCTTACCTCAACTTTACTAAAATATAATTTACAAAGCCTGGCAAAGGTTTCTTCCAGGTGCTCTTTCCTTTTCACAGGAGGATATAGCATACTTTGGCCCAGAGTATTTCCTTTTTAAACCATGACCCTGACCTGGCTCCAACACTATTGTCCAAATCTGAACCACATGACTTCTAGCTCCAACTAGTTAGGGATTAATTCCAAGACCCTGTGGTTTTAACTCACCCCTTTGATTTTAACTTAGGGTGAAATCACCTCACTCTCTTTCTCAACTCCCACTTACCGAACCTAAAATAAAAGTTAAATAAAAAGATAAAAATTCCACCCCCATGTTCTCTAATACAAATGTTTGTGCCCCGTTTCTCATTGATACTGTAGGTATGTTTTTCATATATATCCATTGATTTATCTTATTCATTATTATACCAGCAACCCTAGGGCTTTTGGAAAATCTGGAAGTAAACATATAAATAGCACTGCAAAAGTAAAACAGATAGGATATCAAAACAGAGAAATCATCTCATAACTTCTGAACCTAAAAATTGTATTCCAGAATTATTTCAAGAATGCTGCAGGTGTGATATTCACAGATCATATAAGGAAGACAGGTTAGCTCAGCAGTCTGAACAACCAAAGAAACAAGAGTGCCCTTCACTCATGGGTCCCAACATGTAAAGGATCCCACAGTGCAAAAGTATTCTCAGTCTCTATATGCAGAACAAAAATGACAACTCAAATATTCAAAATTGGCATAGTGCTTACTATGTAGCGGGCCCTCTTCTACGTGCTTTACATATACCAACTCATTTAACACTCAAAAATTCTTTCACACAGGGAACATGTTACAGTTGAGAAAAATGAGTCATAGACAAGTTAAGTAATTTGCCAACTTACACCCCTAACTACTTGACCCATACCATTTGAGCCCTTTCATATTTGTCTCGCCTAGCTCCATTGCTCATCTTTTGTCACTTAACTCCTTTTATAACTGAATCCTCTTCAATATCATCCATTTACAAATTCATTTCACAAAGCATATCCTACAAGGCTTGGCCATTACTGTTGTTCCAGGAAATAGAATTTCTCCTGCTTCAAAAAGCTATGGATTCCTTTTTGAAACAGATAGAATGACCCACATTTAGAACAAAGGTAAACTGATCAATTATTTAGAATGTCTCAGATCCAAAAGAATAGTACACAATCAATGCATGGCATTAGACAACATGTTCTTTTCTCCAAATATTTATTCGAGGGATCACAAACAGAATAAAAACAGAGAAAAAAAGTTTTGAGTCTTAGATATCTGTATACTAATTTATCCAGACTCCAGTTTTATCTGTGGCTTTAAAATATCTAAAAAAAAACCCTTATTTATCATTCTCTTCAAAAAAACTATCAACTGAAAAAAATATATGAAAAGTAATACAACTTTTATATTACTAAATACGTTCCTGACTATTCCTGAAATATCAAAAAAAGAAGATGGTTATACAACCAAAAATATAGGGATTGCTATTAAGCAACATTTATTCACATTTCATGACATTTCCTAAGTCTCTAAATCTCACATCCACAATGTAAACTGACAGCCTCATGGGAGAGCCTGCACGACAGGGGTAGCTCGAATCCTAATTCTGTGTCCACCTGCTTGCCAGTTCTTCGTTACAGCAGCAGTAACAGTTTATAGGCTGATACCCATGAACTTTATAACTCACCCATAGGAAAAATACCTAAACCTTCTCCAGATTAAACGAAACCAGAACAATCAGAAAAGTAGTGTTTAGAAACACTTTTATGTTCTTCAGCATACACTGTATAACAATCTTGTGACAGGGTTTTCTAATGTTTTTGCAAAGAGAAACAATCATCTCTGGCACTAGAAAGAACCCAAGACTTGCATTCTGCAATGCTGACCACCTAAAATAAAGTAAGGAATGCTACTTAATCTCAATGTAAATTATTTAATAATAAAATACAGTAAAATTTTCCCACTAAATTGAAATGATCAAGTAAATATTTCCCAGCCTCAGAATATAATTTATTTAGTATTTTATGAATAGAATCTATTTCCTGTTTCAGTGTTTTGATACAAATTATCCAAATATATTCTAACACCTCCTATAAATAATTCTATAATATAATAAAAATAGCTATCATTTATTGAGGACTAATATGAGGGCCTATTTTGAATGCTTTCTATTTCTCATTATTTAGTAGTTTTGACCACCTTTAAGTGTAGGTACCATTGTAATCACCGCTTTACAAATGATAATATTAGGGCACAGAAAGAAAAAAGTGATTTTTCCCAAATTTACACAGTTAGAAGTGACAAAATCTATATCTGAACTCAAATAGTGCTAATTCATCTCTCCAATATAAAGTGGGATGCACTTAAAGGCATTCTATTAAAATGATGTTATTACACATTTTAATATATTTTACTACTATTTACTACAGTAAATTATATTTATGTACTGTAATGTATGTGCTACACTGAAGTAAAATTTATTTTGATTTTCTTAGGTCTACTTTTTTACTTTATCCTTTTTTATTTATTTATTTTTAATTATTTTTATTTCTGGGGTACATGTGCAGGATGTGCAGGTTTGTTACATAGGTAGACTTGTGACATAGTGGTTTACTGTATCTTTCAACCTATCGCCTTGGTATTAAGCCCAGCATGCATTCTAATACTCTTTCTTCCCACCCTCCACCCCCCAACAGGCCCCAGTGTGTGTTATTCCCCTTCCCATGTCCATGTGATCCCATCGTTCTACTCCCACATATAAGTGAGAACATGTGATGTTTGGTTTTCTGTTCCTGTGTTAGTTTGCTGAGGATAATGGCTTCCAGCTTCATCTATGTCCCTGAAAATGACATGATCTCATTCCTTTTTATGGCTGCACAATATTTCATGGTGTTTGCATATCACGTTTTCTTTATCCGGTCTATCATTGATGGGCATTTGGGTTGATTCCATGTCCTTGCTATTGTGAATAGTGCTTCAATGAACGTATGTGTGCATGTATCTTTGTAATAGAATTATTTGTGTTCCTTTTGGTATATACTCAGTAATGAGATTGCTGGGTCAAATGGTATTTCTGGTTCTAGCTCTTTGAGGAATCACCATGCCATCTCCCACAATTGTTGAATTAATTTACATTCCCACCAATAGTGTAAAAGCATTCCTATTTCTCTGCAACCTCGCCAGAATGTTGTTTCTTAACTTTTTAAATTTATTTATTATTATTACACTTTAAGTTTTAGGGTACATGTGCACATTGTGCAGGTTAGTTACATATGTATACATGTGCCATGCTGGTGCGCTGCACCCACTAACTCGTCATCTAGCATTAGGTATATCTCCCAGTGCTATCCCTCCCCCCTCCCCCTACCCCACAACAGTCCCCAGAGTGTGATGTTCCCCTTCCTGTGTCCATGTGTGCTCATTGTTCAATTCTCACCTATGAGTGAGAATATGCGGTGTTTGGTTTTTTGTTCTTGTGATAGTTTACTGAGAATTATGATTTCCAACTTCATCCATGTCCCTACAAACGACATGAACTCATCGTTTTTTATGGCTGCATAGTATTCCATGGTGTATATGTGCCACATTTTCTTAATCCAGTCTATCATTGTTGGACACTTGTGTTGGTTCCAAGTCTTTGCTATTGTGAATAATGCCGCAATAAACATACGTGTGCATGTGTCTTTACAGCAGCATGATTTATAGTCCTTTGGGTATATACCCAGTAATGGGATGGCTGAGTCAAATGGTATTTCTAGTTCTAGATCCCTGAGGAATCGCCACACTGACTTCGACAATGGACAAATGGGATCTAATTAAACTAAAGAGCTTCTGCACAGCAAAAGAAACTACCATCAGAGTGAACAGGCAACCTACAAAATGGGAGAAAATTTTCACAACCTACTCATCTGACAAAGGGCTAATATCCAGAATCTACAACGAAGTCAAACAAATTTACAAGAAAAAAACAAACAACCCCATCAAAAAGTGGGCAAAGGACATGAACAGACACTTCTCAAAAGAAGACATTTATGCAGCCAAAAAACACATGAAAAAATACTCACCATCACTGGCCATCAGAGAAATGCAAATCAAAACCACAATGAGATACCATCTCACACCAGTTAGAATGGCAATCATTAAAAAGTCAGGAAACAACAGGTTTCTTAACTTTTAAGTTAAGAAACTGGTGTGAGATGGTATTTCATTGTGCGTTTGATTTGCATTTCTCTAATGATCAGTGATGTTGAGCTTTTCTTCACATGTTTGTTGGCTGTGTGAATGTCTTCTTTTGAGGTGTGTCTGTTCATATTCTTTGCCCACTTTTTAATGGAGCTGACATTCTTCACAGAATTAGAAAAAAACTATTTTAAACTATTTTAAAATTCATACGAAACTAAGAGGAGCCTGGTTAGCCAAGACAATACTAAGCAAAAAGAACAAAGCTGGAGGCATCACCCTACTAGATTTCAAACTATACTCTAAGTCTACAATAACCAAAACAGCATGGTACTGGTACAAAAATAGACACATAAACCAGAGAAACAGAATAGAGAACTCAGAAATAAGATCACACATCCACAGTTCTCTAATCTTTGACAAACTTGTTAAAAACAAGCAATGGGAAAAGGATTCCCTATTCAACAAATGGTGCTCAGATAACTGGCTATCCATTTGCAGAAAATTGAAACTGGACACCTTCCTCACACCTTATACAAAAATTAACTGAAGATGGATTAAAGACTCAGAAGTAAAACCCAGAATTATAAAATCCCTGGAAGAAAATCTAGGCAATACCATTCAGGATATAGGCAGAGGCAAAGATTTCATGATCAAATGGCCAAAAGCAATTGCAACAAAAGCAAAAACTCACAAATGAAATGTAATTAAACTAAACAGCTTCTGCACAGCAAAAGAAACTATTATCGGAGTAAACAGGCAACCTACAGAGTGTCAGAAAATCTCTGCAATGTATCCAACTGACAAAGGCCTAATATCCAGAATCCACAAGGAACTCACAAGTTTGCAAGAAAAAAAAAACATACTTTATAACTTTTTAAAATTCATACTTAATGTTTTATTTCTTTTTTATTTCAAATTAATAAATGTTTAATTTATAAACACAACAATAAAAATCTCTTAGGAAAAAAGTTGACATTACCAAAATATGACATTTTAAAATATTGTTTTGTATAGCTTTCTGACATTTTGCTCTATTGTATAAACTATTTTTTCATCATTACCACTATATTACACAAACAATTTGGAATGTCACTATATTTGAATATAAGTCCAATGAAGTCAAGATTGTTTTTGTCTTCTTGATTATTTTTTGTCTCTTAGGCCTAAAACAATAGAAGTTCAACTAATAATTTTTAAATTAATATATATTTTGAGTGACCTTCAGTCATTCTTTATATTATTTGCTATTCTTATTATTTTCTTCTTATTCCTTTGAATTTTACTGTCCTTTTAGTCATTACTTCAGAATTGTACTAAGCAAACTGATCCTTAAAAATAATCTCATTGTATACTTCCTTGTAATTAGAACTTTCATTTCTGAGTAATTTTTATAGGATTCATTTTTTTATGTCAGGGGACGAGGAGTCTGTTCATAGCAACTTATCATTTGTTCTCTTGGTTCATATTTTCACCTTCTTCCTACCAGCAGCAACCATTCTTATTTACTTAAAGTATATTATTTTGTTTGTATGCATGCTTGTGAAAGGTGTCATATTTTTATATGTATGAATACATTGTATTTTTATATTGCATTATGTTTCTTACTTTTTTTCCAATTGGTTCCATAAATGAAAAATCTGTTCTTCTCTATATGCATACATCCTAACCCAACATAAAATATTTGAATTGCACTGGTCCTATCACTACTTGTGTCCTTTGACTGCTTGTGTATTTCTTCTCCTCACCCCTGATATAGACACAATTACAATCAGTTCACCCCCCCAGAATAATACTGCATTGAAAATTCTTAAGCACTCTATACATTACAAATACATTTTATTAAATATTTTATATATGTTGCATCACAATTGGGAAGCTTCTTTTTATAGATTGCCTCTTAGTTTTCTTCTATATCTTGGTTTAGTGTGCTATTATTATATGCTGTTAAACTACCCTTTGAAGGGCCACCAGAATTCAGTCATATGATATAATATCAAAAGGTTTATTAGGAGTTTCTAATTTTCTATTCAGAAAAATTTCCCTTACTGTATCATATAATCAATATCAATCGCCCTTTAATGACATGGAAAAGAACAAAGTATATGTGCCCCTCGTTTAAAGCTGAAAACAAAACCAGAAACAAACTTATAATCAAGTCAGTAGGAAGAAAGAATCGAATCACATCCCTAGAAGTTCATTTAACCTTCTTGAGGCATTGCAATGATGTCTGAGTGTAGTTACAAACTCATGTCCACTTTGAGACAAGCCTGTGAATGTCCTTGTGTCTCATAATCTGTGTCTGTAAGTTAGGGAAAAAAAAGTTTACCAAGGCAAGAATAATTTAAATATCCAGTTATTCATGTTTATCACACTGCTGTCAGTCTGTTGTTGGCTGACAGCAATAGTTCAAAAACAGTGAACTATTCTATTCCAGTTTCTTTCACATCATAAGACTAGTACATAAAGACAGGATGTACCTCCACTGACAAATTTTGGACTAGAAATAAAATGTTATTTGGGAGTAGGGGTTGGGGTGTTAGTGCCTCAACGTGGGAAAAAAGTTTTAATCTGTGTTTTACAGATTACAAAACATTTATTTTCTAGCATATCTGGGATAGCTCTGCTTAAATGGCTCCTGTGATACATTCCTGGACAGGTTCACAGGCACAGGCCTACTGATAATCCGCCAACGGATCATTTTCCCACACAGCCTTATCTTTGATACCCTTCTGTCAATACTGTGCACCAATGACACCAAAGCAGAAAAACATGTTTGGGCCAAACAATACTGTTCATTTAGGTGAAAAAAATGGGATGAGGGAGAAGCTGTTATGTAGAAGTACGATAAATTCAGTGGATGAAGGGAACTTCCCACTGAATTTTTTTTATTTCAATATAATAGAAGCCAAGTCACAATCCAATTATAAAATCAAAAATGCATTTACTCATAAGCCAAATACAATGGCAATCAATTATTTTCCCCCATAAAGGGCTGTATTTGCAATAGTGAAAACAAATTACATTAGTACATGTGCAAATTACAATGAGCATGTTCACTCGGAATTATGAAATACAGAGAGAACCCTTTATATGCAGGAGCCTCTCTACAGTGAACTAGAGGTGGAAGTGGAAGTAGTGGATGTGGAACAGAGCAACGATGGAGAGTTAAGACCAAGACATTAAGTGTTCTCTGACCTAGCAATAAGTCCTTACTTGTGACAAAGCCATAATAAAAAATTACTACTTTGCATTACAATTGTACTTATAACTGAACTATTATTATAGTCTTTCCAAAGAGTATTTACAATTAAATGCTATATTCTTAATTTTGCTTTTATCAAAATTACTGATTGCTTACACTTGAATATATTATTAAAAATATTGGATAGTTTAATTATAAGCATAATTTATACCTCATTTAGACAAATGTTGAATTCATTTTTATTACATGCAGAATTGGGGGGAAGGCTGCTGATTTCAGTAGAGACTGGTGAGAGTAATTAAACAGGTAGATAATCCACAAAAACATATTAAAATTTTTTCATGTGTGATGAAGCCAGAGAATCTTCTAAATCATACAATTGACTATAATCCAAAAGACCAGTCTATACTTTAAAGCTGTTTATTTTTTCTAGCTCCAATAATAGTATAAGTCAAAGGAATAAAAAGATTATACTATGACTGGGCCAACGGGACCACTGGGTTATTGGCCACATTTAGGAGCTGGCTTCTTGAAACAACATAAGCTACGGCCACCAAAAATATGTGTTGAATTTGATGAATTTAGTAAAACATTTCTTGATATTAATGGATAATTTGAGTGAGGTTACGCCGTGTGATTGTCCTGCCAACCTAATGCACAATAATTCTGTTCTTACGAAGAAAACCAATGGGCAAGCAGTTATGCATAAAATCATCCAGTTAAAATTACTTTAAAATACTAAAATCTACTTAATAATGACTTTATTTAATGTGCTTTAAAGATTGTAACTTTGTAAAGCGTCATAAGATCTCCACAAAGATGATACTGATATCTCAATTTACAGATAAGTTCACTGGAATCAGAAAGTATAAATTGCAAAATGTCACAATTAAATGGCAAAGCTAGAATCAAATTTAATCAATTTAATGATAGTATCCAGGCTTTTAAACCATCACACTATGAATTGAGTTGAAAATATTTATCTAAATATGTTAGGGAAGTGAAGAGGTAGTATCCTATTTCTTCTATGTAGAGCAAGAGTTCACAAAATAGAAGCAGCAAACCTACCTATGTAGCTACTAAGTTTATTTACATATGCTCACAGAGGAGAAAAAAAGAGTTAAAGCCTTCTCTTTTTTATGATCCCTACATCATAGAAACTTTTACTCATTTACTTCTTCATCACCAAAACACCCCATTACACAATCATTCCTTGCTTCACCTCATCAGTGAAGTTTTCACCAACTCGTAGGTCAGATGCTTTTAGTTTTGGAGAAGCAATTTTCCAGCTATCAAAGTGCCTGAGAGCTTTCAGAATTTCTTTTCTGATAACACCTTCAGCGTTTTCTAAGTTATTACAAACAAAAAATTATGAAGCTGACTTTTCCTATCCGATCTTTGTTAAAATCAAGCACAGTCTTTATAATGCCTTTCTTAGATATAAAGCCCAGTGTTGACATTTACATATTTAAGTTCTTTAACATCTGTTTCCACATCTCATCAGTATCAACTGCTCTTTGAATATTCTCCTTCAACAGAAAGTACATCTTTCTTCTGTAGAAAGCTGATCTCAAACTCTGACCTCCCAAATTAGAAGGCCATTTCTCCCAGTCAACTCTTGGAGGTGTACCCCATTAGCAGTTGGTATCTTACTGGAAACGAGACAGTCTTTTCAATAAATGGTGCTGGGAATACCAGAGACCCATGTGCAAAAGAATCAAATTGGACCCTTGTCTCACCCCACTTGCAAAAATCGATTCAAAATTAATTACAGACTTAAATGTAGGCTCTGAAACTGTGAAGCTACTGAAAGAAAACATAGGTAAAATAGATACAAGACATTGGTCTGGGCAATGATACTTTTAGGTTTGACCCCAAAAGCATAGGCAACAAAATTACAGAGACAAATTGAATTACATCAAAACAAAAAGCAGCTGCACAACAAAGGAAACAACAGAGTAAAGAGCAAACCTATGAATTGGTATAAAACTTTTGCAACCCATACATCTGATAAGGGAGCTAATATCAAAAATATGTAAGAAACTTAAACTATTCTATCTATATGGAGAAAACAAATGATTTGATTAGAAAATGGGCAAAAAATGAATAGACATTTTCAAAAGATGGCTTTAAAATGGCCAACAGCTATATAAAAAAATTTCAACATCACCAATCATTAAGTAAATAAGAATTGAAATGACAATATGGTATCACTTCACACCTATTAGAATGACTGTTATCAAAAAGTAAAAATAAGTGTGGGCAGGAATGTGGAGAAAAGAGAACACGTGGACACTGTTGGTGGGAATGTAACTTAGTACAGCAATTATAAAAAATTGTATGAATTTTCCTCCAAACACTAAAAAATCAAATGGCTTATGTTCCAGCAATTCTACTTCTGAATATTTACCCCTCAAAATTAAAACCAGTCTATGGAGGAGATGTCTGCCCTCTCAAGTTTGTTGTAGCACTATTGACAATAGCCAACTTTTAGAATCAACTTCCATCAGCATATGGATGGATAAAGAAAAGGATGCATATAAACACAATGTAATACTATTCTACCTTATAAAAGAAACTTTTTAATCTGTGAAAACATGAACAAAATTGAAGAATATTATGCTAAGTGAATTAAGACAGGCACAGAAAGACAAATACTGCGTATTCTTGCTTCTTTGTGGAATCTAAAACAATGGAACTCAAAGAAGGAGAGAGTAGAATGGTGGTTATCAGAGATCGTGTAGTTGGGGAAATTGCAGAGATGACAGAGGGTGCAAAGCCTCAATTAGACAGGAGGAATGTTTTTTATCTCTTTTGAGTTATATTGCAAAGCATGGTAAATGTAGTAAATAATAATGTATATTGTATTTCAAAATTACTATCAGAATGCATTTCAAATGTTCCCATCTTAAAAAATAATATATATTTGAGGTGATGGATATGTTAGTTAGCTTTATTTAATTATTCCACTTTGTATTATAAATCATCACATCACTTTGTGCTCCATAAATATATATTTATATAATTTGTAAATATACAATTAAAAGTAAAAATAAATTCACAGAAAGGTCATTTTGATCATAGAGTGAGAGTGTTACCAGGGGTCTCAGTTGTCCCAAAAGGCGTTCTTTTCCATTTAGTGTTACAAAGTCAACACACAAAACCAAACATAAGTGTTAAGCAGTGCAGGCTTTATTCAATGACCACAAAATTGGAGAAGTGGGAGAGTATCTTGAAAATCAGCTCAGCTTCTGAGAACCTGAAAGTTATAGATACAGGATATTTTTAATTAAGAAATTGGTCATTAAGAAAAAAGGGAGGGACATTCGTGCTTTTGTTGGTGGGGGGAGAGAGATTTTCCTGGAATCAAGGTGCTGCCTCTTTTATGTCTTTCTTAGTCTCCTCTGGTCATTGTCATGGTAATTGTTAACTGTCATGGTACAAAGGAGAGTGTCATTTAGCATGGAAACTGGATTATACTGAAGCTATAGGTGAAGTATACTGCCATCAGGGATTTTGCCAACCTTAGCTGGTTTAGTCCTAAGAAGGATATCTGACCACAGACATCCAAATTCCTAAAATTAAGCAGAATTAAAGCTTAGTAGTAATTTAGCTATGTCACATAGGCACTGCGTTGGGCTACAAAAACTGGGTAGGGGTCCAGCTAAGTCATGTAGGCACTTTAATGGGTAATATGAGTATAGCCTGTTCATTAAAAATACGATAATTCGTGTTAAACTGCCTTAGTTTTGACAATTTCTAATTGTTCTATTTGTAAAGTTCAATTTTTCTGTTCCTGAGTTTCCATATATAAAAAATGAAGGTAATGACACCTACTGTCGGTGGGACTGTTAACTAGTTCAACCATTGGGGAAGACAGTGTGGCGATTCCTCAAGGATCTAGAACTAGAAATACCATTTGACCCAGCCATCCCATTACTGGGTACATACCCAAATGATTATAAATCATGCTGCTATAAAGACACATGCACATGTATGTTTATTGTGGCACTATACACAATAGCAAAGACTTGGAACCAACCCAAATGTCCATCAATGATAGACTGGATTAAGAAAATGTGGCACATATACATCATGGAATACTATGCAGCCATAAAAAAGGATGCGTTCATGTCCTTTGTAGGGACATGGATGAAGCTGAAAACCATCATTCTGAGCAAACTGTCACAAGGACAAAAAACCAAACACTGCATGTTCTCACTTACAGGTGGGAACTGAACAATGAGAACACTTGGACACAGGAAGGGGAACATCACACACCGGGGCCTGTTGTGCGGTGGGGGGAAGGGGGAGGGAAAGCATTAGGAGATATACCTAATGTAAATGACGAGTTAATGGGTGCAGCACACCAACATGGCACATGTAGACATATGTAACAAACCTGCACGTTGTGCACATGTACCCTAAAACTTAAAGTATAATAAAAAATAAATAAATAACCTACACATGTACTCCTGAAAAAAAAAAAATCAAATGAGGTTTTCTAAAAGCAACGCTGAAAAGCCTGTCTGACACAAATGTTTTTAATAAATGTTTGCTATTATTATTACTATTTAAAATTGTGCAAATATTGAGATTTATGAGAGAAATTTTATAATTTAAAAAGTATTAAATAAAAGTGAACATGCTTCATTGAAAAATTAATCTACATAATTAATCTGCTTACTCCCATTTCACCTTAATTTTTCTATTGAGCCTTTTACATGTCTCCATAATGTGTTGTCTCATAGTAAATGTTTTCTGTTTATTAATGATAAATTAGTTTGCAAATGATTAAAGAGACTGTTAAAGAAAAGGATTTCATCTTAAATTTTAAGGAGATTATTTCAAACAGAAGTGGGCATAAGATAGAATTTTAAATAATTTAAAATATAGTTCAAACAAAATTAACCATAGGAAGTGTGATAAGATTATTTAATAGCTGTTAATCTAAATAAATATGCTTTTAATCATTAGGTGGTATTTATTAACCTGCAATAACTCTGTTATTAAATTTAAATTAAATCATTATATGAGACATTATTTAAATTGTACATGAATGTTATTTTTTAACTACCTTGCAGTTACCTAAAGTAGCTCAGATTTGCTGAAGTGGAAGTTAAAAATTTTTTATGTTTTCTTTTCTCATATCCTTGCTGCCAATTCTATATACTTATTTCACAAATTTAAACACTCTATTAATATAGGGGCAGTCATCTACAAGTGGAAAACAATGCTAAACAAATAAAAAAGGATACAAAGTAAACAATTATAGAAATTATCTTGTTAATCACTCAACCTTACTGTCTCCAAAATATATGTCATATGCTTTGATAAGTAAATTTATATAGATAGATAGATATTGTTTTAGTTACAATCCAATACTATTTTAATTTGTTCCCTGCATTGTTAAGGAGCTTCAGTTTTACCTTTTGTTTTACATGCTCCAGATCTGCAACCAACCACTTCTTTGAGGAGCTCTACTTCCATTTGTCAGGGAATGATATATTTATTAATCAAGATCTAGTTGCTGGATGTGTTCATTGCTACTGGAGTGTTGCTAATTCTAGGCTCTCTTAGGGCACAAAAATAGGTGATATATGTATAGATACTAGCCCATGCATATACTTGTTTAAGAATCTATTTGTCCACAGGCATATCTAAGAAAACAAACATGAGTTTATACTAATACCTGGGAATTCAAACCAAAATGACAGTGTTTATTCTAGCTTTCCTCTTTGTCTTGTTTTGGTTTTGCTTTTTTCAACTTCTGCCTCATTCAGTGAAAAACTATGTTATGTGCTTTTTAATACCAAGAATTATTTTTGGCATATTAAGTTGTTTAATGTTAACAAAAATTACCTGGATGTAATTCTGCAACAGTTACTTATCACATGCTTTAAGATTATTACTTTGCAACATTTGATTTCTTTGGTTTATCTCAGTCTACTTGAGTATATCTGAATAGCTGTTTTATTGTGTGTGTGTGTTATTGTTTCTGTTCTTAAGGACTGTGGGATACACTTCATAAGCCATTGCTTGTAAATAAATTGGCTAAACAGGGCCAGGTTCAGTGGCTTACACCTGTAATCCCAGCATGTTGGGGGGTTGAGGCAGGTGGATCACTTGAGCCCAGGAGTTCGAGACCAGCTTGGGCAACATGACAAAAGCCCACGGTATGGTTTGGCTGTGTCCCCACCCAAATCTCATCTTGAATTCCTACATGCTGTAGGAGTGACTCAGTAGGAGGTAATTGAATCATTGGGGCAGGTCTTTCCAGTGCTCGTCTACTGATAGTGAATAAGTCTAATGAGATCTAATGGTTTTCAAAAGGGGAGTTTCCCTGCACAAATGCCTCTCTCTTGTCTGCTGCCATCTGAGATGTACTTTTCACCTTCTACCATGATTGTGAGGCCTCCCCAGCCAGCTGGAACTGTAAGTACAATAAACCTCCTTCTTTTGTAAATTGCCAAGTCTCAGGAATGTCTTCATCAGCAGCCTGAAAACAGACGAATACAGTAAAGTGGTACCAGTAGAATGGGGTGCTGCTGAAAAGATACCTGAAAATGTGGAAGTGACTTTGGAACTGGGTAACAGGCAGAGGTTGGAATCATTTGGAAGGCTCAGAAAGACAGGAAAATGTGGAAAACTTTGGAACTCCCTAGAGAAATGTTGAATGGTTTTGACAAAAATGATGATAATGATATGGACAATGAAATCCAGACTGAGATGGTCTCAGATGGAGATGAGGAACTTGTTTGAAACTAGAGCATGGACGACTCTTGTTATATATTAGCAAAGAGACTGGTGGCATTTTGCCCCTGCCCTAGAGATTTGTGGAACGTTGAACTTGAGAGAGACGATTTAGGGTATCTGGAAGAAAAAATGTATAAGCAGCAAAGCATTCAAGAGGTGACTTGGGTGATGTTAGAGACATTCAGTTTTAAAGGGCAGATAAGAGCATAAAAGTTTGGAAAATTTGCAGCCTGACAATGCAATAGAAAAGAAAATCCCATTTTCAGGGGAGAAATTCAAACAAGCTGCAGAAATTTGCATAAGTAACAAGGAGCTAAATGTTAATCACCAAGACAATGGTGCAAATATATCCAAGGCATGTCACAGGGCTTCACAGCAGCCTCTCCCATAATAGACCCAGAGGCCTAGGAGGAAAAAACGGTTTCGTGGGCTGGGCCCAGGGTCCCCATGCTGTGTGGAGCTTAGGGACTTGGTGCCCTGTATCCCAGCCACTCCAGCCATGCTGAAATGGGCCAATGCAAAGCTCAGGCTGTGGTTTCAGAGGGTGCAAGCCTCTAGTCTTAGTAGCTTTCACATGGTGTTGAGCCTGCCAGTGCCCAGAAGTCAAGAATTGGGGTTTGGGAACCTTCATTTAGATTTCAGAGGACGTATGGAAATGCCTGGATGTCCAGGCAGAAGTTTGCTGTAGGGGTTGGGTCCTCATGGAGAACCTCTGCTAGGGCAGTGAGGAAGGGAAATGTGGGGTCAGAGTCCCCACAAATAGTCCCTACTTGGGCCCCACCTAGTGGAGCTATGAGAAGAAGGCCACTGTAGATCTATAAGAAGAAGGCCAGACAGCAGAACTGTAGATCCACCAACAGCTTGCACTGTGTGCCTTGGAAAGCTGCAGACACTCAACACCAGCCCATGAAAGCAGCTGGGAGGGAGGCTGTACCCTGAAAAGCCACAGGGGCAGAGTTGCCCAAGATCATGGTAACCCACCTCTTGCATCAGTGTGACCGAGATGTGAGACATGGAGTCAAAGGAGATCATTTTGGAGCTTTAAGATTTGACTGCCCAGCTGTATTTTGGACTTGCTTGGGGCCTGTAGCCCCTTTGTTTTGGCCAATTACTCCCATTTGGAATGGCTGTATCTACTCAATGCCTGTATCCCCATTGTATCTAGGAAGTAACTAACTTGCTTTCAATTTTACAGGCTCATAGACAGAAGAGATTTGCCTTGTCTCAGATGAGACTTTGGACTGTGGACTTTTGAGTTAATGTTAAAATAAGACTTTGGGGGAACTGTTGGGAAGGCATGATTGGTTTTGAAATGTAAGGACATGAGATTAGGGAGGGGTCAGGCATGGAATGATATGGTTTGACTGTGTCTCCACCCAAATTTCATCTTGAATTCCCACATGTTGTGGCAGGGACCCAGTAGGAGGTAATTGAATCATGGGTTCAGGTCTTTCCCTTGCTGTTATGATAGTGAATAAGTCTCACGAGATCTGATGGTTTTAAAAAGGGGAGTTTCCCTGCACAAGCTCTCTTCCCTTGTCTGTCACCAGACACCAGACATGTCTCACCAGGTGAGATGTGCCTTTCACCTTCTGCCATGATTGTGAGGCCTCCCCAGCCACATGGAACTATAAGTCCAATAAACCTCTTTCTTTGGTAAATTGCCTAGTCTCGGCTATGTCTTTATCAGCATCATGAAAACAGACAAATACACCCTATCTCTGCAAAAAATTAGCCAAGTGTGGTGGCATGTGCCTATAGTCCCAGCTATCCAGGAGGCTGAGGTGGGAGAATCACCTGAACACAGGAGGTGAAAAGCAATGAAAGGCTAAATAAACATTTAAGGGCTAATATGTTTCTCACAAAATTAGGTATAGACAGTTGATATACAATACCATTGTATTCCCAGACCTTAATATAATGAAAACCAAAAGCCTATATGCTAGTTAAGATAAAATTTAATTCACTGATAAATTAAAATTTCCTTCCGATAATTGTAGGATTTTTTAAATTTTTCAAAATCATCAGTATTTGTGTTATACTTTTTCATTACTTTTTCTGGATAATCCATTAATCCTTTTAGTCTAAGTATTCAAATAAATGTTCTACTCGAAAAATTACATAATTTCTCTAACTTTTTCCATCTTATAGCAGCATTCTTTTCTTGTGTAATTTTTGGTATGTTTCATCTTCTGGAATTCTTATTATTCTGAAGTGCTTTTCTTTATATGTTTGCCTAATCTAATCCTAATATCAGAATAAATTATAGATTTTTACTACTTTAAGTAGAAATTAATATTGAAATCCAGTTTCTTGTGGTTTCAGGTTTTTGGGAAAGAAAAGTCAATATATATGAATAAGATAAAGGGAATTATTCATCTTTTATACCTACTATAGGCATACACAGTATAGCTGAATCTAATGACAAAGAAATTATGATCTCTTGAATAATTTTAATATCACAATTTATAAACTTACAATGTTATAATATTTGAAAATATTGCTATTAATGAAAACACATATCAGTAGGGTTTGTTTCTTTTGAAATCAATTTCTTTTCAAATGCCTTTTTGCCCAAATTCATTCAGAGAAATATTACATTCTTGTCTTGTATTAAGCATTAATGAAAGTTTTTTAAATCCCTCTTTCACTATAAGGGTAATTCCTACAACTATTCCTAACTCATTCAATAGGGAAGAGGAACTCCTATTTTAATGTATCAAAGCCAAAGACATTCATAGTGTAATATTGCATTAATGTTAAGGGTTACTATATCTGAAAGGCGGGAATCCAGCAATCCTTTCTCTCCTTTGAACTTTCTGACTCAGATATAGGCAAGTGCTGGCCTGTTGGGTCAGGTAGTCACCATTCTTCTTTTACAATTCATATGGCTAGAAAAGCGGGAATTTTGGGGCCACTAAGAGTGTCTAACCATTCCTCTCTTCCCTTTGTCCGAGTGTGTGGTTTCACTGTTTGACTAAGGGTAATAAGTAGAAGCTCTGATGCTTAAGAGTCTAAGCTCTTTTCTCAATTTAAATTTACCGGAAAGTCATAAATTACAGAATATTAGGCACTGGCTTACATATTAATAAAATTCTTTGTAATTTTCACCTTTTCTCTTCTGTGTATGTACTCTTAGAGAACACCGTGGTGAATTAGGATTTATCCATAATACCCACATGAATCTTACCAGTGATCTTCTAACAATAAGCTTGGTACAAGAATGTATATACATGTGAATATAAAAGGGACAAAGAGAGAAAGAAAAATTTTAATTTACTGAAATTATCTATTATCATCATATTATTAAAATATTTAATGGAAGTCCTATACATTTTTTAATTTTCAGAGATTTTCTGGCTCATTTCTCAGGATGATTTAACTATAATATATGATCCCAGAAAAGTGATGAATATGCTTGCTATATAGGATTTAATTCTGGCCTACTAAACTTTTGATAATGTCTTCCAGAACAAACAAATATTTCTTTAAATAATAAGCAGTATTAAAATTATATGAAAAATTATCTTAATGAATACCAGTTCATAATAATTAAACCATATCTTTTGCATATAAAAAATATTTATGCCCTGTGCCTTATGGTATGAAGAATGTTCTCAACTACTTTTAAGTAGAAATTAACATTGAAGTAGGGTTTCTTTGTGTTTTGGGTTTTTTGGAAAGAAAAGTCAATACATATGACATAAAATACAGGGGATCAGTAGTCATTTTATGCCTACTAGATGCATACACAGCCATGCATTGCTTAACAACAGGCATATATTTTGAAAAATGCATCATTAGGTGATTTCATCATTGTGCAAACATCCTATAGTGTACTTACACAAACCAACATGGTATAGCCTATTACAGACCTAGGCCATATGGCATAGCCTATTGCTCCTGGGCTACAAACCTGTACAGCATGTAATCTACTCAGTACTGTGGGGGACTGTAACACAATGGTAAGTATTTGCATGTGTAAGCATATCTAAACTTAGAAAAGGTGTAGTAAAAATAAGGTATTGTTGACCAAAATGTCATTATGTGATGCATGACTAATAACCTCTAGGACATAGTCTAAATATTTCAGAAGCACTGACATTTATGTGATTAAGTAGCAGGCAGGAAGTAGAAGAAAATTAAAACAAATGTGAATGAATTACCATCTTACAGCAATGCATATATATTAGTTACTTGATGGAGTTTCTACAAATTATTTTTTCCATAAAACCTGAACTTCTTTTAACATACTTTAAATAGTAATTGGAGAATAGTTTATCCTAGCCGAATATTTGAAGTACTGACCAATAAAAATCATGAAATGGGAAACACAGTGCTTTGTAGTTCAAAGCAACATTAAAGGCTAAATATTTCAAGACCGAAGTGACTTGAGTACATAACTGACTTAAGTCCAAATCTTTCTTTCAGCAGAAACTTCATTTGTTGAATTCTGGTTTGATTTTCATCACTACCTAGCATTTTTAAAACTAACACGAGGAATGTGATTGTCCATTAAAAACTGATACAATTCAAACTAAGGGTTCAAAAACAATCAATAACAACCTAAATTGTTTTCTACAGAGTATTACTGAAATATTGGAAGGGAACCCTGATAAATCAGAAAGTTCAGGTTTGAATCCTAACTCTGTTACTTTTTTTACTTTGAAACATTATCTAAGTCTCCTGATGATTCAATTAAAAAGGCATATTAATGTTTCTAACAAGGTTGTTGTCAGTGCAGAAAATGCAATGTACATGAAAATTACAGGAAATTTTTTAAATACATGTATATATTATATATCCAAGGCCTTAATTTTCTATAGAAAAAAGATCAAAGATTAAAAAAGCTTTAAGTAAATGCTTTTAAAGACTAAATAGAAAAAGAATATCAGTAACTGTGTGTTCTTCTCCCGCCAGCATCACAACTAAGATTATAACTCCCCAACGTCATTAGCCTGAAAATTGTGACTCATTTAATGCCTTCTCTAGGTGGTGAAATATACTTGGTAACAAAGATCTCTTATTTGTTTTTTTTGTTTGTTTGTTTGTTTTTTAATTCCTATTACCATTCCCTACATGGCAAGATGTTTGTCTTTGTTTCTCCTACCGTGGAACTCAGGAGGGAAAAACAGTGGGCATTTCTTATAAACATTGTAGGTAAATGAAAAGGCTGTGATTACTCGGAGCAAGAGATTAAAATTGAGGCCAAAAATAGAGCACCTAAAATCTAGGAGGAAAATCAAGGAAGAAAATATATTTGTGAAATTAGGGCAATCAAAACTGTCTGTGCATACTAAGGAATTTAGAAAGCTGTATACATGCCCAAGACAGGACACATGGTCAGAAAATACCCACCAAGACCTTAAGCTTTCACTTTCAGATAATCACTAGGCTTAAGGCAAGCAGGAAGTGAATGTCAAAGCAGAACATAAAACCATCTGGCTAAGCACTGAAGGAGTATCCTACCACCACCCCCAGCAAGGGACCAACGTACAAAGAATGGGAGAAGGGTTTTCCTTTTCTTTTTCTCTCTCTTACTTTTATTTTATATTTGTACCTTCCCTCTTCTACCACCACCTCCCTTCCTTCTTTCTCTCTCTGCTTCTGGCATTCAAGAAAAACTCTGCCAAACACTAGATGCACAAAAATGGAATAGACAGAGATTTCAGAGACAACATATGACAGACAGACCTTACCAAATAATTTAGAAAAGTCACTAAATAACCATATAGATACAGTCCATAGCAAGGAGTAAAAAACAAAGAAAAAAGAAAAAACGTGAAGGAGAATGAGATTTTCAGAGTAACCACATTATAATATTCAAAATGTTCAATTTTTAGCAAAAAATTTTAAAAGATGCAAAGAAACAAGAAAGTATGTGTTATTGAAGAAAGACATTAACAGAACCTGCCCCAAAAGAAGCACACACATTGGGCTTACTAGACAAAGACTTTAAACCAATTATCTTAAATATTTTCAGCAAGCTGAAAGAAACCATGGAAAGAAAGCTAAAGAAAGTTGGGGAATTATGCATATATAAATATAGAAAATTTTACAAAATGATGGAACCTATAAAAATAAACTAAACAAAATTTCTGGTGCTAAAAAGTACAGTAAATGAAATAAAAACTCACTCGAGTGTTTCAATAGTGGATTTGAGCAGATAAAAAAATAATCAGTGGATCTGAATAGAAGCCAATTGAAATTATCCAGTCTGAGGAGCAGATAGAAATAAAAAATGAAGAAAACTTAATAGAGCCTAAGGGATGTCTGGGAAACTAACAAGCAGGCTGATAAATGCATAATAGAAACAAAGGTAGGAGACAGAAACAGGTGATTAAAGAATATTTAAAGAAATAATGAAGAACAACTTTCTAAATTTGACAAAAGACACAAATCTAAACATAAAGAAGCTGAAGGAACCCCAGATTAATGCAAAGAGATCCACACCAAGACATATTGTAAAAATCTTGAAAGCAGCAAGAGAGAGCAACTCATCACAGACAGGAATCCTTAATAAGATTAACAACATATTTGTATCAGAATCCATGGAGACCAGAAGAATGGGATGACCTTTTTAAAGTACAGTAAAAATAAATTATGTCAACCTGGAATTTTATTTACAGCCAAACTATCCTTCAAAAATGAAGGCAAAATTAATAATATATTGGAATATCTTGGATACTCCAAGATTAACACAAGCCAAGTTTGGCAGTTTCTAGCAAACCTATGCTACAAAAACTGCTAAAGGGAGTTCTTCAGGCTGAAATGAAAGGACACTAGACAGTATCTTGACTCATAAAAAGAAATAAAAATCTTCAGTAAAGTTAAATACATAGACATAAATCTAAACTGGTTAATATACTAATATATCATTTGTTTTTCAGTCTCTTTTGGTTCCTACATGATTTTTAAAAATGAATACAAATCAATAATAACAAAGAATTACGAATACAATAATTACAAATCTATGTTAATGGGCACGAAATTTATAAAATGTAGTTGTGGCTGTGACAACCTAATGAAGAGGAGAGACAGGAATAAGAGTAGAATTTTTGTATGCAATTAAAACTAAGTAGGTATCAATTCTAAGTAGAGTTTTATAAACTTAATATGCTAATTGTAATCCCTGTGGTAACCACAACATACTGCATGACATTTCATTTTAAGGAAACTATTATAATAAAACAACCGTTTCATAAATACTCAGGTATTCAACATTTATATTTATTCTCACATGTTTTTGTGTTTCTTTTTTCTTCTCTTCATCACTCTTGACTTTTACTTATTCTTCTCTCAGCCATCCCTTTTTAAAATTTGTTTGAAACCATTTACTTGGTTATGTTGTTTTGCTTTTTCATTTTGTATTTAATAATCCTATTATTCATTCAACTTGCCTCAGTTACTCTCATTTAAAGTCATTTATTAAAGAGAATTGAAGGAAGAAGAAGATTTTGGCTCAGGAGTCAAGCCCATTTTTAATATGTCTTAATTCATTATCAGTTTAAGACATCTGTTGATATTATTCTAATAGACATTTTGTTCTGAAATAACTGTAGATTGATATACAGTTGTAATAAATAATGCAGAGAAATCACCTGTACCCTTTACTTAATTTCCCCTAGTAGTAATATCTTACAAAACTATAGTCCAATAGCACAACCAGGACTTTTACATTGTTGCAGTAAAGATACAGAACATTCCACCCTCACAGCATCCCTCTTGTTGCCATTAAGTAGCCACACATACATCCCTCCTGCCTCTACCCATTATCCATGGCAACTAATAATCTCTTTTCCATTTCTATAATTTTTCGTTCAAGAATGTTATTTAGATGGGAGTCACACAATCATACAGTGGGTAAACTTTTGTGATTAGCTGTTTCACTCAGCATAATTCTCTGGAGATTCACCTAGATCCATCAAGAGTTTATTCCTTTTTATTGCTGAGTAGTATTTTGAGGTATGGGCATATGATAATTCAATTATTCAGCCATTGAATAATATATTAAGTTTCCAGTTTGGGGCTTTTATGTGCATAATAAAAATGTTATACAAATTTGTAAACAGGCTATTATGTAAGTTTTCATTTCTCTAGTATAATAGCCTAAGAATGCAATTGCTAGGTCATATAGCAGTTACTATTTTAGTTTTGTAAGAGGCTTCCAAGTTACTTTCTAGAATGGATTTACCATTTTATGCTCTCAACAGCAATGTAGAGTAGTCCCACCCTTATCTTCAGTTTCTCTTTCCATGGTTTTAGTTACAGTCAACCATTGTCCAAAAATATTAAATAAATAATTCATAAGTTTTAAATTGCATGCCATTCTGAATAGTATGATGAAATCTTGCTTTATTGCTCTTTTTCCTGCTTGAGATGTGATCATTTCTTTCTTTAGTGTATTCATGCTGTATATGCTACCTACAGGTCAGTTACTTTGTAGCAGTCTTGGTTATCAAAAAATAAACAAACAAAACACATGGTATAGTCAGCCCATGAATAACACAGAAGTTGAAGTGTCAGCACCTGTGCATCAACTGTTTATGCATAACTTTTTACCCTCCCCAAACTTAACTACTAATAGGCTACTATTGCCCAGAAGCCTTAACATAGTGAATTAACACATATTTGGTGTTATATATATTATACACTGTAATGTTACAATAAAGTAAGCTATAAAAAGTTATTTATAAAACCATAACAGAAAATGTACTCATATTTACTATTTACTATTCACTAAGTAGAAGTTGATCATCATAAAGGTCCTTCATGTCATATTCACATTGAACAGGCTGAGGATGAGGCACAACAGAAGGAATTGATCTTCCTGTCTGAGGGATGGCAGAGGCAGAAGAAAATTTATAGACCGGTGGATGCATGCATTTCAAGCCCATATTGTTCAAGAGTCAATTGTATTTATAGGATTTGGTACTATCCACGGTTTCAGGCATCAATTGGGGGTCTTGAATCATCTGCAAATAAGATGGCGGGGGGCGGGGTTACTGTGCAGGTGGTCCAGGTTTTTTGGTATCGGCAACACATTATGTTTTAGCCATTTTGAGAGATGTGCAGTCATATTTCATGGTGGTTTTCATTTGAATTTCCCTAGTAACTAGTGATGTTTAACATCTTTTTCTTTTCCTTGAATCTTCCGCCTTGACCTACGAATTATTTAAAAGTGTGTTGGTTAGTGTCCAAGTGTTTGTGTATTTTTCATGTTCTTTCTTTTATTTACTTTTAGTTTGATTCCATTATCATCAGGGAACATGTTCTGTAGGATTTTAAATTTGCTGAAGTTGATTTTATGGACCAACATATGATCTATCTTGTTGTATGCTCCCTCACACTTGAAGAGAGTGTGTATTCTGCTGTTGTTGAGTGTAGTTTTCTACAAAATTAGAATCGACTGGGTTGCATGATGACTTCATTCAATTCTTCTATATACTTGCTATCAATTTAGCCAGCTATCAATTGTTGATAGAAGTATGTTGAAATCTCCAACTTGTGGATTTGACTATTTAAACCTTTAATTCTATGGGCTTTTGTGTCATTTATTTATCAGCTATGTTGTTTTAAACATAAACGTATGGGATTATTATGTGTTCTTCCTGGAATGCCCCTTTTATCCTTACATATTATCCTTATCTGGTAATTTTATTTGTTTCAAAATCTATGTTATGTGATATTAATATAGCAACTCCTACATAATTTGTTTGCACAAGATATTTTTATATTATTTATTTTAAACCTGTATATACATTGCATTTGAAGTGAATTTCTTGCAGCCCACAAATAATTGGGGCTTGTTTTTAATCTATGCTTGCCAGTTTCTTTACCTCCAAGTTTGGGTTTTTTGTTTTTGTTTTTGTTTTTATTTTGAGACAGAGTTTTGGTCTTGTTGCCCAGGCTGGAGTGCAGTGGGGCAATCTGAGCTCACTGCAACCTCTGCCTCCCTGGTTCAAGTGATTCTCCTGCCTCAGCCTCCCGAGTAGCTGGGATTTACAGGCATGTGACAATACACCTGGCTAATTTTGTATTTTTAGTAGACGGGGTTTCTCCATGTTGGTCAGGCAGGTCTCGAACTCCCGACCTCTGGTGATCTGCCTGCCTCAGCCTCCCAAAGTGCTGGGATTACAGGAGTGAGCCACTATACCCAGCCCAAGTTTGGGATATTTAAAGCTGAAAAGAAAACACAACTCATACCTATGCCTTATCTTGTGTCCCAAGGACTTCTATAACTGTCCTCCCTTCTCTCCTACTTTCAGAGACTCTTTTTGTTTATTTCATAAATAATTTCCAGGATTGTAAATACTATTTACAATGTGGAATAAAGAAAGGCATGTCTGTTCCATCTTCTTAGTAGTGAAAGGATATTTTGATATTTTTTAAAAAATATTCTATTGTAGTGACGGTGAGTGGGAAAAAAAAAAAACACCTGTTTTTTATCTTATTGTTCTAAAATAAGTTTTCCAGAGAGCACGTCTCCTATGATATTAGGTCAAAGTACAGAAAAGAAAGAAAAGATGGGACATAAATATTTGTTGTTGGGGCATGAGATCAAGCAATACTCAATCACCCAAACTCTCTGAAGCACCCATGCAGGGGCATATCTTTAGAATGTCCTTCTTCCAGGCAGGAGGCATTGGTCTATCAATAGTAGGAAACTGAAATCACGTGTGGTTTAAATCTAATTGCAAGTGACTGTCATAACAAGAAGTCAAAGATAAGTTGTCATGGGTTTTTTAATAGCTCAACAATGGAATCAAAAATCCAGGTTTTCTTGATCTTCTACCCTGAATTACCAGTGTATACTTTTTCAACTTTGTGACTGCAAACTGATCAACTTTGTGATGGCAAACTGCTCTGGCCATATCATCATGTCCACACACACTATGTTCAAAGGCAGGAAATGAGAGCAAAGGTTGTAAGATAAGACCATTCATCTCACATACCTCTCTCCTTTTGTTGGGGAAAAAAACCTTCAACAAAACATTTCTAGCCAACTCGCATAACAGTTAATTAACCAGAACTGAACTGAATTCCAGCTAGAAAGAAAGCTCAGGAAATTTAGAAGTTAGATATTTATATCACACGTAGCTATTCTGGTGTCATATTGGTGAGATATAGAGAACATTAAGAAGAGAATCTGTATACTCTTGTTTTGTGGAAGTAATTTCTTGGCATTGGAGTAACAGCAAGTTCCTGGATCTTACCAAAAGGAAAACTGCGTTGTAGAGAAAAATACTGGGAGGTAGGCTTGCAAAACAAAGTTTAAATGGCCAGTAATCTGTACTTGCAACATTTGAGATAACTAAGAGTTCAATATAGTGCTAATGTAACATGTTTAAGGCCTCCTTTTACTGAGTCTTCAATTCATGTCTTCATTAGTATTTCTAAATGACTGTGAATTAGTACAAATTCCAGTATCAAGGCATTTTAATAATTATTAATTTAAAATTTCTACACGAATGTCCATAAAGAGACACTGAGATGAAAACTGTCTCATAGTCAGCATTTCCAAAATGTTATTGCATGCTACAGGAAACCCTAGCCCCACAATAATTTCCAAGAAAATGATTTTCTGGGCTTGAAAAAAAGAAAAAAATTTGTTAAAATTTTCAGACTCTATTAGTCGATAGATATTCACTGGACACATATTATAGGCTCTGATACATCCTAAAGTTGAAAAAGACAACTTTATATTCGTTTAACCCTGTATTTTCTAAGTATGCATCACTTCTCTCATAATTAAATTTATACATAATGTGTAGAAACTGCATGCTAGAAAATGTATTCTGAAAAACATTGTCTCTGTCATGAATAAACTGTTCCAGAAATACAAAGTTATCCTGGCTGAATTTACCTAATCTCATTATCTTTGATATTCCAAACAGCTTAAGTCCCTGGAATATCCTACCCTAGAATATTTGTATCATTAATGGTGATTCCACATATTGCTATTTACAAAGGTCTGTTCTGTTCTTTTATCTGATGATAATAACCTTGAGATTTAGGTTTTATTATAATTGCCAACTTATAGATGAAGACAATCAGTGAGACCAAATTGTTCATTTGCTTACACTCAACTCAGCGATGTAGCTGCAAATAGGACTTAGGTTTAATTGTATTCTCTACAGCCTGCTACTGGCAATTGAGCACATTATTTCAGGTCTTTGAGCCAAGGTTTTCTTAGCTATAAATGAAAGATGATGAGGAGGAATCAAATAGCTGACACTTAGTAACCATTTAATGAAGGCATGGGAGATTATCATTATTATTACTATTACTATACTATTATGATTACCATATTCATGAGTGCTCTGCAACTGTATCTTGAAGAGAGTAAAATTCATTTGGTTCAGTGGAAAGATTTTATTTCTATGTTTATATTCCAACTAATGCCTGGCTCTTGCATAATCTACATGGTCAATAATAACCTCCACAGAAGTTTTCACAGACCTAATCATGCCTTTTGTTTTGACACACTACCTTTTAATTATCATTTTGCTCAGCCTAGAATTCTATTCCCTTACTTGTTTACCTAAAGAGCTGGTATTTATCCTTCCCAATGCATATTAAATGCCCTTTTCATTGTGAAATTTTAATTTTACTTTCCAGCGCTGAGTTAGTTGCTCTCTTCTCTGGGTTCTCACCCATATTTTAGCATGAATATTGTATTGCACTTTTCTATTTACTTCTCTGTTTCTTCACCCTATTGCAAACTTCTTGAGAGCATAGCCCATGGTTTATTCACACCTGCATTTGTAGTGTGTGGCAACATACTGGGCACATGGCAGGTCCGTTACATGATGGACTATTTTGTCTGTCATAAAATATACATTAAAATCTTGTCATGGTTTTTCAAACACATAGTTTCAGAATATTTTAAAAGGACATAATAGAAGGTGGCTATAAATATCTATCACTAACTGGGAAACAGTAACTTCTATTCTTAAACTATACTAGATTATTCATAAAATCAGTTTAAAAATATTCACATGGCTTAAACAAGGAGCATACTGCTGGAGTATCTGCTCAGATATTTCTATTATTGGCAGTTGTGGCAGCAAAAATTTTGTGTGTGAATTTTTGTTTCTGTTATTTTGTTTTCTTGGTAATGAACGCAGATATTTTTATTCTCCACAGTTTCCCATGGAAATTATATAATTACCACTAAATCCATTCCTTCCACAAATTTGTGTAGACTCTCTCACAGGCTAAGTACACATTAATTGTAGAACAGTGAGCCAAAAAGACTACTTGAAGTTATTTATGGCCAAAAATATGCTTCCTTCTGTCTTGGAAATGTTTTAAAAAGTGCCATCTCTTTTTGTCCTTTATTTAAAGGCTATCTGAAATCCCATGAGTTACAAGGTAATACTGCATGTATTTCCAAAAATGCACTTTCTGGAAGAAAACTGACTTCTCAAGATGTCTTTATAGATTGAATGTGTAGTGTTCAAAATGTGAAACACTTTTTGAATACAGCTAGATAGTTGTGATTCTGATTTACAGTTGCCATCCAGGTGGCCTCTGAGATTTTGAAAAAGTCTCAAATTGAACTTGATGTGTAGCTGTTGAGTGGCCATTTCATGGTATGCCCTCTGACCTGGAGCTGGGAAGAAACTTTTTAATATGGGTTATGTACTCAAGTAAGACATGCATACTGCCATCAATACTTTAGTGAACCTTTTTTTTTTAATATACAGGTACTCATCTCTATTTATTTTCTGTGAAATCCAGGATCTTGTTGTCACTCCACTGCTATGAAATTAACTCTATAAAACAAGGGGAAACAGATTCTTCTCTTTATATTCTTTATAACTCATCTGTATACCATCAGAATGACTATATGTGATTTAAACATCTAAATTCTAAATTTTCTTTACTGCTATCTACAACCATGTTTTTAAGGCGAATATCTGTAACAGTAAGTCTGAATTCTGATGTCACTGAGATTTGACTCATTCCTGTATGGTATTTCATATAATATTTAGCACAGTGCTACCTTCATTCAATTACTTATTAGGGCCAAAATTATATTAGAAGTAATAATAATCCAGTATAATGACAATGATAGAATTAGAAAAATGTGATTTTATTAATGTACATTATATTAAAGATATTTTTACTATAATCTTAAAATGGGAAGAAAATCCCTAGTCTGAACAGAAAATGCCCTAAGCCAGAAGAAAAATAATCTGAGTTTATATTGTATTATTTTCTAGAAGGAAACATTTGCTTTGAGATAAAAAGAAACTTTCTCTGCCTCTTCTGACTCTTGATCTAATCAAAATTTCAATTTCCAACTCCAGAATCCAGAAACCTAAAAAAAATGTAGAAAATTGACTGAAGGACACTAAACAAAAATTGGACAACTATCCCATGCTTATTGACCATTTTTAAATCATTTTTGTCTGTCATCTATACAAACTGCACATTTTTAAAATTTTAGTTTTTGCATCAATTTGCGTCAGTGTTTTTGCATACTTTAATACAAGTTCTTTCTGACATACATGTATTGCAAGTGCTTTTCCCATTCTGTGGTTTCCATTTTTAGTGTCTAATAGTGTCTTTGGTAATCACAAGTTTTGCATTTTCCTGTTCAATTTATCAATTATTTTTGTTATGTATAGTGTTTCTATATATGTCATAGCTGGAAGACAATTTTGCCTTTGCAAAATCTTGAAAATATTACCCTATATTCTAGAGAATATGTATAGTTTAATAATTATGACTGTGATACATCTTGATATATATTATTATTTGTGTGCATGTTACAAGACTTGTTCTTCACAGAAAATTGAACATAATAGATGAAAATCCTGTTTTCATACACTAGACAATAAATAAGTGCAGAATTATGTCCCTCAGATCAGAAACACAAAGGGGTGTATATCATGATTGTGAAGGCTTTCTGAATATTGGCACTTTTTGGATAATGGTACCAGAAAGAGGAATCCAAGGAGGGCGTAGTGGATTTGCTAATTTGAGGAGGCCACAGAGTTGGAGGAGGATGAGCTGGCTGGAATTCTTCAGGTTAAAATGCTGAGGAGGAGAGAGCTACACGAAATTACCACAGAAATCTGCATGCAGTTTCCTTGAGTCACTGGCTGAATATCAATCCATAGATTGATAGGATCAAACTCTACAAAGCAGGAAAATGTGAGAATTAAAAAAGATCTGTAGGCTAAAAAAATTCCAAAAGCTTATTTTTAGGGCTTGGAAATGCTTGAGTTCCTATCAGGCAGAGTAGATTCTTCAGTAATCACTTAAAGCATTTAGAAAGACAACAGAAGGAGTATACCTTAAAATAGGTATATACAACTTGAAGAGTAAGGGATACTTTAAAATTACTTTAACAGTTTTTAAAAATAATCCTCTTCTAATGGGCCAAACCAGTCAGCAGGAAATAGCCAAAAAGAGCCCCAAAATCTCTTTTTTAAAAAATAACAAATCAAGCCACTAAAGAAGTAATGCTCACAATATCCAGTATCCAAACTAAAATTATTAGAAATGACAAGCAGCAAGCAAATATTACCCATAAGCAGGAGTGAATAGAAATAAATGGAGAAGAAATGACATAGTTAATAGAGGGAAAAGCATATGCCCACATTAATAGATGAAGAAAAAAATTGCAAAATTCAACTCCTACGTACAAAAAATTGATAGCAAACTAGAAATAGTAGGGAAATTCTTCGACATAAAAAAAGTTATTGAAGGTAACCTGCAGCTATACAGATTGAAAAGAAAGAAACAAAATTGTCATTATTTGCTGACAACACAGTTTAGAAAATCATAATGAGTAGGCAAAATATAATATGGAATAGATAAAATGTAGAAAGTTGTGAGGAATAAAAAAGAAGCTATAGAATTAATAATTAACAAGATCACAGCATATAAGTCTAATACCTCAAATCAATTGTACTTGTTTATAATAACAAAAAACACCAGGGAAGTGAAACATAATATGACTGACAAAAGCTTCAGAAATGTAAAATTCTTATAAATAAATGTAACAAATTACATTAAAAACTGTTCAGTGAGAGAAAACAAAATTGCTAAAGGAGACCTAAATAAAGGTTCAGACTTTGGAAATTTCAATCCTGTTAAGATGTTGATTCTTTGTCAATTAGTTTTCAAATTCAAAGCAATCCCACTGAAAATTTCAGCAGGCTTCCTTGTGTGAGTTGCATATCCAATTTTAAAATGGATTTGAAAATGGAAAGGACCTTAAACAATTTTGAAAAAGAACTGCTACCTCCATTCAAGAATTATTTTAAAAGCTACAGTAATCAAGACAGCCTAGTGTAGTATATAATGGACACACAGACTAAAGGAGCAGTATAGAAAAATCTAGAAATAGACTCATACATACAGTTTGTTGACAATATAAATGTTATAATTCAAACGACTGAAGATTCTGATTGTTTGTATGGATGTGAAGAAACTAGACCTCTCATACATTGCTTCTGAATATAGCAGTTGGTCCAAAAATTGACAATAAAGCTGCTTGGTAGTTTCTCGTAAAGGTTAAAACATACTTACCACATGACCCTATAATTCTACTCTTAAGCATTCACTAATCAAAGGAAAAATAATTGGCTACACAAAACTTGTACATGAATGTTTACGTAGCAATTGTATTCTTAAGTTCCCAAAAGTGGAAAAAAATCTTCATCACACATCCATTCAGATTTTTTATTCTGAATGGAATTCTCTTTATTTCTCTCGGGGAAGCTCCTTTCAATCCTTAACATTTAAAATCTGTCATTTCCTTTAAAGCCATTTTCCTTTAAAGCCATTCTACCTTACTTCTCATCCAGACTGGACTAAATGCTCTGCTTCTTTTCCCAGAACTTCATTTCCATGTTATCCATTACTTTACGTTGAAGCATAATAAATATCTTCATCTCTTCTGCTTTTCTCTCCATTTGAACTTTTTTAGAATAGATATGGTTTTATTCTTTATCCTGGACCTGAGTAAGTGCCCAACACCTAACTGACAGGTAATATTTGTTGACCTAAACTAAATATAGTGATATAATGAGATAAAATTTGGAGATGTTCACCTATTTTATTTTTCTCCTTCTAGTTCTCTTTTTCCCTTTCCAATACCAAACAGATTTTCAAATCTGTGTGTATTGTCTCAAGGAAGGGATGTGTGAAGTTAGAAATAAGACAACACCTAAAAATATTCCCCAGAGCTGAAATAGAATTTGCATTCTATTGTAAAAATATCTTGCCCAGAAGCATTAAGAAAAGTCGTGTTTCTATCCCATTCTTAAGCATCCAAAAGAGATGAGAAGGCAATTAGTTTTGGCAGAACAGAAAAGAAAAGAGACCAAAACAGAGAGGTCTGTCCTCATTTCTTAAATGTGCTGACAGGCAATAAAACCACACAGAAATCTAAAAAATAAACAGAGCAAAGAAACCCTTGTCAGGGTGGCTATGAGGAACATCTACTCACTTTCACAAAAATTCTAGTATCCCAAAAGTAGCAGATTAAACATAGAGAACTTCATAACAAGTGTTACAAGAAGATCGTCAATGTCTCTAGAAATATCCATGTACAGTTGAACAAAAACTAGTTTTCCACCAAGTCCTTCGAAATAATTTAGTGCCCTAGAAAGACGACATAAGCTTATCGTGAGGGAAATCCCCCCAAAATTTGAGATTAATTTTCCCATCAGCTTAATAGAATGGGGGCTTAAAACAGAAATTAGATAAATGTATAGATGACAAAAATCAATATTTTACATGCATATGTTGCAATATCATTAACATTAACACAAGATGAAGATGCATTCTCTCTATCATGTGAAGCCACCAGAGGCATATTCTTTCAAAGCATTGAAAGATTCTTTCTGGGTCTTGGGAGAATCACATTCATTTGCTATGTGTTTTGTAACTCAAGACAATAAATTGATTTTCTCTGTGTTGATACTCTAGTATGCTTGTTTCATTTTTCTAAGTTAAACTTGGAAGGAAAGCTTATGATACTCTAGTGGAAAAATGAGACACAAATGACAATTTTTTAATGTGCTGTAAAATCTTTCTGCATGCTGTCCTCATCCAACCAGTAGCTAGTGAAGGCATCAGATTGAAAGAGTTAAGCAGTAGAATTTTATACGAATCATTCCAGGAAATCATTTCTCAACTGTATAAACTGTCTTTTCTTATTAGTCATGTAAGTTCAGAAAGTATGATCCAGCTAAACTGAGACATATATTGTAATGCCATTTTCCAAAGATACAGTCACTGCAGGAATACTGGCTATCTCAGTAACAATTATTTTGGAAAATGTTAGAGTTGATTATATTAAGAGGCACTTGTTCAAGATGACATGATCAGTGAGTAACTGAAACTACTTGGTAAATGTGATGTAAAAGTAGATCTTATAGCTGAGAAATAATCTGCAAATAACCTTGGGAGATTATAGTCAGGTTCTAAATCAGGGGTCTTCTGATTTAGGTAGCAGTCTGTAACCTGTTAGGAACCAGGCCACATAGCAGGAGATAGGCGGCAGGTGAGTGGACTTTAACACCTGAGCTCCGTCTCCTGTCAGATCAGCCGTGGTACTAGATTCCCATGAGAACACAAACCCTTTTGTGAATTGTGCATGTGAGGGTTCTAAGTTGCATGCTTCTAATGAGAATCTAATGTCTGATGATCCGATGTGGAACAGTTTCATCCCCAAACCATCCCCTGACCCCACTCCAGTCCCTGGTGACAAAAAGGTTGGGGACCGCTGTTCTAAACGGTAAAAATGAATGAAGTGTATGATGGTTTTATTTGATCCTCAAAAATGTACCTGCAGACTAATTTGCTCCACTTTTTATAGGTTATCACTAAATTCAATGTTCAGGTATGGATTCCATGCGGCCATTAGTGCACTATTCAGAGATTTCTCATATCAGGATATCCAAAAGCAAAAGAGAATTGTCAAAAAGCCTTCAATAAAGATAAGTTCGTAAAGCCAGGTGAAAGATCATCATGTTGGGTTTTTATTAGTCTTATGGAAGCCCTAGAAATCAAGCATTCCCACTTAGGGAATTTTTATTCTTCTTAAAACTATAACTTAATGTATGAAGCATAGAGATTGATTAATTCCTATCTTTCCAATTTGGAGAAGAAAAGTTATTTAAAGAATAGATAACAGCTTTCTCAGGTGTAAATTCCGGTTTGTCTTTGATTAAGCAAGAAGACTTATTATTAACAGAGAATGATCATTTACAATGAGAAAAGTTGGAGAATGAAGTTTATTCATGTGTCTATAATCAGAAAAATTTATATTCAGTTTAAAAATGTGTAGAAAATGTGACTATAAGTCTGAAGTGAATAACGTTCCAGGCTGGTTAGTAGCGAAGAGATCTACAGGGCTTTAAGCTTAATGCCTTCAGAAAATTACATCTGATGTTTAACATACCTGGCCCCATATATATATATATATATATATATATATATATATATATATATATAATGTATGTATATGTGTGTATATATGTATGTATATGTATATATATGTATATGTATATATGTGTGTGTATATATGTATGTATATGTATATATGTATATGTGATAAATATATATGCATATATATACACATATATATATTTGAAACAACAACAACTGAGCAATAAGAGAGCACTTCACATTTGTTGCATCTAGGTAATGTTACATCTGTTCATGCCCATTTTGCTGGAATTTCTACATCCTTCACAAGTCCTGCTGCTTGAACAATATGTTCTCCTTTGTATGTAGCCAACTCTATTTGGCAAGCAGTGGCTCTGGCCATCTGCAATTGATGCATAGCTAGTTTTGTTAATCACTCCCAATGGCATTTCCTACACTTTTTTTTTCATTTTCAATTAATTGGTCCCGGGTCATTTCATCTTGCAGGGAGCTGCTTTTACAGGTAGCTAATACAACTAAGAGGACTGACACAAGCTGCTGGATGCCTGGCCAATAAGCACATTACCAGAACAAGTATAGTCTATTAAAGAGCTTTGTGCTGAGCTAAAATGAAATTAAAAAGCATTGACCAGGTCTTGTATTATCCTCAAACAGCAGAAAGAAGAAACCCAAAACTCAACTGTATCCCAGGCACATTAAGAGGTGCCTATATTCTTGGACCTAGATGACCTTCTTCTTTGTCAGTTGCCTAACAATAATCAAACATGAAAGTATGCACTCACAGAAATGTGACAGAGGAGAAAGCAATATATTGGTTTGATATACACATCATCACACAGAAAATTCACTTATAGTTATATTTTGGATTTCTGCATGTGGTCTTCTAATATTTACAATCATGTGATCTTTGATGGGTTGACTCTGTCTTGCTTCCTCATAGTCTTTGAAGACAATGTAATTTATCAGTGATCAGATAGCTAAAAAAAACTGGGAAAGCAAGACATGGCCAGGAAGATGTGAACATACAAGGGATAATATAAAATGAAAACTTCACCTTTTTAACATTACAAGAAATTGTTCAATTATAAAGAAGGATCATGGACATACTCATTGACTAGTTGCAACAAAATTTTATACATGTAAAGAAACTACATAATGTTAAAGTGACTTTAAAATGTACTATTTAATGGTATCCTCACAATAATTCAGTGAGGCAGAAAAGAAGTGGCATGTCCAAGATATTATGACCAATAAGCAAAGGACTGAAATGAGTTACCAGTCCTTACATCCTGATCTATGCCACTTCCTTTTGCACATACAACAGAGCTTTTATAGTATGTATCTCCCAAAGGTCTCTTGTCAAAAGTGATAAATATATATGAATTCAGAATATTTCTAACCACTCTAGGACAAAGTCTAAATGCTGTCATCCTCCTTCATGTCCATATTTTCTTTTTACTTAATTCTCACAATAACCATGTGAACTAGTTTTCTTTTTAAATTTCCATGTACCACATGAGGGATATTAGGCAAGAAAATAGTGTAAGGTTATAGAGCTAAGTAGCTGGACTGGAATTCAAGCAAAATTCATCTTTTTCCCCCCAAATCTGCAATATTTTTTCTCTTTGCTTTTCTTTTTAGTACTCATGTGAATAATTTTATGAGTTGTTTTTAATTAGGTTAAAATAGTAACTATAGTTGACATCTTTTGGGCAGTAATGTGACACTTGCTGCATCAAGTTATGTATAAGACTTAGCAAGTCTTTATAACCAGCCCTATCGGATTTTTGTAACTGCTCACAAGATAATGGTAGATAAAAAAACTTCACATAAATTTTTTTTTTGGTTAAGTGAAAATTGAAATATATCTTATTTCCTTTGTTTTCCTTCCATCAATATTAGAGTTGTTTTACTGATGTAATGTAGAACATTATGTTTAATATCAATTTGCAAAGAATCTAGAATTAATTTCTTAATTTTTAGAGCTTAACAATCAGTTACAGGAAGTCAGAGAGAACAATAAAAAGAACACATCATTTTCAAAGAAAAACATTTGAATAACTTTTTAGAATAAAAGAAAATGTGGCTAAGAGATCAGAAGGTGTTTTGAATGATCAGTGTTTTACTGTGGACTAAAATTTATGCCATCCCAATGCCGCGTGCGGTGTCTCACGCCTGTAATCCTAACACTTTGGGAGACCGAGACAGGCGTATCACGAGGTCTGGAGTTCAAGACCAGCCTGACCAATATGGGGAAACCCTCTCTCTACCAAAACTACAAAAATTAGCCTGGCTTGGTGGTGTGTGCCTGTAGTCCTAGCTACTCAGGAGGCTGAGGCAGGAGAATCGCTTGAACCCAAGAGGCAGAGGCTGCAGTGAGCCTAGATCACACCACTGCACTCCAGCCTGGGTGACATAGTAAGACTCCATCTCAAAAAAAAAAAAAAAAAAAAAAAAAAAAAAAAAATATATATATATATATATATATATATATATACCATCCCATTATGACAAATCAACTTTTTTTTTTTTGAATCTGATAAAATTTTATAGCAGGTTGTTAAATACATGTATCTAAATATTTAAAAATAGAAATGATAATCATTGAAATACAACACTAATTTATTAAAATAAATCAGACTATGCTGACATCATTTACTTTTTTGATAGGATTAATAGTTTTATAAACCTACAGTGTAAGTACAGAGGGAGTCAAAATTTCAGTAAGGCATTTGGTCAAGACCATTGTTATATTCTTACCAGCATGATAGCTAGAACCAAATGAAATAATAACGGCTTTAAATGGATCCATAGCTGATTAAATTCTCCATCCTAAAATGTTTTGATTTCTCTATTTTTTCACCCTTGGAGGGGATCTTTACTTGCCTTTTATTCTCATTTTGCTGTTTGGCATTTTTTTTTTTATTATACTTTAAGTTTTAGGGTACATGTGCACATTGTGCAGGTTAGTTACATATGTATACATGTGCCATGCTGGTGCGCTGCACCCACCAACTCGTCATCCAGCATTAGGTATATCTCCCAATGCTATCCCTCCCCCCTCCCCCCTCCCCACCACAGTCCCCAGAGTATGATATTCCCCTTCCTGTGTCCATGTGATCTCATTGTTCAATTCCCACCTATGAGTGAGAATATGCGGTGTTTGATTTTTTGTTCTTGCGATAGTTTACTGAGAATGATGGTTTCCAATAAACCTAGGCATTACCATTCAGGACATAGGCGTGGGCAAGGACTTCATGTCCAAAACACCAAAAGCAATGGCAACAAAAGCCAAAATTGACAAATGGGATCTAATTAAACTAAAGAGCTTCTGCACAGCAAAAGAAACTACCATCAGAGTGAATAGGCAACCTACAACATGGGAGAAAATTTTCGCAACCTACTCATCTGACAAAGGGCTAATATCCAGAATCTACAGTGAACTCAAACAAATTTACAAGAAAAAAACAAACAACCCCATCAAAAAGTGGGCGAAGGATATGAACAGGCACTTCTCAAAAGAAGACATTTATGCAGGCAAAAAACACATGAAAAAATGCTCATCATCACTGGCCATCAGAGAAATGCAAATCAAAACCACTATGAGATATCATCTCACACCAGTTAGAATGGCAATCATTCAAAAGTCAGGAAACAACAGGTGCTGGAGAGGATGTGGAGAAATAGGAACACTTTTACACTGTTGGTGGGACAAATCAACTTTTTAATCAAAACCAAAAGCGAATAAAAATGAAAAAATCCTCATTAGGGGTGAAATAATAATTCATTGTAAATTATTGAACACCTTGAGCAAAGTTCATATGTTGAATCATCAAATACTGATGGAGTGCCTATTATGTGCCAGGTGCTATTTTACCAGTTTAGGAGACGTAAGTGAATAACATTCTAGTGCCCTTCTCTTGAGGAGCTTACATTCTAAGATCTACAGCAATATCATGCAGATAATGGGAGACTGAAATCTGTACTTTCTGCTGGCTGATATTGTCATTTGTTTTTCTTGTACCTCACATCTTTTCATTAGTACATTCTGAGGGAAAATCTGCAATAGAGTTATAAACTGCATTCACAAATCTATTTGCTTGTAAATCCTAAATCCTTTCTTGCTTTCTTCCTGGCGACCTTTTCAAAAGAGCTCTTATCTGTAGAACTGTGTTAATTTATGCTTTCTAACTTTCATGTCAAAAATAAGTTGGTTCTCCTGGGTAAAAAGGAATCCTTACCAGGAGTAACCTGCCTTTTAATCTTCATCAAGAGGGACTCTGAAACAACTCGAGAGCTTTCACTGCTGGCCAATCCCTGTACTAATGTAGCATTTCACAGGGTTTCTGCACTAACTATCTTTGGGTCTTCTCATAAGAGGCCTATAATAGCAATAAATATTCCTCAGGAGAGCAAGATAGAATCTGAAAGGGCTATAATAGCTATCATAAATGAATAATAAAATGTAGAAAGGACAAGCCACGATGAAAATGGCAAATGACTATGATGACGTGTGGACTGTACATTAAGTAATTATTTGAGTGTTATATTTACAGAAATTCTCCACAGCTTTTTGTGATGTCTGCAAAATTTAGTGAGGGCTGCATATGCTGTGAAATTAGTAGCACAGAAATAGGTGATTCAGCACATAAAACTTAAAACATTTATTTTGTGTATCTTTTAGAATTACATCAAGTCAAGCCATCTGACTACACTGACTTGTGGAATTTGTGTCTTCGTTTTTCTATATTTTCTTCTAGAAGTTTAATTGTTTTATAGTTACATTTAGGTCTTTTTCTTTATTTCAAAATATCTAATTAACAAATGACAACAATACAGATATTCAAGTTGTGCAACATGATTTGAAATACATATACACTGTGTCATGATTATCACCATCAAATTGACACACTCACCACCACCCATGCTGTAAATGAGATTATCAGAATTTATTTATCCTAAAAAATGGAAATTTGTACCCCTCGATCAACATCTTATGCTAAGCATCCAAATAGACTTTGCTTATGTACATCAAAAAGAAACAATATATCAAATAACAAAGTTGTTACACTATCATCAGAAGTCATCTAATAGCTAGAAAAGAATCTTAGCAGCTAAGATGAAAGTGTAATTTGTGTTGGTATGAGGGATTAGAGGGTATATGTGTTAAGAAAATTACAAAAATGAATAATCACTGCATGACTCTCAATTTAAGAAGGAATAAATGAGAGACACTCATGCAACATTGCACTATACTTGTAAAAAAAGCAATTCCCCAAATCTCCAGGGAAATGGAGAAGTAAGACATTACTTTATGCAAAGGAAGCTAGTAATATTTTCTGACTAAATTGTCTTTTACCCTGCTAGGAAAAAAATATATATATATACACACACATATATATATACACACACATATATACATGTTTATATATACACATACATATACATAAATATATATACATGTATATATACATACACAAATATACATATATATACATGTGTATATATACACACACACACATATATATGAAAAGACATGCTATACACACACACACACACACATACACACGGAAGACCTTGAGAGTAATCACTGAACAGAAAAAATGTATCCTTTGAAATACTAGAGTGAAAGCCATCTATGACGTCTTACTAACCTGCTGTATGCTATGCTGGAGTTTTAGAAGCCTTTTTGTTTTTCCAGTTGTAAAGTTTTACAAATAGGGAAGTTTCCTTTTCAAATGAACAATTTATCTTGAAGAAACCTGTGGGGAAACACCTGATCTGTAATCATCTCTCTTTGCTTCCCAGAATTCTTTTGGAATTAATTACAGTGAAAGACCATACAGAAAATAACTTTGGAAGCGATGTGCTCTAAGGAAGAGTCTTCAAGCAGTTCCCTTAGTTACAGAATGTTAATATGCCAGGAACTGTCTTTGTATTCTCACTCCTCGCTTCCCAAAGTCTCAAGCACCTGGCTTTGCTTTTCTGTGTTTCTTCTCAGCCCATTATGGGGACTCTTATTTGGATTCTTGCAAAAATTGCTTCATTTCCAATCCATGCTGCCATATAAACTAGAATGACATTCCTCCTCTACGAATTTTATCAAGTAGAATTGCTACCTTCAAATCCTCCCACAATCTCAATGCAACCTGTTTAGCCTGATAAATATTCCACACTAGTTAAAAATCTTTTACTCGCTGATCTCATAATAAATTCACTTGCACCTACTCTCTATTCCACATTTGTCACACTTATCCAATAGCATAGGTCCAACTCAAATTCTCTATCATCTATGAAACCTTAGTTGACTATAGCTGCTGAAAGTAACCCCTATAATGACTGTATGAACCACTCACTAACTTTAGAATTGACTGTTTCACTTTGCTTATATTTGTATAAACCTTGTCTCCAAAAGAACACGACTAATTCCTGAAATTCATTACCACGGTAAAACACCATGGCTTGCATATAGTTATTCATATTAAATAGGTTTTTGTTTTGTTCTTAAGAAAGAACCCAGATACTTCTGATTTCTTCAGGTTAGGAGAAACATTGAAGACATGATAGTATAAGTCGGGTTCCCCCTTTTTGGTTGAAGATTATTAACTCTAAATTCTGCTTATAATGAAGACAAACATTCAATTGGCTAATTTTTAAATTTGAAAACTTGCTACAGATTTCCCTGTTTAGTTTACTTTTGGAGGTACCTAACATGTATAAGGAGGATGCAATTCTGGGCTTCTCATTAATGAGGCAAACCACTTTTCTTCTTAATAACTCTGTCTTCTCATTTACACAACAAACATAAAATTTTCTTCCCATTATATTACAAAAGATTGTTGAGAGAAACAAATGTAAAAACAGGTGTCAAAATAATTTGCAAAGTGTATACAAATGTGAGCTATTTCTAGGTGCTGCTGCATGCCTTCAGATTCTTTAGTGTGCTCCAGTACTGATGAATTGATGTGCCAATCATTATTTAAGACACTCTTAAAGATATGCTGCTGATTTTTTTTCTTGCTATTCTCTCCCGATTGATTTTTCAAGATGCATTGAATGTACTTAGGGATGAAAGAATTACTATTAATGTATTTGTATGTTAAAGTATAAAGTATTTTAAATTGATAAAAACAGAATGGTTTTGACAATCTTAATTTAGTCCATTAAATTTGTAAACTCACTTATCTTCAATATCCTGAGGAGAGAGCAGGTCCAGACTACTGAGTTCTTTCTTCTAATGATCTCTTTTCACTCTTCTATAGAATTGCTAGAAAATCTAAAAACACAGATAAAATTATTTATCTACACACTTAATTAGAAATTTGTGTGTAGACTATAGCATAAGTATTGCATTATATGGATCTTAACAGTAAATATAACCATCATCTACAACAGACAGTGACTTTCCTGAGGTTAGAAACTTTGCCTGATTTGTCTCCTAGCACATATTCTGGAAAATAGCTAGCATATAACAAATATTCACTAAAATATAAATAATTCTTAAGTTAGCTTGCTTGTAGGTACAATGTTATTAGTATTGACTTCATAAAAATACAAACCCTTTGTAAAATACATTATTAAAATTGAACATGGCTATAAAAGCTGTATCAAAATCTACCTCTTTCTTCTCCAGAATGTCTCCTAGTTAATCAAACAAAAGAAGAATATCTGTTTTGATCATTGCTTTTTACCAAATATTAGTTGCCATGACAATACAAATCATAATGGCATGGCAGAGGCCAAGTGTACATGACAATTCAGTTTAATTTATTGAGACCATTTCCTGTGTCTCTTTATTCCCTTTTTTCGTACTGGCAAAATTGATTGTGGTACATTTAAGCAAAGATTAGCTGATGCCTGGAGGTGAATATGCTCTGATTTTAGACTTACAGAAGTAATACACTTGAGAGTACTTGGCAATTCATGGATTTCAGTGTCACCATTTTACTCACTGCTCCAACAAGAATTGATTCTGGAGCAAACTGCTGTGTAGATAAAGTCTGTCATCTCTTACCATTCATTCTGCATTACCACACTGTGCATGCTATTTTCTTTGTCCTTTAGTCAGGGTCCTCCTCCATTCCATGAGATGACTTGTTTCCTCATTATTACTGTCTACCACAGGCAAAATCTACTATAAAGCATTTTAACACCACACTAAAATGATTTTAAATATTAGTTTACACTGGCAATTTGAACCGTAATAGAATCTTAATCTAAATAAGTAAATCATTAATGCCAGAATTTCAGCCATCAACAAGAAAGTAATGCAGGTTTGTTGGAGGACCTAAGAGCCTTTTACAGGACATACATAAGCACTAATTCTATTTTTAAATCTAAGACTCATTTGACTGAGTCAGACTCTGCTGCCATCTATCTGTATCACATAAACTCATTTGTGTAGTTTTGTGTACACACACATATGTACACACATTAAAAAATCAAACTTGCCCACGTGCAGTGGCTCAGTCCTGTAATCCTAGCACTTTGAGACACTGAGGGAGGCCAAATGCTTGAGCCCAAGAGTTCTAGACTAGCCTAGGTAACATGGTGAAACCCATCTCTACTAAAAATACAAAAACTAAGGCCAGCATGGTGGCACATACCTGCAGGCTCAGCTTCTCAGGAGATTGAGGTAGAAGGATCTCCTGAGCCCTGGGACATCAAGGCTGCAGTGAGCCGAGATCACGCCACAGCACTCCAGTGAGATCCTGTCTTAAAAAAAATAAAAAAATAAAAAAACTAATCACTTTGCAAAGTATATTTATACATCTAAACATTTCTCACTTCTAGGAACGAGATTATTTAGTTTGTTATGGTAAAATACATGGGATAATTTGTTGGTGCAGGGATTAAGCATTCTAGGAAGTTTTTCTCTAATTAGAGATAACAAGTATACTCTCACTTTTTCTTCATGAATATTTAAAATTAAGTATCTTTTAGTGTTTTGTTATGTTCATCATATTTTGAAAGATATATCAACAACTATTGTTTATAAATACTGAGTTAAATTTCCCTTTTATAATGATTTTAAAATTGTGAGATTCCTATAGATTTTTTTTGTTTAAAATTTTAGATTCTGACATAGACTGTACAATAAAATATTTATAGGAATATTTGTTGCCTAAAAGTAATAGGGTAAGTCAAGTGGCTTTATAAATTTTCACCAACCATCAAGGTAAAAGCTTCTTCAACTAAGTAAAGTTTAAAAAGGCAGCAGAGGAAAATACTAATACTACTATGACTGCTGTACCTGTATTTTGATTTAAAAATAAAATTTCAGTGTACTTTGTAATCTTTATGTCAGCACTGCAAACTTAATCAATGACTTTTCCCTCTAATTTTGTTTAAGAAATTTACTTATTTATTTATTTATTTATTTTTAGTGTAACCTTGAACTACTCATACAACTACCTTTTCATGTCAACTTGTTTTTTGGGGAATAGATGAAGAGGAAATACTTTGCCAAACATTTTATGAGTCTTATATTTCCCCAGTATTAAGACCAAAGGAATCACAGGAAACGAAACTGCAGACCAATATCCCTTCTGAGTATAGACCAGAAAAATGCCCAACAAAATACTAGAAAAATGAATTCCCAACAAATAAAAAAGAATGTGGACCATGTTCAGGGAACTGTTCATCCCAGAAATGCAAAGTTGCTTGTGTAAAACTTAATCAGTGTAAGACTGTATTATTACAATGAAGGACAAAACCCACATAATCATCTCAATAGACATGTAAAAAAGCATTTGACAAAATTCAACACCATTTCACCCTTTCATGATTAAAAATAATTAACAAACTATAAGGAGGAAACTATCTCAATCTGATAAAGGGCATGAATCCAAGACTACAATTAATATTATACCTAACGATGGAAGGCTAAATGTGTTTCTCATGAGCTCAGAATCAACACAAGGATATCAATACTTAATTCAAGAAATAGGATTCAAGGATATTTATACTGCTATTCAAGAAATAAAACAATTTTTGTTCATCTGTGACAATCTTGTGTATAAAAAATCCTAAAGAATTTACACACAATCAGATACACAAAACTATTAGAACGACTAAATACATTCAGCAAAATTGCAGGATACAAGATTAATATAGAAAAAATTACATTTTTATACACAAGCAATGAACCAAAATATAATTAAGGAAAGAATTCTATTTATAATAGGATCAAAATGAGTAAAATATTTAGGAGTAAGTTTAACTAAAGAAATACAAATCTTAGTACCGAAAACTGGGAACATCACTGAAAGGAATTACGGAGGATTTAAATAAATCTTCTAAACAACCAGATCTTGCATGAACTCAGCCTGAGAATTCACTTGTTATCATGAGGACAACATCAAGCCATTCATAAGGGATATGCCACCATGACCCAAACATGGTTTGGGTCAGATCTGGTTGTTTCAAAGAGTGTGACATCTACTCTTGCCCCCCCACTTGCTCCCTTTTTTGTCATGTGACATACTGACTCCCCTTCAGCTTCTGCCATGATTGGAAGCTTCCTGAAACCCTCACCAGGAGCACATGCTGGTACCAGAATTCCTTATAGCCTGCAGAACTGTGAGCCAAAATAAACCTCTTTTCTTAGTTACCCAGTCTTAGGTATTTCATTATAGCAATACAAAATGGACTAATAATAGAAGCCAAACACAAAAAGCAGCATATTATGTGTTTCAATTTATATGAAATGCCTATAACAGGTAAATTCATAAAGACACAAAATAGATTAATGTATACCAGGGTCTGAGATAAAGGACAAATTGTGAGTGACTACTAATTGATATAGGATTTATTTTGCATGTAATGAAAATTTTCTGGAATTTGATAGTGGTGATAGTTGCACAGTTTTGTGAATATTCTTAAACCTCTTTAATCATATACTTTGAAAGTTGAATTTTATGGTATGTGAATTATATCTCAATAAACTAAAAAGTTAATCTTCTTTTTTCTATTTACCTCCCTTGTAAGAACATAATACCATTCCCAAACTATTTTACTTTACTATTTCAGTCATGGATTGTTCTTGTCAGTCCAAGGTTAATTTTTTTTTTTTTTTTTTTTTGAGACAGAGTCTCTCTCTGTCACACAGGCTGGAGTGCAGTGGCATGATCTCGGCTCACTGCAACCTCCACCTCCTGGGTTCAAGCAATTCTCCTGCCTCAGCCTCCTGAGTAGCTGGGAGTACAGGCACGTGCCACCACACCCAGTTAATTTTTTGTATTTTTAGTAGAGACGGGTTTTCACCATGTTAGCCACGATGGTCTTGATCTCCTGACCTTGTAATTTGCCCACCACCGGGCCTGGCCCCAAGGTTACATTTTTTAGTTGACATCAAAATTATACTAGAAGGAGACAGCAAGAGTAAGAGGGACTGAAAGAGATAGGTAGAATTATTGGATATAAATGGATTTAATTCATATAACATTTATCTTCATAAAATTCATTTGCATAATTTATCTGCCTTTCTGGATCAAAATATAAAAATACTTTCAATAAGATTATTGAAATACAATCACTTTGTAGCACTTTTAGCAGTAAGTGTCCCTTCATTTCTATTAAGGGCCTTTTAATTGATTTTTGGAATGGCACTGACCAGAAGAATTTCCAGTTAACATCTGTGGCTTTTGAGGACTTGAAATGTGGCATTTGTGTAAATATATACACTGATTTTTGAAGACAGTATGAATTAAAATGGAATGTAAAATATCTCATTATTACTTTTCAAGTTAATAAGTTGAAATAATATTTTTATTAGTGTGTTAAATAAAACATTATTAAAGGTAATGTATCCTTTTTTGAATGTGGCTTCTAGACAATTAAAAATTACTCAGTCATGCACTGCATAATGGCATTTCCATAAACAACCGACCACATATAACAGTAGTCCCAAAAGATTTTAATACCATATTTTTACTGTACTTCCTCTATGTTTAGATATGTTTAAATATACAATATTTAACATTTTGTTACAAAATGCCCACAGTATTCAGTACAGTAGCATGCTGTATAGATTTTTAGCTTAGGAACAATAGGCTATACCACATAGCCTACATGTGTAGTAGGCTATACCATCTCGGTCTGTACACTCCGTGATGTTCACACAAAGACAAAATGGCCTAATGACACATTTCCCAGAACATATTTCCACTGTTAAGTGAGGTGTGACTGTATTTTTATCAACCAGTGCTGGTGAGGAGACCATATACCCACACTGTCAGTTGTTCTTGCTATCTGAGCTTTCTGAACATCATTCGTAATTAAATAAATTTTAGAAATATGAAAGTAATATTCATCACTCCAACCACTTTTTGGAGTGAACAAACACATTTATTTATATGACAAAGAATTCTTCACACATTAAAACTGGTCACTAACAGAGATATATATATTTTTTAAATTTGTCATTTACCCATCATTTCCTCCAATTCATATATTTCATTAGAAACTGAATGAATAATATCTCTACTCTGTTGGGTTTTGTAATTTAGGATTAATATATGAGAATTTACTACAGTTTTATACACTTCTAATTTACTCAAAATTAGAATCATTAATATTATTGAAAACTCTATTAAATTGTCTTTATTTTCCTTATCACTGTACACCTCTACATCCCTTGGCACTCTGAGCTCTACTAGGCTTCATCACTGGGATTCCTTATCCTTTGGCTTCCAGTTTGCTGTGGCCAATAAAAGTCACTGATAGAAGACCAGGGAAGAAGGAGAGGGAATCTGGCATTTATCTCTGTTTCTGTCGCTGCCAACTTCCTGTGTTTCTCTGCCTAAGGCCATAGCTGCAAAAAGCAACTTCTGTTTTACACCTATGGTTCTCTCTGTGAGCTCTGGTAGACTCTGGCTGGCAAAAGCTTCCCATCTGTGTTAGTACTTCATCAATTCTTGCTCTCTTAACCTTGGCTACACCTTTGTGAAGAGTCCCTTCATTAAATTCTCTTCAGTCACCTGTGTGAATAGACATTAGTTTCCTGACAGAATGTTGATTGACAAAGAGTGTGCTATGTATATATCCGTTATTTCCACAGTAGACTCTTCTAAGGGCTCGGCATACTGTCGGATATCCCTGAGGAGATTAATCTTCTAAAGTGTAAGAGTTTGGGTTTTGCTCCTAGCCATTTTTAAAAGGTTCATGAGAAGTTTTATGTCCAATTTTTCTCTAGATCCTTATATGATCTTGCATCTCCTGGATATCTGTGTAAGAGGAAATAAAATATTTTGTCTGATTTTGGTAAGCCTGATTTTAACTGCTGAAACTGACCAAGGTGAACATTTCCCATGTTGTTTTTCATGTGTTATGGAACATCATGATCTTTTAGATAAGTGGACACTAAATATTTTTATCATGTACTCCTAAAATAATTTTCAAAAGCAATGTATCTCACAACACATTTTTAACTTGACATCTAAATATTGTATCCAATCTTCAAATAAGGCTGCAAGGGTTGTTATTTCTCTGCATTATAAATGTAGTTATTTTAAAGTGTCACTCATATATCATTTAATCATATATGCCCAATAATATCAGACTATCACAAGAATTTGACATTACCATCATCCAATTTAAAAACTGATGAAAAAACTATTCTTCAACAAATCAGAATTTTACATCATTTTTCTCTTCTCTTTGTACTCATATTTCCATTTTACTTCCCAAACAGAATTATGTCTTAATGTAGTATATCTTTATTTTTAAAAGTCTTTTATTGATCGCTTTTTATACTTTACTGATGTAATGTGTATACATATATTTATATATAAACATTAAAATTTTTCCCAATGCATAGGCTCTATATGTAACGTTGTTTCTATTTTGTGTTTCAAGCAGATTGCAAATGAACAAAAAAATTAAAACTTTTAACAAATAACTATTCAATACAAAGTGTTTTTGTTTATCAGACATTTCAGTGTTTCAATAATGGAACATTGAATAATGTTTCATTAGTCACACATTCCTTAATAAAATAAATGTGTTTTCTTTTTCTCAATTGTTTTTATATCTATTGATGACTATTGTTGCTAGAAAGAGAAAAAAGCCTCAAATCCGTGTTGTTTTGATTTTGTTTTGTTTTTATAGATTTAAACTTTGAGAAAATGTGTTCACATTAATTATTAATGAGAATAAGAGCTTCGTTTTACTGATGTCAGTAGCTTTTGTTAACTCCTAAATGTCAGAGGCTCAGCTAAGCTGGGAGAAAGAGTGCTGAGGAGCCAGGTATTGGAGTAACCATTAAAGCAATAAGCCAAAGAGAAAACGGTTAAGCCTTTAATCACTTACTGTGATCCTATGAGGAAGACTCTAAAACCAGTGACAGCACCAACTCCACTTTCCCCCACAGAGCAGGGCACCAGTAGGAGGTCAGGTGGATCAATACCGATGTGGAGATTGTCTCACTCTTCATGGAACCCAAACAAAAGACTCTGGCAGTTTTATGGACTCTAGGGTTGGAGGAAGGGAGGAGGGCTAGAGGAGAGAGCTAGGAATGAAAAAGTACTTGGTACTGAGTAAGAGTGGGGAAGAGTGTTTTTAAAGTTTTTCCTGTTCCTCCCATATAGAGGCCTTAGCAGAGGTTTCTGAAGAGGACTCTGCACACCGCCTCAGATAAAGAGACCTAGGAATGAAGGAGCAGGGGTTAGGTATGCAAATATCCAGAGAGCATGACCGGCCTAAGTGGCCTGAATCCCTGACTGCAACTCCCTTCAGAGACTGCAGTGCATTTGCTATGCCTCAAGTCTGATGTGGGGAGGGCAGCTTTCTCTTATGAAGTCTGCCAGGTAAAGCTTTTGTCATTGCCTATGATCAGGCATGAAAAATTCCACGCAGACTTTTAACCAGGAAACAGATTTCTCACCATGTTATATGCAGAATATCAGAGACTAATCTATCAGTCAAAGTTATTTTTAATGATATTTCATCTGACAACTGGATCAAGTCATCTTTCAATTACGTTGAAAGCAATTTTTAAAAATTACATATACAAAGTGTCTAGCACTTGTTTTGCAAAACTATTTGCTACCCAGTTGTTAGAATCACTCATGGACAACATTTTTAACTGGTCATTTATTAGTGGCCCAAAGGATTTTACTCTTGGGAACAGTAGATTATACTACTATTAGTAGATTTTGGATGAGTGGGAGGCATGCATTTGTTTGGTAAAATGGCGGAAAGGTGATTGTGAAAAGATAGATAGGAAAGAGGAACAAAATCTCAGTCAAACAAGGTAGCTTCATGGATAAATTTTGGAAAAGCATATATATATACACACATATATATATATACACACACACATACATATATATGTGTGTGTGTATATATATGTATACACGTTTATGTAGATTTGGGCTATAAAAATCCATTTTCTTGGAATAACTATGTCTTTTATTGATTCTAAGGTCTCCATGTGCTCTCAAGGGGTGCATTGCTCATATCCAGCTTGAAGATTAGCATGATGATCACATAGGCAGTAAGTGGAAGAGCCAGGATACAAATCCTGGCAGTCTGCCTGGAGAATCCAAGTTCTTTATACGACACTTACTTCCTTTGGTACAGGTTCCAAGATCCGCCTTGATGATAGGATTTGGCCATATAAAGAATAAAACATTTTACTTCCCACATTTGTTTTCTTAGGGAGTTACTAGACTCTACCTAGAAAAATATAGACCTAACTCAGAGGAATAAAAAAGAAAGTTCACAATGACAGCTGTGCAGAAGATCAAGAGAGCTGCAAGCCTAGTTGAGACTAAGTGGAGAGTGGCAATAGTAAAGTTCACTGGAGAAGCCGTCAGCAAGTGTGCTGGCAGAATTAATTCACTATTCAGCAAAAGCAAATAAAATGGTGTTTTTTCCTCAGTCATTCACAAAACTCTATAATGGTGGATTCAATGTGAAATGAAAAATTATGTAACTTTTAAAAGAAAACAGATTAAAAAAATAACTGTATAACCTCAAAGTGGATTTTTTTAAACAAGATAAGAGACAAAAAAAAGTATAGCCTCTTAAGGAAAATTATGTTAAATATTAAGAACCATATTTAAAACAACTTTTATCAATCAAAATTATGCTTTAGACAAGTGCAAATAAAAGTCATACACTGGGAATGTGTAAAAATTAAACAAATACATATACTTTGCATATATTTCTTTAAAATCAATTTTAAAATGAATATATTCATTAAAAAACTACCTAAATGTAATATAAAGAAGACATTTGTAGAAGAGGAAACCCAAATACTGCTGGTAATCAAGTATATGCAGATTAAACAAACAAAAATATTTAAAATTTAGTTTCAAAATATTTTATATGTCTGACAGCTTCAGCTGCTGGCAAGAATTTGGAACAATGACTAGTTGGTTGGTGGGAATATCAATCGTTGAAATAAGTTTACTGTGTAATTTGGCAGTATATAGCAAACTTGAAGACATATGCATATTCCTATGACCCAACTATTTTTCTCATATACATGTAGGAATAATAATAATATACAAAATCCTTCCTGAGACTCAAAAATATACATATATAAAAATCTCCATTGCAGGATTGTTTATAAGAGAATAAAAAGGGACAGAGAGACAAAAAAATCTTATGCCCCCATCAACTTCAGAATTGATAAATAACTTGTGGTAGTTTATAGAATAAAGTGCTACTGTACAGCACTTTATTTATGAATGATCTGAAAGTTAATGTATATATAAAAGCAAAGCAAAATGAATAATATGCACAGTACGACATTTTAGTATATAAAAACATGTTATATGGTGTTTGGTAACATATGCATATGTAGTGATATACATAATATATGTGTCTGTATGTATTTAAGAAATGCAGCAAGATAATTAACTACAAATTCAGAATATAATTAGCTCAGTCTAGTGGCTGAGAGGAGGAGTACAAGGATTGGAATCCAGCAAACAAGATTTGAAAGTACACAAATATATTTGTATTTGTTCCCTTTATGTCTTCATTTAGCTGGTAGAAACTTATTTTTCTCTATACCATTGTTCATACAATTTTAAATAATGTTCCCAGGGGGTCATCCTTTGGGAGAGAAGTAGACTCAAGAGGCTATACAGTAGTATTGGGAGTGTGGAAAACATGATGACACAATAAGAAAACAGAGTAAGGAGTGAAACTGCACGAGAAAGTCATTATCCAAAAACAGCATGCAACCACTACCAAGAAGAGGCCACATTTCAACAGGAAGAAGAGGACTTCAAGAAAATTGGAATGGCTTCCTATTGTCGAATTTCTTTTTCTTACTCAACTACTGTCTGTGCAAACTTTCCAACGTATGAATTCTTCCTTTTGTAATAAATAGCTCACCAAGCTATTTGCAAATGCCATCTGGAGGACATGTTATAGAGAACTAGTAGGTCAGACAAATTCTCTTTTCTTGTTTAGCCAAAATAAATAAAAACAAAAGTAATTATAGGTAATTTTACTATCATTCTCATGATATGAGACAGTGTGGCACATAGAAATTACTAGATAATGGTTTTCTATCTCTATCCTATGAATGTATATATAGTAGGTTTAATGCAGATGTTATCAATCTTAGTAAAGTAAGGCCTGCACATGACAGGAGAGAAGGGAAGGAAAAACAGATGAATTGAAGAGTAGGGACACTAATGCCTCATTATAAAGACAGAAGAATCAATAGATATTTTTATAGTGAATGGTGTTTTTAAAAGAAGATCTAAATATGCTATTTGATATTGGAAAAGAGACCTGTCAAGAAACTTAGAATACGAATATAACCAGGGGTAATATTTAAGAAATGTGTCAACATTTACACTTAAGTAAACCAATCAGAATGCATCTGCCCATGAGCTTTAGTGCCAGACCAAAGTGATGAAAGCTCCCTCTGTCCTAGGAGAAGGATGGGGAGGGTCAGCAGAAGCCATTCAAGGGTCTGAGAAACATCTTCTGGAATGTTAGGCATATTTCGGTTTTGACTCACTTTAAGGGTGCTGTTGCATACCAACTGAACAAAACTTTCAACAAAATTGTTTTTGGAGATCAGAAGGAAGATGATACAAGCAACATTTACAGAAACTAAGAGAAAAAAATATTTCCATCATAGTAAGAAATCAAATAGCTCTTTCTAAAATTAACAAAATATATAATAGCTTAAACATACTATTTGAAATACTTGATTACATAGCTGAGAGCTAAAGCTGAGAATGCTCAATATTGCTGTCATTTATCAACCTTCCCTTCATTTCCACCTCCTAATCAAGGTCCTGCGACCTCACCATGTTTTCTATTATTATTCCCTGAAATACGCTGTCTTACCTGTTTCTTTACTCATCTCTATTGACCACTCTACTCCTTCTCAGTCATATACTCCTAAGCTTACCAATTCCAAAATATCTAATATCAAGATATCAAATCCCACTCACTTGTCCCAATATTTCACACAGCCAGCTCACCTTTTAAAGTAGATCTTCATCATCTCCAAGATACTAAATGCACCATTCTCTATCAACATGCTTCTGTCTTCTTAGATTTCATGATCCATCAAAATACATTCTCCTTTGCAAAAATACTGAATTCCCATTCTACTAGTCTTCTACCCTGTTCACTCGGAAGAAACTTTATAGGATAAGGACCCAACAAAATCTACTCAAAAGCAAGTATGAATATATCGAAATGAAAGCTCATAGCCAGTTTGGTTAATTTATAGTGAAATTTTAAGTTAAATTTGTGATACCAAATGTAAAAAGGACACTCAACATTCTATGGCAATTCAAAAACATTTATGTGGAAAGTTTATGATTCTATTCTAAAAAATAATTTCATATATTATCTTTTCTCCTCAAACACTTTAGCATTCTTCAACCATCCAATCTGCTTAATCAATTTCAGATAATGAACTTGCTTCTAATTCATTAAGAATACATAAATCATCAGTTTAGAATTCCCTCAAATTTCTACTTATCATGTAACCTTCTTGCATGTGCATTTATTTTGTTCTGTTGGGTTAAATTTAAATTTTATCCCTCCTTATTATTCGATAACATTTACTCTGGGTCCCATCTTCTTTAACTATTTCAAGGTATTCTCCTCATTGTTCATTCATTCCTCTCCTCTCTTCAACCATCAATGTCTCCCTCTGTAGTACGATATATATAAGCATATAAACTTGTCTTGCTATTTCATATTCTTTAAAAACCTCAGGTTTCTCCACAATTCTTGTCAGCAACTTCTCCATTCCTATGCTCACCTATGTAGATAAACTTCTGGAAATAATTAGTGTCTGGGACTCTACTTTCTCATATTCTATTTATTCCTCAGTGCTCTAGAGTTCAGCTTCTTTCTTGGTTACTACATGAAAATGTTTTTTGTCAAGATCTCTAGCAACTCACTTTTGTCAAATTCAGTGATCATTTTATGCTCTTATTTGTCTAACCCACAGCCTTTATCACAGCTGCATTCCCTTCTTCTGAAAACCATATTCTCCTTTAGCTTCAAGAACATGGATCTTATCTTGTTTTTTCTAATTGCCTTTCCAGTACCCTTCCTGACAGCTTCATATTAGACTCTTCAGGGCTTACTCCCCTGCCCTTTGCTCTTTGCTCTCTACACTTTATTCCTATGGCTGCTAATACTCTTAACCTTCTCGTTGGATCTCTTTTCTGCCTATTGTTAATGCCAGCTTGCTTGGTGTGTATACAAATCTCAAAACTAACATGTCCGTGGTGCACATGACAATTTCTCCTTATCCACAGAAATCTGAATGTATTTATCTCAGTAAATGACTCAGTCGTTCACACAGCTTCTCAAGCAATATCTCTGGAGGCTTTCTTTATTTTTCCCTCTCCTCTATCTCCCTCTGTCCAAAATACTGCAAGCATTGTTATTGCTACTATCAAAATAAATCTAATATTTGTCTCCTTCTCTTCCTCTCCAGTGCTGTTATTATAATTCAGGCTGCATCTTGGCTGAGCTGTTGCCATAATCTCTTATTGGTCTCCTGACTTCTAGTCTTGTCCTCCACACTCTTAACTGCCAAGGATTGTTAAAACACAAAGCAGTGTAGGTCATCTTTTTTTTTTTTTTTCTGTAAAGCCATAAATCAGACTGTCATACCTCATAAAACTCTTCTATTGACTTATCATAGAACTTTGGACAAAATCTAAATCATGCACATGCCCAACAAGCCCTGGCTCCCATGTATATTTTCAATCACATTTTAAACAGTGCTTATTCTGATTCTCCATATTCCAATCACAGTGAACTCTGTGCATCCTTTAAATACACCACACCCTTTTCTACCCCAAGACAAACCATTTGCACTGCATGGAAGTTATTATTTGTTTTATTACACAGTTGTCTCATTTTAAACTTCAAGTCTCATATTAACTGGCAGACATCGCCCTCCACATCTGATTCTCTACCCACCTCACTCGTGTATTTCTATCACTGAACTCTTCACAATGTCTCAATACATTTATAATTCTAAAATTATTTATTTGTTTTTATGTTTTTGGCCTATCTTCCACATTATACTGTAAATTCCTTGATGGCAGGAATTTCGGCTTTTTCTCAGAATCAAGTGTGCACTAGATTTTTTTATTGTACAGATAAATAAATGATAGGCCATTATGGGTTTGAAATAACTGTACAAACAACCAACTTCATTGTAGGTGTCTAGAGTCAAATGATATTGTATGCTTTTCTACATTTCTGTAAGACATAGTACTGTAAATTTTTATCGACTGTTCTAAATTCATATTCACATATAGAGTCAACAACCACATTACTTTATATCAAATTTGTATCATTTATTTCTCTTTATCAAGTATTTTTTGCTGAGAGTCAGCCTCACATCCCGTGGCTGGGCTAAAATGAACAATGTAGAACTAATAACTATAACAAGCTCATTAATTTAATCTCCCCTTCATCATTGCCAATTTGGAACCAAAATGTAAATTCTAATTTCATTGACTTTTTATAGGAAAAATAAATTAGTAGCATTCCCTTCAAGCAAAATAAAGAAATCCACATGGTTTCTGTTTTTACATTGCCGTTCATCATAATTTTAAACCACCCACAACAATTCAGTCAAACAATCTGTGTGCTTTTTCCTCTGGGGAACTTGCTAACTTTGCAATTGAGATAAGCAATCAATGCTCACCTCTGCTAAACTATACATAAATATTATTTCAAAAGGAAATTCCTTAGAGGAACTCCCTTATGGAATGTAACTTCATTAGTAAGTAATGGATTGCCCTATTGTAAGTTTTCTCCCATCAAGCTAATTTGGAAACTGTTAATTGTCTTACATTTCTTTTATGTGGCAAAATAAATGATACCCCTGTGTGAGAATCGACCTGATTATAGTTGTGATTTTTATGAGTTAATAGTATTGTCTTCATTTGACTTTCATGTTCACATTAATTTATTTATTATAGAATATTTACAGAATTAAACTGGAACAGAATTCATCCTTATCTCCATTATGTTCCTTGGTCTTTCATAGGCCTAGCAACAGAGGAAAAAAAAAATCTGAAAATTAGTAAACTGCACAATGAAACAGAAAAAAAATCATCAAGAGCACCGAAAGAAAATATAAAAGAGATTATTTACCAAATAATAGCATTGCCATCTACCCAAGGTGCTTCTCAAATAGGATAAGGGAAAAAATTCTAAGTATTCTTTTAACTCTCCTCAATATTCAAACAAATTCTTTTTCTTGTTTCCATTAAAGTCTACTATATAGACTTTACATAGAGCTTGTTCTTTGGTTCTTTTTTATATTAAGGAAATTATAAGACACTGCCCTTTCTTCCCATTAGAAAGTTTGCTTTTTCCAGTAGCAAATTTTTTTCACCACTGATTTATTTACTAATTTGCTTCATTATTGCTGATAAAATCCTGATTTTCTTCTGAAAATATATTAGCAACATTTTCACAAAAGTATCAGAGTACTGCAGGACTTTTTAGATAAAAGAGACTTGAGAAATAGAATGTAACAAATAAATGGCATACATAATAGAACTGAGACATGAAAAACTTAAATCACTTGCTTTGGTCCACATCACTGAAATCACAGAATTATAATCCTGGAAGACTGAAGTGAGAAAGATTGATCTTGCCTCTTTTCCTATTTGACAAGCTGTTGAATAGACGGCAATGTTATCAGTTGGTAAATAATCTCTTCTGTATTTTCTTTCAGTGCTCTTAATAATTTTTTTCTGTTCCGGTATTCAGTTTACTAATTTTCTCTTTAGCTTTATTAGTATTTTAGTTATTGCTAGTTTCACTCAGAATATTGATGTTTATTTTCCAAATTTGCTCTAATTCTTTGTATAATTTTATCTTCCTTGTAGGTGTCATCAAGGTGGTTGTTTTTTAAACATTTTTATATGCAGTTTATTTATAGTCTATGTTATACTAATAGCTAAAGCCCTTAATGGTCTGTTTTTGTTTCCTTATCATTTATCCTGTAGTTGTTACTCGTGACATCTTACTGTTTTTATCTTTTGTGTCTAATTATTCTTGACTATGTGATGAACATTGAACTTGAAATATTATTGATAGCAAAATGTGAGGCCTAGGTTGAAGTTTTTACTTTCCTTTAGAATATACAGGCATTTTTTTTTTCTGCCAAGGATCTGCCAACAATGCTGACCTAGAACAAGCTTAAACCAATTTCATAGTATAAAGTTTCTGAGATTCTCCATGCAAAATTCTCTGAGAGAAGGAGGCTCTAATTCTATCTTGTCCTGAGGGTGTTATTCGCTGAGGTCCCAGAATATTGTTGCGAAAGAGTTTTTTCTTTGTGTTTGTCTCTTCTTTTTTTCTTCCTTTTTTCTTTCTTTCTCTCTTCTTTTCTTTCTTTCTTTTTCCTTTCTTTCCTTTTTAAAATTCACTGCTTTCAGTTGCCCTTTGCTTTGAATTTGATTACCCTTACCAGTGGAGTTTCAATTTTCTAAAACCTGAATATGCCCTCAAAGCAAAAGTAGATTTAAAACTCACTTATTTCTCGGAGTTTCCTTTTCCTTGTGGTATTTCCTTATTGTCTTGTTAATTCTTTATACTCCTAAGAAAATTTTAATAATATATTTTATCCTGATGTTATTCCTCTCCTCAGAGTTGGTATAGTCCTAATGTTGTAATCTGTTATTACCAGAAACAGAAAATCAGAAATGTCTTATACAACAGACTGACAAACTCAATTAATTTCAAAATATTCTTGCATTCAGAAGGACTATTATATTCTTAAACATAAACTATATTGGAAAATATGATTATTCTGAAATTATGGTTATACTTAACAGAATTGCAAGAACGTTTAACTGGCAAATGTCTCAGAAAGCATAGAGTTTTTCCCCCCTTTTCATTAATTCCTTAAATTAAGTTTGAAACTGACAAGTATACTGGTAAGTATATCATCTATGAAAAAAAAAGATGTTTAAATTAAAAAAAGATATGTTATTCTAAAAAGAATCAAAAAATAGCAGTATAACTAGTCTACTCAGCTCTTCCACTGATAAAGCAGTTGCCTGGATTCTTTTTTTTTTTTTTTTTTTTTTTTTTTTGAGATGGAGTCTCACTCTGTCACCAGGCTGAAGTGCAGTGGCGCAATCTCGGCTCACTGCGACCTCCGCCTCCTGGGTTCAAGTGATTCTCCTGCCTCAGCCTCCTGAGTAGCTAGGACTACAGGCACGCACCACCACGCCCAGCTAATTTTTGTATTTTTAGTAGAGACAGGGTTTCACTGTGTTGGCCAGGATGGTCTCAATCTCTTGACCTTGTGATCCACCCGCCTCAGCCTCCCAAAGTGCTGGGATTACAGGCATGAGCCACCGTGCCCGGCTGCCTGGATTCTTAACAACTTAGGGAATTTTATGGAAGAGAGACAAAACTTCCCAGGTGTACCTTTTAAAGAAACCATGACAGCTCTTGTGTTCTTTAAAAATCAAGATTAAAATGGCCCTGTGATAAATTAAATGCTTCTATATTTTACTTGTACTCAGAGGACTTGACAGTTAAGCATTACAAGTTTCAGAGTATGCCTACAAGTTCCATAAACAAGAATGTCTTTTTCCTACAGGTGACAAAACTTGTCAAGAAGTCAATATGCTATATAGTTTTCACATGACAGATCATGGTTGAAAAGCTTTGCTTTGCTCATTTATTTAAGCATTCTATAAGTTGTCTTGCTCTTTTATTCACTTTAATAGAATCGTCAAGGCAGACAGATTTAAAAAGTTTATATATGATCATTTGATAGTCGAATACAATCCTATATTTATTAACTAATTTTTATCATTGTGCATTGAAGTTTGAAATACCAAATTTTTTTCTTTGTTTCTATCAATAAAGAAATAATGATTTTAGCCCGAAACTATATATTGTATGTGCTACTCACTTAACAGAGGTCTATTCATTTGTGCAGACTAAATTTGATCAACAAATGTCCTTTGTGACTGATGGCAAATTATATATTAAGCCCTTTGGAAGAAGAAAATATCTAAAATAGAGAGGAATTGACTTACACATTTTCAAACTTAGCTCATTTTAAGGCTTAGAATTATATACATTATTAAACAATTTTAGGGCTATTTATTTTATTTATACTTTTCATTTTTGGAAACTAAGACCATAAATATTTACACAAAATCATTTAGCAAGGATGGTATTCAGAATTATAATACTTATATCCCTGGCGTACAAACCTTGAATAATGCTCTCCCTTTTGAGTACGGCAATAGCTGTGAATATAATGGGATATAAGCTGAGTCATTAAAGCAGTTAAGAAGCAGTAACAGAGGTTTTCTGCTGGTCTTACTCAAAATATGGGAGAGGGACATGATGCAGAAAATGTTGGGTGGGCCCTAGGAGCTGGTTGCTGAAAACTAAGAATCAGGAACCTAAGTCCTACAACCACTAGGAAATGCATTCTTCTAACAAACCAATGAGCTTGCAAGAGGCCCATGAGCTACAGGTAAAATCAGAGCATCACCTGACATTTTGATTTCAGCCGAGTGAGATAATGAGCAAAAGACTCTACAAATCCATGGCAGATTTATGACCCACAAAAATTGTGAAATAATAAATATGTGTCAACAACATATTAAGCTACTACGTTTTTGGAAATCTGTCACACAGCAATAAAAAACTACTACAGAGAGTCAAAAGAACAGTTGGAGATACAATTTTATGTCAATTTCTCATTATTTATCTGTGGTAAACCTATTACAATGAATAAACTGATCTAGAAAAAACTCTACATTAGCTTAATTTGCAGATATTAATTTGAAATTGTAAAACATCAATTACATTGTAATTTTAAAAACTTTGGTCACTTTCTCTATTACTAGTTTCCAAATAACATCATCATTTGTCCAACAGAGAGTGAAGGAGGAAATCACAAAGGGACACTACAGTGCATGTTTGGTCCATTTGCATACCTGCCACTCCCACCTTATATTCCCCTTCCAGAGATTAGGGACCCACTCATGAATTGGATAGAAAAAAAATGCATTTAATCTATTTATTTCCTAATACAAGATTGATCAGTAAGTGTCATGATGATTGATACAGTTCAAGTATGTGGAAAATGGAGGGCTGGTGTGGTCAGCAAATGTGCTTTGGAGAAGATGAGTTGCATTGAACCATAAAGAAATGAGGAATATTTAGATTGTGAAGAGTGAGCATCAGGTAAAGATGGCATTCATAGTAAGAAGAAAAAAACTCCAAAGCATAGAACCATTCATATATTCGAAGCACTTATTGATCATCTTGTATACCTATGATATATAAGGTAATGTGATAAGTTCTGGAAATACAAGGAAATAAAAGATGTCTCACTTCTTATAAATTTAAATTTATCAGTAAAATCTTACATTTTAAATTACTGAGTATTAAGTATTAATAAAATTATGGAAAATGTGTAGAACATGGAGAGGCAGAGAAGAGAAATAAGCCTGTGGGCTTGGGTGACACCAAAGTTCTCAAAAAGGTACAAAAGTTTGAACGAGGTTTTGAAATAAATAAGTAAGAAATCCAGGAAGACAGATTTCCTAGAAAAATGTAAAATCATGTGTTTTTTTCTGAAGAACACAAAAAATTTTAATATGTTTTTACCATACATTGCATGTATAATGGAAAATAAAAATGTAAAAAAAGATCATGCAATACAATAAAAAAGAATGGGTCAAACCTAAAAGGTTAACATTGCATGGAAAGAAATTTGAAATTTATTCTGCAGGAAATGGGCAAACCAATTGTGAATAACTGGCAAGAGAGACTGACTCATGGTCAGGTTTAATTTCAGGAAGATTGCCCCAGAAGCACAGTAGACAACGATCAGTAGAAGATAAAACAGAGGCTGGGCATGGTGGTGGCTCATGCTTGTAATCTTGGCACCTTGGGAGGCTGAGGCAGGTGGATCACCTGAGGTCAGGAGTTTAAGACCAGCTTGACCAATATGGTGAAACCGTATCTCTACTAAAAATACAAAAATTAGACAAATGTGGTGCCATGCGCTTGTAGTCCCAGCTACTTGGGAGGCTGAGGCAAGAGAATCGCTTGAACCTGGGAGGCAGAAGTTGCAGTGAGCTGAGATCACACCACTGCACTCCAGCTTGGGTGACAGAGTGAGACTCCGTCTCAAAAAAAAAAAAAAAAGAGGATAAAATAGAATTAGGAAGGCCAGTAAGGATATTAGTGCCACAAAAATTATAAACAGGAGAGATGAAAAACCTGAAATGAAGCAGTAACAAAGGTGATAAAAAAAGAAGAGCATATCTGTGACATGTTAAAAGGAAATATAATACAACACTATATTGAGCTATGAAAATTAAATAAAATTTACAGGATTCAATTAGAAATTCTGCCTATACTTCAGGGTTAGTTATCAAAATAAGGCAAAAAGGAAGTGTGAAGAAAGATAGATAATGTATTCACAGCATATTTTTATATTAATTTTAGATGCTTCATAAAGAATTGATGAAGTGCTATCCAGTAAATAACATACAATTCTGGGTCTAGAAATTTAAATTTAGAAGTTATAATCACATCATAGGAAGAAGCATGCGTAAACTGAACTAGCCCAGGAGAATATGTGTATTACATGAAAAAAACAGATAATGAACTAGCATAGGATCCCATTTCAGGAAATAGCCTGAAATGAACACATTTAGTGGGTGGATGAAGGATAAAAAGCCAGCTCATTTCATTAGGTTGCAAATGTCAAGATTGCAGGAACTATAATACCACTACCTCTATAACTTTTAAAATGAGATTATAATAATATAAAAATGACCTAGCATATCTTTAGAATAATCAAAATATATGTATAGGAACAGAAGAAAACAGCTGATATAAAAAATTGACGGATTTATTTGACTTCAGAGTAGACACTGCTGAGTGAAAAATTAATGAAATGGAAAGTATGTCAGAAGCAATTATTCAGAAAACAACACTGAAAGACAATTAGATGGAAAACATAAAGGATTAAAATTATGAAAGATAATGTGAGAAGATCTTATAAAATATAAGGAAGATCTAGTAGGAGAGGAAATAGATAACTGACAGAAGCAATTTAAGATGGGATTTTTTTTAATGCTACAAAACTGAAGTAAAACACTGCATTCAGTAAAACATACTTAACCAAACTACATATTGAAAAAAAGGTCCCAAGTCTTTGCTATTGTGAATAATGCCGCAATAAACATACGTGTGCATGTGTCTTTATAGCAGCATGATTTATAGTCATTTGGGTATATACCCAGTAATGGGATGGCTGGGTCAAATGGTATTTCCAGTTCTAGATCCCTGAGGAATCGCCACACTGACTTCCACAATGTTTGAACTAGTTTACAGTCCCACCAACAGTGTAAAAGTGTTCCTATTTCTCCACATCCTCGCCAGCACCTGTTGTTTCCTGACTTTTGAATGATTGCCATTCTAACTGGTGTGAGATGATATCTCATAGTGGTTTTGATTTGCATTTCTCTGATGGCCAGTGATGATGAGCATTTTTTCATGTGTTTTTTGGCTGCATAAATGTCTTCTTTTGAGAAGTGCCTGTTCATGACACGGATGAAATTGGAAACCATCATTCTCAGTAAACTATCGCAAGAACAAAAAACCAAACACCGCATATTCTCACTCATAGGTGGGAATTGAACAATGAGATCACATGGACACAGGAAGGGGAATATCATACTCTGGGGACTGTGGTGGGGAGGGGGGAGGGGGGAGGGATAGCATTGGGAGATATACCTAATGCTAGATGACGAGTTAGTGGGTGCAGCGCACCAGCATGGCACATGTATACATATGTAACTAACCTGCACAATGTGCACATGTACCCTAAAACTTAAAGTATAATAAAAAATAATAATAATAATAAAAAAAAAAGAAAAAAAGGTCAAGAAAATCTCAAGCAGGATAAGCAAAATCAACTCATAAATATAAAACTTCAGAACACAAAATAAATATATCATAAAGACAACCAAAGACATGGAGGGTACCTTCAAATTAAAGACTTTGAGTGACAGTTATATTCCCAACAATAACAATGAAAAAAAAAGTTATCTTTTTGTGAGTGTACTAACATAGTAGCAAAATACATAAAGCAAAATTTTACTTTGAGCATTTCTATATTTAATATTACCTTAAGTGATTATAGCAGGCATCAAGTGTCTAAAATTTTTCTGTCATTAATTAAACTTTGACAATTTTTGTGTTATATAAATTTGTCTCTATCTTCCATAGCTAATGTATCAAAGAATTTAGTTTTTCCTAAAGGGAATAATCAGTTTCCTTCTTTCAGAAATTAAATTTGCCTAGAGACTGGAATTTGAAGATGAATATTTTATTGAAGTTACCCTAGTAAGAAGACTCTTCTTAGTTATTTTGTTTTGGACTAAAAAAACACATTTTTTAACTGTAAATTTGCTTAATTTATTTTTAGAAATTGTTGCACTTTAGAAAAAGGTTCCTCAGAGTTCTTTGGGGGTATCATGGTGGGCCTGCAAAGGGCTTGGGCACATGCAGATTGGCAGTATACATAACTTTCTACCTTTGTACTTCAATGGAGTAATTGTTTTTAACTTTTATTTTAAATTTAGGAGTACATGTGCAGGATGTTCAGGTTTGTTACCTAGGTAAACGTGTGTCAAGAAGGTTTCTTATACAGATTATTTTATCACCCAAGTATTAAGCCTAGTATCCTTTAGTTATTTTTTCCTGATCCTCTCTCTCCTTCCACCCTCTGCCCTCCAGTAGGCCCCAGTGTCTGTTGTTCCCCTTTTTGTAGCCATGTGTTTTCATCATTTAGCTCCCACTTATAAGTGAGAATATACAGTATTTAGTTTTCTTTTCTTGCATTAGTTTGCTAAGGATAATGGCCTCCAGCTCCATTCATGTCCCTGCAAAGGAAATTATCTTGTTCTTTTATATGGCTGTATAGTACTCCACTGTGTATATGCACCACATTTTCTTTATCCAGTCTATCACTGATGGGCAGTTAGGTTGATTCCATGTGTTTGCTATTTTGAAGAGTACTGCAATAAACACATGTGTTCATGTGTCTTTATAATAGAATAATTTATATCCCTTTGGGTATATACTCAGTAATGGGATTGCTGGGTTAAATGGTATTTCTGGTTCTAGGTCTTTGAGAAATTGCCACATTGCCTTTCACAATGGTTGAGCTAACTTACACTCCCACCAACAGTGTAAAAGCATTCCTTTTTCCCACAATCTCACCAACATCTGCTATTTTTTTTTTTTTTTACTTTTTAATAACAGTAATTCTGACTGGTATGAGATGGCGTCTCATCATGGTTTTGATTTTCATTTCTCTAATGACCAGTGATGTTGAGCTTTTTTCATGTTTATTGGCTGCATGTATGTCTTTTGAGAAGTGTCAGTTCATGTCGTTTGCTCACTTTTTAATTGGGTTGTTTGGTTTATTTTCTTGTAAATTTGTTCAAGTTTCTTATAGATATTGGATATTAGACCTTTGTTAGATGCATAGTTTGCAAAAATTTTCTCCCATTCTGTAGGTTGTCTGTTTACTCTGTTGATCATTTCTTTTGCTGTGCAGATGCTCTTTAGTTTAATTAGATCCCATTTGTCAATTTTTCCTTTGGTTCCAATTGCTTTGGTGTCATCATCATGAAATTTTTGCCCTTGCCTGTGTCTTGAATGGTATTGCCTAGGTTTTCCTCTAGGCTTTTTAGTTTTGGGTTTTACATTAAATCTTTAAGTTGATTTCTTGTAGATCGTGTAAGGAAGGGGTCCAGTTACAATTTTCTGCATATGGCTAGCCAGTTATCCTAGCATCATTTATTAAATAAGAAATCCTTTCCCCATTGCTTGCTTCTGTCAGGTTTGTAAAAGATCAGATAGTTGTAGGTGTGCAGTCTTATTTCTGTGTTCTCTATTCTGTTCCATTGTTCTATGTGTCTGTTCTTGTACCAGTACCATGCTGTTTTGGTTACTGTAGCCCTGTAGGATAGTTTGAATTTGGGTAGCATGATGCCTCCAGCTTTGTGCTTTTTGCCTAGGACTGCCTTGATTCAGGCTTGTGTTTGGTTCCATATGAAATTTAAAATAGCTTTTTCTTGTTCTGTGAAGAATGTCATTGATAGTTTAATGGGAATAGCATTGAATCTATAAATTGCTTTGGGCAGTATGGCCATTTTCACAATATTGATTCTTCCTATCCATGATCATGGAATGTTTTTTCATTTGTTTGTGTCATCTCTGATTTCTTTGAGCAATGAAACCATCACATCTAATAAAGTAATTTACCAAATCTTTCTGAGCCTCCAATAATAAGCATGTTGCTGGAAGTCAGGGACCCCGAACGGAGGGACCAGCTGAAGCCATGGCAGAAGAACATGGATTGTGAAGATTTTATGGACATTTATTAGTTCCCCAAATTAAAACTTTTATAATTTCTTATGCCTGTCTTTACTGCAATCTCTAAACATAAATTGTGAAGATTTCATGGACACTTATCACTTCCCCAATCAATATCCTTGTGATTTCCTATGCCTGTCTTTACTTTAATCTCTTAATCCTGTCAGCTGAGGAGGATGTATGTCACCTCAGGACCCTGTGATAATTGTGTTAACTGCACAAATTGTAGAGCATGTGTATTTGAACAATGTGAAATCTGGGCACCTTGAAAAAAGAACAGGGTAAGAGCAATGTTCAGGGAATAAGAGAGATAACCTTAAACTCTGACCACCAGTGAGCTGGGCAGAACAGAGACACATTTCTTTCAAAAGCAAATGGGAGAAATATCGCTGAATTCTTTTTCTCAGCAAGGAACATCCCTGAGAAAGAGAAGGAGAATGTGCCCCTGAGGGTGGGCCTCTAAAATGGCCCCCTTGGGTGTGGCGGTCTTCTATGGTCCAGACTGTAGGGATGAAACAAGCCCCAGTCTCCCATAGCGCTCCCAGGCTTATTAGGATGAGGAAATTCCCGCCTAATAAATTTTGGTCAGACCGGTTGCTCTCAAACAGTGTCTCCTGATAAGATGCTATCAATGACAGTGGTGCCCGAAACTTCATTAGCAATTTTAATTTCGCCCAGGTCCTGTGGTCCTGTGGTCCTGTGATCTCGCCCTGTCTCCATTTGCCTTGTGATATTCTATTACCTTGTGAAGCACGTGATCTCTGTGACCCACACCCTATTCGTACACTTCCTCCCCTTTGAAAATCCCTAATAAAAACTTACTGGTTTTGCGGCTTGTGGGGCATCACAGAACCTACTGACATATGACATCTCCCCTGGACATCCAGCTTTAAAATTTCTCTCTTTTGAACTCTGTCCCTTTATTTCTCAAACTGGCTGACGCTTAGGGAAAATAGAAAAGAACCTATGTGACTATTGGGGCAGGTTCCCTGATAAAGCATATATAGTAAGTTTTTGTATCAATAGAAATATCAAACTAAGTAGTGATATAATATCCTATAATAGGTAATACATGGTACACATTTCTACTATTGTATTTGATCCTATTTATACATTCCTCCAAAAACTGAGATATATAGCAACAGTATTAGCCAATAATTCTGACTTTCTTAGTTGTCTGTGTATATTTGAGACAGTGAGGTCTGGGAGGGGGAATGAGTGTATGTCATGAGACGGAAAGAACCTGTGAGATTTTTCTTTTTAATAGGCTGGAATTCTATTTTTCAGCATGCATAGTCCCTTTACTCAAGCCGCTCAGTCTGAAAGGTGAGAAGGCGAGAAAGTGGGCAAGCAAGCAACAGCCTGAAACAAGGGTATAGGAATACTGTCAATAAATTCTAACACTAGAAGTTGAAAAAGACTTTGAAGAGAGAACACTTTACATCAGCTTTCAGAGTCAAGTTACATTTGGAAACTCATGAACAGTATTGGAGTTATTGCAAAGGTTAGTGTTAGCAAGATGAATGGGGTAGAAGACCAAAGCAAGAAGAAACTGGAGATTTTCATAGGATTGGTGTGGGAAGGATTAACTGTTCAGGCTGAGAAGAGAAGGATGTGAAATTAAATGGAAGTTTATATACCAAGGTAAGCTTCTCAATAGTGACGGCCTAGGGTATAATAATCACTTGCGTACTGTCTTCAAATTATACCTCCCTGTTGCTGAAATATGCCCAAAACATTAAATTATGCATTTGCGACACACATTCATTAAAACCTGTGGAAAAAATACTTTATAAAAGCAGAATACCTACACAAAGATTTTCGGGAGAGAAAGAGCAACAGAAAAGGAGACAGAGATAATTACAGTAGATATGTTAAATAAATATGAGTACTATTTAACTAGGTTACCCAGCTATAACATGTGTCAAAAAAAGTACTATAAAAATTATTAGATTCAGATATTTGGTTAAAACTTCATATATATTGTCAAAAATAAACAATTTAAATCTAAAAGTATTTAAAATCTTTAACTTTCATTAGAAATACTTTAATTCTTTGAAAGCTCATAAAAATGTGGTTAATTATGAACTAAGAAAAACAGTGAATTTTTTTAAAATGAAACATTATTAGGTATTATGTTTTCATTGTGAGAATAATCAAATTATGGTTCAAATGCATTAATATAATTTCAGCAGCCCAAGATTAGTCACAACTTGCCAGTGAGAAATTGTAATTCATTTTCTGAAAATCATTTGTAACAAAAGTTGCGCTGTGGTTAAAGGGAATTATCAAGTAATACTGAGAACATGTCCTGAGAACAAAACGATATTTATTAGAAGTACTTTGTGAATCAATACTATATGATTTGGAACACATTCATCCAGAATTTTAAAGAAATCTTTAAAAATTAAACTTTTTAAAGTTTCATGAAAAGAGAATTCACTAATTAAATCATTTAAACAAGATTATTCGGGGGACTAAATTTATTTAAGAAAGCAATGTATTTTCAAACTATAAAGTAACTTTTCAGACTGTTAGAAATAAATACCTTTTTTCCCACTCCTGGTATCTCTGAGGAGGAATTTTCCCAGCAGTATTTTTGGCTTCTATTTGTCCTTTCACTCACATTATCTCTAAGGAGGTAACTTAATTTGATGACTGGATAACTTGGAAAGAGTAACACTTCAGTGCAAGTCAGTCCCAAGGATGAACTCAACTCCTGTTGCCCCTGAGCCTCAGCTCAGCAGAGGTGCCTGCTCCCATCCTGTACTCCCAGAGACTTGGCAATCCTGGCCATTTAAGAAGCAGCCCCACGTGGCTGTAACATTGTGCTATCTCTGCAAACTAGCCATTTTAAGTAACAATAATGACATTTTGTTTGCCGTCTTTATTGTTTTATAGTATTTCTCAGTTTTCAGGCGGTAAAGAAAAATGCTATTTATTGGCCACTGACTAGAACAAACCAACACATACAGATAAGATGCTTCACCCAGAATTCTACTTTTCATTGAAAGAAGTGCTGGAAAACACTTGGCTAGTGCATGTAGTTAACAATACAAAAATATTTTTTTCTAATATCCTGGATCAAAATTATTGTGTTTCTTGGAGCTAGAGCGAGGTGAGAGGAGCTTGCTATATACTTCTATCATATGGGAAATTAAGAAAATGCTGCTGTTGCACTGGACCATCTTTCTGAACTGTGGGTACAATTTTGGAATATATGGCTAAAGTGAATGTCTGAACAAAGGTTGAATTCAAAGTAAATAATGGATCAAATGCAGGTTTGAAACCAAATAACAGATTAAAGACAGGGCTTGTTCTTAAAAAAGTAATATGAATCACACTACAGAGTGTGCTGTCAGATTTTCTCTATGGTTTCAGAGGAACAATTGTCATTTGTTTTTTTCCTCCCCCTGACTTATGATTAACTGATTCAATTCCATTTTTTCTAGTGACTGTAAAGATAACGTGTGTGGCTGCAATTTTAAAAGTTCAAAATAAACTTTAAATACAGTTTATAGGGCATTAGCTCAAAAGGATAATTGGAGCAGAAGATGGGAACTCAAAGCCTTAGAACTATTTATTTCAGATGTGCATGTGTAAATCTATATATATTCTTGTGTATGCATATATATAATATGCATACAAATTATATATTATAATATATAATATGCATACAAGTTACATAATATATAATATGCATACAAATTATATAATATATAAGATGCATACAAATTATATAATATATAAGATGCATACAAATTATATATTATAATATATAATATGCATACAAGTTATATATATTAAAATATATAATATGCATATAAATTATATATTATAATATATAATATACATTGATGATAATGCAAACAGAAAGATAAATTATTAATGTATTTTAAGTAGTTTATATTCAACATAACCAATACATTTATTAAAAATCATGTTTTACAGACCAAAGAATAATCAAATTTTTGTTACTTGTATTCTGCAACCCATAATCACATATAAGGCAAAGGTCAGGCACTGTAGGCAGTTAAAGAAAAGGCAATATAAAAGTATATGGATATGAATAATATGGCTTAATGAGGAACATGAAAGAATATTGTGCCAGATTACACTCAGCGTTTTATACATTTTCAGCAAAATATACTTGTATGAGCAAAATTAATGAGAATTAAAACCAATAAACTCATTATAGAGACTATGGTTTCATTGTGCCATGTAACCAGATGCAGCAGCAGGAAGATATGGGCAATTTCTTTCTTGTAATCATGCCAATCAGGAAAAAAAAGACACACTACCAGAATTAACGTGCTGTATGACTTTGTGAATGCCCCCTCAAGCTGCCAGTCTTGCCAGTACTATGGCAGTAGCATTAACCAACAGGAGTATGGACTTATTTCAAGCCCAGGTGTTGAGCAATTTGAAGTGCATGAGTTCCTTGTTGTGAAACAATCACTCCCTCTGAGGTTCATATTGTCCTCATCACTCCATGAACTATGCACATGGTGAATATGCATTTACTTGCTTTCCTACATGTAAATTTCCAAAAAGACTAAAATATTGCTCTTGCCTGCTCTCTGTTCAAATTCTTGCAGCCAGGATTAGGAAGGCAAACTGCAAGAAAAAAGGAAGGCACAGAATTTGAGGACTGCCCTAAAAGATTCTTCAGTTCTGGCATCACCAGTAAGCAACATCAATCTAACAGATGGCCTCAGACTTAAACCAGACAAGAATACAATTTAGCATTTTTTAAGAAATTCCACACAATAGAAATAAAGTAAAAAAAATGTAAAGCTGTAAACACACTGAGATTTCCTAGATTGTCATTCCTAGGAATGTTCATTCTTGCTTAGCCTATTGGCATTTTCAGCTATTTTCTTCTCTGCCACATAACCAAAGGTAATTATGAACAAAACACTTAATATGTTTTAACTTGGTTTTATTTGGAAACAAGGCTTGCAAAAAAAACCTGCGTTTTTCCATTTGTTAGCAGATATCAATACCTTCTACTCAGGAAAAATTAAAATGATAATTGAACAGATATAAGTCCCCCTAATGATAGATTCATAATTATTTTCTGATACTGTATCAGTATCCAAAACAGACATTAGAAGACTTAAATAATTGAGGTAATTGTAGCGTTGTAATTAACAATAATAAATGTATTTTAAAAATATGAATTGGCCATTCACAACCTATTGGAAGATTATACTGAGGAAAATTATATAGCTGAAAAATCACACTTTCTTTTTCAGTAATAGTAGTTTATGGTGGGGGGGGAAAATTCATTAGACTGATCAGGATTAGTAATATGACTAGGTTTTCATACAGAAATATAGGTTCTGGTTTCAAACAGCCTAGGATCTAATATTGGTTCACAATCCACTAGCTATACGGCTTTGAGAGAGTAAATAAAATCTCGTGCTTCACTTTTCTCATTTTTAAAATGAAAATAATAATAGTTCCTACTTTTCAAGGAATTTATAACATTATTATGACAATTAGACTTGTTAACACCATTAAAGTAACAAGGATAATGCCTGGAATATTGTAAATGATCAACAAAATTTGAATATCATTATATTGCTTTGTTCAACGTAATAACATATCTCAATTCTATTAAAAAAATTTTAAGTCTGACTGCAGAAAATGTCCCCTAAAATTAATATGGTGATTTATAATTTCATTTAGAAAGTTCATCTATATAAATATAAAGAAAATTTTTAAATAAAATAAAATACAAACTTTAAAAAATAATCTATTAATAACACTTATAAGAGCTCTGATATCATTCACTTAAGTATTTGTCTGAAAAACAAGTTGAAAAAATGCCTTATGACTCCCAGGAAGAAGACATTTTAAAAAATATGTTGAACACATTGCATTCATACATGGATATATAAATAAAATATGCCCAAAGCTTTGTTGGATAGCTGTAAGCTAAAAATGTGACTATGAAATGAAACTCTGAAATGAATATTTTTATGGTTAAGGTATAAGCACTGTACCTTAATTATAGCAGCATGAATAGCGCTGGTCTCATAAATTTAGTACTTTCTCAGGAACAGCATTCTCCCATAGGAAAAAATAGATTCATGTTAAAAGATACATAGTCTTTACAAAATATGATGCTAACAAAATTTTCAATGCAAAATAAGGTTGCTTCTAAAACAAGGAACAACGAGCAACATATTTGCAATCATAAAAATAATTTTGAATTGCATCTGCAGCTTTGTTTGCAATTACAATACAAGAGTCATTCATCCCATTATAAAGGAGCTTGTGAGCTCTGTTAGCACCTTATTGGTGTTATGAGACAAACAAAAAAAATTGTTTATGTATGTTAATCCTGTTCATAAATATCTGAATTCCACAACCCCCCAACCAACTCAAGCTGTGCATTGAATGTTCCAAATAGTAGAAGGAAATTGTTCTTATTTCCTAAGTACATCATGGATATTTCCATGAATTTTGTTCCTGAGACTATGTGGAATTATAATAAAAAAGAAATGTTGATTCTCCACCACAGGTCATATTCTCACTTTTTTTTTAATGGGGTTTTTCTCTGTTACTCAGGCTGGACTCAAAGTCTTGAGCTCACCTGATTCTTCCACCTCAGCCTTCCAAGTAGCTGAAACTACAGGCACGTGTCCCTGTGCCCTGGTCTTTTTTGTAATAAAAGAATTTATTCAAAAGCATGCTTTAAAAAAGGTTAAAGTTTTCAGTTTTATAAGGGTGGGGTATGAGTATTTAGGAATCTGCAAGTTTTATTTAAATTTATAGTTGAGTATTATCCAGTCTCTTGTAACACAAACTCTGTGGGATAATGATAAATTTTTATTGATATTTATTTAATGAGAGACATGAATGTGTACAATAATCCCTGAGGTCATGGCTGTCAGTTTCTGCTAAACCACAGCCTTTTTAGTCAAGCAATTGGCTGAGTTTTTCTGTATTTCACTGTCAGAAACCTTCATTTATGTTAGGTAAAGATGATAGACCTAAATGGAAAATTAACGCTTTCCACTTGTCATAATTCTTAATGATAGATCCTAAAGATCACAGAGAGGGACACTGAAGGGACAAGCAATGTCCATGTTCTCTGGGCCCCAAGAGCTCTGGGTGTTTTGCTTCTCTCCATTCTTGACCTCACTTTGACAAGCCAGTGCTTGCTCCTCAGTTTTTCTGATTTGAGGGGCATCTGTAAGGTACTGTCTTTTCTAGACTTGGTGAGAAAGAGGCTGGGGCATGCATCACAATTCTTTACTCTAATTGCTGTCATTCTTCCTTCTTGATCAATTTCCCCTTCAGGAGAAAACAGTTGCTTCTTAAGTAGCAGCACAGTGAATTCTCAAAAATAGCTGTCCGTTATGCAAGGACGCCTGATAAAGAAATATAACTAACCTAAAGTCACCGTTGGTCAGTCAATCCATCAATTAATTTTATGAAAACTTAATAAAATAGGAGTACCATAATGGGAAAAAATGTACAGCTGAACATCACAGATATGAGTTAGGTTCCAAACCATCACAATAAAGCATATTTAACAGTAAAGCCAGTCACACAAATTGTTTGGTTTCCCAGTGTATATGTACAATTTATGTTTACACTATACTGTAGTATATTAAGTTCTCAATAACATTATATCTAAAAAGCAATCTGCATACCTTAATTTAAAAATACTTTATTGCTTAAAAATGCTAATGATTGCTGGGCGCAGGCAGTGGCTCACACCTGTAATCCTAACAATTTGGGAGGCCAAGGTGGGCAGATTACTTGAATCCAGGAGTTCGAGACCAGCCTGGACAAAATGGTGAAAACCGTCTCTACTAAAAACACAAAAATTAGCTGGATGTGGTGGCACGTGCCTGTGGTCCCAGCTACTTGAGAGGCTGAGGCAAGAGATGTGCTTGAACCCAGGAGGCAGAAGCTGCACTGAGCCAAGATAGTGCCACTACACTCCAGCCTGGGCAGCAAAGTGAGTCTCCATCTTGGAAAAAAAAAAAAAGAAAAGAAAAAGAAAAACATTGCTAATGATCATCTGAGCCTTCAGGTAGTTGTAATTTCTTGCTAGTGAAGAGTCTTGCCTCAATATTGATAGATGGCTCCTGACTGATCAGGGTGATGGGTGCTGATGGGTGCTGAAGGTTGGCAGGGCTATGGCCATTTTTTAAAATAAGGTAACTGTGACATTTACTGCATCAATTAACTCTTCCTTTTCTGAACAATTTCTCTGCAGTGCTATTTGATAGCATTTCACTCACAGTAGAACATCTTTCAAAATTGGAACCAATCCCCTCAAACTATGCTGCTGCTTTATCAACTAAGTTTATGCAATATTCTAAATTATTTGTTGTTATTTCAGCAGTGTTCACATCATCTTCACCAGGTATAGATTACATCTCAGGAAACCACTTTCTTTGCTGGTCCATAAGAAGCAACTTCTTATCCTTTCAAGTTGTATTATACATTATAATGAGATAGGATCAATTCAGTTACAGCTTCAGGCTCCAGTTCTAACTGTAGTTCTCTTTTTGTTTCCACACATCTGTAGTTATTTCTTCCACTAAAGTCTTGAACCTCTCAAAGTCATCCATAGGTGTTAGAGTAAACTTCTTCCAATTCCCTGTTAATATGGATATTTTGACCTCCTCTCATGTATCACAATGTTCTTAATGGCATCTAGATCCTTTCCAGGATGTTTTCAATTTACTTTGCCTAGATAAATCATAGGAATCATAATCTATGGCAATTATAGCCTTACAAAATGTATTTCTTAAATAATAACACTTGAAATTTGACATTACTCTTTGATCTATGGGCTGCAGAATGGGTATTGTGTAAGCAGTCATGAAAACATCATTAATTTAGTACATCTCCATCAGAGCTCCTGGGTTACCAGTGCATTTTCAATGAGCAATAATATTGCAAATAATTTTTTTAACTAAGCAGTAGGTCGTAATGGTGGGCTTAAAACATTTAGTAAACTGTGTTATAAGCACTGTGCTTTTATTCAGGCTTTGTTGTTCCATTTTATAGAGCACATGAGAATAGATTGGGAATAATGTTTAAGGGCCCTAGGATCTTGGAATGGTAAACAGACATTGGCCTTAACTGAAAGTCACCAGGTGCATTAGCTCCTAACAAGAGAGTTAGCCTATTCTTGAAGCTCTGAGGCCAGGTATTGGCTTCTCCTCTGTAGCTACGAAAGTCCTAGACGGCATCTTCTTGCAATAGAATGCTGTCGTATCTATAATACGTTGAAAATCTGTTGTCTAGTGTAGCAACTTTCATTAATAATCTTAGCTAAATCTTCTGGATACCTTGCTGCAGCTTCTACATGATCACTTGTTGCTTCCCCTTGCACTTTTTTGTAATGATGACAACTTCTTTTCTTAAATCTCATGAAACAATCTCTGCTATTAATAGCTTTAAACTTTTCTTTAGCAGTTTCTTCACCTCTCTCAGCCTTCATAGAACTGAAGATAGTTAGATCCTCAATCTGGAGTAGACTGTGGCTTAAGGAAATGTTTTGGCTGGTTTTATCTTCTATTGTTCCACTAAATCGTTTTCCCATGTTAGCAATAAGGCTATTTTGCCTTCTTATCATTCTTGAATTCACAGGAGTTGCACTGTTAATTTCCTTCAAGGCATTTCCTTTGCTTTCACAAATTGGCTGCCTGTTTGCTACAAGGGCACTAGCTTCCATCCTGTCTCAGCTTTCAACATTGCCTTCCTCACTGTGTTTATTCATTTCTAGTTTTCAATTTTAAGTGAAATACAAGTGACTCTTGCTTTCACTTGAACACTTAGAGGCCACTGCAGAGTCATTAATTGGCCAAACTTCAATACTGTTGTGTCTCAGGGAATAGAGAGGCTTGAGGAGGAAGAAGTTGGGGCAATGACTAGTCAGTGGAGCAGTCAGAACACACACGACATTATCCAGTTAAGTTCATCATCTTATATGGGCACAGTTCATGGCACCCCCAAAAATAACAATGATAACATCAATGAACAGGGATCACAGGTTAACCAAATATACAAATAATGGAAAAGTTTGAAATATTGTGAGAAATGCCAAAATGTGACACAGAGATACAAAGTGAACACACGCTGTTGGAAAAGTGTGCTAGTAGACTTGCTTGATGAAAACTTGCCACAAATCTTTACTTTGTAAAAAGCACACAATAGGCTGGGCGCCGTGGCTCACATCTATAATCTCAGCACTTTGGAACGCCAAGGTGGGTGGATCACAAGGTCAGGAGATAGAGACCATCCTTGCTAACACGGTGAAACCCCATCTCTACTAAAAATACAAAAAATTAGCCAGGTGTGGTGGCACATGTCTATAGTCCCAGCTACTTGGGAAGCTGAGGTGCGAGAATCGCTTTAACCTGGGAGGCGGAGGTTACAGTGAGCCGAGATCGCTCCACTGCACTCCAGCCTGGGTGACTCCATCTGGGAAAAAAAAAAAAAAAAAAAAAGCACCCAATATCTGCCAGGTGTGACAAAGCAAAGTGCAAAAAAAAAAAAAAATGAAATATGCCTATAATATGAAAATTCTAACATGAAATGTTGATAAAATTACCTATGTAAACTATGAAACATGAGCCACAACTTATTAAGAAATACTACAAAATCTCAAGTTTTCATAAAGAACAAGAAAGAAAAGTTATAAACACCCTCACAAAACCGATGATTCTTTAATTTCATCAGATGTTCTGCCCACCCCACCAGGCCATGTTGAAATACTTGTTTTTATGGGCATGAGAACACTCACTTGGTATTGCTTGGATTTTCTGCTTGTTTGTTTGTTTTTTTTACCCCATGGTCAGCTATATTTTTAAAATAACTCGTTATTTTAAAAGCAAGCAAAGCAAACAGTTGTATAATTGTATTCCACAGAAAAACTCTGAAAATTTGCTCAGTGAATAAATTGTACTTGTTGATAAAAAGGACTAGGAAACACCAAGTATTTCATCTCTCTCTCTCTTTCTCTCTCTCTCTCTCTCATACACACACATACACACACACACACACACATTCTCCTCATTCTCTCACAAAACGGGCAAAAATATAGGGCAAAAATATAGCCATTATCAACATGGGAAAGTCTAAACTAGATTATTTCACAACATTTAAAATTTATAAAAATAAATAAAATTACCAAAATACATAAATTTCAAGTCAAATCAATAATTAGAATAATCAGACTTTTTAAAATTTTTGAGATACAATGATTTTTTTAAAAAGTCACACTCTTTTTGTTACTTTTTTGAAGTATAATACCATGAGTAAAGAAGGAAATATTAAATATTATGATGATTATATAGGGAGGAATTTTACTGACAATATAAATGTTTCTAAAACTGGTTTTTGGTGAGCCTGAGAAAGAGTGACTTTGTCGGCAGTGGTGAAAAACTAATTAATTTTTGCCATTTGTTTCTTCTTTTTAGTAAAATTTTTATAATAATATATCTCCCATCTCATTGTAACTATAATATAGCAATTTTATTTGGCCTCATAACAATAGTTAGATACATTTGTGCACATGTGTGCACACACACACCCCTACACATATTTTTAATATTAATACCTATGCATTAGGATTCTCCAGAGTGACAGAGCCAATACGAAGTGTGTGTGTGTGTGTGTGTGTGTGTGTGTGTGTGTGTGTATGAAAGGGAATTTATTAGGGAAAATTGGCTCACACGATTACAAAGGAAAAGTCCTATGATAAACCAACTGCAAGCTAGATAATGAGAAAAGACAGTAGTGTGACTCCCAGATAAGTAGTGTGGCTCCCAGGGAAGCCAGCAGTGTGGCTCAGTACAACTCTGAACATCTCAAAACCAGAGAAGCCAAAAATGTAGTCCCCCAGGAGAGGAGGCTGCTGGTGCATGGGAGTGCATGTCCCAGAGTCCAGTGACCAAAAAGCCTGGAGTTTGATGGCCCCAGGCAGGAGAACAAATAGGGGTATTGCTCTCAGAGAATGTGTTAGAGATAAGGAGAAGGGAAAAAGAAAAGCAAGCAAGTTGAATGTTCCCCTTCTGCCTGCTTTGTTATGGCCTGCCACAGCCCTTTGGATGGTTATCTACATTGAAAGCTGATCTTCCTCTCTCAGTCCACTGATTCACTTGGCAATTTCCTCTGGAAACACCTTCTCAAACACACCCAGAAAGAATGCTTCACCAGCCACTTAGGCACCCCTCAAACCAGCCAACTTACCACTTAATATTAACCATCATAACCTCAATGGATATGTTATCATATTTTATAGGTAAAATTGTCAATTAGAGAACCAAGATATCATTGCTGTTAGGTATAGGTGGTTCTATCAACATGATTTCAGAAATTACAACGGAAATGAATATATATTTTATCATATTCTTATTCAAAATATACTTAGCTATTTTAAAATTATTTACCTTAATTATGTAATCATAAATTTTTTAAAAAATTCACCTTATGGCAATACATACCACCCCATTGCAATTCATGTTCCTCTTATTCTCACCCTGTAAATTTTGTTAGTTACACCCTAAGCCTATGACTGTGTTCACAATTTTCAGACAAATCTTAAACTAAATCATAGTTCTTAAATTAAACAATCCTAAATGAATGTTTAAATGTGTTTTGTGGTGCTATATTGTGATTGTAGTATGACTTATGAGATTCTGAGATGAAAAAAGGAAAATTTTAATGTAGGGGCCAAATGTTATTACCAAGGAAACAACTTCATGCTTTATACTGTTTAACAGTAAGAACAGATTTTATAGCTGATCGAGCAAAACATTGTTGATAACCATGCCTGTTATATAATTCCACCATAATTAAAACATTTGAAACATACCTTTTGTTCAGTAATATCTAATGAACTGTATTTTGTAATGAAAAATATATAATTGGATAAAATTACTGCAAAGTAGTTAATTATGCTAAATACTCTAAAAAATTTTTATACCTAACCATTATGGATGTTACTAGATGAAAGGGCAGATGAGGTATGAGTCTGTCAGGTTCCGTGATATGTGAGCAAGGTACTGTTTAAACTTTTCTGAAGCTACAGGGTGCAGAAAACTTAGAAAGAAAATGTTACTTACAAAAAAAGAAAGATGGAGCTGGGACTCTTTTTTCTTTATGCTAAAATATTTATAAGCTCACAATACTCTACTGCTAGTGAAAAAATTAAAAGGCAGAAAATAAACATTTTAAAATACTTTTTATAGGAATAAAATTTTAAATCCACAATGGATTCCATTTCTGCTCATAAAGTTAGCCAAAGCAAAAATGTGACTAAAATATAAGAAAACAGTTGAAAATATCTCTATATATGTATACATGTAAGCTGAAATAATTATATACTTGTATGCTTAGATTCTAAATATTGTCGATAAATTATTAAAAATTTACCATCAACTCAAATATTGAATGTCTTGAAATAAGAAAAAAATGTTAATCAGGACTTAAAAACAATTCTTGATTGACAAATATAAATCCAGGAAACCAAAATAAATGTAAACATAAATCTATGCATAACAAAAAATATAAAACATAGCTTAATGGTTGTTTTTAAAAATTACTCTGAAAACATGGAACTAGATTTCATCTTAACCTCTAACCCAAAATAAATAAAAATTTTAAATCTTTGTTTCCTCCAAATTGTATTCCTCTTAGGATATGTTTGTGTATGGGAACTGACAAGGAAAACAAGTATTGAAAAAGCAATTATTTTTCTCTTTGCTCCCAAAACACTATAATTTTCTAGTTCTCATCTCACAGCTAAGATCTCTTCTTGCAAAGCCACTTCACTGCTTTCTCCTTCTCCTGGGTGAGGGCTCTTTTGAGTTTCAAGTTACTGGCTTAAGCAAAAGAGGAAACTTACAGGACTATGTAATCATGATCAAAACTTAAGAAAATACCATTCAAATATCTTTCAAGGTTGTTCCCTACAAGACAAAAATAATATAACATGAAATTCAAACATAAGCAAAGAAATAAATTGGTTAGTTAAAACCATTATTTTGGTAAAGTAACCTGATAAAGAGTTTAAGAATTTTAAACATTCATATTTCAATAAAGTTGAAGGAAGTTATTAAGTAATTAGTTAAGGGTTCAGATTACAATTTTGTTTTTCCAAGATTTGGACTTAGCCACCTTTCATATGCTAGTGTGTATAAAATGACTCAGCATTGTAATTGGATCACGAGGAAAATTTGTTTGGTTTTCTTTAGCATCGATCTGATGCCCCAATTAAAACCTTAACCAATATTTAACCTCAGCCATCTGAACAGTTAAAACCAATTTAATTGAGACATTAATTCCAATTCTGTGGGTATAATATAATTTTTGTCTCAGTGGTGAAAGCTCTTTAGTCATGGGAATTTTTTTTTTATTCTGATTACAACAATTAACATGAGTTCTACTCTCAACAAGTTTTAAACTGTACAGCATGCACTGTTGACTACAGGCTCGATATTGTACAATAGATCTCTGTCACTTAATCATCTTGCATAACTGAAACTGTATACCTGTTAAATGGTAACTCCCAATTTTCCCTTTCCCCCACCCCCTGGCAACTGCCATTCTACTCTCTGCTTATAAATGTTTGACTTTTTTAGACATCTCATGTGAGTAGAATCATACACTATTTGTGTATCAGTGACTGGCTTATTTCAATTATTATAATATTAAGGTTCATTCATGCTGTTGCATTCGGCAGGATTTTCATATTTTTAAGACATAATATTCCATTATATATATATATATATATATATATATATATATATATACACACACACACACATAATATTTTCTTTATTCATTTGATAAGGGACATTCATGTTGTCTCCACCTCTCTCTTATTATGAATTGTGCTGCAATGAATAAAAGAGTGCCAACATTTTTTAGGGATCCTGATTTCTGCCATGATAGCCACCTCTGTTTTCTTTTGGCTATCATTTGCATGAAATATGTTTTTTCATTGCTTCAGTTTCTAACTATTTGTGTCCTTAAATCTAAAGTCTCTTGTTGACAGCATATAGTTAGATCTGGTTTTCTCAATTTATTCAGATACTCTATGTCTTTCAATTGGGAGTTTAATTTATTTACATTTAAAAAAATTACTGATAGGAAAGGGCTTACTATTGCTATATTATTCGTTGCTTTCTGTCTTGTAATTCTTAGGTCTCTCTTTTCCTCTCCTGCTGTCTCCTCTTGCTGCTGTCTCCTCTTGCTTTTTTTTTTTTTTTTTTTTTTTTTTTTTGTGAGATGGAGTCTTGCTCTGTCACCAGGCTGGAGTGCAGTGGCACGATCTCAGCTCACTGCAACCTCTACCTCCCAGGTTCAAGCGATTCTTCTGCCTCAGCCTCCTGAGTAGCTGGGACTACAGACACACACCACCATGCCCGGCTAATTTTTGTATTTTTAGTAGAGATGGGATTTCACTAGGTTGACCAGGATGGTCTCGATCTCCTGACCTTGTGATCTGCCCACCTTGGCCTCCCAAATTCTCTTGTGTCCCAGTGAGGTTTTTTTTTTCCTTTTTTGTTGAAGGGCATTGATTCCTTTTTTGTGTGTGCATCTTCTGCAGGTATTTTCCTTTTGGTTGCCATGGGGCTGATGTACAACAATTTATGTTATAATAGTCTAATTTAAGCAGATAACAACTTAACAACTAATCTTATAATAAAAACTCTACCTTTTTACTGGACCTCCCCACACTTCATGTTATTAGTGTCACCATTTACACTTGTAACATTTTGTATTTATTAATACCTTTTACATATATATTTTTAATGCCTTTTTCTTTTAACTTTTATACTAGAAATAAAAGTTTTTTGGTTTTTTTTTTTGAGACGGAGTTTCACTCTTGTTGGCCAGACTGGAGTGCAATGGCACGATCTTGGCTCACCACAACCTCCACCTCCCAGGTTCAAGTGATTCTCCTGTCTTAGCCTCCCAAGTAGCTGGGATTACAGGCATGTGCCACCATGCCTGGCTAATTTTGTATTTTTAGTAGAGATGGGGTTTTTCTGTGTTGGTCAGGCTGGTCTCGAACTCCCGACCTCAGGTGATCTGCCCACCTTGGCCTCCCAAAGTGCTGGGATTACAGGTGTGAGCCACCATGCCCGGCCAGAAATAAGAGTAATTTAACCACCAGCATTACAGTAATACTGTATTCTGTATATGTCTATATATTCACCTTCACCAGAAAATTTTATACCCTCATATTTCCATTTAGTGTCCTTTCATTTCAAGTTTAAAAACTCCCATTAGTATCTATCATAAGGCAGGTCAAGGAGTGATAGAATACTTCAGCTTTTGTTTGTCAGGAGAAGTCTTTTTCTCACCTTCATTTCTGGGGACAGTTTTGCCAGGTATGATAGTCTTAATTGATAGTTTTTTTTTCTTTCAACATTTTGAAGCTGACTCACATCTTGCCTGCAATATTTCTGCTGAGAAATATGCTATAAATCCCATGAGAGTTCCATTGTACATAACAAGTTACTTTTTGCTTGCTGCTTTCAAAATTCTATTTTTGTATTTGAGATTTGACAATTTGATTATAATGTATTTCTGCGTGGACATTTTTTGGGAGGAGGCTTATTTTATTTGTAGTTCCTTGGGCTTTCTGAATCTGAATGTCCATTTCCTTCCCTAGATTTTGAAAGTTTTCATCTATCATTTCTTTGAATAAGCTTTCTGCCCCTTTCTCTCTCTGTCTCCTTCTGTGCCACCAATTATTGGTCCACTTGATACATTCCTGTATGTTCCTTAAGCTTTCTTCAGTCTTTCTTTTTTTTTTCTTTTTGATCTTATGAATGGATACATTCCAGTGACCTATCTTTGCATTTGCTAATTCTTACTTTTGCTCAATCTGCTCTGCCCTTGGACCTCTCCAGTCATTTTTTTTTTAGTTCAGTTGTTTTATTCTTTAGCTCCAAGATTGCTGTTTGATAATTTTTCAGTATTTTCTGACTCTTTGTTGACAATCTCCTGTCCTCATTGCCTGAGTGCCTTATTATAAATTAAAAAATTAGAATACCAAACTACAAACTAACATGCACATACATACATGCATACATACATATATACACAATAAGCACAATAGCTCTGAAAGCAAATTTTCTCTGAATTTTCTAGATTTTAATTTCAGGATAGTTTTTGATTCCTTTTAGTAATAGTAGTAATATTAGTAGTAGTAATATTAGTAGTAATGTAGCTGTTATTAAGGTTATACATTTTCTTCAAAATATTTCTTGAAAGATTTTTGGTATTAATATTTTTGTGTTTAAAAATCACATAAACTTACACTGTTTACACCCCTCAGAGATGGCAGGAGGAAATTTTATACCAATTCATTTTAAAGGACATAGTTATTTGTACCAAAGGACTAAAATAACTTACATGGCCATAATTGAGTTTGAAAAAACTGGTTTTCAAACAATCTTGAGCATCACTTACATTGCATATTATCCAGTGCAATGGTTAGTCTTTTTCCACTTTGGTTTCTTTTGGTGATGAACCAAACCATATCACCAGGCAGTAATGAAGATTGGTGAGACTGTGTTGTAAAAACCACATTCATTGCATAAAGCAGACAAAATAAATTAAGCTTATGGAATTGTTAATGAAATTGAGCTATGTGTGGTTTCCCTGAAAGCAAAATATTTTAGGATCATATTTGCTCTGGTCTTATATTCTTTTAAGTGTGACCATTATATATTTGCATATATTTTCAATTTAAGTGATAGTTTGGAACATTATTTTATTTTGCCGTAATTATTTTCTGAAACTTCTACACTCAAATTCATATTGGATTATCCAAGCCTTAATACTTACTATTAGCTATGTTGTCTCTGATAGTAAAATGAGGTAGCAATGAATGAGAACATTTTACATATTTTAAGTGTAGGAAAACTTATATAAATATATATACATTAATTTAAATATATTTGAAATGTATGTGCACATTTCCCTTTAAGAGAGAATTTTTTAATGTTGAGAACAAAATATTTTTGCATAATTTCTACATTTTCTTCAAAATAATTTTTTTACTTTTATTATTATTATACTTTAAGTTTTAGGGTACATGTGCACAATGTGCAGGTTTGTTACATATGTATACATGTGCCATGTTGGTGTGCTGCACCCATTAACTCATCATTTAACATTAGGTATATCTCCTAATGCTATCCCTCCCCTCTCCCCCCACCCCACAACAGTCCCCGGTGTGTGATGTTCCCCTTCCTGTGTCCATGTGTTCTCATTGTTCAATTACCACCTATGAGTGAGAACATGTGGTGTTTGGTTTTTTGTCCTTGCAATAGTTTGCTGAGAATGATGGTTTCCAGTTTCCTCCGTGTCCCTACAAAGGACATAACCTCATCATTTTTTATGGCTGCATAGTATTCCATGGTGTTTATGTGCAACATTTTCTTAATCCAGTCTATCATTTTTGGACAGTTAGGTTGGTTCCAAGTCTTTGCCATTATGAATAGTGCCGCTATGAACATACGTGTGCATGTGCCTTTATAGCAGCATGATTTATAGTCCTTTGGGTATATACCCAGTAATGGGATGGCTGGGTCAAATGGTATTTCTAGTTCTAGATCCCTGAGGAATCGCCACACTGACTTCCACAATGGTTGAACTAGTTTACAGTCCCACCAACAGTGTAAAAGTGTTCCTATTTCTCCACATCCTCTCCAGCACCTGTTGTTTCCTGACTTTTTAATGATCGCCATTCTAGCTGGTGTGAGATGGTATCTGATTGTGGTTTTGATTTGCATTTCTCTGATGGCCAGTGATGGTGAGCATTTTTTCATGTGTTTTTTGGCTGCATAAATGTCTTATTTTGAGAAGTGTCTGTTCATACCCTTTGCCCACTTTTTGATGGGGTTGTTTGTTTTTTTCTTGTAAATTTGTTTGAGTTCATTGTAGATTCTGGATATTAGCCCTTTGTCAGATGAGTAGGTTGTGAAAATTTTCTCCCATTTTGTAGGTTGCCTGTTCACTCTGATGGTAGTTTCTTTTGCTGTGCAGAAGCTCTTGAGTTTAATTAGATCCCATTTGTCAATTTTGGCTTTTGTTGCCATTGCTTTTGGTGTTTTATACATGAAGTCCTTGCCCATGCCTATGTCCTGAATGGTATTGCCTAGGTTTTCTTCTAGGGTTTTTATGGTTTTAGGTCTAACGTTTACGAAGTTCCCTGGTGGTCTAATGGTTAGGAGTCAGCACTCTCGCCACCGCGGCTGGGGTTTGATTCCCAGTCATGTAAACCAAAATAATTTTTAAATAAATTTATTAATGCCCAGATTATAGATAATAATATATTGCTTCTAATGTACATACCATGTAGCAATTAATTAAGAAATTTTAAACCAAAGGTGTTAAACTAAAGTTGGAGTTCTATTTGAATTATCAGCCCTAAGAGATATATATTTGAATTATTAGACTTAAGTACTATGGCCAAACAGAATGTGTGGAACTTATTTGAAACTTATTTATTTACAAATAAATCCCCTTTCAAAAAGGCATTTATGGGAAATCAGGGAAATTCTTCTATATATCCTATATTAGATAATATTAAAGATGAAGAATTAACTTTGTTGGGTATGATAATGACATCACATTTTTCAAAAAATGTTTTATTTGTCACAACGAACCCTACCTCCATTACTGGTCCTTGGCTCTCACTGCCATTTCTCTAGTTTGTACTTGATGCGAATCCCTCCACTCTTCCAAAGTATGCTCAGTGGAATCGAGTTGAAACATTGAATACATACATACACACTTAGCACAATGGCTTCTAAAGCATTTTTTCTCTCGGTTTGCTAGATTTTAATCTCATAATAATCTTTAACTCTTTTTAGTAGTAACAGTAGTGATACTAATAGTAGTAACACAATATTAGTAATGTAGTGGTTATGAAGGCTATATATTTTCTCCACAATATTCATATTCATTGCATGACTTTTTGATATTGATATTTTTCTTTTTAAAAAATCACATAATATAGGGGAAGCAAACCTATACCTAGAGTATAAAAAAATTGGGTTATCATCAACCTGTGGTAGGTGAGCTGTTAGTACTCATTGGTACTTTGGGAAAAAAATATTTGCCTACATCATGCATAAATCAGGCTGTAAAGGCAACATTAAAATCAGTATAAACAGGGTAGAATACTTAGATATCCCGTGTATACACTGTATACCTCTCTCAGCCAGTATCTCTAAAATTTCCTTTCATTTTTAGGCTTTTTTTCTTAGGTATTTTAGTATTTTAGCTCTATGTCTGTAATAGAGGGGGTTCAGTGGAATATGACCTAAATACTGGCATAAATCTGAGTGCTCGTCTTTCCCCAAATAGTGATGTTTCTAAATGGGAAGTTCATTAGAAACATTCTTCTCTTCTTCATCTCTTAGGGTGATAGCTAGCAACATACCCTTCCTTATCTACGAAAATTATTTCTTAATTATAAGAATCATCATTAAGTTTATCATTTCTTTTTTTTTCCAAAGTGTAATAAAAATACAGAATTTGCAGGAAATGAAACAGAAGAGGAGAAAGGAGTTATATAGAAAAGTGGAGAAAATAGTATAAGAAAGATCGGGGAAGAGATAAGAGAAAAAAGCAGGGAAAGATAAGGAGAAATTAGATAAAAGTGAGACTAGAGACAGGAGAAAAAACAAAAAACAATGAGTAGAGTACAGTGGTGCAGGAAAGAGAATAAAAGATGTTTTGGGGTTGAAAGTTTTTCACATTTTTGTCATTCAACCCTTCCCCAACTCTATATTTAGGTGCTCATTTTGGGATCACCTTGAATTAATCATCATTTAGTTTTATTAAAAAAAAGTATGCATTAATTCTAAAATTTTCATGCTATTATTTCAAAATTTACTTATTAAAATATTTACTTACAATAAAAACTGAATATGCATCTCAATCATTAATTAGTTTATGTGTGACATATCAGAAGTGTCTGTGAGAGAGTTAGATAACAGAGAGTCAGTTATTTAACAGAGAGTCAGCTTCAAAGTTTGCTTGGGTGGTGTCCTAGCTTCAACTAAGAATCAGCTTGAGCAGACCATTTTCAAAAGTCACATTACTGCAACTTATTTATTTTCTATGAAATAGTTTCAGTCTTTCACTAACCCTACATAGATAGTCATTTTCAAGAGGAATTTATTTACTTATTTGTTATTTTATTGAAACAGGGTTTTGCTTTATCCCCCAAGTTGGAGCACGGTGGCACAATCATGGTTCACTGCAGCCTTAACCTGCAGGCTCAAGCAATCCTCCAGCTTTAGTCTCTCAAGTGGTTGGGACCACGGGCATGTGCCACCACACCCAACTAATATTTTATTTTTTGTAGAGATGGGGTCTCTCTGTGTGGCCCAGGTTGGTCTCAAACTTAAACTCAAAAACTGACTTAAGCAATCCTCCCACCTTGGCCTCCCAAAGTGCTGGGATTACAGGTGTGCACCACCATGCCTGGCTTAGATGATTTTAAAAAAGAGGTTTTGTTCATACCAAAGAACTAACCTCTTGAATTACATCTTTTTTTTTTTAATCTTAAGAAAAGAAACAATTTTCTTGTAAGACTTTTTATCGTTATCAGGAGGTTAGTTTTATGTCCCACGTGGGTTTACTTCAAGAATAAATACGTGGCCGGGCGCGGTGGCTCACGCCTGTAATCCCAGCACTTTGGGAGGCCGAGGCGGGCGGATCACGAGGTCAGGAGATCGAGACCATCCTGGCTAACACGGTGAAACCCCGTCTCTACTAAAAAATACAAAAAATTAGCCGGGCGTGGTAGCGGGCGCCTGTAGTCCCAGCTACTCGGGAGGCTGAGGCAGGAGAATGGCGTGAACCCGGGAGGCGGAGCTTGCAGTGAGCCGAGATCGCGCCACTGCACTCCAGCCTGGGCGACAGAGCGAGACTCCGTCTCAAAAAAAAAAAAAAAAAAAAAAAAAGAATAAATACGTTACGCTGGATAATATATATATTAAAATAATTATGCAGATGGAGACTTGTTCTCAAAAATTTTCAAGTTAATATTGTGTTTCAATAGCTCTGCAGTGTTATGTGTCATCAAGTATTTAGCATAGAAAAATATGGTTCTTCCAATTTAAATGTACTGCTTATATTATATTTTTTTTCTCTGTGTAAACAAATGTTCCTTGATTTAGGAGACTTCAGAAATAAAAAATGTTTTCAGCAAATATTAACTTGCTTAAGTAACGGATCTCTGAATAACAATATGGGGTGTCTTTAAAAAGTTCATGGAAAATGCATATTATGAAGAAATTATACATGGATTTCATTTTTTTTTGCACCAAAATAAACTTGCACTAACTTGCTATTACACATTTATATAGGATCTAGTCTGAGGTACTAAGAAGGATAAGACATCAGTTTGCAAAGAGCCCCATCAGAGTAACATGAATTCTGCCAAAATTGAAACAAAAACAGATATCAAATTTGTGATGAAGTTTGGGTGGAAGAATGATGCCATCACTGATGCTTTACAAAAAGTTTAGGAGAACAATGTTCCCTGCCAAAAGCAGCAGTTTACAAATGGGTCACTCATTTTAAGGAGTGAGACAATGTTGAAGATGAAATCTATCCACATCAATTTTCAAACAAGACATTAATCTTATTAATTTCCTGAAGAGGACCAACAATTAGCAGCAGAATAATAGCCAACACCATAGACATCTTGATTGGCTCAGCTTACATAATTCAGACTGAAAAATTAATGATGAACGAATAACCCACTCAGTGGGTACCAAAACCATTGTGTCTGGATGAGCTGCAGATAAGAGCAGACCTTTCAATGGAAATTTTAAACAAGAGGAATCAAGATCCTGAAACATTTCTTTGAAGAATTATAACAGGAGATGAAACAGAGTGTTACCAGTATGATCATAAAGACAAAGCACAATGAAACAATGGCTACCAAGAGGCAGAAGTGGTCCAGTTAAAGCAAAAGTGGACCAGTCAAGAGCAAAGTTTATAGCAACAGGTTTTTTGGTGTACTCAAGGCATTTTGCATGTTGACCTTCTGGAGAGCCAAAGAACAATAACATCTGCTTGACGTGAGAGTGTTTTGAGAAAATTAGCTAAAGCGTTAGTGGAAAAATGCCCAGTAAAGCTTCACAAGAGAGTCATTTTCTACCATTCCTCTCATCAAACAAGGGCAATTTCACAACAGTTTTGATGGGAAATTATTAGGCATCCCCTTTGGTCTTTATTTGGCTCCTTCTGACTTCTTTTTGCTTCCCGATCTTTTTTATTTGATCCTGATCAAACAAAAAAATATTTAAAGGGCACTCATTACTCTTGTCAATAATGTAAAAAAGACTGCATTAACATGGTTAAATTCCCAAGACCTGTAGTTATCCAGGAATGGACTAAATGACAGGTATCTTTACTTGCTTACAAAAGCGTCTTGGACTTGATGGCACTTATGTTGAGAAATAACATTTTTTAAATCTTTCAATTTCATTTTTCATGAGCTTTCTGAAATCTTCTCATACGTTGTGTAGTGTTGCCCAAACTTATATGAACATGTTAACATTCTTCAAATAAGTTTAATAGGATAGCTTGTAATATGAAATCTAATCTTTACTATATAATTAGACCAGTAGATAAATAGAAATCAAAAGTCATGAAAAGATATTAGAAATATGGGGTTAACTCAGTTGTATGGTTTTACACTTGAGAAATTCAACAGAAAGTTGATGAATTACAGGTATATGTCTGATATATGGCACATTTCATTGATCTTAGTTCTTAGCAACAGTGCTGTTTGTTTTTAATGTCATTTTTCCTACTGACTGATAACTTTATCATACAATCTCATGTGTATAATTCCGTATATGAATATCCAAAATCAACTAATCAGACTACATCCAGGCCTAATCCACCAGGTAAATCCATGCTGGTCATTTAATTTAATGAATGTGGCTCTCTGTAACTGAACATATCTTGAAAGATAAACTAATGCAAAATATAAAGTGAAAATGAAAGAGAATAAGGACAAAAGAAGAGAGAAAGGCTGGGCCTGGTGGCTCATGCCTGTAATCCCAGCCAGTACTTTGGGAGGCTGAGGCAGGCAGATTGCCTGAGGTCAGGAGTTTGAGACCAGTCTGGCCAACATGGTGAAAACTTCCCCCTTCTCTACTAAAAATACAAAAATTTAGCCGGGTATGGTGGCAAGCGCCTGTAATCCCAGCTACTCGCTACTCAGGAGAATTGCTTGAACCAGGGAGGTGGAGGTTGCAGTGAGCAGAGATCACACCACTGCACTCCAGCCTGGGTGACAAAGCAAGACTCAGTCTCAAAAAAAAAAAAAAAAAAAAAAAAAAAGAGAGAGAGAGAAAGAGAGAGAGAGAGAAAAACAGAAGAAAGGAAGGAAGTCTACAGAGAAAGAAATGAACATCAATAACTTGTGTTATGGTATAGATTTAGGACACAGTTTAGCAATATAAAGAATAAGAGAAGTTAATGGAAAGAATGAGGAATAATGTCAACCATTTCAGGATATGGACATAAATTATTTGACATGGATGGCTAAAATGTGCTGGAGTGAGTCTCCTAGTTTCAAAAGATAGTCTATTTTGGCCCATTTTATAGCAGCCACCCAAACTCAATTTCCTTTCGACAACTAAAATTGTTCACCTTTTCAAATCAACAACTTCCTTCTCTGTTTACAGCATAATGGCATATGAAACCCAAAATGACCAAAGATAATATTTGCTTCCAATTTACTGGAATGATGGATATGCTTCTTGGTGGAAGCATTCTTTCTTAAGACCTTCAAACCTGGCATGTGTATGATCATAGAGAGAAAAAATCTAAACTCTTTAAGTGTCCTAAATATATAGAGAAGTATTCACCTCCATCCCTTGCTTCCCAGACCTCTGATCTCTGGCTATGAAAAATACAGCTCTACGTGTTGGTTTTAATTTACAGGTTATTCTGAATCTTGTAGGAGAGCACCTGTCCTTTACAAAGTGTTTTCCCCTCCTTAACAACATAACCAGGCATTTAGCAGCCATTGCACCATTATTATATCAAGCCAGATACTTTTATGTGATAGAGTATATCCCAAGACCAGTGATTTTTGTGAATATGACCAATTGCTATACTTTTTCTTCCATAAAATAAGATTTTCAGTCAGATTCAAAGTGACATTTTACCTGGCTTTTGAAGGTCCCCCCAACTTTTATTATGAGGTAAGATAGTAAAAGTGCGCTTTTCTTAGAAAGTGAAGGTGAACTGCTTTCAACTGTCTTTATTGATTGCAATTAAGAAAATCCTTTGCCATATAACAGGCAGCGATCTGTATTTATTTGCCACTAAACAAATTGTTTTAAAGAAAGTCTTCTCAAAGCAGAGCCTAAGACAGGGGTTTAAGAACATGTAATTAATTAAGCCAGTGCTCTTTGGAGAAAAGAAGTAAGGCAAACAGGATAAAGTGGGGAAGTGAATCATGCAAGAATTTATCTCAGCTTGAGTTCTTCAGACTAATCCCTCTGGGAGCTCTGGATCATGATTTATAACACAGAACTGCTTCCATTGTTGAGGAAGGGAGCAAAGCTTTTGTAACCTCATGATATGGTACCCTTAGGATAAAAAGGTAGGCATCCACTTATGGGATTAAAAAGTGACATATATGTTCAGCAGAGGACAGTTCTCTGGAGGGGAAGCAGTTGTGAACTTTTAGAATCTAACATTTACAGAAACTTTGACGCGCAGGCCAGGTAGAGAATGTGTGTAGGGCACCAGTAATACGCATTATCAACTTCCCACCTGAAAACAGCAGCTGTGATTGTCATCACAGTTTGATCATGTTTATGATAATTCACAGGTATTTTCAAAGACCTATTTCATTTTTTCATCAAAAAGTAAATTAAATAAGAATTACCAATGGTATATGTTTCAAGTCTATGATGATGGCACTAATATCTGCCATTCTTCCAATTATGTTTTCTTTCAATTTACCATTTTGGTGGTGATTTGGAATGAGTCCAGGAGTCCTTAGGTTTCACAGTGAAATAGATATATGACAAGGGCCTATTTATCACATGATCACCATAGCTTTCTTTCTGACTAGTCAATCATTGTAGTGTTTTTTTTTTGTTTCTCAGGAATTAGTTTCTACTAGTGCTTTTTTGTTCCCCAGAGATTAGTATCTACTCAGTATCTGATACGCTTACAAAATCTAGGAATTTCCTTTTGCTCAGTGTACAGTCATCTTAGAAAAAGTACCACAAATTCTTCTGGGATTATTTGTTGAATAATTACAATGTATATTGGTTGCTGCATTTGATGGACCTTCCTAAACAGAATTTAGCCTCCTCCTTAATCAAGGGAATTTGGGTCTGTGAACTAGCTACATTTTAAAAACTCAGTAGTAGTCTTTGAATGCCCATTATTGCAGCTCTACTCTGCAGGTCTACAGACTAAGATTATTTTCATATAATACCTTAGTATGTTGCCCAAATATTTCACTCCTAAGAGTGTTGTTATCAAGTAACCATCACCAAAGATCCCTGGATGTCAAAACACTCTGATTGCCACTTGATCCATACAACTTACTGTGGCAATTGTTCCTACCTTGTCTCTGATGATTAGGTGCTGCTAACTAAGATCTCTCTCTCTCTCTGAGTTAATTACTGAAATCAAGAAACACATTACTATGGCAACATATCCTACCATCATCTCCAACTTATAGAGTGGAGTCAAAGTAGAATTATTAAAAAGATGTTGGTGCTTCTTTGAACAATGCATTTCTTAGCGACCTCGTGAAAAGAAAAGTCCTAGTCTTTATCAGTAGGTATGCATAGGCAATGGCTGACAGTATTGTTCTTAATAAAATCACAATGGGATACCCAGTATGCCTTCCCTGCTTCAATATGCACTTAATCTTTCATAGCCTTCCAAGGATATTCTTGAGTCTCAATTTTATTAACTATAGGATGCTTTAGAGTATAGGCTTCAATGGACCAAAAACGCATGTTATTAGGGCCATTCTATGGCTGTCAATCTAACACCATACAGGTCTAGTCCCCCATGAATATAATCATATAGAAATCATTTACCAAATGAAAGTCATATTTAATCCTCTTCCATAGAGTTCATTACTGCATATGATCTCTTGACTACTGCCATTCACTCTGGCAAAATCTTGCTATTTCTTTGCTCTATAAGCTATCTCTTCTCAGAAAAGACTTTGCAGTTCTCTCTAAGAAGTGCTGAGCTTTGCCTGTCATTATGGGCTTGTAAGTAATTAGGTGTGGTGGTTGTGGGACTTGTGAAGATTGCCGTCATTGAAATATTTTTTTTTTCAAAGGAAGGCTACTTATCTCAAATAGTAGGGATGGTGGAGACAGCTTCCTTCACCAGCAAGGAAATTTTTGGAATGTGATGAGGTTTAGACTTCCCATGTATCTGCCTGAAGTACCCAATTCATGGTTTAGGATTTCTTTTATTCCCAGACAGTGCCTTCACATTAGCACAAAAGACTTAGTGAGTTGTGCATTTGACTGGAGTTGCAACTCTACAAACCATTAAACTGGGACTTAGTCCTAATCTTTACCTCTATCTGCCTTATGGCTACATGAATATTATATATAACTTAACTACAGCAGATGCTATCAGGGCACTGCCCCAGTTGCTCTCAGCACATCCCAGAGATTATCTCTGACTCCAGTGGAAATTCTTTTGCCTGTCAATGCTTCTTAACGCAAGCACTGATTGCTCTCTGCCCTACGGTAGACTTCCAGGAGGGGCAAGCTGGAAGTGAGAAGAACTTAAAACCCCCAGAGTAAACATTAATAACAAGTAAGTCTTACTTAAACAATATGTGATGGGAATTTGTAAATCAAATATTTCATGTTTTTCTTCCCTCTGGTAAATAATTCTATGTAGATTGAATGGTTAATATTCTGTAAAGTTTCCCACAGAATCCCGAATAGATTGAACCCTAATTGTCCACAAAGTAACCTGCTCATTAACATATGTTTTATACGCTTTATTTTGTTACTTGTTTTACTTCTTCATTCTCTCACTGCACTTTCTGGGATTATATACAAAACAAGAAATCTACCTCTGACAAAAGAGTAAACTACAAATGAGTTTACTTAAATCCACATTCTTGTCTGAGTGTTCTTTCGGAGAAACCCAAAGTAAAAACCGAACCAACTACCATAGGAATTCTATGCTTTTTAATTCATGCCATGAATTGAAATTTCAAGGCACGGACCTTATCTTTTTCTTATTGTGATTTTACCATACTCAAAATGTGTCTTCCCGTACCACAATCATTGTACTCATCATCTTTGTAATAGGGAACATAACCACAGTCTAGCTCCCCACCAGCACATACTTCATTTCATAACTTTCGTGTAACATTTGGGTAATGCGCTGTCACTGTTTACCAGGAACTTCAGCATTTACTTGCTACAGTTTGGATATGGTTTGGTTGGACTTGTTTGGTCCCACCAAATTTCATGCTGTAATTTGATCCCAGTGTTGGAGATGGGGCCTGGTGGGAAGTGTTTTGGTCATGGGGGTGGATCCCTCATGAGTGTCTTGGTGCCATCCTTATGGAAATGAGTGAGTTGTCGCACTATTAGTTCCTGCAATAGTTCCCTCAGGACATAGTTGTTAAAAGGAGCCTGGCACCCCCTCCTTTCTGTCTTCATCTTATCATACAATCTCTGCACACATCAGCTCCCTTCACCTTCTATCATAAGTAGAAGCTTCCTGAGGCCCTCATCCGAAGCAGACATTGGCTCGATGTTCCTTTTATATCCTGAATAACTGTGAGCCAAATAAGCTCTTTTCTTTATAAATTACCTGGCTTCAGGCATTCCTTTATAATAACACAGACAAAAACACTTCTGCTCACCCATCAGCAAGGAGGTCACTTGTGTTCATTAGATATATGAGGAACCCATTCCCAGAAACCCATCTTGATAGTTTGTTTCTGGGGACCATTCCCGGTGTCATTTACAATAATAAATAATAGTCTCAATAGGAAAGATAATTGTACTTAAAAGATTTAACTGAAAAAATAAAATGTAGCAATGGGACCATTTACAGGTATGTGTCCCAATGCAAAGGAAACAACAGTACATGATGAGAAGTTCAGGCACCAGCAACAGCAGGAAGCCATGTCCACCTACAAGCCTGACATTTTTCACACAGGCACTTTAACCAACTAAGCCACAAAGCTTCACACAGGCCTGATATTTTCTCACAGCCTGACAGCTGAAGCTGTTGATACCATAGTTGTGGGAGAGTGCAGGCACTGCCAGACTGCTGAGCTAAAGCAGATAAGGAGAAGAGAAAGAAATAGCTGACTATCTTCCATTCCCTCTGACTTCTTGCATATGCCTCCTGTGGGCAGCAATCAATTGGATACAAAAGGCCAATGAAGTCAAAGTGATAAAGCTCTTAGTCCTTTACCAATCAGGACACAGAGTAAAGCAGCGAAGGGGCAGAATGGATCTGATTGGGCAGCTGGACAATAAATGGCATAGGTGTGTCAGCTATTTTTGTTGTTTTTATTTACTCTATCTTCAGTCTGTTTTCACATGTTCCTGGAGCACTGGTGAATATAGTCATGGTCAACCTTTCAAACATAAATAAAAGTAATTCTGTGACACAGGTTGTAACAGTTTTTGTTTTTTTTTTTTTCTAAAACCTGAAATGTGTCTTTAATTTATTTGAAATGTTTAAGGAGTTGGGTTTCAAGTCTTTATTGCTATATAAATGTATTGTATTTTTGAAACATTAATAACAAGTAAGTCTTATTTAAACAAATGTGGTTATCAGTTAATACTTTAAAAGGAATTGTTCCTTATTCAGCAGAGGATGAAAGCAGATGAAAAAAAAATACTCCATATATCTGGAAAAGAAAGGGAAAGGAAAAAAAAAGAGAAAGAAATATACGTTGGTGGAAAAGAGCAATGGAATGTATAGAAAAACTTTGAAAAAGTCCATCCTGGTTTAGAGAAGCAAGGGTTAAAACACTGCAAATTATTTTTTTAATTATCTAACGTTCACTGGACATTAAGTCTTAGAGTTATCTGACAAATTGGATTTTCTAATTGTTCAGTAATTTTGGTTAGTTACATAACACTTAATGGGGCGGGCTGTGGCTTTTCTTCAAGCAAGCACATTTAACAATCAGTACAATATGTACGATCATTTGTACAATCCAACACTTGGTTTCTTTCACAGTGAAGAAAGGGATTCAAATAGTCATAGATGGATAATTAAGACTGTAGAATGAATATATTTTTTATTTAAAGTTACCACTTTTAATGTGGCCTGGAAATGTATCTGAATTTCTCTTTTCCAGTTAGAAATGAATTTAGGAAACTACTTCACTTTTGTAACCCTTAATTCTCATTAATAAATCACATGCCCAGATATATTGTTTAGAAGTAACGACAAAGTGCTTTCTGCAGCTTTCATTAGTGGTCAGCAATGATTCTCATATGATTAAGTTGGGAAGTTACACTGAAGCATGTACCAATGAACCCCACAAGGTGCTCTCGTCTTTGATACAGACAGCTGTTTTTGAAGTAAATTGCCTTGCATCATGGGACGATGACAACTGTTACATATTCTTACTTAAAACCTGAACCTTACAATATCATGATGCACACTAATCACTGTATCACTGTGAGACTTATTAAAAATGAATGAAAATCAAATGACTAGCCTTTATTCATAATATTCATAAGAATATCTCCCCTCCACAGAGTGGAGAAGTATTCTGCAGGCTCGGATCAGTGCATTAAAGGCTCCCTCAGTATGCATTGACACAGTGGACCATAGCAGCTCTGAAAGAGCCGTTATAGTCTATCATGCCAATGGTCTGTGCATGAGGACTCCCTTAGTATGCATTGACACAATACACCATGATGGCTTCAGAACATATGATTATGATTTCAATGGAAGAACCATAATGGTTGCAATAAGATTTCAGTAAAATTTCAATGGAAACATCTCATATACTTCTCATGAGATCATAATGACTCAGATGGGTTTGTTATGATCTTAGTAGAAGCTTAAAAAGTTGAGAGAGAGAGAGCCAGTAGGATCGAGTCCTTTCAAAGTCATATTTTTATTTCTCTGTTTAAAGCATTTTCTCATTTCCCACAGGCAATAAATAATCAGGGATGAATTTACTGACAGGCTTACAAAATGAATGCAAATGATAACAATAGCAACAATAACAATAGGCATTTATTGAGCACGTAAGCTTGCCTGCTGTGCCAGGCACTGTGCTACATGCTTCACAGGTGTCATTTCATTTCATACTCGAAACCACCCCTGAAGCTAATAGTATGATTATTTTTTCATGAGCAATGGGGGCTTAGAAAAGGCAGGTAACTTGCTGAAGGACCTACATGGTCAAATGCTCCAAGAAAATGAATATAACAACTTGATTAATCTTACTTTTCAATTATATACATTTGAATTTCTCCATTAAGAATTTTTACAAATGATTGCCATACAATCTGAGTTTATTAGTAAGCCATCCACTGTACATGACAAATACTTAAGGAATCGTGAATAACCTTTTCCCAAAGCCTTTCAACGTTTTCTCATTTACTTCTCCTAACAATGTTCAGAGTAAGAGGTTAATCATACCTCATTGTGTCATAGTACCAATACAGAGATCTCTCATGTGGGCCCAGTTTATTCAAACTGTTTTAATGAAAGTAAGCAGCCCAGACCAGGGATAAATGGAGATGAATTTACAATTTTTTTTCCCCTGTATTCACAAACCCATTTTTTCAAATGAAATCTTAAAGAACAAGAGCTGAGCCTCTCCTCCTAAGAGGTGGGAGAGGTGAAGCTCAGCCTGTTTGCCCCCACATCCAATCTACACGTATGATTCTAAGGTAACCCCTCAGAGTCAAATTATAAACACAATGCCTTAAATAATTTTAATATTTGGCAATCTGTGTTCTTGTTTAAGGTACGAACTAAATCCCACATAGATGTTGAGTTTGTTACAGTGATAAATAGAAACAAGCTTGTATGGTCACATACGTTCTCATTAACATATTAGAACTCTGGAAAATGTACAAAAACCTTTAAACTGATCTCGAAAAAAAATTCTGGATGAGTGTTTCCTCTAGAAACCAGGTTTTTATAAACGTCAAAAAAGTTGTATTCTTTCTAATGTGGGAGGGGTCATTTACAATAAGCTTTTTTTATTTTTCAACTTTTATTTTAGTTTCTAGTCTACTATCAATAGGCACCTAGGTTGGTTCTGTCTCTTTGCCATTGTGAATAGTGCTGCAATGAACATGCAGGTTCATGAGTCTTTCTGATAAAAACAATTTGTTTTCTTTCGATATATACCCGGTCAAGTGGTAGTTCTAAGTTCTTTGAAAAATCTCCAAACTTCTTTCTACAGTGGCTGAACTAATTTTTATTCCTACCAACAGCATAGAAGCATTTCCTTTCCTCTGCAGCCTCACCAGCATCTGTTGTTTTCTGACTTTTTAATGATAGCCCTTCTGACTAGTGTGAAATGGTATCTCACTGTGGTTTTGATTTGTATTTCTCTGATGATTAGTGTTGTGGAGCATTTGTTCATGTTTTTGGGCCATTTGCATGTCTTCTATTGAGAAGTGAATGTTCATGACTTCTACACATTTTTATTTATTTATTTTTTATTATACTTTAAGTTCCGGAGTACATGCGCAGAATGTGCAGGTTTGTTACATACGTATACACCTGCCATGGTGGTTTGCTGCACCCATCAACCTGTCATCTACATTAGATATTTCTCCTAATGCTATCCCTCCCCCCTGCCCTCCCACCCCCCAACAGACCCTGGTGTGTGCTGTTCCCCTCCCTGTGTCCATGTGTTCTCATTGTTCAGCTCCCACTTATGAGTGAGAGCATGCACTGGTTAGTTTTCTGTTCGTCTGTTAGTTTGCTGAGAATGATGGTTTCCAGCTTCATCAGTGTTTCTGCAAAGGACATGAGCTCATCCCTTTTTATGGCTGCATAGCACTCCATGGTGTATATGTGCTGCATTTTCTTTATCCAGTCTATCATTGATGGACATTTGGGTTGGTTCCAAGTCTTTGCTGTTGTGAACAGGACTTCTGCACATTTTCCATGGGGTTATTTGTTTATTGCTTGTTCAATTGTTTAAGTTCCTTTGGATATTAGGCCTTTGTCAGATGCATAATTTGGGAATATTTTTTCCCATTCTGTAAGTCATCTGTTTACTCTTTAGTTTAATAGTGCCCACTTGTCAATTTTTGCTTTTGTCGCAATTGCTTTTGAGGATTTAGTCATAAATTATTTCCCAAGGCGGAGGTCCAGAATGCTGTTTCATAGGTTTTCTTGTAGGATGCTTATGGTTTGAGGTCGTATATTTAAATGTTTAATCCATATTGAGTTAATTTTTGTATATGGTGAAAGGTCAGGGCGGGGTGTCTTTCTTATGCATATGGCTAGCCAGCTATCCATTAATTGATTAGGGAATCCTTTCCCTATTGCTTATTTTTGTCAACTTCGTCAAAGATCAGACGGCTGTATGTGTGCAGCTGTATTTCTGGGTTCTGTATTCTGCTCCATTGGTCTATCTGTCTGGTTTTGTACCAGTGCCATGCTGCTTGGATTACTGTAGCCTTATAATAGAATTTGAAGTCAGGTAATGTGATGCCTCTGGCTTTGTTCTCTTTGCTTATGATTGCTATGGGCTCTTTTTTTGTTCCATATGAGTTTTAGAATAATTGTTCTGTGAAGAATGATGTTGGTAGTTTGATAGAAATATCATTGAATTTGTAGATTGCTTTGGACAGGATATCCATAGTAATAATACTGATTATTTAAATCCGTCAGTATGGAATGTTTTTCCATTTTTTTGTGTAATATATTATTTCTTTTAGCAGTGTTCTGCAGTTCTCCTTGTAGAGAACTTTCATCTACTTGGTTAGATGTATTCCTAGGTATTTTATTTTTGTGTATGGCTATTGTAAATGGGATTGTGTTTTTGATTTGGCTCTCAGCTTGAATGTTACTGGTGTATAGAAATGCTACTAATTTTTCTATCCTGAAACATTACTGAAGTCATTTAACAGTTCCAGTAGTCTTTTGATGGACTCTTTAGGGTTTTCTAGATATAGAATCATGTCCTCAATGAAGAGAGATAGTTTGAGTTCTTCTTTTCCTATTTGGATGCATTTTAGTTATTTCTCTTGGCTGATTTCTTTGGCCACCAGTTCCAATACTATGTTGAATAGGAGTGGTGAAAGTGGGCATCTTTGTCTTGTTCCAGTTCTCAAGGAAAGTGCTACTAGTTTTTGCCTATTCAGTATAATGTTGGCTGTGGGTTTGTCATAGATTGCTCTTACTATTTTAAGGTATATTCCTTCAATACCTAGTTTCTTGAAGGCATTTATTGTGAAGGGATATTGGATTTTATCAAAAACCTTTTCTGTGTCTATTGAGATGATCACATGGCTTTTGTTTTTAATTCAGGTGAATCACATTAATTGATTGGTGTATGTTGAAATAAGCTTGTATCCCAGGGATGAAGCCCAGTTGATTATAGTGAATTAATTTTTTGATGTGCTATTGGATTCGGTTTGTAGTATTTTGTTGAGGATTTTAATGTCTATGGTAATCAGGGATATTGGCCCGTAATTTTCTTTTTTTTTATTGTGTTTTTTCCAGGTTTTGGTATCAGCGTGATGCTGGCTTCATAGGATGAATTAGGAATGAGTCCTGTTCCTCAATTTTTTTGAAATAGTTTCAGTAGAATTGGTACCAGTTCTTTTGGTACATCTGGTAGAATTTGGCTGTGAATCTATTTGGTCCAGTGATTTTTATCTTATTTTCTGGTTAGCAGGTTATTATTATTATTATTATTGATTCAATTTCAGAACTTGAAATTTATCTGTTCATGGCTTCAATTTCTTCCTGATTCAATCTTGGGAGGTTGTGGGTTTCCATATAATTATGTGGTTTTGAGACATCTTCTTGGTATTGATTTACATTCTTATTCCACTGTATTTCAAGAGTGTGATTGGTATTATTTCAATTTTTTAATGTATTAAGACTTGCTTTATGGCCAAGCATGCATTCAATAAAAGAGTATCATCTTTCATGTGCAGATGAGAAGATTGTATATTCTGTGGTTGATGGGCAGTGTATTGTATAGCTGTCTGTTAAGTCCAATTGGTCAAGTGTTGAGTTTAAGTTCACAATTTTTTTGTTAGTCTTCTGCCTCAATGATCTGTCCAATGCTGACAGTGGGGTGTTGAAGTCCCTTGCTATTACTGTGTTGTTGTCTATGATTTTTTGTAGGTCTAGAAGTACTTGTTTTATGAATCTGGGTGTTCCAATATTGGGAGCATATATATTTAAAATAGTCAAGTCTCTTTGTTGAATTGAACCCTTTATCATCATGTAATTCCCTTCTTTGTCCTTTTTTACTGTTGTTGGTTTAAAGTCTGTTTTATCTGATATAAAAGTAGCAACCCCTGCTCTTCTTTGTTCTCCATTTGCATGATGAATCTTTCTCCAACCCATTACTTTGAGCCTATGAGTGCTGTTGCATGTGAGAGTGGTCTTTTGAAGACAGTAGATAGAAGGGTCTTGTTTATTTATCTAACTTGTCACTCTATACCATTTAAGTGGGACATTTAGGTTATTTATATTCAAGATTAATATTGATATGTGAGATTTTTGATCCCATTTTGAAGATATTAGCTGGATTCTTTGTAGTTTCTATTATGTGGTTGCTTTATAGCAGGGGTCCCCAACCCCCAGGCCATTGACTAATACTGGTCTGTGGCCTGTTAGGAACTGAGCTGCACAACAGTAGATGAGCAGCAGGTGAGCTTCATCTGTATTTACAGCCACTCTCCATTGCTTGGATTACTGCCTGAGCTCCAACCCCTGTGAGATCAGCAGCGGGATCAGATTCTTATTGGCGCACAAACCCTATTGTGAAATGCACATGTGAGGGATCTAGGTTGTGTGCTCCTAATGAAAATCTAATGCCTGATGATCTGTCACTGTCTCCCATTGTCCCCAGACGGGACCATCTACTTGCAGGAAAACATGCTCAGGGCTCCCACTGATTGTGCATTATAATGAGTTCTATAATTATTTCTGTATATTATAGTGTAATAATAATAGAAGTAAAGTGCACAATAAATGTAATATACTTGAATCATCCCAAAACCATCCACCCACCTCAGTCCATGAAAAAACTGTCTTCCACAAAACTAGTCCCTGGTGCCAAAAAGGTTGGGTACCACTGCTTTATAGGATATGTGAACTATGTATTTAAGTGTGTTTCATGGTAGCTGGTATTGGTCTTTCATTTCCATGTTTAGAACTTCCTTAAGCATCTCTTATAATACAGGTCTAGTGGTAACAAATTCCCTTAGCACTTCCTTCTCTGGAAAATATTTTATTTCTCATTTGCTTATGGAGCTCAGTCGGTGGGACATGAAATTCTTGTATAGAATTTCTTTTTTTTTTTTTTATTAAGAATCCTCAAAATAGTACCTCAGTCTTTCCTGGCTTGCAAGATTTCTGCTAGAAGTTCACTGTTGGACTTATTGAGATCTCTTTGACCATGATCAGACTTTTCTCTCTAGCTGCCTTTAAGATTTTTTGTTCAATGTTGACCTTAGACAGTTGGGTGACTATATGTCTTGGTGATGCTCATTTTGAATAGCATCTCACAGATGTTCTCTGGATTTCTTGTTTCTGGATGTCTACCTCTTTAGCAAGATTGGGAAAATTTTATTCATTATTCCCTCAAATATGTTTTCCAGATTGTTTACATTTTCTCCTTTTCTAACAGGAATGCCAACAAATTCTAGGTTTGGTCACTTTACATAAGGCCATATATCTTGAAGATTTATTCGTTTTTTTAAATTCTTTTTTTCTTTATTTTTATCTGACTGAGTTAGTTCAAGAGACTGGTCTTCAAGCTCTGAAATTTTTTCTTCTGCTTGGTCAGTTATATTGATAAAGCTTTCAATTGTATTTTTAAATTCCTAGGCTGGGCACAGTGGTTAACATCTGTAATCCCAGTATTTGGGAGGCCAAGGCAGGCAGACAGATTGGGCTCACAAGTTGGAGACCAACCTGGGAAACATGACAAAACCCCATCTCCACAAAAAATACGAAAAAAAATTAGCTGGGCATGGTGACACACACCTGTAGTCCCAGCTACTTGGGAGGCTGAGGTGGAAGGTTGGCTTGAATGCAGAAGGCAAAGGTTGCAGTGAGCCAAATCATGCCACGAAATTCCAGCCTGAGTGACAGAGCCAGACCCTGTCTCAAAAAGAGAAAGAAATTCCTTAAGTGAGCTTTCAAATTCCAGAAGCTCCAATTGTTTTCTTTTTGAGATGTTTATGTTTTCTTTATTTCCTGGATTGCTTTGGAAGTTTCTTTGTGTTGATTTTCAACCTTGTCTTGAATCTCATTGTGCTTACCTGCAGTCCATGCTTTGAATTCTTTATCTGTAATTTCTGAGTTTCCATTTTGTTTAAACACCATTGCTGGAGAACTAGTGAAATTTTGTGGTGACAATACATTCAGATTTCTCATGGTGTCAGAATTCTTATGCTGGTTCTGTCTTATCTTGAGATACTTGCACTTCTAATTTTATAACTATTTTTATGCAGTTAGGAGTTTTTAATTTTCTTTCATTTTCTATATTATTATTTTTTCTTTTCCTTGCTCTTCCTCCTACCCACTAGATGTTGTGGCTGTAGAGAATGCCGGGTAGGGTATTTTTGTTTTGCCTCTATTGAAGCAGGAAATATAAAAAGAAAAACAAGCAAAGGGAAAACAGCCTTGACCAGGCTGACTCACTCCAAAGTCCTGCTAGAGCTATGATAACATTATCTGCAAGGCCAGGCAGGGGACACAAAGGAATAGACTCCAGGTGCAAGGATGGGAAAAGCAAGTTCTCCTTATCAGTTTCCCCCTTTGGAAATCTCTCCCCGTACTATCATTCTTTGCTCTGCTCTCATAACTACTTTTGTAACTGTTTCTGCAAGTTTGTAAAAGTTTTTGTAAGTTCCTGTTTTTCTTTCTGTAGCATGGCAAAGTCACAAGACATGTTTAAGTGAGATAAGCTCATGTTGCAAAGCGTGTTGCAAAACCTGTCACAGTATGATTAACTGCCTTTGTTCTGCTTCTGTAAGCTCGCTTACCTGCCCTGCGGGTTTCGAGTCACTAGATGGCCAACCCTCTTTAGCTGTATGTATAAAAGTCAACCCCTGTCTTTGTTCAATGCCCAGTCTTTGGATATTAATCTGCTGAACCAGTGGCCACCTAAATAAAATCCTCCTGTTCCCCCACGCTGGTCTCTCCAGTCTCCTGATTTCCGCAACACTATAGCCCTATGCATGTCTTTTGGCAGGTTTATATTGGGCTGAGCAGTTAGGCTTACAAGCCAGTAGCTAGTGCTTACAGATAAGAGCCAGCTGCACTACAATGGTATATTCTAGATCCTTGTTTACAAGGAGAAGCTTTTGGTTGCTGCAGACAAGGGGCTGATCTGTGGAGTGCACAGTGGTCTGAGCTCCTTGCTCAGCCCTGGGTGAGGGAGTGGGGGCAAGGCTATAATGAGTGGGGCCAGACTGGGCAGATCCTCTCCACCTAGAGTTCACCAGGTGGCAAACGAGCACCAGCACTAAGGGAGAATCCAGTGGGTGGCCACCAGGTGCCCAAAGGTGTGCCTAGGCATGGAGCTTGAAAATCCCCATTGGCCCTAAATTATCTGCATGGGAATATGGGGTTGGCCTGAACTCCTAATCCAGAAGAGTAGTTGCTCAAGAGACCTGGAGATCTACCTAGGGATCAGAGAGGGGCCTCTGCCCCAAGATCTCTGCACAGGAGGGTAGGATGACTCAGGCTGCTGAACCCAGCAAGCAGGTTCTCTGAATGCCTGGAGATCTGCCTGGGTGTGTAGCAGAGAGCACCCCCCACCACCCGCCCCACAGCAGAATCTCTACATAGGAAGGGTGGGGTGACTCGGGCTTCTGTTACAGGCAAATGCCTGGGATCTGCCTGGGTGCAAAGCAGAGAGGACCTCCCTGTACCAGGATCTCTGCACAGGAAGGATGGAGCAGGTCAGGCTGCTGATCCAGTTGAGTAGGTGCTCTGAATGCCTGGAGATATGCCTGAGTATAGAGCAGAGAGAACCCCACTGTACTATGATCTATGCCCAGGAAGGTTAGAGCAGCTCTGGGTGGTGATCTAGTCAAGCAAGTGCTCCAAATGTTTGGATGTCTGCCTGGGGATAGAGCAGAAAGGGTTCTACTGCACCACAATCTCAGAGGAGCAGGCTGGGACACGCAACAATGGCACACACCACACCAGCTGGTTCTGGGTCAGCAAGCTGGCCCCTTGCTCCTAGTCTTGGCACCCAGGAGAAACTGTAGCTGTAGCAGCTCTCCTCCCTCCCCACCTACTGCTGAGGCACTTTCCACAGTTCTGGCTGTAGAGGCCCCTACCCCACTCCAGAGCAGGTGGTTCAATCTCTGGCTGGAGACTAAAATGCCTGAGTAGCCACACTGTGGGATCACCAAGAATGACTGACATTGCATGCACTCAAATTTAACAGGATGTTCTGCTCAGTCCCAGGTCAGGGAAAAACTCTGCAGCTTTTCCCCTTGTTTTTCCCTCACAGTATCTACAAGCCTCTCTTCAAGTTAGCTCCAGGGTTTTGGAAAAACAAAGTGCTCTCCCCTGAGTTGCTTGGGTCCCCAGTGAAAAGGTGAGCACAGAGGGAGGCTCCCTGCCTCTCTCATGTACTGGGCTTCCACTCACTTTTATCAGCCAGACATTGTCATGGGGGCTGGGTGCTATTGCTCTACTCTCTGGGGTCTGGGGTATCCTTCACAATTCTGGTGGCTTCCCATTTTCCTTCTTGAATGAAAACTCAGAATTCATCTTCATGCACTATTTTGCAATTTCCAGGTGGCTGAGGCACACTAAAAGCCTCTAATCCACCATCCTGTGAAAAAACTGTTTTTACAATAAGCTTTGACAAATGTTAAATATCATGATAGTATGTAGGTAAGTGGGATTTCAGTCAATACTTTATTTATTTGGATACTCGCAAGGTTTAGGAACATCTTGGAATGGGAAGAATTATTTTTATTTATCTTATATTGTTTTAGCAGAGAACCTAAACAAGCAAATGATCTGCGTCATTTTACTGAACATGTCACATTATAACAGCAGATTAATTCACAGCTGACAATAAACACTCAGGGCAGCTGTAAGAAGCCTTCACTACAATGTCCAAACAACCATATATGACATTATGCATTAATATTGCAAAGCCTGGAAGTAACACTTTTCATAATAAAATAGTCCTTTTACCCAGAAAACAAATCACATGGAAATGTCATAAAGTTCCGGAAAAAAATTCTGTACATGATTATGGGTATATATTGAGGGTGACCAAACAAAAGAAAAATAGTTTGTCATCTTTGTTGCTGACAGTTGACTCAGGTAGAAAGAGAGCTTTTGAAAAATAAAATTAGAGCAGAAATATGGTGAATGTTTTTAATTTGTTTAGGCTGTGAGTGGCTTCAATCTACCTGGGAGATTCAAGCATGCACATGAAATTCGCATTTACCTGCAAGGGTATCAATAGAAGAAATATGTACCTATTTTATCATAAATGTTCCTTCTCCTGTGCACCCTTAGAAGAGGAAAAGGACATTCAATTTCACGGAGAAAACAGCTGCAACCACAGTAGTGAGAGTGCTGTGCCCTTGGTTATAATTTTTGCTCTAAGTTCACTGTGTGATTTGAGCCAGGCATTGCCATGTTTCAGGAATTCAACCAAAGACCTCAGATTCCGATCAGTGAGAAGAATGCAATTTGCTCCTTTTTACCCTTACAGGAATATTGTGATGTTTTGAGATATGATGTCTGTTAAGTGCTTGCTTAGAAAGCAAGTGATTTATAAACACTGATCTTAGAGAAGAAAACGTAGGCTCTTGACAGTCACAAGAAAATGCAATGACAGATCCTGCTCTTTTCAAAATGCAACCCAATATATTTCCTTTTAATCAGAAAATAAAAAGCTTATTTTTCTTAAAGGAGTGCACATTTAAAGAAGAAAAATAGTTAAGAATAAAACTATCTAGCTATCTATATACACACACATACAGGTTGGCATCCCTAATCTGAAAATACGAAATCTGAAATGGTCCAAAATCTAAAACTTTTTGGGTGCTAACAGGATGCCACAAGTGAAAAATTACATACCTATTTAAAACAAATTTTGTTTCATGCACAAAATTATTAAAAATATTGTATACAATTATATTCAGGCTACATGTATAAGGTTCATATGAAACATAAATGAATTTTGTTTTTAGACTTGTGTCTCATCCGCAGCATATCTCATTATGTATATGCAAATATTCTGAAATTTGAAAATCATCCAAAATCCAAAACACTTCTCATCCTAAGAATTTGGATAAGGGGTACTCAACCTGTATATAATATATGATAGATAGATAGATAGATAGATAGATAGATAGATAGATAGATACACACACATATATATATATATATATATATATATATGTGTGTGTGTATGTGTATTAAATATAATCCTGAATATGGTTAGATGTGGTGGATGAACTTATTTTTTATGCTGTTTTGATTTAAACAACTTCAGAACTCCCTCCATTTTGATAGGTAGACAATTTTTTTTGTAAATTACCTTTCTAGCTAAGCATTCACATGTCTCAGCAGCACAGAATATATAACCATATACAGCCCAATTTCCTGCAAAATAATGCATATTACTTTTTCTTTTAAATTTATTAGGGATTCCTGTTTAATTATTTTACTTAGGACATGTTATAAAGCAGGAGTCTTTCCCACAAATAGAATGCAAGACAATACTTTTCATCAAGATTCAGGGGAGAGTCTTTTGCTTGCCAGTTTCTACAGTTTTAAGTTGATAGTCAAACACTCTAGTCCCAGACAGATCGTCTTTCTCTTATTGAGTTATTTTCAGAGTCTGAATATTTGCTGTATTTTTGTTATTTGAACCCAGGGACACCAATATTTCAAAGTCATATCATTGAGTTTGGTACTAGAGTCAGAATGTTGTCTAATGAAGAAAAGAATGAATTTATGCTAAAATAGAAAATGTTAATTAATATCGTTCAGAGGCCAGGATGCCAATCAGGAAAGATGGCAGTAATTCTGATCTGCCTTCTTCTCACATCATCTTCGCCCCTTCCCAAACTCATTTTTTAGTGCAGGTAATTGAAGAGTTTTTAATTGTATTTTCTAATTATTGAAATATGTTAGGAAAAGGTACAGAGTATATCGATTTCCTCCAACCTTAATGGTTTGAAAGTTCCCTGAGTTTGTTTACTGAAAACATTCCCAAGAAACCTGGAAAAATCAAGACATTGCACAGCTCCCCAACTTGAGCCTCAAAACTGTGATACTCAGTGATAGCTTTCCCAAACCTGACACAGCTTCCTTCTGTCAGGAAGGAAGGATTCTTTGCCATCAGCTGGAAAGGCAGATTCCCCAAAGGTTGAGACAAGTAGGGGAATAGTTTTATCTTCTCTGTCCTTGGAGGGGTAGGATGTTCCCAAGGATAAAGGGGCAAGTGAAGCTGAGAAACCCTACCTTTTGCACAGAAGTTCTAAGAAGTTCAGAACACTTAATACATCATGAAGCTAATGCTGGAAGGCAAACTGAATTGCCCACATTCCTGCTTTCAGTTAGGTCATAGGAGGAAGTGAGGTACCTTACAATCTGCAATTAACTTCCTCAGAACACTGGGGTATCATTGAGCCTACTGCAGCAGCAATTTGCTAAATGGTACTCCAGTGATCAGAAAGAGTGAGTGCAGTACCCCATGTGCTAACTTATTCCCAGGAAGTCATTAGCACACTGAAAGAATCCAGCTGATTAGAGCCCATTTATCCCTCAATGTACTAGACATGGCAGAGCACATACAGTCGATTTTATGGCTTCAAAATCCAAGTGAGACAAAACAGCAGAGACATAGAAGTTGGAAACCAGATGCCAGAGACAGTAAGGGAAGTACAATTTAAAGATTTTTGTGATAAGCCATGTTTTTTCCAACGTATTAGGCATTAGATTGCTGTAATGTGGAGTTATATATCTAAAGTTTCCTGATGCTTGAGAAAGTTAACTAGAAGTCTAATTAATGCACATAATTCAATGCCAAAAAAGAACAAGCTTGATAACATTAGTCCTCCTTACTCCTGATAATTGTAGTTCAATAGAGCTTTCAAAACTCTGAAATAATCCCATATAATGCATTTGACGAACATTTAAGAGGGATTAATAATAGCACCAATGTTCAAAAACCAGAGTAGTATTTATAAATTTACTTCCCTGTTCTATTTGCTTGTCTTTATACTTAAGTTAATATTGTACTATTCTATGTATTGCTTTTTTATGGCAAACACATTATGTAAAACTATGTTTGAAAAGTCTTTTTTAAAAAAACCTAATATAAGGAAAAAGGATATGAGATAACCAGTCCTACGCCATGCGTGGCTCTATAAAGAGTCCTTGAAGAATATGTAATGTAAATATTATTCCATTTATCAAGTTATATGCAGTGCTCATAAAAGCTGGAAAATATTTATTTTCAGGGGAACATTATTTTAAACTTTGTTATGCTTGCTGCTTCAGAATTAGCTATAAGCTTGAAAAAAATGTCATTTATTTACATTGGACAACCTGTTATGGCAAAGGAAATGCTACTGAGTGTGCAGTTGTGATAGGAGGGTAATTTAATATAACTGCCCACAAATTTTTTTCTGAAAAGCTGAAAAACAACACACATGGTCCCAATAAAAAAGTTCCTCTTCTGGACAGTAGAAAACATTTATTCTAGAAAAGCATTTTTGTCTGAACTACGCTAGAGAATGACACCAACACCAAAATGAGATCTAGAGTCATGCTTCATTTTTCTTTGTTATATTAATAAAAGAAAATGAAGAATTTCAATATCAAGCAGGAAGTTAGTGATAACACTATCAGTCAATAGGGAAGCTTTTCTTTTATCTCTGTTTGTAATACAACATCACTGTTACTGCAGTTGAATGCTCAAATGAGCTGTAAAACTTATTTACATAAAGACAATACTTTCTATACTGTAGTCAAAGTGAGGGAAGTAGAAAAATAGAGAAGAAAATGGGAGACAAATGAGTTAAATAATGGCTACATCTAGTGAAATAGCCCTAAGAAAATAGTTAACATACCTAATTATGTTAGCGTGGTTTTTACCTTATGATTTGATTGTCAAGACCAGTCTTCAGGAGGTGGGTGGGCATATTCTGTGTTCTGAGATTTGCCAACAGATGAACTAGCCTTGCAGTCCTGTTGACAGAGGGACAGAAGTTGGGATCTCAGAGTGGATAATGATGAGCCTTCCTGGGGGCATGTAAGACTGAAATACATTCCAGATAGCATCCATAGAATAATCTTATATAATGCTCCCCCAAAGCCTCATAATATCAAAACTGTATTTAGGGTTGCCACAGTCATAAGGCAAAAGAATAGTATATATATTGCTATCTCATTTTTACTAAATACAGAGAGCCTTTTATATTTGGGGTATTTTCTGATTTACAGTGTACCAAACTCAAAATTAGTAAGACAAACACTTTAAGAAATTCACAGTGTTTCAGACTAAAAATCCAAATACATAGCTAAAGAATCACAATATAAGGCAGAAGTATCAGCAAAATCTAAAGTTAGAAAATGTTCTGTACGTGGCTTAAAGGGATTAAGATAAAAACATGGTAACCACATTTAGTGGGAAGGGCATGCATGGGGTTTGGAGTCAGAAGGATCTAAGCTAAATTGTGTTCTTTCTAGTGATAATGATTAGTGATTCAGGAAGATGATGATGATACTGATAATGAGGAAATAAACCTATTAGGATCAATTACTATCATGTTGGAACAAAAACAAAAACAGAAGAACCTTATAAATTAAGTGCCCAATTGTATGGGTTATCCAGCTGTACACTTGTCAGGGAAAAATCCCAACCTCACAGAGAATGACAAGCAGTAAACCTGCCACAACTCTCTAGGTGACAAAGTAGACAATGAGATAAGGACAGTTTATTACTTACAGTTAAGCAAACAGTGCAAGTATTGGAATGGCAATGCCACTTCCTCTTGCCCTCCAGTCCCACAGGGTGACATCATGAGCCCAGATGGAGGTTATGCATCTACTGCAGTGAACCACAGTCAAGGAATCTGGGACCCCGTGTCTGACACATTTTATGGCAACCAGCATACAAGCCTGGGAAGCAAGCCCTTGCCATGTTGACATGCTCTGGTCACTTTTACCTAAGCAGTTACTTACATGACTAGCTACTGAAGCTGCCTGGCATCTGGAGATGATAACCCTTGTCATCTGGCACACTGAACAAGGAAGTCTATGGATGCTCAGGGTCCATGTTGGACTGCCTTTCTCAACACTTGGGTTAAACAGGTGTGGGTCATTGTTTATAAAAATATTTTGAAGACATAGAAAGTAAAATAAAATTCTAGATTTGATGTTTACTTAAACATGACTGTGAGGGGAGAGAGACAAAAAATATTAAATAAGAAGAAAAAGCAGGTGGCAGTAGAGGAATAAAAATGGGATGTAAGTAGGTAAATGGTAAAAAAGAAAACAAAAATGACAGATTCTTGCAGAGTTTCTCAACCTTGGCACACTGACATTTTGAATGTAAGCACAATGACATTTTGGTCCAGGTAATTCTTACTTTAGAGGGCTTTCCAGTGCATTTTAGGATGTTTAACATTCACTACATACTTGTAGCTCCCCTCTCCCAGTTATGACAACTAGAAATGTGCCCAGACATTGTCAAATATTCCCTGGAGGGAAAAGCTGTCCCTGGTTAAGCACCATTGGATTATACACAAAAAACAAAGCAAAACCAAACAACAAAATAGAAAACCAGAATGAAAATAAAACAAAACAAAATAAATAAAAACAGATTTTAAAACAAAATTGTCAATCCCTTTCTTTATGCCAGGCACTGGGCTAAACCCATTAAGTAAATTATTTTGCTTAATATAGGACTACTCTGATAGATGTGCTGTTATTATTACTGCTGTTTTAACTCTGAGAAAATAGAAACTCTTACAGTTTAAGTAATTTGCACAAGATGGCATGTGTAACTGATGCAGTTTCCTAACGCTTTGCAAATCTGACTAGGAGATAACACAGTTCACTAACTGCTAGTTGCAGAATTGGGACAGCAAAGCTATCTGATGCCAAAGTATCTGTCCCTCACTAACCTATGTGAAAGAATTAAAATCACCAAATGTGAGGCAGGAATCTTTCTCTGTCACCATCAGAAAAGACACATTTAAAAAGGGGGGGGGTTTCTGAGAAACATGCCAAAGCAATTACCTCCTTAGTTTTTCTAAAGTGCCTATCATTATGAAAAAACAAAATTCTGTGAACTAAAACAAAAGCTAGAGATACATTTCTTTTTTTCTGTATTATTTTGAAGCCCAATAAGGAAATGATAACATAGCTAAGACCAATCAAAGAACTCTACACAGAATTGTTTTTGCAACATATCTCTTCGAAAGTGTAGATTTTCCCAAACATTCCCACACTTCAGAAAAAATGGAAAAAAAAAGGATTACTAAAATTTCTATTGACACATTTGCTAAAAATAGCATGCAAATAAATAATTGGACTCCTAACCAGTGTGATAAAGCTGGATTTACCTTTTAGTTGATACTATATTCCTTTGCAGAAATCATTGTGTGGTACATTCTGAAGGAAACTAATGACTTGCAGAAACTCACAGAGTTGAACTTTGTTGTTTAGTAATAAAACAAGCCCAAATTTATTTTTTAGCCACTCTGATCAATGTCAGGCTTATCCACAACATATAAGCAGGGCTGATCTAAGTATCTGTTCATTACATTGCCAGACTCTGAGATCTGAGCAGAATGATCTGAGAGATAGCCTAACATAAAATGTAAGGCTGATCAGAGTGTTCCTCCACTACTGCATTTACTTTGTCATGAAATTCTAAGTCTTCTGGGATGTAGAGCATCACTTGACATTTTATGGGGTTCTCGTTAAAATATTGCCCTCAGAAAATGCAATTAGAAAAACAAAACAAAACAATGCAGACCATCATAAATATAAATACTGATTTTGTCATTATAATATATAGCTTTGCTTTCTGCTGGTATGTATTTTAAATATGTTATTAAAATATATTATTGTCACCATTAACAATTTTCAGTTTAGCAACTAACATAGTACATGTAATATTGGAGTGATCATTCCAAACCACATGGCAATGCAGTGATTTCAGGAACTTCTTATAACTATTTTTTACCTTTTAGTTTGTAGTATTATTTTTTAAAATCTCCTTTAATAAAGATGTTCATGTCTTTCCTAAAATTAGAAGAATAAATGGGAATATATAATGATAAAAAGGTTATCAGGGAGATTGAAGAGTAACCTTTACTCCTGGTTTAATTTTGATTGATTTTCTCTTTGACTATTTTCCATTTAAAATTTAAAAAAAGTTAATGTTTTTCTGAAGAAATTGAAAGTACTCTTATTAAGATGTCAAGTGTTTAGACCACACTAGGTCTATAAAAATATATAGGATAATTTTCTTGAATTTATAGTAATGTTATTTTCAGTAATGTTAAATTAATATTTGCATTTCATGGTATAAAAATTGCTTTTGTTCTTTGTACAGTACTCAGTGTCATTCTCTTTTTGTCAAAAAGTAAATTAAATAGCTCAGAGAGGCTTTGTGCAGAAGTGTTTGCTCCTTTATTATGTTTAGAGGGTTGGGAATATAGATATTGCCTTTCTTTGCAGAAGGCAGTATAATAACTCTGACAAGAATATAAGCAGAGCTGTTAGCAAAGGCTAAATGCAAATAACATGGCTAAAGTCCTGGCTAGGGAATAACTATCACAAGTGTGATCCACTCTGACCATGAGTTTCAGGTTTTATATGTATTACTTCTAATCAAAGAAGGGTATTGATAAAGTTTTAAATTTTAAATAAACTCTCTTGCATTTGTCTTCTTCACTATTTAGAACTGGACAAGCAAACCAGCTTTCTTTCACTTCTTAAACCCTGATTAATGATTTATCAATGGTTTAACAAAGGGAAGCTTTATTTTAATTCAGTAAGACTCTAATATCTCTTACCATTACATCTAAAAATACCTATAACAAATTAACTGAAACAAATCCAGTTTTGTGGCTTTATTTTCTCTATAGTCACAGGGTATTACATGTAATGTAAGGCAAAGTTTCAGAAGATCTGACATCGAGGTTTTGAGTATATGACTTTTTCTCCAATTATTTCACCTACTTAATCTTTTCTTCACTTTTATTTGCAGATATAGAACTAACCTACTAGACAGGCATGTAATATTATTGATTATTGAACCTGGGACTTTTATAAAAAGTGATTTATTGTTTGCTCTTAATAATAATAAATAGTCATATCTTTATAATATTTAGACTAGAATTTACTCATCCATTATAAAAATAAAGTTTTTCTCATATTATCTTCAAGACTTATTTTATCTTTTCCTTAAATAATAACTCTTGAAAGTTTATTTAGGTCCTATTGATATCAAACATCATTTTGGGAAATAATCTATGGGATCATTTCATGACCTATTTTTTTCATATCACAAACATTCATACTTCATATTTTGTCAAAGTCAAGCCAGTGGAAGGGAGAAAATATATGCTGAAGAATGCGACAAATTAATTATTAATTAATACCTGGTTCCCCAACTGGATTGTCAGATGTTCAAATCACTTGAAGAAATCTTGAGTTTAATTCTCATAATACACAGAGCCAATCAAATCCCAAAGGCAACTAAAAGTTGTCCAACATATAAAAACAGTTATAAAAATTTTTAAATAGAAAACAAACAAATTAATGAATCTCCTAAGTAAGTTAAATTTCATGTCCTTTACTAACTACTAGTTTTTTGTTTGTAAATGTTTCGGAAAAATGTAGAATTTTAGGAGCCTCTTCAAAACAGCACGTGTTTTCCCAGGAACTTCCATGTACCTCCGATACTTAAAGAACATCTGTAGTACAATAGCTTAGTTGAGAACTCTTCTTTGGTGCAAGAGTTTGATAGTTTGAATGTAAGAACTTCCTCAATGAGTATTAATTGAATGAGTGTGTATGAGTGTATGCATGTGTGTCTGTGTGTAAGTAAAGGGGATTGGAAAAAGAAAGGATAATTGAAGGAACAATTAACTAGGCACCTATTATGTGCCAAGAATTCACAGCATTCTAGGAAAAAATAATTATTGCCATTTTAACTTGTAAAACACAGTTGTCATCTTTAAAATATTAAACATACTATGCTCAAGACCCTCATGTCTGGTGCTTCAAGTGGCACAGGCGATGTGTAGGAAAAACCCATCTATCCTTCACTCCCTCCAGAGCTCTAGATATAGAAGTGCCATATTGGTTTTCTTCAATGATTATCTGTAAGTAAAACAAGCAAAAATATATTCTAATCTTTCCAACACTATAACTCTAAGCATTTTTACAAATCAATTTATGCTAACTTTATTACTTTTGAATATAAGCTTACTGAAATATTACATTTTTATACTCAGTAAAATAGTGCTAGTTTTGAAACAATGTCACTTAGTGCCTTATTAGATCAAGAAGGTCAAGAGAAATGATAATATTCTGTGAGAGAAATGTATGTGATTTTTCTTATTCAGTATAAAAATATAGCTTTAAACATTACTTAACTAAGAACAAATTCATAGAAACTATACTGCCAGGAATAGTAGATAAACATTTATAAGGGCCAAAATGACATGTACCCAGGAGAAAATCACATTGATCATAAGCATTTGGAAGCAAAAATTGTGGGACAATTTTAATTCCACTTTTAATTGGAGGTGACAGTGATTCTCTCTGATTGCCTTTTCATTCTAGAGCTTTTGTTTGTTCAGTTTTAAAGATTTAGATGTTCATTCTTATTTTGTATCCCAGTGGTATTATAGTTTTAAATCTGTGCTTAAGTTTTATTTTTCTTGTTTTGATATATCCACCCAGCTGAGCTATGGTACTGGTTCACTGTAAATCACAGTAGGAGGAATAAAATTGAAAGGTTCTTAACAAATGAAGTTCATATTTCTTGTCTGTACACTTGGACAAAAAGGAATCCGAAGCTTTAAAGGAAATCGTATGTCACTTACAAATTTTCTATGGGGCATACTTAACTTACTGGGTAAATGATATCTCTAAAAAGTTATTTAGTAAGTATTCTTTGTTTTTAGTTCAATATTTATGATCCACTATATTCATGGATTCAGAAAGTATCTTTCATGTTAATCAGGAAAGAGTTGCCGTTTAGACATCCTTAAAGGAAAAGTAGATAATAGCCCAGGGACTCAGTAATAAAAATTGCCCAATGTTCAAACAAAGTATTCAAAGAAATCAGTTTGAGGCACCCAATATTGGGTTACCAACTCTTATCTTGGGAGCAAATCCACTGTCTATTATTTACTTTCTTAGCTTTTTCTTTATATTGAAGACTTATGCCCTCTCCTCTTTGCTGCTGCATACATACAACTTTCCCTTCACCCATTCATGGCTTTTTTTATTCTATAGGTATAAATTTGTTTCACCAATGTTGATGCCAATTGTGGATAATTTCCCTAGGAAATAAAAATAATATTTAATATTTTTAAAATTTCATTCTTATGAGACAAGTGAAGAAACTGAGGCAAGATAACAATATTAGAAAATGCCTATCACACATTTTATTTATTTATTTATTTATTTATTTATTTATTTATTTATTTATTGAGATGGAGTTTCGCTCTTGCTGCCCCGGCTGAAGTGCAATGGCACGATCTCAGCTCACTGAAACCTCTGCCGCCGGGTTCAAGCACTTCTCCTGCCTCAGCCTCCTGAGTAGCTGGGATTACAGGCACCTGCCACCGTGCCTGACAATTTTTTGTATTTTTTTAGTACAGACAGGGTTTCACTATGTTGGTCAGGCTGGTCTTGAACTGCTGACCTCAGGTGATCCACCCACCTTGGCCTCCCAAAGTGGTGAGATTACAGGCGGGAGCTACCGTGCCTGACTCACACATTTTATTTATAATTACAGTTTGCCCTAGATTTCATTTCTGTTAAGTCCCACTCAAATTTTGCTATCTTTTTCTACACTAGTACTTAAAGTTACTAATAAAAGTGATCATCATCAGAATTATATACTCTTTGTAGGGTGGATTGTCGGAGTGGACAGAGAGTACTATCCAAATTCCTGGAAAGGTAGATTAAAATAACCTTCTAGATATTTTAGATGTGCCACCCTTGAGGAGTGCTGCTCTTATCCTCATTGCCAAGGTCTTAGATAAAACAACCACCATCCATTTCCCATATGATTTTAAAATCTTCTTAACTATTACTCCTGCCTTTAATCTTTTTCTAATTTGACCCACACCCTCCTCAACAGCATAAATTGCTTTATAATGACTCAATCACTTATTGTGATTTAATTGCATTCCACAACTGTCAATGGCATTCTCAATTTTAACTACGATTACTTAATTTTGATTGAACTTTGCCCTCTATTACTCACAGATATCCTACTCATAAGCATCTGTTCAAAAGCATTTTCTTGCTTCATCATGTAACACATAGCTTCATCGGTGCTATAGTAACACAGTAGGTCATGCATTTGTGTTTTAGAAAACTGTGGCATTATAATTACCTGTTTATTCCAAAGTCAAAAATAGACCCTGCCTCTTGTACATATGTGAATTACCTATATTTATTACTCTATCTAAGGAAGTATAAGATGTGAAGAAAAGTTTATTTTCTTAGTAGTTATTTGGTGCTTGAATTCTCTAGAAGTGGAAGATGAATGTTGTTGCAAAGAAGCTTTGAGAAGTCCTCTGACAATAGAAGGTGGGCCAAGGTTGGATTTGCATTATATTTTATACAGAAGTGACTTTGCATAAAAAAGAAGCTGACCACTCGGAATAAGAGCCACTGGATGGTGGCTATAGAGACTTTAGACAAAACAGAAATATCTATTGGGGATTAATTAAATAACTATCTTTGTAGTAAACAATGTTCTGCTCCTAAGATATTTTTAGTAAGTTCTGCCGGCTTACTTACTGATATTTTATGGTGAATATGAAGAAGCACTGTTTTTTCTAAGTGAAGTCAAAGTGAGAACTCTGAACTTTTTTCAACTTTTTCTATCTCTATGAGTGTAAAAAAGAATGAAACTGGGCAAAAATTGCTGAATATGTATATTGCAGCAGTTTACAGGCATATCTCATTTTATTGTACTTCCCTTTATTCCACTTCAAAGATACTGAATTTTTTATGAATTGAAGATTTCTGGCAACTCTGTGTAGAGCAAGCCTGTCCGCACCATTTTTCCAACAGCATATGCTCACTTTGTAGTCTCTGTGTCCCATTTTGGTAATTCTCATAATACTGTAAACTTTTTCATTAATATTTATTATGGTAACCTATGATGGGTGAGCTTGGATGTTGCTACTGTAATTGTTTGGGTGCTCCATGAACCTCACCTATATAAGACAGCAAAATTAATCAATAAATGTTATGTGTGTTCTGACTGTTCCACTGACTGGCTGCTTCCCATCTTTCTCTCTCTCTCTTTGGGCCTCCCTATTCCATGAGTCACAGGAATATTAAAATAAGGCCAATTAATAAGCCTATGATGGCCTCTAAGTGGTCAAGTGCAAGGAAGAATTGCACATCTCTCATTTTAAATCAAAAACTAGATTAAGCTTGCTGAGGAAGTCATGACTCAAGCTGAGATAGGCTGAAAGCTAGGACTCTTGCACCAATCAGTTAGCCAAGTTGTGAATGCAAAGTTCTTAAAGGAACTTAAAAGTATGAGTCCAGTGAATATAAGAACGATGAGAAAGTGAAACAGCCTTATTGCTGATATAAAAAGCTCTAATTGTCTGGATAGATCAAACTGGCCACAATATTCCCTTAAATCAAAGCCTAATTCAAAGTGAGGCCTTAACTCTTTAATTTTATGAAGACTGAGAGAGGTGTGGAAGCTGCAAGAGAAAAATGTGAAGCTAGCAGAGGTTGGTCCATAAGGTTTAGGGAAAGAACCTGTACCATAACATTAAAGTGCAAGGTGAGGCAGCTAGTGCCAATATAGAAGTTGCAGAATAGTGTCCAGAAGATCTACTTAAGATAATTGATGAAGGTGGCTACACTAAACAACAAATTTTTCAATGTAGATAAAACAGCATTGTATTAGAAGAAGATGCCATCTAGGACCTTGATAGCTAGAGATAATATTTCAAAGCTTCAAGGGACAGGTTGACTCTCTTGTTGTCACTAATGCACCTGGTGACTTTCAATTAAAGCTAATGCTGACTTACCATTCCAAAAATTCTAGGACCCTTAAGAATTATACTAAATCTACTCTTCCTGTAACCTATAAATGGAACAACAAAACCAGGATGACAGCTATCTGTTTATAGCATGGTTTACTGAATGTTTCAAGCCTGCTGTTGGGACCTACTTCTCAGAAAAAAATATTATTTGAAAATATTAATGCTCATTGAAGATTCACCATATCACTGAAGACCTCTGATGGAGATGTACAAAGATACATCCTGCTAACATAACATCCATTCTGCATCCCATGGATCAAGGAGTAATTTCAAGTCTTATTATTTAAGAACTACATTTTGTAAGGCTATAGCTGACATGGATAGTGATTCCTCTGATAAATCTGGGCAAGGTAAGTTGAAAACCTTTTCAAAAGGATTCACTATTTTTGATCATTAAGAATATCTATAATTCATGAGAAGAGGTCAAAATATCCATATTAACAGAGATTTGGAAGAAGTTTACTCTAGCTCTTGTGGATGACTTTGAGAGGTTCAAGACTTTATTGAAGTAAGTAACTGCAGATGTGGTAGAAATAGCAAGAGAACTATTAATAGAGCTAGAAGTGGATGGAGCTTGAAGTTGTGACTGAATTACTGCAATCTCATGATACAACTTTAATGGAGGAGAACTTACTTCTTATGGATAGGCAAAGACAGTGTTTTTTTGAGATGTAGTCTACTCTTGGTGAAGATGCTGGGGACATTGTTGAAATGGCAACAAAGAATGGAGAATATTATATAAATTTAGCTCATAAAGCAGCAGCAGGATTTGAAAGAATTGAGTCTTAATTTGAAAGAAGCTTTACTGTGGGTGAAATGCTATCAAAGAGCATTGCATCCTACAGAGATATCTTTTGTGAAAGGAAGAGTCAATTGATACAGCAAACTTCACTGTTGTCTTAGTTTACGAAATTGCCACAGCCACCCCAATATACACCACTCACCACCCTTATCAGTCAGCAGCCTCAATTTAAAGGCAAGACCCTCCACTAGCAAAAAGACTAGGACTGAGTGAAGGTTCAGAAAATCACTAGCATATTTTAGCAATAAAGTATTTTTAATTAAGGTATGTACATTGTTTTTAGATAATGCTATTGCACACTTAATAGACAATAGTAGAGTGTAAACATAACTTTTTATGTATGGGGAAACAAAAAAAATTGTGTGAATTATTTTATTGTGTTGGACTAGAAATGAAGCCACACTATCTCTGAGGTATGCAGGTAGTACTTTTAATTTTCTAGGACATATAACTAAAGGAAAAAACATTTTATGGATTTTTGGCCAGATTTGGGACAGACTTCCTCATCCTGGGTAAAATTTCTGCAGCACAGTAGCAACAATTTGAGTATGTCAGAAGTACTAGTAGCCTAAATGCTCAAAAGTTTGCCAAAAAGGAGAATAGTTAATAAATTGAAAAAGTAACAGCCTAAGCAAGCTCAGAGTTCTCCAGTTTGATACATACATATACCCCCCAAAAATTACAATATTAGGTATTAGCTACCTTTTATTTGGCACTTACCCTGTTATATCCACAACACTAAACATTGCACACATGTTCCTTAATCCTTATAAAAATCACACAATGTTATTTTTCCTACTTTACACATAAGATAACTGAACATGAAATAAACCAAATATCATACAAGACCAAATATCATACAAATGGCAATGTAGGAATTCTAATAAAAATTCCTTCTAACAGGCTTATTGGATTTTGATAGTTATGTTTGTAATCCCCACAAGTTAACTATCAATTGGTAGTGATTGGGTAAGCTCCCCTAGGGTTCTTTCAGAAATGACATAGAGTAGAGCACAATTTTACTGATAAATATAACAAATTCAGGAAGATGGCCTCTTCAATAAAGAAAAAATAAACATTTATTTTTTGAAAAAAATTAGCAAATGTAATAGCTTTTCTTCCTTCAATTACCTAAAAATATGTTTGCATATATTTTGACATGTCTCAAAACATTGTATTACAGTAATCATGTGTGTTTTCTTTGTGACTCTTTATTCCTTATTTCCCTTCCCTTAGTTGCTTAGGTAAGCCAAGACTGTTGAAAGGCTGGAAGAATAAATTTGATGGCCTTGGTTTCCTAGTATTCTCCATTTTTTAAATTACAAAATATAAACTTGTGTGAAGCCAAGAGAAACACTTCATTTGAATTCCCCAGTAATTATTTCAACTGAAAATTTTATCACAATAGCTTTACTAGATTTAACACAAATTTATGTGTGATTTACTTTTTAAAAGCTGGAAAATACTGGCCACTATGCTTAAAATGGTTTTTTAAAATGTAGGTAAGATTGATTGAGGGTGTACAACTGATCATTGACAAAAACAGCTAATAAAGGAAGGATTATCAGAAAAAGTCTAGAACATAAGCTACACAATAGTATGTTCTTATTACAGCAGATACCACCAGTTTGCAAAGCATTTCACACATAAAAACTAGTTCAGTCAAGCTCAGACATCACCACTGCCTCAGAAGGGAAGGGATAGCCTTTTTGATATTGATTCAATTGTGCCCACTTACTGCAATCAGTGGTTAGTGAAATTCCAAATACTCAAATCTAGTCCTTTAGAACCAGTGTTATTAAGTCATAATCCAAATTATAACTGCTGTGGTGATTGCTTCACGCTTTGATTACAGGTTGCACTATGAGAAGACAGTGATACAGGTGTTAAATGATTATTCTAATGGACTCTCCATGAAGTGTTTGGCATAATGGGGCAGATGTGGTCCAGAATATCTTAGAATTTCTTCTGTATTTTCAAATAATGCCAGGAAAATGCATTTTTAAAGTTTTTTAAATTCCTTTGTGGGATAAGTAATCTCTTCAGTTATGCATTTTTGTTACTGTAGGTTTCAGAGTAATTTTATTAAAGCAAGTGTAGCATCCATCTTCATAATTAAAATTACTAAAAAAAATTGTATCTAGAATGCATCACACCTTAGAAGCAAGGTGAAACAGTCAAAAACATATTCACTGCCCAAGGCAATTATTTTCTCCAAATGTAATTGACCATTTATGCCCCTCAAATAATTTGAATATGCAAAATTATTTCAAAACTCATAAGAGGGAAATGCAAGAGATTTACAAATTTCAGACTTTCTTTTTTTTTTATTATACATCTTGATATGGTTTGGCTGTGTCCCCTTTTAAATCTCGACTTGATTGTATCTCCCAGAATCCCCACATGTTGAGGGGGAAGTAATTGAATCATGGTGGTTGGTCCTTCCTGTGCTATTCTCGTGATAGTGAATAAGTCTCATGAGATCTGATGGGTTTATCAGGAGTTCCTGTTTTTGCTTCTTCCTCATTTTCTCTTGCTGCCATGATGTAAGAAGTACCTTTCACCTCCCACCATGATTCTGAGGCTCACGTGGGCAAGGCCTCCCACGTGACTTGCAGCCACGTGGAACTGCAAGTCCAGTTAAACCTCTTTTTCTTCCCAGTCTCAGGTATGTCTTTTTTGGCAGCATGAAAAAAGGACTAATACAGTAAATTGGTACCAGGGGTGGGGTGTTATGAAAAGATACTCAAAAATGTGGAACCAATTTTGGAACTAGGTAACAGGCAGAGGTTGGAACAGTTTGGAGGGCTCAGAAGAAGCAGAAGAAGAAGGAAAAATGTTGGAAAGCTTGGTACCTCCTAGAGACTTGTTGAATGGCTTTGACAAAAATGCTGATAGTGATATGAATAATAAAGTCCAGGCTGAGGTGGTCTCAGATGGAGATGAGGAACTTGTTGGGAACTAGAGCAAAGATGACTCTTGTTATTTTTTAGCAAAGAGACTAGTGGCATTTTGCCCCTGCCATAGAGATTTGTGGAACTTTGAACTTGAGAGAGATGATTTAGGTTATCTGGCAGAAGAAATTTCTAAGCAGCAAAGCATTCAAAAGGTGATTTGGGTGCTATTAAAAGCATTCTGTTTTAAAAGCAAAACAGAGCATAAAAGTTCAGAAAATTTGCAGTCTGACGATGCAGCAGAAAAGAAAAATCCATTTTTAGAGGAGAAATTCAAGACGGTGGCAGAAATTTGCATAAGTAGAAAGGAGCTTAATGTTAATCCCCAGCCATGGGGAAAATGTCTCAGGGCATTTCAGATATCTTCTCGGCAGCCCCTCTCATCACAGGCCTGGAGGCCCAGAAGGTAAAAGTAGTTTCATGGGCTGGGACCAAGGTCCCGGTACTGTGTGCAGCCTATGGACTTGGTGCCATGTGTCCCAGCTGCTCCAACTGTGGTTGAAAGGGACTAATGTAGAGCTCCGGCTGTGGCTTCAGAGGTGGCTTCAGAAACTGCCCAAGTCTCGGCAGCTTCAGAAGCTGCCCAAGTCTCTGAGGCTTCAGAAGCTGCCCAAGTCTTGGCAGATTCCACGTGGTGTTGAGCTTGCGGGTGCACAGAAATCAAGAAATGGGGTTTGGGAACCTCCAACTAGATTTCAGAATATGTATGGAAATGCCCGGATGCTTAGGCAAAAGTGTGCTGCAGGGGCAGAGCCCTCATGGACAGCCTCTGCTAAGGCAATGCAGAAGGAAAATGTGGGGTCAGAGCCCCCCCACAGAGTCCCTACTGGGGCACTGCCTAGCAGAGCTGTGAGAAGAGGGCCACAGTCCTCCAAACCCCAGAATGGTAGATCCACTGACAGCTTGCACCGTGTGCCTGGAAAAGTTGCAAACACTAAATGCCAGCCTGTGAAAGCAGCATGTAGGGAGGCTGTACCCTGCAAAGCCACAGGTCAGAGCTGCCTGAGACCATGGGAACCCATCTCTTGCATCAGCATGACGTGGATGTGAGACCGGGAGTCAAAGGAGATCATTTTGGAACTTTAAAATTTGACTGCCCCCCTGGATTTTGGACTTGTGTGAGCCCTGTAACCCCTTTGTTTTGGCCAATTTCTCCCATTTGGAATGGCTGTGTTTACCCAATGCCTGTACCCCCATTGTATCCAGGAAGTAACTAGCTTACTTTTGATTTTACAGGCTCATAGGTGAAAGGGACTTGCCTTGTCTCAAATGAGACTTTGGATTGTGGACTTTTGGGTTAATGTTGTAATGAGTTAAGACTTTGGGGGACTGCTGGGAAGGCATGATTGGCTTTGAAATGTGAGAACATGAGATTTGAAGTGGTAGGGGCAGAATTATATGGCTTGGCTGTGTCCCCATTGGAATCTCAACTTGAATTGTATCTCCCAGAATTCCCACATGTTGTAGGAGGGACCAAGGGGGAAGTAATTGAATCATGGGATCTGGTCTTTCCAGTGCTGTTCTCATGATAGTGAGTAAGTCTCATGAGATCTGATGGGCTTATTAGGGGTTTCCGCTTTAGCTTCTTCCTCATTTTCTCTTTCTGCCGGGATGCAAGAAGTGTGTTTTGCCTCCCACCATGATTCTGAGTCCTTCTCAAACACGCAGAACTGTGAATCCAATTAAACCTTTTTCTTCCCAGTCTCAGGTATGTCTTTACATCTACGGATTGGGCAAAGGACAGATTTCTGTCTGACCAATGGAATCTATCACTTTGTGCAAGAAAAACAAACAAACAACAACAACAACAACAAAAAAAAAAAAACAGGCCAGGCGCGGTGGCTCACACCTGTAATCCCAGCACTTTGGGAGGCCGAGGTGGGTGGATCACCAGAGGTCAGGAGTTCTGGACCAGCCTGAGCAATATGGTGAAACCCCATCTCTACTAAAAATACAAAAATTAGCCAAGCATGGTGGCACGCACCTGTAATCCCAGCTACTCGGGAGGCTGAGGAAGGAGAATCACTTGAACCCGGGAGGCGGAGGTTGCAGTGAGCAGAGATCAAGCCACTGCACTCCAACCTGGGTGACAGAGTGAGGCTCCGTCTCAAAAACAAAACAAAACAAAAAACAATGTTTCTTTCTTTGTGTGTCTGTGTGCCTGCTTTTATTAGAAATGATGCTTCTGTAAACCCACATAATTGCAGAATGAGACAGTGGACATCATTTTATCAGGCTGAACTACTACAGGGCACAGGCTTATCTTGTTCATCATCATATGATGATCAATGCCTGCTCAGTGCCTGGATCTCAGATACTCCAAAATTGCAATTTTATTGAATTTCTGAATGAGCAAAGTGAAACCCAAAGAAAGAAGCTATTTACTCAAGATCTTGTAACCAGTAAAGAACAAAGTCAGAAGCAAGTCCTAGATTTTAGAATATTAATTCATTATGATTTTCTACAATTATTAATGGACTCAGATACAGCTTAATAAGGTAACACAACTTTTTTTATTCTTATTTCAAAGAGGTGATTAACTACTTACAAAATGTAAATGGATACCAAATAGAAACTTACTCTAGCTGGATTCTGAAATTTCCAGTGGTGAGACCGAAAGTGTTTACAAGTTCTCTAGACAAATGTATAAAGGGTAATTTAGTGTTGCAGACAAGTTTGATTTAAAAGATAAGCAGCATTCTCTAGTTCATTTTGTGCTTGCTAAATTAAAAATAGCAGAAGCACAGAGCTAACTGGCCATTGGAACTTTCTTGAATTGTCGGGTTGATAACCAGAGGAAACTGAATTATTTCTTTGCAGAATGCTAACTAATTTAATAGAAACTTTAATTAAAAGAACATCAAAGTGCATCTTTCCTCCTAATAGAGAGCACCTGCAACATATGACAGTGATTCGTTTGGATTGTTACATTTGCAATGTTACACAAGAAATTGACTGCACACACATGTCCATTAAAGATATTTCCTGATAAAGAAATACATAAGAATTGAAAGATGATTCCTTCCTAAAAAAAGATTAAAAATGACTCATTTCTTGAAAAAGAATATTGTTTGTGATATCAAATATGGCAATAAAACATTGTCAACCATCCTCCCTGAGATCTGCCAAGATTGGACACAATAATTAGAAACACAGGTTTAATATTTTGTTTTTTTATCTTTAAGATACTTAGTAAGAGATCATTTTGAGAAAATTACCTCAATGACACATGTTGATTATACTTTATCTTGAAATGAATACCATACATTTTACTCTTCAATTGCTAAAAGTATGTGAATATTTTTCAATATGCCAATTTATTACAGTCAGCCTGATACACCTGCCAAAATAAAACACAATGTGCATATTTTTAGCCTATTGTAAAGAAAACTTCTAGAATTTTTTCAGACATCTGATACTAAAATTACCACGTGGGGCTCATCAGATGACCTACAAGAATTATGTAAAAGAATGTCGATTATAATGTAGTACTAAATCTATCCACTGACATATGAGTATAGCTCTTAGAAACAAATTAATATTTTTTTAGCTATAACAAGGATGAGAACATAGTACATATTTACAATGTTCTTACATTATCAAGAGAGGGGAAACATACTTAGATTAACAAAATAGATGAGGAATTCCCATGTTAGTAATAGGGAAATGCTTTATTCATTTAGGTTAGTAAAATTATATTTGGCTACCCATTTCCTTAAGATTTTAATTTAAGCTGTTAAAAATTAAAAGGAAAATGGAAGTTATTTTTAAAAAGAATTGGGAATATATTATTATTTCTTCAATCATAAATTAGCAACATGATGCAATATGAAAAAAGTAAGCCTCAAATATAATCTGCATTCTTTTATGTAATTCGTGTAGGTCATCTGATGAGCCCCACGTGGTAATTTTGATTGCTATAATACCAAGGGACACACAGAAAAGAAGGGTAGGATGACGGAAAAGTCAAGCAGCTAAATAAAAACAGTAAAGGCAAATTGAAGATTAAAGTTATTCTTTTAAAAAATTCTAAGCACATATATAAGCAGTATTATTTTCCCTCATTTATCTTACTATATTATATGATAATATAATTTTGCTGAATTAATTAGACATTTGGCTCAATTATACAATAATATGTAATGGTCTGATGACTCTAAAGTAACTACAAGGCTTATGATTGTGTAATTTCAATAAATCTGCATTTATGTATTTGTTGGGCAGGGGAAACAATACGTAGAATGGAATATATGTTTGTTAACTCTGATCTTTGTTTTCCTTATTATTTTTTTCTACAAATGTTATTGTGTGCATTAATTTTTTTTTAGTTTACATCAGTTATGTGGATATATATTTTCCATTGTCCAAAGTCAAAGTTACTTTTTAGAGTTCTCATCAAATTCTACTAACTCTCCTATTCCTCTTCCAGAGTACATTGAATAATCTATCACTGATATTAATGTCTATATGAAGTTGTTTATGTAGGGCTTTGCAATTGCGTTGCCTCTTTGATTTCTTTCTTAAGCCCTTGTCTGACTACTGCTTCTCTCTTTGAGCCTAACTCTTAACAATCCTCCACCAATACCCTACAGGTAGACTGTCCCTTTTCTGAAATGCTTGGGACAAGAAGTGTTTCAGATTTTAGATTTTTCCGATTTTGAAATATTTGCATGTGCATAATGAGATAGTTTAAGGGTGGGATCCAAACCTAAACACAAAATTCATTTAAATTTCATATACATGTTATATACAATCGAAGGTAATTTTGTACAATATTTTTAATAATTTTGTGCATTAAAAAGTTGTGTTAAATACTTATGTGTGAAATTTTTGTTTGTGGAGTCACATTAGCACCCCAGAACTTTTGGATTTTGGAGCATTTTGGATTTTGAATTTTTCGACTGGGGATGTTCAACTCTTATTTAGTCATATTGAAAAGGATGAACTTGTTCTGAGAAAATTTCAAGATTTTGTACTTTTACCCTCTCTGTATGGAATGCCATTTTCTTTATCTCTTTTCTCCTCCCAGTTTTCATTTTAGTATCTCCTGCTTATCCTTCATAATAATGCCCAGTCATTAACTCCACAAAAAGGTTTCCCGGATTTCACAAGTTGTGAGTGTAGAGCCTCTGTAATTCCCTAAAACACTAATCATTTTCACTCCACAAATAGAATGGAGAGTTCTGTATCTCTATCCTAGAGTGAACTAATGAGCACACTATCACATAATCTTGTGGTGAAGTTATTCCATCTCAGGGACCTTCCAGGTTCTACCTTTTTATATTTAAATTCTAACCTGGTTTCATTGTCTTATTGATGCCTTTCCAATTGACCCTATAGTAAGAGTATCCACTTGGCACAACTGTAGAAACTGTTTCTCAGATCCAAGTCTCTTGGCCTACTCTTATTATTTAAGAACCTGCAGTGCCTTGCTGCAGCACAATGCTGACCCAATATAATTCTCCACAATAACGAAATGTTCTATGTATGTATTGTCTGATACAATAGCCATAGCTACATGTGGTTAATGAGGACTAGAAATGTTGCTATTGTGAAAAAGGAAGTAAATTTTTATTTTTTCACAAATTTAATAAATTTAGATAGCCACATGTGGCACATGGCTATTTGCATGGTACCAAGGGATACACAGGGAATACACAGTAAAGAAGGGTTGGGGCCCATTAGGTTATCTACAAGACTTATTGGACAGCGTAGATCTTGAGTATTGGAACTCCAATCTCAGATATCTTTTCTGGAAATTAGTTATTTCTTGGAAAATGGACTCTCAGGATCTGGGAATGGAAAGAAACTTTACCAAAGGAATGTTAGAAAGCATAAGGAAAGAACTTCCCTGCTCGTTTTCTCATCTTTACAATAACAAGATAGGCTGTGAAGTAAATTAGACCCCATTCCTTTAAACTTACAAGATTCTACCATCATCCATCCATTCAGTTACTCATTAATTGATTCATTACTTCATTGATTATTTATCCATCTGATATATATTTTGAGCTCCTATAGATGCATGCACTGTGCCAGAATATATATCACAATTTAATCTATGAAATCAAGAATTTATTTCTAATATGATGAAAATTATTTTCACATCTCTAAAAAGGAATATATAGTCCTCCCTCATGTCCTTTTTATTTCTATTTTAACATTAAAATTTCAATACTCTTTCTACATTTAATGAAAAAAAGAAAGTCAAATTTTCATTTTATTTTGGGCTCTATAACTCTAGCCTTAGAAATTATGGGTAAATAACTATGAGATATCACCTCACATCTGTTAGGAAGGCTATTAAAAAAGGACAAAAGATAACAAATGTTAGCAAGGGTGTGGAGCATAGGGAGCCCTAGTACACTGCTGATGGGAATGTAGATTGGTGTAGTCATTGTGGAAAGCAGTATGGAGATTCCTAAATAAATTGAAAATAATCTGGGCATATACACAAAGGAGATGAAATCCTCATCTCTTGAAGACATTTGTGCTCCTATGTTCGTTGCAGGATTATTTACAACAGCCAAGATATGGAAACAACCTAAGTGTCTGTCAATGGACAAATGGATAAAGAAAATGTGTTGTATTGTGTGTGTATATAAAGGAATATTATTCAGCCTTAAAAAGGATATTCTGCCAATCGCTACAATGTAGATGGACCTGGAGAACATTACACTAAGATAAATAAGTCAGATACAGAAAGAAAAATATTAGATGATCTCACTGATATGCAAAATCTAAATTTTTGAAAAAAGATACAAAGATAGGGGATAAAACGGTAGTAACCAGGGCCAAGAAGAGGGAGAAATTGGAGAGATGTATATAGATTAAAGGACACAAAGTAGAAGACATGCAGGATGAACAAATCTTGAGATCCAATGTACAGTGTGAGAACTATAGGTAATAAAATTGTATTGCATTAGGGATTTTTGTTAAATTAATGGATTTTAGCAGTTTTGTCACAAAAAAAGTGACTATGTGGGATGATGGATACATTAATTTCCTTCACTATAGTAACTATTTTACTATCTATATGTATCTCACAACACTATATCATAAACCTCAAATACACACACACAAATATATTTTTTAAAACAATGGGTATATAGCATGGACTCTTTTCCAATCATGACTATAGCACATAGCTTTGTGCAAGGTACTTCTGAATTTTAGGATATTGTCTTTAATGCATGAAGTAGGGTAATAATAATAATATGCATACATACTGACTGTTTCCTGTGAACTTCAGATTTTGCCTTCTTAATCACTGCAGTATTTTGCCTGAGTACCATGCTTTTCTGGCTATGAAGTAAGATACATAGAAAAATACATCTAGCTAAGTTTCAGGCATATATGATGCAATCAATACAATATTATTTATTTCTTCTTCCTCTGGCTATGCTATCAGAAAATAACTATGTAGATAGTGGGATCAGATACCTGAGTTGCAAATAATTAGCCAAGTGATCGTGGGCAAGTTACTGGAATATTTTTGTATTGTATCCACCTCTAAAATGGGAACAATAAAAGTATCTAGTCCATTGGGTTGTTGTTAGGATCCAATTGATTAATGCATATAAAAAGCTTAGAGGAGCATCTAGCACACTATTAGCATTCAATAATTTTTATTTATCATTATCGTCTTCATCATTATCATCATCATCATCATTTAAGTGTTTTCATAACTTGCTTCTAAACCATCAGCTTCACCGAAATGGAAGGAAATAAGTGGGACGTACTTTTGATTTTAAGCATATAGGAGTACTTGAACTATGTTATTAGGCTTAGACAATTGTGATGACAGTATTGTGGTTTGGGTGAAAAGGACATGGACTTTAGAGTAAAAAAATGTAGTATTACTTAACAGCTTTGTACAAATTGCGTTATCTCTTTAATTTTCAGATTTCTCACTTACAAAAGAAAAAGAATAAAATCACTGGCTCTGTCTCATTGAGTTTTATTACATGAGAACATGTGCAAAGTATCTCACACATTACTCTGTCACATAATCAATCGTTAATAAATATTTTGCCTCCTCATCCTGCCTATTTTAAGTTAGACTACATTTACTAAATGAGTTTTAAGAAATTCAGAAATACACATTAAATAAACACTAATTATATGTGTTTTACTTTTTTTAAAGATAATCCTTTGTCTCTAAATCTTCACAGAGATCTGACTATACATACATAAATGCACATCAGAAATTAGCTCAACCTCTCATATATTCTCTAGCAAAGGGCAAACTCCATTTATGAGATATGACTGGTCTAGTGGGCAGAGTACTGAATTGGGAGTTAGGAGTAATTGCCTATGTACCCTGCCTAGCTTCCGGGTTTTGTGGTGTTTATTAGGAAAGACATTTGTCTTCTTTTTGCTTCAGTCCTTCCAGCTGTGAAGGAAGTCTTATACTTCCCAATAGGAAAATTCATAAAATTAAGGAAGAACCACAGTTAAGACACATGTCCTCTTCCTGCTAAACTTAAATTCTCTTCCTAAGATGGTGTGTCTGGAGTACTAGTTGTGTATCTAAAGTTGGCAACATGCCAAGGTCACACAGCCAGAATTAGGACTTTAAGAAGAATTGGAGCTATTTTGCTGACCCCAAAATTACCACATTATATGTTGTGCAAATGCCTTGCCTTCTTTTCCACATGTCCCACCCACAGCCTGACAGAGATCTAATTATTTTTTTCAAGGACCAGTTTAAATGTCAACTCTTCTTTGAAGGCCTTGCCAAAACCCTTTGGCTCTGCTCCCTATACTGAATCTTTCTATCTATTTTTTTATATTTCTATATCACTTAATACAAGTGATTAGGATAATGTAGGATAGTTATCACATTTTATCATAGTACGGCTGTTTAGATGTCTGTTTCCGATCCTAGACTGGAAGTTTTGTGATGAAAAAACCCCTTTTGTGTTTGTTTGTTTGTTTGTTCAAATTACTGCCTAACACACAGGCTGGAATACAGTTAAGTATTCTATAAATTTTATTTCAGTTAAATGAAGATTTTGCTAACTTCTTGCCATATCCTCTAAGTTACTTTACCTCATTGAATTAAATGCTGTTATTAAATTATTATTCTAAGTTATTATTTTGTTATTTGATGATAATTTGTAGTTTCAGGCAGTATTAGATACTAAACCGAAGATCATGAAACCATTGAGATAAAAAGAAATGCTCTTTTAAATTAATATTATCTGAGAAGTTATCAATCTCCCATATATATCCATTTTGAGCAGATATGTGAATATTCACCCACAGATTCACACACAGTAAACACACATGCCTATGAACATGTGTCAATTTAGTATATAATAAAATATAGCAGTTTCAAATAAAATTTCACTTATGGCTTATATTTGATATAGATAATAGTAAACAGCCTCTACTTTTGTTAAAAATAACTGAGTCATTATGAATATGAAGAATGTTAATCTTTCAAATGATGTTATAGTGTAAAGTTTGCATTTCACATATATTTGCTCTGGAAATAAGTTAGTAGTCTGGGCACTTAATTAGCTATTTGGACTAATAGTTTTCAATGCATGTATTTAAGTTGCATCTACGTTAAACTAAAATATCAGCTTAAATCTGTAAACTGTAATCTTTCTTTCTCCAATATATTGTACTAAAGATTTTGCTCTACTCATTTCTGAACAACAGGAAACCAATCTTAAGACTAAAGATTTTGTAATGTTAATTGGAAGGAATAGATACATTCTAAAAAAAAAATCAGCTGTTTAATGATCTTGGCTGTGCTGCTCTCCAATTAGTGCTGGGTCACCAATTAATTCTTTTCCAGGTGCCCAAGATTCCTGGATACCAGCACTGGGCTGAGTTCTCTTTCACCTAGTGCTCCAACTAGACTAATGACTTTGACCTTGGCCAGACTTAGCAGTTTTCTCAATTTAAAGAAAAGGTACCCTTTCCACTTTATTTAAAGAATGGGCAAATTTTAGTAAACCCAAACAGAACTTCATGGCCATGCATTTTTATTCGTGTTCTAACAAAATTCACTTGGGACACTGGCCTCCCACAGCTATCATGCTTGTATTTTCTTCCACCTGTATGCTTTACCACAATCCTTGAAAACATTCTGGGACTTTGTTTTACAAATTATTTCCTCCCTCTACTGTTTTTTGTTGTTTTGTTTGCTTGCTTGTGTCAATGAAAAGAGTTGAACTCTGTAAAACATTTGGAGAGATTTATTCTGAGTCAAATATGAGCGATCAATGGCCCATGACACAGCCCAGGGGATACTGAGAAAATGTGCCTAAGATGATCGGGCTACAGCTTGGTTTTATACATTTTAGGGAGACATAGACATCAATCAATACATGAAAGACATACATTGGTTCGATCTGGAAAAGCAGGGCAACTCAAAACAGAGGCCTTCTGGGTGATAGGTGGATTCAAAGATTTGGTGTACATTTATTTGTTTTTCCATTTTGCACACTCTCTTTCAATTTCCTGGTTTCTCTATGTGGTCAATTATTCAAGCAATCCCTTCACTAACAAGCAAGAGACTTTCTCTTAAATCTGATATACTTCTGAACAAAATTTCTAGTTTTCGTAACTACAATTTTTTACAAGGAAATTCTATATGTGCTGCCTTTAAGTCTTTATCTTATTACTCATTCATTTATTAACAAAGAGTTATATACGTTTCCCCATGACAAAGAATCATGTCATTGATTCTTTCTTCTTAAAGGTAGTCAACAAATCCAATCACATTTAAAGACCTCATCCTATTCCATCTCAGCAATGTTTCATATTTTAAATTGTTTTATCATAGCCTCCATGTCATTGTACTGCCTTTGTTTCTTTAGGAGATTGTGAACTTGATCCTGGTTTGCATGACAGCTTTGCCTCTTCCTTACTGAGCAATACTTAAAATAACTTAATGTTTATTGGCTTCTACTTCTTCATGGATAAAATCAGGATGAAAATATATACCCTTTAGATCAGCTTCTCGACAAATTTTTTGCCAATTCTAATTATCCCTTTAACTTTTACTGAAAATGATCTGTCTCCTTGATGCCTCCATAGAGAAGATGACCATATAATTAATTTTCCAAATTTAACCACATTTTAAGTAAAAGAGTGTGTTATTAACAATTTTGGGAAGAACAATATGAGTAAGCAAGTACTATCTCAAATAAACCATGAAGTATGGTTAACCAATCCATAGTGTACATATTGTTTTTCCACTTTGTATTTGTTAATTTTGACTTTTCTGAGAATGCATCTTCCTTTTCTCTACAATAAACAAATCTTTCTCATTTCTGTTCTGGTCTGTCCCTGACACATACCACAATTCTTTCACATCTAACCAGCTAGTACTTCTCTTTCCATGCAAGTACAACCAAAATGAAATCCAGAGGTGTAGTAGTCATGCATTGCATTTTGATATTACTTATTATATTTTGTATTATATTTAGTGTCAACAACCTATATTAACAGATTTTATTTTTAAAGTGTTTTTAATATACACTTTTTATGAATCTAACATACTCTGAAACTCTTTTGTTTTCTTCATGGCTTCTGAAATATAGATAAGCAATTAGTGAATATTTATTAAATATTTGTTGATTGAATTTTAAATTTATTATTTTTACATTTTGGCTGAGCCTGGATATGCTGATTTATTTTCTAAAATTATTCCATACTTTCTTATTTTATGATTTGTCAAAAGTCTAACAGTTATTTTCAGAAGAAAAAATATTTTTTAAGTGCAAAATTAAGGAAACAATTAACTTTCAGGGACTACCACAAAATCCAAAATCCTCAACTAGATGAACATGAACATAAAACAAAAACAAAAAACCTGAAGAAAGAAAATGAATCAGCAACATGTAGTCTTTCCACATATTTAGAGAGGAAAAAGTTAATCTTTTGAGGATGAAAGAGGAATAATACAGCCTAATTTTTGGTATCATTTGATAGATTTCACCTCCCCCAGAGCTCAATTATTTTCTAGCCTTATCAGAATGAATGTATGAATGTCACTATTAGAATGCTCAAAGAGCAAAACAGGAACATAAGAGTTCCAAATAACTGTCTACCAAAATAAAAACAAAAACAAAACAAAAATCTATTTATTTTAACCCTCATTTCCTTACAATTTTCTTTTAAAATCAGAAGTTTCAAGAGGCTAGATGAGATTTGCATCAAATATTTTTACCTGTTTTATTCTATAGTAACAATGATCTAATTGTGCAAAATAAAGGATCTGACTCCATTCCTTACATCTGATTGTTGACAGCTTTCACACCTCACCACTCCTCTTTCCATCTCTGTCCCATATCTGAGTGAGAGAGAAAAGCCAAGGTGCTCCCTTCTGTACTGCCCCCAGGAAATTTAAACCATGCAAGCCCTGACCTTTGTATAAGAGCCCTCTCCTCTGCCCCACCTCAAACCACACTAAAAACAAACAGCTGGTGTTTGCTTTTCTTTCTCTGCTTTCTCAAGCCATCTTTAGCCCAACTTCCCAACCTGCACTGCTATCCCACAAAAGCATTATTACATGAGAAATAAATCTTTCCATGCCCTTTTAGTGCACATGTGACATCATCAGTGTTAATATCTGAACCACATGGTGGTAGGTCCATCTTTGTTCTGCAACATAATCACAGCACTGTGGGTTAAAACTGGGGTAGAAAGTTTCTAAATTTATATAGACATATATATCACTAACATGAATTATTTATATATGAAAAATGAAAGAAGAGATATCATGACAAATACTACAGATTTTAAAGGAATAAAGGACTATAGCCAATAATATGATAATTTAGAAGAAATGAACAAATTCTTTTTAAAAAATCACAAATAACTAAGATGGACACATCCTGGACTTAAAGCCACACTTTTTGTTTTCAGTACCTTATATTCTTGTGTTATTACTAAATGTACTGTTTTTGAGATACACGTGAGAGAGCTGGGACTTATGGAGGTAGAAGTGCAAGACTATTTGGTAGTAAAACGTGCATTTTACCAACAATCATGAAAACGGAGGAAAAAAATGTAGCCTTGGTGGTTTGGTAATAATTTTATATTACTTAGATATTATCCAGTATTGTTATTTACAACTATACAAAAAAATCAGGAAAAATATAATGTTAATGATTTTCATACTATCCAATATACTGAGTACTACTGTTATGAGTAAAATTAGTTATTACATTGTATAAAGGCAAAACAAAATGAAGTTGCCTTAGTCTGTTTAGTGTTACTCTAAAGGAACACCTGAGGCTGGGTAATTTTTAAAGAAAAGAGGTTTATTTAGCTCACAGTTCTGCAAAAAAAAAAGGTTTATTAGCTCACAAGAGCATGGCCCCAGCACCTTCCTAGCTTCTAGTGAGGGCTTTGTGCTGCATCAAAACATGGCAGAGAGGGCCAGGCATGGTGGCTCATGACTATAATCCCAGCACTTTGGGAGACCAAGGCAGGTGGATCACTTGAAACCAGGAGTTCAAGATCAGCCTGGCCAACATAGTGAAATGCTGTTTCTACTAAAAATACAAAAATTAGCTGGGGTAATGGCACATGCCTCTAATCCCAGCTGCTCAGGAGGCTGAGGCACAAGAATCACTTGAACTCAGCAGGCAGAGGTTGCAGTGAGCAGATTGTGCCATTGCACTCCAGGCTGGGCAACAGAGAGAGACTCTATCTCAAAACAAAAAACAAAAAACCTGGAAGAGAAGGTCCAAGTGAAAGAGAAAAGTTTCCCTTGTCCCCCTCGCACACTTGCGATGGGGGTGTGGCTCGTTTCTTCTGTGCTCCATTGCTCAAACTTCTAGGGGAGCATACAGATAAACAGGTTGTGGGGCTTTGACACCATGGCAGTGTCTAGGGGTGAATGTCTACAGCTCCTGAAGCCCCAGTGTGTGTGTGTTACAGGATGCTCTTTTAGATTACCATCTATAGGTGGCTTGTATTAACCAACTTAATTAGACCCTCCAACCTGTTGCAAGGACAGAGGGCTTTCTGTATCCTGGTTCTTGCCTTGTGTATGGGAAGAATCAGATCACAGGTGGGCCTGGAGAATGAGTGCAAGGTTTTATTGAGTGGAAGTTGCTCTGCGCTGATGGGGAGACAGAAGGGAGATGGTTTGCCCTGGAGTTGGGCCACCTGGCTGCCGCAGCCCTCCTCCAACTGCCCCAGCCAAACTCTGCTTCATCCCCGCTGGTGGATGGCATGTCATTGTGCTGGCATCTGTCAGTGTGTGCTTCCGCTGGTGTGCTCCCACGACGTCCTCTTGCTATCCAGCTGCTTGTGTCTTCTTCCACTGATGTGCTCCTCTTGATGTCTGGCCACCTGTGTGTCTGCCCGGTAGGGTCTCTGGTTTTTATAGGCCCATGATAGGGGTGTGGCAGACCAGGGTGGTCTTGGAAAATGCAATATTTGAGCATGAAAGCAGGAGTGCCTGTCACCACCTAGGCCCGTGGGGGTGGAGCCCTAGCCAGGGACCTGCCTTTCTTTACCAAGCACTTCCCTGCCCGTCTCCTGTATCACAAGGGGAAGCATGCACATGTGAAGAGGAAGCAAACCCAAGGGGCATCCAGACTTTATAACAACCTATCCTCTCAGAAGCTAATTCATTCCGCCGGCACTAATTCAGTTTTGCAAGAGCAAAAAAATCACTCACTGCTGCTAGGATGGCTCCAAGCCCTTCACGAGAGATCCACCTTCATGACCCAAACACTTCCACTATGCCCGGCTTCCCAACACCAACATACAGAGGATCAAACTTCAGCATGAGGTTAAGTGGGGACAAATACACCATATCCAAACCATAGCAGCAACCAGGTATTACAGCAGACAAAAAGAAAGAGGGAGGGAAATATATGTGGGGGTATATATATATAGAGAGAGAGAGACAGACAGAGAGAGACAGAGAGAGGGAGAGAGAGAAAGATAGAGATTTATGCTAGAGGTTCACCAACCTACTAACCAATCAATTATAATTTTGCAGTCCATCTTTCATTAGAGTGTATGAGAAGGCTCTAGTGTAAAATGTGCACACAAAATATAAAAAGGTCCTAATATTCAATATAATGTTGCAAATAAGATTATCAGTGTTAGACAAAAAAATGGGCAATTTAGAGGTAAAATGTAGAATTTGGAAATTTCTAATGCAGCAAAAAATAGAAAGAATGAATTTAACAATAAACTGAGAGAATAAGAAAACATGGGAGATTTAAATACAGTGTGAGTGTGCATTAGGACACAAACGTGAGGGGCTTGTATTTTGTTTTCACAGCATGTCAATGCTTTAGTTACATGGACAACTGGATTTTACATGGAAAATCAAGATTTTCATAGGTATTTCTGGAAGTATATAAAAGTCAACGTTTATTACAAAGATTGCTGGACCCTAAATGCTTAATTGAAACTTTCTCCTTGTCAGTTTTTGCCACAGAAGAATTTCATTATGTGAATAATGAGGATGTGGTGATGATTTATTTGCCTACTCTATTCTCAGTGGTTTTTATCTTCCATAGAGTAGGGAAAGACCTGGGAGAAATGGGACAGCATCCAGAAGGAAAAGAAAAAAAAACGACAGCAGTAGATTAATAGTTAAGAAACCTCATGTACTCTGGCTCTTTTAGTCATTGATTGTACTTAGGTGGAGAAATCATTTATCTTTATTGACATTTATTTTATCATTTAGGAAAAAGAATAAAGATTTTATTTAAATGAACTCTTACAATCTTTTCTTCCCCTATTATATTATTTTCCCTGATATGATTTTCTTTTAACTTTTGTGACTTCATATAGAAACATCTCTCTAATGTTTGAGGTGAGATTAAGGGTTTTTTCAAACTACAAAAAATTAAGCTAAAAGTTATTAGGAACCAAGACTTTTGAATAAAAGGACATCATTCATTTATTCATTTAATAAATATGGAATTATGTGTCAACTCAAAATTAATATGGAGCAGAATGTTTAATTTCTACCTCCTTACCTACTCCTTCCCCTGGTTTTCCTCATTTGAAAGAACCACATCATTCATCCACCCTTTTACTTGCTTAAATCAAAAATCTAGAGAGTATCATTGAGTACTCTTTTTTGCTCTGCCACATCTAACTCATCAGTAAATATTTTTAAATGTAGAGTGAATCCATCTATTTCTCTCTCTCTTTACTTCTATTGCCTACTACATTTGTTACCTGATATTCTGAAAATTTTTCTGCTTCACACTTGCCACTACCACATCCTTAAAATCATGTTAGCCAAAGTCATCTTGTCCAAATGTTTAAACACATACAATTACTTCCTATTTAAAGTCTATCATTGACTTCACTCTGTATTTGAAATAAACCCTGTTTCCTTATCCTGCTTACAAAGTCCTATAGAGTGGAACTCTGCCATTTTTCCAACCTTATCCAATAGCACTCTCCTTTGAGCTATGACTTTTAAGCAACACTGACTGTCTATTTATTCAATTATGGAATTTCTTTTTTGAATTTATGATCTTCACACTAAGTGTTACCTCTGCCTTGAGAATTTTTTCTCTTAATTTTCACATTGCTGGTTCTTTCAAGTCATTGACTTAAATGCCATTTCTCCATGAGGCTATCTCTGGTAGTCACTCAGATACACACGATGACATCATCTGTCTCAATTATCTGCCTAGCACTTACTACTATAATATAGTTTCTTCTTTCTCTAATTGCAAATGTACTCTTTTGTCTTCCACTAGAATGTAAGATCCACACAAACTGGCATTAGGCCACTCTTGTTCACTTCTCTGTCCTCAGACATTGAATCAGTATGAAGAATGTGCCAACATAGTCACTGTTCTTGTGAAACTTTATAGACTCACAGTTCCATATAAATGAAGGCCTGTTTATAGGGCAGGAGTTAAAAATCATGACTGACAGTGAAATTCTTCTGTTGTTAGTAGGCTGCCTATTGGAATTCGAAGTTTCAAAATGCTTGGGAAAATGAATGCAAATAGTAAATTATCAAGATAACTGCATTCTAAGACGACATTTGGTCTAATGTAGATTAATGGATTTTTTTGGGAAAAAAGTTTCACTTTTTGATATTCACTACTAGTCAGTCATCACATACAAATAGATATTTCAGGTTTGGGTCATAATCCCAAAAGATACAGTCTCAAATGTCATAAACGTATGTTCTCTCTGGATTATTGCTGCTATTTTCTCATAGTATTCTGATGTTCTTTTGTTGGCTTTATAGAAAGGTGAAGTTTGGGCAAGTTCCATGTTATATAGCATTGGCATCTTGCAAATTTCATAAGTCATATTTAGACAATCACATAGAGGTTTAAAATGATTAAAATTCTTTATTTTTTTATATTTCTCAATTTAGCATAGCTCAAAAGATTTGACTTACACTCAGCAACTAAAATACTAAGCTTGCCAATTCAAATAGCTCAGTTACTTCTAGTTCAAAACAATTTCTTTAAGTAAGTACTTAATTCTGGATTTTGCTATTTTCTCTTCTCTCCCTCTTTTCTCTAATTGGCAATTGGGTTGCATCATGGAGGCAATGTAAGTATCATTATGGCATTCTTGGTTTGGGAGATAATATTCCTATGTGAAATTTCTCCATTTTTATTGGAGTGTCATTTGCTGATGGGTGTTCTTGATCCCCCTATGTTCTCCATGGTTAAGTTACACACATTGCTTCTTCACCTCCTGATGCATGAGTCCTCAACTGACTTGCTATACCTCTTAGCCATTTCCCCACAATTAAGGGGAAAGCAGGCACACAGGAAACTGGTTGCATTTATCTGCAGATCACCACAAAAGAGGAGACTGAGATGATAGACCTTTTTAGAAACCAACCAGCATCTAAATGCTAATTACATCTGTCACATCTCTTCTGATTTTTCTCTCTTCTTTTTCTGCCTGAATAAGCTCTCATATACTTTTGGTTAGGGAAAAAATGCCTTTTCTGTCACCACACACTCTTCCTTATTATATGTCTTATGGAATAATCTCTCTAGTTTGAGTGTTCTTAATAATATTTAAAGTCAAGTTAGAATTGTAAAATATTCTCTCTAATAACACATTTCTGTCTGCTGCAATTGAGGGCCATGGATTTCAAAACCATTCTGCTGTAGATTTTCATAACTTCGATACAGTACAAAGCTAAAAAATTAATGATCTCCATCCCAAGGACAAAAAGAATTCCTAAAAACAAATGTTGGGGGGGTAATATTGAAGAGTAGGGTATGAATATCTGAGCAGCAAACTATGGACCTTGCATCAAATTTAGCCCATCACCTTTTTTTCATAAATAAAGTATTATTACCATGCAGTCATGCATTTATGTACTGTCTATGACTGCTTTCATGCTACTATTGCCAAGTTAATTATTTTTCAGAAAAACCATATGGCTAGAAGAACCTAAAATATTTAACATTTGGCCCATTTCAGAAAACATTCATTTACCTCTGCTATAAGTTTAGTTTAATATTAAAATATAATACTACTATATAAATAAAACCTACTTTTTGATTTTCTATAGTTTCATCAGCTTCATTATAATAATACATGTCATGCCTTGTACTTTCCCATTCAATAAATGAATTTCCAAGTAAGAGCACCAAAGGTGTAGTCAGGACACTTGGAATATACAAAGAGAACTAAATTTTATTAAATTGTACTACATCCCAGACACTGTGATAAGAAAGTTAAATAATTTAATTAACTGTCTTATTCTGGGTTCTCATCTCATATTTATCAGATGGACAACATCAGAAAGAATGTGCCACAAAGTGTGTCAGTTACTATATACAGGATCCTTTCCCTGTTCTCCAATTCTCACATCCTTACAGGGTCAATTCAAAAAGAGAGGCCTCATAGCGGGAAAGTCATAACCTGTCTCAAAATTTTATTCATTAGATGAAGTGTAATTTATTTTTGTTAGATTTTTAAATTTATTTATCTTTTCTCATGGGGGAGGGAGCAGAGCTGTGATGAATCCCTCGATGATGTTACTATTTTTGTCTCTCTCATTTTTCACATTATTTATAAAACTCAAAATTTAGACAACATTTTCTATCCAAGTTTCCTTCCAGCATGAAATTCAATGATTTTTTTTTAATTAGGATGTTTTGGATAAGTCAGATGTTATTGAACAACACTCGTTCCTCATTAACAATAAAACAACAAATATTTGAGGCTATCTACTTCTAATTTTGAGTACACTGTTGATACAAAGATAAATAACAGTAGTTTTTCTAGAGGGAAAGAGATGACTTTTTGATGCATCTACCTTTGCCATCTTGGGCTCCCACTTGTATTTTTTGGGAAAGTATTCAACTTTAGTTATCTTTGTGAGAATTTTTTTTCCTATTCAAAATGAATTGATGTGCTCTTATCTAATTGTCATTTGAAGTTCATTACCTTCAAAGTCTACCATATCACTTATAGGTGTTTTCCATTAGCTTAGTGATTATGAATCAGTAAAATTAGCTTAAGCTGCATATATCTAAATAATTTAGGCACTTTGAAATTTATTTACAGATAACCTCTCATCATATTAACTATCATGCTAAGCAAAAAGAAGAAAAATGTCTTTATAATTTCAGAATCTATAGAATGTAATATTAAAACAAAGAATAATAGAAGAAAAATTAGAATATCTTGAAGAGGGAATGAAAGTAAAAAGAAAAGGAAAAAGTAGTATCATACATTTCTGAAGATTTTTAAAAAATATATTCTACTGGGCTACTGCTTCACTGACAATTGTAAGCAATGGTTCGTAGAGTGAGAAACCATAGACTTCCTTCTGCCACATTTATTATCTTTTCCACAACATTCCTGATAAGCATTAGCTAAATTTTGCTCAAAAATTAAGTATCTGGAAGCTACTTACAATAATGACTTCTCCCCTACTATACATTTCTAAGTTAAAAGTGGTTCTTGATAGTAATCTAAGAATTTGGCATTCAGTAATGTATCCCGATCTCCTATATACGTTTTTCTCTAAAGAAAAAAAAAAAAAAAAAAGGAAGATGTATTTCCCCTCCTTGGGCAAGAAAGAGAGCCTTATAAATATTTAAAAACTAAAATTATGCCTAGCAGTTTGTGAGGCCAAGGTGGGAGGATTGCTTGAGGCCAGGAGTTTGAGACCAGTCTAGGCAATGTAGCGAGATCCCATCTCTATAAAGACAAATAAAAAAACTGGAATTATGTTTCCTCTTAGCCTTTTCTTCCTTAAGTTGGAAACTATGTGTTGATATAGCATGATTTCTAAATCTCATATTATTCTGTCTTTATGTTTTTCTGTATTTATTTATTCATCTTTATGTTTAATGGAGCCATCTCTAAAAATCTGATTATTGATGATACTATATCACTATATACACTCACATCTCATTAAAGGATTATATTTTTAAAAAGTTTATAAACTGTCACTGTGTCTAGAATGCAAACAAATTAGATTGAGTAGAAAAAAAAGTTATTTATTTCATTACATACATTTTAATTCCAAAAAGACAGCCAAATCTAGGTGACCTAGTTTCTCTGTCATCTCTGCTATTCTTAATATTTGCTTTATTTTTAGGTAGACTATCTCTGCTTAACAGAAAGTATGACCACCTAAAGCTTAAGAAAGAGTAGTCACAATCTCAAAAGGAGGAAGATCGTAACTCTAAATGTTTGTAGAAATCACTCCAACTGAACTTTGATTGGTCCTCCTTTGATAATGTGCTTACCTATGATCAACCATTTATCTATGGAAAAGGTTTTGATGGCTAACACTGAGCTCATATTCATGTCTAAGTTGGACTTATTGAGACCATTTGGTTGGTAGTTCAGAGGATGCAGGAGTCATACGGTCAAAAGGAAAAGACGTTTTTGCAGAGCAAAACCTAAAAGAGGATCTCTGTATTCACTTTATTTCACTTAGCACTAATGAGCAATATTTCAGATCATTCCTTAAATCTTCATTAATTCAAATTAAATCAATTTGTATATATGTACCACCAAGACCTATGTGTCACCATAAGACAGAAAGCAACCATGGACAGAAAATAAGAAGAAACTAATAGGGAATCATTCCATTGTTGTCATGCACACATTCGTGTTGCCAACTCTAAATATATGTTAGAGTTAAAGTCTAATTTAGTCATTGCCAGTAGTGACTATCATTAGACATAATGTTTTCAATTTTTTATTTCAATTATGGATGCTATTAATACATGCATTTGTTCACTTAACAAATAATTGCTGAGTTCCTTATCTGTGCTTGGCAGTTTTCCAACTGGGAATGTAATATTGAACAATCCCTGCATGGTCCCTGGCACTGTGGGCTTAAGGGCTTAAGCACAATGTGGACCACAAAAAACATACCAACAGGTGCTAGAATAGTATAAAACAGTTAAGACTAAACTATTGCATGAAATGAAGAGTAACTTTTTCTTTTGAGACAGAGTCTAGCTCTGTCACCCAGGCTGTAGCGCAGTGGCACAATCTTGGCTCACTGCAAATTCGTTCAAGTGATTCTCCTGCCTCACACTCCTGAGTATCTGGGATTACAGGCTTGTACCACCACATTCAGCTAATTTTTGTATTTTTATAGAGACAGTATTTCATCATTTGGCCAGGTTGGTCTCAAACTCCTGACCTCCAGTGATTCTCCTGCCTCAGCCTCCCAAAGTGCTGGGATTACAGGCCCAGCTAAGAGTGACTTTTTGAAGAAATTAGATTTAATACCTAAAACATGGATGATGAGTAAGAGGTCTGTGTATGTTCTTCACAGATAAACAGCAAAGAAGTTTTCCAATGGTTAAAGCCAGGAGGAAATTCTGAGGAGGGTTTGAATAATTCTGAGGAGGGGTTGATACACTACAGGGAGCCAAGAGAAAGGAGTTATATAAGAAGCAAGAGGGAGGCACAAGCCAGACCAGGAATGCCTTTTAAAAGGTTTTTGGCTTTCCTAAGAGCAATAGAAAGCCACTGAATTGCTTGCATTATAGGAGTAATGTGGAGAGCTTTGTGATTTTACAAGTTTGCTGTGTTTGAGAATGGGAAATGCTTTAGGATGCTAGGTAAAAGGCTATTGCAAAAGTCCTTTATAGAAGAAGTTCTTATAATAATGTGGTGGTGACACAAGATTCTTTTGGTGCTGCTTCACCAGCCAGAAATCTCCACAGCCTGCAGTTCCCCTACCTGGGCCTCGCTCAGCTCCAGGCTCACCGCTGGACTTGCTCTACTCACTCAGCCTGGCAGGCTGCACTCAGCTCGTGCTACCAGCCCAGATTCCGTGCCTGTTGCGGCTCTGTACTCAGCGGGTCTGGCAAGCTGTGACTGTGTTCCACCTTGGATGCCAGTGTCTAGCTGAGGGGGATATAGCAGCACCCAAAAACTTTGAGAGGTCAACAACCATGAAGCCCCAAGCGGTATTATGGCTTTTGCCCAGAGAGTTCCAAGGCCTGATTCCCTGAGGACTGCTGCAGCTCTCTCTCTTTCCTGCCACCTGCAGCATGGCTGGGGGGCTATGTTTCAGCTCATTCATGTTGCAGATCACATTTGTTCCCACTGCCTGCAGTGTGGTGAACAAGAGGGGCAAGTTACAGCTCATTTGTTTTCCCTGTCTGCACACTTCAGCAAACAGGGGCGTGTCATGGCTTGTTCAGTCCCACTGCCCTGCTCCAGACCATGGCTCCTAGGTTGTCCCAGGCATGCCATTACTTCTTCTCATCATGTGGGGCAGCCACCCACTGCACGCAGAAGATGGGAGGGCTACAGTGTTACAATTCCTTTCACACCTGCCATTAGGCAGGTCCTGCATTCTTGTCCTGCATCCAAGAGAGGAAGGAGGTATGTGGACACTGAAGAGTGGACAAGGCATAGAAGAATTTCATTGAGTGACAGAAAAGCACTCGGCAATGAGAGGGGACCAGACAATGAGAGGGGACCAGACGTAGGTAGCCCTCTGTGTGAGAGGGTGCCTGAAAGCAAATAGCCCAATAGATGGCTGAGTCTGGGGTTTTTATGGGCCCAGAATGGGGGAGTGCAAGCTGATTGGTCCATGGGTGGGCCTGGAAAAAGCACCGTTCAATTGACTAAAAGGCACTGGGGAAGTTCTAACTCTGGTTGTGGACTCTGGCAGCTCAGTTTTCAGGCTTTAAGCTATCTTTGGCTTGAAGGTCAGATTTCACCAGGGACCTGTCACTGTCTGCCTAGGAATTTTTCGGCCTCCTGCCACTATCAGTGGCAGTAGAGTTGGGGGTCAGAAATACAAACAGCAGGTCTGAAACTGCCTCTGAAAGTACAGTCATCAGGACTTATTGACTGCCTTTATGTACATATGTAAATATGATTCACTCTTTTAACCTAATGTTAATCATAATTAAGGTATGTTTTAAAACAAAAGTAGCTAGTTATGTTATTTAGTGTTATTTATTATTTTACATGAGGAGCTTAGTTGATGTGACCTGAATATTTTAATGGACAAGAACTTTAATTGAAACGTTTGAAAATTATTTTTCCTCTTTGGGAATAATAATGTATTTTGAGGTTTCCATACAAGACTAAACACCCATGAAGCTAGAAAATATATTCAAATGTAACAATCACATTTTTGTTTCACTGGATTTCTAAAAATCCAAAGAAAACACAAAGTTACCTAGAGTAAAGAAACAATAAATGTAGTAAGGAGAAAGACAGTTGAGAAAATAAACAGAACAAGGACACCCAGGGGGAACATTCAGTCTACCCAATTTTTGGCCTTACCTGAATTTGAAATATCCAAGGAGACAACTCTATGTACAGGAGAAATAGGTATCCAAGCATTCCTGACTCTTAAGATTACACTGACCTCTTTTAAATGATCCACATATCACACTCATTCTTCTGTAACTGAAATTGTCTGACTACACAGCAGCCTTCCTATGAACAATGACCTCCCCAAGGCTATTTCTCTTTTTCTTTGTAAGTGAGGACATACAACAAGAGAATATTGAGTACCTAAATATGCCATGCCCTGTTTTAAATAGTTTTTTTTTGTATTAACTTATTTATTCTTAACAATTCATTAAGGTGTTACATTCCATTCACCATTTGACCAATGAAGGGACTGTGGCACAATGAGTTTACAATGCTTCCTCCAAAGTCTCTGTGCTAGTAAATGGCAGCACTGAGATCTGAGCATACACTGTTTAGCTCTAGAGCCCACATGCTTGAACATTTACTCTGTTAGTCTCAATACAGAAGGCACCATGACAATAGCTATAGTTTATTCAGGTTCTTTATGCCAGGCACCATTGGTTAACAAAAGTTATCCTGGATCCTTCAAATAAAATGACACCTTTAAGGTAGGTATAATTATCCCCATTTTCAGAAAAGAAATCAGTGGCTCAGAGAGCTTAATCCGTTTGACATGGGTCATATAACTAGTGAAAAACAGAGCCAAACACCAGTCAGATGTGTCTAAATATAAAAGCTATGCTCTTTTGAAAACATCAAGAAAAATCAGATCCTAGTTTTAGCTTAATCCCTGACAGGATGAACACGAGCATTACTTAATCTCACCAGCTTCAGCCCAACTCAACTGTACAATAAAATAAATTCTCAGTGATTCTTGAATTTTTATAGTTTTTGGCTTTACCTGGGGTATTTGTTATTAATGCAGATTCTTCAGCAGGTCCTAAATTGCTTGATCAAGTAGATCTGGGGGTGGCTGTCCAATCATTTCTGGTTGAAACAATAATCCCTAGAGATGCTTATTCTGCTTTACTCTGTTATAACTTTTACTAAAACTCAGCAATCCTAGGGTAACCATATGGCACTTTGACACTTAGAGATTTAAATATAATTGACTTAGAATCAAACCAATTGTGACAGCAGCAAGAGGCAGATAAATCCTAGGCAGACAGGGGTGGCTCCCCAGTGAAACCCCACCTTCAAGCCAAAGACAGTTTAAAGCATGAAAGCCAAGCAACAAGTCAAATCCATGGACCAGATTGAGAACCTCTCTTCCCATGTGGTGCGCTTTCCTCTGATCTCCACCCTTCACCTGTTTCACATATACCTATTCTTCCCTAATTGTTTTTTTTACATTGTTGTGCCCACCTTTGAGTGGTGCCTTTATTTTAGTCTTTTCTGCGTACTCACAAACCAGTAAGCACACACTCCCCCATACTGAGCCCATAAAAATCCCAGACCCCGTCACATGGGGAGGGAGACCACATGACTTCAGGTAGGGACCACCCTTGCGTCCCCTTTCTGCTGAGAGCTGTTCTGTCGCTCAATAAAATTATCCATCCTCCTCACCTTTTGAGAGACAGTATAACCTAATTCTTCTTGGATGCAGGACAAGAACTTGGGAACTGTCGAATGCGGGTATAAGCTGTGACACAGGCAGGCTGAGGCATGCTGGCCCAGGCATGGGCTGAGCACAGCTCCTGCAGTGAGTGTGGGATCCAGGCTAGTGCTCAAGCCAGGAGTGGCTTGATGGTCCAAGTGGACAGGTTGCCTCCTGTGGCAGGCCCTGGGCCTGGGTGGGGAGGTAACCAGCTGCAGAGGTCCCCAGCTGGCAAAATGACTGAGAAAAATCCTGCATCAGTTGCATGACCTATGGGAGTCAGATAGCTCTTCTGACTTCTACAGATCAAGGAACTGGTCTTGGGTACACTCTTCATATTTTTCTGTCTCCAGAGCATTTATGTTTTCATGATCCAGGTCCTTTGTCCACATATGTTGTTTCTGATTTTTTTCATGAGATAAGAAAGGGTCACATGTGGAATTGAAAGTCCTGGTATGGGCTCTATTTCTCTTAGTTATTTCTGCGTTGCTGCTTGCAGCTAAAATAACCCATTCTTAGACCTCTAATATTCTATTTCATAAACCAGCATTATTTATTATCTAAAATTATTTTGTTTGTTCTTCATAAATACTATCTTTCTTCTCCCACTAGAAAGTAAGTTTTACAAAGCAGGCACTCTGACCAGAATAGGTGCTTAATGAATATTTGCTTAATTAATGAATAATGTCTATAAAATTTCACCATATTTTGCAACATTTTAAGATGGAAAAATTTAAAGGAGACAATTTGATAACAAATGCATAATATATATCACTTCTGTAACCAGAAAATTCATAAACCATTCCCATAAATTGATTTAATGTATATCCTTATGGCTAACACCTAGTCTAGATTCTATTTAAATGACATCAGAATGACTGTCACAGCAGATCTCTCTCTCTCTCTGGAGTCATTTCTTCATAATTCATTCTGTATACTTTCATCATATTATAATTTTTCTTAAATATCATTTCATCAACACATTTCTAATGATCAAAATATTTGAATTGTTCTCTTTTTTCTCCTATGTTAGGTGTAAACTTTTCTCTCTTGTTCTGAGTTATTATTCATCTAGTTAGAGACTTTTTCTCTGCCTTTATAATTTCTTCGTCCCAAGAGCATATTTGCACTTCAATCAATAGTGTCTCCTCACTATTGTGAGAACAAGTCCATGTTTATTCTTACGGTCAAGTCTACGGTTTATTCTTGGCCTTTCCTATTTGTACGTTTGCTTTTCCACATTCTTCTTGTTCTTCAGAGTCTGGCTCCAGTCTCATTTCTTCAAAGACAATTTCACTGTCTCTTATTAAACTGTACATTGTTTCATGTTATTCTTCTCTTCTGACCTAGATATCACCTTGAAGATAGAGCTTATATGTACATCATAATAGTGTTTTTCAATCTGCTGATCATGGGTCTCAATCAACATTATTTAACGAAATAACCTAAAATAAATAAAATAAAATAGAATAGTAGAAAGCAAAGACTGCCTCAGAGTGCCTCACAAATATAAACGGAAGTTTTGTTCCTTGAAACTTGTTTCTGTTGAAAGTGTGCATGAATGCTGGTTCACAATATATGATAGATTTCTCAGCTGTAAATCTTAATTTAAAAAATTCAAAATCTGCTGTTCTATAGGACTAAACACAGACTTGTTCACATAATAGAAACTCATTAAATATCTGTCTTTTGATTGGTTGAAATGACTCTTAATTAACATGTACAACTAATGGTAGAAAATTAGGTCCTGTGTTAGACAAAATAATTATATTGCTGCTGAAGCAGTGTACTAAAAGATCATTTCCCTAATTATTTAAAACTACCAAGGAGGAAGTAAGCTTACAAACATAATATGACTCATTTAGTATCACTCAAATTTTCCATTATTCTGGCTTTCAAATCTAATGTCCTCTCTAATGAAAAACCAACTCTGGTTTTTGTATTTGACAAAAAAAGAAGTCTAATGAGGCTATGTGGGTTTTTTTCAAATTTATTTATTTTACATTGACAGATAAAATTGTATCTGTTGTGTACAACATGAGGTTTTGAAGTATATATACTTTGTGGAATGCTTAAATCGAGCTAATTAAAATATGAATTATCTCACATAGCTATCATTCTGTGGTGAGAACATTTAACATCCACTGTCTTAGCATTTTTCAAGAATGCAATATATCATCATTAATTATAGTCACCATGCTGTACATTTTCTTAAGCACTAAGTAAGAAAAGGATTTAAGGTTCACCTAATATGGTTTAGTTTAATGAGTTTTGGACTCAGGGCTTTATTTCACTGTACCATAAACACTCAAATTCTAAAATTCATACTTCTTTCCATGAGATTTATATTATCTAGAAAAATGAATAAAATGTGTGAGCTTTTAGAGTAGCTATAAAAAGTGCCTCATTTCAGAAAACAAGCCACTATTGAAGGCAGAATTAAATGTGATCAGCTTCTAGTGAAATCAGTATCATGCATGTGTTATTGGCTTATATTTCAGCAGAGACCTTTGAATAAAACAAAAAAGACGGCAAGAGGATAAAGATAGGTCTTCATTAATGAACCTTTAATGATATATGGAAAACTATGAAGCAGTATGAATCAATAACAAACTGCTCTGAAGAACCAATAGTGAATTAATTATAATCATTGCAAAATCACACATTTTCACACAATATCTTTTCTAGCAATTTTTAAATGATGGCATTTACTGATAATTTCCTTTCCTAATGTCAAATATTAAAAACAGACAAATTTTAAAAACCAGAGGAAAACAGAAGATCTTTTTTCTTTATATATTGAGAAGGAAAGTAAGGCAATATAGAGCAAATAAAAATATTGCAAAGACAGCACAGATGATTTTTTTACGAGTGGTAATAAAACGTGAAATAGTAAGAGTATTGAAGTCTACCATCCCACGACAGGAGAGGAAGTGAGACTAAACAGGCATCTTGAGGGCATCCAGGACCAGTCTGAGGTTTTAGAGTACTAGGCATGACCAAACATGGGGAAAAAGAAATGTACACAAATCACAGACCATATTTCACTTGGGAATCCAAGAGTCACAAAACCTTTGCATTTTAAAGCTGGAAGGGACTTAGATCAACACTCTCATTTCACAGAAGAGGAAATCGAATCATGTTCTGCTAAGTTATATAGTATGTATTCCATGTTTGTCAAAATTGCAAGCAGATATTTAGAAGCAGGCTTACACGCTAGATAAAATATATATTGGTCTTCTTCTTTCACATCTCTTTCCGCCACTTACTCTGTAAACTCTGTTTCTTCTTCCCCTGTCCTTCTATTATTATTTATTTTATTTTATTCTACTCATCAATATATACTTTATATCTTCAATTTTTTAAGCATATTACTGGGTATTGAAAATATGTGATCCCTACTTAATGAAGTTTATGATCTAATAAGTGAGAAAGGTGATACAAAAACAACAACATTGTAGAAATTTAAGTTAAATAAAGGGGAGTTAATGTGTGATAATATATTCCCCATTAAAGTGACAACTCATCCATTCTCTAGATATATGATGAAGAATGTGATATCTAAACTGAATCATAAATCATTAGTAAGAGTTCGCCAGGTTTTTATAAAGAATACACAATGGGTTAAGTGTTTTGTTTATATGCAATGTATTGCAGAGGTGGGAAGAAGGGAGAATAATGTGTAGGTAGTGATTTTACAACAATGGTGTACATAAAGTCTATCATATTAAATAGACTTTTTTTCTATTGAAATTTACCCCCAAGTGATCCCATCCCACATTATGAATTAAACATCATTTATTTGCTGAACCCCAATATATACCTCTACCCTGTACCTCTTTATTGAACTTCAGACTTCTGTATATCCAACTGCCTACTCAACATTTAGAAGTCTAACAGGCATCTCAAGTAGAATGGATCCAAAATTATGATCTGTGATTCCCTTCCAAACCTTTACTTTCTGCAAAGGTCCACATATCTAGTTGCTCGGATAAATACCTTAGATTCACCCTAGGTTCCTTTCTCCCTTAAACAAAACCTTTTTTTTTTTTAATTATTATACTTTAAGTTCTAGGGCACATGTGCACAACGTGCAGATTTGTTACCTATGTATACATGTGCCATGTTGGTGTGTTGCACCCATTAACTCGTCATTTACATTAGGTATATCTCCTAATGCTATCCCTCCCTGCCTCCCCACCCCATGACAGGCCCCAGTGTGTGATGTTCCCCTTCCTGTGTCCAAGTGTCCTCATTGTTCAATTCCCACCTGTGAGTGAGAACATGTGGTGTTTGGTTTTTTGTCCTTGTGATAGTTTGCTGAGAATGATGGTTTCCAGCTTCATCTATGTCCCTACAAAGGACATGAACCATCCTTTTTTATGACTGCATAGTATTCCATGATGTATATGTGCCACATTTTCTTAATCCAGTCTATCATTGATGGACATTTGGGTTGGTTCCAAGTCTTTGCTATTGTGAATAGTGCTGCAATAAACATACATGTGCATGTGTCTTTATAGCAACATGATTTATAATCCTTTGGGTATATACCCAGTAATGGGATGGCTGGGTCAATGGTATTTCTAGTTCTAGATCCTTAAGGAATTGCCACACTGTCTTCCAAAATGGTTGAACTAGTTTACAGTCCCACCAACAGTGTAAAATTATTTAGTGCTCCTATTTCTCCACATCCTGTCCAGCACCTGTTGTTTCCTGACTTTAATGACTGCCATTCTAACTGTTGTGAGATGTTATCTCATTGTGGTTTTGATTTGCATTTCTCTGATGGCCAGTGATGATGAGCATTTTTTCATGTTTCAGCCATATGTAGAAAGCTGAAACTTTACACCTTATACAAAAATTAATTCAAGATGGATTAAAAACTTAAATGTTAGACGTAAAACCATAAAAACCCTAGAAGAAAACCTAGGCAATACCATTTAGGACATAGGCATGGGCAAGGACTTCATGTCTAAAACACCAAAAGCAATGGCAACAAAAGCCAAAATTGACAAATGGGATCTAATTAAACTCAAGAGCTTCTGCACAGCAAAAGAAACTACCATCAGAGTGAACAGGCAACCTACAGAATGGGAGAAAATTTTTGCAATCTACTCATCTGACAAAGGGCTAATATCCAGCATCTACAAAGAACTCAAACAAATTTACAAGAAAAAAACAAACAACCCCATCAAAAAGTGGGCAAAGGATATGAACAGACACTTCTCAAAAGAAGACATTTATGCAGCCAACAAACAAAATCTTTTTTGCTCTACCTTCTCAAAGAATATCACTTGGTTTTCACCATCTGAGCTGCAACCACTATAATCTATGCCACCTGGATACTGTAATAGCTTTGTGATAGTTTTCCCTGCATTTACTCTTTCCCCACTCATCATAGCAGCCAGATGGATCCAATTTAAAAACTATATTTATGTTATGACTTTGTTCAAAATGCTTGAAAGCCTTCTCATCTCATGTAGAGTAAAAGCCACAGTCCTTATGATAACCACATGGCCCTCCCTGAACTGCTTATTTCCTATTTCTCTGCTCTTACTTCCATCTCCTTAACCCTGGATAACTTGGCTCTAGCCATGCAACTCTCCCTGTTCCTCAGACACACAAGGCACACCCATGCCACGGGATCTTAGCACTTGTCATTCCTTACTGGAAATACTCCGGCTCAGATATCCACAAGGCTCACTCTCTTCCTTTAAGTCTTAAATCAAATGTCACCTTCTTAATGAGAATTTCACTTGCCATATTTCTAAAATATATTTTATATGTATATCTTGTTTTTGCCTTTTTTGTTTTGGGGATTTTGTAGTTGTTGTTACCATACGGTAGAATGCAAGATATATAGGGGTAATGTCCCTTACCACTGACAATCAGTTCTTAACCATCGGTGCAAACCAGCTCCAGCACATCATTCCTCACAGATACTTGGATGAGAATGGAAGAAAATTGCTTCCACTTGGAAGCACTTTTTCATCATTGGAAATTTCTTTATCGAAAGTGGCTTAGAATAAAAAAGGTTTTTCTTCCCTTTCTAAATGCTATTACTCTTGGGAAGAGTAACACATCAATTTACATGAAACATTAATACATTAGCATAAAATCATTAACTGTATATTTTGCTTCCACAGCAACTCCTTAAATTTTTTCACTAAAATATAGGGATTTGCACGTGGGAAGAAGAAAAAATAGTGAAAAACGTGGCAATATCTGTGTGAAGGAGTTTGGACCACTACTAAGGAAGCTAGGAGACATAGTAATAGATAAAGATTCTGGTTAACATGCTATGTGTGGACATTTTAACTATGTGATTCAAAAACATCTGTTAGGGTAGGACAGAAAGAAACTGAACTGATGAAGAAATGCTTGTTTAATTCTGAGTGAAAGTCCAGATTAATTAATTTTGGAAAAATTCAACCCATGAATGTGATGTTGAACACTTCTATCCATAAACTGCGACTCAGACTTACTCCGCAGGTTTTATACTGAAAACATATTAAGATGTTAATTAAACAATGTTTTTAAAACACTTAACACTTAGCTTCATGTATGGCAAACAGTGGCTACTTTAACTGGGGCCAGCTTTAAGTGGAGCCAGCTATTAGGATACACTGAGGATTCAGCTATTAACTATTGGTTTATATTGATACATTTCACTGCTCCCATGGAGACACCATATTATTTACGTCTTATATTTAAAACATAAATAGTTGGCAATACCAAAGGTATACATTATAGAGGCTTCACAGTGTAGCAATTTTGTATTCCATTCTTGTGAAGGAATCTCCTTCCATAAAATCATTAAACATTGTTTAGTTTAGTTTTGCTAATATATTATGCAAACTTAGGAATGTGGTCTCAGCTGCAGGGTCAGTTCTGTTTTAAAACGATTTCCTAAAAATAGATGCTAGAAGAGGTCAAAATGTGATAGATACAAATAAATTATTTCATTTCCATTTAGTAAATACATCACTCTGAATCCTAACTGACCTACAAGAGAGATGGGCAAAGATATAATATCACAGATGACAGTTATAGTTCCAAAAAAATTATAAAATGGGAATACAGATGTCTATTTCTTGATTTTTTTTTTAAGTCTAGCAATTAGCCATAGCTAGTGAATAAAAATAAAGCTCTTAGACTTCTCTGGACCTCCACTCTGTTATGTAAAATACCATTCTGAATTCCACATTTTATGTAAAGTTTTAGCAAAATAAAACAAGAAATCATTAATATTTAATGTAAAGAAGTCAGAAATAACTGAGAGGAAGCAAAAAGTGAAAAGGCAAGCGATGCGAGAGATTGATCCAAATGAGTGAGCAATTATTAAGGAGTCTTGCTTGAGTAAGACAGAGTCAGCATTGTAGGGGGCATCAGGACTGATTAAGAACAGCTGTTGAAGGGAGGAGCTGAGAACTGCATAAGCACCCTATGTGAATTCAACATAATTGACTCAGATTATCCCAGTAGTCTCAGCTACTTTCTAGCTCCACAAAGCACTTTTAGATTAGAATGAACTCTTTCTGTTATCAATTTTTTTCAGTGTCCTGCAGAATCATCTTGCAGTGGCTCAAAGATAAGACTTTGCCAGAAAATGTTCATATTCATTATGATATACTACAGCATATATTAGTACAACTCAAAACAATTTCAAAACCAAATGAAAAAACATGTTCTCCTGTTTCCTCAAGAAAATGGCAGCAATTTAAAAGTGTAAAAATTTCTTTATCATATTTAGTTTTTGTAATATATTTTGTTTCTAAGAACTGTAAATCATTTTACCATGTGAATTTCACAGTCCTCCCGCCAACACCAAGTAAGTAACATTTTATTATTATCATTAACGGGTACTCTTCTTAAGGCATCACTAAGATCTGGAAAAATCTGAATTTGACCTGTAAAGGTAACGTGGCTTAGCACCTCAGCAAGGCATAAATACACACTTGCACTTCAAAAGAGAAATGAACAGTGTGAAAGCCCAAAGGAAATTTCTAAAGGACTTCTGCCAGTTAGAATAAGTGAGCAAAAAAAAATTAGAAATTTAGTAATACTTGAAAGAAAATCTAAAGCAAACTTATATTTACAAGGATATATTTTTTTTAAAAAGCATGCACACAAAGACTGCCTTAAGCATGGAAACATTTATTTACAACAGAATAATGAGTTCAACCACTTGAAAAAAATGGTTGATATAAAAATTTTAAAAGTGCTTTAGATAAATTTAAAAAGATAATGGACTCATACAACATTTATTTAATGTTAAGGTACATCTTTTACATAAAGAATTTTGTACTAGCTTTAATATTTTAAAACATTATAGAACAAGATAATAAAAATGCTGCATAACATGGGCAAAAACCAGATATTACTGGGTTCCTAATGAACGAATTACTCTAGTTGAAATATGTTCCCTGTTATATTTCACTAAGAATTTCATGTTCATATCATAGGAGTTAGAGCTTTGAATTGTGAAGCATCCCTATATTTACTCATGTTCTGCAGGCATATTTCAGCACCATGTACAATATTTGAGTACTTCGGCTCTTACGATTTTCTTTTTTTTTTAGTTGACAATTTAAATTGTCAAATTAAAATTTTTAAATAAAAATTTAAAAATAAATTTAAATTTATTTGTAATTAATACATTGCAATAATACATATTTATAGGGTACAATTTGATGTCTCAATACATATATGTGTTGTATAATGATCCAATCAGTGTAATTAAGGTATCTATCACCTTATGTGTTTATCATTCCTCTCCCAGCTATTTTGTAGTATACGATACTTTACTGTTGACTATAGTCACCTTCCTGTGTAATAGAACACCAGAAATTATTCCTCCTATCTACTGGTAATGTTATATCCATTGGCTAATGTCTCCCCATCCTCCTTTTCCCTTTCATCTCCCCAGTCTCTGATAACCACTGTTCTACTATTTACTTCTAGGATATCAAGAGTTTTTCTTTTTTTTTTATTCCACATATGAGTGAAATTATGTGGCGTGTGTCTTTCTATGCATGGCTTATTTCACTTATAATATCCCCCAGGTCCATCCATGTTACCACAAATAACAGGATTTTATTCTTTTTTATGGCTGAATAGTATTTCATTCTGTATATATACCACATTTTCTTCATTCATCTATTGTTGGACACTTAGATTCCATATCTTGGCTATTATAAATAGTGCTGCCATAAACATGGGAGTGTAGATATCTCTTCAACTTACTGATTTCATTTCCTTTGGATGTATGCCCAGTAGTGAAACTGCTGAATTTTATGGTGTTTTTAATTTTGGGGGGACCCTCCATGAAATTTTTCATAATGGCTGTACTAGTTTACAACAGTGTGTAAGTGTTCCCTTATCTCCACATCCTCACCAATTATATTTGTTTTTGTTTTTGTTGTTTGAGACAAGGTCTCACACTGTTGCCCAGACTGGAGTGTAGTGGAGACTTCATAGCTCATTGCAGCCTCAAACTCCTGGGCTCAAGTGATTCTCCTGCCTCAGCCTCCCAAAGTGGTGGGATTACAGGCATGAGCCATTGTAGTCGGCCTCCAACATATGTTTACTTTTGTCTTTTTGATAATGGTCATTCTAACTAGAGTGAGGTGGTATCTCATTATGGTTTTGATTTTCATCTCCCTGATTATTAGTGATGCTGAGCATTTTTCATATTCTTGTTAAATATTTGTATGAATTCTACTGATAAATGTTTATTAAAATATTTTGTTCATTTTTAAATTGGGTTATTTTTTCTTTCTCTAATAAATTCTTTCTATAATCTGTATATTAATCCCTTGTTAGATATGCAGTTTTCAAATATTTTCTCTCATTCTGTAGGTTGTTTCTTCACTCTGTTAATAGTTTCCTTTGCTGTGCAAAAGCTTTTTAATTCAATGTAATACCATTTGTTAATTTTGCTTTTGTTGTCTCTGTTTTGAGGTCTTATTTTTAAACCCCATTCCCAGCCCAATGCCATGAGGTGTTTCCCCTATGTTTTCTACTAGTAGTTTCATAGTTTCAGGTTTTAGATTTAACTATTTAATCCCTTTTGAGTTGATTTTCATATATGCTGAGAAGTAGGGTTCTAATTTTTTATCCTTCTGCAAGTAGATATCTAATTTTCCCAGCAAAATTTATTAAGGAGACTTATCATTTCCCCAATGTGTATTCTTGGCACCTTTGACCAAAATCAGTTTGCTATAAGTATGTGAATTCTTTTCTTAGTTCTCTATTCTGTTCCACTGGTCTCTATGTCTGTTTTTATGCCAGTGCCATGTTGTTTTAGTTGCTGTAACTTTGCAGTACATTTTGAAGTCAGGTAGTGTGATGTCTTCAGCTGTGTTCCTTTTTCTCAGTATTGCTTTGACTATTCAGGGTATTTCATGGTTCCATATGAATGTTAGGACTTTTTTTTTTTTGCTTCTGAATAGATCATTAGTATTTTAATAGGGAGTTGTATTCAACCTGTAAATTAGCTTGGGTATTATGGTCATTTTAACAATATTAATTTTTCCAATCCATAAGCAAGAGATATATTTCTATTTAGTTTTGTTCTCTTCAATTTATTTTATCAGTGTTTTGTAGTTTTCATTATAGGGATCTTTCTTCTCCTTGTTTAAGTTTAGTGCTAAGTGAGGTATTTTTTGTAGCTATTGTAAATGGAATTGTTTTCTTGATTTCTTTTCTAGGTAGTGCACTGTTAGCATATAGACACATTACTGATTTTTGTATGTTCATTTTTGTAGGGTGAAACTTTACTGAATTTGTTTACTAGTTCTAATAGCTTTCTAAGGGAGTCTTCAGGGTTTTCTGTATATACTATCATGTTGTCTGTAAACATGTTGTCTGCAAAATTTGACTTTCTCCTTTCCAATTTTAGTGCCTTCATTTTTTTTTTAATCTTGCGTAATTGCTCCAGTACTATGTGAAACAGAAGTGGTGACAGTGGGCGTCTTTGTCTTGTTCCTGATCTTAGAAGAAGTGTTGTCAACTTTTCCTGTTCAGTATGATGCCAGCTGTGGGTTGTCATATATAGTCTTTACTGTGTTGAGGCACATATCTTCTCTACCTAATTTGTTGACAGCTTTTATCCTAAAGGCATGTTGAATTTTGTCAAATGCTTTTTGTGCTTGTATTGAAATAATTGGATGGATTTTGTCTTTCTCTCTGTTGATGTGATATATTGCATTAATTGGTTTGCATATGTTTAATCATCCTTGAATCCCTGGGATGAATCCCACTTGATATATTGAATAATCTTTTTAATGTGCTGTTGGATTCAATTTGCTCAAATCATGTGCAGTATTTTTATATTTGTTTTCATTGGTGATATTGGCCTGAAATTTTCTTTTTCTGTCATCTCCTTGTTCAGTTTTGGAATCAGGGTTATATTGATCCTGTAAAATATTCTCCATTTTAAAATTTCTGCAATAGTTTGAGGAAGATTGGAATTAGTTTTCTTTTAACTGTTTGGTGGAATTCAGCAATTAAGCCATCAGGCCCTAAACTTTTTTTCAATGGAAAACTTTATATTACTGATTCAATTTTTTACTAGTTATTGGTCCATTCAGATTTTCTATTTCTCCATAATTTAATGTTGGTAGGTTGTATGTGTTCAGGAATATCTTCTGTGTTATCAAATTTAGTGGCATAAAAATTTTTGTACTTGTGCCATATCAGTTGTAATATCTCCTTTATAATTTCTGATTTTACTTGAGTCTTCTTTTTTTTCTTACTTAGTCTAACTAAATGTTCATCAATTCTGTTAATCTTTTCAAAAAAATTTTTGTTTCACTGATATTTTTGAACTTTTAATCTGTTGTGTTTATTTCTACTCTGAACTTTATTATTGTCTTATTTTACCAATTTTGTGTTTAGTTTAGTTTAGTTTGTTTACCTACTTTCTTGAGGTGCATTGTTAGGTTGTTAGTTGGAAATTTTTCTTATTTTTTGATGTAGTTGTGTATTGTTATAAACCTCCCTCTTAGAACTGATTTTGCTGTGTCCCATAGGTTTTGTTATCATGTGTTTCTATTCTCATTTGACTCAAGAAATTTTTTAATTTCCATTTTAATTTTTAATTTCCAATTTAATTTTTAAATTTCCATTGACCCACTGTTTGTTTAGGAGGATGTTGTTTAGTTTCCATGTGTTTGTAAAATTTCTGAAGTTTTTCTTGTTGTTGATTTAGTTTATACCACTGTGGCCAGAAAAAAAAATTACTTAATATGATGTCTATCCTCTTAAATTTGTTAAGTGTTATTTTTTGCCCTAAGATATGATCTCCTGGGGAATGTTCCGCGTGAAGTTTAAAAGAATATTTATGTGTACAGGAATTGGATAATACATTCCTTAAATATCTTTTAGGTTCATTTGGCCTATGGTACAGTTTAAGTTCAACCTTTCTTTGTTGATTTTTTATCTAGATGACCTGCTTATTATTGAAAGTGGAGTATTAAAGTTCCCTACTATTATTGCATTGTAGTCTGTCTCTCTCTTTAAATCTAATAATATTTGCTTTGTATATCTAGGTGCTGTAGTGTTGAGTTCATGTATATTTATAATCATATCTTCTGGTTAAATCAATTTTTTATTATTATATAACGACCTTCTTTGTCTATTTTTAGAGTTTTTCACTTAAAGTCAATTTTATCTGGTTTAAGTACTCCTACTCAGTTTTTGTTTCCATTTGTATGGAATACTCTTTTTCCATCCTTTCAATCTTTTACTCTTTATCAGTGAAGTGTGTCTCATATAGGCAGCATATAGTTGGGTCTTTTTTTTAAAAAAAAAAAATCTATTCATCCACTCCACTTTTAATCAAAGAATTCACATTCAAGTTTATAATCAATAGGTAAGAGCTTACTCCTACCATTTTGTTAAGTGTTAATCCTCTTTTTTTTAGCTCTGTAGTTTGGTAGTTTTCTATGGCGCTAAGCTTTGTCTCCTTTCTCTTTCTCATTTGTGCATCTGCTATGATTTTTTTCTTTGTGGTTAACATGGGGAAATATAAACAGCCTTGTCATTATAATAGACTATTTTAAGGTGATAGAAACTTAATTCTGGTTGCATAAAATTACTCTAGACAGTTTTCCTCTGGGGTAAAATTTATAATTTTGTTTCCTTATTTTACTTCTTTATTTATTGTGTATTCCTTACCAACTGTAGCTGCTGTTGGTTTTGACCATTTGGCCTTTAAATCTTTACAGCAGAGGACTGAAGGACTTACATAGCACCATCATATTACTGAGGAACACTGAGTTTGAATTCTGAACTTACCTCTACTGGTTAGTTGTATAGGTTTGTGTGTTTTCATGACAATAATGATTATTCTTCCATTTTCAGTTTTAGCATTTCCTTAATAATTTTTTATAAGGCTAGTATGGTGGTGATGAATTTCCTTAGTTTCTGCTTGTCAGGAAAGATCTTTATTTCTCCTTTATTTTAGAATGATAGCTTTGCTAGATGAAGCATTCTTTGCTGATAGGCTTTTCTTCTTTCAGCACCTTGAATATATTATCCTATTCTCTCCTGGCCTGCATGATTTCTGCTGATAAATCTGTTGATACTCTAATGGGAATACCTTATATGTGACTTAACTTTTCCCCTGAAGCTTTTAAATTTCTCTCTTTGCCTTTGATTTTTGACCATTTGATTATAATATTCCTTGAAGATGACCTTTTCAGGGGTTGAATTTAATTTGAAACATTTTAGCTTTCTGCATCTGGATTTCATCTCTCTCTCAATACTTCAGAAGTTTTCTATTATTTTTAATTAAATAGGTTTTCTGTATCTTTTTCCATCTCTTGTGTCTGTGAAAATTTATCATGTAAATATTTGTTTGCTTAATGGTGTCCTCTAAATCCCATAGGCTCTAATTATTCTTGTTTTATTTTTATATATTTTTTCTCTGATTCAGTTATTTCAAAAGACCTGTCTTCAAGTTCATAAACTGATTCTTCTGCTTGATTTAGTCTATTTTTGAAGCTCTCAACTGTATTTTTTTATTTATTGAATTCTTCAGTTCCAAGATTTCTATTGGTTCTTATTTATATCTATTTCTTTGTTGGATTTCTCAGATTATTAATTATTTTTCTGATTTCATTTAATTGTTTGTTTGTGTTCTTTTGTACCTCACTGAGTTTCCTTAAGGTTAAGTATTTTGAATTTCTTGTCATGCATTTCTGATATGTTCTTTTTGGGGGAAGGTCTGGTATTGGAAACTTATTTCATTCTTTCTTTGGGGATGTCATCTTTCCTTGCTTTTTCATATTTCTTGATTCCCTACTTTGATAGCTGAACATCTAGTAGAATAGTCACTTTTTACAATTTTTTTAAGTAGCTTCCATACGGAGAGATTTCCCTCTAGGTGGTTCCTGAGGTGTCAGTTGAATATAGTATATTGGCTTTGATTCCAAGTGGACTCATAGTTTGGTCTCCACGCAGTTTCTTTACCTTAATCCACCTCAGCAACCTCTGCAATTCTCAGTGGCCACGGCTGTGGGCATTCTTAACAGCTGTGGTGCAGTTTTCCTGGGCAGAGGGACACTGAGTTGATTATTGAGCCAGACATGGTCAAGCACAAAGTGCTGACAGGTTTTCTGGTGGCTTCTCCAGGGAGGTGGAAGCCATCACTGGACTGGCCATTGAGCCAGGTGTGAGCCCACAGGGCATGGCAGGATTGGGGAGTTCTATGGCAATCTCCCTAGGGCGGAAGGGCCACCACCAGACCTACTGTTGTGCCAGGAACAGGTACATGTGGGCTCAGCTAACTGGCTGGCCATTTGGTGGCCTCTCCGCTGTGCAGGTCTGCCTGTTCCCTGAAGGAGAGGGCAGGGGTACAGTGCATACGTGATTTCAGATCCCAGTATCTCATCTGTTCTCTCTGGCCAAGTCTCTGGGCAGCCAGGGTCATGTTTGAACTGTTTGTGTTTGAACAGGGTCATGTTTACCTGTTTGAAAAAGGTAAAATGATGGTGGGGCCTCAGGGATGGAGAAAGTTACCACTGGCCCCCAGGGAAGAATACACAGTAGCCATGGGTCAGGTTTGAAGATGGTGCTGTGCCACAGTGGCTTGGGTCGCAGAGGTGGGAGAGGCTCAATGTGGGCTCCTACTCTGAGGCAGTGCAGGTGCATGAACTTATGGCTACTCTCAAACTGGATTTGGGGACTGAGGACTGAGGACTGGCAGCAAAGATTGCTGCCATTTGTGCCAGTAATAGAGGAACACGTAAGCATCTCCAGCCTACCTATTTCCTGTAGGAAGTTCCCCCTGACTCAGCCCATCTTTCGGCGGGGAAACAGTGTGGCAGAGGTAGGATGCCTCTTTCCCTTCTTTATAGTGCTATCCTTGGCTTGTGTGCTTCACAGGGATTTTTTCACTAAGTTGGTACTCCCCAGGTTCTTCCTCAGTCACTTCAGTTAAAATACTGTTGTATATTCATTGCTTTGGTCTCCTTTTTTAGAGGGGACAAGGGGAATGAATGCCAGACAACTCTAGTTAGGCATCTTGCTGATATGTTCCTTATTCTTCTTGGCACCTCTAGAAACCAGTATTGTTGGATTCTAATTAAAAGTACTTAACTTATGGCAAACTAAGGGCATTTTAGAAAATACATTATTAAACTTTACTATGCATACAAATCACCTAAATGTCTTGTTAAAATGTAAATTCTGATTTAGTGGGCCAGTGGTGAGGCTTAAGATTCTGCATTTTGAAGCTGCCCTCCAGTATATAATGCTGATGTTGATCCACTGGCCACACTGTGCATAGCAAAGTTTTTATTTTAGTTTCTATTGATCTTTTCTTGTCATTAAAAATGTTCAGTTAAGTATAAGAAATTGCATATTGCCTTGCTTTAAGACAGTCCTCTGATACCTGCATCTGAAGGAGAGTTAACATGTGTAGAGGAGAGTGTTGACCAAGGGGAACAGTTTGCTTTTCTCTAATTCCACCTTTAGATACTTTCACTCTATTTTACCTTGAAGCTAGAAAACTCCTTAAAAAGAATGAACCCATTCTGTTAAGTGATGTTAATGAAGTTAACCAAGAAGCTTCCACATTACAGACTATTAGCTTGGTCATTTGTTGTCAATCTCTATCACCTTTTCAAAACACTACCACAAACAGAATTTGGTTCCAAACTTCTCTGATAATCATTGCAAAATGTAACACTTAAATGGAAATTTTAGTATCAACATTCAGATACTTATTTACAAAATATTTTAAAGATGGATTTGCTACTTTTTTGGTTAAGGTTCACACGTGCATTTTTAGACTTATATGTATACCTTGAGACCCTGAAAACTCATATTGAATTGCACTCATTTCTAGACTTATTCAAAACTCATAATACGTACAAACTTTTCTACTAATCAATTGTTTAGTATATTTTGTATTCTCTCCATGGTTACATAGAAAATATTGGTTCCTACGTATTATTCCCTGTTATAATGCTATCCTGTGTTTTTTTTGCTAATGGATAAGAAAATGTATCAATCACTGTAGGGCCCCTCCCAACCCGTCCAACTGATTGGATCAACAATACCATGAAAATGGCTGCATAGGCTAAAGAAAGCCTGAAAGTGTGATACATGTACCGAGACAAATATGGATTATGGGGTAGTGCACAAAGAAAAATTATATGAACTCACATACTGATTATAATTGCTAGCCTTTCAACAATTAAAACTTCATCTTTATATTTATATTTAGAAAAGCACAAAAATAGCAAAATCAAGTTTCCAAGCAAATTATAAGTCTTCTTTCTTCTCTGTCCTTCATTTATCTTTTCCATTGCCTTTGAAGCCCTAAGCAAAGCAACATCCTTCTCCACTGTGCTAAGATCTTTTAAACACAGTATAGAAGAATCCAATTGTTATAAAATGCAGAAACACACAATGCCAACTGTGATCTAGACTATGATCACTGCAAATTAAATGACCCCAGGAAACCAAAGGCACTGTCTATAGAATGTCAAAGTAATTTCTTATGAAGACATCATGTACACATTGCCAAGATATGCAGAATTACTTCAACTACTTGCTAAAATGAACAAATCTCTAACTTCAGATAACAGACCTGAGGAAGCAAAGGTGAATGCTCCAGCTGGAAGGACAATGGAGATATGCGGAAAAAATACAATAAGTATAGCATAAAAATGGAAAAGAAAATGTTAGGGGCATTCCCTAAGGTTAACTAAGAAAAATAAAAAAGTGTCTCTTAAAGCGACAGAATAAGAAAATTATACATACAAATAATATATAGATATTTTGTACATATATGTTTATATTTTATGTTAATATTATGTTAAATATATAGAATAACACAAATCATGTAGAAACAGTTCAGTTTATGCTCAACTAAGGAAGCTCAATTCAAATAACAGAAGCATCAGCATTACAATACTGAAGAATTAAGTCAAATTTTTATACTATCCTTGTGAAAATAGATTCATTTCTACCATTAGCTAGTATCCATTTTTGATTTTGACATTTTCTGTACATTTTTACAATAGCTGGCCAAAATTTTAGAGAAAGTCAGACATTTTGGTTGTAGAAAAGCAACCAAAACTTAATATTTAGTATTCTAAATACTAAATATTAGCTTCATGTAACCTAAAAATTTTTTAGTAATATAGAAAGTAAAATTAGCCTTAGATCACCAAGGATCAATACAAAGCCTAGTATTTATATGAAGTATAAGATCATTTTAATGTTGAATTAACAATATTTTGTGCTGAGTGGAGTTGAATGGGGAGACTCTCTTTGTGCTGCATCTTCCTTAATTTTAATTGCCCAATTAGCTGGGTCTGCCGTGTTTCTGCTTAACAGGAGCAAGCTAAACCACTTGAGTTAGGTCTGGCAGTTTACTCATGTGCAACTAGAAAGCAAATACCCTGAATTCTTCATAAGCAATATCATAAGGGAAACAATATACAATAACTTAAAAATAATGAATAGAAAAGATTGATGTTAAGATTGCATTACTGCTTTACTCATTAAATATTTTGCATTTTTTTCAAAAAACATTGTAAGAATTCACTTCATCATAAGGCACTTTGATTAGAAAAAAACATAACTCATGTTTTAAGAAGAAGCTTTGTGAAAAATACCACATTCTATGGAACATAGGGTCAACCAAAATGTGTTTAACTGTTTTACAAACATAGAGAAGTAGATATCTTAAAGTAAACAGGTAAATATGATTGCTTTGGGCAAAAAAAAAAAATTAATTAATTAACTAAGCAAATAATATCCAAAGTATATGATTCTGACTTTTTAGATTTTCTTAGGTTATTATTATTCTTGGTTACTATTTTCATTGTTATTAGTATTCTTTTTCATGAAAGTTCTCATTATTAAAAAAGCATATAAACTAAAAAAATGTGATTTTTAAAGCAATTTTTAGATATTCAGACTCAGATTTTCATGTATTTTTGGTAACCCTAAATCATTATAGCAAATACTAATTATTTAAATGCTGATAGCAAATATTTAACTGATACAGTTTCAGGTATTAAAGTAACATGCTTGTTTTGTGGTTAAAAATAAATCATTAATCCAATTTAATGTGTTGAATGAAAATATCTTAATAAAACAATATTAAGGCTCTTTAAAAATAACAATAATAAAATTCATAACCCATAGAGAATACAATAAAAACTTACTAGAAATTAAAATATCAGGAGTATGTTATCAAATATCAAGAAACAAAAAGTGAAAAAAAAGTGGTCAATAGAAAAAGTCTTTAGATAACTTAGTAGTTGGAATTAGCAAACAATATCTATTATTAATTTGTTCAATTAGTTTTTTTTAAAGTCAATGATTAAACATACAGGAAATCTAAAAAATAAAAATTGAAAACTATTAAAAAGAAGAAAATAGAAGTTATCAAACTTAAAATTATACCACCTGAAATGAAATACTCATTAGATAGGCTTAATAGCAGATTGGAGATTACAGAAGAAAAATTCAGTAATATTGAAGACAAATCCATTTAAATTATCTAATCTGAAGAATAGAGACAAGAAAATCTAAAAAACTAAAATGGCCTAAGGGACAAAAAGTCTAACATATGCTTGATTTGGGAAGCACCAAAAGAGAGAGAAATAACATGGTAGAAAGAAATATAAGATGAAACAATGGTTTACAATTTTCCAAAAATTTGGTGAGAAAACAATCACTTGTCTCTTCCTGAAACTAAATCAGAATAAATACAAAGCAAACTGCATTAAGGCATATCATAGCAAAAATACTGAAAATCAAAAGCAAAGAAAGAACAATATATATAAGAAGAATATATTTCAGAAGAAATAACTATATATATAAAGGATAATTATATTAATTATAACAAACTTACCAGAAACAATAGAAGCCAAAAGATAAAAATACATATCTATGGTATTTAAACACTAAAAAAAAGAGTACTCAGAAATCTATGTGTTATGTAAACATACATCAAAAAGATTGTGTAATAGACATTTTTAGAGAACGAACAGAGGTATTTTATTGTCAGAAACCTGCACTACAAAAGATACTAATGTCCTTAGTCTAAGACAAATGACAACAGATCACATCTCAAGTCTATCAAAGGAAGAGACAAAACAAAAAAATAGAAATGTGGATAAATATTGAAGACTATTTTGTTTCATTCATAATTTTCTTAAATGATAAATACCTGTTTAGAACAAAAATAGTATCATTATAAGGTGGTTATAACATATCTAGAAGGTTTCCACATTTGTGATGTGATATATAAAGACTGAAATAGGTGATGGTGCAATATTAAACTTAATAGACTGTGATAAGTTAAGAATGCATATTTCAATTCCCGGAGCAACTGTTAAAAAGTATTAAAATGAAATGTCGAAAAACTCTGTAACCAGGCTGCAATATGGCAGTGTTATTTATTATTGCCATGTATTTTTATACTAATCTTCAATCCTCGGGTTATACAATGTGTGCATTTTGATTATTTATATCGGTAATTAATTGATAGATAATCGGTGATAGAAAGATTAAATAGATAGAGGAATCCAGATATGGCATAGTGAGTAAGAGCTTGAACTCTAGAGCAGGACATTCCAGGTTCAAATTCATCACTACCATTTATTCCTTATGTGAGCTTGCAGAAGTTACCTGTACTCTCTTTTTCTTAGTTTCTTCATACATAAAATGGCGCCAGTAATATACCTCCCTTATAAGTTTTATTATTAAAGATTATACAAATTAATTCATGTAAATTCTTATAACAGCACCTGGCACACAGTAAGCACCCAGTAAATATCAAGGTTTTTTGTTTGTTTGTTTCTTGTTTATTTTGAGGGAAATTAAAGACAATTTTACTTGACTTAAAACTCACGGTTTGCTAACTTGGTCTTAATTTTCTAAAATCATTATACCATGTAAACATTTTTAAACATTATACATTTCAGAGTTCATATATCTCAGGGTGACTGAAGCTTTTCTGCATGGCTGAAGGTAATAGAGAACCTGGTTCTCCCAAGTCCTGCCTCAATCAAGGCAGCTTTCATGTACTACAAAAATGCATGGTCATGTGGATAGTTATTACAGGGTCTTTCTCATTGAATAAACATTCCTTGGATAAACAGATACTATTGATAAAATATTTGGATGTTTTAAGAAAATACGTCATTCATAATTTTGGACAACGATGTATACTAAAAGGAGTAGAGTTTCACATAGTGACCTTTGCCCTGTGTGGGCCTACGTGTTGACATATTTGTAAGCATTATATACACCCCAGAAGAATAAACGGAAGGAAAAAAAAATCAAACACGCTGTATTAAGAACCAGTAAAAGTATATACTTTTCCTTAAGTTGAACTTACTTAAGACAGATTACAAGCATCAAAGCACCATAGGTATTTTGTATAAATTTGATTAATGAATGATTAAGTGAATACTGTTTTTACCACTTCATTTTAAAATTTAAGATAGAAATAAGAAACAACTAAAAGTAACTAAGCATTTTACATTTATTGTATTGAATGACTATAGTAAATGCATTGCATAGGAACATGAAGACAGTAAGACAATTTTTGCACTACCTATACCAAATGTGAAAAGAAGGAGTATCAGGGAAAGAAAATTGCATGCAAAATCTATGAATCTAAAAATGATTTCAGAGCTTGCAATGTAAAAGAAAAATATGATAAGAAAAGGAAAGGTGACAAATGTAAGGAAGGCTGCAGAAGATGTTAAGATAAATAATAAGACGTTTTTCAAACATGAAAGGAACAAAAGGTCAGCGACAGAGAGAGTGGAGTTTCTCACAGATGGCCAGAGCAATTTACTGACTGAAAAGACAGGCACTGCTAAAACAAAAATCAAATGAGTTCATTGCCTTTCTATTCTCACAGAGGGCTTAGGGAACAGAATCAGAAATAGACATAAGTCTCAGAGGAATAAGAAAAAAATACCAAAGGACGACTGTGCTGTGCTGAACAAGTGCCTAAAAATAAGATTAGTAATTTTTTTAAAATGTGAACTAAAAATTACTTACATCTTTAACAAATATATTATTTTATAATTCTTAAATGGAAATCTATAAGGAGTTTTCTAAGGAAAAGTGAAGCAGATTTCTATCAGCCCCCTTTCCCAATGTAGTGACATAAGTGACTGAAATTGGGACAGTCATCGGACAAATAGGCTCTCCACCTGGAATCCGTTTCCCAGTAAGAAAAACAGCATTTGTAAAGAGCTTTTGTAGGCTTCTCAAAATCTATATCAACCACATGAAGGGACAGTCATCAGGTGGTGGATCCTTTCTCTGAGTTATTGCTTCTGTTACACAGAAGGAAGTGACACTAGGAAAAAAGTCTGCTTATATAGAAAAGCCTACACTAAAAAGAAAAATGTTTTTTTAAAATAAAATAGACTTCACAGCATCACTGCCATAATAATACTAGAATAAATGTATCTTGTGATATCAGGATACTTTTTCCCACTGCTAAGTTTCTTGAACTGAACATTGACCATACACATAGTCCTTAATGTTAAATACTGGAGAAGTGGCTTTAAGTTTCACCTGATGGAGAGTGAGGTAGACAGATAAAATTTCACTAATATTATTTTGAGAACAAGTAACACAAAATAAGTAAACAGGATGGGGGAGATCAGCCTTGTAAGAGGTTAATATAGATGATAAGGTTAGACAAACATTACATATTAGTATGAATTTTAAATTTCTTTAACAAGCCTGGCCTCATGAATAGTCATGTCCAGATGTGAGCTGTCTAGATGAACTGTCTTAATTCTGGAACCTGTTCTACTTATTCCTTGGCCTGAAAATGAGATTCCCTCCAAAATTACAGACAGCTTTAACAGCGTCTTGTAGCACAAACCAAGTAAGGTTTTGAAAGAAAGAGTATCCAAGAGAAAAATCAAAGAGTAGATTTCAAAAAGTGTTGAGAATCCAATCAGAGATATCAAAGAGATCATGCAAAAGAGAGAAATCCATCGAATCCATGGCATAGGATATAAGAAACTTTACCCCTTTTTTCTCCACACAGAAAACTCCAACCCAAAATATTGCATATAGCTCAATAGTCTTGTTGGTCTTAAATTAATCCATAGTAACTTTTTTTCTCCTCAAGGTTGAGGATAAGAGTGGAGTAGATCCTTGAGGTCCTTCTAGAGTAATGCTTCTGAAACAGCAGGACATTTGAGATTAAAATAAGGAGCTTAAATTTAGTAAGGGATAAAATTTTATACATGGTAAATGAAGCCCAGGTTTGCATGTATATATTTCTGTTACAGGATTTGGTGGTAGCATTATTTTTATAATAAAAGTTTTAAATATGATACTTTATAAAAAAGGATTACAAATTTAGGAACATAAAATAGTTTGAAATAAAACTGGTACAAAAATGAGATATATATTAATGGCATATCAGAAATAAAAGATGGAAGACAATAATTCTGAGGTCTTAGTCATTGAAGAAAGAAAAAGGAATAAGCCTGTCCCTGAATCACAAAGTGGAGAAAATTCAATCATTAACCCACAATGTACTATTAGGTGAGAGGTTAAAATTTTATTGAGATATATAATGAAATTTGGATACTTGCTGATTATAGCAGCCAGCATTACTCTAACTAATAAAACAGAAAAGAGTAAATAAAGACTAAATAAAATCAAATTAATGATGACTGTAATTGTAAAGTACTTTCTCTTTTTAAAACTAAAATGAAAAAATAAAATGCTAGTTTTAAAATAAAGTTGACCAAAGAAATAAATATTTTTATTAAAAATATGCAGAAAACAATTAACTATTGCTTTGCATTTCACGATGTGTTAAGTTATGGCTAAAGGTATATTCAACAGAAAGTAATTACCTTGTAGTTGTTTTAATTTGTAAATAAAATAATTGTGTATATTAATTTGTCATTTAACTATGAAGAAAAAATATAGCAAGTTTAAGAAAAGGAGGAAAAAACTATGATGATAAATATAGAGATAAATTATAAAAATAAAATATTATATAAATTAAATTTATAAAATTATAAAATTAAATTAATTTTAATTACAATTTTATATTTTATTTTATATTTGTTATTTTCTATATTTATAAAGTATATATTTTACATAATATATAATATAATAATATAATATATAACAATATTTTATTTATATATTTTAATTTTATTTATATCTTTATATATAAATTCTATATCATATATATTTATATATATGATATAGATTATATATATTATATATTATATATTATATATATTTTATATTATATATTTTAATTATAAAATTAAAAATTATAAAATTAAAATAAATTATAAAATGTAAAATGCCCCAGAGCAAAATATTTTATATAAAAATGATTAAAATTATAGTTAGATAAGGAAATAGAGAACACACAAAAACGAACAATGAGCAAAAAATATTAAAAACTTTTAGATGTGACTCTAGAAAATTTATACTAACATTTTTAAACCACAATAAAATATTTTTAAACCACAATAAAATAGACTATTTTCTATTGAGAATAAATTTTAAAATTTACAGATGAAATACTGTAAAACCAAGAGATTATTAGTTATGAAAGATATAAAAATGCTATAAAATAGAAAATTCTAGTTCCATGAAGTTTTACATAAGATCTTTGTTAAATTTCCATTAATCTGCTAAGTTTTACTTTCTCTAAACTCAAAGGAAAAGCTACAAAGTTTCCAATATATTTTATAAAGCTACTGTATGCAAAAACAGTGCAAAACAAAACAGACTAACTTCACTAATTTCACCAATATTCTCAATAAACTACACGCAAATCCAGCCAAAAGGTAAAAATTATAACCACAAAGAATTTATGTCAAGTGTTAATTTTATTCTAGAAAATATAGTCCTGTGATTCATCATGCCAGTAAGTCAAAGGTGAAACAAAGCATATGGTCTTCTCCAGAAATGCCAAAAATACATTTGATAAATTACAAAATCCATAATTCCTATTTAAAACTACAGCAAAAACAAATAGGTAGAAAACAGTTTTAATTAGTGACAGTAATTGGGTGTTACTACTGAAAAAAGAAAGAAAGGAAACAGGCAGAAGCTACAAGGCAGTCACTTCAACTTAGGGAAGATGCTCATTTCATTCAGGTAATTCCCTCCAGTCAATGGTCCTTTCTGAATCAATCTGTCTACAAAATGACACCAAAGCACCAATCCCTCTGAATTTTTTCTATTTTTTCCAAACTTCTTTTCAGTTTTTTTTAGTCAAAGATTTTACAACAAATAAACAAATAATCATATAAATAATTGGGTATTATGGATGAAAACAAAGGATGGAAAAATAACTTGAGCATATTTGAAAAGCATTAACACATTTAAATTGTAATAAATTCTTACCAGTCACTTTTTAAAAACTACAAAGTCCCAACAGATAATTGGCAAGACAATAGCCAATATGCATTTGAACAAATTGACTCATGATGAAGACAAGTGAAAACAATAAGAAATCATTTATGCCAAATAAAATTGATGTTTTAAAACTCACTTAAGTCTTTAAGCTGACAGTAAAATAGGCACTCTCGTGCACTCTAATTGGGAGTATAAATTAGTACAGCCTTTATGGAGAGCAACCTGGCAATGTTTAAAAAAACAGGAGATTTTGATCTGGTAATTTAATCTGTTTAAAATGTAACTTAAATATTCACCAATTATATTTATCACAGCATTACTTTCATATAAGCACAAGTTTGAATTTAAGTATTAATGATGGTAAAATGGCTAAAGGAGAGAAATACTGTACAATCTTTTCAAAAGGATATTGCAGAGATATTAAAAATTATTATTTTGTAATATTTTTAGTGTCCCAAGAAAAAGCTAATGCTAAAATGTTAAATGAAAAAGACACAATATACAACCATATGTAAAGTACTAATACAGTAGATGTTTCAAATATATGCACTCACACACAGAGTAATAAGAGTACACACATCTATGCTAAAATTTTAATAGTGACTAATTATGTTTACTGTAATGTGGGATGATCTTTCTATTTATATCATGTGTATTTTCTAATTGTCTAAAATAACTTTTTAAATTTCTTTATAATTAGGAAAAAATTTAAAGTTGATTTTAGTAAAGTCTATAACCTTTGAGTCAGTAATTAGTCCTTTGAGATTTTGCTCAAAGAAATAATCCTGAAGGAAGAATACATGTGCATAAACATGTTCATTTAAATATTAATTTAAAAACAAATTTTAAAATTTTTTAGGTATTTGGTATTTAAATTTTTAAAAATGATTATAAATTCTTAACCCTGAAATTGCCAGCAAAGTATATCACGACAAAAATGATTTTTTTCCATAACGTATTATGGAAATATGTGAGTGATAGATATGAATGTGACTTAATTACTTATACGAAGCTGAACAGCAATGTAAGTGTGGACACTGAGGTTTCCAGCACAGCTCTAATGACTCCATTTGGACAACTACTTGTATAAAGCAAAGTTTTTTCCACATTGTGGTAGCATCTTTCTTGTTTAGATCACTTTTCTTGTTTTCTTTTTTTTCTTTTTTTTTTTGAGACTGAGTCTAGCTCTGCCGCCCAGGCTGGAGTGCAGTGGCGCCATCTCGGCTCACTGCAAACTCCACCTCCCAGGTTCACGCCATTCTCCTGCCTCAGCCTCCCGAGTAGCTGGGACTATAGGCGCCTGCCACCACACCCGGCTAATTTTTTGTATTTTTAGTACAGACGGGGTTTCATTGTGTTAGCCAGGATGGTCTCCATCTCCTGACCTCGTGATCCACCCCCCTCGGCCTCCCAAAGTGCTGGCATTACAGGCATGAGCCACTGCGCCCGGCCATTTAGATCACTTTTATTTTGTCACTATCATCCAGAAGCTTTATTAGATGTGAGGAAATGAAAACTGGGCCCTCATCCAAGCCCTGTAATTAGAGATAAAAGAAAAACTAAAATTATTTACTTATTTTACTTCTAACCCTATGCTACTTAAAGACACTGCAAAAGAGTTTAAAAGAAAAATGTTCCACCTTGTGGAAATATCCAAAATCATGAAAAAGAATCACATAAGAATTTCATAAACATAAGCTTGGTACCAGGAGTAGAGGTTGACTAGAAAATCTTCCTTTTAGTTGCACTTGTTACATCTTTCAAAGTTCATGATTAGATTAAACTCCTTAAAGTCCCCACCTCTTATAATTGCAATGACTAATTTAGAATCCATCTCTGAATAAAAATTAAGGGTAGAAGCATTTTATATTCCAGAAGATATGGGTGAAATTGCAAAATCTTTGCCTATGTGTCTTCATCCATAGAATAAGACAACAGTAGTTCTCACGGTTTCTATTTTATAGAAAAAGATCCAAGATATGAGAACCCAACCCGTGCCAGACAAATAATAGTTTTCACTTTTTTTTTTTTTTTCATTTCTGTTAACCAATTGCATACACAGTCAAAATCAGGATTACTTCACGGGCAGGCAAACTGCAGTCACTTACAGAACCACAGTCAGAAGGGCACCATGCTTGATTTAATGCTTTACTGTCATTATCAAAAAATTTTTAACAATTTTTAAACAAGGGCCTTTAAGTCTTCATTTCTCATTTGGCCTCACCAATTACATAGCTAGTGCTGGTCAACATAACTAATGTATGAACTCTCACTTTTATGTAATCCAGGGCACATGATTTTAGGCTTGTTAATGAAGTTTGTGATTGCCACTTTTCACATATTCTCTATAGGATAAGAAAATATGTATACATATGAAGTGTCTGATGGATTTTAAAGGAGTGGAGTCTGTGCTTTGGTCTAAAAGATTTGAAATCTCCCTGAAGATTTAGGGTAATTTTAGGAAATAACAATTTACAATTTATAAACTTGAACAATGTATGTTGACGGCACTTTGTAATCCGAAAGGTGCTCTGCTGGAAATACTTTATATAAGTAATGAAGATGTAAGAAAAGTTTATGCAATTTCTCATGGCAAAACAGAACACTTGAATATTAGTCAGTAAAGGAAGTGCACAATATGAAAGTTATGAAATTTGATTTTAATAGTAATAGAATAATTATTCATTTAGTTTCATCATGTAGCAAATGTCTACTACTGTGTGTATATGCTTTTAAAGGTCCCACTTTGTAAAAAGCACAGTACATTAGAGGGCACAACTTCTTATCTACCTCATTTAAGTCTTAAAGGATCAGGATCAGATTTTTGAATTGGATCTGACAAGAAATTGATGGCAAATACAGAAGAGAGGAGTGTTTCATTCTGTAAGAAATCCATAGTAAATGATTTTTAAGAGGCCTCTTTCTAGGTCAGCACTTTGCACGTAGTTTTTGAAAGTTCTAGTTAAAATATGCTGCAAACATTAAAATAATAAATGACATTAATTTGGACATATTTCAAATATGTTTTATATATTATAACTGTATAAAACATGCTATACAATATAGATAGCATTGATATCTATATCCAAAATCTTTTTTTAACTTATCACTCTATATAAATTATAAACAAGATCTGATGACATTTGAACAAATAACCTGTGACAGTAGTTATTCTGGCAATTTCCAGAAGTAAATTGTTGCAGAAATTAAGTAAAAGGGTGTTTATTATTACTTTTACAAAAGTTACTACTCCATTAAAAGCAGAAAATAGCAGAAAGATTTTTTAAAACTGCCATGTATATTGCAGCTTGTTTTGGCCTGCCTGTCTCAGACTAGTAAAAGGAATGTTAAAGCATTTACAAATGAACCTCCAATCATTGTCTATAGTAGCTCTCTGAATGGGCTAGCCAATGTGGTAAAATGAGACAGGAGGGGAAAAAAGGAGAAGCAGAATGGGCCTATAGTTACACCTCACCACAAACTTACAATAGACCCTTATATCTAAACATTGGTAAATGGGTAAATTTAGAGACCAACAAAACCCAACATATAGGTATTGTTAAATGTATTGTACTGCTGCAATACTCAAACTACAGTGAAATGAAGTATGGAAGATTGAAATGCTTAGAATAGGTCAAGTGCAGTGGCTTATGCCTGTAATCCCAGCACTTTGGGAGGCTGAGGCGGTGGATCACTTGAGGTCAGGAGTTCGAGACCAGCCTGGCCAACATGGCGAAACCCAGTCTCTACTACAAATACAAAAATTAGCTGGGTGTAGCAGTGCATGCCTGTAATCCCAGCTACTTGGGAGGCTGAGGCAAGAGAATCACTTGAACCCGGGAGGCAGAGGTTACAGTGAGCCGAGATCACGCCATTGCACTCCAGCCTGGGTGAGAGAGCCAGACTCCCTCTCAAAAAAAAAAAAAAAAAAAAAAAAGATTAGAATAAAGTATGAATTGTCAAAAATCCTGAAAGTTTTTTAAAATGAAGGTAGTTTTAAAACAACAATGAATTCCAACATAGTGCTTTAAAAAGAATAATATTCTTGATATAGGTCTTGTATCATTATTATTGTTACTTTAATTGACAGAAAATTGTATGTATTTACTGTGAACAATGTATTGTTTTGAAGTATATACATATTCTTGAATGACTAACTCTAGGTAATTTAGGTAATTAACATATGCATATTTAAAATTTCTTCTCAATTTAGACACGAGTATTGTTCTGATTCCATGGCTGTTTTTTAAGGCACATAAAAGTTAGTTGTTTTGTATATTTATTTTAAATCCAGTCATTTCACTAAATGTTTTTATTTGTTTCAACAAATTTTTAATTGTTATTGGATATTCTATGTATGCAACCATATTAACTCTGAGTAAAAACTTTTAAAAATATTTATACATATTATTTGATTTTCATGCCTTATGCCATTGTCTGTAGGATTTGAGCCATAGTTTATTCTAAATTTGTTTCCATAAATTCTTATTTTTCTTAGTGTTTTAATTAGTCATGCTTGCTAAAAAACATCAATTTTTGGCTTTTGTTGACAAATCACACGGTAATTTTTTTAAATGTTGATTTTCAGGGGCTAGCAATAAAAAACTGGCTCTCTATATGTAAAAAAAAAAGTTGAATCTCTAAATAACATTACATACAAAAGGGCATTCTGAATAATTTAAGATCTGAATGTGAATAGTAATAATTTATAATGGAGAAAATACAGAATAATGTTTTTGTAACTTTGAAATGAAGAAAAATTACTTAAAATCCACATTTATTGAGTTTAAAGTTAATTGGTATAAATATAGCAAATTTAAGGATATAAGTTTAATGTAGTACATGATAGACAATATTGACAAAGAAGATATTAACAACACTAAAAACCAACAAGGGCTCTGTTACAGCTATTTTGGAAATAAATTTGGTAGTTATTTAGAGACATAATGTATACAGACAGCTTATAATTCAAGGACCCAAACCTAGTTATGTCCAGAAGAAATTCTCACACAGATTACTGAGCGGATACACCAAAGGCAGTTTATTGTAGGTTTTTTTGTGTCATTTAGAAATTGGAAGAAACCTACATGCTCGTCACTAGAAGAAAAAAATTTAAAATATAAGTTCTTCTAGTGGAATGTACTATAAGTTAAAATTGGTGAACGGAATGAACATACAATATACATAGAACTCAAAGTAGGCATTAAGTTTTAAAAAGATAGAATACTAAATTGGATGTATAGCAAAATGAAATTAAAATATAAACATTTAAAGCAACGCCGCATATTCTATGTAACATACGCATCCAAGATGTTGTAACAGATACAACATCTAAAGGGAGTGTCGGTAATGAACAGAAGGATCTGCTAACCTTCAGTTTTGGTAGAGGGAAGTGGATCCTCTTCTTCGAAGTTTAGAAAGAAATTTTATACAAAAATATCTCGATGTTATTTGTGTATTTTTTGGGGGGAGGGGATTGCTTTAAAATAACTTCAGCCTCATCAAAACATTTACAGGATAGTAAAAAGAACTTCCATGTTTGCAATCCTCCATCATCCAGACAATCCAGGATTTTACCATATTTGTCTTATTATTCATTAGTCACAATGCTTCATCCACACTTAGTACTTTAGTATTTTTGCTAAGCAGAGCACTCTCCCGAATAACCACAATACAACCATCAACATAAAGCAGTGAACAGTGATTTAATTCTGCCAACTAATTTAAAGATCCCATCTAAATTTTGCTGATTAACAATGGCCTTCAGAGATCTAAGATGCAATACAGGATTGCTAATTGTACGTAGTTATCACAACTGTCTGGTCTCTTCAATCAAGAAGAGTTTTTCAGTCTCCTGTTTTTTATAAATATTGATGTTTTTTAAGAACACTGGAAAGTGGTCTTTAAAATATGCCTAGGTTTGAGTTGCTATGCTCTTTCCACACGATCATATTCAAGATGCGCAACTATAGTAGGAATATTACAGAAGCAGTGCTATGGTTTTCTGTATGTATTATATCAAGAGGCAAGCTAAGTAAACGTTAATTCAAATCACTTGATTTGAAGGTATATTCTGGTTACTCCACTAAAAAGTGATTATTATTCATTGGCATTTTATGGAATTACAGGGCATACTATTCCACACTATTAATTTATTTATATAATAATTCATATCACTAAGTGTCATGGGATGAATTGTGTCCCACCTCTTGTTCTGACCCTCAGCACCTAAGAATGTGACTGTATTTGGAGACATGATATTTACAGTGATAAGTTAAAATGAGGTCATTATGGTGGATCCTAATAAAATATGACCAGTATTCCTATGAACAGGAAATCTGGACACAGACATTTACAGAGGGAATATATGTGAAGTCACAGGAAGAAGACAGCCATCCACAAGCCACACAGGCCTCAAACAGATCTTTCCCTCACAGCCTTGAATCAACACCTTGATCTCAGACTTCTAGCATGCAGAACTGTGAAAAAAAATTAGTTTTTTTTAAGCCACCTAGCCTGCAGTACTTTTTTTTCTTTTTGAGATGGAGTCTTTGCTCTGTCACCCAGGCTGGAGTGCAGTGTCACAATCTCGGCACACTGCAAGCTCCGCCTCCCGTGTTCACACCATTCTCCTGCCTCAGCCTCCGGAGTAGCTGGGACTACAGGCGACCGCCAAAAGGCCTGGCTAATTTTTTTGGTATTCTTTAGTAGAGACGGGGTTTCACCGTGTTAGCCAGGATGGTCTCGATCTCCTGCTGACCTCGTGATCTGCCCGCCTCGGCCTCCCAAAGTGTTGGGATTACAGGCTTGAGCTACCAGGCCCAGCTAACCTGCAGTACTTTTTATGGCAGCCCTAGCAAACTAATGTACTATGGACTCATGTATTAGGTTATAATATGTTATCCTTATTTTAGTCTTCACATTAGCTCAGATCTGATCAAAGTCACTTAAAGCTGGCTTCTGTGTATGTTATGCATCTTCATTTATTGAATACTTTCTCAATTTGTAGCACAATGTTTTTCAGATCCATCTTACCCTTTTCTTGCCTTGGACCTGGAAATCCCAATTCTTTCTAGTGTTGAAGGTCATTCAGAAACCATGATCTAGATACTGTGTTATTGGAGTGATGCCGCTCCCAGGACCACTCTGTGGATAGAGCAAATAGGGAAAAAAAAAAAAATATATATATATATATAATATATATATTATATATAGTGTGGGTATCATCTGTACACATATAATACATATGTAATATTATATATTATAATATATGTGACATATGTGTATCATCTGTTTCTCCATATATAATATTTACATGTGTATCATCTGTCTCTCCATATATAATATATATAAATAAAGATACTAGGCCAGGTGCGGTGGTTCATGCCTGTAATCCCAGCATTTTGAGAGGCCGAGATGGGAGGATCATTTGAACTCAGAAGTCTGAGACCAGCCTGGGTAATGTAGTGACACGTCATCTCTAAAAAGACGTCAAAAAATTAGCCAGGTGTGGTAGTGTGCACCTGTGGTCCCAGCTACTCAGGAAGCTGAGGTAGGAGGCTCACTTGAGCCTGGAAGGCAGAGGTTGCAGCAAGACATGATTGCACCACTGCACTCCAGCCTGGGTGACAGAAAAAGACCCTGTCTTAAAAAAAAATGATAAAAATCCTTATCAAAATAAGTCTGTATACATATTTGCATATATATCATGTATGTAAATATATGTGTGTATTTACACATGCAAATGAGATACAGTAGTTTCCTCTTACCTGAGAAGGATATATTCCAAGACTCCCAGGGCATGTCTGAAACTATGGAGAGTACCAAACCCAAAATATACTGAGTTTTCTATGCATACATACCAATGATAATGTTTAATTTATAAATTAGGCACAATAATAGGTTAACAACAATACCTAATAATAAAACAATTATTAAAATATACCATAATAAAAGACGTTAAGTGAATGTAGTCTCTCTCTTTCTCTTATTGCTATACTCACTCTTCTTCTTGTGATCTGTCCATCTGATATCCGAGATGGTAAGTAAGTACCTAACTGGTAGTTAGTATATACAGCAGGGATATTTTTGACAAAGGGTTGATTATAGCCAGGTGGGAAGAGGTCCAAAGACAAGAGATTTCATCAAGCTACTAAAAATGTTGCACAATTTAAAATTTTCGGGAGGGGGGAGGCCAAGATGGCTGACTAGAAACAGCTGTGGTCAGAGGCTCCCACCTAGAAGAACGAAAACGGCAAGTGAATCCTGCACCAGCAACTAAGGCATCCAGGTTCTCTCACTGAGGAAAAGCAGGGTGGAGTAATGGCCCACCTGGTAGCCGCACACGGCAAGGGAAGCTCGCACACCTAGCCAAGGGAGGCAGTGAGTGACTGTGCTAACCTGTCCAGGAAACCACTCGCTTTTTCCACAGATCTGTGCAACCCGAGGATCAGGAGTTCCTCTCGTGAGCCCACGCCACAAGGGCCTTTGGTCCCAAGCACGGAGCTGTGCAGATTTTACGCAGCTGTTTGGCTGCAGACTGCTTAAGACTACCTAGTTCCTGGGGGGAGGGGCAGACGCCATCCTTCAGCTGCCCGCTGCTTAAGAGGACTGAATTCCCAGGGGGAGAGGGAGCATCATCACTTCAGCTGCCTACTGCTTAAGAGGATTGAGCTCTCAGGGGGAGGGGCAGCCGCCATAACTTCAGCTGCCTGCTGCCTAAGGCAATGGAGCTCTTGGGGAGAGGGGCAGCAGCCATCACTGCCGCTCCAGTCTGCCATTTTCCCTTGCCGGTGCTGGGGAGACTGGGCAGTTTGGACCCAGGAGGAATTCCCCACAGCGCAGCACAGCGGCTGTGGCAGACTGTGGCCAGACTGCTTCTTTAGGCCGGTCACAGACCCATCCCTCCTCACCAGACAGGGCTTACCTGCAGGAACTTCAGGAACTCCAGCCAGAGGTTTACAGAACTCTGAAATCCCTGGGACGGAGCCCCTGGGGGAGGGGCAGCCACAGCCTCTGCGGATCAGTGGACTTAGTCTGTTCCACTGCTGGCTCTGAGGAATCCCGGCAGAATGGAAGAATGGGATTCCCCCCAGTACAATGCATCACCTCCACCAAGGGGCAGCCAGACTGCTTCATTATGTGGGTCCCTGATCCCTTGCCTCCTGACTGGGTGGCACCTCAGCAGTGGTCACCAGACACATTATACAGGAGCATTCCCAATGGCATCAGGTTGATGCTCCTCTGGGACAGACCTCCCAGAGGAAGGAGCAGGCAGTCATCTTTGCTATTCTGCAGCCTCCACTGGTGACACCTCCAGGGGCGGGAGGGATCCAGGTCAATAGGGTCTGGAGTAGATCACCCTCGGCAAACCACAAAAGCCTTATGGAAGCGGGGCCAGACGGTTAAAAGAAAAACAATCAGAAAGCAACAACAATAGCATCAACAAAAAAGCCCCCACAAAAACCCCATCCAAAGGTCAGCAGCCTCAAAGATTGAAGCTAGATAAACTCAGGAAAATGAGAAACAATTAAAAAACAATGCTGAAAACTCAAAACGCCAGACTGCCTCTTCTCCTCCAGATGATTGCAACACCTCACTAGCAAGGGCACAGAACTGGGCTGAGGCTGAGAAGAATGAGCTGACAGAAGTAGGCTTCAGAAGTTAGTAATAAGAAACTGCTGAGCTAAAGGAGCATGTTTTCACCCAATGTAAAGAAGCTAAGAACCATGATAAAACATTACAGGAGCTGTAATTACAGAATAAACAGTTTAGAAAAAAATACATAAATGACCTGATGGAGCTGAAAAACACCACATGAGAACTTCAAAATGCAACCACAAGTATCAATAGCTGAATAGACCAAGTGGAAGAAAGAATTTCAGAGATTGAAGTCTATCTTGCTGAAATAAGACGGGCAGACAATATTAGAGGAAAAAGAATGAAAAGGCACAAATAAAACCTCCAAGAAATATAGGATTATGTAAAAAAAGCCAGATCTACGACTGATTGTGGTACCTGAAAGAGGCAGGGAGAATGGAACCAAGTTGGAAAACACACTTCATGATATCATCCAGGAGAACTTCCCTAACCTAGCAAGAGAGGCAAATTCAGGAATTTCAGAGAACTCCAGAAAGACTCCATGAGAATCATAACAGTCTGTCAGACCACAGCACAATCAAATTAAAACTCAAATCCAAAACACATAATAATCATATTCTACAAGGTCAAAATGAAGGAAATAATGTTAAAGGCAGCCAGAGATAAAGGCCAGGTCTCCCACAAAGCGAAGCCCATCACAGTAACAGTGGTCCACTCAGCAGAAACCCTAAAAGCCAGAAGAGATTGGGGCAAATATTCAACATTCTTAAAGAAAATAATTTCCAACCCAGAATTGGCTATCTGGCCAAACTAAGCTTCGTAAGCAAAGTAGAAATAAAATCCTTTTCAGAAAAACAAATGCTGAGGGAACTTATGACCACCGGGTTTGCTTTACAAGAGCTCCTGAAGGAAGAACTAAATATGGAAAGGAAAAACCATTACCAGCCACTGCAAAAACACACTGAAATACAAAGACCAAATTATACTATGAAGCAACTACATCAACATGTCTGCAAAACAAACAGCTAGCATCATGATGACAAGATCAAATTCACACATAATAATATTAACCTTAAATGTAAATGGGCCAAAGGCTTCAATTAAAAGACACAGGATGGCAAGCTGGATAAAGAGTCAAGACCCATCAATTATACTATATTCAAGAGACACATCTTGTGCAAAGACACACATAGTCTCAAGATAAAGAGATTAGGGAAAATCTATCATGCATATGCAAAGCAGATGAAAGTAGGGGTTGCAATCCTAGTTTCTGACAAAAAAGACTTTAAACCAACAAAGATTTAAAAAAAACACAAAGAAGGGCATTACATAGTGGTAAAGGGATCAATTCAATGAAAAGAGCTAACTATCCTAAATATATATGCATCCAATCCAAGACCACTGAGATTCATAAAACAAGTTCTAAGAGACATACAAAAGACTTATCGACTCCCACAAAATAATTGTGGGAGAGTTAACACTCCACTGTAAATATTAGACATATCATTGACACAAAAAATTAGCAAAGATATTCAGGACTTGAATTCGGCCCTGGATCAAGTGTCTCCTGATACATAGTTACAGAACTCTCCACCCCAAAAGAACAGAATATACATTTTTCTTGGCACTACATGACATTCACTCTAAAATTGATCACATAATTGGAAGTAAAACACTCCTCAGCAAATGCAAAATAACTGAAATAATAACAGTCTCTGAGACCATAGCACAAATTAAAACTCAAGACTAAGAAATTCACTCAAAACCACACAACCACATGGAAATTGAGCAACCTGTTCCTGTTTTGACTCCTGGGTAAATAATGAAATTAAGGCAGAAATCAAGAAGTTCTTTGAAACCAGTGAGAACAAAGAGGCAACATACCGGAATCTCTGTGACACAGCTAAAGCAGTGTTAAGAGGAAAATTTATAACACTGAATGCCCATACCCAAAAGCAAGAAAGATCTCAAATTGACGATCCTGACATTACTACTAAAAAAAAACCCGAGAAACAAGAGCAAACAAACCCCAAATCTAGCAGAAGAAAAGAAATTACCAAGATCAGAGTGGAATTGAAGGAGATAGAGACAAGAAAAACCCTTTAAAATATCAACAAATCCAGGAGATGTTTTTTGAAAAAAAATAATTAATAGAGCACTTTAGACTAATGAAGAAGAAAAGGGAGAAGAATCAAGTAGACAAAATAAAAAATGGTAAAGGGGCTATCATCAATGACCTCACAGAAATACAAACAACCATCAGAGAATACTATGAACACCTCTATGCAAATAAACTAGAAAATCTAGAATAAATGGAGAAATTCCTGGACACATACACCCTCCCAAGACTAAACCAGGAAGAAGTTGAATCCCTGAATAGATCAATAACAAGCTCTGAAAATGAGGCAGTAATAAATAGCTTACCAACAAAAAAAGCCCAGGACCAGGCTGGGCACAGTGGTTCACGCCTGTAATCCCAGCACTTATAGGAGTCCGAGGCAGGCAGATCACCTGAGGTTAGGAGTTCGAGACCAGCCTGATCAACATGGACAAACCCCATCTCTACTAAAAATACAAAATTAGCCAGGCATGGTGGCTCATGCCTGTAATCCCAGCTACTGGGGAGGCTGAGGCAGGAGAATCGCTTGAACCCAGGAGGCAGAGGTTGTGGTGAGCCGAGATCATGCCATTACGCTACAGCTTGGGCAACAGAGCGAGATTCTGTCTCAAACAAAAAAAAGCCCAGGACCAGACCGATTTGTAGTTGGATCCGACCAGAGGTACAAAGAGGAGCTGGTACCATTTCTTCTGAAATTATTCTAAACAATGGAAAAGGAGGGACTCCTTTTATGGAGGCCAACATCATTCTGATACCAAAACTTGGCAGAGTTACAACAACAAAAAAAGAAAACTTCTGACCAACATTGATGAACATTGATGCAAAAATCCTCAGTAAAATACTGGCAAACTGAATCCAGCAGCACATCAAAAAGCTTATGCTCTATGATCAAGTCGGCTTCATCCCTGGGATGCAAGCTTGGTTCAACATATGCAAATCAATAAATGTAATTCATCACATAAACAGAACTAAAGAAAGGAACCACATGATTATCCTAATAGACACAGAAAAGACCTTCAATAAAATTCAACATCCCTTCATGTTAAAAATTCAGTAAACTATGTATTGAAGGAACATACCTAAAAATAATAAGAGCCATTCATGACAAACCCACAGCCAATATTATACTGAATAGGCAAAAACTGGAATCATTCCCATTGAAAAGGGATCATTCTGCACAAGAAAAGGATGCCCTCTCTCACCACTCCTATTCAACATAGTATTGGACGTTCTGGCCAGGGCAATCAGGCAAGAGAAAGAAATAAAGAGTATTCAAATAGAAAAACAGGAAGTCAAACAATCTGTGTTTGCAGATGACATGATCCTATATCTAGAAAACCCCATCGTCCCAGCCCCAGAGTTTCTTAGGCTGATAAGCAACAACAGCAAAGTTTCAGGATACAAAATCAATGTGCAAAAATGACAAGAATTCCTATCCACCAACAATAGACAAGCAGAGAGCCAAATTATGAATGAACTCCCATTCACAATTGCTACAAATAGAATAAAACACCTAGGAACTAGGTGCAGCTAACAAGGGAAGTGAAGGACCTCTTCAAGGAGAACTAGAAACCACTGCTCAAGGAAATCAGAGTGGACACAAACAAATGGAAAAGCATCCCATGCTCATGGACAGGAAGAATCAATATTGTGAAAATGGCTATACTGTCCAAAGTAATTTATAGATTCAATGCTATTCTCATCAAGATACCATTCACAGAATTAGAAAAAAACTACTTTAAATTTCATATGGAACCAAAAATGTGAATGTTTTACAATAAAAGTATTTAAGCTTGGAATAACACAATGATAGATTGAGTCTAAGCTCTGCCATTTACTTCAAATGTTACCATCTCTTTCTGTGCCACAGTTTGTTAATGTGTGCGATAAAGATAATAGTAGTACTTGTCTCATAGTTTTTCATAACTGTTAAATGAGATAATACCTGTAAGGCATTTAATAAGAATGTCTGACACATAGTAAGTGTGAAATAAATATTAGCTTTACTTTTCATTGTTATTACTTCCTCCCTATTAAGATTGTCATCACCTTCTGCTTCTATAACACAAATTCTTAGTTTTCTTTATTGCTTATTGCTGGGATTATTGCAAACATCTTCTAATTGGTTTTAATTTAAAAATTTTACTCATACTTCTGCTTAGAAGCCTCAATGATAGCACAGATCCTTCAGATAAAAATTTTAACTCCTCAGTTTGCCTGTCACACAAATATGGCCCTTTATTATTATTTACCTGCTTTCATCTTCAGGTTCATTCACAATTTCACCCACACAAGCAACACAAGCTTTGCTAACTGCAATGAACTTCCTCAAATTTCCCATAAGGACCATACATTTTAATACTTTGGTGGTTACATATAGTCTGTTGGCTTTGCTAAAAATTTTACATTTCTTATTCTATATTTCTTCTTCCTTTGTTCTCAAGACCAGCTCCTCTGAGACTTTCCATTCAACTCCCTTCTATAGCCATGTCTACTGGTGCCCCTTTATAAAACTTAAATAACATCCTTCTTGTTATGGCAGTAGGTGGAATAGTGACTACATAGTGAAATTTGGGTGTACTGAGGAATATTAGAGTAACTGTATTTATTTCTACATAAAAATTACTCTGAAACACAAAAGCTCAAAATAACAATCATTTGTTATCTTATAGTTTCTGTGGGTCAGGAATTTGGGAGCAGCTTAGCTTGTTGAATCAGACTCAGGGTCTCTCATGAGGCTCCATTCAAGATGTGGTTTAGGGCTGAAGTTATTTGAAGGCATGATTTTGCTCAAGAGGATTTTCTTCCAACATGGTTCACTCAATGTCTTTCAAAGAGAGGCCTCACTTCTGGCTACAGACAGCAGGCTTCAGTTCTCTGTCACATGGCTCTCTGCATAGTGGTACTTGAGTGTCCTCGCGATATGACAGTTGGCTTATTTCAGAGCAAATGATCCAAGAATCACACAAAATCTGCAGTGTTTTCTAAGACTGAACTAGAAAGTCACACTGCATCATCTTCAATGATTCATTAGTTATACAAGTCATCCCTATCAAGTGTGAGAGAAAACAGAGCATGAATATTAGGAGATCAGGATCATTGTGGATTATCATGGAGGCTACTAAATTGAAAAACCTTAACGTTAAAGATTATATTAATCATCTAATAATATCTTAGATCCCTCTTGATTATTTTATTTAAATTGTGGAAGGGAGTTTCCCCGAAAAATTTTGCCTTCAAGGAAATCCCAATTTAAAGTAAAGGGAAATAAATTTAAACATTTCTATGACTTTTATGTGACCTAAGTGTGTAAATGTTTAGCATATATTTCATCTTTACAACCAAATTTAAGCTTATGACTAATCATATATTTAAAGAAAAGCTTAATGTGTCATGAAGAACAAAGTGATAAAATGAGGATATTTTCATTCTGGCAACTGTATGGCCCTGGATTATCTATGGAATTCATTGTGCTTCAGCTTTGTTACCACTCAGGTGGGTAATATAACTAATTGTCCTTACATCTTGTGAGACTGTTGTGAGTGTAAAGAAAATTACTTATGAGAAGCAGCAATGAAAAGTTAAACAATTACAAAAAGGTAAAGAGGCTTTATTAGGTCATTTGTAAAAGTGTCTCGTAAATGACATTTGAATATTTGTAATTACCTAGCATATATCACAAACAAATAGTAATTAATATAATCATACATGACATTAATTTCAGGTGACTTTTACCAAGATACCTTATTTCCCTTCTAGGGTAGCTCATCAAGGAGCTAGATTTACAATACCACATGTAAAGACAATATTGATCTTCAGGTATCATTAATCTTTGTTCAAGCTCAGTGCATAAATGTAAATGAAGTAGAAATGAGACAGGATATGTAGGTAAAAAGTTTCCCTCAGTGTTAAATTCTAGTGTTATTAACCCATTTTAGAATTACAGACAATATAATGGCTGTGAAGATAATTTCTGCTTCTCAATGAAGCAAGTTTCCAGTTTCATCGAAGTTCAATTTGTGAATATTCTTTCAAGCAAAAATAATGTTCCTTTTTGATAATGCTTTATGGCATCCACAATTAGTAATAATTTACACTGCAGTCAGGGAGTTGCACTGCCTAATCAATTACGCTGCTATGGGCAGCACCTTAGTCACAGTTGCACTATGGATGTAGATTGACTATTTTTCTCTCTGAAATTATGTTTCTATTAAGAAGGATAATTTGACTCTACAAATTATCACTTCTATGAACTACTTTTGAAATTATTCCGTGAAGTATGTAGTGACCTGTTATTAAACATCATTCTAGATGATGTATCAGCTGATAATTTACTGTGTTCCTTCTTCAATGTTTTTTAGAGCAAAATGCAGAAAACCACTTGACTTACACAAAGGATTTGTTACCCATAATTTGAGTCATTGCCGTTCTATTCTTTTAACCATAGCACAATTAGATATGATGTGATTGACATAGATATTGCTACACAGATATGGGGTATTGCAAATTTAAGATATGAGTCATTGCTTGGGACCTTGCTTAGGGTAAAAAGGAAACTGATATTAAATCTACAAAAAAAAAGTGATCCAGTGAATGGAATGATGAAAGCATTATTAACATAGATTCCCATCATAATATGGAAGGCAAATAAAGTTGATCTAGAAGGAGAGATTTAAATACGGAATCTTAGTGGTGTGTGCTAGATGTCATCAGGTGGATTTGCCATGATCTTAAAACAAAGAGATTATTTCAAGAAGACCTGTATATTTCCAAGTAGAAAATTCAGAAACTTGAAAGTTTGGAAATGGAACTACATCTGAATGTCAAATAGTAAATCATACAATTAATTTGTTTTAAATTTTGTTTAAAGGCAGGGACTGAAACAATGTTTACCCTTTCACTCATTACTAAAATTATCTGCATAGCTAAGGTGGTACATAGTAAATCTTTTCATCTGGACAGAATGACTCTAGGGAAAAAGACAAAGGCTATGCCTCTCCTACCAAAGTTTAACAGGACAAAAGTACCCACAATTATTTCAACAATATGACAGTGAGAATGTGGGGGATGGTGGAGGAGAGAATGAAAGGTAATATAGCAAATTTAAGAAGTACATCAAAGTCAGGCTGGAGAGAGCACAGGTAGGTGAAGCTGGGTGTGAATAAGAACCAGCAGTGAACTGCAGTATGGGCAGCCACTTCTGGCCCATAAAGTGGAATGCAGATTCAAGATGGCTAACTATATGCAGCTAGTATGTGCCGCCTCCACAGAGAGGAACCAAAATAGCAAGTAGATATTCACACTTTGAATAGATCATCTAAGAAAGAACAACAGAGGAATTGTTGCTCCCAGCTGTTGGAAAAGGGTAGGTGAGAGATACACAGGGCTGTAGATTTCCACTGTGGACATTTACAGTCTTAGCTACAGGAAAGCTTCTTAACCCATGCAGGCTTTGAGACTAAAATAGAGAGCTGCCTAGAGACTGCACAGAGGCATTTCTCTGGAGACAGAACTCATGCTGAGTCTCTTAGGCTTCTAAGCCCTGAGAAGCTACAGCGTGACACCATTCTGAGAGCCAATACCCCAAAGAACTCTGTCCTGTCCTGGGGCCAATGTCACTGCTGCTGCTGCTGCTGCTGCTGCTGCTGAGCCAAGAAGGGAGGAACAGCCCAGGCACTTTCACATACCTCAATAACAAATCTCACTGCAGGCTGCCATGGGATCAAGACACGAGGATACCACATGATCCACAGCTACCTGCCTACCTTGGATCCACTGAGGTGACCCTTTCCTCCCTGATGGCAAGCTCACAGTGCAGCTACAGCTGCCCACACCTAAGCTTCTGCTGGTGGGTAGGGTACCACCTTGACTATTACAACCAGTGTCTGAACACACTACCAGGGGGCCTGGTCCATCTCTGTGATACTCCAGCATGACATCCACAGGCTTGAGGATCTCACAGCCCAGTGCATCACCATTGCTAGTGTTTGTGCAGATGTCAACATAAGGACACAAGAAACATGAAAATGTGTGGAAATATGACACCTCTAATGGAACACAATAATTCTCCAGCAACAGATCCTAATACAAAAAATTCACGAAATTTCTGAAACAGAATTTAAAATACTGATTTTAAAGAAAGTCTATGAGATAAAAGGACTCTGAAAAACAATACAGATATAAGAAAACAACTAAATATAAGAAGTTTATCAAAGAGAGAGAGTTTTTTTTAAAAAGAACCAAACAGAAATTCTGAAACTGATTAATTGGAGGAAATACAAATACATGTAAAAGATTTGACAATTGACTAGATCATGTAGAAGAAAGGATCTGAGAACTTGAAGACAGGTCTTTTGAAATAATCCAGTAAAAATAAAAGAAAAAATAATTTTTAAAATGGGCAAAGACCTTGTGACATTTTGGACAACGTAAAGTGACTGAATATGTGAATTATCAATGCCCTTGGTCAGAAAACATATGTAGTGAAATATTACATGAAAAATTCCCAAGTTTATCACAAGATCTAGATATCCTGATACAGGAGTTCCAAAGATCATCAAACAGATATAATGCAAAAAGATCTTTTCCTGCAGTACATTAGAGTCAAAGTGTCTGAAGTCAAAGCAAAAGAGAGGATATACAAACAGCAAGAGAAAAACATCTAGTCCCCTATAAAAGAACCCCCATCAGACTAACAGTGGATTTCTCAACGAAAACATTAAAGACTAGGAGAGAACAGGCTGTCAAATTCATGGTCATGAGAGAAGAAAACTGCTACCCGAGGATAATGTATCCAGCAAACCTAAACTTATCCTTCATAAATAAAGGAGAATAAAGTTTTTCCAAGATAAGCAAACACTGAGAGAATTAATCACCCCTATATAGCCCTGTGAGAAATGCTCAAGAGTTCTAAACTTGGAAGCAAAAGGGTGACACTTATGATCATGAAAACACACAATGGTATTAAACCATTAAACTGGTAAGCCAAATACACAAATGAGCAAGAAAAAGGATTCAAACAGTGCCACTATAGTGAAATAGTGAAACACCAAGCCACAATGACAAACAATTAAAGAAAAAAAAAGAATTTACAAAACTACCAGAAACAATTAACAATATGGCATTAACAAACCCTCACATATTAATGATAACCTTGAATGTAAATGGACTAAATTCTCTAGATATAGATACAGAATGTCTGAATAAAGAAATGCAATCCAACCACATGCTGCCAACAAGAAGCACACTTTTCTGGAAAAGACACATACTGACTCAAAGTAAAAGAATGAAAGTTATTCTATGCAAATGGAAAACAAAAGTAACGTAGGAGTAGCTATGTCTATATCAGATTTAAAAAATTTTAAGTTAAAAAACAGTAAAAAACAAAACAAGACAATGACAGTTACTGTATAATGATAAAGGCATCAATTTAACAAAAGATATTACAATTCTAAATATATATGCACCCAACACTAAAATACCCAGATTCATAAAGCAAATATTACTATATTTAAAGAGAGAGAGAAATTCCTATACAATTATAGTGGGAGAATTCAACTATACAATTATAGTGGAAGACTCTAATTCTCAGCATTAGACAGAATATCTAAACATAAAATCAACAAAAAAATTGAATTTAAACTGGACTTTAGTCTAACAGACATTTACAGAATATTTCATCCAACTACTGCAGAATATACATTCTTCTCATCAGCACATGGAACATTTTTGAGGATACATTATATTTTAGGACACAAAACAAGCCTCAGTATATTTTTTGAAATTGAAGTCATCCCAAGTATCTTCTCAGACCCCAGTTGAATAAAAATAGAAATCAATACCAAGAGGAACTTTGGAAAACAAATACAAAAAAATGTAAAAAAAATCATGTTCCTAAATAGTCGCTGGGTCAATGAAAAAATTACTATGAAAATTTAAGAATTTCTTGAAACAAATAAAAAATGGAAACGCAGCATACCCAATCCTGTACAATACAGAAAAGCAGTGCTAAGCAGGAAGTTTATAGCAATAAACACCTACATTTTAAAAAATCGGAAAGATTTCTAGTAAGCAACCTAACAATACACCTCAAGGAACTAGAAAAGCAAGAACAAACCCCATTCAAAATTAGCACAAGAAAATTAATAATAAAGATCCAAGCAGAACTAAACAAAGTAGATACAAAAAAGAAAAAGTCAATTAAACAAAACTTTGGTTCTTTGAAAAGAAAAACAAAATTGACAAACCTCTATCTGGCTAGATTAATCAAGAAAAAAAAAGAGAGAAGATCCACATACACAAAATCAAAATGAAAAAGGAGAGATTACACGTGATGCCACAGAAAAGCAAAAGATCATTAGAGAGTATTACGAACAACTACATGTGAACACTGGAAAACATAGTGGAAATGGATAAATTTCTGGAAACAGACAACCTGCCGAGATTGAATCAGGAAAAAATGGAAAACCTGAACAGCCCAGTAATGAGTAGTGAGACTGAATCAGTAATAAAAATGTCTTCTGAAAAAGAAAAGCCCAGGTCTGACAAATTCACTGCTAAATTATAGCAAACATATAAAGAAGAACTAATACCAATCCTCCTCAAACTATCCTAAAAAACGAAAGAAGAGAAAACTTTCCCTAACTCCACAAGGCTGGCACTACCCTGATACAAAAACTAGACAAGGATATGACAAGAAAAAACTACAGGCCAATAATCCTAATAAAAATTGATGCAAAAATTCTCAACAAAATACTAGCACACTGAATCCAACAGCACATCAAAAAGATAGTAAACCATGACCAAGTGGGATTTACACCAGAGGTACAAGGATGATTCAACATATGGAAGTCAATAAATGTGATACAGTGCGTCAACAGAATGAAGGACAAAAGCCATGTGATAATTCCAATAGGTGCAGAAAAAAGATTTTATAAAATTCAACCTCCCTTCATGATAAAAACTCTCAACAAGGCCAGGCACAATGGCTTATGTCTGTAATCCCACCACTTTGCAAAGCTGACAGTGGTGGATTGCTTGAGTCCAGGAGTTCAAGACCAGCCTAGGAAACATGGCAAAACCCCAACTCCACAAAATATACAAAAATTAGCTGGGCATGGTGGCACATGCTTGTAGTCCCAGCTCCTCAGGAGGCTGAGGCAGGAGGATTACCTGAGCCTAGGGAGATAGAGGCTGCAGTGAGCTATGATCATATCACTGCCCTCCAGCCTGGGTGACAGAGTGAGACCCCATCAAAAACAAACAAACAAACAACAACAATAAAAAAAACTCTCAATAAACTAGCAATAGACGTGACTTACCTCAAGATATTAAAGGTCATATATGACAAACCTACATTAACATATAAAATGGAGAAAAGCTAAAAGCCTTTCCTCTAAAATCCGAAACAAGATAAGCATGCCTGCTTTTACCACTCATATTCAACATAGTAGTTGGAAGTCCTAGCCAGAGAAATCAGTTAAGAGAAAGAAAATGAATCCAAATTGAAAAACAGAATGTCTAATTGGTCCTTTGCTGATGATATAATCTTACATCTAGAAAAACCTAACGACTCCACCAAAAAACTCTTAGATTTAAAAAATGAATTCAGTAAAGCTTCAGGATACAAAATCAACATACAAAAATCAGTAGCATTTCTATACACCAGTAATGCACTAACTGAGAAAGAAATCAAGAAGGCAATCACATTTACAACAGCTATAAAAATAAAATAAAATACCTAGGAATAAATTTAACCAAAGAGGTGAACGATCTCTACTAGGAAAATTACAAAACACTAATGAAAGAAATGGAAGAGGACATGCAAAAAATGGAAAGATATATCATGATCATGTATCAAAAGAAGGAATATTGTAAAAATGATCATGCTACTCAAAGTTGTCTACAGATTCAATGCAGTCCCCATCAAAATAACAACAACATTTCTCATAGAATTAGAATAAACAATTCTAAAATTTGTATGGGACCCAAAAAAGAGCCCAAATAGTCACAGCAATCATGAACAAAAAGAGTAAAGCTGGAAGCATCACACTACCAGAATTCAAAATATATTACAAGTCTATTGTAACTGAAACAACATGGTAAAAACAGACACATACACCAATAAAACAGAATAGAGAGTTCAGAAATAAATCCACGTATTTACTTACATTCAATAAAGGTGTCAAGAGTACACATTGGGGAAAGGACAATCTCTTCAATAAATTGTGCTGGAAAAACTGGATATTTATGTGCTGAAGAATGCAGCTGTACCCTTATATATCCCCATATACATAAATCTACACAAGATCATTAAAGACTTGAGTATAAGACCTAAATTGTAAAACTACTAGAAGAACGAATAGGGAAAACACTTCAAGACATTGGTCTAAGCAAAGATTTCATGGTTAGGGCCTTGGAAGCATCAACAACTATAAAAAATAAAACAGATAAATGAGACCATATATATTAGTCTGTTTTCATGCTGCTGATAAAAACATGCCCAAGAATGGGTAATTTATAAAGGAAAGATGTTTAATTGATTCACAGTTCCACATGGCTGGGAAGGTCTCACAATCGTGGTGGAAGGCAAAGGAGGGGCAAAGTAACATCTTACACGGTGGTAGGCAAGAGAGCTTGTGCCAGGGAATTCTCATTTATAAAATCATCAGATCTTGTGAAACTTATTCACTACCATGAGAACAGTATGGGGGAATCTGCTCTCATGATCCAGTTATCTCCACCTGGCCCCATGTGGGGACACAGCCAAACCATTTCACTATATTAAACTGAAAAGCTTCTACACAGCAAAGAAAACAATCAATAGAGTGAGGAAAAAACCTGTTGAATGGGAGAAAATATTTGCAAACTACTCACACAACAATGGATTAATGTCCAAAATACAGAAGAAACTCAAAGAACTCAACAATAAAAACGACCAGATAATCCCATTAAAACATGAGCTAAGGACATAATAAGATATTTCTCAAAGGAAGACATACAAATGGTCAAAAGGTATATGAAAAAATGTTCAACATCACTGAGCACCAGGAAAAATGCAAATCAAAACCACAATTAGATGTCATCTTACTTTAGTTAGAATGAAGATTATTAAAAGGACGAAAAATAACAGATGCTGGCAGGGATGCAGAGAAAATGGAACTCTTATATACTGCTGATGGGAATATAAATTAGTAAACCACTGTAGAAAACAGCATGGCAATTTCTCAAAGCAACAGCAACAACAACAACTACCTTAAATAAAACAATTACCAAAAATAAAACTACCATAATATCCAGCAAGCCCATTATTGGGCTTTTTTTTTTTTTTTTTTTTTTTTTTTTTTTTTTTTTTTTTTTTACAGTCTTGCTCTGTCACCCGGGCTGGAGTGCAGTGGTACAATCTCGGCTCACTGCGACCTCTGCCCCCCAGGTTCAGGTGATTCTCCTGCCTCAGCCACCCAAGTAGCTGAGATTAAAGGTACACACCACTACACCCAACTAATTTTTGTATTTTTGTTATTTTTTTTTTTGAGACGGAGTCTTGCTCTGTCGCCCAGGCTGGAGTGCAGTGGCGCAATCTCGGCTCACTGCAAGCTCTGCCTCCTGGGTTCACGCCGTTCTCCTGCCTCAGCCTCCCGAGTAGATGGGACTATAGGCGCCCCTCACCACGCCCGGCTAATTTTTTGTATTTTTAGTAGAGACGGGGTTTCACCGCATTAGCCAAGATGGTCTCGATCTCCTGACCTCGTGATCCGCCCACCTCGGCCTCCCAAAGTGTTGGGATTACAGGCGTGAGCCACCGTGCCCGGCCTAATTTTTGTATTTTTAATAGAGACGGGGTTTCATCATGTCGGCCAGGCTGGTCACGAACCCCTGACCTCAAGTGATCTGCATGCCCTGGCCTCTCAAAGTGCTGGGATTACAGGGGTGAGCCACCACACCTGGCCACCATTATTGGGCATTTATCCAAAGAAAATGAAATCTGCAGATCAAAGGGATATATGTATTCATATGTTTATTGCAGTGTTACTCACAATAGCAAAGATATGGAATTAACCAAGTGTCCATCGATGGATGAATAGATAAAGAAAATGTGGTATATATGCACAATGAGATACTATTTGGCCCTAAAATAAGAATAAAATCATGTTATTTGCAGCAACATGAATGGAACTGGAATTATTATTTTTATTTATTTATTTTTTTGAGATGGAGTCTCACTCTGTCACCCAGGCTGGAGTGTAGTGGTGCGATCTCGGCTAACCACAACCTCTGCCTCCTGGGTTCAAGCTATTCTCTTGCCTCAGCCTCCCGAGTAACTGGGATTACAGGCACCCGCCCACCATGCCCAGCAATTTTTGTATTCTTTGTAGAGACGAGGTTTCACCATGTTGGCCACAGCCAGGAACTGGAGATTATTATGCAGAGTGAAATAAGCCAGGCAGAGAAAGACAGATGTCCCCTATTCTCACTCATATGTGGAAACTAAAAAAAAAAAAAAAAAAAAATGGTCTCATGGAGACAGAGAATAGAATGAGAAATATTAGAGGCTGGGAAGCATGTATGGGTGGTAGGCAAGGATAAAGAGAGATTGATAAGTGTGTACAAACATATAGTTGGAAGAAATAAGTCTCAATATTTAATAGCAGAATAGGGTGAATATAGTTATCAACATTGTATAGTGTATTTCAAAGTTGCTAGAAAAAAGGACTTGAAATGTTATTAACACATAGAAATAATAAATACTCAAGGTGATTGATATCCCAAATACGCTGACTTGATTGTTACACATTCTATGCATGTAACAAATACACACACCCCAGAAATACATAATACATTTTTATATTAATTAAAAAAGCATATTCATAAAAGAAAAGAACATAGGTATTGGCACATGGAAGTGACTTAAATTAAATAGATAAACAGTCAAATGAGTCTTTTAGAAATTCGTTCTGCCATAAGAAAGGCTAGCCCAAACTAAAAGATTCTGACTTTTTGGGAATAAAATGATTATTAGGTCCTCAACAATCCACGGGCAAAAAGCAATTCAGTTATCTAGCAGGATACAGGTTATAGTTATCAATTCAGTTGTGGTCAAGAGGATAAGAGGAAAGGAAGACCCTCTTAGCAACAAATTGAATGCCACCCCTTCCAGGAAGCAGAATCAGGCCTGGTCAAAAACCATTTATTTTCCCCAAGGAAGGGGACCCTCTCCAATGTTGCCTTACAGGATATTGGAATTGGTATTGCCGTTGTCTGTCTTCCATTTATCTCTTTTCTGTGTGAGTGACCATTGATATTACCCTGGCCCTATTTACTAATTATAAGTTGGGTGTGTGAGACAGATTACTTGTTTCTTTGTTCATAGTTCTATATATAATATGCATATTATATGCATATAGTATATAATTCTATATATAATATGTATATAATTCTATACAAGGGATTAATGTAATGACTATCATTCATCATTCCTGACAAAATAATATTAATAGAGATCCTGAACATTGAGCTGGATGCTGTGGCTACCTGGGACTTCTTGATTGTCTTTCCCGGACAAAGTTGAGAAGGATTTCTGCTTGAAAAGGAAAGTGAACTGAATATTTGCTTATAAAAAGAGGGAATTCTGGTAGTCATTAACGTGGATCACAAATACTCTGCCTTCCTCTCTTAACTATAAAGTAGGCTTGAAATTCTAGTGAATTTAGATTAATCTTCTGCAGAGATGGAATCAACTCCCATAAAAGATTTCCTGATTTCAATTTTTTAAAAAATATGTGTGCATAATAATGCTTTCTTTAATAAAACTTCCTTCTTTAGGTCATGTTTTTCCTATCATTTAAATGGTGATAATCTTCAGGGTTCATTTATAGCCCTAATCTCATAGTACTTGCCCCCTAAGTGACCTTTTTAATTTTATGGCTTCAACTATCAACTGTACATTAGATTAATATTAAATTCCAGTCTATATTTCTGTACTGAATTTCAAACTCAAATATCCAATACCTGATAGGCACTTCAAACCGATTATTTCTACAAATCGAATGAATATTATTATCACTGCAAACATGGTTATCTTCCAAAATTTCCCCTATCATTGATAGTCACTAAAGGTAAACAAAAAATGGTATTCTTCTAGTTTATTTTCTATACATCAAATTGCTCACCTAGTCATGCCAATTCTATTAACGAAGTATCTCTAGATTGCATCTAATATTCTCTACCCCTACTGTTACTTACCTCACTAACTCTGACTTTGTCATCTGTTGTGGTCCTTGAGCCGAAGAACTCAAAATATTATTGGAGACAGAAAAAGAATATCAGTAATTGTAATAAAACATAACAAATTATGTAATAGAAATTTGAAAGAAGTAACATAGAGGAATAACATCTGAAATCCATCTCACTTTGGGAGATAGGAAACACTTCAGAAGCATTATGTTACTTTCATTCATTTCATAGTTATTTATGAGTTGAAGTCTCTGTGACAGATAAATTGTATAACACAACTCTGCTGTGGACTGGGATAGCATGATAGACCTGATCAGACAGCATCCCTCTTGAATTCATTGAATAAAAAGATGGAAAATAATGGTGTACACTATTGAAAAAAATCATTTTCTCTTAGCATAATAAGACTGGATGTACTTGATTGGAAACTGTGGAACATGAGATCTGCAAACGTCAATATTAGACTAGAATATGAAAGACCTTGTATATCTTGCAATTCTTTGGGAATCTTATCTTTATAACAACAGAAAACCTAATAAAAAATAGCTAACTTCTGGAGAGTGTGGTATGAGATGGTAGCTGATTCCTCCCTGTGTTTCAGCCCTCAGGGCAAAAAAATCCCTTTGGTTCAATTTAAAGCAGGAGTGGCTTTACCTTAAGACAATGCTTTAAGGAATTTAGTCGAAATAAAAATTAAAAAGTAAGGTTAACCTAAACAAAATTAAGTGGAATAAGAATGAGATATACTTCTCCTGGATCAAAACGTGCCTTATTCAGGAGGGCACTGAACATATAAAGAAGTTTACCAAAAAAGTGACTATGGAAATCAAGAGAATAAAGCAATGAAACATAACAACATTTAATCTGTTGGATTGTTTATAAATGGAATAATTCCTTAATTATTATTAATAATTTTATACTTTGCAAATTTTTCAAAAGGCAAATGTATACTTTTAGAATTGGGAAAAATAATGTTGACTGTTTTAGGACTCGAATGGACTTTCTAGGAAAAGTATAGGATGAAAATTAAATGGTTTCTTATTACATTTGACTTCTCTTAAGAAACAAATAATCATACTAAAGGAAAATGTGTTTATTGCCTCCCACGATCTCTGCTGAATTATGACCTACTAATTGGAATAATGCCTCTGTGTGCTCAAATGTCAAACGTGTCAGGCTATGAGTCACATTTCTCTATTTTTGTTCAATTAGGATTCATAACTATATACAAACAACAAGAAGAGAAAGAAAGAAGGAACAAATCTAGAAAATGCTAATACTGAATCACACATAATCTTGAATCCACATGATCTTGAAAAACTTGAGACTCTAATAGGAGATTCTGGTCAAGTCTCCCTCTTTTAGGAAAAAAAGTCTGTACATATTTGATAAATCTGGGGAGTTTATTACAGATGCTGTAAGTAAATAACCAACATTATTTGCAAGGTGCCAATTATTTTCCTTGGACAGACACTAATTTCAAAATCTCACAAAGGTTTAAATGTATAGTCAAGTGTTTAAGTCATTCAAATTTTTGCTTGCTGTAATGAGCAAGTGACTTGGCAGATTATTTGATATTTAAATTTTAACTATATTGTGTATAAGAATATTGTCTTAAAATATTTTAATATATTATTTTGTTGTTAGCAAAAATAAAGTGCTTGAGAACATCTCAAGTCTTTAAATATTTTTTAAAAATTAATTTCTTTCTTATTTTAGTTTCAGTGTGAATAAAATATGGTGCACTTCCTATTGAAGGTGATTCTATATTGTAGAACTAAAAAGAGGCAAAAGAAACATAAAATTTGAAGTATTTTTTAACCATAAGTGTAATAACTTAATGAGTGTGAGACCATGGTATGCTTCAAACCATATATTCTTCCAAAGTTCTGTGTAGATCCTTAGCACTTAGAAGAACAAAGCAAGATTCAACAGAGCCACAGATTTCAAATGCAGCAGTGTGTTTAAGAATTATTTTTTCTGACACTAGACTGAGAAAACTAGATAGAGAATGTCTCCAAGGAAGAGCCCTTATTTAGCATGTGACAAGCAGGAAGAAAACACATTATATATGTTTCTTTGTGTTTGTACACAGTATGTTGTACAGACCTAATTCTACCTGATGTTCCCAATGATGAAAAAGAAAATAAACAACACACACTCATGCACACAAACACACACACGAGCACATAAAACAAAAGTAAGAGAAAAAGATTCAAAGGATGGCATATCATGAAATCCTCCATAATATGATTGTTCTTGATTATCTTTGTTTTCACTTATACCCTGGTGTGTTTTCAATTTTCCAGATAACAAAATAAAGCTTTTAAATTCCTCCTTTGTAAAATATAAACGTTCTGTTTCTATTGCGTCCTTTTGCCTCTGTCTCAAGGGACAACCAGAGAGACAGAAATATGAGTTTTTCATCTTTGACTTTTTCCTCCTTCCAAAGAAAATGTACTCAAAAATGTAAGATAAAATACCTTATCCATAATAGCACCAAATAATAGTCTCCTAGTAGGTTATTCCAAATATAATATGTTTATATTCTATGTATTTACGTAACAAATTTATGCACTTATATTTTACATAGTTATATGGGGTAAGTATTTTTAAAAGCTATTAGAGTTGGTGATATTTACTCAAACATATAAAATTGATCATATAAAGAATTATAAAACCAATATTCTGGTGAAACACACACACACGCACACACACACACACACACACACACAATCTATTGGTTGATTTGAAGTTTCAGCCATAAATACAGTGCTTGTCATTCTTTATGGCCTGTGTCTCCTTGCCTAAACCTGATTGAAAAAGGAACAGTTAGGCTTTCACTAATTTTCTATAATCCATGGCATTTATAGGTGCTCTTCTAGCTGTTAATAGTGAAAAATTCAGTAAATTTGATATTTTGTTTCTTTTTTTTACCTTTTTTATTTAGTTGCCTAGTTCTTTGACTCTGTAATTTAGTCAAATAAAATAATAATTATTATTTATATAGCTATGATGAAAAATGCCAATAAATATTTTTAGATAATTTTCACTGAGCTGGTAATATGTGTTGCTGTGACATTATAATCCTTGTTTCGTGGCTCTTCTTCACTTATTACTGCAGGACACTAACTTTCTTGTTAAATCCTGTATGTGATTTCTGGGATTCAACAGAGGTTTCAAATATGCTCATAAGAAGGTACATTTACTTTTTACCTCTTCACTGGATGCTTTCTGTGATTTGCACGAACATATTCTGCTGGTTTCAGATTTAATGCTACTCTAAGTTAGAAGATCATTAAAGCTATAGTGCCTTCCTCTCTACCGTTTTAGAATTCTAGTAACAACTACTTTTTCAGGCTTTGTTGATGTCCTAGGATCCAACCATGCACTCAAAGACAAATTTGAGTGCTAGACACAGCTTGCTGTATTTAGAATCACTCCTTCTTTTTGTTGAGGGTATTTTTACTATTCTGCTGGCTTTTCCACCTAGCTTCTTTCTCCAAGGACTCCTTTTCTTTAAGTTGGAGAAATGCAAAAGGACATCTGGATGGGGTATTCCATAAATTCTCAAAACCTGAATAGGCACTTTGGATTTGCTTTGGTGAACACAGCTTTGATTCTCCGCTACATGTAGCTGAGATGTTAGATTTATTTAAAATATATGATGATCATTCTTTTAATTAAATATATGGCATTTTTTTCTCTTCAAATATTTATTCTTTTCACTGGGAAATACTATTTCTCTCCTGAGTATTACCAGAACTGACTTAGCTTTGTCCTTCATTTTCTACTCAACTTTATCTGGGTTATATCACTTGTTTCTAATTTATTCTCTCTGATAGCACTGAATCTAATTTATAAGCATTATAGATATAATTTAATGAATAATCCAAAGAATTATTAAACACTTTTCTTTAAACAATTTAGGTAAGTCACGTAGCACCTCAATTTACAAATGGATAATATGTTGTTCATAACGAGTAGACAATTATTACAAAATATGACAATATTACTGCTTGGGATTTAAACTTCAATGTATATGTATATTTCCTATCATATGATTAGGTTTTATCAGTACTATATTCAGTAAATATGTAAAAACTGTCTCTCCAGGGGGAAAAAAATATCCTGATTTGCAGCACTTGTCAATTTCCATGGTATAAATTCTCCCAGATTAACTGATTTCAGATTACCAATACCATGTCGCTGGGCATTCGCTTGGGAAGAAATGTACAAAATCAGCTCTTACCAGCTGGCACAAGCCAGTGTGAGCCTACTGCAAAGGACTACTGTTTGTTTATATATATATACACACACATATATATATATACACACGTATATGTATACACACACACATATCTATCTATAGATATAGATCTATACATAAGTATTTGTAAATTTTCCATTTTTAATTTTGAAGTAAAATTCCATACATTTTAAGTGCTAGTGTTATTCAATCGCCTTGAAATGTCAATCACTAGAGCCTGCAGCTGAAGATAAGAATCCTGAATCCTGGATATCAAAGATAAATATTTCTATGAGTATAATAAGTAAAAGTAATGAGACAAAGCTCTGTGAAAATCGTAACGTGTATCATAATGGTAACTCATGGGGAGATGGGTGTTTCTTAGAAAATCAGTCCCAAGTTTCTTCTTCACACATGTAAGAATGACCTAGATGAAAATTACATTGCTTACAGAAAATTTAATATTGAACTCATCCCATTTTACGAGAGAAAGAAACTATACTATATTTAGTAAAATCCTAAAAATCTTCATTTTTCATGAAATTCTTACTGTGACTTTTATAAGATTGTTTTTTCAGTTTTATAATTCAAGTACTACTTTGTAAATATATCCATATGAAGACTTATAATACATGAAATATAGTAAACAGACTAGACAGCTTTATTACATAGCCCTGTCACATTTACTAATTTGTTAATTGTTCTATGATAAAATATATTTGTATAGGACTTAAAATATCAAGGAAAGATACCCCCAAAAAGGTGCTGGTTTCCACAGTTTCATGATGGTATTATAATCTCTAAGGCTTAGAAGAGGTCTTATATTTAATTTTACTACATATGTTCCTTCCATATTTAAATAAACTGAATGAAAACATTTCTTTGTGGAATGTCTCTGTTTACTTTCAACTTTCACCCTATCTTTGGACAGTTCTAAATATCAGAAATGTCTACCATATAATTAACTAAAACAGGTGTTTATATATGGTCTTCTTTTGTTTTTACTTTTATCCTATGGGGCAACATAAAACAATGTTTTTGGTCCAAAGTGTTCAAATATTTAAGAGTTTAATGCCATTTAGTCTTTCCTCGTCTTTCTAAACCCACTTTCTTCAGACATTTGTCTGAAAAATAATCTCCTACATTTCCTAAATTTCTTTAGATTCTAACACTTTCTTTTAGTGCTTTCCAATGTTTGATATTATTTTTAATGCTTTGTGTCTAGAACTGAAATGTGGTCTTCCTACTGAGGTTAGAAAATGACTTATATTTTATTTGTTATAGACAATTTCTAACAATTCTGCTTAAGAAAACTAGTAGTCCAGCAAAGTGTATTTTAAGCCTGTATATCACAAATATATTCACTCTCACACACAAACACATACATGTATTCATGTGCACACACACACACGCTGCCTGTAGAAACTGGTATTTGCATTTTTTATGTCTAGGGCAGCATGCACACTACTCCTTTTTATCTTGCAATTACTGCTTTCTCACAATGAAAATGACCATAGAGTCAAACCAGAAAGATAATGGAAGCTAGGTACAGCAAAATAAGTAGAAGAAGAATGTAATGTTCTTTCCTTTAGATCAGCGGTCCCCAAGATTTTTGGCACCATGAGCTCGTTTTGCAGAAGACAATTTTTCCATGGACCAGGGAGTTGGTGGGGTCGGGGGATGGTTTCAGGATGATTCAAGCACATTACATTTATTGTGCACTTTATTTCCACTATTATTATATTGTAATGTATAATGAAATATTTATGCAACTTACCATAATGTAGAATCAATGGGAGCCCTGAGTTTGATTGCCTGCAACTAGATGGTCCCATCTAGGGGTGATGGGAAACAGTGACAGATCATCAGGCATCAGATTCTCATAAGGAGCATCCAACTGAGATCCCCCATATGTGCAGTTCACAATAGGATTTGCTCTACATGAGAAATCTAATGCAACCACTGATCTCACAGGAGTCAAACCTCAGGTGGTAATGTGAGCAATGAGGAGTGGCTGTAAATAGAGATGAAGCTCAACCAGCAATCAAATCCTGCTGTGTGGCCCCATTCCTAACAGGCCATGGACAAATACCTGTCTGTGGCCCAGAGGGATGGGGACCCATGCCTTATATCACTTTATTTCAATGACACAGTCTTAAATATGAATCTTCCATGAACATTCCCAAAGAATGCCAAACACATTTCTAAGAGATTATAGCTGTGTCCATGAATGCTTTTAGCAAGAAAGTAACCAAATTAGCAACTTCATTTCCTCTAATATAGCTAGCAATTTTATCATTTACTGATTATTTATACATATGAGGACATTTAGGACAATTGTTTGTAATTTAGCAGAGATTATAAAAAAGACCCATACTAAATACTTCTCAATGTTCTTGTGTTAAAGAATGTGAACATTGTATTTCAAAAGAGCATCACTCTCCTCTTTTCTTTTTTTTTTTTATTTTCCCCTTTGGCTATGGTCCTGAGAAGCCAAGTACACATATAATAAAGGGCCTAAGTCCTGCTTCTCTCTCTTTTCTGTACTTCTGCATTGAGATTCTTTCCTCTACTCAATTGCAACCACACTCTATATATTTCCCTATTCTATTTTCCATTTAGCCATGGATGTCTAGCTTCTGTGTTGCCTCAGCAGTATTTAAATCAGAAAGCATACTATAATATTCTCCTTATATGTGGGTGTGTGTATAAGAAAAAATGGCCGACAAATGTCTCCATAGGGTTTGTAAGAGATAATTCAAAAGCCTTTGAAAACAATGATTGAAAACATCTATCTTCTTTTTCTTGCATGAGGTTTCCTGTTCAATGTATGAACATATTAAGTTCTGTGTTTTCTATTAGTTAAATTAGTAATACAAGAGTGAAATCAAAATTACTAGTTTTTCTAGTCATTGCCAAAAGATCTTAAATTCTCAATACACATTCCGAAGGTTTCGATTATATTACAAATCCAGGATTTCCTGACTGATATTCACCCTACCATTGACTCATTAGTTAGACCTAAGGAAAATAATTTATGCATAAAACCTTTACTATCTGGCACACAACTACTCTCTGGCACTACCTGCTCTTTCTACCAGTTTTCAGCCAAAATTTTATTAAAATACTTCTATCCAACTTATACCATGAATTCAGTCATACAAGAAGTGACTGGAATAAATATCATATCATATAGTAATGTCATTCTAGGTAGGTAAAGATGAGAGTAAAGAAGTAAAGATTTGAGTTTATTTTGCTAAACTTTTCTGCCACTTCACTTAGTGCCAAGTTTTTTGGCAGGGAGAGAGCAGGTTTTTAAAATTTAAGTCTGTTTTTTCCTCACGTTCTACAATTCTATTGCAGTTTTGGTGAGCCAGTTCTCTGAACTGACCCTGGATGGGTATCCTTTAAAAATTAAAAGTATCAAAAGGAGGAATTTAGAACTTCCAAAACACTTAAAAAGAAATGGTGAGCTGTTAATTAGTGTTGAATCTCCTGTCTGCATTTGTCACGGCCCTTTATACCAGTTTCTATTTCTTGAGTTTTTATACACACATTTTTATTTCTGTTCTTCTCTACTCCCTCTTCACTGATACCCTGCTATGTGGATTATAAGCATAAGTCCCAATTAGTTTATTTCCACTTTCCTGGTGTTGACATTTCTCACTCTGTTCCATGTTAAACTTCTCACCGCCTGCATCTTCTACAGCAAGATTTCTTTCTCCCCTACGTACATCCACCAGTCATCTGTTCTGATTTAAGATGAGCCAAAAAGAATTCATTGGAAATGACTACGAAAGTAGTGGGAAATTATTGTCACATCCTGCTTATGGTTGTGATACATAGTTATAATATTTGTCTTGTTAATGTTTTGCCTTTGCTCATATTTCAACATTTTTACAAAAATATTAGGCTTGACTAAAAGCAAGAGAGAAGTTAGATTATTGGGTTCAATCCTATTTGAAAGCATCCTTATTTCAACTTTAAATTATTTTGTAGGTTTAAAAGAGTAGTCAAAAGAATAACTTGAATGTGTATTGAGTGTTTTACTATACATTGATGATTTGGAAGTTTAACCACAGTTTCTATATGAGCTAGAACAGCCTTTGGCTAGAAAATAAATTAAGTATGGGAAATTGCATTTGTAAACTGAAAAAAAATGAGTACTCTTTTTTTTTTTTAATTCTGCATTAGAGCATGGTAAAATGGTATACCTAAGATTTACCCTGTGCCTTGTATTATTTTAGAACATGATCTTTTAGCCTCACTTGTATAATGTGATATTACAAAAGTAATTCAACTGTTAGAATGTGCAATCTGGGGTATTATTTATTTTTATTTCAACAACTTAAACAACTCTAGTCAATAGAATTACTTTTACCATCTCTGCACTAGTTAGAAAACTTAAAAAAGGATTTAAGCCATCATGGTAGAATGTGGTATAGAAACCAATTTAAAAAGCCAAATGGTTTCTAACATTTGCCAACAATATATAATATTTGTTGAGCCAATGCAACTGAAGCAGACTATAATAACCTATTGGGGTTAGAAAGTTCATGCCAAAAGTGGATGATTTCCCTAGAGCCAATCAAAATGATGGAAACATTGGTGCAAAATCACAGCTGAGCAGGTTCAGTCCTCTCTTCACTAGCTACAGATGGCATGCAATTTAGGAATGCCCATTTGGTGAAATTTACCAGTTCCTCTAGAGATCACACATATGGGTTTGCATTTAAAAAGCAATTGCACCACGAATAGCTTTTTAAACAACAGATGTAAGTATTGACAGTGAAAGGATGTCCAGAAAGCAAAGTACGTCCACATAAGGAAAAAGAGAGCTTATGTTATACTTTACAGCACTCTACATGGCCTTTTAACTTTAAAAAATGGAAAATAATTATGAAATCAATGTTTTCCAAGCTTTTGGAATTAGTCATGAGATTTTGTCTTCAGACTGTGTTACTTTCTGGTATTCTACTCCTTTTGTGTGTGTATTTTTGCATTAAAACTGCAATCTTTAATGCCCAAAGTGAACAGAAGTACCCGTAGAGGTATTTGAGATCTGGGAACTGGGAGTCAGTCTGTGGTCTCTGCTTTTAACAATACTGTTTTGTTTTGTTTTGTTTTGTTTGGCAGCAAGTTCAAAATGGATCTATGAAAATCCAATTGTCATTTTACAATCGAATGTACTTGTGTGTTTAAGTGTATGCAAAGTGGGATATTTGTGTTTACAGATGTGCACACTAGTTACTAAAGAATATTAGTTATAAGTTGTGAGGGCTCCAGTTGCCTATCCTTCATTGCTTCCTTTAACGAAAGAAATTAATTGTGTGAAATTGCCTTGCTGGTAAAGTGATACCAGATTGCAGTGGCAGCATTGACGTAATCTAACAGTAAAACAATCACATCCTCAGTCAACACCCATAGAAATATTTGATTTCAGGAATGTGCAGGACCAAAGCTTCCCTGGAGAAACACACACATAATTTCTATTCTGGTATTCAACCATAATTTTGTTGTGGATTTCTCCTGAATAGTGTAAGCTCTCCTTGTTTTTATTAAGGGATTATCCTTTTTACCTCACAGTACAAACCCACATGGAATGAAACTATAATTAAAAGGTTAGATTCGGACATCAGGATTTTGACACTGATTGTTTTCTGATTGAATAAAATACATTGTTACTTTTTCTTCCATTCTCTGATACAATGATATACTGGAATACTAATAGCTATGCAAATGATGACATTAACAGGAAAATTCCATTTTTCTGGCTGCTTATTACTAGCATCAGGTGAAAAATTGTGGGAGATTGGATTGCTTTTGTTTGGAGGTGCAAAGATGGGCAATTGGTGCTATCCTAGGAAGCAAAGGAAAATGAAATTGCTTGTACAAAGAGATGAACAGATTCAGATTAGCACTGAAATATTTATGACACCATTATATGGGTGTAGTGAGAGTGCAGAATATGGAATGCCCATAAAGTACATTTTCAAATAACAAAACTGTTGTTATCATGCATCTTCTTACATATTCAGCTTTATTTTTGTACTGGATATTTACACGGAAACTACAATATCGCCCAAGCTGTATTAAATTTGTGTATTAAATTAATTCAAGTGTTTTCTTGTTCCACAGAACAGATTATATTAGAAATACAAATGCTTGTATATATTGCATATATAACCATAAATGCAATTGATTATTGTATTCCCACAGTGTGCTAACTGCTACTGTACAGTTAGATTAAGAGCTCTGATTTTAGAAATATATAATTTGAGAAAACAAAGAAACTAAGTCTTTTGCTTTAGATGCAAAATTATCCATTGCTTTCATTAGATATGGAATAATTTATGTGTAATTTTCTGCATAAAAGAGCGTGCATTATGGCAAGTTTTGAAAGAAGAGAATGTCTACAGAAAGGAAGACAAACTGAAAATTATATGCATACAGAAAACTCCAAAGGTAAAACATAGAAAATAATTGGGTGAATAATCGAGGCAGAAGGATGGAGGTGGGAGTAGCTATAATAAAGCTGTTCTACAGTGCTCCAGGTGCTACAAAGGGCTGTTGTGGAGTATTTCAAGATAACGACTTTTCCTGTATTTCTGATTACTCTGGGCTCTATTGCTTAGAGGAAGGCTGTCAAAGCAGACCCAGAAAGTAAATATATACATTTTAGGACTTTAGATTTTAAAAGCGGCATTTCAGGTATAGAAGAAAGACTTTGATTTCAAAAGTGGCATTTCAGCTGTAGGAAAAGATTTGCAAATAATCAGGCAGAACAAATATTTGCTGTCAATCCCCTTTTCTCTACCTGCTTCAAACTCCCTCCCACCGCACACACATAAGACATACAGAGATGGTATGAAGATCATTTCAAATAGTGACAGAATTAAAGTGGGAAGCAAAATAATGTAGACAGGTGCTGGTAAATGCCCCTGAGAAGAGATCAGGTGCCCACCCACTCATGGGTGAGAGGCAACCATAGCACAAAAGAGTGGAGTAGAGGCAAGTATAAGGCAGCCTCATGTAATCTGCCCTTTGATGGGGAACAGGAGAGCCCTTTCTTTTTGCACATGAATGTGGCCTGAACAAGCAGACCTAAATAACCTTTCAGCTAAGGCAAGGAAAGCATGAGGTGTCCAGACATCTGCCCCACAGGCCACATAAATATTCTAGAGCCTAGGATGGCTTGCGAGGGAGAAGTTGAGAAAACATAAAGCCACCATTAATCAAATTTATCCTGGAACAGCAAAAGAAACCCTCAAGCAACTGAGTTTATCCTGAACTAATGACATTAAGTTTTTCATTATCAGATAAAATGGCTCATTATATTAATTTTCTTCAGTTAAAGAATAGTTATGTTTTTACACATCTAAGTGCATAAATAGAGAATTTATACTTGCTTTATAAATTAATCATGAAATAAGCATCTTGGAATATAGTTATGATTCCCAATTAAACTTTAGCTGTGAAGATGAAATTAGTGTACATGTTACAACTAGTGAACCATCAGCATGGGATACAAGTACATACTGAAGTACATGATACAGGCAACAGTACTGTGGACCTTTGGAAAAGAGAAGATTAGTGAAAATTGGAGAGGCCACAAAGGGCTTGCTGGAAGTTCTGAAAGGACAGCTATAACTTGTAAAGAAACATAATTTGAGGAAGGAGAGGGACAGAAATAAGAATAGCAGAAAGAATAGGCTGTAATCAACACGAAGGTAAGGGTTGTGCCTTGTACTATACACTGTATCTTCAGTATTCAGCCTGTCATACAATAGGCTAGTTGTGGATTGACACTACAGTATGATCATTATAAATTCCAGATATGATAGGATTAGCACAGGGTTCCTCAAATTCTGTAGAACTGACATTTTGGACTGGATAATCATACATTGTATGCCACTGTCCTGTGCATTCGAAGAGGTTTAGCAGCATCTTTGGCCTCCACCCACTAGGTGCCAGCAGGAAATCCCGTTCCTGAAGTCATGACAAACCAAAATTACATCGCTAAATGTCCCTGAGAGGTAAATTCAACCCCTGTTCAGAACCTCCGAATTAGCCTGACTAGAGCCTGACAAGGAAATGAGGAAATGAGATATGATAGGTAGAATAACTGAAGATATTTTTGTAGATGCAGGATTATATGCTTTATTTTACTGAGTCATTGCTTTACTTCTTTAATGTGGCACCATTTATTGAGCTCACAATCTGGTCTGGGTGCTATATTAAGTACTTTATAGTAATTATTTAGCTCTGAAATGGGTACTACTGTGGTTATTTTGCAGACAATGAATTGCCAAAAGTCATACAGGTAAGATTCGAACAAAATTCTGTCTGGTTCAAAAGCCATATTCAATATTAGGCTATACTGCCTCTCTGTAGTGTTAAAAGCTTATGATGTAGTAAGATTCTTAGATAATATATTTACACATATATACATGTATATCTGCAGCGTGACAGATGATAGATAAACAGGTAGACAGACACATTGGCTTCATAGCTTATGTTATAGAGTACATTAATTATCTCAGAGATGAGATTATCTGGAATCAGATGACTCTCAATTATTACCTGAGCCCTGTTAATCTTGTTTTATTCAACTTGTGTACAGTGTTGACTAATACTTAAATTAGTTCCAGTTTGCTTGATTTCACACTCCATAAAAGTTAATGCTGGCTGTGTCTACACACACAAAGTGGAGATGAAGTGATCATTGCAAAATTATAAACAGCAGACACACATTCTTTTATTGAAGGAAGTCAGACTGATAAGCCTGAACTATTCAGATTGGCTTTCTACATTCAGTTGTCTTAGATAATGCATCCTTGTACTATTTTAAAGCCATAATAGCAAAAGACAGAGAATGTTAATTGACCCTTGGTGAATCTTATGCATATTATATATACCTCAACGAAACAAGGAAGGATAAAATGAAGAGTATTTCTGACATTTCTTTATGGCAAATCTTAAAGTAACACAACCCTAAATCTCAATTTCATGTGTAAAATAATCAGGTTATGAAAAATAAATATTTGTCGAAGTTTCCTGTGAACTGTGCACCCTTTTTACTCCTGATGCTGCTTTAACCAAAATGACTACTGACTCTTCCAATTAGCTTAAAGACTGCCTTCAAGGTCCTCAGGTCTCCAAGGACAGACAAAGTTACCTTTCGATGTGGAGTGAGCATGACAGACTGTTTAATGTACATGACACGAGATCATTTGCAAAATGGTACTGGACATTGCTTGCAGCTTTCCACTTTGAGTTCAGCAGTTCCCCACTGTGCTGTCCTTCAGTACTTTTATATAATTCTCCAGCTTTATCCCTATTCTCCACTTTTGTCCCTTCAAGCAGGGAATCTGATGGAGATCTGTTCCAACTCCAAACATTTCCATATTATTTCCATTTTTATTTGCCTGTAACTCTAAAATAGTTATCATGAAACAAATCTCATGTTGCCTTTCCTTCCATAGAAGTAGTAAATATAGAGTGGTTAAGAGCATGACTTCCATAGTTTTACCGAGTAGATTTGAATTGTGGCTCCATCCTTGCTATTTGTATATCCTTGACCAAGTTATTGAACGTCTGAATTTCAGTTTCCTTATCTATATAATTAAAGTAACAATACTACATAATTAGATAGAAATATTGTGAGGCATAAATAGGGAAATTGTGATCAACCACTTATAACAGTGCCTAGAACATGGTAGGCCTTTGCTTACCATTTTCTCTTTTACATAATACTACTAGGGAAATGGAATTCCAGGGCAGAGATGTAAAGACAGCTGGATGGTTTCTGAGGACAAACATTTCATATTATAAGATTACTAGCTTTAAGTATATAAATTGTGCTTGCTCTTTCTATACTAACAAATACGCATGTAAAAACCATTTTATAAACTTTAAATGCTATGAAAGTTTTTTTTTAAAAAAATACCAATTATTCTCAATACTCTGGAAAGCATTAACACCTAATGTTCAATTTTAAATCACAGCTTTAGTGGCATAAACATAACCTCCTTTATATTTCTCCAAATACCTTCAAAGATTTATTTTTAGGGAAAGTGAGTAATATGGGTATTTTGTTAAATAATAAACTGTTTTTATTTACAAAATTACTTTCTCGCTCAACTCACTTTTTCTCTGAAATGCATTTATAAAGCAAAAATTACAGCCTTTTTTGTCTTTGTAGTATAAGATTTCCCAAGGTTGCTGGGTTCTATAAAAAAGAAGTTTTGATTTTCATGAAATAAATGTTATAGGAGCTTCCATACATAAAAATGCAGGTACTAAGTTAGTAACTCCAAGTCATGGCTTGCTTATATTATTTCACCACACTTATTTCTCAGCTTTATCTTTGTTTATTTTCAAAAATATTTGTTTATTTTAAAATGGTACATATTTATCATGTACAGTATCATACTGTCAGAAAAACAGACACACAGAACAATGGAACAGAATAGAGAGCCCAGAAATAAATCCACATATTTACAGCCAACTTATTTTTGACAAAGGTGCCAAGAACACACAAAAGGCAAAGGACAGTCTCTGTAATAAATATTGTTGGTGCAACTGGATATCTACATGCAGGAGAATGATATCAGTCTCTTACCTTTCACCATATACAAAAATCAACTCAAACTGGATTAAAGACCTGAAACTAAGAAACTACTAGAAGAAAACATAGAGAAAAACCTCTGTGACATTAGTCTGAACAATGATTTTATAGACATGACCCAAAAACACAGGCAGCAGAAGAAAAATAGACAAATGGCAGTATGTCAAACTGAAAAGCTTCTGCACAGCAAAGAAAACAATCAGCAGAGTAAAGAGACAGTCTACAGAATGGGAGAAAATATTCACACATCATCTCCAGCTTTCTTACTCTCTACTCTTTTTCCTCCCACTTTTAATTTATAATTTTTTGAACCAGAGAAAATTTTGAATAATAGTGTATTAAATACCCATATCCCTAGATTCAGTTATTCACATTTTATCGCATTTTCTTAATATCTACCTATTGATTTATTTATCCTGGACCACTTAAAATAAGTTGCAGACATCTTAATATTTTACCCTAAACACACATCAAATCCAAAAAAGAATTGCAATGCATTTGGTTATTTTGTCTCTTGAAAAATATTTTTCTCTCTTTGACAAAAAACTTTTGTCTCTCTTTGGCAGAACAGCCTCATTACATTTTTTTTTTCAAAGAAGGATATTGAAATTTAAAGAGAATGGGCCAGTTATCTTTAAATATTCTACGTGCTAGATTTAACTGTTGTTTCCTTATGGCTTCATTGAAACAATTTATCTATTTCTGGCATTTTCTATAAAATGAATATTAGTTCTGAGATTTTGATTTGAATTCAAGTAAAACTTTTATTAAGAACATATCATGGCTGGGCACAGTGGATCACACCTGTAATCCCAGAAATTTGGGAGGCCGAGGTGGGTGGATCACCTGACATCAGGAATTCGAGACCAGCCTGGCCAACATGGTGAAACTCCGACTCTACTAAAAGTACAAAAAATTAGCCAGGCATAGTGTTGGCCTTCTCTAATCCCACCTCCTTGGGAGGCTGAGGCAGGAGAATCGCTTGAACCTGGGAGGCAGAGGTTGCAGTGAGCCAAGATCGTCGTCTGGTGATAATGATGCACCACTGCACCCCAGCCTGGGCGACAGAGCGAGACTCTGTGTGTGTGTGTGTGTGTGTGTATGTGTGTCTGTGTGTGTGTGTGTGTATGTACATATATATATAGTTTGTATATATATATATATGTACATATATATACAGTTTGATATATATATGTGTGTGCGTGTGTGTGTGTATATATACACACACACACACACACACACATAATTCTGGTTCCTTTGTATTGTATTCAGGAGGCACATGCTGTAACATTTTCTCACCATCAGCGATGCTAGAGATGAGGTCTCACTCTGACCCCCAGGCTAGAGTGAGGTGGCGAGATCATAGCTCACTACAGCCTTGAATTCCTGGCCTCAAGCAATCTTCCCATGTTAGCCTCCCGAGTAGCTGGGAGTACGGCATGAGCTACTATGCCAGGCTGATCCTTTGCAAATAACAATCTGTGGGATGAAATTTTTCACTGTGGTAATACACAGTATTGATCTTTGCTTTTATAAATCATTTCAATGCAGATTAAAACTGTTTTCCAATTTATAATTTCTTCTCAATTTGTTTGCTAATATTCTTTTGTATATAAATGCTTTCTTGATATTCTGGGGATAAACTACTCTTAGTAATTTTTTAAAGGCAGGATAAGTGCTTAGTTATTTTAATTTGGTTACTAATTTTTAAAGTTGGTGTAATAGTTACCTTCAATGGTGACTATTTTTTACTTGCTCTTTATTCTTTACTTTCTTAAGTATCACTATGTTCTCAGGGATTTTGTTTGTTCAACATGTTACACTAACTATAGAAAGATATTATCCTTTTAGAAGCTCAAATTGTCCTAAATTTGGGTGATGGGAGCCAAGTCAAGTGAGTCTACATCCTTTTGAAACAATCTTATTTGTTTGGGGGTCTTTTGGGCACAATAAAATGTTACTACTTCATCTTTTGTTTTCCTTGGCCTAGACTAAAAATAATTATTTTTTCTAGAAGACTTGTTTCTTTAGTTAGGAGTGCTGTTTGAAGGCAACATCTAGGTTTTGGTGCATCCAGAGTATCATTACTTGTATATTATTGTAATAAACAGAGATAAGAAATATATTTTTCTTGTATGAATTATAGAGTCAACTGCTTAAGTGTTAAAGTCATTGGTATTGAACAAAATTTAGATATTTACTTACATTTTTATTAAGCAGACTTATCCAAACAAATAACATAATATGTCTTTTCTATTTGCTCAAGCATAATTTTATATCTTTCAGAAGTATTTTAACTTTTTCCTCATACAGTTTGCTCACATTTCTTGTTGGGTTTATTTCTAAGGGTTTATCTTTCTTTTTCATTTTCTCTCATTTTCTTTTTTTCTATTATAGATGAGTTTTCCATTACACTTCCTAATTCTTGTATATATATAAAAAATAGAATTTAGTGTGTTTATTTTGTATCTTGCAAACTTACTAAATTATTTTATTTTGTATATTCATTTTGTTTTTGGTTTCAATGATTTACTTATTTGTTTCTTTTAGCTTTTCAATGTAAGGTATTATGACTGCTTTAAATACAAATAGTTTGCATTTTCCTTTTACTTTTTATATGGCCAATTATTTTCCTAATTGTATCTGATCATACTTCCAATATAATTTTAAATAAGAATGGAAATACTGAAATTCTATTTTGTTCTTGGCTTTAATAGGAAAGGTTAAATAGTTCAACACTTAATGATATTAAGGAATAGTCATTGATTCAATTTCTATGAAAATTCTAAAATGGAGGAATGGGTATTACATACATTACATTTTGAATGCATTTTCAGTGTCTAAATAGATAATAGAGCTTTTCTTGTGTGCCTATTATTATAGTAAATTACCTCAATGGATTTCCTAATATTGAACCATCCTTGCATTTCTGGAATAAAAAATGACTTTAGCATTGATTTTTATTGTGCTGATTTTAGTATTTTATTTGGAATATCTTTTTATTGTTATTTATGAGGGAGATTATCAATAACCTTCTTGGGGGACAAGTATAGGTATTAATTTAAATTTGATTTTTTTAAGGCTTCAGAAAAGTGTAAATAACATTGGGAAGTTTGAAGTTTTGTACAATTTAGAGAGCAATGAGATGTTTGAATCTACCCAGTTTCCAATTAAACACCTGAAAATTATCTTTGAAACTTTTTATCCTTTTTGCTTCTAGCTTTTCTCTCCCCTTCTTTCAATCCATCAATTAGTTTTATGTTCATATGGATTTCAAATTTGTCCAAATCTTTCAGTGTCCCCCAACATTCCCTGATCTGAGCCAGGACTACTAAAATAACCTATTAAGTAATGTCACTCTTTATACTCTCAATGCCATTCAAATCATTCACCTAATAGCCAGAATAATTTTTTTATAACTGTAATAAAATTAAACCTCCATTTTACTTAAAATCTTTTAGTGGATTTGCTTTGCATTTCAAAACAAAATCCTGGTCATTTATTATATCTTACATGACTTTGCATAATTGGCCCCTTGTTACTTCTTGCTTCTTCAGCCAATTTTTTTTTATTGGTTGCCCCCTTGCATACTAACTCCAGCCTGCTAAATGTGTGTGTGTGAGATAGAGAGAGTATGTGTGTGTGACGTTGCCAATTTCGTTCTCACTTTGAAAGAAATGTTCTTGTCCTGGATAATCTTCAGTTCAGTGGAATCATTGTTGTGTCTCCTGGTGGAAGTATTTCTCTGTTTAGAGCTAAGACTTCTAGGCCTTTCTGTTTCAGTTGTAGAAAAAGAAAGAAAAATTTTGCTAGTGGGTCACTGGGGGCAATAGTGAGTGATGCCACTCCTATTTCCACCCCTTTAACCTGGATCTATGAATCCTGACTATCAAAAAAATGGCACCACATATTAGACACTGATTCAGAACATATACAGCCTTTTGGAAGAGTCTTGCCTAATCCCTGCAAGGTATTGCCACCTAGCTGGTACTGTAACTGGGACTTCAAAATAGCCATTTAATAGCCATTCTATTAAACCAGCTGCTTCAAAATGGTGGAGAAGATGGTGAAATAAGTCATTTCCATGAATATGGGCCAATCGCCACACTTCTTTTGCTGTGAAGTGAGTTCTGTGGTCAGAGCACCATATGTATGGAATGCTATGATGGTAAATGAGGCACTCTGTAAGTTTTTGGAAAGTAGTATTGGCAGAAAAAATTACGTTCAGGGAAAGCAAATCCATATCCAGAGTAAATGTCTACTCCAGTAAAGACAAAATGTTGCTCTTCCCTCAGTAGGAGCATTATAATGTAATCAACCTGCAAACAGGTTGTTGGCTGATCACCCTGGGGAATGGTGCCATATCTGGGGTTCAATTTTGGTCTCTGCTCCTGGCAGATTGAGCACTCAGTGGTGGCCATACCCAGGTCAGCTTAGTGAGTGGAAACGCACATTGCTTAGCCCCTGCATAACCTCCATCAGTGCCATCATGAGCACTTTGTTTATGAGCCCAACTGGGCAATGACAGGAGTGACTAGGTAGAAAGGTGTCCATAAAACAGATTATTCTATTCACTTGGTATTTAAAATCTTCCCCTACTGAGGTCACCTTTTGGTGAGCATTCAAATGGAACACAATTATCTTAACAGTTTGTGCCCTTTCAGAAAGATCTTGCCACATTCTTCCCCAAATTTGTCACCAATTTCCCAATCATGTTCCTTTCAAATCTTTTACTATCCAGCTAGACAACTGTCTACATCTCATGAATTAATATATAATTGCAAGTCTGTCTATTTCTCCTTGCAAGGAAAGTACACAACCTGAGCTTCCGCCCACTGGGAGGATTTCTCTTTGCTACATGAATATGCAGGTCAAGGAGTACCATGATTTGCCAAGTGCAAGATAGAGAACAATAAAAGCTGGTGATGCCATTTAGTTCAGGTCTGAAGGCCTGAGAACAAGAGGATGCTGATAGAGTAAGTCCTGTTCTGATACTGAGGGCTGTAGAACCAGGAGCACCAATGTCCAAGGACAGAAGAAGGTAGATGTCCCAGCTCAAACCAAGAGTAAATTTGCCCTCTCTTTACATTTTTGTTTTATTCAGGCCTTCAATGGATTGGATGATGTCCGCCCACTTTGGAAAGAGGGATCTTTATTCAATCTGCTGATTCAAATGCTAATCTCCTCTGAAAACATCCTCACAGTCACACACAGAAATGTTTTACCAGCTATCTTGGCATCCATTAGCCCAGTCAAGGTGACAAATAAAATTAACCATCAGAGTTGACAATAGATATTTTAAGGAAAAAAAAGCTAGAAGCGGAAAGCTATGCTAGGAAAAAAGCTAGAAGCGGAAAGCTATGCTAGAAAATTACAAAGTAACCCAGGCTAGAAACAATGGTGTCTTGGATTGGGTTAGTTTAGTGGGAGCCATGAGAAATAAATGGTGTATGAATACTTGAAAAAAGTGCCCACAGGTTGGCTGTCAGATTGGATATTGTTGAGAAAACACATATCTCAAAACTGAACTTTGGTTAAAATCTTGTGTGACCTTAAACCAGTTTCTTAACTAGTCTAGGCTTCAATATTTTCATCCATAAAAAAAAGAGATAGTGATGATAAGATATAATCTAAAGTATTTTTGAAATCAAAGGGATTGAAGTATGTTAAAATAACTGCAATAAAATATGCATCTCTTCCCACCTTCCTAAGTACACCTATATTCACTTATTATACACCTAAGATTAATTATATTTTTATTTTATATAGTATCTAGTATATATCCTTAAAGCTCAATAAATGTTTTCTGTATTGAAGTAACTTGAATAATAAAGGGATTTGTTGATAATCAGCACCACCATTTAAAAAGAAATTAATATGATCCAGACATTATTTTGTTTGTACAACAGACCATACTTTCACTTTTACCTTCACAATAACCTAATGAAGTAGGCATAATCATACATATAAAACTCATAACCCAGATAATTTCAATAAATGTCTCAGTTTGCAAAAGTTTGAGATAGATTTGCACTTACATACTTCTGATTTCAAAGTCGGTGTTCTTACTAAACGATCTCTAATTATATCTCTTATATTTGAAGGAGAGCAAGTTTTCAATGAGAGTTAAAAAAAAAAAGGAATGAGCATTTAGGACTTGTTATATAATGTATCTAAAATATTCTGCTTGATTGCTTCCAAGCCACGTGATGGGCTGCTGCAATAAATAAATATAGATATCCATGTTATTCAATGTACATAAATAATACTAATTCAATATTTTAAAACTAATTTTATACAAGTGGAACAACATCTTAAAATGTGTAGGACAAGGTGAGAGTAAGGCAGTATCTTAAATCCTACCTCACAAATAAGATAATAAGATCCAAGGGCACCAAGCTAACCATGGCAAAGGTTGTAATTTTGATAACATACAAATATTTGATAGAAACTCTCACTCAATGTAACACAATGAACTAGTCTGGTGTGTGTATATATGTATATATACACATATATATGTGTATATATACTATATATTAATATATTATGTATATATTATATAATTATATATATAATATATATTATGTATATAAGTATATATGTACATATATACACACATATATACTTATATATAAGTATGTGTATATATACTTATATATTATATATACACATATATATCTATACTTATATATATTATATATACATACATATATATGTATAAGTATATATATACACATACACTTTTATATATATATATATTTTTTTCCTGAAATGTTCCCTTAGGGACGACAAGATCTGTTGTTCAAACACTGCCACCCACATCCATATGTATCGTCTTCCCTGCCAATGTTTTTCAGTAAGGTTTTTTCTTTGTTTTGTTGTTTTGCTTTTGGCCACCGTGTAAATCTTAAACAGCCAATATAGACCCACACGCATATGTTATGAGATACATATGACCTATATGACATAACTTCAGAAATGGTACTTTCAATTAAAGTGTAATTGGGGAATGCTTGCCATACTTCAGGATATTTGAATTCATTGCTACCTACTAAGTTGTTTAGTAATATAAAGTAGGACCTTCTAGAACTGAGTTAATTAATATAAATAACACATTTGGAAAACATGCCAAATTATCACTTTCGTAGGAAGGAAATCACTTATTTTCCTGGAAAAAATTCTGTCTTCTTGGAATAACTGTTTCACTCTAGTTTTAACACATTGTTTTGGCAGTTTATTAAAACTTCAAGTGGGAGTCATAGAGATTAGTCTAAATATCTTATTTTGCTTTAACACTAGATTTCTGTTAGAACAGATCATTATATTCATTCATCATTGTTTGACTATGAGGCTGCCGTAAGCCAAAAATAATCAACACTTGTGGGATATATAGTAATTGAAAGTAACAGCAAATTGCATTTTAAGGGCTTATCAAGGTAAGAATGAGATACTTCAATGCCACTTCTTGCTTCCTTGTCAGGAACCTTGCCAAGCTGGGGCAAATTAAAGATTGGTTAAGGAGTGCCGTAACTCTCCGGCCTTACTTCATTTGGAAAGTTATAGAAGATTATCACTCTACCTAAACTTATTCTCATGGTATGCAAGTTCCCTGGATGACACTGATTCGCTTTTTCCAACCAAATTCTGGATAATGGCATGAATTCCACTTTTATTCATGAAATAAAATACAATCACTAAAGCTGTATCATGATTTCATTATGTTTCTATGGCACATTCTATTGCATCTCACAATTTCAGTCTTCTATTCTGTCGAAAAATTTCTGAGGAACAAGATAAGGAACAAGATAATTATTTCCATGATAAGACGCGTTCAGGGTGGTATAACCGTAGATTATTTCCACGATAAGGAGAACAGAAAAAAATTGGGTTCAAATACCTCAGGAAAACAAATTAACATAATACAAATTTTTTCTGTAATAATTTCTTTCAATTGGGGTCCATATGTTCTCTGGGATATGCAGATATATCCTTGGGTGTTAGAAAACTTTCTCCCAGAACTTTTAAAGTATAAGTTTTCATTGTTAAAATGATTTTTAAAAAATTAGTTATTAAGTTTGAGCCTAACACCATGTTTGGAGGCTAAAGAGAAAAAGAATAGAGACATAATTAATATGTAAATGATGCATTCATTCAAAAGACACCAGGGTATGTGTACTAATGAGTGTTTTACAGTGGGTCAAAAACAGACGAGTGGTAGGAGATTTACGTCATTGTAAGATGCACAGTGCCAAACTCAAAACCACCTGCAGTCAGTCCCTAAACAGAGCACTGTGCTATATTCATATTAACATGTCAAGTGGCAATTCAGTTTCAGCAAAACACAATTATTCATTATCTTAAGTTAATTGTGGTTAATTTAAGTATTCTTTTTTTAAAATTTATTTTTAGAGGCAGAGTCTCATTCTGTCACCCAGACAAGTGCAGTAGCAAGATCATAGCTCACTGAAATCTCAAGTGAGCTGGGCTCAAGTGATCCTCCCGCCTCAGCCTCCTGAGTAGCGAGGACTATAGGTATATGCCACAATCCTCAGCTAATTTTCTTATTTTTATTTTGTAGAGACAAGGTGCCACTATGTTGCCCAGGCTGGTCTCAAACTCCTGGGCTTAAGCAATACTCCTGCCTTGGCCCCTCAAAGTGCTGGATTCCAGGCTAATTTGAGTTTTGTTGGTTTTGTATTCCTGTTTATATATAATTTGTAAATATTTTTGCTTTGTTCGGTTATGAGATATCAATGTATTAAGTCACATTGTTTTATATTTATCATACATAATTAACTAATATAAGTAATATGTTATTAATACGACTTTTAGATATATTTTTTAAGGAAGCTGAGTGTTTCAAAGAGATGTGGAGAAATCCTCCTCCATAACATACTTGCCAGGAAATCATTCAATGTCCTTGACAGCAATTGATCATTCTAGTAGAAAGCTTCCTACTAATATAATTTTCTAAATAAGTCATGATCTTTCAGGCATCCAGGTTTTGCATGTACTGCTTCAATTTCCTAGAATTATTTACAGGGATTTCTTCATCCCTCCTTTCACTACACAAACTTCTACTTATTCTTTAAAACAGCTGGGTGGTTACTTTCTGTGTCAATTCTTTTGAAAAGATGTTTGGGATAATCAACTTACATGTGCTTTGGGTAAAAAAATTAATCGAGGTTGCATTTCCCAACATTGTCCTCGACAGTCCTAAAACCAAAACTACCATTAAACAAACTAGCTCCAAGCACTGAAAATATAATGGTATACCCTCGTAGTAGTATTAGTAATAATATTAGTCAGGGTTTTCCAGAGAACTAGAACCAGTAGGAAATAGATCTCCATGTATATCTATGTTTCTATCTAGAGAGAGAGAGCTTTATCATAAAAAATTGACACATAAAATAAAGTCTTTAAGTATTCATTTTTAATTATGTGAGTCACATATAAATTGCTCCAATGTGAAATATTACCAAGAGTTCTTGTGGAATTCTGAGTTCACATATGCTAAAAACACAATAACTTTATCATGGAAATTTTGTTCTTAGTAGATAAGATTAAATATTTTGTTTTTCTTTGAAAAACACAATTGAATGGTTGTTATGTTTTCTGATTTGAGGGTAAATCAGAAATTAAGTTGCTTTTTCCAGACAAGATACTAAATGTTTTAAATAATGCTGACACTGCCTATGAAAATTTAACTTAATTCTGTGTTCTTATTTTATATTGGCATTTAAAGCTGTTTTAATGAGTTTCAGTAGAGAAGGAAACTAAATGGTTGGAATGTTTTTTCCTGAATTTTCCCTCTCTTAGCATCTTTTTTGTTTAAAACAATTTTATTGACCTTCAAGAAAACTTACTAACCTTTTTCTGTAGAGATATTAAAAAATAATTTAAAATAAAGAACGATTTCTGTTTCCCCTATTAAATGTTCTGTTTTCTAACCCTTTCTTCTCTTCCCCTCTTTTGAATTCTAAGCAAGCCTTTTCAAGTCCTTCTTACATTTTACCACCTCATTCATTTGTGATCCCTTTGTAATTTCCAGGTGCTTGGTTTCATGGATTGCAAAAGCTGAAATCATATATAATCAAATGCTTGATGCAGCACTTTCAGTGAAACACAATTATAAGTGATTTTGAGCGTAACCTGAGGAAAGGTCAATTTATTATTTTAAATCAGAAATAGTTTCAATGGTGATACTTTTTTAAAAATTCCATTAAAAACAATTTTCTTTTCTACCTGTTGATTTGACTTAGGGAAAAATAAATCTAAGTTTTAACAACTTTGTTACATAACAGGACTCAATCACATCAGGTGGTATGGACTGATGTATTTAATAATGTAATAAAGATGCCAACCATGACAGAATTGGTTAGTTTGAAAATAGTGCAAAATACCATTTCTTCCACAAATGTGGTTAATAAAAAATATTGCTTACAATGTGATGAAACCTGTCAAGTAAATTTGTGATATGCAAAATTTATAAGCTTTCAAGTATTTCTTTGGAGTTTGGCAGCACAGGCAGCCTATCATGTCCCCTCTTTACGTAAGGAATAAACAAATTGAATGGGGCAAGCTGGCTAGTAAGCAGTCCATATTACAATTGATTAACTGGAAATATTTCATATTCTGTATCCAACTTTTATCTAGAATGTTCTTTGAAGAGTTCTGTATTTCACGTTCAATTTTTATGTTCACTTGCAGGTTTCTCTGGTCTCACAATTCAAAGAGATTCTGTTGAAGAGGAAATTAGAGGCTGTGATTCAGAATTCAGTGAGTCTAGTCCCTGCAGAAACTTGGCAGAGCACAGAATCAGTTCTTGGGATGCCAAATTTAGTGGCCCCAAGCCAGATGCTAATTTTGAATGCATGGCATGCATCACTTTGTGTCTCGATTAAGCCATGTCTGTGAGTCCCATGCAAGCTCAGCAACAGATTTTAAGCAACATATGTATTAGTGTTCAGGGCATCATTGATTTTATTCTGGCCTTGAACATGGGACAAAATCACTTTTTTAATATTATAAGTTCTATCTCTTTGAAAACAATAAGGAATGTTAACTGCCTTTTTTTGTCCATTATCTTTCTAAATTTTTATATCAATTTTGATGATTTCTAATAAAGGCATATTCAGCAAAAAAGAATTAACCTTACCTAAATGTAGAAGGCAAGCGGGGCCAATGTAAGAAAATTATTTTTTCTTGTCACCTTCTTGCTTCTTTAGTATATTAGAAATGTATTCATGAAATTGGATATATTCAGAAGTATTTGAGAAAGCCAGTAAAATTACGGAGCAGAGAAAATTAAAATGTTATCAGTGTATACAACTGGACTAAAAAGTTTTATTTATTAATATTTTGATCTTATTTGAATTACACTGCTGTTTTCTCACCTGAGTATCTTATCAGAATGCTTGCTTCTGCTTTCGGAATCAGGATCCTAAAGCTTTCAGCAGTATCTGAGCCTACAGAAACATGACCCTTTCCGTAGAAGTATTTAATACTTTTGGCATTGTTCTTCTTTGGAAGTCACTGGCAAATATGTACATATGTGTGCATTTTTAAATTAAAAAACAAAGCAGCTGATATGTAATTTTAAAATGGAAATTGGAGCCACTGAATGACAGAGGATTGATGTGCTGTCTTAACGTACTGACCTTGAACTGCGCAAACTTGCTCAGTTTTTAGCCCCCCAACCACCCAAAAAAACAACAACAAAAAAAACAGGATGATTCAGATACAGCTGGCTCTGTGAGTTACAACAGAGCACAGGATTCTTGCAAATCTATTGTCTGAGAGCTATAAACAAGAGTCTTCTAGCTACACAAATACATTTTTTAAAAATCAACCCATGTATGAGAAAAACCTGACCTTTTGTTCAGAGAAAAAAGTCCATTAGTTAAATGAGTTAAATGATTGATTTTATGCTTATTTTTTTTCTCTACAGCATTTTTTTTTCTTTCTGTGTTCGTTTTCAGGATGTTTTATGCAACTCTGAGTATTTAGTCACCATTGGATACTTAAAAGAGAATGGTGAGGAAAAGGCAATGACAAAATTAGAAACTCCTTTTGAATTGTTGGCTTTTATTCCAGCCAATCTTCTTCTGAGTCGGAAATAATGTTGCTTTTTTTGGAGTAAAGGGGGAGGGAAAGAATTCAGTGTAAATTATATCGTTATTTTATAACATGCTTGCATTTGCTGAAGGAAAACACACATTGAAATAGAAGAAACTTTTGAAGCATAGTGTGAAAAAAAAATCATACTTTCATCCAACACTGGGTTGACTTTTTGAGTGGAATTGGTCCAAATTGTGAGTACCGTGGTCATATATAATGGAGATGAGATTGGGTAGGCCTGACATCTCTTAATTTATTTATTCTACCAGGGTAATGCTAGCCACCTCCTGTTTTTATTATACCAATTTAATGCCAGCCATTTCCTGTTTTCATTAGACCATTGTAATGCTAGCCTCCTACTGTTCTCATTAGTGCAGGACTGTGTAATGGCAGCCACCTCATGTTTTCATTATAACAGAGCTGTATGGTGCCAGCTGCCACTTGTTTAACTTTACTGAGAAGCATTTGACCATGGACTACATACTCCTACAAGCTAGTGGCAAACAAGGTAAAGGCCTTCAGGGTTCTGGTGAAATAATGATGGTAAATGCTTAAGTGACTTATTGGCTATTAATGTGGAAGGAATATAGTGGCTCATAATGGCTGGGAAACTACAGCAAACTCAGTCAATATTTGAATTGTTTTGTTATAGTTATTGTTTTGTTGTGTTTTGTTTTAGAACAATTTGTCTGACAAAGACCTTCAACAAGATTTTGAAGTGATGTACTGTGATTAGGTGTGGATAGATTGATATTACTGAGAATATCCCATTTGGAATAATGGATAACATTTCTTGAAAGATTATTATGTGTCCAAATAGTTCCAAGCTTTTCATGTATTACTTCATTTATTCCTTACAATTACCTTAGGAGTTACTGCTATCGTTCACATTTTGCATATTAAGAAATTAAAGTACATAGCAGTTACATAATTTAAGAGCCAAGAAATTTCCTCCGTAAAGGGCCAGATAGTTATCTTTTTAGCTTTTGGGGACATACAGTTTTGTCCTAACGAGCGAACTCTTTAGCTGGAAAACCGCCAAAGACAATAAGTAAATTAAGTGGGCGTAGCTGGCTTCTAGTCAATTTACACAAAGAGACGAGGGGATGGATTTGGCCCAAAGATTTTATTTTGCCTATAACTGATACAAGGGCACATAGTTGAGTGTGGTAGGTGAGAGTTATGATTCCAATTGAGGTAGTTAAGCCACAGAGTCCGTGACTTCACCATCCTCTACTTCCTTTCTGTGACTTTGTAACTGAAAATACTTCATATTCCATTCATTTGGGAGCCTTTAATTGTACAATGATTAAAGTTTTCAAAGAGAAAAATGACTTTGCTTTATTATGTGCCTTCAATTTTTTATTTAATTCGTTACATTTTTATAGTTTTATCCCTAATACTTTTATTTATGAAGCATCTAAGAATAGTCATCAATAATAACATAAATATGAAATTTATTATTGGAAATTCAGAGTTTTTGCCTATGGATTAAAAAAATAAACTTTCAAATATGTTTTTACCTGCATTTTCTTTTCTGTATGTAAAAATTTTATGGAATATTTTTTCTTTTAATTCCAGCACCCTGTCGTTCTCTGATTGCTGTGTTAACTTTCCCAAATAGGGTAATTGACACATGTGTATAAGTTTGTTGAAATGATTAAAAAGCTGTCGGGAATCATTACCTGTCAGTGCTCCACAGGAAACAAAGTCCTATCTACCTCTTACAGGACCCTCTAAATGACTATAGTGAGTCACCTTTAAAATGACAGCTGTCACCCTAGAATTTGAACTTTGAAGCAGGAAAAAAACCGTATATATACATGTATATATGGGTTTTTATACATAGGTTTATTTATATATAATGATACATGTACTTCAACAAAAAGGGAAAATATATCCCCAGATTTTGTGTTCTTGATAACATAAGGAAGTTAGAAAGAAATTTTTGTTGTTGTTGTTGTTTTGTTTTTTGTTTTTGAGATGTAGTCTCACTCTGTCACCCAGGCTGGAGTGCAATGGCGTGATCTCGGCTCACTGCAACCTCCGCCTCCCGGGTTCAAGCGATTCTTCTGCCTCGGCCTCCCAAATAGCTGGGACTACAAGCACCCGCCACCATGCCCGGCTAATTTTTGTATTTTTAGTAGAGACGGGGTTTCACCATATTGACCAGGCTGGTCTCGAACTCCTGACCTCATGATCTGCCCACCTGGGCCTCCCAAAGTGCTGGGATTACGAGTGTGAGCCACTGGGCCCGGCCAGCAATGCTTTTTATATTAGGCTGTGATCTGCAGTTTGGACTCCTGTCTGCCTGAGGCCAATAAAAGTCAGGCAGGCAGGAGTGATGTTAAAGGTTGGTAAGTCATTCTACGCCTGCATGTAACTTCTTGCTTGTCTTTAACATTTCTCAGTATGAATACACCCTCGCAATGAACTTAGTATGGCTTAGTGTCACTTGTGGAAATTACCTTTATTGAACTGCAACAGTAGACACAAGTACTTGGACGTGCACGTGCACACACACACACACTCAGAGAGAGAGAGGCGGAGAGACAGAGGAACAGAGAGAGAGATGATTGAAATGGAAAGCTGGTACACTCATACACGAAAGGTAGAAAGCATCAAGGTTTGGCATGCCCTATCCTGGCTGCCAAATTCAGTATTGTCAAGCGAGGATGCCTAACTGAAGTGTTTCCAGTATTTGTTCTCTTCTTAAATTGTTTCTATTTTTGCTCTTAGTTTTGGTGTTCCATCTAAGAGAGGGCAGGTGGAGTATTAATAACATTTGCTATAAAATAAAATGCAAATTTCACTATGCAAATAAACCATTAGGAAGTAAATTCGCTTGAACAGTGGTGGTAGATCACAATTATATTGCTTTTTAAAATAGGAAGATATACACACATTTGTATATGTGCTGGGGAGGTTACTGAGTCTCCACTGGAAGGATCATTCCCAAGGCTGAGGCTGTAGTCTTTTCTTCTGCCTCCCTTTGTGAAAGTATCTGATTTTCAGGGTTCCTGGTCTGTCGGTAATACTAGTATTCACTGCAGTGTATAATAACTTTATTTTTAACACACTTAGTGCATACTTAGCCAAATAAAATCCAGTCTCTAATGTGGATTGGCTATGGTAATTACTATTTATATTAATTAGCCTGTCAGTGTGCAGACTTTCAACTTTGCCACTGGAGTTCTTGTCACCCTTTTAACACATTACCATTATTATTTTAAAACTAGAGTCATTTCAAGTTCAAATTCATAAAATGTGCATTGGAACCGCCTACCCTGCCTTACAGATGGGTAAAACAGAATATGTGTCAAGACAAAAAAAACTTTTAAGAAACGTTTGCACTCACCTTCCCCTCACCTCATTTAGAAAGTCAATCTGACTTTTTGTTTTTTTTTGGCGTTCCATGTGTTACTTTGAAGGAATTAAAATCAGTGTTTATGCTTGGAAGATACCTAAGAGATCAATAAAGATCTCTACTCATTCTACAGCATTCAGGGATACATATGGTTAGCTAACTTCTGCTTGAAGATTGCCATTTCTTGATCTGCTACCACTCTACCATTGTTATCTTTTTAGTATTTGGCCTCTACAGACTCCCAAAGTCATGGTAGAGACAGATTTCACATACACACTAAGGTGACTTCAGATGGAGAATAAGTTGGTCATGCCAATCTGTCTAAAACGCAACAGAAGGCTAGACCTTTGAGAGAGTCCCAAAGGCAGATTATTTTCTCTCCTTTCATAGCTGGGAATTTTGTTTTACCTGCCTTCCGTAAGGAATCCATTTTAAATTCTTTCAAGAGGCGTAGAGAAGGCCAGGTGCCATGGCTCACGCCTGTAATCCCAACAGTTTGGGAGGTCGAGGTGAGTGAATTGCTTGAGGTCAGGAGTTTGAGACCAGCATGGCCAACATGGCGAAACCCCGTCTCTACTGAAAGTACAAAAATTGGCCGGGGATGGTCGTGCACACCTGCAATCTCAGCTACTTGGCAGGTTGAGGTACGAGAATTGCTTGAACCTGGAGGCAGAGGTTGCAGTGAGCTGAGATCATGCCACTGCACACCAGCTTAGGCAACAAAGTGAGATCCCGTATCAAAAAAAAAAGAAAAGAAAAGAAAAGAAAAAAGGAGTAGAGAAACAGTTATCTCAAGCAATGCCCTTCCCTTACATTCCATAGCGATTCTACCAACATGTGAGCTTTCGTACTGACTAGGGCCTGAGCTAATCCTCTCAGCTGCAGGAAGACGCTGGCCCTGCCAATCTACAGAGAAGAATATATCCCCAGGAAGTTGGGAAGAAGTACTGAATGCTAATGAAAGAATCTCCAGAAATTCTCTCTAAATTCTAGAAAACAAAACAAAACAAAACAAAACAAAAACATGTTAATCTATTTAATATTCAATATCCAAAGCCCAGTGTTGTTCACTCCTCTTTTCTTATCTATGTCCTTTCTCTGTATGGCACGAATTCTCAAGCTGGGCATTACTGACATTTTTGACTAGATGAACCTTTGTTGTGGGTGGCTGCCCTGTGCATTATAGGGCGCTTAGTAGCACCCCTGGCTCTACCCACTGGATGCAAGCATCAACAACTTCTCTATCCCCATGTCTTAACAATCAAAATTGTCTCTAGGTACTGCCAAATATCTGTAGGGGGAAAATTGTCCCTAGTTGGGAACTACTTATTCTCTATTTTGTGCCAAAATACCAGTTAGTACAAGCTCCAGTAAATATAGAATATTATAGCAGGAATAAGACAGGACAGCTCTATCAACTTTGGGAGTTCCTGGGACAGTGGACATACATAAACAATTCCTAGGAATAAAATTATTCTACCTAACAGAATTCACACAGCAGATTTCAGGAGGTGCTTGGAGGATCTGGGATATTTAAAAGGCACTTTTCAAGGCATGGACATCCTTCCTATCATTTCTGCCCTTGATCTTCACCTCTCTCTTCTGTCTCTGTCTGCCAGAGCTTCAAAGATGATTTCAGATTTCAAACGAAGAATTATTGCTGGGAAGTTGGAAACATACACATAAATACTCTGATAATGGCTTGAAGCTGAGAATTGCAAGATTCAGCAAAGTTGGCATTGCCTCTAGATAGTTGGACCTGACCCAAGAACAAGGTGCTATTAGGCAGCATCTTATAAAGAATGGATCACCAGGCAACAGCAAGCTGTCCTACTGTTATTTTCCTGAATTCACATTCAGCTTGGCAAGTCTTCTGCAAAACTTTCCAAGCTAGTGAGCCTAATTCAGGTGTCCTTAAGGCTCTTGGCTAAGGATCTTCCTTAGGATAGACATCACAGTGACATCTCCTAAGCAACACATTTGGAACAATCCCCACCTTATTCGAACTTACCTTTCTAACCCTGTTTAACTTTAATCAGAAAATATCCTGACTTTATTTAAATGTCTTTATACAGGCCGCCTCTCTCTTCTTCCAGAATGCATTTCCTGTAAGTCTCTGCTGCCAAAATCTTGTCCTACCTTAAATGCTCAATTCAAATGCTGCTGTGTCCAAGAAGCTGTTACTGATTCCCTTTTTGACCTCTCATTTCCTCCCTTGAAAGTACTTGCTTTCTCTTTTTTGAAAAAAATTTTGCTCATTGTGACTTGTACTTTTCTCATAGTACCAACTACAATCTGTATTTTGTAAATATCTTCATTTCTCAGTATATTATAAATTCTAGAGAGACAAAGACTATATCTAGTTAATATTTGTATGCCCCATGGTGTCAAAATATACAATATATGCTCCATAAATTTCTGTTGAATTGAATTGGGATGTACAATCTCTGGAAGGAAAGGTAGCAGAGAAATCATATTTGACCCATTCATTTATTTCCTTTCCTCCTCTAGATTTTCGTAGTTGTGCAAAATGAAAGAAATGAAGTACATATAACATTTGAATTGTAGAAATCTTTTAGGAAGAAATGCAGGTTAAGAAATCATAAGCACATAATCTCAGAGGTTTATCTTCTCTTACCCTCAAATCAAAGTCAAACACTTCACATGGTGAATCTTAAAATGAGGATTTCTTAATACATAGGAATTGATGATAATATAGTAAGATAATTCACTTTCTATCACTTTTTCAACCTTTAAATGAAATAGCTAGGCACTCTTGCATAAAGATTTTATCTGAGATTTGTCATTCTAACCTGTTTATCATTTCATGTATTTCCTGTTATACTTTATAATGCATTTTGTCCATTTTAACACTCCATGTAGGTTATACCTAAATACTACTGTTAGTTTTCCTTCAGGTTTACATAAGTAGTTTGGACATTTTTCACCCAATGTAATTATTGAGTAGGTTATTCCTACTTCCATCATTGATTTACAACATGTGGACATATGGGAGTTATTTTAATGGAGAAATAAATAGATGAGAAAGACAACATAATGTTTAGTTGTCATTGAGAGAAAATTATGAAATGAAGATGAAAATAAGATAATAATCACATGGGAAATACTAGACAATCATTACAGAATGTTTAGTAATACTGTGGACAAAAAGATATGGACATAAATTTGATTCTTAAAGGGAAAGGATAAAATAAAAGTTCAAAAATCTTATCTCAAAGCAGATTATTAAATTTAAGACAGCATTTAAACTGCAGTGGTAAGGGAAAATACTACCAAAATATGATGTAATATTGTTAAAGAGGTAGTGTACTGGTATTTAGCAGATCAATGAAACGAGTGAATATCCCATCCCATCTATTTTAACTTAGATTTCTAAAATATAAAATAAGTAGTGTTTAAAGAACATTAGAAATGTATTACTGCATCTTTTGAGAATAAGATGGAGCTCTGTAAGTTATAAGGAGACAAATTAAACAATTTTTTTAGTAAGTTAAATTCAGAGTCAGGCCAGCCTCACTTGATTAACCACCCTGAAAGTGACTACTAGCAATTGCAATATTACCTTTTCATCTGATCTTTGAAGAAGGCAATAAAATTGCATTTATTTAATATAAATGAAGCAAGGCAGACATTTTAAAATGCATTATTTATTTATTAGCCATACTGCTGTTACTTAACTTCTCCTTCCTCTTTGTTTTATGATACTGGCTTCTGAAATTATTAGGCTCTCCTGTTTTTGTATGTGTATTTTAACCCATATGTATGGATGTAATGTTTAAATATCTTTTTAATATTACTAGAACTTACATAATCATTTCTAAGAAGCCAATTGATAATCCTGTTAATTTATATATGCAAAACTTTATGATATAAAGGAACTCAATACAGTCTATATAATTGCTTCCAGGTGAAAATATACCAAGCTCACTTAAAATCTCTAATGTGCCATAATATTTTTTAGAGCCCATACCACCAATGTTGTGAAATATCTTTAAAAATGGCGATGAAAAATTGAAGGCAATCTTGGAGAAACAATTCTGAACCATTAAGAACCATTAACATAGAGATGATCTAAAGTATATGATGTAATGGTGAATTTTAAAAGACAATCATATTAGTGGCATAATTTTAAAAATTGTTTCAATTGATACATTGGAGATACTAGAGGGGTAAGATATTAAATATGGCAGGATTACAGAATTCACAAAGTCTATGATAAGGGGAGGAACTGAACTTTTAGTTCAAGTCTGGGTATAAGGCTTCCTAACTAGTCGCCCTTGAATAAGTCCATTGACCTCTTCGAGCTTCAGAATCCTTACTTCCGTAATATCTTATAAATGTGTGGAAGTGTTCTGTGAATTGAAATATGCTCTATAAACAGAGTTTATTATTATTAATTTAGGTTCTGAATTATCCTTAGGAAAGTAAGCATAGTCTTCATATGAGCAGCCCTGGATGCCAATTTTTTAAACAAAATCTAATGATAATCTATTTGACGTTAATTTAAAAAGGTTCAAAATTTGGTTCTTTTTCCTTACAATCTTTGGAAAATGTTATGAAGTAATTTGAATTACATAACTTCAGAAAGCTATATTTTAAAATATGAATCATAATTAAAATGTGGTTTATTTGATTATTTTAAATAATTCAATGTATATAAGAAACGGAGCGTGGAACAAATAGCAAATCATTCCTCTCGAAGTGAGATGTTTCATTTTGTAAGAGAAAAAGTAGAGCATCTATTTAGAGCTAATGAACGGTAAGTTGATCTGTATAATATACAGTTTGTAAAAGCTCACCAATGTCTTCCCTCCCTTACTTTTTCCTTGCATGTAAAATACTTATTGCCATAGTTTGACCAAAACTTAAGTTATTTTTTGATAACTCTTTCTGAAATATTTAAAATGAAGAACATTAAAAGAAGCTGCACCCTCTTTTAGGAATACTGAGAATTTGATCCCTAATGTAGAATAGATTTCTTAAAATATCATTAGTGTCTAAAATGAACAGAAAATGATACATGCCATTGGTGAGCCATATGCATCCACCTCCAAAAGCAGGTAATAAAGAGCTTTAAAATAGTCCATTAGCTGGCTGATCTATTTGTATGTGCCTTATTGATGCTATACTGGCCTTTACAAATTAATTTTCTTCATATTCTACAAAGAATGATGCTATTGCCAAATAATTGTATCTAGTGAGTATACCTACTTAAGTAAATATTATCTGGAGGACTTTAACATTTCATTGATATCGAGTAAGCCTGTGATATATGTCCCTTCCACAGTTTCCTCCTAATTGCAGCATAGTCAGACAGGCAACTTCATTTGAAAGACTCAGTACACCCTCAACCCTGGTCAGATTGTTCAGGTAACTCAGTTATCAGCTTGGTCTACTTGAGAGCAGTGAAGGAATGGCATGGTAAGCATATGGATTTTGCTGTTCTTAAAAGTAAAGTTATTTTCTTTATGTAATGAAATTACTTGTATCAAGTAGTAGTGTTAAGGTAGAATAAGGTCAATTTCTATGTTAGTAAATATCACCAAGCAAAAACTATACATATTCTAAGGGCAAAATGTAATTAGCTTAGCACTTCTTTGTACCTTAGGATCCTTGTATAGCACCTAGTGCATAAGTGGTCTTCCATAAAAAAGAAAAAGCAAGCAAATAAATGAACAAAAGGACAAATATGCAAGTTATTTAATCTATAACAACCAATCTAACCTATAAAGATCTTCTTAGATATGGAAAAGCAATGCACTCTTCATGATATATGTTATGCAGCTAGAAGAAAAGTAAAATTTTAAAAAATTCCAAACAAAAAGAATATTACACTGGTTTGAAATTTAGAAGATGTCACTCAGTTAGTGAAATGGCAGATATGTGGGATGTGTGGATTAACTAAGAAAAAATGCAAACAACCAAATCTAATTTATAAAGAGTAATGTGTATTAGAATGTACCTAATTACTTGTCCATCAAGATAGTAACTCTGACACCATTCCTTTTTAGTGTTTACTCCTGAGGCATCACAGCCCAAGGCAAACACATAGTAGGAATGCAATAGATGCTTGTTAAATGAGGAGAAAAGGAGGTTTATTATTTTTAAATGCCAAGATAAATATGTGTTTACTTTAAAATACCATTTATACATATTGTATATATTGGATTCTGTACTATCTGGAGTTTCAGGCATTTACTAGGGGTCTCAGAACGTTTCCCCTGCGGATGAGAGAGGACTATTCTATTTGCTTTCATTAGTCATGTAAGATTATGACAGAGCTTATAAATGTACTTTTCTGAAATCCTCTGAGATCTTATGCCAAATTCTCTTTATATTAATTGTAAATATTTAAAACCACAAATATTATTAGGCTATGACCCTTTGGTAATTATTTAACTAGCCAATTTATCTAAGCTATGTGAAAGATTGTTAATCCACTTCTATTGAGAAACTAGTGATACTATCAAGTAATTTTTGTTTAAAAAAAGTCTTATTTTAATGGCAAGCAGATAACTAGCAAAATGAGTTGTGATGCCACAGTTTGCTTTTCCAAAATAATTATGATCAGGGTCCCTGTGATACGCACAGGGAAGTGTGTAACACATCCCTTCTGTGTTAATGAATTCAAGGGAAGGCAACACCACTATTAGTAATAGCTTTTTATTCGGAGTCCTCATTTTCCAGATAGATCACATTAAACACAGCCATTAAACAATAGCGTTGAGATAAATCCATACAATGTATGCTGCTTTTGTTGTTGTCCTTGTTCACCAATCACTTGGTGCAGCTAAGAACTTTATGGAGTGATGGGCTGATAATGGAAATAGCCAACCTGCAAAACACTGGGGCCAGGAAAGTCAGACTTTAATCAGGTCTCATTCAATAATATTTAGAATCAACACATCTTGATAGCCAAAACTCTCATTCGAATTAGTGCTCTGATGAATGCTGTCTGTTGTCAAAAGAATATAATTAGACTATTATGACTGGGCATATATTATGCCAGACCTGTCTATCTGTTGACTTCAGTAACTTCTACTCTATTAGATAACAAACAGCTTTTAACCTGGTTCTAAAAAAGCATATGCTCTATTACTACATGACTTTTTTATGGTGCCATATTTTAAATTGAGCAATATCTAGATCCTTCCCTAAAGGGAAGTCATGTTTTACAAGATTTCAGCTAATTTTGGAAAACAAAACAAGTTAGTTTCTCAACCAGGAATTCAATTAACCTATGGAGTAGTGAGCCAATCTTTGTATATTGCCTGCAATAAAGTTAGAAATGTCAGGTTAAGAAATAGCATGAAAGAATTCTTTGAAATTGCATGATATGTCTCTTTAATGTTTACTTTGGTATAGGTATAACTAACAGATTCTCACTACTTTTAACTCTGATGAAAAGGTTATTTTGTTGCTTTTTTTTTTTTTTTTAGCTCATCTGCAAGCAATTTTTAGAAGTTTGGGTTTCTTACTGAAATTTCCATGAAGTGATTTTTTTTTTCTGTGCTTAACTTCAGTTACTTAAAGACCTAAAAGACAAAGTGGTATCACATCACATATTTTGTATGTGTGGGATTTTTTTGAGGGGTTAGTACTTGAAAGATATGAATTGATATTTTTTTCACATTCTAAATTATGTTAAAACCCCTTCAAATCTCACTGTTTGCTCATGCATCACCTATTAGAGCAAGGTGCTCTCTAAAGGTGTGATTTTGGCATCTCATAGGCTTCCTTGAAAGCCAAGCACCAGAGTTCTGCAATAAAGGCAGTTGCCAGCTAAATGAATAGAAGCGAGATTTCCTCAATTCAACTATAAAAGCTTGGAGTCCTGACTGCTGAATTACCACCAACTTGTAAATAAATAATCACTACTAAAACAGATAATGTGTTAAACAGCTAACACTAGTAAATCACTGGTGACAGAGAGCCTAAAGGTAAATCCCTCACACATTGGCACAACCAATTATTACAATCTTATGGTGTTTTAATGTCCTCAGACACATATAATAAATTGAACAACTGGTTACTTAGCATTAAGAATGTTTATAAAATAAACCCTACTCTCTTTGCTGATTTCATTTACATACTGCTTTAGATTTTACTAAGTGGTTATCTATCTAGTAAGAGAGAGGCAACACTTGGTAAGACTAAATGGAAATCAGTTTTCCATCAAATTTCAGCTATCAAGCTAAATCAACCTGTAGTCTCCTGGCAAAAATAACATCATATAACAGAGACAACACATTTCAGATACATAAATTGTCCAAAATATAGAGCGTCAATTAGGTTTCACATGTACAAGGTCCCTTCTTTTCTAATTTAAACATTTATGAGTAATAAAAACCAAGAGTAGAGCTTTGGAAAGGCTGTTACTAGGAACCAAAATATAGTTCTCAAGAGAATAAGGCTGATGGGAGTTGTCCACTCTTCCCTCTCAAAGCAGTTTTGCAAACGAGGTACAGTCTAAAATATTGATGGCATTTGGCGGAAATATTTTCAGTAGAAGTTTTTAAAGTTTAAAATTACAAAACTTAATTTAATTCAATGTTTGTTTTTGCTTTTGTTTTTGTTTTAAATATAAGAATTTTTATGACATTTTTGCTGTTTCTACACTGGCTTGGTGGCCAGAAGAGAAGGCACAAAATTCTCCACCAGTTTGCAAATAATGCATTTTTCTGCTCCAGTGCTCAAACAGCCTTTATTTAACTCAGCACCACATTTTCTAAGGTATGGGCACAAAACTGTTTGTCATGAAGCTGTAAAATGCCAAAAATTTTAAATGCTGAAAGAAAATGTCAATCAAGGCATTTTCCCATCTGTTGCTACTTCTGCAAGTGCTAATTTTATTTTTCCCAATTCCTGAAATTTGAGGTTTCTTAGCCTCATATGGAAGTAAGTTTGAAACTCGCTAAATGTCACAAGGAAAGGTGTAACCAAATGAAGGAACAGAAGGTGTATTATTCTCAAAGGACACCAACAAAAAGAGGCAGAAGAGCACTGAGATAAAGGAAAACATTTTGTTAAGACCCAGACCTCTTGAAAAACACTACACAATGCAAGTAACCACTGCTGGTACATACATGCATTAAAGCATTTTTCATGTTTTCAAAATATAATGGGAACACACATCTGAAGCACTTAAAATACGTTTGAGAACCAACTGATGGCATAATATCTACATAGGCAGAAGCTGTATGTTATTGAAAAAACATGAAGAAGTTTCAGATATTGGTACAAATGTCAATTCTTGTGATTTAGCATGACTTTAATAAAAGCTTCTACAAGGACTTGCACATAACCATGACTGATGGATGTATTTTTTGACCTTTCAGTTAGCTCCATCAGCTCACTCAAACACATTTTGAACAGATTATGTACTGTAGTACTTGGTAGACTATACATTAAACAAGAGACTTTGCTCTGAGGCACTGCTTCCCACACTCCATGGGGAAAAGGAAGCAGGAAAAAACAAAACTCATAGAGTTCGACAGCTACCAAGGCAACACTTGCCATTTACAATATAAGCCCAAATATTTTTGCAACACAACTATATATTAATTTAATAAAATACACAATATAGCTCTTATACACTCAACAATTTGGCTCATATGCACTGAATCTGCAATAAATCAATAAAATATGTCATTTGATGTAAACACATTGAATCTTCTTACATTTGCACATTTAAATGGTCATGTGACTTGCGTATGTCTAAGACATTTTCACTTTCCTGAGCTATTTTAGTGTCCACAAATGAATAAAACATATTAATCAAGTTAATTTTCTCTGAATCTTACCACTCAATGGTAACTATTTTTTAGAACTTTTCTATGTCAAATTTAAAACATATTCATCATTGTTTAAATCTTTGTTGGACACTAAAATGCTAAATAGACATTTTAAATCTTTAAGTTTGCTTCTTCTTTAATGACGTGAATTAGTCTACGTGTGTGCAGGACAAAATGGACTGTATCTTTTTACATTTAACTTTTATATGACATGAGATGTCTTACAAATGACCAAAGGTTTTTTTTTTGTTTTTGTTTTTGACTAATGATATGGAATGTTCCTTATGTTTATATGTGTGTCAGGTAACTTTATACAGAAATGTTTACCACAAATATGTGTTAATGTTTGGTGTAGCTTGGACTACTGCAAGGTCTTTTCAGGACTTTCAGTAGAAGCCTGTGATGACTGCTAGAAATCCACCACAGATCACAAATTATGACCCTGCTTTGTATGGGGTTTATAGGTAAACAGTTAAGTCAGCAAGTCTGAGAGTGATCAGAAATACTTCAGTTCTCACACTGCATACCTTCCTAACAGATTGTCAAAAGGTAATTCTTCTCTTCATCCTCCTTTTTCGTCTCTCCTTTTTCTTCTCTTTTTTTTTCTTTTCTCTTTAAGCATCATTAATTCTGTCCTAATACAAGTTTGGTCAAAACGAAACCATTGTTATCTCTGAAAAAGAAATCAGCAGTGGAAAGAACATACTTGTGGGCACTTCAGATGTTCACTAAAAGCCTTAAAGCAGCATTGGTCTTTCTTCATCCCTGTAAAATGGGTTATCACCAGGAGGGATCATTTTTAAATCAACAGAAGAGACAAGAAAATGCCAATGCCTTTTTTTTTTTCTTTTTTCACTTTCTCACAGCCACAGGGTCGTTTCCCCGGCAGTCTTGCAAAAGCTTATCAATTTCTCTCACAACTTCCTCTGCATCCACAGACTCTCTGCCCAGATCCCTGTTGGGGTGGTCAAGCTGCTCAAGAACAGCACCCATTTCACTGGAATCCCGGCTGGCTCTGGAATGCACATCTGCAAAGACCCTTGCCATCTGATCGGAAGCCATGAATGGAGGGTCTCTTGGTTGCTTACTAGGTGACAGATATTGACTGTCAGTGGGCAAGTACTGACTGCTTGCTTCAGCCAGGGCTCCTGGTTTTGCTTCACAGCCATCCAGGGAGCCTTTTGTTGAGGTGCAAGGCTCGATGCACGCCTTGGTTGGGCTGCTTGATGCTGAGGGGACCTCTTGGAGGAGAGGGCTCAGGGCACGTTTGGCTTTTAAATAAGGTTTAACGTTGGCAATGAGAATAGTGTGCTCTCGCTTGTCTTTTCCAAATGTACAAAAAGTCTTTTTCCCAGTGGGATTCACAGTTTCATAAGTCTCAGTCTCAACATTAGCTTCAACTGTAGGTACAAAGAGATTTGTGCGGTAATCTGCATTTTCAGCCTGATTGGCTGCAGGGAACTGTGGCATCCAGCACCTGTCAGAATGACCAAGCACTCGGCATTCATCTGTGCAATTAACACACTCTTCTGGTTCTGCAAAACAAAAGAGAAAACAGCAAATCCAATCATTAGAGTTTTCTTTAAATTTCTACAGAGGCTGTGATCAGCTCTCAATGGGCTTGCTTGACCTCTGGTCTCATAATTAAAAAGGAAAAGAAAACAATAATTAAAACATTTCAGGATGGTTGCATAAACCTGCTGGTTGAGACAATGGTTTAATTTAAGTCTATTCTCTAGATATTAATGAATTCCCATAGCCTGGGAAGAAGTAAGAGGTGGCCATTGGAGAATCATTCTCAGTAGAATAGAGCATCACCATAAACTAAACTCCTGGGAATATCAGTTAGTCTTTGTTCTGTATAACTCATCCTAGAAACAGTGAACTTCAAAAAAGATTATCAGGATTATTTTTTTCAAATCAAATAACAAGGCAAAAACTGGATTGCAAACTTCCATAACAAGTTCTAAGCTGCTCTTTAAAAAACGTTTTATCACTATTTTGCTTGTAATTGTTATTTGGATGACAGTCATGAAATAAAAGGTTTCCTTTAAATGCTTACTTTTCCTACTGAGAGTGGCAAATGGAATTTTTTATCAGGACGTATTATGAATAAGCTTGTCAAAAAGTGCACATCTCTATTTTATTAGATAGGCGTATGGATCATGTAATCAGTTTTCTGTTCAGCTTTTTGTTTTGGGTGTAAGTAGGTGAAAATGCATTTACTCAACAGATACAGGTCAGAATGAATGACAAATCATGATTTCCCATTTTAAATAATAATGCTTTCTGTGGGAATTTTTACTTTTTTCCTTTGCCAATAGAGACTCTAAATAAAGCATTCTTTTAATGATCTCTATTTCACAGATGCTGAATGTGGAATATGAAAAAAAATCCTTAATTATAGAAGAGCTGCATACTTCCATTGACCCCAATATTTTAAACCATAACTTTGAGCTACATCTTCCCAGTTGTCCCTTCCTTATATAAATGATTGTGCCCATTGTGGTTAATGACTGTTTCTAAATCAGAGACTTTTACTTTTAGGAGAGGATATTTACAATTTACCTTTATGTAATGGGAATAGAAGTCCCTACACTTTTAGGCGCCCTTGGGATTTGCCATTTAATTGGTGCTAGATGATCTCTACACATTTAGAGTGTCCTGTGCAAGAAAAGGATGTCCACATGAAACATATATTTAAAAGAGCAGCAAATGTAATAGCATTGATAAATTTGTATATCGCTTCTCAAAGTTATATATGAAACCTAAATTTATACTTAAAGCATGTAAATAATTATTTACATTAAAAAGCCCACAATCTGTTTTCTCTCAAAAGGTTTTAAGATAAAACAATTTCTTAAGAGGCTGAAATTTTTTAGGAAGAAATCAAAATGGTGTCTTGAGAGAACAAAGATACTATGTTATTTATTCACACCTGTGAAACCTCAAAAAAAATTAGGTATCTTTCTTCTATTTTAATTTTGTCATTTTTTAAAAGAAATGTTTTCTTATGAGTAAATTAAATATTCACTGTTAAATTTATTATGCAGGAAAGAATGCTGAAAAGCAGTCACACAGTGCATCCACAGACACAAATACTATCTACAAATTGAAAGACTGTTAGACAGACATGAAGAACAGCAGAAACTAGGCATTATTTTTTTTTCAGAAGCCTCTATTTATGTATTTAAATTAGAACTGAAATTTTTTAAAAGGGGGTATCAGAAGTTCAATATTGGCCAGGTATAGTGGCTTATGCCTATATTCCCAGCACTTTGGGAGTCTAAGGCAGGAGGATTGCTTGAGCCCAGGAGTTTGAGACTAGCCTGGGCAACATAGCAAGACACCCCTCTACAAAAATAAAAAATTTAAATTAGCCAGGTGAGGTGGTGCATGCAGCTACGCGGCAGGCTGAGGAAGGAAGATGGCTTGAGCCCAGGAGTTCAAGGCTGCAGTAAGCCGTAATCATGCCATTTCACTGCAGCCTGAGTGACAGAGTTAAACCCTGTCTCAAAATAAATAAGTAAATAAATACATAGAAAAGCAAAAAGAAAGGTTCAATATCAGGTATCAGTCATTTGTTTCCTTTACCTACTCTAAATGGGAATCATAAATATTACCTTTATTTATATCTGTCAGTAAATGTTAAAAAAAATCATTTCAACAAATAGATAACTTTCAACAAATTTTATCTTTCAGAAAGAAGGAAAAGTAGAAAACTTTACAATATATTTCACTCAGTAATACTTTTGTACCTTCTAGCATCATGAAATTTTTTAAAAAATTCATTTATAACTCATACACTGTCTTGAAATATGCTAATGTAGTTTCATGTTTCATATTGACTGGCCTTTCATTGCAGCTATTTGGATAGCTAACACTGAATGAATTCAGTATGAATTTAAGACACAGAAAAAGAAAGAATAATGCAGACGTATGAAAGTGTAAATCGACCTTGAATTTGAAACCACCAACATAAAATGATTGTTTGCTTGTCACTGCTGAAAATCTGCAGCATTTTACTTAACTCCTTTATGTCACATCGTGGGGAGCAAATTTTGAGTATTGATTATGATACATTACAAGCTGTTCACCTTGTGATTAGACTATAATTTTGATGGCAGCAGTTCACAGGCGGTGAAGAAAATTGAATGGACAGTTTTGTACAAACAGCAGAAACTATGAGCACAAAGTGAACTCTAACTGTCAAGGATCAAGTTAGAATTTGTGAGAGAGGGAAATCATTTTTGAAAAAACATAAATGGATGAATAGGTAAATACAGAAAGAAGAGACACAGATAATATACAATGAATGACTGGTTGGGCAAAGACAAATGGAAAAAAGGAAGAAAGTAGAAAGGGAAAGAAGCAAAACAAAGTGAAGGGAAGGAGGGAAACGAGAATGAGAGTGAGGCAAGGGCTGGGGGTAGATGAAGAGAGAGTGTAGTGTGGAGGGAGAAGGAGGGAAAGCTGCCACAAAGAAAGGGTTTGTTTAAGACAAAAAGGGGTGTATTCACAGTATTTCTGACATGTGTACCTTCTATTGCACATTTTTAAGTGCCCTCAATAAGTTAAGTGTGTATAATAAAAAATAACATTGAAGAGTATTTACTTAAGCCCTACAGTTCTAAGATAGATGATCAAACTGCTCTCTGTACTTTAAGGGGAATGGATTCTGGAGTAGATATGTTAAATTATAAGCTATGGAAATGAAAAAAAAAAGCAAATTATTTAGATAGCCACCGTTTGCATATATTCAATATATACACCAGAAAACAAGTCCAGAAACCCTGAACAGAAGAAATCAAATAAAAAATAGTTGAACAAATATTCACTTTTTTCTTCAAGTTCTATCTGGGATTGCCAAGATATTATTTACTTTTGTTTTCCTACTTTCCTCAATATAACATGATCACCCCTTCATAGAATGCATCCCTTGCCAAGAAACATAGCAAAATTTAAATAGTATGCAGATGAGAGATACTCACAGATAAGCATGTTTATATTGCAGAAAGAAAACAATTCTAAAGTACACAAGGTGGGACTGTGGGCAGTTCTGCCTATATTAGACACTGTAAACTACAGTGTTTACAGTTATAAACTATTAGTTTACAATGTCTAATCTTTTAAAAGCATGATTCCCTGAAATATTATGTGACAATCAAGTAACTTTAAACACTTGTTTAGTATTAAGAATCACTTTCTATACTCCTGTTGCTGCATCTGACTGTTATGCAAGCCTCAAAGGGAAGTATCTAAATGCAGTAACCTTAATTAGTTCAATTGTGCCTCTTAATTTATATGACATTTTTGCAAAACAGATGAAGTAACTCAAAAGACTGTAGTACTTGCAGTTTACCTGCACCATAAACCACACACACACACATGCACACATATTCATATTGTATACAGACCTTTATTTTTATGTTTGTGATAAAGCTTAGCTTTTTCCAAGACACAGACTAAAAATTCATTAATAAAATAGAAAATCTTAAATTCATAACCTATGCATTTCTGAACATTAACTACTAGCAATTACCATAAGAGAAATACAGGTGAATCACAGGAAGTTCTCTACTCATAATATCAGGGGTACATAAACAAGACAATATTTTATTATTGTAAATAAAATGACAATATTTTATTATTGTAAATAAAATGACAATATTTTATTATTGTAAATAAAATAACAATATTTTATGTATTTGTTTATATATTAACAAAGCTTACATATATTAATGTACACATATATAAATCTTTCAGACTAAAAGCACCAATAAGCAACATTTTAATCTTCCCCTTTGCCACAAGCCTGGGTGCAAAACCTATGATTAGATCAACACTTTAACTGTCTCTGATTTTAGAATTTCATGTAATTAAAATGGATTTGGACATAAAGATACCCAAAATCTGCATATTCATATTGGCTGATAATATCTGAAAGCTCTCTCTCTCTTTTTTAACCTACACTAAGCAGTTTAATAGCTTAATCTTAAGGATATCAGGCAAGCAATCATTTTGTGACAAAATATACCTTCAGAGGAATTAAGCCATTGTGAAATTATTCTAAATTATATCTATGTGAGGAAAAAATACTTAGATAAAAACATCAAATTATCTGCTTTTAAATTGTTGGGTTTTAATAGTCTCCCACAAATGTTACATAATTTAATTTTACAATGTGTTTTAATTGTATAATGTCACTATATCACAGGAGTGCATAGCCATTTCAATGATGCCCAAAATTATCATTTATAAGATAGAAAGTTGAAACCAAAATGTTATTAAAATCAACAAAGATTAACAAAGACTAAGTGCCTGAGTTGAACATAGTTATTGTGGAAAGCTCAGGGAAAAACACTTGTGGATTCTGATTCTGTAGTGTCCAAGCACAGGAAATATGCCTAGCAACCAGCCAAAAAAGTCTTACTTTGGAGAGAATCTACCTCTTTATTCTATTCTGTTTTGCTCTCAGGCAGAAATTTGTCACAAGTCAGAATTTTAAACTTATTTTCCCTGTCTTCAGAGCACTACAAAAGTAATTTGTGACCACTTAGGGAAATTTTAGAGAGCATAAAAGGATTTCCTCCCCTGAGTTTCAGACTTACTTGGTGCTTTGGGAACTTACATATTTGTACACCTGAAAACGTGCATATAGTTTGCAGCACAAGAGTTTCCTATGTGCATCCAGTATTTGCCTCTGATTTTCTTTTCTATAATGATGAGATAAATGTCTGTGTCATAGACACTTAAAAACCAAAATCTATAAATCATGGCATCAATAAAGACAGTCTAAATTGTTGTGGCCAGGGGAAAGGGACATTTCAAAAAGTTATCTGTGCTTTATGATTGTCAACCAAATGGTCTTATTTCTGTTTTGTAAACAGATGTCAATAGAAATTGTGTTCTCCTATTACTGTGGTAGTTGGTATCATTTCTAACAACATCTTAATATTAGAGTTTTTCCAAGTAGACAACTCTATAAATGGAAGTCCAGTTTTTATTTGTTCCCGTTATTCTTTTTTTGTTTCTAATTTACCTTCTTTCAACAATGTAAGCTTTCATAATATCTAATTAGCTGTCTTCCAAATCAGAGAGCAAGCACTCATCTCTATTTACGGTCTGCACAAGTGTTCTGTAGATTAATTCTACAGAATCTAAGCTAAGTACCCATCACAAATTCTTTATCTGTCTGCGAACCAAGCCAAGCCAAGACCTTTGGCTGGCAGTTCATGCTCAGTAATAGTTTTCTGTTAAGAGGCCTTAATGGTATAACAACAGCTTGATTTTATGGCCTTTTTCTTTCTTCAGCACATACACACAATTACACACACATGCATGTGCACACATTTTTCTATGACCACAACAAATTGCAATTTATCCCAATATATTCTAACATAGAGAAAACATCAATGCTAAAATAGAAATCTCATCAGAAAATGGTCCAACATACCTCTAATAAAATGGATTTTTCTTTCAGTGAGTTGACATAATTTACAACATCCTGTGAACTGACACTTTTCTAACATACACAATTCTTTCTTTTTTTGGCTATGTTGATTATTATTGACTTACTTTCTTTTCTGATCCTATAAAACCTTTACACTTGTTATAATAATAGAGTGAGCCATTCCATATAAATGGTACCTTAACAATCTATATTCATAAACATTATTATTTCCACTTATGACTTCTATGTCCCATTTACTTGTATATTGTTAAAAATGAATATTCTGTTCTCACTATCTGACTAAAAGGAGTAAAAATTTTGCTTTCAATATTATTTCTAGAGACAGTTCTGGATAAGTAAGTTATCTCAAAATTATTTTTTCCTGTGTCAGATTTTTAAATGGGTATTTTATATTACAAATTTCCTGGAATTTTTTTCCTACTTCCAAGTTTTATTTTAACACCATTTTTAATAAGCTTGTTTTATCCTTTATGCAGGGAAGAACAGGGTTGTGTAAGAAAAAATGTTAATCGGAGAATCCATCCCTTGCTTAGCTAAGCTATTCTTCTTCTATAGCATTGTATTTCCCATGTGTCTCACTTGTGCACAGGGATACATGTTGTTTCTTAATCAAGTAACTAATATACAGATACACAGATATGGAAGGTCTTTTGCTGCTTTTATTTTTTAATATAATGAGGAAAATATATCTTGTTATAATATGCTTATTTCATGAGGTTGCCTGTTAACATGTTGGCAGTGATATAATGAGGAAAAATTAGACATAGGACCTGAGGAAATAAAATTATTTTTAAAAAAATCAGCCCCATAAAGAATTATAAATTTAAAATATATCTCAAGTAATAAAAATACTATGAGAAAAAATGTATACATTTTGAGGAGTATACACTGCTAATCTGGCTTCCAGATTTCACTTTGTGAAGTGCCATTCTATCTGCTTTTGATAGCAGAGAGGACATTTTGAAGAGGAAGTTGTTATAATACTATCAAATAGTCAAACCACGGCAGCTTTGAAGTACCCATCCTCTAGCGTGCACCTGCATCGCACAATGCTTTTGAATGTATTGCCACGGCTGCATTCAGACACCAGAAATCACTGTCCTATATCATAAGCAAGTGAATCCAATCACAGCTGGGTATTTGGAGCTGTTTGGAGCATTTACACTTACTGTTCAATGCACCTGCACACCTTCAGGGATGGTTTTAAGTGTTTGTGACCCTTTGGACATAGTAAAATGTTTACCAGAGTGGAATTTTCTGGCGTATATATTGACCACACATAGATAGCGCTCTAAGGTGAACAGAACTTAAGACAAATTGAAATGAAATTTATGATAAGGAATAAATGCAAAACAGTATTTGATACGGAAGTGCTAGGACTACAAAACAATGAGAATGTAAACCATGCATTGGGAATTTATGGCACAAATATCATTTGTGTCCCATGGCATGCCACTGAGATCAACACTGAAAATTTAATCTGCCCCTTCCCTGAATTCCCTTCTGTAGGCACAGCCATCACCTGGGGCAGCGGCAGATGCTTAGAAGTAAAGGCACAGCTAAATGGAACCATCTTTTTCCTAACAGGTACCCTGAAGAGAACTGGCTGAAGCTCAATATTATACCACTAGAACAAGGTTTATATTCACTTTGAGAAAAGTATGCTTACAGAGACTTTCAAGGAAAAACAATACAATTCAAACATCCCACCAGCATAAAGACAGCTCACATTTTGTGGGCACATTAGATGTGTGTAGTTCAGCAATTACTTTAAAGAAGTTACACACAATAATTTATAAGGTAAAAATGCATTACACACCTCCCCACACCTTGCCTAGGAATTGAAAGTTTTCAAGGAGGGGTATCTTGGGTAGAATGCTGTAGAATGAGTGTTTTGTTGCATACAGGTCTGTGGTAAATAAACCTAGGTCTATCTACTTCTAAAGTTCTGAAGTTTGTAAGACTATATCTCTTTACCGATGAGTTTAAACTTTGACTGGAAACTAAAAAGTAGAGTGAAACCAGCATATGGGAAATTATTCATGATCAGTTACATTTTGAACTATGTCATATGAACGTCAAGCAGCAGAAATACAGAGAAAAGCGTAGGTTGTAATATTGTGAAAGGCTTTATGCAAGAGGTGGTGCTTGATCTGTGATTCAAAGGCTGATCAGGGTTTCAACCGAGAGTGGAGAGCAGAGAGAGGGCGCTCCAGGTAAAGGATTAAGAAAAGAAACACACCTCACATGGGAATGTGCACTTCACAGGGCAGTAAGAGACCGGCTTTATAGGTCAAAGGACTTAAGCTGCAATGGCAACACTTGACATAACAATGTAGAGAAAATTTGCTAGGATCTGAAAAAAGAATGGAAAAGTTCTAAGTAAAAGACCAAATTTAATGCAGCAGGCAATGAAGCACTAGTATAAGTATTTAAGCAGTGTATCATATGTCTCAAAGATTCTTGAATTATTTCGGTGGTTGATTGGAAAGTCATCAGACACCATTTATGAAACTATAGAATTGGGATGAGCTATAGGGTAAATAGAATCCAAATCAGCATTATTTCTAAAAAGGGATATCTAGAGTTTTTGGCTCAAGCCAGAGTATCTCCAACAGACACAACAAGACCTGAATGATTCACTGGAATAGGCATTCCAGCCCCCAGACTCAGCTTTCATCTTTCATATCATCGTGCTTCTTCTAAAGAAAGTCTTAATGTGCATTTAAACTGGTATTTTATGTTACCAGCATAAATCTTGCATTTTTAAATTCTTCATTAGAAAAATATTTCTTTTTCCTACATCTGCTTTATCTTTCTTCCCTCTTCCTCTAATTTTCTGTTATCATTAACCAAACATAACATTTCATATGGTAAAGTATTTGAAATATTAAAGGATTATTTTAGAAAATCAGAAAATGGAGAGTCTGGAACAAAAGAGATTCGCTAGGTATTCAAAAGAGAGGTAAAAAATATATCAACAAAGCAAAGACAACAACAAAGAGTAAGATGGATGTTGAATCTCAGAACACTTTTCATATTTGATACACCATTGAAAAGGTTTTTGATACACCATATAAAGAACAATAAATTTTAAAAACTTCCAATTTTTTCCTAAATAAGCATTTATATTTTGTATGAAGATAATGTAGCAATTTTCCCATTGAATTATATATTACAGCATTACTCTGCATTCCTTATTATTTTTTATCTGTTTACCTGGAGACCCTAAAGTCCCTTGAAATCAAGATACTACAGTATATTCTTCAGCATTCCATTCCTTGAATATATGACACACTCAATGTACACTTCTGAATTTGAACAGATGCTTTAATTGATGGAAAGGATCATTAAATTAAAAGTTATCAAACACTACGGGTAACCTATAATGGGAACAACTACATACTTTATAAATTACTCATTTCAGTACCATTCATTTGTGAGATTATAATGTCAGTTTTCAGAATGATCCCAGGACCAAATGAAGTTGTACATAATAGCTGTCTATTGCTGTGAGATATGCATTGTTTACAGTAATATCAGATGTCTGTTAAAAACAATGTTTATATAGAAAATATAAAGTTATCTATTTATTATTGAAAATACCATTTTAAATTATGAGATAAATCCTGCCTGACATATATTCTACTCGAACTTGGAGGTCAGAATAATTTCCCTTTAGGAAATTTTGGAAACCAGTGACACTGTTATTGAAATCAAAGCCTATATTTAAATAATCACCTCTTTATAATTTTAAATTATGGAAAACAGTGAGTATCCTGAAAACTACACCTCAGCACCTATAGGTTTCTTGCTTCTCTGCTACGTTTCTCTTTTGTTTTTTTCTTCTACTGCATTGCCGTGTCGAATGAGACACTTTTCTCTTTTAAGTGAGCTGTCTCTGTATCTTACACTTTAGCCAACAGCTATCATCAACATATGAATTAATTAATAAGACTTTGTAATTTTAGAGTCTTGAAAGAGTTAATGCAATTTCCGAAAGAACCTGATTTATATGCAGTGAGAAACCTATGCTCTGGCATGCAGTAGTTAGCAAAAGCTGTTTGGCTTACAAGGACAAATTTAAAATTCTAGCAACTTAAATAATACTGTGAATTTCAGACCCAAGACTGTTTAAGTATTCTACTATCCTTCATCTTTGGAGAGGATGTTTTCCTTATGCTTTTATTGCCTCTGTAAGCCAACCCCATCTCTGATAATGACACCATTTTTGATGACATGGATGAATACATCTAAGATTCAAGTCATCCTCCTAGCAAAGTGGTAATCCTGTAAGGAAGGTCAATGAAAACATGCCTATTAAACCAAACTCGTTGTAAGAAGCAAGCAAGAGAGTCTTATTAGTGTTTTCTCTCTGCCTGCTGTCTGATTGCTATTGGGATGTATATCTATTCACCAGTTTAAATCCTGTTGTTCATCTTGTTTCTAGCAGCTCTTATTTTCAATTGCTAGAAACAAGCAAACAGAATCAGGTGTCAGTTTTAGCACTCTCAGAAAACAGTTAATTCAGATGCAGTTCATCTTCTCTGGCTTATTATTTAGCAATCAACCTCTGCCAATAGGATATGGGAGTCCCAGAAGATAGATTTTTAAAGAATGTTTTTAATATTTTAATATTTTTAATGACATTCTAGTTTCCAGAAGCTATTTATTAAACTCACAGATTTCTACTTGGGATAGGTCTAAAGTTTCCTTTGTTAACTTAAATTAGGTGGGCATGTGTAGACGAACAGATCTGTGTCTTGCTCAGACAAGTATTTTCAAAAATACTATATTTTTGAAGAAAGAAGTAATACAAAAGGTTTTTTTAAAGATTCAAATGAGTGAGAAATATGTATGAAACTATACTACTCCATAAATGATTCTGCAACAGGTACTTATATAACAAAAATGTAAAAACTAAAGCTAAATACCCTCAATGTGTTCATGCATACGTGTATATGTGCATGCATGCACACACACAGAAAAATAATAATAAATATGTACTTGAATAAATACATACAAATGTCTCCTATGAAGTGGAATCTTTCTAAGAGGACAATTAAAATGATAGTTTCCAAAGGTAACTTTAGAATAAAATACAGGCATTTGGACCTAAACAATTCGGCCTTGATCTTACTCAAACAATACCCCTACCACTAAGCTGCTGAAACTGTGAATCTTATGGCTACTATAATTTTAAATAGTCAAAAATACCTATAAAGGGTAGGAAAGCAATGATAACTGCCATTTCAAATAAAGGCTGTTCTTGGAATTACCTCTCTAAAACCATTCTGTTCTTATTACCTGTAACTGTGCTATAAATTTATTGGAAGCTGATGTGTTTTATCCTCTACAATTGGTTCATCCCAAGAATAAAACTTTAAGTGAAATCAATGCACTCAATATCCATATTCTAAAGTAAATATACAGAAATGTTTCTTGTAATAGGTTTTACTGGCAATGACAAGCCATTTTTCTAGTAACAGCTTTAATGTTTTGTAATCATTAAAACACACTGAAGCATTGGAGAAATTGGTAGAAGAGGTCAGGAAATTTACATATTAAACGAGAGGAGATGTGGCTCTTTAGATTATCCTGCTATGTAATCAAACTGAGGGGCAAAAAAGCTACTGGAGAGGGCTATTTCTGAATCACAGTAAAGATAAAAATGTGTTTTTAAAGAAAATGTTACCATGCATCATGCAGTATGGAGATAAAAAAGTGTCTAACAGTGATGTTTTAAATACTTTCTTATCTTGGAGAGTATTTTCTGCGATTCCATCGATAATCAGCCATACCCAGAGCAAAGAACAGACAGTAAGAGTGAAGTGCATTCCCAAAGGGTAATATTAACAAGAAAATAAATACAAATATATAAGCAATTATTTTATTTTCAGACTTTTAATCTGAATCCAATCTAAAAAGGAATTCATATTAATATAACAGAAGAACTAATTAAGACAGTCTTTCTTAATTCAAACATGCTATATTTGAGTTTTTCTTATTAATAATCTTTTCATTCAATCTTAGAAATAAGTGATTTTTTTGTTGCTACCAAAGGTATTTTCAAGGAGCCATTTAACAATTTTCATATTCATTATCAAAAATGGATGTATGATGAATTATTCAGTTTGGTGTTCTAAGACCTTCATAATCTAGCCAAAATAAATTTTTTAGGCAACTCTATTATTAAAAAAATAAATTTAAATTCAGGCAAGTCAGATTTTTACATTTGCTTTCACAGCAAATTTCTTTATAATGCTTAGGAAAATAGCAGTAATCTTCTAACTGGACCCTAAAATTCCTTTAGAAATATAATTCATAAGTCAATCAGAGAATGTGGACACTTCTATTGGACACATAATTGGGATCACAACGTCTCTGCTGAAAGGAGAAAAAAGCTTGAATTTAAGTAAGTTTCACTCTAACCGTGAATGTGTACATTTTTAAGGTCCAGATGAGTTTTTGACTTGAGCTAAAGTTATCCAGTATTAAAATCCAAGGTCTACCCATAAGTGAACTACAATTAAACTATTTGATTTGACAAATTTCCAGTAATATATTTATTTTAAAGCTCATTCTTTAAATGATAAAAGTATTTATGATCACAAAGGAAACCTACCTGCTATTATTATAAAATGGAAAAATTATTAGGTTAGCAGTACTTAGTAAAAAGAAACTTTCTATCTAGGCTTTTTTCTTATTGAGTATAGTTGTTTTATTACTAAAAATAAATATATCTGCACATAATTTTGCATAAAATCCCAAATATAAATAATGTATTGTTAGATTAATAATTTATTAAAAACTATACATCCAAAGATACATAACTCATTGATGTATTTATTACCTATAAAACACAAAGATTATATCTATATGAACTATTTGGGAGATAATTGAAACAAAAGTAAAAATATTATTATTCTGATTATTTTATAACATAGAGACAAAATGATTATGTTATAGTAATTTTATAATAATCAAAAATATATATGCAAAATTACATTCAGTAGCCTCAACAATTGTATTCTAAATTGAAGAGTTTTATAGTATATATTCAATAGAAAATATTAGCAAGCTTTGCTATCCTGATTATCTTGACACTTTGAGAAAATGTAAATTTAAAATGATAACTTCAAATTTGTCACATAATTATCACCCAAGGAATACAGCTAAAAAGAAAATGTACATATAGTTATGCATGCATTCTTCATACACATGATTAAAAAATTACATTCATATACCAGATGGAAATGAATAGAAGGGGCCTTGCCTAAAGACAACACTCTCTGAGAACCACTTAGTGGACATAAAATAAGGCTTAATTTACCTAACAACAGTTTCCAGTTTTCCTGGTGCTCAATCACAACACTAGCTCTGTGTTTCTTGTTGGTAAATGGCCATGGTTCTGCACAGGTGTACATGTGCCTGTGCATGTATGCACCAGTGAGCATTCACATACATTTGAGCAGGAAATGGATGTGAGATCAAGACAGAAATATATTGAGGAACACATGAAATAATGTATAAAAATTTACATTCTAAAATCCAAAATGATTATTGGTATAAATGATACCCTTGAATTTAATTTTTGCTGAATGAAAAAAATATAACACTTTTCCCAACTAATTAAAATTTAATCAATGTGAAATCACAGCTATTCAAGGGTAACAAGGAAGACTTTATATAGACCTTATATATGTGTGTGTGTGTGTGCATGCACATGCACACGGACACACTTGTGTTTCAAACTTCTCACCTTTTTACCCCCAAATCAAGGACAGGTATAACTTTCCCAACTATAACCTTGTCTGTTTAAAGCTGTTCTATTTTTACTCCAGTTTCCATTCATTTCCATACAAGAAATAAAGCAACCTTGTCTCTTTCTCTGGCATGAATAAAGCAAGAAAAATTGCGATTCTTAGATTACTATAATATACATGTATGTTTTTCAAGCACAGCAACAACCTGATATAATCATTTTCTCCAGTAGCAAGTGTTTTTCTTAAGTAGTGATTAAACTATGCAGAAACCAATCAAATCTCTCAAAAGCATTCAAATGATTCACAGACTTGGATGATATCCAGACGTAGAATGGTATAATATGTTGAGCTAAAATTTCACCTGAGATAGGAATACTTTTTCCTGTTTTTTTACTTAATTTTTCCAGTTGTTTCAAATCTTAATGTGTTTTCCAAGATTATCTGAATCACATGTAAAGCATACTTAGAGATTGAAATATATTGCATAATTTATGGAGTTCCAGGGATTTAAATATTTAGCTTCATTAGCCATTATAATTTATATAATTTTGGTTCTGCCTTGCCTTTAGGAAACTATATGGGGCTGCTATGTAAAGGTTTTTTAAAGTATTGTGTAAAGAAGCCTTTAACGTATTTTCACAAAGTAACACTTAGCTAATATGATGTGTAATTGAGTCCAAAAGGAAAGAGGAATTTGGGGACTCAGTTTCTCAGGTGAAACACAGTTATTCAGGTGGCAACAGTGAAGCAGATTGCATCTACACCAACAACTTACACCAAAAGAAAATAATCAAGTTTTTCTTTCCTGTACAGTCCACTTTCCATTCCATCAGTTTATTCTACACTATCTCCTAAGTGAAATTAATATAAATGGTAGAATTTTCAAAATATGAAATAATTAAGATTTGGCCCACTTAAACTCACTTAAGAATAACAAATATTAAAAACCTGGTGTAAGACTAGATTCTTGTTTCAACCGTTAACACTATACAGCTTTTCCGGAAATACTAAGAGCATTAATGCAGAAACAATAAAGAAAATTACTCACTTACTATGCTATTTTCCTTTAAAGAAATAAAGTCCACATGTTCTGCCTTGCAAATGTATAGTTTTATGAGTGCTATCATCTAACAAGTAAAATTTGGATCACAGAGAAGAAAGCTAGCAGATGAAGAAATTGCTCACCTGGAGGAAGCAGATCAACAGACTGAAGTCTACTTGTGATGGTGTGTAGGGTGAGGATAGCAAAGGAAAGCAAAGTCGGGAATGCTTGAAAAATAAAATATTTTTAGTTAACAAATAGAAAAAACCAAGTAGGAAAAAGGGCCAACTGAATTATGAATCCTTCTCTATTGATTTTAACTTTTATATTAAAATTCTTTAGAATGATCAATATCTAAAAGATATGGTCATTGATATTTCCCCAGCTACATAAGACTTAGTCTTATTGGAAGAAAATTACTTTTCTGGGGGTATTTAAGTTTAGATGAGATGAAAACAGTGCAAAGTAACCAGATGTATTCCTAGGTCCATGGAAGAAATACACTCATGATGATGATGCATTCATTAATCTTAAATAAAATAATTTTCTGCAATAGTGGATAGAAGATGTGAACAAGCAGGCCCCAAAAATTAAAGTCACAAACTATTCTATAACATCCCTAGTTACCAAGGTTTTAATAAAAATGTGTACTGCATCTTAATATTAGTTATACAATATATGCTGTCTAGAACTTGAAACAAGACACTATTTGTAATTTAGCCCTTTACTCAGTCACCTAATTTAAGAATGTACTGACTTTAGCAATGAGAAATATATATATATATTTTATACATATATATATATCTCTGTAACATCTTCTATTTTTTTGTTACCTAACATGAAACATGTATGTAATACAAAATTAAGAAAATGCTGTGGTATATTCTTGCTTTTGTTTTTGTTTTGCTTTTTATGATACTCTAACTTAGATATATTATGTACATGTATATTTGTTCTACTTCTTAGACTAAAACAAAAAAAGAATATTTTGTTCTGCATTAATGTTATTGAAATGCACAGTGAATATGAGAAATCAATTGCTGCCTTAAAGTCTTGCCAAAAAAAAATGCCTGTTGGTGAGTGAGAGTAACTTTATTTTTAAAATAGTCTCATTTTCTGAGATTCTGTTGTTTGCCCCTCCCCTGGAAAATAATTATGTAGGATTCCAAGGTAAAACAGGTTGAACAATTAATAACAGGCAGCTCAAATGGTTTTTTTCTCACTGTTGCCCTGGGGATATTTCTTTCATTCTTTTCTTTTTCCCCTGGCTTTGTGTTTAATTTGTGTGTGTTTCTGTCCTATTTTTAAAGTATACCCTCACAACAGATGGAAATACCTGAAAATAAGTCTGCCTCACGCACATGTTTAAATGATGACTATTGTAATATTTAACAGAGTAAAGAGAATACAGAATATACTGAATGTTTGTTTAGAGAAAAAGAATAATCTAGAAATTACCTTGTTATTATGTTTGTCTTGACATTCTGAAAAAGCACTAGTTCTTGCCAAATATATATTAAAAAAGTTCAAAGTCTAGGACCTTCATATATTCTTACTTTGTTACCAAACTCATTTGTCTTTTCGGCATATAACATGACCCTCTTAGATTTTTAATGGTACCAACAATAAGGCTTTTCAATATCCATTAACCATTTTACTATGTAGAAAGCACTTTACATTTACTTGATAATAATCCAAACTCAGTAGTCAATATCTAATGTATTTTAGATACATTCAAAATATGTCATATATTTTTAAAATAATATAAGCAGAGTCACATAAAGTACACAACTCCTTTAATCAGAAAAATTGATCTCATCCAAGTTGAAGAAAAAACAGCTATAGGCTGTGTACTTGATTGGATACTGCCCCCCCCCCCAAAATGTATGTCAACCCAGAACATCAGAATATGACCTTATTTGGAAATAGGGTCTCTGCAGATGTAATTACTTAAGATGAGGTCATACTGGAATAGAGTTGGCCTTAATCCAAAGACTTGTGTCCTTGTAAGAAGAGAAAACAGAGACACAGAGACAGTCACACAGGGAGAACATCATGGGACCATAGACACAGAGATTGAAGTGTGTGTCTAAGATTGCTGGCAATTACCAGAGTCAAGGAAGGGTCCTCTCCTAGAACTATAAGACAGAGCATGGTCCTCCTTATACCTTGATGTTGGACTTCTAGCCACCAGAACTATGAGATAATAAATTTCTGTCATTTTTAGCCACACAGTTTGCAGTACTTCGTTATAGCAGCCCTAGAAAACCATTACTAATTTTGCTACTGTGAAGTGAGGTGCTGCTGTAAAAAATATCTAAAAATGTAGAAGTGGCTTTAGAATTCTGCCATGGGTAGAAGCTAAAAGATCTTTGAGGTGTTTGGTAGAAAAAGCCTACATTGTTTTGAATATACTATTGAAGGAAATAATGACATTAAAGTTGATTCTGCTGGGGGCTCAGAAAGAAGCAAAGGAAAATCTACAGATAAAGCTTTTATTATGAACACACACACACACACACACACACACACACACACACACACGGTCATATATCACAAACAAAGCTGCAGAGAAAGTTTTTTTATGACATACGTATATATAGTCATAAATGCAAATGGTCTCAAATGGAAATGTTTTTGGACACTGAAAGTAAGACAATCCTTGTTATAAAGTGGCAGAAAACTTTGCCAAATTGTGATCTACTACTAAGTAGAAGGTAGAACTTGTAAGTGATGAACTTGGATTCTTAGCTCAGATCTCCAAGCTAAGTGTGATGTGTGTGGTGTGGTTACTTCTTGATGCTTATATTAGCTAGGTGCAAAAGTACTTGAGTTTTTGGCAATTTCTTTAACAAAAACCGCAATTACTTTTGTAATTGAGAAAATTACATAATTAAGAAAATGAAAATTGAGAAAATTAATTAGAGGAAAAGAGAATAATTGAGGAATGAACTCTTAAGGAAAATGGAAGCAGCACTTGATTTGGAAAATTCTCAACTGCCAATCAGATAGCATGCTTTGGAAACAGAGCCAAGGATGTGGCTCAACAACCATTTGCTAAAAAGATTAAGCAAGTGACTTATGGATCCAATCCACCACTTCAACAGTGGTTAGGATTAGAGATGGAGTTACTGAGGAAGGATCTATAGAGAACTATCTTGTCTATTGCTCATCCTGTCAACACAGAAGATGAACAAAGTTTTTGAGAATTTTATACTAGCAGAAACATTGCCAACTTGGACTGAAAAGGACAGAGATGGGATGAAATGAAGAATAAACCATCATGGAGAGCATGGCTCTGCTAAACCTTGATTTTGTACTTCTAGTCTCCAGAACCATGAGAAAATAAATTTCTCTTGTTTTAAGCCACTCAGTTAGTGGTACTTTGTTATAGCAGCCCTAGGAAACTAATCCAGGCTGTTGAAAAAGAAACTTCAAAATATAAAATGCCTACATAGCAATAAAAACACTGCTGCTGATAATGACAATGGAGTAAATTAAAAAGTAGACTGTGGAAAGATAAAACAAGACTGAAATGACAAAATTAAATATTTGTCTTCCATATTATGGTTCACAAATAAACAATCTGGCAAAATATGTAAGTACATATGCCAGTAAAATTGATGCTGCTGACTGTAAGATTCAATTGATAGCACCCAAGAAACACATCTGTAATTGTTCCAAATCATATGAAATACTTTGAAACAAATATTTTCTTAAAATGTCTACAAATTAATCACTATTTTTGCTTTTTTTTCAGTTTTGTGTTTTAATATTTACATTTCCTGGATTTCATGTAGAAGTAATCTGATGCTTTTTCTCTGACACCTATTGAAAGGTAAGGGTATTTTTTTTTTTTTAAGACGGAGTTTTTCTCCTGTTGCTCAGGCTGGAATTCAATGGCTCAATCTCGGCTCACCGCAACCTCTGCCTCCTGGGTTCAAGTGATTCTCCTGCCTCAGCCTCCCAAGTAGCTGGGATTACAGGCATGTGCCACTACACCCAGCTAATTTTGTATTTTTAGTAGAGACAGGGTTTCTCCATGTGGGTCAGGCTGCTCTTGAACTCCAGACCTCAGGTGATCCGCCCGCCTCGGCCTCCCAAAGTCCTGGGATTATAGGGGTGAGCCACTGTGCCTACCCTATTTTTGCTTATTTTTTAAAACTGATGAAGCTTCTCTTTTCAGTTTGCGTACTGTGTTTGATTTCTAGGTATAGTATATCAGATGTTTGGTATCATCTCCAGGGATAAATTTACTTAAAATTTCCATATATACTAGTGAGTTATTAAATGAAATGTGTGACAATACATGTGCACAAAATGTGCACATATGAGTATGGGTATTTGGATTCATGATCAAAAGAGATCTTCTTCTGTAAGGAGAATACATGTCTTTATATTTGTAAATATAGCTCCATATACATGCATGTTCTTAGTCAGATACTTAATATGGATAATATGAATGGATGATGCCAACAGCTGATACTCTGCATTGTTTCAGACAATATATAATTTTCCTACTTTTCTAGAAAATGAAAACTTAAACATTAAAAATATTTCATATTTATACATTTATTAAAAGGCATTGATTATATTTTTGTTAAGATAAAAAAGGCAGAAATATATTTTCCTTAAGAAATATTATGCTAAATTTCACTAAAATATACTATATATTAGCAATATGGGTTATTAGCAAAGGCATTTCTCAATTTAGTACAAATGCACATATTTTGTTTCTTTTGGGTTTTATATCTATATTAATATTAAGTCATATTTTCTCTCTAAGGCATTCTATTTCATGAAATAAATGTTGTGGAGGAGGAGAAGAGTAAATGTCAAGTAGCTTTAAAAAGAAATTGAGTCAAACTTTATAAATGATTGGTTGTGGGATGCTAAAGAAATTCTACATTACGTATATATACATATACATAATATACATATATACATACACATATACACATGATATAATGTATATGTACTTATAGTATTCACATGTCCTTAGCAAGTGCAGATCCTACAAATCAATCTATCCAAGTTACATTACATACCTCAAAGTGATTAAACCTAATGGTGTGTGAAAACTGACAAGAGTATCTTACACACAAATGCAATAAAATATCTCATCGTTTTGTGATATTGTTCAAAGTAGAATGTTTCCACCATGTTATTTCAATTTCTTTAAATGAAAAATCAATACATGTTTTATTGTAGCATAGCAAATTATCCCTTGTCACTGTTTCAAATAATGGCTTCCAATTACTGTGCCCACATCTTAGGTTTCAGAGTTTCAGTAGTTTTTTTTTTTTTTTGATAGAGATTTGAGTCAGCAAGCTGGGCTTTACAATAGGGAATAGCTATTAAATTAAAATCATTCCTAATATTTATCTATCAATCATTATGATGACTCAGAAATATAATGCAAAATTAGATTTAAAAAATGGTTTATATTATCAGAATTATAATCAAAGGGAAAAACGCTCGATAGACTTTTGCTTTTCTACAAAATTTCTGCTGCCTACTAGACTGTTTTAGAAAGCAGATTTTGTGATCTGTAATGCCTACCAAAAAGTCATGAAGACATAATAAGCCATGTAATCATCATTATCCTTGACAATGGCTACAAAGAAGAGAGAAATCATTTAAACCATTTCACTTTGATGTCAAAACAAAATGGCACACTGACAGGTACAGCTGGGTTGTGATTAAATTTCAGAGACTAAAAACCTATATAGCTGAATTCTTATTCATTTTAGTCTTGAAATCAGAGAACAGGTATCTAAGAGTATAAAAATATCCAACCAAGTCAGGAATAAATCTTATCTTAAATTTTTTTCTGTGACTTTCTCTAGCTCAACAATAGTAGCAACAGCAGTAAAAATAAAAGGATAAGTCAATATTCTGATTATGACAGAAAACAAACATCACTGGTAGACTATACAATCAAAAAGACTGAGCCTATGTGTATTCTACAACTGAAAATAAATTATTTTATGAAAGTTTATTCTTTATTTTGACTTTTGGAATTCAAAGAAAAATTTTACTACATTAAAAAGGTCATAATTAAGTAGATTCCTAGTTTAGTTTACAAAAACATGCTAAACTCATAGGGTGGCTGAACTACAGTACTAAATACAATGCTAAGAATACTAGCTCAGAAATTAGAAGTTTATTCAGTTAGTAATATTTAAATGCATAGTACCCAATTATTAGCTATATTCAACATGCTGTGCAATTGTTCTAAAAAAGAGAATACTAACTCAGGCTAATTAATTTGAGTTATAGTAATTAATGTGAAGTCTTTGAACAGAACAATAAAACATAATAGAAAGTGCAGGAGAAAAAGAGCTAGTTTCCTCCTTCGGGGACATAGACATGATTTTATGAAGATGCATGAAAGAAGAGTTTGTTTTACTCCAATCTCCTTTTGCTCGCTCCTCCTTATCTTTCCTCCACTATACACTTTCTTGCATCCCTAAATTTATTAGACTTTCTTTGTTAACCTAATTGGGAAATAATCACCTTTACTTATTTACTACCCCTAGAAGTTCTTTATGCACCCCAAATTATCTATAAGTTTTCCTCTCTCAAAAAAATTTTTTGAATGCCAAGCAGTTCATATCTGGTGCTTGTTAGGCCTAAAAGCAAGCTGATTAAATTATATTCAAAGTCATGTGGCTTAAAAAACCCATAACCTCAAATTTTAGAGAAAAAGAAGATGCCTTTTATGGACTTCTAAATTCTTATCTTGGCAAAAAACAATGTGTCATTAAAAAGTGGGGAACATTTACAGAAGCCAGTTAACTCCATCACTTGTGAAATTTTAATAAAAGTAAACTGGTGATATAAAAATGAAAACAAGACAGAACACACATATGCACATGTGCACATGCAAACACCACACACACAACACAGTTACAAACACTTACATACTTTTGCAGAGAGATAGGTAGAAAGGTCAGAATCAGCTGGAGCCTGCCAGCATCTTTAACTGTGCCTCCTTCTAATAGCTATTTTTTCTAACCACTTTTTGAACTCATCGTCGCAGCAGTTCAGAATGTGACAAAGACAATAAGAGCAGGACAGTGTTCTCCTATGGGTCTATGTGGGTCATTTATAGTCAGAGACTGGCTGTCTTGCCACATGCAGTTGCGTGTCATACTGCTGAGCTCTTTCAGTACTTGGAGAGCACAGTGGAGGCAAAGGGAGAGTATATCTACTATCCTTTGACTCTAGCTGCCTGCTTTGTTTGAGGAGTTGAGAATTTCAACTTGAATATGTGGATTACTGCAAATATAAATGATGTCTGGCAGTTAGAACATTGGGGAAGGGAAGGGGTTGAATTTGGCAACCCTGCACAGCTGGATTTAAAGTTTTACTGTAGGTGTTCTAGATCAAATCTCTTATGTTCTATATTCTTTCACTCCCTCCTCTGTAAAATGGGGATATCCTCACAGGGCTTCTGTGGGGGCTAAGTGAATACATGTATGCAAAGCACTCAGTGAATGCTACTATTAGGTTATGATGCCAAGTAGGGCTCGGTGGGCAAATCAAGAAAAGTACAATATAATTCAGGCACAAACTCTGTTTAGACATGGAGCCTTTTGCAAGTGAAAGCCATTTATTTTGAAGCTACGTTTTGGTATCAAAAAGAAAAACAGGCTGGGCATGGTGGCTCATGCCTGTATTCTCAGCACTTTGGGAGGCCGAGGCGGTGGATCACCAGAGGTCAGGAGCTCGAGACCATCCTGGCCAACATGATGAAACCCCATCTCTACTAAAAATACAAAAATTAACTGGGCCTGGTGGCACGTCCCTGTAATCCCAGCTACTCGGGAGACTGAGGCAGAAGAATCGCTTGAACCTGGGAGACAGAGGTTGCAGTGAGCCGAGATCATGCCACTGCACTCCAGCCTGGGCGACAGAGCAAGACTCCATCCAAAAAAAAACCCGTACAGTTATTGTTGTTGCTGTTGTTTTTAATACACTTAAAAACTTTAATAAACTTAAAATAAAACTTCTCACTCAAAATTTAAATATGTTATAAAACAAATACACAAAACTTTTGAGGATGATTCATTTACATTTGAAGCAAAAATGTTATAAATATATTATTCTTTACTTCTATGTCATTTCTGTAATAAATAAAATCAGAATTTTAGAACCACTGGTCACCTATCACCATACTTCTCTAATAGGGGACTAGGTTCAGGATACATAAAACCGAAAACAAACCTGGCACATTTTTTCTGAAGAATAAAATCACTAGATGAAAAATAATTGTAAGCATTACTTCTCTATTAAAAAATATTGAAATTATAAGACATAAAGCAAAATCATGGGTGTCTTAAATTTAAAATATCAGAATCAAATACTTCTAGCAGTTGTTGGAAGGCCCACAAGTATGTATTTACTCTTTTCTGCCTTTAGAAATCCTTTAGTAGAAAATTCTGAGAAATATCAAAGGGATTTGACCAGGGCCCCACAAAAATTAGAAGCAGAACAAATTTTAGAACAGTATCTCATATCTACCGTACACGTTATTTTCCCATCACTTTTTGCTTCACTTCTACAGGTTATGTTAAAAAACAAACAGACAAACAAACAAACGGGGGAGATACAAAGTAGCACTGTGACAATGTAGTTTGATAAACTGTGAAAGATAATGCTAGCTTTTGTCTTTGATTTTTTTGGTAAACTAAACTTCATTTTAAAAAATTCTTTTTTATGAGTCTCAATACTGGAAGAAAATAATAAGGAAGGTTTATTTTTAGTCTAAACATCTAGTTATTATTTACACATTGCTTATTGATACTCAAAAAATGGTGACTCAAAAGAAGGACATTATTGTTGCTGTTATTATTATATTATTATTGTTACTGAGATGGGGTTTTCCTGTGTTGCCCAGGCTGGTCTCGAATTCCTGGGCTCATTGTTCCTCCTGCCTCAACCTCCAAAGTAGTTGGGATTACAAGCACAAATCACCAGGCCTGGCTTAAAACACATCTTATTTACCTGTTAATTGAACACTGCGAAAATAACCCTATTTCAGAAGTGTTTGTTCTGAATTTTTATAGTCTAGTCTAGTTCAGATTTTAATGTGCATGACTGACTGCTCACCTACAGAATGACAGTCACATTAATATATTTACTTTATATTTTTCCGAAGACAAATGCCTTTGGACAATATCAACATAATTTCAAACAAAAGAAAGAATATATTTACTCCCACCATTAGGCTTCTTTAATCCCTCAAAACAAATGTATCCATCTAAGCTTCTTCCCTTGCAGCTACTGTTCATTAGCATACATAATCTTTGTGTAGTTGGTCAAGAGATCGAGACCATCCTGACCAACATGATGAAACCCCGTCTCTACTAAAAATACAAAAATTAGCTGGGCATGGTGGCACGCGCCTGTAGTCCCAGCTAGTCAGAAAGTTGAGGCAGGAGAATCGCTTGTAGCCGGGAGGCAGAGGTTGCAGTGAGCCAAGATCACGCCACTGCAATCCAGCCTGGCGATAGAGCAAGACTTGGTCTCAAAAAAAAAAAAAAGAGAGAGAGAGATGTAATTATGTGTGATAGTTTATATTTTAGGGAGGTGAGGAATGTTAGGTATCATGAAATAAAATATGTTTATTTTTCAGGTAAGAAAATTGAAGTCCAGGAAACTTAGGGGCAAAATAAGAATTATTCACCTGATGCCAACTCTAGTCTCTTCCCACACTTCATGTATCTCTATATTTTTCTTTTTATATTTCTTTGTGGTAGTTACTCATAACAGGTTGACCACATAATGTGTTGACCAAACCATGGCAATTTTGAAAGTGATAGGAGCTGCTATTAATAATTATGACAGAAGAATATGTATAAACAGAGATTTTTCTGAGTAAACCATAACATAAGATATCCCTACTCATAAGGCAAGGAAAGATCAAGTTTAGTATCCTTTGTTTTGTTCTGAAGAGGTCATTTTAAAAAGTAAAACAAATAAAAATTTCATTGGGTTGAATAATTTTAACATTTTTTTCCTGGAAAAGAATATAAATTTTAAATATTTTAAAATTTTAAAATAGTTGTATATTTATTGACTGAAGATTCCTTCGATGTACATGAAAAAATGTGGTAGAAGATCTTTATCATTTTTGAGAGAAACCATAGGTACCACAAAGAACAGAAATAGGGAAATGTTAAGAATATCCATATAAAATATTAAGCTAATCAAAAAACTTTAAACCAAATTAAGAGTTATAAAAGAAGCAATAAAAACATGCCTTGTAAAAAAAAGAATCTTACATATAAAGGAGCTAGTAAAGAACAATAGGTAAAAACAAAAGAAGGATAAAAAGGCATGAGGATCCAGAATGAAAATGCAAGTATGCAAAGAGACTGTGCAAATTAATCATACAAAACAAGAGAGAGAAATGCAATGTGCAAATTTGATGAAAGAATTCTGGTGCCGCTCACTTGAGTAATCAAAGAATGACAGATCAATAATTAAAATTCTAAAGATAGCTGGGAGAATAGTTTCTTAGGAATTCAGGAAATTAAAAGAAACTTTCACCTTTTTTAATTTAGGGATATAAAAACAAAGATATGAATTATTTCACACACATGAACACATACACACTTTAAAAACACAAATCAATGAAACAAAACTAGGTATGAACTTTCTAATATCTCTTTTGACAAAACATCAATGCCTACAAGGGAATGCATACATATTAAAATACTACAAGCTGAAACCATCGAGATGTACCATGGCTGGTAATTATCTAGGACACTAAAGATCCTGGAAAAAGTTAATCTAATAAAACTGCCGTTATCTCTAATACTTCAAATCTATGCCTTGAGCTAAACAGTTGTCAAAATGGAGCTCTGTTTACATATAACTGAATCAGAGTGGGTGAAAAAAGATGTCAAGTCGGTTCTAGCTACTGTTTTTTTTCCCCTTTTCCTTTCGATTTTTGACATAAAATAGCTAATATTTTATTCTGATTTTCTACAAGGTGCTATAGATCACTATCCATTTTTTAATTTCTCATAAAGATATGCTACCTAATGTTAAGGTGACTGCTCATTTGAGTTATTTCACTCTGAAAGGCCGGCATTAACAGTGTTGAAGGCCATTTTATTAGGCATCATTTCGGATCATTATATCTCTATGACCTGAATGAATCAGCTTCAGAGTGAGAGAAAATATGTTGGAATATTTTTGAGTGGATCACATTACTCAATGATTTCTGCGGAATAGGTAAACTTATTTCACTATATAGTCCTCAAAATTAGCAATTGAAATTGTGAAAAGCACAATATGCTATTTGGTGTCTTTCAGTAACATGAGCAGGAATAGTGCCCATATTGTAAAATCGGCCTCTGTTTTCCAGGAAGGATCGAGAAAGCAGCATGATTTTTCTCAACCCCTGAAAACCTATATTTAAGTCCTAATTTTAATCTCAAACAGAACATTTATGTGATAAACTTTCTAGCCTCAATTTTCCTATAAGGCCAACAGGTAAAGTTTGTTTCCATAAATATATTCTAGGAATGATACTTAAGCATATGAATAAAAAATCTTGAGTTATTTTTAAAAAATAACTAAACAAGACAAACTCTATGTGTGTGTGTGTATCTATATGTATATATCTCTATATATATTTCTCTATATATTATCTTCATATTTATGTATATAAATGAATCAATTTAATCAATTCAGAACATGTTATAATTCTAGGCACCACAAAATACATTAGGTCCAGGTAAAATGTTACTTGATTAAATGTTTTTGTACAATGTTACACCATATGTATACTGGCTTTTTCAAGGCATGAATTTTCACGATCATTGAATTCAGATGCCCCACTGCTGTGATGTGGTTATCTGTGGAAACAACTGAAGAATATCAGGACTATTAACAAATATTTTAATATATTTGAAAGACTGATAGAAACCCAAAGTAGAATTATGATCTATTTAATTTCACATAATAAATATAATTTAAGTTTATTTAATGTGAAGTACCCCCCAACTAGGAGTTTTGGTTCTGTGTTTTGTTACTGACTCCTTTTCCAACTTTCATTTGTACCCTAAAAAAAAAAATCACTTTTGTTTTGAGCTCTAGGATGAATATATTAAAGATATATAGTCGGTGTTTTATTTCATTATTTGTAATCTATAGTCTTTTTTCTTCTAAATACCATTTTTGATTATTTAACTTTTGACTCTATAGAAAGCGTATATAATGACAGTCATTCTTATCCGGCCAGTATGAATTGTTAACAGGAGACTCACAGTTTAACTTTTGGTAGTAACATGTTATTACAAGCCTAAATATCAGATAACAATGGTAACACAGCAATTCATGCTGGATATAATAAATAGTTGGCTTCTTAACATCATTTAGCCTATTTTGCTTATTTGGCAAGATCAATGAATTTTTTTTCTATGTGAGTTGTATACATTAGATGTTAAACCTGTTAACACAAATCTAAAAGGATAACTTAAAAATCCAGTATCTCTTGAGGAAAAAAGAAAACCATCTTAGATTTCTAGCACAGAACACATGCAAAAATTTGCTAAATCACTGTTCTGCAACATGGCTAATCTGCATAAAACCATTTATTTTATGAATAAATAAGAACTACTCTGTCTAGCCATAAGAGATCAGAAAGAATAAAAAACCAGCCTGAATTCATGGGGTTTTCACTTAATGAAAACAAGCTCATGCAGCTTAATGAAGAGAGGGGCATTTGAAAACTGAAGCAGGTGCCCCAATAGATAGAAGATTGCCTCCATAAAGGATGGACTCCCTACCTTAATAAAAGCAAATGATCCCACTTGATGCAAGTATTTCCTAATGATTTCTTCAAGCCTACTTAAAAATACAAAAAAAATTAAGAATTATTTAAAACAAACCAAATGGGCAATTATCAGTTTGTTGAGACTGTCAATCAGCTGTGGATGTGGGAGGAATTTAAGTAGATGAAAGCACTGCCAACCTTTATATTTGACTCCTTTCTTCTACTAACACAGACAAAAACTTTAGCAATTTCACTGCCATTTAGAAAGATGAAAAGGCTTTTTCCTCATTGTGAATCTCAATTTATAGATCTGTTCTAATTTCCATTGTTAATACTCAAAATGTGTAAAACCTGGCATTTTGCTTAAAAAACAGAACCCCTAACTTTCTTTATCCTATGTAAATGACAAAATAAATTTCAATTTTATTACTAATTCTTTGAAATGTATTTTAAAATATGGTATATTTTAATGGATACCATATAAGACAGGCTACGAAGAATTAATCCTAAGGCATTTAAAAACAGTCCAATTATTTTCCACACTTTTTTTGCAAACAGTATGTATCTGTATTTTCCTTTATTAAAATGATCTATTTTAAGTAACATTAACATTTCCATCAATATTCTATTTTATTATATTTCTCTACACATTTAAGATGGTTTTCTTAAAATATTGGGAATAAAACATAATTAATTTACACGAAATTAAAACCCACTTTTTTTGAACATTTATAAAATAAGAATTTGGCTGTCTAAAAATAAAGATTTAAATAATTTTATGTTATCTGCAATTTTTCCTTTGTATTCTAGTCAAGATACTCAGTACCTTAGTTAGCCAGTATTTTCATCAAATGTTGTCTGTTGAAAGTCAAAAGTAACTAGTTTGGAAAATCAAGGTAGTAATTACAAGTTAAATATAAATATCAATCATATATTCCTATTTTTTACTAAGAACAACCGTTACGTTATCGTATGTATAGAGTTACAGGGTTCACACATTGTTTTCCCATGTATCAATACACTTGAACTTCATCTTCAAAGAGAGACCACTGCTAACAGTTCTGGATTTAAAATGAGGGTCCTGAATCCAAAGAGTTAAAGGGACTTGATCTATATCAGCAACTGATAAAACTAAACCAGGACCCAGATTTTCTGCTTAATTGTCTACTTTTATATGAAACAACAATATATCCTGGGTAGAGCAGAGACTTTCAATTACAAGAATGCTTGTTGAGCCATGATTTGTTTTTTAGTAACATGGAAATAAGATATAAATTACAATGGTTTTAATCTTTGAGGACAGAAATGATATAAGTAAAGAGCTGAATATAAAGTAGAGACGTGGTAGTGGCAATTTTGTAATCAACCACATTGGTCCATAACATTTAAATTTGGCCCCAGTTTTCCATCCCTAATTTGATGTTTCTTCAGAAAAATGTAGTTTTGAGGAGGGAATTATAAATGCCAGACTATATGTTAAAAATTGGTTGATTTTCATTAAAATAGCTAGAATAAATACATTTCTTTCCACTGAAGACAAAATTTACCTTTAGAAACCAATCTTTTCCATCCTTTCCTCCACGCCCCCCACCATTCTGTCTTTCCTTTCTTCTTCCCTGCCTTCCTTTTCATTCTTTCTTTCTTTCTTTCTCTCATTTTATCTGTAACTTCAAATTTACCTTGTGTGCCTTCATAGGAAAACTCCAATTTGGCAGCATCTCAAAACCAAGGGTTTATGCTAAAATTGCTAAATGAAAGTCAAAAATTTACAAACTAAATATGATCATCTCCTTTTTTCAGTTACTTAATATTTTAAAATGTAAATTATCAATATACTTGAAGCTTTTGTTTTATAACAGATACACTACAATAAATAGATGGTAACTCAATCTTCCCATTTTCTCTATACATTTGATTTTAATTTATTTAGAAAGGAAAAACATAATTGATTTCATTTTTTTTCAGGCAGTAGGAGACTTTTCTAAAAATTCAATTCAACTGGATAAATGAGACTTGCACTTATAAAAATGTGTCCTACTTAGCAAGTATCCTGGGCAGGAATCAAGTGGTTAATAAAATACAAAACACTAAAATATATATAGCACAAAAGGCCAATATCTTTCTATTCCTCATCAGGGAATTACAGAAACATCCTGACCCAGCTCTTTGGACACACAGGAGTTGCCATCCTGATTCAGATCCTTGATTAATATACTCTAGAATGATACATGTGGCAATGGCCTACATACGATCTCTCTGAGGACTGGAGAAAAAATAGACTATTAAAATGGAACAATTATAGTATCATATACTGTAACTGTTTTTTTGGTTTTCAGAGAAATTTTTAAAAAGGTTAAAAATTTTTTAATAATAAAATGCTGACCTCAAGTAAAAGGACTTCACTTCAGGAAAGTATTAAAAAAATGAAAACACATAATATTTACCATTTTATAGTTTATTTTAGAAACTGAAACTAGTGTTAAGTGTGTTTATTCAATAATTGAATTTGCTTAGAATATCTTTTGAAGGTTCAAATTTCCTTTTATCTTCTGAAGTAAAGAATGTTCCCTAATACTTTCTGGACATGCATTTTTTTAATAGGAGGAACCCTTGTATATACACGAATGCACAGGGCTAAAAGGGACAAAAGGAAAGAAAGTCCTTCATTCTCATCAAAATCTTTTCATCTTCATTGCTCATTGGATTCTAACAATTGCTCTTTATGGTAAGTATGCAAGGTATTGCTGACATAATTTTACAAATAAGAAAGTAGCTATTATAATGTAGCAATTTTATTGTGCTCCAAAACTGTTGCAAACAGAACTCAGGTCCATTGGGCATTTTTTAACAACAAACATCTTTAGCTGAGAAAACATAGCATAAACCCATACACTTGGACTGATTTATCAACTTCTAGCTTTCACATCTTGACAACCGAGTCAATACTCAACTTTGCCAAATCAAGGTAGGATTGATTTCATTTTGCATCTAACTTGATCTAGATGGAAATATAAAACTTGGCTATGAAATATTCAAGATGTGCTGCCCAGACTTGCCTTGTATGCTGTTCTTTAAGTCATTTACCTCAAAAAAGAAAAAAAAAAAAAAGACACTTGACTGAATGCTGGATTTATGTACCTACAATGTGTAAGTTGGAAGTATTCCTGCAACCTCCTTTGACTTTAACTGGTCTCTGAAGACATAGCTTATATAGAAAGATGAAATCTAAAAATGTAATAGTTTGAAAAATTTAAAAAGAAAATCAAGAATTTGTAAAACTTTTTCTCTAAAGAAAAGAAGAGATTATAAAATGTGAGAAAAATAACTTTAAAAGACCTATATAATTAGAAAAATAATTATTTGGACTGAAATGCTGTGTAATAATTTAATCTTTTATAAAAGAGATCTGTGTAGCTGAAAGTTATAAAATCATGCAATCATTTTAAAATTATTGTGTCCTTCCAATCATAATATTTGAAATAATAAGATCCAAACGATTTTAAGTGAAGTCAAATTTAAGGAACTTAAGAAATTGTATATATGAAATTTGACTTCATGCATCATTTCCAAATAATATATATAGGACTCACATCCACTCTAACCTATCTGCAATTCCTCTAAGTTAAACCTTAAAAAACAAAGTATGAAAGAGCAGTGTAAAATTTTTAAATGAATCAGAATCTCAAGATCTAAGCATTCTTTTAGAGAAGATATTTTGTATCCTAACTCCTTGATATATATATATATATGAATGTAAGTGAACAAATATACCAAGTTTCTGAAAAATTTTTTTTACCTCGAATACTATTTCAGTTCACAATTAGTTATCATACTGAAATGAAAAAAAAAGATGTTGGTCTGCATTCAGGTGTTCACCTTTACTATTTCAATGAGCACTAACTTTCTTGGTATTTGAAAACCGTGGAAATAAATGAAAGTGGAAATCTTGACAACAGGCACATCCCTGGAGATAAGTACAAAAACTATAACCTCCTATCCAGGCTGAGTCATGGATTTCTTTCTGGCTATGGAAAAGCTGAGAAATTCCACTGTCTCTATTTCTTTAATTGAAAAAGAGAAAATCTTTATACTTCTCATATCTATGTATTTGTGAGAGAAATGGGCATACAATAACTTAATTCTAAAACAAGTTCAAATAAATAAAAATTCAAAGGTTTTATGATATGTTTCACCTTACTGCTGAAAATACATAATATATGAAATGGATAATTTGTTTTTTAATCAAAATGGTAGTATTTAAAATGAGATTTATGTTTATAAGCTGAGTTGGGAAAGCTAATCAAGGTTTTCTTCTCCCCTTTGAAAGGGAAGGCTTGAAAGGGTGACTAAAAAAAGAAAAGAGTAAGAATGAAAGAAAAATAATACTCAATCTAAAATAAGTGAATATTAAAATACAAGTTAATTTGTGTTCTTTCCATCTTCTTTTCACATGGCCACCTTTAGAAGTGTGTTCCAATAAAAGGATATGAAATACATATAGCATTTTAACATTCCCAGATGCTCTTATATATTGAATAAAACATTTAAATTACTAGAAATGTAGCTGAATTAGTTTATGGCACATCTTCATTTTAGTACAAAAGCTTTAAAAGTCTTATTTCATTGTGAATACAAGCTCTAAATGTCAGCCTAGTTAACTTCAAACAAATTACAATATTTAAAAAGTAAAACTTTAAAGTAAACTAATACAGATATAATTAACTGTTGATAAACCAAGAGAGCAGTTAGTTAACGTAACATTCAATTGATGTGTGGAAATAAAAACTGCCAGTATGCTTCCTGGGCATGGATAAGAAATTGAGACTCTCTCATTTATTTATCCATAAAATTGCAGACAATTTAATAATAAGCGTAGAACTGATATTCAAGGCATGAAATGCTAAATATCACTGTTTGGATACCAGAAAATAGAGGATGAAAAGAAATAGTAAGAGAAAATGTTATCAGCCTGCCCCATGAAACATTATCGAGTTGAAATTATCTTCCTGATTTTATAAGCATTTTAACTTCCTGTTCTCACTGGCATTTATTAAACCATAAGTCACCTTAAATTGGTTTACTTGTATTAAAATTTAATAAGCTCTAGTATAATTTCAAAATAGAAAGACAGTCTGATATGCATTCAAATATAGGTTTGCCTTCAATTCAAAAATAAAGTGCCTTTATTAGTCAGCATAACAATAATGTGTTTATTAATTAGGCAAAGGCAAAATATGTAAGGAAACTCTACATTCATACTGACAGCAACTAAAGTTATCCTAGATAGGCCACTTTCTCCATGAATTAAAATTTAAATAATTTTCTTTCTCATGGATTCCCTTTCAACTTACCCATTTCTACTTCTAAATACACAGGGGAGATGTGTGAAGCTATATGTAAAGCTTTTAAATTTTTAATTGATGTGTACACATACTACATCTATGAGTACCAAAAATAGCTTACATTCTTTTTAAAAATTAAAATGTAAATGTTAAAAGCTTTAACATTAAAAAATAATCACAAAAGAGGCAAATAGAATAATACTTGGTTTACTCCCCACTTTTCATCTCTCCATGGTCCTTATGTTTTTTGGTCTTCTCCATGATTAGTTTTTATCCCATCATTTAAAAAAAATTATCTATTATTAGGCTAGCCATAAGTTCAGATTTGTCCTGAAATATTTGTCCCAGTGAAAGACTTAAAAGTGTCCCTTTCACCCTCAAAAATTAGCCATTTTGAATAATAAATTATATGATCATCCTACTAAATATTTTCACTATGTGCTATAAAAATGGTCATGTATTGAGTGAATTAAGTTCATTTTAAATGAACAAAAAGTTTGCTTCATTTTCTATTTCTTTCACTTAATAACAGAATTTTAGCTGGAATAATTAAATATTTCTTCATAATTACTTCATATTTAATTTTGGTAAACACTTTTGACTAATGAATTGGTAGTCACCAAAGAATTATTAATTTATTATACTTCCAATGAGCAAGAGTAAAAGAAAAAATATACATATTGCTGACACTATTCTGAGGCTGTAATTTTTAACTCAAATGCATGTAATTTAAATGTCTGTAAAATGATTCTGCCAAAATGTTGATACTGCATTTAAAAACCACAAGGGATACCATTTTCAAAGGTTATACAGTTACACTGTCAAATGAAGGGCATACAATATAGCTAGTTAGAGTAATGCAATTAGTGAACATGCTGTGCTTAGATTATCATAAAAACAATACTCGGCACGAGATAAAGATTTCATGATTTATATCACACATAAATGATACTACAAAGGACTTATATTTATGGATTATGCATTGTATCAAATTTTTCTACCCATAAAAATTTTCAGTTTTATTGAGAAGTTGTATTCTTTCATCATAAGTATACATTAAATATACCATTTCACCTAATGAAATTCATGATTTTCCTTGTTTTCACCTCTCTTATTTAGTTTCAGTTGCATAATTTGGTAAAAGAAGTTATAGTGACTCATGAATATTATGGCAATAATTTTAGGTTTTCTAAACTGTTCTATCTAAAACTTGAACTCCCTTACACATCATTGAATGATCTCTTTACATTCTAATTAGATAAAGAACCTTTGAATATAATCTCCTACACTCTTTATTACAGTAAGATGATATTATAGTAATTCTTAAAAGTTATTCTAGATTCTACCAGTTCATCTGATACTGCTTCTTTTTTGTGTTGCCACTTTTAGAGATGTGTTCCAATAAAAGGATATGAAAAGCATATGTTTTCACTAATTTGTAAAAACACTTGTGCCCAAATAATGCCAACAATACAGTAAAAACCCAGCATGAATATGGATAGGATGCTAGTCTAAATATTAAAATAATTATTTTTCATACATGATTTTAAAAACCTAATATGAAATATAAAAATATAATTATAGTTCCTTCTTAAGAGTATTGTCTTTTTGGACACTGGCCTGGTTATGTGAAGATTCTGAAGAATCTATAGCCTACTAATTTTACTTTAACTTTCTATGAAGTCATTGTTTTCATCAAGAACATTTAAAAATATTCACATCCTTTAAAACAATAATTTTGCTTCTATTGCCACTTCTTAAGAAAATAATTAGAGATCTTATTTTAAGACACATCTTTAACAGTATATTATCTGCAAGTATAATTAGAATAGCCTATTATAAAAGTAATTATAAAATGTATGTGTATACATATTATTTTTTCCCAGAATAGAGGTATGCATCAATAAAGAATTCTTCAACCACAGTTCTGAATACGGAGTTGAACATGACTAATGATTTTGAAGAAATTTAGGAGTCAAGGATTTGCTTATAATATAATGCTAAGTGTTAAGATAAATGCACAAATTATATTTGGAATAAATCCGATTGCATTATGCATATACAGAAAAATACACTCAAAGATACTTATTGAGAAAATATGAAATGTATTTTTAAAGGTCTATGTAAATTTGATTATAATATATAATTTCCATGAATGTTTGGTACTTTACTGTAAGAGAACCTCATTTAGATTATCCTTTTTAAAAACAGATTACAAACATCATCAATAAGGTAATTAACCAAGAATTGTGTCCTTCCCATTTTCTATAAAGTCCAATACAATCCCTCTTCTACATTCTCCTTTCACTATCTGACACTTCCTCTAATCTCAAACTTGCCCCTTCTCCCTCAGCCATGCTGGACTTTGTGCTTTCGATTCAATATGCCAGACAAGTAGGAAATGCACTGGTCATTTTCTCTGCTCAAAATTCTTCCCCAAGGAGCTACTGGTTGTGCTTCTTCATTACCTTCATATGTTGACTAGAATGACATATTCCCCTAAGTATTGTTGTCTACCCCTTCTACAATGTACTTTGTACATTTGTACTCAGAAAAAGTTGTTGAATGAATCTTGCTGTTCAGAAATATTTTTAATTAACACATTATCATCATCTTTATCATCGGCAACAGCAAGAATGCTAAAATTTTGCGAAAGCACAAATGAATTTCTTCGCTAATAAATTTTTAGTCATTGATATTATCCATGAAGAATTAATCATGGCCTCTTCTATACTAAGAAAATGATTGGTGGAATTCAAGTACGGATGCCAATGCTACAATGGTGGAATTAGAGTAGAGGTTGATACAATAGCAAAACTTCTCCATATGTTTGTATATACACTGCATTATGAGGTGGTAAGACAATTAGAGATAATCTAGGTTGGTCCTCTCATTTATGGGTACGGAATTTAAGACACAGCCAAGTAAAGGAAGGTCTTAGCCAGAGAAATAGATCTGCAGCTGGTATTATTACTGAGTCAATACTGCAACTGATTTTAATTCCTGATCTTACATTCATTACAATGATGTGGAATCTTTCAAATCTTCTGCTATGCATTTGATGATACAGTCAAGTACCTTGATATAATATATAGCATTTCTGCAAATACTCATACATCCTAACAGACATTTTAATGTTTGTAAACATTTGAAAACAAACGTGCACACACATACAAATCAAAACACAAAATTTGAATTAAGGAGAAAGATTGGCTTTAATGAAAATAGCCATTAATCTTGCTTTTTTTCTAATAAAATTTTTTAAATTGCATTACTATGTGTCAATTATGTCAATTGTCATTTAGTCAATGTGTCAATTAGTGCCAAAAGGGAAATTTTATCACACTTAAGACACACAAACACAATTTTTCCCAAAGTTTTTTATATTTATTTTATTTTTGAGACAGGGTCTCACTCTGTCACCCAGGCTGGAGGGTTGGAGTGCAGTCTTGTGATCACTGCAGCCTAGTACTCCTGAGCTCAACCCAAACAGTCCTCCCATCTCAGCCTCCTGAGTAGCTGGGACTACAGGTGTGCACCACCATGCCCCAAATATTTTTTAAATGTTTTAACTAGTTACTGAAGGAGAGAAGCCCATGACTTCTAAAGGTTTTTAAAAAAATGGGGTGGGGGGGGGGTAGGAGAATGATTGAATTAAGCTTTTTAACTGGATAAAATATTTCCAAAGATGTTAGTCGTTCATTGCCCTATAAGTGTTACAAATTGACAGTCTCTCTCTACACAGTTTATCTAGACTAAATTGTCTCACAGGAGTCCAACTATCCTGAAAATGTTTGAACCTGATGAAGGTGGAGGACAATCTGCCATGTGTGAGGACTTAGCTCCACTGGGGGAGCTCCCTCCACAACTTCAGCCTTGGACAGTAATGACAGAGGGGAACAAGAGGACACATCATTATAGAAGAATTTGTGCTATTCATCCTTTTGTGTGGACAAAACTTTCATTATTCCTTTCAGGTATTCATGGTCAAATTGGGGGTTTAATAGTTAGTTATTTTATATATTTTAATCATAATATTTTAAATTGCTGAATCCAAATGAAAGGCACTGTACAGGTCAATAACGAATGCAAATCTTCTTTTCAATTTTTTTTCAAGCGAACTCCTTCATAGCTACTCCTTTGATAATACAATTTTAGATTTTTTTTAAAAAATGAGTTAGCTTCATTATTAAAGAATGAACCTCAAGAGCCAGTCAAATATATATAATGCAAATGTAAATCTAATTGAGATTGAGATTGTGTTTAATCTAATAGCTAGCTACTTCTAATCTGAACACATCAAAACACCTACAAAAACATTCTAAGAACCTCCATTGAAAGAAAAGAGCTTGTTTCACACACCTGTGAATAAATTTTAGTTCCCTTTCTCCTCTCTCTTTCTCAAGTAATTGCTGGTGTTTTCCTGGTCACTTTCAAATTCCTTAATTCCAACCATTTACCCTTCTTTAAATGTTTCAGAAGTAATTTACTTTCCAGTTGTGAAATACAGAACATAAAGTTGTTTTTAATAATGAAAAGTAAAAATGTAAATGAGAATAAAATAAAGTACCTAAAATTGCATTTTATCAATGGAATTTGGAATTGCACGATGTGCCATTTTTAGACTTATAACCATTATTTAACCTTTCTGAATACATATTAGAGATTACTCATTTAGTGATGGCCTGGCAGTTGGGAAACTTCCTATTTCACTTCTAATACTTAGTTATGCATTTAAAGGATGGGGCTCACTATGTTCTTAAGAGAAAATGCTGGAATTTCAAATAAAACACAATAGTCATAACAAAAAGATTTGTGAAACAGACCACAGTGCATTCTAGGCTGAAAAATTGTAAGCATCCCTTTTTGAGTGTTCAAGAAGTTTTCGAATTATTTAATCATAGGCCATATTTCGAGGAAATAAACTTTCACTTTGCCTTGAGAATTCAAATATATGTTATTTTCCACTATCTAGTTTAACACCATTAGCAACTGTAGTTTTAAAGTCTAAACTTTATATTATTTTCATATCTCCAAATCTAGTTTTTTATATTATATCTCTTCTCTAAATTACACAGACTTTGTTTCTCCTACAGATGTCATATCCATCTAATTGCCAAGTGCTGTTACTTATTTGCAAACTACCTCAAACCTTCATATTTCCACTCAAACTGACCACCACATAAATTCTGGTTCATATCACTTTATATGGGAAATAGACCCAGACTGGCCCCTTTGATATCATCTTTTCTCTCCTACAATTTGTTTGTAGAGTCATTGCAAAAGCTTTCCTAAATTACTGCATTAATTATGTTATGCTTCTCCCTTATATTTTTGATGGTTTCCTACTGATCATTAAAAATGTTCAAATTCTCAGGTTAACATCCAGGGTTCTGCAAAATTTGGTCTCAGTCCTTTTCTGCTAACGTTAGTAATTTTTAAAATAAATTTAAAATTTTTGAATTGTTTTAGATTTATAGACAAAATGAGTTACTACAGAAAGTTCCAACTACCTCACAACTAGTTGGCTCTATTATTGACATCTTATATTTGCATGGTACATTTGTCACAATTGATGAACAAATATTTATTAATTATTACTAACATTATTACTAGCTCAATTCAACACTTTTTTTTTTCAGAGATGAGATCTCCCTGTGTCACCCAGGCTAGAGTGCAGTGGCAACATCATGACTCACTGCAACTTCAAACTCCTGGGCTCAAGCGATCCTCCTGCATCAACCTCCTGAGTAGTTTGGACTAAAGGTGCATGCCACTATGCCTGGCTATTTTAGAAAATTTTTTCATAGAGACGGGGATCTCACTGTGTTGCCCAGGTTGGTCTTGAACTCCTGCCTTCAGGAGATGCTCCTGCCTTGGCCTCCCAAAGGGCTGGGATTACAGGCAAAAGCCACTGTTCCTGGCCTAAATTCCGTACTTTACTGTGATTTCCTTAGTTATTACCATATGTCCTTTTTGTGTTCTAGGATCCCATCCACAATCTGACTCCACAATTTTTTATTCTATATAAAATTGATTACAATTTCATCACACAAACCACACACCCACAGGTAAGATAAATTTTCATTCCAACCAACTTTTATACTCAACTCCCATCCATTATTTAATATTCATATGGTAGATTTAAAATAATTTTTAGACTGGTATTCATAACTAGCACAATATCAAACTACATATTTTTCCAAAAGCTTTGAAAAACAGAAACATCCACTGAGGGAAAGTAAGCTTTAAGAGATCAGGAATTAGGCTTTAGGCTTGTTTGTACATAATTTCACACCTTCGTTCCTTATATAGTGGCACAAATAGCTCTTGACTCAATGCAAACTATATTTGAGAAGATACAAAACAATGTATAGCATTTTGAAGAATCAGTAATGCTTTATATGTCAGTATTATTATTGCTATATAGATTTTACCTTGTCCAATATTTTTAATAGGTATTACATATTAAGAGCATAAAGACAATTATAAGAATTTACTTATAGTACTAAGAGACCAAGTTAGTTTTAGTCTCCCTCAAGTAAATTAGAAGAAAATTATAGATAACATACTAATTACTATCTATCACATCTATTTATCTTTGAAGATTTTAATAAGAATTTATATGGCAACACACTATTGACTCAACTTCAATTTCAGTATGATGTTGAACCAAAGCAAATTAAAAAATCTGACTTCTTTTTAAAGTAGTTCATAATGCAGATAGATTCCCCAAGGCAAAATTAATTACTGTGCTGTATTATTAACTGAATTTGAGTAGTTTGACATTATTGAACCGATATCAGAAAAATTTGGTTATGTTAGAAGAAAATGATAGCATATCACTCAAACATTGATGGCACTAATACATGTATCAAGCATATTCAAATGAACTGGTGATACGTAAGTAACAAATGTAGTGAAATGCATGTACAAATTTATATTCATAACACCATAGTTCTAAAACCAGTGAAGTAAAATACTTATCATCTATTCATAAAAGCATAATACTCATAATGTAAAACCAATAACTTGCCCCATGGCTTTAAAAATCTGTTTCTTTCATTCTTTTCAACATTCAACATTTTAAAAATGATGGTTAATGAAATATTGTCATATGAACACAGAAATAATTAGGTTGATAAATAATGGGTTTTGAATACTTGTGTGCTAACAAGTCTATGTGAAAATGCATTATTAACTATTATTTATACATTTTGGAATTTTAAGGACAAGTTCCTAGCAACCTGGTACAATTTCCAGGCACAATTAGAGTACATTTGAGAAGTTAATAATATTTTGGTAGATGTAGGCTAGGTGTAATTTTTAAAATTTTAAAAAGCTTATGCCATTAAACTGAATATAAATATATGTGTTTAAATAAAATAATGTGTGTTTATATATATGTGAATGTGTGCTTATAAAAGAACATATATTTAGTAATCAAGTATAGAAAGTCAAAATTGCATCTCATAAGAACAAATCTAGGAGGAGATTTATTTCTAACCTCTAGGATTCTATGTAGCTTAGTTTTTAAAAATCTCAGTACATTACAGAAGGAAAGTGTGAGCAGAAACATAGTGTTGTTTTCCTCAGTGAAAATGAAAGAAAGAAACCTGGAAAACTCCGGCCTCTGGAGAGTCGTTCTTTTAACTTTTATTATTTTAATATGGGTTCTCCTATAAGTTTAAATTCAAGGGTATCTCACCTCGTGCCCCAGAGGCACATTACCCCTCTCTTTAGAAACTATTTAATATGTGAGTACTTTGCTGCTATTCCTTTTCTTGGTGATGTCTTCTTATTGCTTTCAGCAAATCTTTCATTTCTATCATTATTTTCTACACATCTCAATTGGTTTAGGTGAACTTACCTAAATTGATGGTTTTTAAATCAGTGCATATATATGGCTAACTGAATCAGCATTTCACAAATAACTGCCCACTACTATCTGGGTATTCAAATTGAATGATTTAATTAGAAATGTGTCTTCTGGGTACAGTAATAGGAAAGGCGGTTTCTGAGTCCTGAGGAATATTTACCAGCATCACCTGAGGTCCTTATTATATTTGCTCACAGGATAAGCTGTTATTTTGCTGATTTGTCTCATGTTTCACAGTGTTGATTTGATTCACTATTTTCCTGAAGATGTCAGCTTACTGTAATTTTTGTATATACTTTATAGTACAATATCAGTTATAGGCAATCAAAACCTAACCTAAGTTTTTCTATCTTTCTCTCAAGATTACATTATATTCTGAGCATCTGCAGTCACATATTTCAAGTAAAGGAGTCATCCGTTTCAAAATGGATTGCACTCATTGTTTGCAAAGTCCTGATTCTCTTTCCACCCTTTCTATTAAATCATTTGTTTCCTCTGCATATTGTTTTTGCCAGCCAATACTACTTAACAGCCCAACTGTATTGTTAAAACCTGATGGAAGTTCTTAATACTGAAAAACATGATCATTCTATCAAGGGTTTCCAACTCCCAGTCAAGATGTTAATAAGGCCTTTATTCTCCAAATACAATCATCCCCATGACTCCCTCTTAAATACCACCTAGGCTGGTTAGAACTTCATTATTTCTCACATGGGCTATGGCCACTGTGAAATAATAAAAATACCTATGAAATTAGAATTAGACATCCTAAGCTAAAATTTTGGCTTAGTCACGCAAAAGCTCTAGTAACCTTAGAATGGTTATTTCCTCTATTCAAAATGAAAATAAATATGCCTGTCTTATGAAACTGTTGAAATTTTTGTATGTTCCCTGAGGTAAGTTAGATAAGTGTACATAATTCTGTTCTTTGAATAGTCATTAAATGTTGTATCTGCTACTGACTTTAGCAGAACTACCCTAAGGCTTAAAAATTATTAATAGTTTGATATCATGTCATTTACCGGATCAAGATCCTTTAACATTTACCCATTATCAACTTCAGGTTCTCTAAATTCTTCTGCTTAACCTGTGGTCTTAATACTCGATCAATCTTTTTTTCTTTTAAACTAGTCATTGGGAATACTTTGGAGATTAACAAAAATATTTTCTTCCCCACACAAAGCCTGCAAACTACTGGTGGAGACAAGTTGGTGCAAAAACAACAACAACAACAACAAAACAGTCTCAGCACTAGACGCCTCTTTCCTAAGAAAGAAAAGAAGAAAATGCCTCAATGGCTGGTTGTAGAGTGAGCTAGCAGGGGTGACAGAGAGGATTTGTTGGCCAAGGTTAAAAGTTTACACTGTTTTGGAAGTGTTGTGCATTGTAATTGGAAGAGTGAAATGACCTGATTTACATCGCAAGCAGATCACTTTCTTGCTAATTGTTGGTGATTGAGTAACAGGACAACAAAGAAAACATGTGACCACCCGGGAGGGTATTTTGAGTAAGAAGGGTAGCCTGGGTAGGGAGATACACTGGGGGTGAGTGAACTGAAGAAATTTCAAGTAGAACAAGGGGGTGGTAACAACACGGCTTAATGACAGATGTTAGCATGAGGAAGAGAAAGGAAATAGTAATTCCTTTGTTTCTAACTGGAGTGACTAGGTAAATTGTAGGAGTATAAGAAGGAAGATGGCTGGGGAGGGCTTGGGATAGACGTGAAGATAAAATGCTGGCAGGTTTGCGATGGAGGAAAAAAAATGGAGTTTAACCAAGTATGTGGGGTTTTTTGTTGTTGTTGCTGCTCTATTTTAATTGTGCAAAAACTTTGATCAAGTACCTAGAGAACTGTGAAATCTCTCATGAATACAGATGGACTACAGTGTTTTGTACATTGTAGAGTCTCATTAAAGGGGAATTAAATTTGTGTGTATAATGTAGATATCTTGGAAGAGTCTGAGATAGTTCTAAACATAACACTCACGCTAGCACTTAATAAATACAACATTTAAAAAATAAAAAGTGATCTTATTTATTGCTCATAATTAGCAGAAGTACCATTTGGCACTGAGAGGCACTGAATGGGGAGATAGACCATATATTTAGAATTGTCTCATTATATCTTGTTTTGACCAGTGGCTATATATTAATAAGCTAAGCCTCATATATAAGGGTGGTTTTAGGAGCATATAGAAATTAAATTATTTTTAAATGGTGTTAATGTGTTAACACAGAGCTTTTTGTGTCTTCTATCCATTTTCAGTAAGACTGACCAGGATTATCTACAGAATCTGTAGCAATAAACTAGAGATTATTCTGGGTAAAGGTAAGTAATCTATATAAGCACCAAAACAGAATAAAACAAAACCAAAAAACACCAGATATGAGTCTCAGGAGTAAATGCTAAGCAAGGTAAATCAAAAGAATAATACTAATAAATAATCACAGTTAATCATATGACTATAGGTGGTGCTGAAGTACTCTCCATAAATCTTTAAATTTAGTTATAAAGAATAAGGTTCAACTCACCTTTTAAAAGTAACATATCTTATTTCCAACTTAGAAATATTGATACAACTGTTCTGCAAACTCTCCTTTGCACTTAATCATCTAAGATTGTAAATAAGTAAAAGGGATGAGAGTGGAAATTTAAGTACAGACATGGCATGAGACAGACAACTGCTGCACTCCTAAAGGCATCAAAATGAGCGAGTTACCTCAGTTCTCTGATGCTCAGGTTTTCATCTCTTAAAGGTGGTAACAGCAATATCATCAACTTGAGGAGAGATGTGTTTAAAAGCACTTGCTTGCGACAATGCTTGACACATAGTAGATGTTTAATAATTTTTTTCTTTACATTACCAATTATTACTAGCTGATCTTTGTTATCTGATTGAATAACTTCATATGGTTTGTTGTATATTTATACTCTTTTAAGAATTTCATTAGGAATTATATTTAACATAGAAGTGTCAGCTCTGCTGTAAAAATGAGTGGGAAAAATCAACTTTGGGTATCATCAACAAACAGAAATCGATATTGCACAATATTTCTTATGAGTTATGCTTATTGTTCAGAATAATTTCAATAAAAGTCTTGGGCACAGCAATTAAATGACATGATATTATAATATACAAAGTTCAGAGAGTTTTAAACATGCCACTGTCCTTTTGAAACTTGATGAATGATCAGCTTGGCCATCAAGTTGTTTGCATTTTCAACCCTCCTCAGGTGTATCATTAAATAATCATACTAAAGCAACAACCTGACTAGGTAACCACACTGAAAATAAAGTTTTGTTGCTGTCTGTAAAATAAGATTTAAACTCATTAGTATGGCATTCAAAGTCCTTCATAATCTGACCCCAACAAATTCTTTTGGTCCAGTTTATCTCCATGATAACCCTACACTCCAATAAAAATATTTTGATTTATTTGCCATTTCTAAATTATGCTATGGCTTGCTACATCTCCACTTCTTTGATGATGCTATTATCCCACCTTTAAACACTCAATTCACTTTTTAAATTACTGTCAGTTTTTGTAAGTTTTATATTTTCATCTGATAGAGAGTCCACTTTCAAGATCGTATTACAAGCTCATGTAATTTGTGAAGTCATTCCTTATTTACTTCTCTAGCAAAATTAATTATATATATACACACACATACATATATATATATATGTAGATATAACATTTACCTAATGGAATTACAGATAGATCAATAGAGAGCTGATATCCTCAAAGACAAAACACTTCGAAGGCAAACAATGTCATATACATGAGTATATGTAATTTTTACTGAATTACTGAAGTAATATTTACTGAATTACCTTATCCATGTATGAATTAATGATAATGAGACCTGGCCCTGAACAAACATCAAAACATAACCCCATGAGTAAAGAAAATATTCTCAGATTTATATTTACTTAAGATGTAATCTATTGTCTATTGTTTTCTAACAGAGTGCAGTAATGCTTGCATACATCATGAAGTTATTCTGTATGCATTAAAATTTTGTCAGGTTTTCTTGCCATCTCCAATTAAATACTACAAATACTCTTAGCTTGTAAGGGTAAAAGGTCAGATATCTGTATAAAGAATATTATGTAATGAACACGGTAATTCAAATTAGAAAGAAAATGACTCAGAACAAAAACAAAACAATTTCATCTTTCAATATGAATTTTCAAATCCTCAAAGAAAATAAAATCTAGGGCAGACAAATCAATTTCCATGAAATATATATTTTGTTTCAAAAATAAACCCAGTGTCAGAGGTAAGGGTGTATTTATTATTGGTCTGCAAATCCTAAAAGTGCTATTCAAAATGATCCTATGCTGTGATTATACATTACCATGTGCCTAGGTTACTTTTTAGCTTCCCAAAATAAATATTTATCATATTTACTTTGGCTAGACTAAATAGTCCATCACCCCTTATACTCCTTTTTTTTTTTTTTGTATTCAGTCTGAAGATTCCTAACTGCACAATTCTATTATGATTTCATAGAATATTGGATTAAATAATGTGTCTTCATAGTAGATAATTTTTTTCATTATACAACTGCTTAAATCATCATCAATATAACTTGTCAAGAATTTTAAAAAGGAAAAGCTGTAACATGCAAATTAAATATGACTGCATATTCCTTATTCATAATTTTAAAATAAAAAAATCCATATCTTGAAGTAACTTTGTTACTTTTTTGGTGAATAAAACTGACTTGAACTGACATAGGTTACTTATATTATTAGTTTACCCTATTTAGTGCGAGTATTCAGATATTTCACTACACAATGTTAATGTGTTTGATTATGGATACTGTCACAGAATCCAGTGGAAATGCTACATAATGTATGTATATGAACTATAGCACCTTTCTAAGATCAAAAAAATTCTTAATTCTGGAAAGCATACAGTTTCAAGAATTATATGCCTAAATATCATAACATCAATTTTCAAAAATTCATGAGAACCATGAGACGGAAAAGCAAAGAAAAAATTAATTTTAACATGTTAAAATATTTGGTTTGATATATTCCATGCCCCTATTTCTTGTTTTTTACCAATTATAAATATGAAATAATGGCCACACGTGTTTTTGATGCATGTGCACCTTGTGGTAGAATATCTTGGTAATTTTCTTAGCTTCTCTGAATTTTTACATATCTGAGTGTCATTTATATAAGTGCTTATGTGAAATAAGAGATTAATGGACTTTACCCTGCACTTTATAGAAAAGATTAGAGCCACCTATTATAAACTACCAGCAATTGTTTACCCTTTTCTTCCACATCTCTGTTTATGTTTTCAAATTTATTTCTTCATTCCTTTCTTTACAGAAGAGTTTATCTTTACTTTAAAGCTAGCCTCCCCATTATGCTTCAATGAACATCCTTTTTCTAGTCCAATCTTTCAATATTTCCTCCTAACTGGATCAACTGCCTCAGTATATTGATACTCAGTTTTCTTGAATATTCAAAGCTTTTTTCATCCATAACAATATCTTCCTTAGCTACCCCAGCTCCCTCTCCATTACTTGCTACGTTTTCTTGAAACAGGAGGAAACCTTCTGTCTCCGATCTCTGACCATAATTCCTTGGCATATCCCTCTTTAAAAAAACCTATTTATCATATACAATATGATGTTTCGAGATATATATATATATATATGGAGATAGAGAGAGAGAGTGAAATAGTTAAATCTGGCTAATTAAAAACTGTATTGCTTCACATAGTTATTATTATGTAGGGAGAACACTTAACATCCACAGTCTCTGCATTCTTCAAGAAAACAATATATCATCTTTAACCATAGTCACCATGCTGTACAAAAGATCTCTTGAACTTATTTCTTCTAACTGTAATTACATATCCTTTGACTAACATCTCTCTAATCCTCTAGGCCGGCCTCTCAACCACTTCAGCCTCTGGTAACCATCATTTGACTCTCTACTTCTATGAGATCAGTATTTTTGGATTCCACCACATGAGTGAGATCATGCAGTATTTGAGTTTCTGTGCAACGATATATCCTTTTGAAATCTCTTATCTTTTAACATCTTAACTCCTCTCATGGAAATCAGGAGTGACCTGTCAGTTGTCAGATTGTATAGATGTTTCTTGAACTTCATTGTGTTAGATTTCTCTAAAGAACCGACAGTGTGTCTTCTTGCGTAGCTTCGGCCACTGTGACTATGTAGCTTCCTACCCCTCTCCTTCCTTACTGACTATGGCTTTCCTGTTCTTACTGTTCTTACTGATAACTCTTCTGTCTCTGTCCATTCTCCTCTGAATACATCAAACAACTCTTTGAAACATTGTATATATATCTTCTATATTTCATGCTTGTTTATGCTGTTTAAGTTTCTCCTTATCTCTTAAAGTAAAATTCTGTTCATCTCTTAAGTCCTAGCTCAAATTTTAACTCTTACATGAAATCTTCATTGAATAAGTATTAGTATTCTATCCCTCCTCTTTAAAAGCCCTAGAGTTTTCATTTATACCTAAACAACAATACATTATTTTCTACATTTTACTATATTTTCAATATATATTTCATTTTCATTACTAGACTGTAAATTATTTGAAAAAAGGTTTCATAAGTCCCAAGAGAGTCTAGGGAATTGGCTAGGAATCCTCACTGGAATGTAAGCTCTATGTGAGCAGGAATGTTTGTTTCACTTACTACTCAATCCTCAGCACTTGAAACGGTATCTGTCACATGCCAGAAATGCAATATATATTTGTTGAACAAACATTCAACATAACAACTAAGACAGTCCCATATGCATAGTGGGCACAAGACAAAAAGTTAGTTAAAAATTCAAAACATATTTTTTTCAAGTAAATGTTTCTTCTTTCAAAATAGTGAGCTTGAAAAGTTATACATTGATGCCAGTCACGCATGGTCACATATTTGGGACTGCCCTCAGGACTAGTTTGTGAATCATAAAATACAACCAGCTCAGTATATTTTATTTTAAACAGAAACAGCAGTATTCAACCAATATATTGTCGTAATTTGGCTATCAATTATACTTGGCTGGAAATGAAATGTAAAAACTGTGGGATTCAGTGAAATATCTCATCTAGGGGTCTCTAGATTTTGGATTCCCACAGAACATACTGAGTATTTTTCTTGGCAGGCTGAACTATTACTGACCTCTTCCTCTTCCTAGCTTCTTAACGTTGTGTTCTATGGGATTCTGTTATGAACCCTATTATCTTTTCTCCCAATATTATTTCTCATTAATTTACTTGGATTTAAGTATGCTTCTATGCCAATAACTTGCAAGTTTATACCTCCTGACCTCTCTGATTGCCAAACTGTAATTGCCAGCTGCCTCTTCTGATACTTCCATACGGGTGCCTCACACATTTCTAACATGTCTAAATCTAAACTCTTCTTTATAAAGCCCAAATGTTGTTCCTGCAGTGACCTCACCCTGTCTTCACCACCTTAGTAAACTGCACTACTGTTTAGGCAGCTACTGAAGTCACAATCCTATGATACAATAACACATCAAGTTTTATACTACCTAATTGTTTTCTGAAGGTTTTCTCAAAGATCTGGTTAACTGAAGTTGTTTTTTTGTTTTTTTCCTAGCATCTCTGGCAAAAAATTTCAAATGTTCCACATTACTGAGTCAATTCTAATAAACATATAAGCATCAGACATTAAGAGATAATTAACACATACATAACATTAAAACTTAATTAAGACATTAAATAATTCAATTAATATTCCATTTAGTTAGACATTAAGTCATTTTTTTCCTTTAGAATTTCTTATCCCAAAAACTAATTTCAAGTAAAATACTAAGCAATCCATTATCATTATAAAAGTAGTGGCATATATCAAAACAAGTTTTTAATCGCTTACTTTGTTCATTCCTCCTACCTCTTCACTACTCTGGGCCTCATTTTCTCTTGCCTCGGACTACTTCCCAAGCTTCCTAATTTATTCCTCTCTCCCAACACATTGCCAGAAACATCATCTTTTTAAAATGCAAGTTTGCAATGTTACCTCCTGAGCACCCCTAATGGCTCTCTATCAGGCTTTGCATCACTGGGCTTCCAGCCACCTCCCTAGTCTCATATCTGCCATTCCTAGTCTCACACATTGCTACTCATCTGCACCTCACAGCAACTTGCCATACACTGGTTCACGTCATCTGTGCTTCTGAGTGTTTCCTGTCATCCTCCCTCCTCTGACTTTACTCTGCCAAGTGTGCAGAAGGGTCTGCTCAAATGTTTCTTACTCCACAAATTCTCTTTGATTCCCTAAATCTGGGCTGGGTTTTCATTCTACATGAATTTTGTGGACATGTCTTACTGCACTGACCTCATAGTTTATATGTCAGATTCTCTTATGACAGTGTGAGCTCCCTGAAAACCCAGTCTGTGCCTCAGCTCATCTTTGTATTCCGTGGTATACCTGTTTATTTTAAAACAGTGAATGAATAAATGAATGAGTTAAAAGCTTTCCTGTTTCCATGATTCCTTACAACACTAAGGAAAGAAACAATGAGCAACAAATAAGAGAAATAGAGATATTGTGCACAGACTGACAAAATATATACATCCTAGTGTTTGGTGATAGCACAGTAGTGTCAGTGGGTACGTCTGGATTGAGACATTTTAGCGCTTTCATTCAATATATGTTAAAGGATCAAGAATCAAGCTCTCAAAAATGACCACTTACATCTTCAGATTTCCTTCAGGTAAGGAAATAAATGGTGCTGCTACAGATATGATGTGCCTATTTGGAGACTTTGAAGTCTCTATTGTGTGTTACAGGAATGGCTTGGTAGGATGGAAAGAGTCCTACAGTGGAAAACCACAAACCTGGAACTAGTATTGCCTTTGCCACTAACCTGAAGACTCAATGGAAACTGTCTGTTTTCTTATAAAATGGAGGCGTTATATTTCAAGGTTTCTTCTCACCATAATGTTTTGTAATATGGCTTTTAAAAGAACAGAGGACTTCTAATATTGGAACATGCTCTCAAAATGAAATAAGAGAAAATTTCTGGGGAATGTTTTAGACCTATTAAATTAACAAAATTATTTCCTTAAGTTCTTAACTAACTGATGCTGATAACTAGTCTGAATTTTAATAGTGTACGGGCACCCTCCTAGTTCCATAAAAACGTACTTAATAATAGTACATGATTTTTCTTAATGAAAAATAAAAAAGGTGGGCACAGTGGCTCTAACTGGTGATCCCAGCACTTTGGGAGGCTTAAGCGGAAGAATTACTTGAAGCCAGGAGTTCAAGAGCAGCCTGGCCAATGAAACAAGACCCCATACCTATAAATAAATTTGAAAAATTAGCCAGGTATAGTGGTGTGTGTCTGTAGTCCTACTTTGAAGGCTGAGGTAGGAGGATCACTTGAGCCCAGGAGATCAAGGCTGCAATGAGCTGTGATTGCAATATTGCACTCCAGCATGGGCAACAGAACGAGACCCTGTCTCTAGAAAGAAATAAAATGAAATAAAAAATAAAACAAAATATTGTCATTATAATAAAACTAAAAAAAGGACTTTTTTATGTTGATATGTTGAGATATTTACTTGAAAGATACAATAATTATAAGGCAGGAGAGGGCTTTTAGGACATTTGGAAATATAGTCCCAGCATTCCCTAATTTTAGCAAAAGCAAGAGATTCTCAAAATCACATGAGTCCGTAGTAAATCATGCAACACTTGTTAGGAGGCTTTACAATGAGCAACAAATATGAGAATCATAAAATCTCTCTATTTTCATGATACCAGCTGCTGGATTCTAGAAGCAGATGTTTGCACATGTGAAAAATATATTGAAACTTTTAAAGTTAGGTAAACTGTGGGGGCAGTTGCAAACTTTGGTAAGCAAAAATAAACTGAAGCTGCATACAATTTGGGAAACACTTTATCCAGAAAACATAAACCGAGATGAATTTTGAAAGTCTTGAAAGACAGCACAGGAGGGTGGGAAAATTGACACTGAGAAGCTATTAGATAAATGCATTCTAGTAAAACCTTACAGGGCTTGAAAATAATTGGAAGTCCTGGCAAATACTGCAGTTTCTTAGATGCCACCTATGTGAAAACAACAGTGTCCTTAAACATTTCTAAGTAATTTTTTTTTCTGGTGTTAAATATTCAACAGTTTCTTCCTGTCCCCCATATATGACAGTAATTTTCTATTTCCTTCCTAAGACAAATTTACTATTAATAAGCTTGCAGCAGCATTTCTTTTAAAAATTGTTTTCAGAGACTGGCATATGGCTACTACAAGGAGGGACACAGTCATCACCTTCATGTTCTTGGTTACGTGGAAGTGGTTTTTTGGCAGGCCAGGTCTCACTAACAGCTGAACAGCAGGCCTCTGTGACAAATGTTTCAGCACTGATTGAGTGGTTAGGTTAAATATTAAAAGCTGAAAGAGCCAGTGCCCCTTAACAAAGACTGGAATGTAACAAAAGCCCATCAAGTCTTGAGTAGGCCTTTCCTGGGCCTTAAAGCATAGCAAGATAACAAAGGAATTCTTAACAGGACACGTTTAGGATTAAACAGGTTTTACTGGGGGTCTGAAGAAACTTTCCAGACCTCCACAAACAAGTTTTATTGAGGGATCTAAAGGAACTTCCCAAACCTCCATGATTTAGCAGGAGACAAGATGAGGGTAATCACCCCCGGCACCTGGACCCATCTAGATTAAGTACATTTACCGAGGCTCCAGAGGAAGGTCTTCAGGACTCAGACCTTAGTTATAGATTAGAAGAAGTTAATCACTTATGTCTTTAGACAAATGCACACTTACACATAGACATATAGCTTAGAAGTTATATAAGCTCTGGAAAACTTTGTAATTTAGACTTGGTCTGGTGATACTTTCCCAGCCTTCTCCCTGTACCCGGTTGCAGAAGTAAACTCTCTTCTTTCCCAGTTAGTCTGCATCTTGCTATTGGGCCACAGGAATAAGCATCTCGACCCTCTCTTTGGTCTGGGAAAAGTTTGGCTGTTGTCTGTTATGGGAAGGTCTGGGAAAAGATCTCGACTGCTTAATTGGAAGAGTCAGAACTACAGTAACCATTCCACAGACTAGAACACAGAAAGAAACAGTTCTACTTTTCTATTTAGTGTCAGTTATAGGGAAGATTGTAAAGTAACTGGTTTGTGGTCAGCACCTTAAACCTGTAGCTCACTAACTTCACACAATCTGAACGTGTGGTTCCACACATTCGTCCCCAGGTGGGCACGAGCCTCAACTTCTATTTCCTTGCTATAGCTTTCTTAAATAGTTCCTTCATGGTAAAATACAGGTTGTGGAAAGTTTCTTAATCGGTTTCATTTCCAAACATAATTAGAAATATGATGAACTTTCAGTCATTATATGGGGAATTAGAAAGGGAGAGTTGAGGGAGTGAAACTCAGAGCCTCCCCCACCCTTACCTCTAGGCAACTGCGAAATTACATAACAAATACTGCCCTCATTTAAACTAGCCTAAGCCTATTTTGATTAAGGTGCCCCCAAGCAAAATTCAAATACTAACTTAAAGAAACAAACAAATATTTATTAGCTTTACTTTCTGTGATTTTCTAGAATGTTCTAGGAAGGAAAAAAAGGCCATCCTTAAGGAAGAAATTTAGTTTTAGAACTGGAATTCACTAAAACAAACCAAAGATATTTGATATTCCTATTACTGGCAACTTTTCATGGATTTTAAAAATTGGATTTGAATCGGGAATTTCATTATGAAATTTTAAAACTCAATGTAATTTAAGAAGACAGATTTTCTAACAGTAGAGGCAGGAGAAGGAAGCCATAGAATTAAATAGAAAACTAGAAATTACAAGGCAATTAAATAAAATGAAAAAATGAGAAAGAATTAGAATGGTAATCCCTGGGAAGCAGAGAAGTCCTTGAATCCAGTCACCGGGAAGGGACTGACAGCCGGCCACCCAAAAGGGTGATGTTAGAATTGGTGATGATCCCACCGCCACTTCTGGCACAGGTTGCAACAGAATTATCCTGTACAATTCTATTTCAAGGAGTTGGTTTCAGTCAATTATAAAGATAGCAGAAAGCTGATAATCCTTGGAAAATTGGGAACTATCACTTAGCCATCATTAAGGAGCTCAGAGAAATTGCTGGTAAGCACTTATAAGGACTGTACATTTATTAGTTAGAAATCAATGGAGACTATTAAATTTTAGAAAATGCTTATTAAATCTTTTCATGAAGAAAAAGTTATTGCTAACAATCAAAATAATTTACAGGGCTTCTAATGGATAGAAATTCAAAGATACAGTACTTAAAGAAACTAAAGTGTGAATAATATTCTGAGGCTTAAGAAAACATTAGCTTCATAAACTCTTAAAAAAGTTTTATTATTTATAAAACTATATGTAGCTCTTCTTTACAGAACTAATACTATATTTATTTTCATTAGGTCTTGATATAAATCAGTTTATCTTCTTCCAAAATATAAAATCATTAAAAAAAAGGATCAGATATATTTTTCTCAATATTCCATGGTTTTCTTTTCCCATTTTTAAAATAAACAATAATTTATTAGGTAAAAATACATATTTACCTTTTTATTAAGTAATATGCTATTATGGTACTATACAACTTCCAAAATATTTGGAATTTTTTAATCTACCTTCCTACCTACTATATTTTATAAAGGATGAAGGGGGGGTATGGAGAAAATCTAATTAACTATTAAAAAACTAGGGCACAAACATGCAATAAAATGGAAAGAAACTAGATACATTCTTTGAATTTTTTCCCATCACACTAAAAGAAAAAATAACCTCTTTCTACTAACGGGTTTATTAACATTATATCCTTAAAGCTGTCTTCAGCTCTAGTACAGTACATCACACCTTCAATTAGCTGCTGAATTCTTTTAAATTATTTTGCCAAAATAGTGGGCAATACATTACCTTTGCGATGTATTTGGAATTAAACTAATGGTAGCAAAAATACACAAATATCAGGAACGGAACAAATAGAAAAATTTCACTGCACAGAAGATGAGAAAGTAATATTTGAGCTAATAAAATAAAATCTCAAAAGGCCTAAGTCATTTCCAAAGGAAAACCATTATTAACAAAGAAAGTATTGAAAATGTGAAGATTATTTTTGAAATTGATTTTCATTTCTAAATTAAAGAAATATTTCAATTTAAATATAAAACATTATTTTTCTAAAATGAGATCATTTAAATTGGAAAAGAATCTAATATAAAAATATAAAATATAATATGCTACTGAATTTTAATTGAAATCTGTGTAAGGCACTGCTACACATTTTTAGTAAGAGAAAAAGACTGAGAAACACATCTCCTTTCATTTAGCTCTAGTTTTTTCTCGTAAGAGAAAATTTACTTTTGTTTTTTAGGGTAATTTTGAAACTATTAAAATTAGGGTTTAATATTTGAAATCTACATGAAATAATTATTTGGATATGGCTGCCATCATCTCTCATCTATAAAGAAAGTTGTTATTTATATGTGTGCTTGACTTAATTGTGGAATTTTCTCTCATGATGTTTTTCAAATAGAATAAATAAATACATTGATCAAGACAATAGCTGCTTGCTTATTTAACATTTTAACATGATTTCTGAGTAAACTACTCATTACATGAATAGCATAAAACATTGTTTGAAAGAGCAGGCTTTGAATGTATTTTTTAAATTTCTATACTGCCTTCACTACTTATAACTACAGAATATTAAAAAAAGTTGCTTAATAGTTACTTAATATCTACTGAATGTGAGAGTAACAGTACTTTCCTACGTATAAATGCCATGAGAATTAAATAGGGTAATATGTTTCAGGTACTGAACAAAATACAGTAGTTCAATCAATGCATATGAGATATTTTGATCTTCTACCCCTTGGTTTGCACACATTAACTGGTTTTTACTTACTCTGATGTTTATTCAATATATTCTCATAGCAATGAGTCAAAATGGTTATTTGAGCAAAGTCTCTCATTTGGAGACAAGGTTGTGTAGAAAATAGAAAAGTTAGAGCCATATCCAGACCTAGGATTAAACTCCAACCTGCTGTGCCAGTTAATAAACTTCGAGTTAGCTTATTTTTTATATGTAAGATAAAAATAAAAACTTTTTAGAGTTTGCAGGTTAAACAACCTAATGTTGAAATTGTTTGCACTGTTTATGGTAAGTGGTAAGAACTCAATAAATTGTAGTCTCCTCCTCTAAATCTAGATGAACAGATACAAACATAGATACTTGAAAGACAGACTGACAGATAGATAAAATAGTTGACATAGACAAAAAAGATAGATAAAGAGATATATAGATGAGAAGTAGACAAAGAAATATAGGAGGATAGAAGACACAGAAAGATGAGAGGAGAGAAAGCAAAGGAGGGGAACATGAAGAGGGGGAAGGGGAGAAATAGAGAGAGAGAGATCACCCATCTGTAATTAGTTACATATGATTACTTAAAGGCAGGCTCTAATTCAAATTCATTTTTGACATTTCTGAATGATCTAACGTTTCCTTACATATTCCAAGCACTTACTAGATATTTATTAAATGAATGAATAAATCAAATCAATGGATCAATCAATCAGTGAAATATTATTTTAACTAATTTTAAAAAATGCAGGGACATGGATGAAGCTGGAAACCATCATTCTCAGCAAACTATCGAAAGAACAAAAAACCAAACACCGCATGTTCTCACTCATAGGTGGGAATTGAACAATGAGAACACTGGGACACAGGAAGGGGAACATCACACACGGGGCCTGTTGTGGAGTGGGGGGAGCGGGGAGAGATAGCATTAGGAGATGTAACTAATGTAAATGACGAGTTAATGGGTACAGCACACCAACATGGCACTTGCATACATATGTAACAAACCTGCACGTTGTGCACATGTACCCTAGAACTTAAAGTATAATAAAAATATATATATATAAATCATGCTTTAAAGTGGAAGCCAGTCTTTTACACATAATTCATAAATTATTTAAGTGTATCTTCTAGATTCAAAATAATTTTCCTGTATTTACTAATAGGGATGTGTGGCATTCTTACTCTTAGACTAGCAATTATTTCCTGTGCAATATTATTTAAAATTTATGCCATCTTTGGCATTTTTAAAATAATAATAGCCACCTTCCCTAGACTTCAATTTTCAATATCAAAATTGAAAAAAGAGCTTTTTAGTATAAATTGCATTTTCATACATAATAAATAAGACCACTTCCTTTCTCTATAAGAGAATATACATAAAATTCGCTTCTGTCAAATACATTTCTAAGTTAGTCGTTGGCATGAAATTAAACAGTTAATGTGAACAGCAGTTTTTTCTTGTTGCTGTTTTTGTTGGTTTGCTCTCTTTTTTAAAAATTAACAGAGTTTCTCATAAAGATACAAAAAACTCTTTACTTACTTTAGGCATTTTCATAAGTAGTAGCCAATCAATTATCTATCAATCATTTTATGTGTCATGCACATAGATGGGTCTATCTCATGCAGTGTATTTACATATCAAGTTTCAACAAACCATTATTGAAAATGTATCTCAAAGATTCATATGTTTTATAAAATCACAGAGCTACAACCCATCATGACCATTTAAGTCACGTCAAGTAAACATACAAATTTTCAGAAAATGGGAATAATAAATAAGGATTCACATTGCTTTTGTTAAAAATAATTTTTAAAACAATATTGCACTATTAACGCAGAAAGTTGCTATGGTAAAAGATCGTGAAAAAAGTCATCGGTCTAGCAATTACTACTTAGAAAACAGCTTTTTCTGAGGTCAACCTTAAAATAAATTCAGCATAATTATATTCAGTCCAAAAATATTAATATATATTTAAACTGAATATGTATTAATTTTGTTTTAAAATATATATATAAATAAGTATATATAAACATATGTATATACTTATATATATGGGTATATTAATATTTGCATTAAACATTTTAACGACTAGAAAACTTAACACTGTATCTGTTGAGGTATATATAATAGAACAGGCTGCCCTACAGGCAAAAATTTACTTTCTATAAATCATTAATCAGTAAATGACTTAGAGGTTAGGTTCACATATTTTAAATGTAGTTTCTCATTCAAAACAACTGAAATAATAAGTCTAAATATATTTAAATACTACTAATATTCTGAAGACTATTACTATATCAACTACAGTTCTTTTCACTTTTTACAATAGGACATAAAAAACCTATTCACAGTTTTTAGTCTTATACATAAGAGTAATTTAATTTACTTTAGATGAATCATTAGCAAACATTTCATTGTATTTGAAATGACAAAAACATTAAAATTAATAAAAAGTCATGAGATGAATAAATTAGAGATAAAATTTTACAAAAATATATGTATTTAAGACACATTGCTTTATTACCCATTTGATATTCATGAAGCCTTAGATGTAAATCAAAAGAAAGCCAAAACTCTGGTTTACCTATGACTCTTGAAAAACTATTTTGAAGCTAAAATCCAAACAAAAAATAAATCAACAAGCACTGCTAAGAGCTATAAAATTCCAATGATTTCATTTATCTAAAAAGTGTTGAATTTACTAATTTTTATACTGTAAATTCATAAATATACATATCTAGCTAATATATGCCATATTTTCCTTGTTAGTATAACCCCAAATAGGAAAGGGTAGGAAATGTCTATGAAATAAGAACAATCAAGTGACTTTGGTCAAGTTCTTATTTTAGGATTAGTGAATGATACCCAGGGCCTTCGTTTTTCGTTTTTGACTGTGTTATTCAATGGTTGCTTTTTTTCTGGGGCAACCTCAAGATTTGCTGTTTCTTTGATATATTATAAATGGTCCATTCCACTGTGATAAACTGCAACTCTAGATCTAGTAGGTTTATAATGACTGCTTAAGCTTTACACTTTGTAAGCATTGGAAGACTTCACTCACCTTGTTCAAGTGGTTGGCTTTTAGTTGAAGTAGTTTTCATCTTGAGTGCCTCCCTAACAGACATGTCACAGCAGGAGCCTTTGTTAGTGTCTTGGTCACTGTCAGCCTGATCACTGTCCCCGTGCCCACTGTCTCTCAGGCTGGCTCTTTCTGGGTCCTTAAACGTGGAGCTACTGAAATACATATAAAGAAAAAGAAGAGAAAGTGTTGTCTCTACTAGTTTGAATCTGAAGTGTAGTCTCTTGCAAAGCAATTTTGACACGAATGCAAATGGGGAAGCTGAGAAAAGTTATTTAATAGGCCTTACCTTTGAACAAACTGCTGCCTGCTGCCCATGTAATTGGGCTCTGCGGGAAAATTGTCTGTCTGTGAAAGAGAAGGAAAAAAATACGTATAGTTGTACACTGGACAAATCTCCTGCAGAGCAACAAGATTTCCTAGTGGAAAAATGATTAATAATTCAAAAATTCCCTTAATCTTCAGATTTGTACGTTTTAATTGAATTGGAAATTGCTGACATGTAATTATGTACTCAGAACAATTAAATGATTCCGGTCCACAAATTACCTGTTAAAGTAAACAATGAGCCTGTCATAACTGGCATTCTCTTTTAGTACCAGGATGGATAACACTGGCTGTGTTGTTTCATTACTTAGATATTAAGATTGAATATTTGTGGGAGGAGTGGGAAAATAACCTAATTTCTCCATATTAAAAGTGTGAATTATTTAATAATACTCATTTTTAAACATAATTACATCATCTGCTGGGATTCTATGTGTTTCTTGATGTAATATCATTTAAAGTCATCCACTCCTCAATTAAGAGATGCAGGGCCTTTCCTTCCAATTTTGCCAGTAATGGATACAAGCATATCACATATGGTTGAACTCATTGCTATAATTCATTCTCACCTACAACCCAACTATGGAAATTATGTTCAAACAATCCAGTGGGAATGGATTTCTATTTTACTTCCTAGTTATTAAAAACAAAGCAAAACAAAAATAAGAGAGAAAAAAATGTTACTTAAAACGTGAGCATAAAGACATTGAGAAACCAGGCTTGTTTTTGCAGTTGTTTTTACTGCTTCCAAACTGACATGGAGGTCTGCCAAAAAGAACTGAATTCTCCTTGTATCATGGAACAGAGTCTTTTGGGAGAAAGAGACTGGATCTTTCATAGATTTCCCTATACTGTACATTCATACACATTACTTCTTCTTGCAGCTGACTCAGTGACAAAGCTTCTCCTGTTTCCTGCAACACTTCATATCACGGCATTATACTCTGAAGCAGCTATGGGTTCCTACAAGATCATCCAGCACACAAGTATCAGTGACACAGGGATCATGCAATTCATGAAACAGAGGGCCCAAGGTAAGACTTAATGTAGTGCAATATGAGCTTTCCTTATTAATAAGGCTAATTTAAAATAAGATATTCTTTTTTTCTTCTTCCCATATAATAATATAAAGCATTTGAATTTGTGAGCGATTACTGAAAAAAGAAAAAGGCATATTAAGAATGATAGTTTAAAGTATTGATAAGTAATGTAAAGTATTGATATCATTAAAGAATGATAGTTTATTTGATATCATTAAAGAATGATAGTTTAAAGTACTATGTAAGTGTCATTGTCAAGTTTGGGGACAGAAAACCCCCCCACAAATTTCTTAATATATAACCTTTTTTGGTTTGTCCAAATGACATTTATCAAAGTACACGCAAAGATGAAGTGAAGCATTGGAAAACTTCACTCACCTGCATGTCAAAGTACATGCAAAGATGAAGTGAAAAAGGTGGATTCATTGCTCACTCCTAACCGTCTTTTACTAGCAGTTGGTAGCAGACACTTTCTATTTACATATTGTAGTAATTTCTAGATTCAGTGAAGCATCTTACTTTTTGTTTCCATAATGAGAAAATATCAGTTTTTAAGGATAACTTGATTTTCTAGTAAAGTTAATAGCAGTAGTCAACACCAGTGGCAAAAATGTTTCCAAAAATATTTTGAAAAAATTTTAAACTATAATTACTTAGTCACTTCACATTTTAATTTAATAAAAACTAGTTCATCCTTTGAATTGATCAAACACATGTATCTATTCCACTATTGCTGTCAGTTGAAAGCTAAAAATAAGTGTTTTAGAACACTTCAAGGAAACAAAATCCAGGTTATTAAAGAGACAATAAAATTTACTGTGAAATCAGAAGCTCTAGTTAAAAAATATAAGTACTATTATAAGTAGTCTTGTGATTTTAATGGTTTTAATTAAGTGGAGCCTCATAGGATGTGGATCCCTATTCGCTTAGACACAAGGAAATAGTCTGGGGAAACTTTTTTTCTCTTGTCCTGATAGGAACAGTAGCTAGAAATATTTGCATATTATTAAAGTTCTAAGCATTTCTAATTAAATAAGAAACATAAGCTAAGAAATGAAATCATATTTCCATTGAATGAAGAGCTATTAAAATTATATGTACACACACATGTATTTATGCATGAGCATTTGATGAACTCTGGGCAATGGTACTGCAGCCAAATATTGGTCTGATGAAGATAGAAAAACAAGAGGAAAGGAGAAAAGAAGGGTGTTTGGGAGAGAACAAGAGAAAATAGGAAAGCCAAAGAAAGGCCAGGTGGGGTGTCTCATGCCAGTAATCCCAGCACTTTGGGAGGTGGAGGCAGGAGGATCACTTGAGCTCAGGAGTTCGAGACCAGCCTTGTCAATGTATTGAGACCCCATCTCGATAAAAATAGTAATAAAATCAGCCAGGTGTGGTGGCGCCCACCTGTCCCAGCTGCTCAGGAGGCTGAGACTGAGAATCACTTGAGCCCAGGATGTCGAGGCTACAGTGAGCTGTGACAGCATCACTGCACTCCAGCCTGGTCAACCTGTCTCAAAAACAAAAATAAATAAACAAACAAACAGAAATCTGAGGAATAGCAAGAGAAAAGCACAGAGAAAGAAAGTGGGAGAGAGAAACGAAAAGATACAGGAACGAGGAGGAAGCAGGGTGAGAGGAGTGAAAAGAAATGTAGAAAAAAGAAGTTGGTTTCTAATTATAGAATTTCACAAAGTACAATTTTAAAAGTTTGCAATTCAATCACTAGCAGAGTATCAGAAGTTTACTAATAATGTCTGAACTCATTGATTAAAGTAGATAGGAATGAGAGATTGTGTGTGTGTATAATTACCATAACGTAATAGCCATTTGGCCTTTAACAAACATATAACTAATTGACTACATTTTCATTATCTAGACTCCAAGGGTCTCTGAAAATTCATTTAAAATAATCTGAATATAAAATAACAGTATTTGCATAGAAAAATGAAAAATAGAGAAAAAAGCCATATGTATGACAGCACCATTTAATTAGAAGTATAAGAGTATTCAGATATTTTACAACACTATACTCTAAAAATTGAGTTTTACCTTTTCCATTTATAATTCATAAATTTTAAGTCTTGGAAGAGGGTAGAATTTGAGGTCAGACATTTGTACATTTTAGGACTCAGCAGAGTAATTAAACACGAATATTTACAATGCTTGAAAACCTTATCTTTCATGCAAACTAATCACTAGTGTTCTCTTCAAACTCAACTTGAACACAGTGACTTTTATATGATAAATATATAAACATGATGATTTGTTTATCATTAAAAATATCACATGTACCTACAATTGGTGGGTAGCTACATAAATGTTTTCAGGTAGGTATTTTAAAAACTATATGATGATCTATTTAAAAATCTACAAAAAATCAATAATACATGAGACAAAAAAATCACTTTTTAAAAAAAGTGATTATTTGATCATAACAAAACAGATGTGAACTAACATCATACTGAATGTACTCTCCTATCTTTTTCACTTTCTTTTTTTTTGTGTTAAAGGTAATAAAAAATTAGATATTCTTTACTTTCCTTTGTGCAGAAAATAAACAGGAAAATAAACAAGTGAGCAAGCAAGCAATCACTTGAGTGGATAAAGTTGGCAGAATATGAATTCTCTGATTATTTGTCTTTTTTCTTTACTAGTGATCAGCAAACTGTGGTACATTCATAAATGATATTAAAAATCAACATTTTTATCAGCAATATTCAGTAATAAACTATTCCTAAGGATATGCAATCTTCTACAACTTGATGTCTGATTCAAATTATTGTAATTTTTAAAAAACTTGTCTGAAAAAGGTCAAAAGAAAGCATGTAGTGAAACTGAGTCATGCTAGCTGAGACTAGGAAAGTTCTCTGTTTGTGGAAGTAGGTTATTTTGATATGGCCACTTACATGTCCTTAAGTTCCTCTGAGAGGAGTAAAAACAATACACTTATAATAGCGCCTATCAATTAATTATTCAACAAATATTTTTTAAAATGTATAGGATCTGTATGCTGAACATTATAAAAAAATGAAATAAATTTAAAGGGCCTAAATAAATGGAGAGATATATGTTTATGGATTGGAAGACAATTTGGATCCCCAAATAATGTATGCATGTAACATAATTCCATGCAAATTCTCAGAAAAATTTTCTGTGTATTTAAACAAGATGATTTTTAAATTAATATGTGATAGGAGATGAACTATAATAGCCAAAACAATTTTTTAAAAGATAAATCAATTTCTGAAGAAATTACACTACTCTCTTTTAAGACTTACTGTTGGGCCCACTATGGTGGCTCATGCCTGTAATCCCAGTACTTTGGGAGGGTAAGGTGGGTGGATCACTTGAGGCCAGGAGTTCGAGACCAGCCTGGTCAACATGGTGAAAAATCCCTTGTCTACTAAAAGAAAAATACAAAAATTAACTGGGTTTCAAGGCACATGCCTGTAATCCCAGCTACTTGGGTGGCTGAGGCAAGAGAATTGCTTGAATCCAGGAGGCGGAGGTTTCAGTGAGCTCAATCTGCACTCCAGATTGAGCAACAGAGTGAGACTCTGTCTCAAAAAACAACGACAACAACAAAAAGACTTACTATTGAAGCCACACTAATGAAGACTGCAGTATTGCCAAACGAATGAATACATACGACAATGGAACAGAAGACTGTCCAGAAGCAGACCCACACAAATATGAACAGTTGATGTTTAACAAAGTTGAAAAGACGATTCAATATGTAATTCAGTAGAAATGAACCTTGATCTATACCTTACACATTAGACACACACACATACACATACACATTCTCTTTTTCTCTCTCTCTCTTTCTCTCCCTCAAACATGGAACATAGACCTAAATATAAATCGTAAAACTAAAAATATTCAGTAGAAAACTTAGCAGAAAATCTTTGTGAAAGGGCACTACACAGTGGTTAGACAATATCAAAGCATGATCCACAGAAGAAAAAGTTGGACTTTATGAAATTAGAAATGCTGATTTTGCAAAGAAACTGTTAAGAGAATTTAAAAACAAGCTACAGCCCTTGAGAGAACATCTATAATGTTGCATGCAGACTGTATAATGAACTGTCAAAACTAAGAAAACAAACAAACAAACAAACACTTGAAAGGCTTAACACTAAATCATATAGAATATATTGATGGTACAAAAGCACATGAAGAGAGATTTACTATAAGCTGCAATTAGGAAAATGAAAATCACAATTACAATAAAATGACACTACATATTTATTAGATTATATGAAATTTAAAAACTTAACAATACTAATGCTGATGAGGATGTGGAACAACTGGAGTTCTCATAAATTTAGGTGAAAATGCAAAATGGTACAGCTACCCTGGAAAACAACCTGGCCATTTCTTACGTCAAACATAAATCTATCATATGACCCAGCAATCCTACTTCTAGGGATATACCCTAAAAAAATGAAAAGTATGTTCACACAAAATTCTGTATGTTTGCCCCAAACTGGAATCAGCCTAGATATCTTTCAAAAGGTGAACAGACAGACCATCATACATATTCATACATATGTGTAATAAAATACCATTTAGCAATGAAAAAATGGACTACTGTTGTAACAACCCGAATGAATCTCAAAAGCTTTATGTTGAGTGAAAAAAGTCAATCTTTAAAAATTGCATACTGTATCATTCAATTTATAAGACTAGTCATTTAAAAAAGGCAAAGCTATTATGGCACAGAACAAATCCGTGGTTGCTAGGGGTTAAAGGTGAGGGAAAGTATGATAGAGAGAGATAGCATAAGGAAGCTTTTAAAGTGATAGAACTGTTCAGTATCTTGCTTGTTTCATGAAACTACACATGTATGAACAGTCATAGAACTATACACCTCAAAAAAGGTTCACATTACTGTAACTAATTTTAAAAGCAAATAGTAATACCAAAATATACCTAATATGATTATCTGCATCACATATATGCTGAGGATTCTTCCGTCTCATAAAATAATTATAATAAAAGTTATTTTTTTAATATTCTCAACAAAGAGTGTTTCTGAACTTGTCTTTTAAAATGATACTGAGCCAATTTCTAAAACCTATGTAGATATTTAATATTTATTTGGACAGAATACAAATGAATTTGGATATAAATATCTATTTAATCACACCATCAAATCCAAGCAACAGATCCATAGCTCAAATTTATTTAATTTTATTTTTTGAGACAGGGTCTCACTTTGTCATCAGGCTGGAGTGCAGTGGGGTGATCGTGGCTCACTGCAGCCTGAACCTCCCAGATTCAAACGATCTTCCTGCCTCAGCCGCGCAAGTAATTGGAACTACAAGGGTGCGCCAACATGGCGGCTATCTTTTTTTTTTTCTTTTTTTTTCTTTAGTATAGACGGGGTTTTGCCAAGTTGCCCTAGTCTCGAACTCAAACTCATGAGCTCAAAGGATGCACCCGACTCGGCCTCCCAAAGTGCTAAGATTACAGGCATAAGCCACCGAACCCAGCCTTCAAATTTTATTTCTTCCAAAGAATTTTTTTCTTGTGTGTATCTCTGATTTACCCAGCCATAAAATAAATACTTTATATAAAAATTTCAAACTGCACTTGTTGCAAAGTAGTAGCTTCTCTTTTGAACACATGAAAGAAACATGGCTAGATCGTGGAGGACTGGGCTCTGTCTTCAGAAATGATGAATTGTTTTAATTTTCAAAATGGCTCATAAAACTGTTTCTACCTTTAGAAGTAAGTTAATACCATACTTTGTAAAAACTTAAAAAACATGTAATACAAAACGGTTAGCCTCTGAAATGTACCAAAATGTATGCAAAATATTGTCAAAATAATTTTATAATTTTGGCAGCAAAATTAAGATAATATAAGAGTATCCAAAATGTGGGGTTTTAAGTTTATACGAGATAATGTATGCAAATTTCTTAGTTTATAATACAATTCTCATTATAAGTTTTTAATTTTTAAATTGTGCAGCACTGTAATGATATGAAATAATGGTAACTGGATGAGTGTATGGTAAATTTTAATGCAACACTTGGATTTCTATAAAATTAGACACCTGTGGGATGAGAAAAATAAAGACCTCATTATTTTAAGTCTAATTTCTAATGAATTTCTAAGAAAAAAGTCAGAATACTAGTCTTCAAATGTATCCCTGCAAAAGGAAGAGAAGAATAATGTGAGCAGTAGGAAACTGTATTCTATGGTCAGTTTTTCACCATCAAACATACCATTTAAGTAAATGCTGCTAGAATTCAAACTGGGATTAATTTTCACATACTCTGATAATTATATATGTGAGTGTGTGTGTGTGTATATATATACACATATATATACATATATATATACACACACACACACACACAATATAAATAACCTTGGTGCTAATTAGCCAATATTATGCTACCCATTATAGATAGAGTCATGAGATATTCAGGAAATTTCCTAGGAAAGGAACAATTCTGACACACCATAGAACTCTGACATTTCCAGAATGATTGGTGCGGAGACACAGGAGGCAATGGATTATAAACTGCTAGCATTCTTTTGTAATTTTAGTAGAGATGGCGGCTGAGGCAGGGGAATCGCTTGCACCCAGGAGGCGGAGGTTGAGGTGAGCAGAGATTGCACCATTGCACTCCAGCCTGGGCGACACAGCAAGAATCCGCCTCAAAACAAAACAAAACAAAACAAACAAACGAAAAACCCCTGTTAGCATTCTTGAAGTCCTCTTGGCTTTCTCTATCTCTTTACCAAACTGGAGACCTTTAAGTCAGAGTCTACCACTCAGCCCAATGGATGCATTCATTTCACAGATGTACATTTAGCTCAGAACATAGGCAGTACCAAATCCAGCATCAACAATGTAAGATTCACAATATCCGAGATTCAATCAGGAATTACAGGGCATGCGATAAGCCAGGAAAATATAACCTAGACCTGGGAGAAAAATCAATAAAAACAGACTCAGGGATGAGCGATGATAGGATTAACTAATAGGACCTTTAAAAATCGATCAGAAATATTAAAAATATGTTCAGGAATGTAAAAGCAGGACGTGGAGAGTGTCTCCTTAAATCTTGTGCCTTAACTACCTCCCTTGCCTCACGTTAATTTTGATCCTGAAAGAGAGAAATAGAAGATATAAAAAAGATTCAAACGAAACATCTAAAAATAAAAGCTGTAGTATTTTAAAGTAAAAATACACACACTGGATAGGACTGGAAGCAGATTAGAGACTAAGGAAGAAAAGATGTAGCATTTTTTCAGCAAGTTCTAGAAACATTTGCCTCAATAATCTAAATAGATAATACTTAAATTTATTTTTTGCATTATCTGTATAGGCTTTATATGTTTGTGTCCACATTATTTTTATACATTTTAAATATATTATAAAGATAAGTATTTCAAATACAAAGTGATCTTCCACTGTTTGAAATATAAAGACGAAGACATTTTTAATTCTAGGTGTATTAATCTAGAATAATTGTAAGTATGTCTTTGACTTTTTGAAGTCATTAAGAGAGCAACTCAGCTCTTAAAATCTAATTTGGGGTTGGATGTGTAGTGAACAGAACAACATTTTGTCTAAAAATAAATGATTCTAGATATGGTGTTAAATCGTACAATTATAAATTCAGTAAAATTTATATTTTCAGTGTTTTCCTAGTCCAGGGGTACAGAGAAATAAAATTTTGAAAAATACCCTTGAATTAGGGACAGAAGTTTGTTTGTCTACCTTGATACCATTGCGTTGAAAACTAAACAAAACAAATTTTTGCCTTAATTCAAAGCCACTGCTTTTCACATTGATAACAAGCATTCTGTTTGCAGTAGACTGAACACAAGGGAGTGTTAAGAGGTGAATAATTCACTTTAAGCCTTTTCGTACCGACATTGCTTCTGATAGCTTTGCCTTCCACAGAATATATGGTGTGGTTCTTTCTACATTGCTGAAGTAGGCAACGGCATTTTAAGCCACCACTCATAAAGTTATCTGACAGCACCTATGGCTGTGGAATTTTTAAAGTGTATGAAGTATGGCAATAACTGTATTTATCAGTGGTTTTCAAAATAATACATTTTATACAAGTATAGTGTGATTGACATTTGTGTTTTGCTACTAAAGGCGTAATAAAAACATTGGATATTCTTACAATATTGAGCAAAAACCAGCATTCCTTTAAATTAAAAATGAGAGGACAGGAACAGCCACATCCTGTAAGTAAGAATTTTAAGTCTGCTGCTCAATGAGGATGACTTAGATTTTTTTCTTAAAGTAATCTGGGTATATATTAAGATCTCTTGCAAATGCTAACTCTTTGAAATGACATTGATAACTTTAATAATAACTGATGTGCCAGCATTTAATTATGTAATTTATGAATCTCAAAAAAAGTTATCTTTGACAAGAACAAAGAAAACTGAGATTATCAAAAAGTTAAAATTAAATTAAGATGAGCGCTATTTGTTATCTTGACAAGAACAAAGAAAACTGAGATTATCAAAAAGTTAAAATTAAATTAAGATGAGCGCTATTTGTTATCTATGAAAGCGTATAAAATAGAGACTGCCATACATTCCTGTTATATATTTGCTGTATTGCGAATCCCAGGGCCAACTGAGATGCCACTAAATACTGGATGCGCCATGAGGACAGAAATTAAAACATACTTAAAGACTGCTAACTCCAACATCCTCAAATCACCCATTCTCTTCTGTGTTGTCAGCCTCTTCATCTCAGCCCTATTCAAAACTTAGTCTTCCCTTTTTATTCCAGTGGCAGTGTAGGAGTAAATTTGAAGTTCTTTTCTGTTTTTTGCTATCTCTCAGCCAGACTTATCTCTGGAGACATTCCTCTGCTTTCTTCCTCCCGTGCTCTTTTTCCATCTCTATTAAGAATACTGAAGACTTTTCCCACTGAAAGAAATATCTAAAACTGGATTCTCTGCAATAGGGCCTCCAGGATGAAGAATTCAAAGGTTATATGTGGCCAGTGAAAATTCATTACATTTCTGAAATAGCTTCTTCTAATATGCTCGGTATATAAAGACAAAGGAAGAGAATAAAGAAAGGAAGACAAATTGGTGATATTACTTATTATTGCTAAGAATTCTGAGTCTTATGGTAGATACGTTTTCTTAAAATTAGATATAATTAAATTTAAGAAACCTGCTAATAAGCGAAAATACATTTTTACAAATTAAATTTTTACGATCAAGCTGGTTTTTAGCCTAATTTATTTAGCTACTATGGACATGCTTGGAAACTATAATGCATTGAGTCTAAATGCATGTTTATAATGTCACTAATTAAATTCTGCACTGGGAGATTTGGAGTACAGTGTCTTGTATTAGGATCTACAAAACAGTATTACTGTAGTGATGTTTATTATTCATTCTTCTCAATTGCCCTAGGAGATAAAGTGGAGGCATTGTTTACATTTTTTTTCAAACAAAGAAACTGTAGCTAAGTGACTTTCATAGATTTGTCTATCATATACCCAATTTATTATAGAACAATGACACTTGCCAGAGCCTGCCAGCACCAGTCGGTTGCTGTACTGCCTCTCTGAGATAATGGAGAAAAATAATGAACCATTCCAATATTTTTGGAAATAAGTTGATGAGAAATTAATGTAACTTTCCTTGAAAATTTTTTTTACAATTACTGTTACATAATAAATAAAACTAGAACTACTATCCCCCTTAATACCAAGATGGTTCTTTGAAAGAATCTGTACTTCTACATTTCTATACCTTCATGTTATTGTTTTAATGTGTTTTATTGTTTAATGTTTAATGTGCTTTATATATAACTCTGACAACTAGATTTTTCTTTGATCGATAACATTAAAAGGCAATCATGGCCATTTATTATCAAATATTCTAATGCATGCAGGAGGTTTAATCATATGATTACTTACCATCATTATACTCATATAAATTGTCAAACTAGGCACCTATGAATACCTACCTTTTTAAATGCAAAAGAAATTTAATGTTACTTTTTTCCCATCATTATGTAAAATTCCCACACACAAACAAAATAACTAATTTAAAAGGTGATCCAAACATATAACAGACTACAAGTCTGTTATATATTTCCATCAATTTATTTTTTCACAATACACTAAAATAAGAAACTTCATGAATACAATAATTTTGGTAAACAAAATTCACCATTCTTACATCTCAAAATATTAAATCATCAATTAGAAGATAAATCAATTATTATTTAGATAATGTTACATTTGACAAATGAAATTAAAAATATCAACAAATTTAGTTGTCTCTCTGTTTTGCATTATTCTTTCAAGCTGTCACCTTTGTAGGTGCATTTTAACTCCTAATAGAAAAAACAAAATAAAACGAAGTTCAAGATGAAATGGACTGACACAATGCCTATTGTTTTTCTTTTAACTCTTGATAGGCATAAAGAATTTTTACTTTTTTATGACTATAAACAACAAGTCAGTCCAGTAGCTAATCAGCCAACATATTTTATAATAATTAATAAATAGTTAGGGTAAATTTTGAAATCCCCAACCTTCTACATAGCTTCAAAGATAATTTACCAATTCCATCCAAAAACGTAATGAAAGACAACCTCTGACATGACCATTACATAGGAAAAGATATTTCCAAATTTGAGGAAAAAATAATTATTAATCAAATTAATGAGTATTAGATTTCTATGATATTTATCATTTTCTGAAATATAAGAATATATACCACATTTAAAATGTACGACTCAATGGAAATAGTCTATTTTAGGTAGACATTTATACCTCAAATTAAAATAAAGTGTCTTTACTAGTGTCAATATACTTTTAATTAAACATTAGCACAAGATGAAGTGAAATCTCTGTACTCTTTATCAGACTGTCACATAATATCAAATTCAAGCATCTCCAATTTTTTCTTTGCTTAAAGATTTTAACTTCAAGAATTTTCTCCTCTAGTGAAACAAGCAATCTTACTTAATGACAATCATTTCATGAGACAATAGGTCTGCATTCTTTTATATCTAGTTTTAAAATAACAATCATTTTGATTTTGTTAGAAACTTTTTATAATCTACATGGTGCAATTTTTACAGGCACACACACACAAATAAAAAAAAAACAAGAAATATCAATAACAGTCATGCTTTACAACAATGGTTGTCTCATGGCCCATTATCTGTTTTTGAAAATAAAGTTTTATTGGAACTCAGCCATGTCCCATTCATTTCCATGTTTTCTATGGCTGCCTTCCTGCTTCAATGGCAGAGTACAGTATTTGTGACAAAGAATTTCATGAACCACAAAGTTTAAAATATTTACTATCTGGCCCTTAACAGAAAAAGTTGTTGACTCCTTACTTAGAAAATCTAGGTCTAGGTTCTTAACCATATAATTAATATTTTTACTCTGCACATTCCTGCAGATAAAATATTAAAGATGAATTTTTATGTATGCCCTATGCTTAATTAGGTCATAGTTTAGAAAAAACACAAATCATTTTCTTTCTCTGTAGGACACAGACCTCCCTCACAAGATGTACATGTGGAAAGCACCTGATTGAAAAACTGTTCATATTTCTTTTAAGTGGACTGCAGTGTTAGGTGATTTGCAGTGTGTTTATACTCAATTCCAAACTACTTAAAACTGCGGAAACAGTACCGCCATGGGAACACCTGAAAACAAAATGCACTTCGACACATGAAGCTTCCTAAAGCATATTATAAATTCCTCTAGAGTGTACTTAGTGTAAGAGTAAATACCGGTTCTTTCCAGCAACACTGCTCTTCAGCTCTTGTTTACTTCAAAGAATTCACCCTTATACCCAGAACTTACTCCTTTGTATCGCATACTTCCTCACCTATTTTATAGGATGATCTCACCACTATATTACAACACCTTCAAATCTCTTTCTTTTTAACCTCACTTCTATAGGTCTATTATAATTATTTCTTTTTTGTGGATGGGGAAACTAAGTCCTATGAAATTTATGAAAGGCTAGTGGAGGTTTCAATATGAGTAAGTAATATGAATAAGTTTCTTTTGACTCAGATTTTGCACTCTTTCAAGTACTGTATGATTCATCTAGCTTTTCTGTGTGTTGTGCTTTCTATTCTACTCTATTTATCATTGTCACATCTATTTTACAGATTTATTATTCTCATTCTAATTAACACTCCCCACAGTTTCTAATACGAGGTCATACCCCCTGGAATGGCTTTCTTCCTAACTATTCAGCTCTGAATTAGATTAAACACAAAGAAAAGCAATGAAATCTACTGGATCATTTTGACTAGAATAAAATAATAATCAGAGCCAGTTCTATGATTAAATCTGAGAATTGATTTAACTAAATAAATTTAATAAAATTAAATAAATTTAACATTAAATCTGAGATTAAATCCATGAGAATCCTGGGCTGCTCTATAGTATCCAAAATTTGTGAATACTTTTATTACACAAGACAAAGCTAGAGAACCTCTTGAAACTACTGCCAGGTTCCTATTTGAAAGACCCTGTGGCAATGTGTTATACATAGGTCACAGCATAGATTTTAATGTTTAACGTGTAGAAGCCTTAAAGAATTCTCCTCCAAAGTGACCTGCAATCTAGGAACCAAGTTGCAGTACTTTATAGCAGCAGTTATTTATACTATATAAGTTTCTCAAACTCTATAGATACCTCAATATGATAAATGCATGCTAATCATGAGATCCCGGTGGTATAAGAGCAAGAACTCTAAACTTTGAACCAGATGACATTAGTTCTGTATTCCTAGCTGGCTGTAAATACATGAATGAAATCTCTGTATTACAGTTTTCTTGTAAGAAAAGAAGTATAAATGGAATCAGAAGCAATTGTACGCATCCAAATTTCTAATATTCACTATCCTGCAACAGTTCTTTTGTAGAAACTTCTCTTCATTTTCTCCTTGGTACAAGCTTTCCTTCCTAAAAGGCCTCTCTCCATAAAAAAGAAGTCACAATTTATACAGAAGACTTAACATCTTTCTACTTTAGAGTTTACTTTGTTATTTTAAGAAATTTAAAATATCTAGAAACTGATTTTGGAAAATCCTCTACCAAAAGTTTGTCACTCTTAAAATCATCTAACAAAAATTAACCAAAAGTGATCAAGCCTGGTTTAGAGGGTGCAAAATGAAATTTGTAATAAAATTAATTAGTACTCCAGTAAAACTACCTTTTTATAGTCGTAAGTGTTCTTAAATAAAACTCTGTTCTTATGCAACTGCTTATATTTAGGCCAAGTGAAATATTGTTTTTATAGATAATATGTTTGCAAATCGGTACCCTAAAGTTTAACTGCACCAGAATGTTTTATGTAATTTGCTTTTAACAACAATAATAATATGTGTTAATATGTATTTAGTATTTATCATATTCTTTATACAAATAATTACATTTTATCTTTAATTCTTACAACGGCCCTATAGATAGTAAATACTATGCCTTATAAGAAATCAGAAACAAAATTTAAAAAGATTAAGCAACTTCCCCTGGACTGCATAGCTAATATATATTTTTTTAAGTCAGGAATTTTCAAAATAGAATCCCAGGCCTTGTGGTTCACACTTGTAATCCCAGAACTTTGAGAGGCTGAGGCGGGTGGATGGCTTGAGCCCTGGAGTTTGAGACCAGCCTGGGCAACCTGGCAGAACCCCAGCTCTAAAAAAAATACAAAAGTTAGCCAGGCCTGGTGGCACATGCCTGAAGTAACAGCTACTTGGGAGGCCAATGTGAAAGGATTGCAATGAGCCGAGATCGTGCCACTGCACTCCTGCCAGGGTGACAAAGTGAGACCCGGTCTCAAAAAAAAAAAACAAAAAAACAAATCTCAATTAAACCACCTATCTATCAGAGAGTAACTGAATTTTAATATATCCATTGATTGGCCTAGAATTCCATTATTATGATAATGTGAAACTACATTATTGACATGAAAAAATGAAATAGTATATAATTTTTCATGAAATTTATATAATTTTAAGGAAAATGCAGTTTACTATGCTGTGTTTAGTATATACAACTTTTTATAAAATATATAGTTGTGTGTTTGTGTGCATGTGCACAGGCATGAAGAATTAGAAAGAGATATAGGTTCACAATCCTTTTTTTCATTTTGTAAGACCATCCTCTTTCATATTTTAGAATGATATTTTGATGTATATGTCATGTATTATCCATTCCAGTGGGGACTAGCAGAACACCTCAATATTAAACATATCGATATCTCTGCAGTGAAAAATGTTGATATTCACACTAGGTAGAATAAGTAAAGATTATAAGTAATGTTAAATCAGTTCAGGCCTGAGTCTTTTGAATTTTAGAATTGGAAAGGAAGAATTGCAGATTTACTCAACAAAAAATTAACAATGGTTTTCTCTGAGTAGCAAATTATAGGCAATTGAACTCTATAAGTTCAACTTTCTCTATTTTCAGTCCACAATTATGCAATGACTTCTTACTATACACTAGACACTGTTTTAGATATTTATTTTAGTAGAATATTTGCAATATATAAGAATTTTTCTTAAAATTGGGAAAAATACAGTCATAATTTTGAGAAGAGTGAAAATTAAACTCAAAGACACATAACATATTCAAAAACAACTTGAAATTATTTTAATATAAAAACATGGATATCCGAATATCAGGAGTTTGTAATAGTTGTTGTTTTTCCCAGGATTAAAGTATATTTTTGTAGGGAAACTATTGACTTGCTAAAAATCAAACAGAAGAGGAGTAACTGGCCCTGTAGTCAAATGTAAGCAATTCATCCCTGGAGGGTCACTACAGATTCCAGTTCAATGATAGACTAGTTGAAATCCAAAAGGCACTAGACCAGCCGTGCCTGAATCTCAGCTACGCAGGCCTACAGGCACATGGTCTCAGTGGAGTAGCTCCATCTCTGGAGTATCTGTTATTATATACACACACACACACACACACACACACACACACACACACACAATCAAGGGTCCAGAAATCTCAAATGTTTACATCTCATCTGGGCTTGAAAAACTCTTTTTTTTACAAGTTACTTAATTCTATGTTTTGTTTTGTAACATAACTAAAAAAGTTATGTCACCTTCTTATTGGTGTGTTAGACACATTTGTGTAAATACAAAACACAAAGTACATAATTTTCTCCAACAGATAAAAAAGGAAGAGTTGTTCTCTTTTCTGATAGCCTGCTTTCCTCTTCCTTCTTTTCAAACCATGTAAATCAGGTTGTCACATACAGCTTGGAAAATAGGGTATTCCTCTCTCTGAAGGTGTGCAAGTTTATTCAAGTAGAGTTAGGTAATTTATAAAAGCTATATACTTAATACAAAAAAGACGAAGTATGAAACTCTTCCCCTAGTCTAATTTGATTTAAGGATCTTGATACCCCTTTTCTTGGGAGGACAAAATATCACAAATATAAAATGGTGCATCCAGTAGCACAGTGCATAAATAGCTCAAGCTGAAAGCATAACAATATGCTCTCCTATTATTGCAGAACCAATAAATAAGCATAATGAAAATCATGACATATTATTACATTATTCTGTATTGCTTCTGTTCATTAAAAAAACAGAGTGCATTTAAAATAATTTTATGTCAAATGACAGTAAGCTTTGCCATTGAGATGATGCTGAAAGGGATATTTGTAAAGAGCAGAGATGCATGGTCTTATGTGGCTTACATCAAAGTTATGATAGAAGTACAAGGGATCTGAGCACTAACTACTTCACACCAAAATGGCTGTAGCATGGTATCCAAAACATGTACATTATTCACATTTGCTGTGTGTTTTCTGATATTATGGAGTCAATAAAAAACAAATTAAAAAGCTTTAGGAAAAGCTTCCCTGTCAATTTGCCCTTGGACGGATTCTCCTTTTTCCATTTCCTTGTTGATTTAATATAGCAGATTATATTAACAGCACTGGCTTGTAAATAAGGAATATCTGAATCCTATTAATGGAGATATGCTGCCAAAATAATCAGCTTCATACTTAACAAGTTTCCAAGTATTTGGGAAAGCTGTGAAATGGGATTACAAGGTTAAGCTGTGTACATCTGGCTCATCACTATATAACTATTTCAGAAATTTGATCTCATAGGATGAAGAAACACCTGTCTAATCATGACTCTTTTCCAAGGTACATGAACTTCAGTAAGCAGAGCAATACACAAATGCTGGCAAGAAATCTTGATCAATTTACATAATGTACTTCCTATATTAGACACACAGTTTTATCATACATCATCCTTCTGAGTAGAGACATAAAAATATCCTAGAAAGATTATATGGTTTTATACTTACACTGGCAAAAGGAATTGGGAGTGCCCAACATTTTAAAACTCAAGATAACCACCTGAAATACTAAATAGTTTCATTAATTTTTTTCCCTTATATCATGGTATGTGATTTTAGTGTAATTGAATGTTGTAAGTATAACTCTAAGGTAATATGAATCCAGAAAATAATTAATGCGAGGTAGGAATTTGCACATAAAAAAACAATAAAAACTTGAGCAGTCCCTCTAGTTAACAGAAATGTTAATGAAGTTGAACATTAGTTGCTTTTAAGCAGATCCAAGATTAAATAACTATTTTGACTCTTTGTCAAATATACACTTGCCCATTAAGCCTTTATTTTTTCAAATTTTGTTCCAACAAATAATCGGGTTTTAAAAATGCACTGAGTATTGCTCTTATCTAATTAACTTCAAATGTCCAACTTGAAAATACAGACTTTGAAACTGTTGTCCAAAACGGCAGCTAAAGGTCAATGAATAAAATTTCCAATTGTATTTCCTGGGAGCAGATGGGTGCAATGAAACCTAATGATTGAATTTTAAATGCTTTCATGCACCTTTTATCTGTTTTCCAACGTGTTGATTCTGCCTTAATGCTCTAAAAAGATAATAGGTTTATTACAATTAACCAACTGAAAAGGTATCTCCACCTTCCAATTATTTATACTACCTGGGGATATTGAACCACAGCTCCTTTCCTTCCCTCACCCCTAGAGCCTTTCTATCACCATCCCACACTTTCAACCAAAAAAATCCAAACTGTAATATCGTTAAATAACAGATGTCTCCTTGGCGATTTGATTTCTCTAGTTAAATAATGGATATTTAACATAAATGTCAAGTTTAAGTTCACTGAGACTCAATGGAAAATTTCAAATAAAAATAATTTTAAGAAACTTGTTGACTAAGTTTAACTATAAAGTTTCTTTCTTTATATGATGAACTGATACATTAGCTTACGCTGACTTCCATAGTCATAAGTATGGAAAGAAGATTTACCAAGAGGTTAAAAAAATTAGCATTCTATTCTTCAGGAGTAGCAGATGGAGAATTTTATCTCGACTATATCTTATTAGAGCACACTCTTGCCCGAAGAACCACAAGAGGAAATCATGTGGAGAAGTTTATTTTATTGCTTTTATATAAAAGAAAATCAACATTTTACATCTTAAAATATATACTCAAGCCTAAATTAAAGGAAATTGAAGAAGCCTTTTATTTTAGCTAATAAACAAAAGTTTCTTGTCTATTAAATGCATTTTTAAAATGAGAAACATAATACTGCTCAATCCAATCCACCCCTGTGTATATGCACTATGTAAAGTCAACTATACAGAGCCCAGGCCCAAATGTGCATATAGTTAAACATTAATCTGGTGATAAATATCACCATGCCTTATCAACATATTTATTTGAATATTTTAAAAAAGTACACTAGATGTAAATATACAAGGTACTAAAGTAACCCTGTGAAAAGCATATTTTCTGCTGGGATGTCACAGAAAAGAGACCAGAGCCAAGGATAAAAATAATAGAATTAGAACAGGTCAGCATAAGACATAAATAATAATTTATTTCCTTTTCTTTCACTCACAATCATGTATTTTGGACAATACTTCTAAAATGTTTAAATGACTTTTCAAAGTCTTTTAAACAAATGACATATGTTTTTAGATTATAAGGTTTGATATAAAGACTAAAAAGTACTTGCCAACTGGTGTATTTATGAAACGTTAAGATTTTTACCAACATTATTTGGAAGTCACATTGCCAGCAGATGTCCAAGCTGTATTTTTTAAAAGAAAGCATGTATGATAGTTTAAGAAAAAGTCACAGAAAGAGTAAAATACAAACAGATTATGGAATATTACAAGCCCAGTTTCTGGTTGATGGTGTCTAAGAGAAAACTTGTTCCTGGCACACAGGGCTTCTTGTAGTAACATGTAACCAAGACTTATTTTGACATCCCCCTCGATCAAGATTGAGTAGCACTGATTGCTGATGCGTCTTATTTTCAAAAATGCCAAATATTTCAGGGTGAATTAACAGATGGACTTGAACTATTAGTATAATGCCTAGACAAATGTGGATATAAATTCTGCATTGAGAACTTCTTATTCGTGGGATAATCTTATATGATATTTAATACCGTTAGCTTAATCTTTCAGAAAAATTCTCTTGTCTACGAAGGTTGAAAATGAATTCTAAACATTTTAAAATTACATTTCTATGCTTCTTTCTATTTTTCCTTCACTTTTTATTTCAGCTACTCTGACTAATGGGGATAATTGAATTTTTAATATGTTTGAAAACTCGTTCTGCCTAAAACTTTTATTCTGTAAAATCTCCTTATGGTTTGATATGGATTTTAAAATGTAAAATTCAGACAAACGTAGCTAACTCTCAGTATAGCTTAAAAGTACTAAATAATACAACTTCACATGTACCCCATAAATTTGCACAAATAAAAAAATGAAAAACCAGTAAACCATTTCAATTAATAGCTTTTAAAATTATTACATTATTTATTCATTGAATTAATAATTATAGATTAAACACCTCTGAACGTTGTGGATGTCTCTTTAATAACAATACTGAAATGGACAACATACTGTTTATATGAAGGCTTAGCTTGCATTTACTCAATATTTGCATAAAAATTTCATTACCACATATATGTGACAGATTCTGAAATTTTGAGAAAAATGTTGTAAGTTGGCTTATTACATACAGTTGATAATTTCCAACCATAATTTTATTTTCTGATTATCACATGGTAGATGATCTGTGCCCAAGCGATTAAATTGTAAAATTATATATCAAAAAATAAAAATAAATGTAATCCCAAAATAACTGTTTATGGTTTAGATATAATCTCATTTCATTAAAATTATCATATAGAAAATAAATATTTATACTTTATGGAGCATTTCCACAAATAAAACCAGGTTAGAAATTAATTAATATATAGACAAAATGATCATATTAGTTTCTTAATAACTGACTGAGGTTGGGTAATCCTTAAAGCCTTAAAAAATAGACAGACATAACATCAGAAGTGCATCACTCTAATACCATATAAACCAGACCAAGGAGTGGGACAAAAGATAGAAAGATATGCTACAATCAACACAATTTCCTCTTGATGTACCATTTATATAAGTGTGTGTGTATATATTATATATACCATATACAATTATATATAATATAAACAAATACTGGGAGAGCTTGATGCTCATAATTGTGAAACTTGATCACCTGTCTTTCTCCATGAAGTTGTAATATTATTAATAAAATTATATACAAATTTTCATAGCAATAATTACAAAAGTGGTAACTATAAATTTAAAAATATCAAAATATGCCACATTCAAATAAATTATTTACCAGCAGATCAATATTTTAGCATATTTATATTAATATCTTAGACTTTAGCCTTAGTCACATCTAGATTTGAATCCAAATTCCAGCATGTATCTGATGGGTGATTGTCGAAAATGACTTAACTATAGAAGTCTCAGTTTCTTCACAAAGAATTCATATTTTTTTAAGTGTATACTACATGTCAGAAACTGCTATGTTATTTCAACTACAGTGACAATCAAGATGGATGCGGCTTCTGCTTTCAAGTATTCTACTATCTAGACTGCTTTGAGAAAAAATAACTTAATCTTACTCATAGAGAGTTAAAACACTGATCGAGAGGTTTAACACTTTACAGACTTAATATCATTCATTATTTTGTGTGTAAATCAATTAAATCTTTATTAAGAAAAGAGTACACACAACAACTACAAAAAGAAATGAATGGAAATGAGTTGGGTGTTAAATTTCTTGTTATCCACCCAGTATTAATATATTTTTTACTGCACTTTAAAATCCCTAGGCAACATGTAGCTTTGGGATCACTTCCATGGCTACTACTGGATTAGATATTATTTTACCACACTTTTCTTATTACCTCCTAGGCTAAGTCGTGCTTTCTCAACATTGCCAAATGGTCTTATTCCCTTTTACTTCAAACTTAACCAGGCAACCGAGGAGCGTGATGGAAAATATTATCTACTCCTTTCCTGAGACATTACATGTCAACTTTTCACCTAAGGCAAAATTTAATGGCTAATTTGTGGATCTTTATTTCTAGAGATTTACTACGGAAAAACTGACATAACCTTTAACCAGAGCAAAACAGGCACTCTAATAAGCAGGCGACACCAAACCTAAAAATGCACGAGGAACAGAAAAATCCTGGCAAGAATTAATCTGCCATTTTCACACATCTGCCCAAGGGGGGTATTGTAATTGCAAAAATTTACTCTAAGACTGCTGAGACTCATAGTAATTATGTTTCTTTTTTTTAATAGAAATAGCCACAGGTGGTAACAAATTGGGTTTTGAGATGGGGAACTGGGCACACATTCTAACCCAAATTACTATGTAATTGTCTTGATTATAAAAAATCGTGGAAAGTCTATTGCTCAAAATCAGAAGGAAAAAAAGTCTCTATAAATGTATTCTTTGTCTTTTCTAGTTTCTCTCCACTCAGGCATAGTGCTTCATTTGTTGGTATTGGCACATCTGATATCAGAGCCACACCATAGAATAGACTTCTGCCAAGGATCCTTAAAATGTCCTGTGAGTGGGATTTGTTTAATAGGATGGTTCTCTTATTTCCATCCTTATTACCATCTAGGGATAAATAGCAGCTTTCCTAAGAAGGTTGGAACCTGGAAACTTAGCTAATAATTACTACCCGTGCATCTGCCAACACTAAAAAGTGAAAGGTTATGAATATTTTTTCAAGGTATGCATTGATATTAAAATAGTTACTGTTTTCTGATATATCTGCTTTTAATAATCCTGTATCTCACTCTACACTTTGGTTCATGACACAGCACCAAAACATTTGTATTGTTTTCTAAAATGATAAATGCATTCTATGCATACCATGCCAAATAACAGTCAATGCATATCTATAAGCTTACTTCTTTAAGTCAGGAATTTCTGATTTAATCAACCAAGATTACAATATGAGGCAAGGCACTGGCCTCTCACAAAAATAAAAAAATTCATTAATATAACACAAGGTCACACAAATCTTCAAATAATAATTAAAACAATCAAGTGTCTTGCCGTGAAACAATGGGAAGGTAAGTTTGTATGGAATCCTTAATATTACCACAATGAAAATGATAATAAAGATGGACTAGTGATTTATCTTTTTTGTATGACTTATAACTGCTCTTATTCACATTCTTAATTCAATAAAAGGACTTGGGATATACTATTTTAAAATAGATGCAAAACTGCAAGAGCAAAATAGAAGGCATGAATTCTGGTGGGACCCAAGAAGACACTATTATAATAGAATTCACCAATATTTAGATGATATTGTGTTTTGTTTTTGTTTTGCTGATAGAACTATAGAAATTGAAGTAATTATTTTTAACATTTAGTAAGTTTTTATGACTAATAATTTATATAAAATGTATCATTAAGCACTTATTCAAGTTTGAACTGAAAAATATTCTTTTAAACAAATTGCCTTTTCCAAAACACTAAAATAACTTTTTTCTTATTATATTTTGCTAAAATTTTAAGCATGTTATTTCTCAAACATTCTAATGTCTTAATTTCATTTTATCTACTGATAAAATAAGAACATCAGTAAAAATTTCACACAGCCACTTTACACACGTGGTTAGGTAATTCTTTTCATGATTGTCAAAGGTGAATTGCTTTATAAATTCAGTAATACATATGCAATTTCTATGTCGCCGTGAAAAAATAGCAAAAATATATCAAGTATTCAGTTAAAATAATCTCAGTATACGCTGTTAAAATATGTTGTGTGAAAAATAAAATGAACTACTTTTAGCAAAGGCATTTGTATTGGGGACTATGATTTTTAAAAGAATGTTGTAGATTAAGGGTGAAAACTACTTTTAGATGTTCAAAACTGATGCAAATGTTTGTACGGCAAATTCGAATTTAAGAATTTATATAAGACATGCATAGTCTGAAGTTGTATTATAACAATAAGAAAGCTATTTTGACTCCCATAACCATTTCTGCCTACAATAAATACCTGTTGCATTTTCATTTGATCAAAGCAAATTATTGGAATTTCAAATATAACCTAATTATTTCATTTATATATTTTAATTTGAGTTTTTTTCTGAATTGGAGACCATGAAAATTTTAGGCACGCAAAAAACCAAATCATTGTTTAGCATCTGTTAAGTATTTAGGTGGAAATCCTAGATAATGAGATGTAACAATTCATGACTCAGTGCCTAAATTATATTTTTAAAGTTATTATCAAAAACAGCTGAATGAAGTATATCTAAAATACCATAGTTGTTGCAAAGAAATTACTTGTTTAGAGAAGTTGTAAGGTAACTGTAAAGCATAGATGCTGTGAAAATAGCATCAGAATCTTTCAGAATATCAAGTCATTGTCTAAATTATGTATCAATATAATTTACAAACATGTAACCAATGTTTTTTATAAGAGTATATATCTACAAAACAATTATGAATGTATAGCTTTGAAATTTCAAATTGATTTTCATGCTCTAGCTTTCAAACCCTACAAAGGCTGCTTTTAGCTGAGAGCGTAAACAAGAAATGGTCCTTTAAATAGTCCCTTTAATGTGTTCCACTAATTAAAAATCAATCAAAAACATTAAAAGTTTAAAAAGTATTAAATATTGTTCAGACAGCATATATTTCAGAATCAAACAGAAGTTTACAAAATTATATTTATCTTTACCTTGGCATTTTTCATACAACTTAAATATGGTGTATCACTATTATATTAAATAGAAACATAAAGAAAATAAGATAATACAGATCGTTAAACATTTCAAGATAACTGAAATAAAGTGAATTTCTAATACCATTAAGTTATTTTAATATATTCCACTCCTCTAATCAGACCAAAGTCTATTTATGTAGATTAGTTACATCTAAAGTGTCATTTATCCAACCTGTATTTATCCTTTGATCACAAAGCTTGTTAACTTAAATGGTCTTTTATTGTTATGGTTCGTTTTCCCGTAATTATGCTGTTTAACTGCCTTATTTTTTTGAATAAATATATGCAAACGCGCCAATCATATTCAGCACAGTTATGCTAGATGCTCAATGAACTGTAAGAACCATTTCACTACAATAAAACTGCTTGGAATAGATCCAGGGCAAGGTCTACAAATACCAGTAATCAGAATGTCACTAGGACCAGAACAGATGAATAGAAGTATGTCATATATATATATATATATATATATATATATATATTTTTTTTTTTTTTTTTTTTTTTTTTCTCAAACACTGTCTGAAACCAATTTTATAGTCTCTCCCTGGAAGAACTTGGTACATACAAGCAAAGGATGCCACCCACAGAGCCACAATTTTTCATCTATATTTTGTTATGGGATTTTTGCGTGTTTTTTTTCTTTTTTTTTTGCTTTACCTTAAATATATTGATCTTAGTATTTCTGCAGTAGCAAGGAAATAAAAGCATGCTTCTGCTTAGTCACAGTAGGGATGTTGATGTCATTAAGGACTTCTTTATTGTAGATAACTTATTCCAGAAGACCAAAGATCGCAATATATCATTGTCAAAGCTAGTGGTGAAAGCTTATGACTAACTGTAAAATACTGTATGTCACTGAAGAAAATTCTTGTCAAAGCCTCCTTTACTAAAGTAGGTTGACAATAGGTTAATGCAGGTCTGATGAACTTTAAAAGTGATTTGTAGGTGGGTTGCAGAAGTCACATTATCTTCAAAATGATAGGCAAAAGGAACTTTATGCTATTCTCTAACTAATATACAGTCATTGATTGAAGGAATTTAATACACAAAAAAATCCTTCCCTAATGGCTTTACTAAAATATAACCTTAAGATAATGCCCTATGGGATTTATTAAACAGAAGTACCACTGAGGGGAATACATTCTAGTGCAATGACTAATATTGTAATTAGCGGGTGCATTTGTAAGAATTTACCCACTATTGAGTGTATTGCAAGACTTCTCAGCATTAGGGAGTTAAGTTTTACTTCCTAACTGGCATGGGCCCAGTTATAGTGGCTTCTTCTTCCTCCTGTTGCTGTTTCATCATCAGGCTCACAGCATACATTCTCACATGCTTCCAGCTCTCCTGCCATCTTCTCAAAAGAATCAGGAACTTGGGTGAGATTTTTGTTTCTCTTCGTCTACATAGGCTTCAACCTATTGCCCACTGAAGGCCACGTGTTAAGTCCCCCCGCTCTAGGGTCACTAGCTCTATTTTATGGGACTTCAAATTGTTTGAAACTTTAAAACAGTAAAATAAAGCTTCAACATATTTTCAAAGAAAAATAAAAGCTTGAGCTGTTCCTTAGAGAAGAAATACTTTTGAACTAAAATGTATAAAATTGGACTAGTATTTGTGCTTGAGCAAGTACTTACATACACTATATTGAAAATATAAAGACATATACATTTATACACATATTTAAATTTACCAAAAAATTATTTGTATATTTTTATAAATACAGGCATAGCCAAATTTCACTGCAATAAATGCATGTGAATTTTCATTAATCTTAAATATATTTTTTCTTAACGTATGCCCTTTATATTTGTAGATACATTTCTATTGTGTTATAGTACATAAGCAGCAAGCAGCACTAACAGTGAAAAACTTGAAACCTGAAACCCAAGAATAGTCCTGAAACATGATAAAATATAAATGCTATATTTTTAAACAGGATTAAATATTACCTGAAATTTTTGAAGGTTTTTTCCTTTTAAAATATGTGTATTTCTTAGTTTTTTGAAGAGAGATGATATTTGGGATTATTTTAACCTCATATACAAAATCTGCATCTATGCACTTGAAAAAAGTGAATGATATATGTTATAGCATCAACTTTATGGAGAAAACATTCTGGAAAGTTGGGAGATTTTGTGTGTTTAGTATGTTGAACAATATAGTCAAAGGTAGTAATGTAAATTTTCTCATGACTGAAACAGTATATTCAGGTAGTTGAGATAACAATTTTAGGGCATACTTTTCTATGCCGATCTTTTCATGATCACACACAGCCTTAAATAACATGAAGATGACAAGACTAAAATTCCAAATTTTTTGGCATATACTTACATATGGTAATATTTATTGAAATTATAGAACTCACACAACTCAAGTAAAATTAAAAATTATCTTACTCCTGACATTTTCAAAAGACTGAAGGATTATAATCTCAATACAAGAATGGTAAAATATTACCTAGCTTGCATTTTGAAAATTTTATCGAAAACCAAAAGCTAATGGAATCAAGAAGTTAATACATTACAAAGAGTTATATTAGTTAATATTAAAAACAAGATGCTCTGGTTTCTAGCTTTATACTTTCTGTGTTTTCATTTATTGGGAAATAGAGAAATGCCACATTAAAATTGGAGCTAAAATTTTCATAAATGCATATAAAAATAAAAGTAACAATATAATAATGATGATAACAATTTTTGGACTTTTAGGGGTTATAAACTCTTCTCCAAAAAAACTCTAAACATTGAATATCTGATTATATTTTAAATTAAGTTTATTTGCTTTACACTACTTTTAATGCCTAATAAAACAGAAAAAGAAATATGTAATTATTGTGTACTCTCAAGTAGGAATTACTCATTCTACCTTTTCAAAATATTTAAGAAAAAGGATGAGTGAACTAAACAATCCAGAAGGCACACAGTAAGAAAGGGACATTCCTTTCCTACTCAAGATACCAGAATGCCTACAAGTAGAGATGTATATATAGTTTATGGAAACTAATGCATATACTAATTAAAGAGCTGTCTTAGAATAAAAATCATAGCAAAATATCTCCAAAATTATAAATACCAAAATAAATTGTTCACGCACTTTGTATTTGTTACTGAAATCATTAATAGGCTAGAGTATGAAATTTTGAAGATCATGATCTTGGGAACTTATCTGAATAAGTCCCCATAGTGAAGATCTTCCTGTACTAGAGCAAAGTGGGAATAAAGGCATACAGCGGATAAGGTTCCTATTAAAGATGGAGTCTCCTTTCACCTTTTTACTCTGCAATATTGAGTTTATTGTTTACACTATGATACGTTAGTCCTCTACACTTCAATATCATTTCTATATATTTGGATTGGCTCTAGGTATTTACCATATGCTTAATTCCCTGTTATTGAAAAGGCCATGTACATCTATCAAAAGGATTTTATCTTCCTAGCATAAAGACTCTAAAGTCAACCCAAATGTGAATCGTTTGAAATTGATTTGTAAAACACTGAGTAAGAATGTATTCCTTTTCAAAATTTATTTTAGTAGATCTTATTCTGCTGGCTCAATATATTTCCTTCTATGAGAGCATATTAAAATGACTTGTAGTAGTGCTACAAAAAATGTGAAAACACAGATGTTCAAACAAAACTGGGAAGTCTCCCATCAGTGAGAAGTCCCCAGCCTCCTCCTCTCTTTCCTACAAGGCCTTCATTGAAAACACCTGTTGAGAAGTCACCCTGAGACTTAGCACTTAATTCTTGATAAATCACAATAAGCAGTTATTCTTGAGAACTATTAGTAATCTCTTTACTTGACTTTAGATTTCTTATTAACACATAAAATAATTCACAGGAATATTGCTCCTATAAAAAGTGTTCTTATAAATTTGTATAACAATCTATTTGCCGCCTTATGTACTACAAAACCTGTGCTCCTATTCTTCAAACTCAGTTTTATATGTTTAAAAAGACTTAAATATTTAATTATAACTGTGTTTTATTATGATTCACACTATTGAGGGTATTTAGTTGCTTATCTATTGTTTAAACACTTTATACTTTAATTTTTCTGAGGAACTTGAAAAACACCTGAAATCAAATCTCTTCTCACAAACATCACTGTTTCTGTATCAGCTTATATGAATGCTTAGCATCCATACTCGGTAAAAGTACTCCTATGCCTAAGGAGAACCTACAGGCATTAACCTTAACATTTTAGGCCCTTTGACCCACACAAAATGCTTTGATACTTAAATCTTAACTTTAGCTATAATGTGAGCTTCATAAATCATAAAGTTCCTAAATTTCATATCACCACACTGTACCAGTATATCTCAACACAATTATGAAATTCTTTTCATTCCATCAATAGAATACACTGTACTTCCAAACAGAACACAGATGCTATAAAATGAAGATGAACCAGACCTAGTAGCAGTTAGGCTAAGTGCACTCTGTGGATTAAAATTCTACCTTCAGAAATACACATGAGATTAATAGTGTGTTTCCTCAGGATGCTGTATTACATATAAAAGCACCTGAAACAAGATTATGGGATACCTAAACGCTTTAATTTAAGCATGTCACTTTAGCACAGTGTGTTTGCGACACACTAGTTAAAAAAAAAAAAGACTGTCCCTGTAGTTAATCTACTCTGCTCCCCATAATTAATATTGAGATAAACCTGATATATTTGAAAGAGAATTAAAATATTAAGAACTTACAAAGCATCCTTTAGAGGATTACAAAAACTGAATTAAAAAAAAGTTTAAACAATGCATGTTGAGGATATTTCTAGGGCAGAAGCAATATGGGAAAATTAGCCACTGTGCAAAACATTTCAAGGACTTAAAACAAAACAAAAACATAGTTTGTGTCTTTATGGCATGAATTAAGAATCTAGAAGAAAAAGAATGTTAAAAAAAGTTTTCCCTTTACATTCTCTGTGTGTGTGCGCACGTGTGTATTTGCTTTGGCTTGAGTTTTACTGTCAATGAGAGGAATCATTATCCTATTCCTCCTTAAGCAATGAACACCTTCAAGAACAGCATGGTGCAATATACTACAGGTATCACTATCTCTCAAAACCTCTGGATATTTCAATCCAAGATTGTTCCCCACTAGTTTAACCAAGGAATCAGGCTTGTTGAAAATTCTGCACCACCTTCATTTTTACTGGAAACTAAATGAAAATTCAACTCACAGCACTTTAAATGGAAGACTAAGCATTAACCCTCTGTGACATCTTTGTAACTGTCAATGGTAAAAATATAAGAAAGGTATTTAACATATGTGTATTTATAAAATGACTGTAGCAAATCTTTAAATATGTGTTTTAATATTTCCTTCTAAATACGTATTATCATAAATACCAGTTTTACACAGTCACAGAAATACTTTCATAGAAACCACATTTTTTTAAAGTGGAGAATTTCTTTTTCAGTTTTATATAGACCTTAAAAAATTATGATTACTGATGTACAGTAAACACTATTAGAAGTGAGATTTAATACACAATTGATATTTTAATGTTTAGTAGTGTCAAGTGTGAGATTGTTTTACAAGGACATTATACTATTATAGGAAAATATATTTTGCTAAGTATTAGTATTTGGTATACTTATTATGTTAGAAAGAGTAAGATTATGAAATATTACTGCTCCATTTTAACAATAAAAACATTATTGAGTCAAGTGTCATCAAAAGTTATTTGCTTTTCAAAGCATAAAACTATGAACAAATTATTTTCACTTGCCCCAAACTAATCTTCCTGAGGTGTCACTTTCAGTTAAGCTCAATTTTGAATTCCACATACTGCTCATCCAGAGTAATTTGTTGCAACATACAATTATAATAAGCAAGAATGAAGTTTTTCTGTGACACAACTCAATAGTAGGTAAAAGAAACAAGACAATGACTAGACATGGTATAGTCACCTGCTGCTGTTAGAATCTATGTCCAAGCTGGGTCAGTCATTTAGTTTTGTGGTATTATCAATAACTTTGAAGCATACTATCTAATATATATTAAATATCACTTAGATATACTTAAAATACACACTATGCAAACTAAATGCATCATGAATTCATTTTGGCACATCAAGGGCCTTCATTGTAACTTTGCCTCCTTTTTTCAGTAGCGCAAAATGAGCCTCTGGTCCTCTGCTGTATTCCTTTCATTCCTCAGTGACTCCAAGAAACAGATCACGATACCCACAGGACAAAACAAATACAAACTTTTCATAGATAGTTACTAGTCATTATGCAGAGCCTGCATGTATTCAAACTTTTCAAAGTGCTTCAGAGTATAACTCACATTTGAAAAGCTTAAGCTGTATTAATGCATTATGCTGCAGTTTTACCATAATGTAATGATGAAGAATAAGTGAGATTCATGTTCTTTAAAGCACCTTTAAAATATAAAGCTGACTTTTTAAGGATGAAAAGTTAGTTCAAATTGAATGAACTCTGAAATTCTGACTGGTTGTTATTCTGTACTTAAAGAAGTTAACTTCTTAATAGTTGGGTATAAGTTCCTTTCATTTTTGGCATCATTTAAAAAAACAGAATAAAAATATTTTCAAGACAATTAACTAAAACATTTTTTTCTGCTCTGGAAATTCCTTTTTATGAAAAGAAATGTAAACCAACAAATAAAAGTAAGTAAAATAAGCTATTATTATTGAACACTGCTAACATTTTTAAACCTATAAAAATAAATTTTAAAATGAAACAGTAAGATATTTACGTTTGGTAGAGTTTAGACTATTTACATGGGAGGGGTTATATGTAGAATATGATGTATACACAGTGTCAAAAGTGTAAACCGTTTTCATTTAATTATTTTTCCCCCTCACTGCTGCTGGCAGAGTGGCTTGCCCTGTTCCAAAGGTTTCAGGACAGCTCCAAAACCAGCAATAAAGTGAACTCCCAGTTATGCTAAAAGTCTCCTACCTGAATTATGGACATCCGAGTGGCAGGGGTCTCGCTTGCATTAGTCCCTTGTCCGGTGAAGCTGGTGTGGCAGCCCGCGTGCCCCTGAGGGACAGTCAGGTTGTTGGAGGCCGGTTTGAGATACATCACCTCCGACCGGGGCGAGCTGAGGGGCAGGCGGGTCTGGTAGTCGAAGTACATGGGGGAGGTGGCCAGGGAGGGGCTGCTCACCACGTTCATGACGTTCATGGCGTTCCTCTCCTCCACTTCGCTCTGCACCAGCATGATATCATTTTTGTTGATCTTCTTCTTCTTGCCCTTGCCCCCGCCCAGCTGCGGGTGGCTGTACTCGGCGATGCGGCAGTTGTAAGTGCGGATCTCCTTGTTCTCGCGCTTGCACTTGACGGCGATGGTGATCATGGCCGCTAGGAGGATGATGGAGATAGTGCTCAGAGTCACGATGAGCGGCAGCGACATGTCCCAGTGGTGCTGCTCGCCATTCACCCGTGGTACCCCCTCGGGAAGGGATCCGCTCACCGAGCGGATGATGAGCTTGGCCACTGCGGACAGGGTGGGCTTGCCGTGGTCGGTCACCTTCACCACCAGCTCCACCACGGGCGTCACGTCCTCCCAGAAGGGGTGCAGCGTGCGGATCTCGCCGCTGGACGGGTCGATCTCAAACAGGTGGTCGTCGTTGCCGTCCACGATCTCGTAGGTGAGACGCCCGCTCTCGCCGAAGTCGCTGTCTAGGGCGCGCACGGTGCTCACCAGATAGCCCAGGCCAGCGTTGCGCGGCACCTGCAGCTCCGCGGTGTCGTTCTGCAGCGTGGGGAGCACGATCACTGGCGCGTTGTCATTCACGTCTAGCACTGTCACCCTCACCGTGGCGTTGCTCTCCAAGTGCGCGGGCGCCCCCGAGTCCTTAGCAAGCACCTTGAACTCAAAAGCCTTGGTCTGCTCGAAGTTAAAGGAACGCAGGGCGTAGATGGCCCCGTTCGTGGGATTCACAGACACATAGGTGTAGATAGACACGTCGCCGATGTGCGAGGGCAGGATAGAGTAGGATACGGTGCCGTTCTGGCCCAGGTCGGGATCCTGGGCGAGCACAGAGCCCAGGTACTCTCCCGGGATGTTGTTCTCGTGCACCTGAAGCACGTAGAGCCCTTTGGTGAACCGAGGCGGGTTGTCGTTCTCGTCTAGAATCTTGACCGCGAACGACTTGGTGGAGTTGAGGGGAGGAGAGCCCCCGTCCCGCGCCACGATGGTCACGTTGTACTCGTCTTGTGTCTCGCGGTCTAGTGGGCGGTCAGTCACCACCGTGTAGAAGTTGTCGTAGTTCTCCTCAAGCTTGAAGGGGACGGAACCCCCGGGCCCACCCAGGCCCCCGCCGCCGCCCGTCCCTCCTCCGCCTAGGACCCGACACTGCAGCTGTCCGTTCTTGCCAGAGTCCCGGTCAGTGACCCGCACCAGGGCGATGACGGTGCCGGGAGGGGCGGCCTCGCTCAGCGCCCCCTGGCGCACGGAGACGAAACCGATGGACGGCGCATTGTCGTTGCGGTCGATGAGCTTGACCGTGACTTTGCAGTGGGCTGGGATAGGGTTAGGCCCCAGGTCTCGGGCCTGCACGTCAATCTCCAGCATCCCGTTTTCCTCATAGTCCAGATTGCCCTTCACACGGATTAGGCCGGTCTTGGGGTCGATGGAGAAGAGCTCCCGCACGCGGTCAGGCACGTAGCTGCTGAAAGAGTAGAGCACTTCACCATTGGGACCTTCATCGGCGTCGGTGGCGTTCAGATCGATGACCACTGTACCCAGCGGAGCGTTCTCGGGCAGTTCCACCAAGTAGGATGGCGCCTCGAAGACCGGGCTGTTGTCATTGGAGTCAATCACCTTCACGTTGATCTGTACGGTGGCGGAACGTGGAGGCTCGCCACCGTCCAGGGCAGTCAGCACGAGCGTATGGTGATTCTGTTGCTCGCGGTCCAGAGCCTTCTGGATGACCAGTTCTGGGAACTTGGTGCCGTCGCCGCGGGACTTCACGTCCAGTCCAAAGAGGCCATGATCGTCGCGCGTGAGCAGGTAGGTGCGGAGCCCATTCTCGCCGGCGTCGGGGTCATGTGCGCTGGTGAGGGGGAAGCGGGTGCCCGGAGCAGCGTTCTCCGAGATGTCCATTTCGATCTGGTCCGAGGAGAAGGAGGGCGCGTTGTCGTTGATGTCCTGGATCTCTACCTTGATCATGCAGATCTCCTTGTCGTTGGCGAACACCTCGAGGGACAGCTGGCACTTGGCATTGTGGCGGCACAGGGACTCGCGGTCGATGCGCTGCTTGGTGTAGAGGAGCCCGCTGTCTGCGTCCACGTCCAGCAGGTGCGGTGCGGAGTTCTCCAGCACCCGGTAGCTACCCGACTTGCTGCGCCCTCCGCCGCCGCGCTCTGCCGGCGGAAGCCCAGGCTGCAGTCGAGCATCCCTGCCGATGTTCCCGATCACCGTGCCGGCCCCTTGCTCCTCCGGCACGGAGTAGTTGAGGTTCTTGAGAGTGAGGGCAGGGGCCCATAGAAGAAAGCAGCAACAGATGGAAAGGTACATCCCAGACCTGTAAGGTGGGGGCAGGAGCAATCGGACTGGAGGAGCCAGAGAGGGAGTGCGCGCCAGCCTGGGGCCCTGGCGCAGCGTGCGCGCGCGACGCGAGCCACAAGTCTATGGGTCCTTTTTACCCTCTGCACCCGAGCTGCGGCACCCGGTGGTCTCTCCTTATTCTGCTCAAGTTCCCTGAACCTGTTGATCTACAGCATCCGCACTGGGTGAGAAGCTGCGGTGCAGCAGAGCTGCAGGGGCTTGGAGCAAGGCGGCGGCTTCCTGCGGCTGGGGGTGAGCCAGGGGTTTCGTTTCTCCCGCCCGGACTTCGGGAGGCTCAAACTTGAGCGATGAGGCAGGCGATAAGAAGGAAATCTCGTCTGGGAGAGATGATAATGAGCTAAAGAATCAGTAGGTTTTCCTCGCTCCCGCTAGGGTGCTGCAAATCTACTCCCGCCCGGAGACTCCGGAATACTCTTCACATCGAGTGGGGGAGGGAGCAGGGAGGTGTGTCTCTAGGCAGATCCGAAAGTGAAATTCTTACTTGCTGCTCGCCTCCCGTGATGAAATTGATGGGGATGAAGAGCAACGAAGACAGAGTCACAGATATATTTTGAAGCTTCCCCAGCGCACCGTGAAATGTCTGCTTGCTGCGCGGGCCGGTCTGTTTTCAGGCAGTGTTTTGCTGCATTTAGAGATCTAATCTTGCATTGCTGGCTGAGGCAGCGGCGGCGGCGGACTGCATCTCCCAGCCAAGCGTATTTTTTTTTCCTCTCTCTCCTTTCCGAGCAGCCAAAGGGAGGGGAGGAAATGCAGCGTAAAGAACTAGTGTCCCGATTTGTAGTTTCCTCTCCCCACCAGGCTCCTCCCTCTCTTCCTCGGAAAAGGCTCTCCCCCGAAATCAAGAAAGCCACAGCCTGATCAGCATTTGCTGTGTGAGTCTATTGGGAGGGGGGAAATAGAGAGATAAATCTTCGCCTCTGTTCGTAGAACACACTCTCTGATTTCTCTACGCCAAGCCAGTAGCCTCCGCTACCATCCCATCCTCTCCCCGCGAGCAAGGACTTCTCTCCAAGCAGTTTAATTCCAGTTTGCTTTTCTTCCCAGGCGAAGGGAAATCAACAGGCAACTCATGGTTGGACGTGCAGATTTAAAGGGGGAGGGGGGAGGCCGAATAAAAAGGAAGGGGGAGCCTCCCTCCCAGTCCTTGCACACACACTCTCCCTGTCTCTCGCTAGAAGGGAAACAGTCTCTGCATTCACAGGGCTGGGCTGTCAAGTGCCTCTCTTTTCTTTCTATTCAGCATCTCCTTCCAATAGCCCTGCCTCCCAGTCCTCTTCATCTAGAAAAGAAAACCTTGGCGAGGAATAAAAGTGATGAATATTTGAAGCAAATAAAGTACGTGTTTTTTTTTCCTTCAATTTTCTCTTATAGTAGGAGGAGTGGGCTGGATGAAAGCAACACATCAAGGTTTGGCGTGATGCATTCTGCAGTCTCTCTTTCAGTTTTTCTGGGCGACTCAGGGAGGGCAGGGGGTGCAGAGCTGCGGCCGCGGCGGTCCAGCCAGGGGCGCCTACCCCGGGGAGCTCCCTCCGAAGGGATGTTAGACACAGGTCTGTCTACACATTATTTCGGGTTCTGGAGGCGCCTCGACATACGGGAATGACACATCCAGAAATGCAGGTGTTCCGATCTGCCGGATGAGTCAGAAGCAGCGGAACGAATCGTATTCACTCTCGCCTCATGGTCCTCCCTTCACAGACATTAGTTGCGGCTTCTTCCTAACGCTTTCTCTGACTCAGTCTATAGAAAGAAAAACCAGATTCATGTTTTTGGGGAAAAAGAAAATGCAAGAGAAAGGGATGGAGGGAGGAAGGTGAAGCTGAATCTAGCAGCACTTTTACTCTACCTCTTTCTGCCGGAGTCCGAGGTTCTGGAAAACAAGGCGTCTGCTTTGCTAGGTGTACTGGTTTATTTATTTTGTTTATTTTTTTTAAACCTTTCCTCTTGGTTAGGCGAGAGGTACCCCGAAATTTTTCAGAGTCTTGGAAAAGGAAAAACAAAATCAGGTTTCCAGTAATTGTTCCCAGCTTAGCCTCGCATCATAGTTCAAGATTTTCCTCTCAATTTTTTCTATTCACAAAGTCCAACATCGATGTGTACAGTTAATTGTGCAGTCTGTTGTGGAGGTTTTTTTTTTTTTTTAAATTCCTCCTTTTCTGTCACGGGTGGTCTCTTTCAGTCTGGTGTCTGCCGGGATCACCCCACAGTCTGAGAAAGATATGCGGATTTCAAAGCAAATAAATCCATCTCCGCAAGCAAAGCAGCGGATGAAAGGAAAGGTGAAAATTCAATTCAACAGTTGGAGTAGCGTCTCCCCAGCCGCCTTCCGCCGCTGCCGCATCCGCCGGGCTCGCGATCCCTGCTCTCTCCCCAGCGTCTCTTGCTGACTGACTCTATTCACCTCACGCCGCCGCTTAAACATTGATACTGATTCCCTGTCAGCCAATCCGAGCGAGGAGCAAGGCCCTGCCTTCTCGGCCCGCGTCCAATGGGAGGCGGAGAAGAGGATGGCGGGGGCGGGGCCAGGAGCCCCGGCTCTTCGGAGTCATTGATTAGATCAGTTAGATGGGGAACCAGTCCGGCTAGCGGAGCCCGGCGCTCCGCCGAAGCGGACGCGCCCCAGGATTCGCCACCAGGTCTCTCGGGTCTTTAACTACCGGGAGTAGCTCTTCCAGCGCCTTCCTTCGGAAAAGAGAATTTACAAAAAAAAAGTTTAACAGCGATTTAATTTTTTTGTGGTCCTACATACACGGAATCGGGAATCGCAGTATGCTTGCAGAATAACGTAGCTGCGGTCTGCCTAAAGGGTTTCTCTACACACACTCTCACACACGCACGCACACACGCCCTCGCCGCACACACGCCCATGCCAAGGGAAGCGCAGCCCTGACTCCGCGTGGACCCATCTGAATGAGGTGCGGAGGAGTGTACGTGGGTGTGTGCGAATGCGCTTCCACGGGTTGAGATGTGTATTTCGGTGAGTGTGTGTGAATTCGAGGGCGCTCGTGAGCCCGTTTCTGCCCGCGCTGGTACGAACATGCCGCGAGCAACAGCAATCAACATGTAACTTTCTTCATCCTCTGAGAAAAATCAGCTGTCCCCAGGCATCCATGCAAGGAAAGTCACTTAATTATGAAATTGTTTCAGAAGAAAAGCAGACTCCCGTTGAAAGAGAGGCTATGTCTCTTAAGAGGAATAGAGCCTCTCCTTTAAGGAGAAAGGCTCACTGTCAATACAAGCTTTGTAAACTCAAATCCGGCTAAATACTACTTAAGGTTCTACCCCTTTTGGTCATCCTTCCTCACCATCTCAGCCCAGGTTCAAGGTAAAGTGGATACCCACCCCCCAACCCCCGACACACACACACACACACACACACACACGTTTCGGTGTTTTGTTCACCTCCATTCTTGTTATTAAAGTGTCACATTGCAATTTGATTTTTTCTCCTTAAGATCAAATAGCCATTGATAACCGCATTTGCTAAAGATCCATGAAAACAAAAGTATAAAACATGAAGGCCAATCATTAGGAGATCTAAGATTTCTGTTTTGTAAGCCATAACACACACACACATATACACACACACACACACCACCACCACACACCACATACACAAGCACACATACACACGCCGACTTCTGATTCATCTATTTATTCTCCAACTCCATTTACTAATATCAGAGACGTTTTTTTCCCTAAATATTATCACAAACATCTGCAACTGGAGACTGGTTTGCTCGTGATCCAGCCGTTCTGAGAAAGAGTTAAGAACAAAAAAGAAAATTGAAGTATTGAAATAGAAAAGGTGAGTGTTTGATTGCTAGAGTATTGATCGCAATTCATAAATACTGAAGTTAAGTTGCCATTTATAAATTGTGAATGACTAACATACAAGTGTGTAACATGAATCATTCAGCCTTCAAAGAAAATCAAATCCAAACAAATTACAAGATAGTTCTGAAGATTTTTATTGGGATAATTGCTTAAAGATTCAGGTATAGGAGCTGTTTCCTGGAGTATTCAATGAGATAACCTATAGTCTGAATTTGCAGTCTGATCTGTATCCAAAATTCGCCACTCCCTTAAGAGACTCTGACAGTTTAAAAATTCAAAGAGAAGCTGTTTACAGCCAGACTTTTAAATCCTAAAGTGTCTTTGTATTTTCTAAACAGGTAGTTTGCCACGCATATACTATTGCTGAACGGCAGAGTCAGAGCTTTGTAGAAATCTAGATTGTTTTCCTGAGTGAGTACTTAACCATGCTGCCTTGGGAAATGCCAGTTTTATGTCTCTTTGGGGTTAATACCTCTGTCCCAAGGCACGTATTTTGGAAGCTGAAGATCAGAGGTTTTAAGGCTTTAAAAGCAGCAGCTAACTTAAATAAAGAATAGTGACTGCACATTCACTTATTATTACTTTTTAAATACAGCAAATCTATGTCTTTTTTGCATTACATACTAATTCAAAGAAAGTAATAAAATATCCTTGAGGTTTGTTTGCCATAAAGCAAAAACAAGAGAATGGGAAAAATTCCAAGGAAAGGGTATTATGATTTATCAGTTAGACTTAATGAGATGTGCTGGCATGCAACTGAGAGTTGTTAGAAATACAACTTCTAAGAGACCCAGTAATATGAGAATACATCCTCATAGAGATAAATTTGCTTATGACCCCTCCAGAGTAATTATGTCACATCGCCCCCTAGTGTATATAAAAAGAACTACCATGCTTTAGGTGAATACCACAGCGTGTCTGACTGAAATGTATCATATATTTGTATTTTATTTAACCTGTAGTATTAAATTTTATTGCTGAATACTGACATATACCCAAGGTATTTAATTTTCTTCCTTATGTCCCATACCTAGTTTATGTTCAAAGGGAGTGAAATTAACTGATATTTCATTTCCAATGGTTTGGCTTTCCTTTAACCACAATAATCACTCCTAATTTTTAACCATCTCTTAAGACTTGTATTTTTTCCCCAAACAGTTTTTTTGTTTACAACATAGTTATTGAGGAATGTATTTTTCACTGTGTTTAAAGTAGTAAACTTAATTTTAAAAAGAGAGATAGTATAAATATAGCTAAATCATTCAGAAATATGTTTTAATACCATAGAAGGCTACAGACATAGAACCCGAAACTGAGGAATCTAGAAGAATATATGTTTGTATAAATAGCTAAAGATACTTGCAGTCTCACGTCTCAAGAAGAGACTGATTGATAGTTGTTATTTATAATTACAAATGATAGTCTTAACCTTAAACGGAAATTATATCTTTTAATACACACACATTAAACATCTAAAGATTTGTAAGTTATTCAAACCATGTATGTGTGGATACTCATTGAGAAAAGTATTTGGAAAGACATATAATTATAACGTGTCTAATAAAATATCTAGTCTAGGTGAGTTTTAAAGGTAAATTGATTGTTATGTTGGAATAGCTTCAAAAAGACAACTATTAAAATCTATTTTAATAGACTGATAAAAATGATTAGTACTGCTATAGTATTCCAATAATTGAATAGCACTATTATTAAAGAATAATGTTAAAATGCAACTTATGGAATTTTAGGTAACGTAACTTATTTAATTTTGCCTCAGAAAGACTCCTTAAAATACATATTTATTAGTTGTAGTTGTAGTTCTGAGAGTTCATGCATGCAGTCATAATAGCATCAGTTTTAACATTCTTCAGCCACTTGTCCTACTTGCTGTGTTCTTGAGTTCAATAAAATACAGTTCTTAAGAGACATTTTTGATGCTGATGTTTTCAATGCAGTCATTGTTTATATGAATAAAAAGTCATTCTCTCCACAATTATTCTCTCCTTCTGTATCATTTTTACCATCAATTCACTGCCTGGTTTCATATATTTTTATTCATTAACAGAAAATTTTCAAAAGTAAATTTAATAGCTAAACTGTTTTAGATATAATATGTATCAAAGATTTCCATGTCACATTTAAATTATCAAATTAATGATAGAAGTTCCTTCATAGCTAGTTCTCCTAGCTGCTCTTCTCTTTTAGAGATATGTATGGTTCACCTCTAATACACAGCCATCAACCATTTTATAACTTTTCTTTTTTTTTTTTTTGAGATGGAGTCTTACTCTGTTACCCAGGCTGGAGCGCAGTGGTGCGATATCAGCTCACTGCAACCTCTGCCTCCCGAGTTCAAGTGATTCTTCTGTCTCAGCCTCCCGAGTAGGCTGGGATTACAGGCATGTACCACCATGCCCGGCTAATTTTGTATTTTTAGTGGAGATGGGGTTTCTCCATGTTGGTCAGGCTGGTCTCGAACTCCCAACCTCAGGTGATCCGCCTGTCTTGGCCTCCCAAAGTGCTGGGATTATAGGCGTGAGCCACTGCGCCTGGCCCATTTTCTAACTTTTTAATAAAAGCTTTACCTTTTAACAAATGAGAAATCCACACTACTAAGAGGACAATTGCTAAAACATATCTTTCTCCTTGATGATAAACGTGGACTGTATAAAAGCAATGTAATTTAACAAGAATTTTTAAAATTCTGGAAAAAAATTTAATAATTTGTTCATAATTTTTAAAAATATAACTACTGTTTATTTTTAAATTTTTTGAAAACTCAATCTTGCCTACAGAACAACACAATAAGAAAAAGTATAAAATATTTCTATAAACAGACAGCATTTTAAATTTAATATAGAACTTTTTTGTTTTTATTACAATTGTGAAATGTTGCTATTAGAAAAAATACTTAGATCAGGAAATGTATTTTAATTTTCTTCAATATTATGTCTATGTTATAATATGTAATATATGATGACATATACATATCTATTAATACGCGTTCTCCTTGCTAGTATAAGAAGTGTGTTGCCAATGAACACTCGAAGTCACTTTGTAGGATTAACCCTACAAAGACAGGCAAGTTACATCTTCAAGAGGTTAATTTGTAATTCATGCAATAAATAAACTAAATTTACAACTCGTATTTTTGTACTTTATGTACAATTTTAAGTTTGTAAGTCAGAAGTAAATGTAAATTAGTAACCAATGACTCTTGAAAAGTGACACATATTTCAGGGCATACATTCTGAAGTACTGAGACATATTTAAAAGTATTTTAAGACTTTTATATTTAAGTTTTAAAATTGAATGTCATTTAGTGTGGTCAAAATAAATTGTGTATGTATAGATAGACTTGACCATGGATAAAAAAGAGTTGTCCAACCAAATAACATGTTATACTCTATCTGATGTATTAGCTAGTACATATTAAGAAGAGGAGTTAGATTAAGTCGTGCAAAATGTAATTCAGAGAAAAACTGTCTTGAGCTTCATGAGTTTCAAGTGGCATATTTCCATTCTTTCCTAATTTGTCAGCCAGAAACAAGATCAATTCATTACACAACCTCAATGCTCCTGCCCCATAAGAAGTTACATGCTAGCTCCCCCTTGTGGTCACTTTGACAGTAGAGCGAGACATTCTGGCATTAGGGAAATTTACTTCTTAGGAAAATTAGGTTTGTTTAATCTTTGTATACTACTTTTTAAAAACAAATGAAAAGCTTATGAATTAAATAGTTAATTTACAGATGTGACCGCTGGATTGTTAAAATAAGGTGGCTAAAGCTGGAAACAAATATGATGATTTCATGCATGGTGCAGCAATCTCATTGTTTCTTATAGCTAAGCATGTTAGGACAATTCTAAAGCTGGAGACCAGCCCTTGGAGGCAACCCGGGACATTTGATTCAGTAGGTGGCACTCTTTCCTCAGAGTCAGTTTAGCAACAATGACCTAAAATGATGTTTCAAAAAGCTGTGTCACCGGAGGTCCTGCCTTTCAGGTGAGGCAAAAACCAAAAGCTTATAATAACTTATGGATATAACAAGCCATATATTTCTTTCCATAATTCTGAGGTATTTAAACAGCCTGTTGTATAGCTCTCGCACAGAGATCAATGAGAAGAATATAGAAGTAGGCTGAGCTCTTCAGAAAGCAAATAAGTACTCTACAAATCCCTGCATTTTAATTATCATCATAATCATTAACCCTCCCAAGTTTCAGCGACAAGGTCTTACTTGGATAATTACGTTCTGCTTATGTAAATTCCTCTTTTCAGTGAGCTAAGCATATTATTTTCTCTTATCTTTTAAAATTTGGAGCATTTCAATTGAAAACTAAGCGCTGTTAAACAGCTATTGTCTGTCACCCTCAAAATAGCACACTCTTGTTTTAGGTAAAGCACCTTTGTTTATTTTTTTCCCCAAAAATATTCATAAACAAATACACATCCAATAAAATAATTTCTGTTCTTACTTGAGTGATGTTTTTGAAATGATGTTAGATATTAAATGAAAGGAACCACTGGAATGAAACTTCTTGAAAATTACCATGGCTGAATTGATTTTTGGAGCTACTGAAATCTAATCTATCTCTATACTCAGATTTTTAAAGAGTATCTGTAGCTTTCTGAGTCAGTGTCACTTGTTGCCAGTGATAAGAGAAAAGGTAAGAAGAATATGTAGGAAAAAGGCCATAATCATTTAGAAATGGACAATACTAAAACAGAAATAGAATGATTTATATAATATTTTAATTAAACATTGAAAGACTTAAGTAGAACTTTGGTAGTAAATAAGTGAGATATCTTAATTTCTTACCAAAAATGCTTTTTCCAATATATGTTTGATATGTGACAACCATAAATGTAGTATTAGAAAAAAGGAATTTAGATTCTCAAGTGCTTATTTAAATATTGGCCAATTTTTCTCAGAAAAATACAGATCAAATTCAGAAACATATTGGTTATAATAATTATATGAGTCAGGGTGATCCATTTTCCCCTCCGAGTCATATACTCAGGGAATAAGACTCAAAGAAAGGCATAAAAACAGATTAATTTAAAATTTATTGTACTGCTCAGCCATTTACACAAATATAAATTAACAATATTCTGAAAATGTATCAATAAGGAATACTGCTAATTAAATTCCTTTGTTACAAGGATCCATTCAAGAATATGCTTGAATGCTACAAGACCTCTTTTCAATAAATTTGATGGTAATCTATAAATTCAATGTACACAAATATTTTCATGAACACTTGTAGGAATTGTATATAGTTGACTAGCATACGCATTGTTTACAATGAGTAGCTCAGTTTCAACAATTTTCAGGAATTAGCTTTAATCTACTAATATTAAAATTTTAAGAAAAGTGAGACGGGTTTGTGTAATACATTGCACAATATGATCATATTTTAATAATTGAAAAATCTGTTTATAAAAATAGCTTCCTGTGCTTATGACGAGAAACTTCATTTACAATTGGAAGCTTGTAACTATTGTGGTTCAAGTGCCTCTCACAACCAGGAGAGAATAAAAAGATTGTCCAGGGTGCAGTCTTTTCACTTTGCTATTCAGGATTAGCAGCAAAAAATCCATTGAGATGTAGAGATCTTTCTCACTCTGAGTGGTGAAAGATGGATGGTATAAATCTGTCTAGTTAGAGGTAAAGGGCACTACTGATGTGAACGGGCAAAAGCAGTAAGAGAAGGGCATAAAAATGGGCTGAGACGATGGGGTTTTCTAAATACACAATCATGTCATCTGCAAACAGGGACAACTTGACTTCCTCTTTTCCTAATTAAATACCCTTTATTTCTTTCTCTTGCCTGATTGCCCTGGCCAGAACTTCCAACATTATGTTGAATAGGAGTGGTGAGAGAAGGCATCCCTGTCCTGTGCCAGTTTTCAAAGGGAATGCTTCCAGTTTTTGCCCATTCAGTACAATATTGGCTGTGGGTTTGTCATAAGTAGCTCTTACTATTTTGAGATACGTCCCATCAATACCTAATTTATTGAGAGTTTTTAGCATGAAGGGCTGTTGAATTTTGTCAAAGGCCTTTTCTGCGTCTATTGAGATAATCATGTGGTTTTGGTCTTTGGTTCTGTTTATGTAATGGATTACGTTTATTGATTTGCATATGTTGAACCAGACTTGCGTCCCAGGGATGAAGCCCACTTGATCATGGTGGATAAGCTTTTTGATATGCTGCTGGATTCGGTTTGCCAGTATTTTATTGAGGATTTTTGCATCGATGTTCATCAGGGGTATTGGTCTAAAATTCTCTTTTTTTGTTGTGTCTCTGCTAGGCTTTGGTATCAGGATGATGCTGGCCTCATAAAATGAGTTAGAGAGGATTCCCTCTTTTTCTATTGATTGGAATAGGTTCAGAAGGAATGGTACCGGCTCCTCCTTATACCTCTGGTAGAATTTGGCTGTGAATCCACCTGGTCCTGGACTTTTTTTGGTTGGTAAGCTATTAATTATTGCCTCAATTTCAGAGCCTGTTATTGGTCTATTCAGGGATTTTTCTAAGAAGAAATGTAAGCACCTAAAACTACCTAAGATTAAACACAGTTTAAAACCTTGTCCTAGTTCTAAATTGAGTTAGTGACATGTGCAGTTGTCACGTATTACTCCTTTGCCTCAAATCTTGCTAAACTGTCATTAAAAATATCACTAGAAAATAAATGAATACAAAGAAAATTGTGCATGATAATAGAAAGAGAAACAGTGACATATTTGAATAACTAAGAGTGATTTATAGATACAGGTGAGATGGGACTAGATTGAAGGATGTTTCTCAAGTCTTAACTCCCCAGAGTCACTTCCCTGGGAGTAAGAGGAAGGAGACCCTGGAAGAATGTAAATATCATGTCCATGAAGAGAAGACGCACAAATAGTAGGCTGTGGAAAGTAGTGGATGCAAATTTTATTTTATCAGTAGCTATAGGAAGTGAATCAGAAGTTTCAGCCCTCACTTTTGTCTGGATTTGATAAAAATCTGCAGTCTCTCAGGGAATCTGTCTTAACCCCCTCAAGGATCTCTCTCTGTGAAGATGAACAAGGTAAGTGTATCATTAAGAAAAATAGTACTACTGTAAGTTAGAGTTTCAGGACCACATTAAGGAATCAAAGTATACATTCTCTTACAAAGTGGAATTAATGCAGAAACAGAAGAAAGTCTTCATAAAAATTGTACATCAAGGTCTCAAAAAGATTTTTGGAAACAGTGAATCCATGAAACTTGAATAGGTAATCATGAAGACAAAGTGACAATATTTAAAATATCATGACTGAGGCCGGGCGCGGTGGCTCACGCCTGTAATCCCAGCACTTTGGGAGGCCGAGGCGGGTGGATCACCTAGGGTCAGGAGTTCGAGACCAGCCTGGCCAACATGGCGAAATCCCATCTCTACTAAAAATACAAAAATTATGTGGGCGTGGTAGCGGGCGCCTGTAATCCCAGCTACTTGGGAAGCTGAGGCAGGAGAATCACTTGAACCTGGGAGGCGGAGGTTGCAGTGAGCTGAGATCATGCCATTGCACTCCAGCCTGGGCAACAAGAGTTAGACTCCATGTCAAAATAAATAAAATAAAATAAAATATCATGACTGTAAAGTGAAAAACTACAGTAAGTGCAGTCAATAGCAGAAGAATATTGCAGAAAACTTGGAGAAATACAAGAGAAAGTTCAGATATTTTTCTATAACTCAGAGCAATGGGGTGGATGAAGAGATAAATAAAATCAGAGAAAAATAAATATAATGACAAGAACAGGCTATTACCAGAATATAGTAATAAATGACAGAAATTTTAAAAGAAGAAAACAAAATAAAATGGGGAAACTGAGGAAAATCTATAACCATAAAAATATGAGGAAGAAAGGTTGAAAAGGCCTAGGTTTATAAATTAGACCACCTCATTGAATACCAGCAAAATGTAAAAACAAACATAGACATATTCCCCCGACATGTGAAATTCAAAGATGATGAAAAAATTACTGTTAAGGGGTAACCCCAATTTATGCTTCCCAGAACTGCTTTGGGTGGTCTCCTAATTTCTTTTAATTTTCATTAACTCACTTTCATGTATTTTTCTTCTTCTATAAGAGAGATTTGTCTTCTGAATGTCTCATCCTCTATGTATTTAATACCTGTATAGAACTTTGAGCTCCCACAAATCAATAAGAAATGTGGAATTATTCCTCAAGGAAAAGAAAAAAACAAAACTTCAGCAAGTGATAGTAAAGAACAAGCTCCAAAAAAAGGAATATAATTTATTTATTTATTGACCTAGCAAATGAGATGTAAATTTTAGGGTTTTAGGGCATGGAATTATAATAGTGAAGGAGGCAGACAAGGAAGGTGCTTCATCCAAGGTCCAAGGTTGTATAAATTCAGTGTTACTGTAGGAGTGGAGGTCCACATTTCCTCGCTGGTTCTCAGACAAGAGACTTCCTCAGCAGTTTGCATTCTTTTTTTGTTTTTCTTTTTTGTTAAATTATTATACTTTAAGTTTTAGGGTACATGTGCACAACGTGCAGGTTAGTTACATAAGTATACATGTGCCATGTTGGTGTACTGCACCCACTAACTCGTCATTTAACATTAGGTATATCTCCTAATGCTATCCCTCCCCCCTCTCCCCACCCCACAATAAGCACCATTGCCCTTCCATATTCAAACCAGAAAAGCCTGTTCCTTCTCAAGCTTTAAATCTGTCTGAATTCCCCTTCTGTGCTATTTCTTTGGCCTCCAGTAGAAGAAAATTCTCTGCTTTTAAGGGCTTATGTTATTAGATTGGGTCCAGTCAGACAACTCAGGACAATCTCCCTGACTCAGTCTACAATCTTAGTTAAATCTGCAAAGTACTTTTTTTTCCCATATAATGTAGTATTCTGACTAACCACAAAAGAATTGGATAAATACATCTTACAACTTATATGATAGCATTCGATTGAAATGTTAACATAAAAATTAATAAAATGGAAAGTTAAAATTTATATTAAAACAGGATAGGAACAGAGTATGTACTATTAAAACATTCTTAAAACTTGTATATACACATTTGTATGTAGAAAAATAAGTGGTGAGGTAAACATCAAGCATTTATAAAGACATACTGTAAGTATTTATGTCTGTGTGATAGAATGGTGGGTGACTTCTTAACATCTTATATTTTATAAATTTTGTATTATGAACACATTAATTTATGTTAAAGAAAATGTATAAATAGACAAGTAGTACAATTTTCCCTCACCAATACATTTAGTCTCTTATTATTTCACTACCTCTCATATAAGTGATATCAATTTCCATGTTTCCTTTTGTTCTTTTCACCAGGCAAATCTTTTTTTCACAGAAATCTGTTTTCCAAAACCCAAGAGTTCCAACTGATTGCTTATACTACTTTCTCTTGCTTTCCATTATAAAAGTTGTAGCAAATAATTTATCCCCAATGTAGAATAACAGCAACCTGGGTGTAGGTGCAAGACTAAGAATCTTTTTTTATTTTAATGCATTGCTGAGAGACCAGTTAATGTAAAAGAGAAATTAATTTATAGGTAAATGAAATAAGAACCTATTGATATGGTATGCTGTAACTTAACATTTCAAAGGAAAAAAATACTTGTTACTACTTCCTGCTTTTAATTCTGTTACTTAACTCCATAGATTAGGTATACTAAATTGTTATATTTTAATACTGTTGTGTATATAAGGTCCAACATCTGATGAGTTTCTTTATTGGATCAATTAGATTAGTGCTACATTGATACACTATTATTTATGAAAGTATGAATTGATTTATTATAACTCACAATTCTCTGTGTATCTTTTTTTTTTTTTTTTTTTTTTGAGATGGAGAGTCTCGCTCTGTCGACCAGGCTGGAGCACAGTGGCGCGATCTCGGCTCACAGCAAGCTCTGCCTCCCGGGTTCATGCCATTCTGCTATCTCAGCCTCCCAAGTAGCTGGGACTACAGGCACCTGCCACCACACCCGGCTAATTTTTTGTATGTTTTAGTAGAGACGGGGTTTCACCGTGTTAGCCAGAATGGTCTCGATCTCCTGACCTCGTGATCCACTCGCCTTGGCCTCCCAAAGTGCTGGGATTACAGGCGTGAACCACCGCGCCGGGCCACTCTGTGTATCTTTTCAATCAAATGTATTTATCTTTTATCCTGAGGGGCTTAAGATATCTATGACACAAGGCCAGGAGCAGTGGCTCATGCCTGTAACCTCAGCACTTTGGGAGGCGGAAGCAGGAGGATCACTTGAGCTCAAGAGATCTAGATCAGCCTGGGCAACGTAGCAAGACCTCATCTCTGTTAAAAAAAAATAAGTAAATAAACAATTAAAAAAAGATGTCTAAGACACAGGAACAAGCAAAGCTCACTGATTTGTGTGGACTTGGTAAACATTTTCAATAGAAACATTAATAAATTCATTTAGCAATGCAGTCATAATAATAATAATACATAATAGAGCACATGGAATTATTGGCAGTCTTAATGTACCTAAATGTTTCTAATAACTTGATGTGGGGAGGGGGTGGACTCTTCATTAATGAGGTTGAAAATATTATCAGAATACCTTGGTTTTAATCTAGTCCAGTAGGCAAGTTAGCTAACTTCACAGAGACTAAATTTTCTAATCTCGAAAATGCTTATAAAATATCTGATATTCCTTCTACCCACATTTGTGGGAACCAGATTATATTTGGAAAAATTTTTACTAACTCTAAAAAACAGTTGTCACTATAATTATTGCATTAGTAGTCATTTGTAGCTAAATTATGACAGAAAGGAATATAATGAGCATTTGAGAATTAGAAATTTGTGTTCATAAGAGATATAGTTTTCATATCTATTTAAAATTATGAATCTCTTGACCATACTATATGCTGTTTGTTCTCAAATATTCCAAATGTTTTGAAATATGCTTTCTAGGTTGATATTTTATTTGATTAATTAGTTATATTTTTATATATTTGAGATTAACTTGCTTTTGATTTATATGTTGATCTGTAAATAGCTAATGCAGTCATATTTTTACTCTTGTTTACTTTTTCATTTGTTTGCTCCTAAATGTGTGGCAGCATAAACACAACTGTAAAGAGCACAGATAAGCTTTCAAAATGTTACATGGCATTTTACCCAAACATCTGTCAAGTGAAAGGTTAGAATTTTCACTTCTAAAAGAAAAACGTATACCAATTAGCATCAATATTCTGCTGGCTATTGCATGATTTTTGTGGGGGGAGATTGACATGCTAGTTTATTATACAGATGACATTTCTACATGTGACTTTCTGCTAAATGTCTATAAGTTGATTCAAAAGATAATCACATTATTTTGATAGTTATTTGATATATATACAGTTTCAGCCTGTAATTTGTTTGATTATATACTAGACATATTACCAAAAATTATTTGTTAAATTAATAATAATCTTACATATTTCAAAACACCAGTGGATACTCCTTTTCTAAATTTGTAAAGAGATTTTGCTATCAGCAGTCCTATATTGGATAAAATACTTAGGATTATAACACTTTTAGATGTCACTAAAATTGTTATAAATACCTAATGTCAGAAAATTGTGGAATAGTAAACTTAAAACTCTTTTTAGAATTTAGGAGAGGTTTTAATTATTTAGATTAGTCCTAAAGTAACTTGAGAAATATTTTAAATTTATGTTTTTGATACAAAATAATGTTGACATAAATTTTTGAAATTTGGTTGTCAAGGTTTTTATAAAAGCAGCAATACCTTAGCAAATTTAAATGAGACGTAATAATCACTTTTTTTAGGATTTCTTTTTCTTCCAGTAATGATATACTAAGAATATCTTTCAGTAGAAGAACATTGTACTTTTGAATGGATATGTGGAATTTATTTGTGTAGATATTAGTATGTAACTAATTCCCTCTTAGTAGGTATATAGACTGATTCTGATGATCTTTTTTTTAGTGTTGAAATTGACATAACATTTTTCTATTCTATATTTGTAGGAGTATTTTTCACATGCAATTATTTTGCAAGAAATTAATTATCCATATCAAAAGAAATGCACATTTCATAACTAATTGGTGTGTTCTAATAAAAAGTTGGGGGTACTGCATTCTTCAAAAATTTATGTCATGCAAGACACAAAAAGGCTGTGGAAATATTTCAGATTAGAGAAAACTAAAGAGAAATTAATTAACAATCCTAAACAGGATTCTTTACTGAAATTTTAAAAATACTCTAAATGACAACATCGGATAAAATGACAAAATTTGAGTGCGCTTAGCTGATTGGACAAAAATAAGTACATACTGTACTTATAGAAAATACTGTATTTTCTTTTTTTCCTTTTTTCTCTGTTTGAGACAAAGTTTTGCTCTGTTGCCCAGGCTGTAGTGCAGTGGTGAAATCACCGCTCACTGCAGCCTCAACCTCCCGGGCTTAAGTGATTCTCCCACCTCAGCCTCCTAAGTAACTGGGACTATAGGCACCTGCCACCACAGCAGGCTAATTTTTGTATTTTATAGAGATAGGGTTTCACCATGTTGTATAGGCTGGTCTCAAACTCCTGGGCTCAAGTGATCCACCCATCTTGGCTTCCCAAAGAGCTGAGATTACATGCATATGCCACCATACCGGGCAGAAAATGCTGGATTTCGATCCACGGTTTGTTGAATCTGTGAATGTAGATTGGCAGATACAGTGGGTCACACTATGTCATTTTATTTATTTATTTATTTATTAAGACACGGTCTCACTCTGCTGCACAGGCTGGAGTGCAGTGGTGTGATCATAGCTCACTGCAGCCTGGAGCTCCTGGGGTCCTGGGCTTAAGTGTTCTTCCTGTCTCAGCCTCCTGAGTAGTTGGGACTACAGATACGTGCCACCATGCCCAACTAATTTATTTATTTTTATTTTTTGTGTCATTTAAAATAAGGGACTTGAGCATTTCTCAAATTTGGTATCAGCGTAGGTTCTTGGAGGTTGTTGGAACAAATTTCTCCACCACCCATACCAAGGGATGACTGTATCAATGTTATATTTTGATGGCAGTAAGTCTACAGGGGGTTATTTAAGGCAATATCCTTATTTTAAGGAAATACACATTAAAATATTTGGGAGTGTATGGCTGTGATTTGTAAACCTTATTTTCAAATGATTCAGAAAGTAATGCATGTGTATACACAGATGATATGTATATGCATATACACTTAATGGATGCGTATGTTTATACATACATGCCATGTAGAGAAGAGAAAGAAAGAGAATGAGAAAGCAAATGTGACAAAATATTTACAAAAGCTAAATCTAGTAGAGGGTTTACAGGTGTTCTTTCCACCTTGTCTCTTCTACTCTTCTTTACTTCCTTCCATTGTCAAAAATCCATTAGACAAATCCAAATGAGGTAGACAGCCCGATATTAGGCACGTTCAAGTCAGTGTAGGGCCCAATGTGAGGGTGTAGCAGCATAACAGCATTGGGAGGTTGGCTACATACAGGAGGATTAAGATGATGCAAACATATTTCACACTCCAGGAAGCAGAATATAAATTTGGAAGTGGGTGGAAGTCGTGTGACTCCATAGTTTTGCAGTGGAATTAGAAGTACTGGTATTTACTCATGGTTACCAACATTGATATAAAAATAAATAGGAGTGTGTGTATATCATATACTTTTGCAGTACCTCATCCCAGTATTTAAACTTTTCCTGCCTTTTGTTTTAGGGGAGTTGAGTTCCATCTCTCTTCCCTATCACAATACTCTTGAATAAAATTTTCCTGCTGGTAGAATTGTTCTTTTGTACACCTTATCATAGAAATTGTCTCCAGAATTAGATAATTTATTACATATAAAAAGATTATAGTAGTCTTAAATGTTCAAGGAAGAGAGTCATCAAAATTCAATTAGAATTTATATTTGTATTTTCATTTTAGGTAGATGGTTATCAATTTTGTCATTATATGTTGAATACTTGACAAGATTAATTTTGGAATCATTTTATGACAAGTCTTAATTTGCTTTATTATTTCAATTATCCTTATGAAGTTAATTCCATTTTTTACTGAAGTGGCAGTTCCACAAATTTTAGCAAACTGCTTTATTCATATAAGTCATACATACAAATGACTTGATGTTACACTTTAAGATGTGTTATGATAATTAATCAAGTACTTAATTCTATTCTAAAAGGAAGACTCAAGAAAGCATTTTTATTTCTTTAGTCATTAGCTGGATCATAGAATTAAAAATAATGTATGAGATACTAAACTGTCATAAGCAAAAGTACTTGCTGTTAAAAAGTTTTAGTTACACTTTTCGTGGTTTAATCACTACAATGAATGTAATATTTACATTTCCTTGAACTGTTATAGAGATTCCATGTCATAAATGTGCTAAGTTTTCTATAACATATAGATGATAAATGATTTGACTGGTAGGTTAAATGAAGGGGTATATATTTAATGCCACACATAGGGCAGCAGTAGGTACTGAATGGATGCCTTTGATCTTTTTCTCTCTAGCTTTTCTTAAATTCTTCTTTTATTATTTTCTTTGGGCACAATAGAAATGGTTAAAATGGCACAGGTGATGTTAGAATGGTACATAAGATTGGCATAAAGTTGATTGGATATGGATATAAATAGTAGTAACATGGTTTGAAAGATAACATTACTGTATAAAAGATCAATTAAAACTTGAGTGAGCATTGTTATTGAACTGAATATTGTTTATTTCCTTGCTATCATAATGAAAAAAGAAAAAAAATACATGACTGTATGTTCCATTCAGTAATATGCCAACAAACTTCTGTTTTTAAGTCCAGTTAGGATTATACCTATTTTTAATGACCTAAATATAATAAAGCATCATTTATGTCCCAACATAGGAATCTTATAAATAAATCTAACAAAATTAAAAAGTGAAATGGAAGGCAGTAAATACAAGAAAACTGAATTATCCATCAACAATTTCACTGTGCAGTTAAAAACAATATGCATTATAACATACAAATTTTTAAAATGTGGATTTGAAAAATTTGTAATTATAAGCACAAATATGTAATCATGATTAGACCCAATTTTTGAATTTTTCTTACATTTTTATTGATTTTACAAGAATAAAGATACTCTTGGATTTCAACTTCAAGAAAAATACTGGTCCAAAATATACTTATTAACAGATTTTGAATTCATAAGTAAATTTTTTTTCTATTTTTTAGCTTGTAAACTATTTAATGAAAAACAAGGCTTCCAATTACAGTTGCAAAAGGACAAAAAAAAAAAAACTCACATAAAAACATGACTTAAGAATAATTTTCAACTTTAAGCAGACCATAGTCATTTTATATAATGTGCAGGTGTCGTTTTAGAGACACAATAAACTATGTACCCAATTACATTCCTTTTTCAGACAACAGTTTGCAATCAGGAGAATGTGTGATGAGGTTTAATCAAAGATTAGAACTTTTTAATTAAATAGGGCCTTTTGTGACTAGTCATTTGACATTAATTACTGTTTTAGTTGGATTCCTTTTGATTTGTAAAGGGCCCTGAGCACTGCAAAAATTATATTGCATCACAAAAATTGTTGATAATTAAAACAAAAGCTTGTCTTCATTAGCCCATCATACACCTTAAAAAGAAACATCATTTTAAATGTTAAATGGCTGCCTTAAATAAACAGACTACAGGGTTTTAAAGAAAAAATAACAGATGGCATGTCAAGCCAGTCGCTTTGGATGGACAGTTTGAAAGTTGTTAATTGTAATGATTTATAAGCTGTTTTGAAATGTTCAGTCACACTTTTAGGGGCTAACTAATGGTAAGAGGTGCATGTGCGGTTCTAAAGGCTCAACACTCCTCTGGGAATCATAAACCTAACTCATATACTACTGCTATGAATAGAAGTCATCAATCAAACTTAATGGTGAAACAGAAACTGACCTAAAAGTTCAAATAATATTTTTATTTGTGGGCTCATGGAAAATAAAACAAAAGTTAAACTCTTTGTAAGAATTCTAAATCTAGGTATCAATAGAATGCCCATAGTAAAAACTACTATTCATCTCTCTGATTCGGAGTATACATGCACGGGGTATTCAAATTTAAAATATTCAAATTAAAGTGATTTAAATATCAATGAACTAATTTGTCTCAAAGTAATCTGAGAAAAAAGCAAGAACCTTGAGAAATAAAGGTAATTAAAAATAATAATAATGTGCTGCGTTTATGTAAGTTTATAGTGATTTGACCTGTACCGACATGGACACTGAGTTGTATTTCCAGTTGGGATAAACGAATCACATATGTTCCATTTCTGGCTGCCTCGTAATAAAGGACATTCAATTTTAGCACAATTTGCCTTAGTTTAGTGTTATGGTCTGTTGGCAGAGTAAAACTAATTGGCCCGAAAACTGATGTCACCCATGCCCTTGGCTTCATTAGCAATGTGCACTAACCACCTGAGTAAAATAGACATGGTGTTAATAAAACTGAACTTGAAAAATGCCTACTTATATGAACAAAAGATATGCAATACCGAGAATGAAACATGTTGTGACTAATTTTGCCGTTATTACTCTATGTGTAAAAGCTAGTTAGCTAAAATGTGTTCAATATAATTGTACTCAACTACCTTAAGGAAAAAAATTCTCACAACAGTAAAAACTATTTAAATTATATCAATAACTGAGGCCACTTCAATCTCTATCTAAATAAAAACTTTAAATACAAATTTATAAAAGCGGATAATCTATGTTGCTTCTACATGTACAGGATGTGCATTTAGACTTTTATTAGCAAATATTCCAAGTTTATATTTTATTCTATTTTCATGTCCAATGGAGAACTTCGTATGAAAACATCCCAGAGAGGAAATTAATTGCTCATTATGGTAAATAGCTTGAGAGTGTTGAGGAGATTTTATTGACCTCACTCCTCTCATCTCTAGCCCTGGGATTAAACAAGCTGGAACCACAACAAAGGAAAGCTACGTGCCAAATTTTCCAAGATAATAACTAGGTAAATGGACTGTGCCATTGTGATATGTCCAAGCTATCATGAAAACAGACATTATATTTAGCAATCTGCAGAAATGTAAAAGTACAAAATTAAAAGACTAAAGCAAAATTTACAATAAATCATTAATAATAGTCATTTATTTTTTGCTACTTACCAATTTACACATATCATGCCATTTAATCCTCCTTACACTTTGAAGTCTGATTGTCCACATTTTACAGATGAAAAAAATCAGAGGTTAAAAAACTTTCCAAGATTACATAGTTAGCATGGTCTACTTAATTTAAAATTAAAGTAATATTTGAAAAAAATTTTAAGAAATAAGATTGGAAAGATTAGCTTCAAATGCACTATTTGGTATTGTAATAAGTAGATTATATTTATCTTAAATGTTGAGATATTGCTTAAGATATGGAAAACTGAGTAGAAAAATACAAGGCAAGAGACATAGGGTTGAAAGAGACAATGACATTAGAAATGTGTTTGTACATAGAAGTTTCATAAGAATGGACCAGGAATTCTTTCCTGAGTATCTGTGTATTTAATCATAGCCTGTCTAGCTCACCTCAGTAATTCCTGGCCAGCCTTGGCCACTGGGTTCCACTTTGGCTTTTTGTCTGGTGCCAGTATCAAGGATGTATTACTGTCATTGTCTATCCTTCATGCTCTTTCTCACTCACATAAACATAAATGCCTCTGGAAAAATCAAGCTTCCAGCCCTTCTTTTACCCTTTACAAAAGAATTCCACAACTCCATTTGGTTAAATATAAGCCCTCATGTGAAGGGAATTCTGTTTTTGGGTTCTAATCTCTATTCTGCTGTCTAGCCTACTCCTGTAGGTCCCACAAGCTCCCTTTGGAATCAGTCATACAAATTCCCTTTTGTTTAAATAAAACCAAAGCTTTTCATTAATATTCCTTAAGATAACATTCTCTTGTCCCCTTTAATAACTATGTTCAGGAATTTTGTGCTCTTCATTTGTGGTAGGAACACTGTTAGTGGTTCTTTCCAAGGGTTTTTGCCTTGTAGATTAAGAAACTAGGAGACAAAAATAGCAAACTCAACAAAATTCCTGTGAAATATAGCAATCCTCTGATTCCTGTTGTCTGTAGATAATCTATAATATTTAGGCTTGGGGAGAGAACCTTTCTCATTTCTCTTGTAAATAAAGGAACTGATTCCATATCACTCATTGATAGCAGCAATCTTTGGCAGAGCATTAATCAGAACAAGGTTAAACTAAGAAAAAAAAAAATTCATCTTGGTGTCAAACTCTACCACTACTAATTTTTCCTTTTTTGGTAGAAGAGCTGATGACCTTGCACTTTATCTAATTTTGCTCCCCAGGAAATGAAGAAAAGCTAAAAGATAGAAATAATAGTTTTTGTAAAAAACCTGATTTCATAGTCTTGCGAATACATTGGTGTTATAAGTTTACAATTGCAATTAATTCTATTTCTGTGTACCCATGAAAGACAGGCTCAGAGATAATCTAACCACATAAAACATGAAATAGTTAAAATTACAATTTACATGTTGCACTGCATTTAAAAGTAAAATGGTGATAATTTTTTTATTCAGTGTTTTAAAACTCAGAGATACATCTTATTAAGGACAATTAAACATAAAATCAATAATTATCATAAGCATGTTTACAATTGAAATAATTAAACTATTTTTCCCTTAAAAAATGTATTTGGGAAAACAACAAAATTAAAACTGCATTTGGTATTCTTTGCATTACTTATTTTCCCGTATAAAGCCTATCAGTTAAAATGATGAATTTTAACCTTTTCCATTTCTCCCAGAGAACACTTAATTCATATTCTTCAAGCTTTTTGAAACTGGTTTCTCATACTGATGAAGAAATTATTGCTTTTATAATATTTACTAAGGCCCAGTTACTGAACCTTTCTCAAGGACATTCCATTTGCTTTTAATGTGTAAATTTCTGAGAATCATTTTTTTTGGTGGGGGGGGAGGGAAAGCATAGAAAAAGCATTAAAATATGCAGCTAATTGTGTAGTTTAATGAATTTGAATTAAGCCATAATACGTTATATTAAATACAATGCATGTGGTGAATAGGAAATAAAAAGGTCATGATATCTAAGAACAGTAAGATCAAGAACTGGAATACTAATGGACAAAAATGTTTTGTATAAAATATTCTTTTGCTCTGAGTCCCAATTTTGTTTTTTCCAAACTGACTGTTCTTAAAACTGCTCAGTAATGCCAGCAATATGATTCTTTTGTGTTTTCTGACTCCAAGAAGGTACAGAATTAGGCTATACATTAAAAATGTGCTATTTTCAGAAATAATTAGTTAAAATATAATGTTCTGAACATTAATTATCTGAAAATGTGCACAATAAGCTATAATTTAAGAAGAATGACTTCTTGACTCTCTTTAAAATGACAGACATTGAAACATATTGCTCAGAATATGTTGACTCATCTAATGGAAAGTACAACTGCAGATGGTTGTCCCAGAATAGTTACCTAAAAAAAGGTATATGTGGAACCGTGGTAGCTGGAGTTAGTCCTCATGACTTTTTTCAGTTTCTTCTTACCTAAGGAAGTTTTCACTCAGGAATAAAGTGAAAAACATCACCTTCAAATCTTTACTCCATGACCCTTCTGGTGTATGATTGGAAAATTTCTAAAGTGCATTTTAAGCCCAGTGTGGTGGCTCATGCCTGTAATCCCAGCACTTCAGGAGGCTGAGGCCAGTGGATCACTTGAGGTCAGGAGTTCAAGACCAGCCTGGCCAATATGGTGAAACCCTGTCTTTACTGAAAATACAAAACTTAGTCTGGCTTACTGGCACAGGCCTGTACTCCTAGCTGCTTGGGAGGCTGACACATGAGAATTGCTTGAACCCAGGAGGGGGAGATTGCAGTGAGCCGAGATTGTACCACCGCACTTCAGTTGTGTGACAGAGTGAGACTCTGTCTCAGAACACAAATATAGTGTATTTTAGTGAAACAAAACCAAGATACAAATTGTTAAATTACATTACATTTGACCTAAAACTGCCTCTGTATTTTGAATTTCCACATAGAAAACTGCAACCTAACTTAGTATTTAAAAAAAAAAAAAGTACTGTAACCTAAGAGTATATTTTTGTAACAAACATCTGTGTCTTAGCCAATCACAGCAGCCAAGCTTTAGCCAATCACAGGTGGGCAACCTACCAGATCATGTTCATATAAGGCAAATGCTAAGCTATAACCAATAAAGCTGCTTCTGTGTGTCAATTTCTTTTTCTGGCTACAAATGCTGCCAGTCCATGTTCCTGGATGGAACTCTCTAAACCTCTCCTGGATTAGAGTGCTGCCTGATTCATGAAGTTTTTTTTGCAAAAATAGACTCTGTTAAATTTAACTTGTCTAAAGTTTTTATTTTAAATATATATATATATATATATATATATATATATATATATCTCTGCTCCATCTTTCTCAGCTTTTACTTCTCTTATGGTGACAGGAGAACAGGATTTTGCTTTTCCAGAGTGAAGGTTGAAAAAGAATAAGGTAGTGAAATAAAGCAGTATTCATTAACACACAGCACTTACATGCATTTCTGATCCTGAACTAATTGGCATTTCTTAAATATGCCTTATGTTTTCAAGTATTTTCCTTTTTAATTAGAATGCCTTCAGCACTTCATCTCTACATATGAAAATTATATTAATTCTTTTGTTTTAAAATTTCTTAAAGTCATCTTTTAACATCCCTGTAAGTCCCACCTAAGTGAAAGTCCTGTCCTAATTGCTTATAATTGGATGTGATTTCCCCTTTCTTGGACTGCATAACAATTTATTTATAATTTCTTATGACACACATTTTATTTTGTTTTTCATTATCATTTTTATTTAATTATTGTTTCACCTTGATCCATCGCCACGCTTTAAAGACCTAGAGAACAAAGACGGTTTTTTAAAACTCTGCATACACCATTGTATCTAACAGAAATAGCTTCCCTTCAATAAAAACTGAATTAAATTGGTCTGCCATATTTTTTTTTGAGTAACCTCAACAGTATTATGTTCTCTCTGCCAGGATACTAGTTGAACATCTGAAATTCGGAAATATAGTTTTCCAATTATCTTAGTACACAATAAATACAAGAGAAGAGCTATGTAATTATGGCCTCTTGACGGACTTCAGCAGTCCAAATGCCAGGTATGAATATCACTTATTACAGCTGAGTTAAAATGGACTAGTGAGAAAATGTTTAATAATTATACACAACATTTAACTCTATAAATTAAAAAAAGATAAAAGTATACCATTCTTATTATTTATAAGTCATTATAAATGAATGACATTAAATAAATATGAATAGATCCAGAATACATGAAAAATAAATGGTAGAGTCACAGATTAAAAGTCATCTTCTAAAATCATGGCTAATATAACCCTTATTTTGCAAATGGAATGTCTTAGTATATTACTTTATTGTCCTAAAACTATTGCTTAATTTTGAGGGACTTCATCTAAGCTTCTTAAAATATGACATGGTAATAATTAGCATAATTTGTATGAATAACAAATAACAATGATGATACTGCTGTTCCTCTAATGAAATAATTCGTTATTTAAGCTGTCTAAGCATTATGCATGACAGCTACCCTATCAACAGAGGAGTTAATTCAATGCACATGGAAGAACAGTTTAAATATTAAACAATCAATCAATCATTCTTTCATCCTAGTTAATGAATAAAGACTATTACTTCAGTTTTTTCCTCTTTACTGAAAGTCTCAACATAATCAAATTGGAATTTTCTAGATAATAAAGTGAGTTAACATTTATACTCCATAATCATATATGTTTACATAGATTAGAGTTACTTAGAACTAATATATTTGGTAATAATCACTCAAATTGTTATGTGAACAAAGCATTTAGTTTGAATCCTTTGCATATATTTTATTAAAATGGAGGGTTTCTTTTAAAATTAACAGAGGTTGGTTACTGATTTGCACAAATATTGTATATGTAAGATAAATTTTGCTGCGTTTCACAATATGTAAGAAAAATTTTTGTTACCACATGGCTATGGACTAATACTAACGAAAACCTGAATTATATATAGAACAATTCCAATTTTGTAAATGTAGGCTATAAAAGCGAAGTAACTTAACCAAGATCCTTACTGGACTCTTGCAAATATATACGTAGAGAATATCTGTAGATAAGGACATGTACTTCAATAAGGGCAAAAGGCTAAAAAATATTTTAACAAAAAGAGATATTGTGCAGTTATGCCACAGGCCTCCTGACAGTGTCCAAGAAATCATCATATAAAAATGAACAGACTGGTAAAGTAGTAGACCTTCTGTTGATTGTTGATAGGCTGGAATTAGAAAGTCTTATCATGGATAGCAGGCTTTCACAAAGAAACCAACAATCACTCAAGCCTTACTCTGTTAAAAAGAGTTACGGTGAGGAAATGTTGGGGATTCTTCCCAAAAAATTACATCTTAGGTTGCCTCTTACTACTAGTTGGTGGTAAAAATTAAGTGTGCAATAAAGAATATATGTATATATAATTAATATATAGAAATTATTTAGAATGAACTTTCATGATAAAATAATGCTCTAAAAATGAGAACCATTAAGAGTTCATCTCTAAATTATTACACTGAAAAGTGATTATGAATTAATTTGAAACAGCTTTATAAAAAGGATGGTAAGAAAAAACATTCCAGAAGATTCAACCATTATTAGCCATTTAACTATTAACTATTTGAGATCATTGATTTTTATGAGGTCTAGAAAATAGAGTTTGTGATTTACAAAAGAAAAAATGTTTACAAAATAATTTAAAACATAAAAAAGTACAACATAGTTTAAAAAATTTTTTTCATTCTACTGAACTGATGGAATACATATCATTTAATATTAGCTATCACATCACAATTTTGTCAGCTATTTTCTCCTTCACAGTCCTATATTGTGAACAAACCATAATCTAATATAAATATAATGAGCATTTACAACAATCAAACTTGAAATTCTAAAGATATATGCAGGATTTCTTGAAAGCAATGGAAGTAATATTAGAAAACGGCAGCTACTGGAATTGCAAATTATGCAAAACTAATATAATACATGTCGGTATTAAAACAGCTTTAAAACAGCTAACCACTGATGAAAAAACTTACCAAGGATCTTGAAAATATTTAATTTTTTATTTTAAGCTAATTTTCCAAACAAACTTTATTGTGCCCTCTCCTTATATAAAATTTTAGTCTTTGCTTTAAGATGATTTACTTTGAGTGACTTTTTGTTTTTCCTGGAACTGATCATCTTAGATAATGAGAAGCTCCTTTATTAAAAGAAACTAGAAAGATGTAACCATAACATGCTAAAAGACAGACAAACAAAAGTATGCAGAAATTGTTCAGAAAGATTTTTGAATATGTAAAAATAAATTAGGTTTGAACTTAGGAAGAGGAAACAGAAAAGCAACCAGCGCACACCAGAGAAAAGGATTCCTTCCCATGTGACTTCAGACAAGCTCTAAGCTTAGGGTCAATAAATCCAAAGAACAAAAGATGAGAAGAAGAGATCGTCTAGGTAATTTATTACAGAACTTTAATTAAAACATCTCAGCCAGCCTGAGCTTTCCTCCTTTTATCCCACTGCCCTACTAGGGTTGCAGCTGGATTTAAAACTAAGACCTGCTCTTTATTCATGGCAGATATAGTACACAGGTAGCTGCAAATGTAGATGTCAAGGCCCCCCCAGAAAAGAAATCATAGCTTCTGAGGGGAACATTTAAAAAAATGGAAGACCATGACTTTTGCCTAGTAATGAAATTTACCGAAGGACTATAGTCGGAGTAAGTCCTCCTCCTTTGGAAACTGTGCTATGTTTAGGCATTCTGCAGTGAAGCAACCTCTTACATGGTGCCTGTCATAACCTTCCTTACTAAGGAAGAGACCTCCTGTGGAACAGACCCACAAAACTGAAAAGGAAGTCTTTATCAACTCTTTATGTTAAACACATGGTCTTTATATGTAAAAATGAACCAAAAACCAATGATTACCATACCTATGTGGAATAACAAAGACATGATAAAGGACCACATTGATACCAAACTATTCAGGAAAAGAACATTAAAAATAACAATACTAATAACACATGCTAATGAAATTCTGTGGAGAAGTTAGGTAGTCAAAAATATATTGAAAAATAGACTAAGCTATATGAAAATAAACAGCAAAGAGAGCAAGTAAAATTAACCAATTTTTGGAATAGAAAAAAATCAATGAATAAACCAAATAATATATTAGCAGGGCTAAAAGCTATCTCCTTCATAAAATAAATAGATAATGTTTTTCTTCATGGTTATAAAGGGTTAAGAACTGTTCTATACACTTGATATTATTCTTAACTAACCCAATTCTCACAATAAATCCATAAATTTGATTCTCCTATCATCTCGTTCACTGACTCCGAGTGAATTTGAGTAACTTGCCTACAACAATATAGCTTGTTGGTAGGCAGCTACATTTTGAATGCTGGTGGCTCTGCGACTAAAACACACACACCTATCAATTAAGCTTCAATGATTTTGAAGGCAAAGTGAAAGGAGTACTCAAATGTTTACAATAAAAACTATGAAGAGTTTAAAAATACGAAAGAAAAATAAAGTGAAGAGACTGATGAGTTTGTTGTTAATTACAGCAAAAATAAAAGAAAAAAATTCTGATTAAAAAATGTGTCTTCATATTGAAAGAATCCAATGAATGAAATCAGAAGAAATTTGAAGACTTACTCTTTAATATAACTATGTCAAATCTTGGAACACAAAGCAGAGTGAAAATTCTAAATGTATCCAGAAGCAAAGCCAAGTTACCCACAATACAACAAAATAAGAATGACTGATTCGGTTTTGCATCATCAGCAATTGCATCTGGAGGCAAAATAAAATCTTTTTGGACGTGCAAAAATTTATAAAATATACTAATATGTTTAGCAACAAACACATATAGTATTTTATGTTTGTGTTTTTCAAGGCTTTATAAGAAAGGTCATAAAGTGTATCAAGATTTGGCATTCCTGATGAAAATGAATATGAAAGCAACTGTGTGCAAACTTGTCCTGCCAAATGGGGAGAAATGAATGTACCACCTGCAGAGAAAAGACTCTCAAAATAACTCTTCAATAAGAAGACGACATTAATTTAGGAATACCTTTAAAAAAACTAAGTGGCACTTAACAATAACTGCAATATTAGAATTTGTGTTGAGGAAAACAAATGTCTACATTTATGAAAATAATGAGCAGTGGATTTAGAATGAAAAGGGATACAAGATTCAAGAAATGCTATAAATTCTATGTGGTCTAGAAGAGGTAAAATAAAGTACATAAAAATTAAAAGATTAATTTGTGAGATATTCTCTGTATTATGACCACAGTTTAATCACTTGGTTTTAATCCTATTTTTTTCCTTTGGGAGTAATCACATCACTGGATGTACAGTGACTCATATAAACATAATGTTACAAATTCTGTTTATGTGTTTTATAATTTTAAAATTGACCTGTAAAACATTAATAGCTTAGCTATAGCTACAGAGTTAAATGCAGTATTTATAGACAATATAAACATAAATTATTTCATATTCATTTAATTGTGCTTCTGTACAAACACAGTTTTCTATCACTATTTCAATTAAAGCAGGTGGGTGTTAGTTTAATTAAAGAAGTTATATGTCTTCTAAATGCTCATATTAGACTCCATAAATTTTGCTTATTTTGTATAAATACTTAGACACAGGATTACATAATAGATATCTATCATGTCTATTCTTTTTGTTACATATTCTGTATATGACCATAATGTTCCTTTATTTTTCAACATCTCGATACAGAAGCATTTTGAAGAGCAGGGTCTGGGAAGAACTAAATTGGTAGGCAAATTAACTCTGGTGCATTTTTATTCTATTGTAATTGCTTTTTCTATAAATGAGAAACATGTTCTCTTTTTGCTTTCCCATTTATTCTCATTCCCTCTCTTCACCCTGTCTTTATATACTAAATTAAGCCAAAATGAAGAAATGAAAGTCAAGTATAAGAAAAAATTGGTAGAGAATACCATTGGTTTGTTTATTTTGTTTGTTTACTATATTCCCAACTTCTCTTTAGGTAAATTAATTACCTTTAACTCTCCAAAATCAATGCTGATATTCAAGTTCAGGCAGTTCTAAATCTATTTCTGTTGCTATTATTTCAAAATCAGTATTTTGTAAAAGATATATCTCTAGTTGAAGGATTGTATGTGGGAGTGGAAATGGTTAATGTTATTAAAATTAGATACAATGATTTAAGAAATCCAAAAGAGATTAAGTGATATAAGGACAAAATAAATCAAATCATTATTATGGTATCTAACTTTACACCAAGTTCAAGGCCAATTTAATACAAAATAATTTGAAAACAGTGACATCTTTTGGTTGTGTTTTATTTTTAATTCTATTTGTAAATATGCAGTCTGCTTAACTACCAAAAAATAGACTCTCTTTGGATTTCATGACTTTAAAATCCTACGACCTAAGTAGGATTGTCAGGAAACATAATTGTAGGATGTCGGAACAAACAGTAAAATCTCCAACTTTAGCAGCTACAAATTGTCACATTAATTATTCCAGAGCATCCCTCCCCTCTCAATAAAAATTGCAGTTGAGTTTAACATACTAACCCTTTGACTGCCGGAAGCATTGGAATTGCTTTACTGAAAATACTTTCAGAAACCTCAGGGGGTTTAATAGGGGTGAGCTCCCTGGTGGTTGATTAATACTTTGTCTCCTAAAACACTGCTAGGCTTATATGTTGTTTATACTAGCCATTCCACAGGTAACAATGCAGGATCAGCAGAGAAGTTTTGTTTTGAAGTTTTACTCCCACTTTACAATAGTGGTTGTTAACAGAGCTTCTTAAAATTTCAGCAGCGATCTACCATGAGGAACTATTTCATTCACGAGTAAATGAGATTAACTTGGTTATCCAGTCCATAGCCAGATTTTGCTGTTTTGTTTCGCTCTTGTTTTCTCTGGGGCGGAGGAGGGTAGAATATCCTCCAGCTTATGTGAGAGCCACCAACGAGAGAATAAACTGCACTACCAGCCATAAAACCATTTGTATTAAGAATTATATTTCCCTTGTTGTGCTTTAAACACACATTGTAATTGCAATATCACTTTAACAGACCTTTCAACTATGTCATGCTCCAGAAATGAAATTTAATAAATGTGACTCTAAAGTGGTATGTGTGTGGTATTTTATATCTCAATATCATGTAGAGAGAATATTCTGTAGGCATCTTAATATTCTTGAATCTAAGAAAATCTAGTTAAAAATCATGAATATACTATTCTTTCAAGAAGAAAATTAAGCTGATTTTAAGCAAAGAGCTTTACATATACTGTATTATAATAAATTCCTCATTAGGTATATCAATGCTATATGAAAAGTAAACATTTGGGTTTGCGCTTTCACTCAATTTTAATTCATTTGTTCTGAGGAAAGAAAAGCTCATCTGTAGTTTGGAAAAGATTTGATGCATTTGCTAAAGATGTGAAATTTCTATGCTGTCGTTACTTTTTGCTTTAACACCACTATCCTTTTTATAACACTTGATTATCTTCACTCCTTGCCTGCGAAAATGGAGATTATTGGTTTCAGAAGCATGTACTCGTATATTTTTATATTAGCTGATTAGTTGAATAGATCTTATAAATACCGTATGTGAACGCTATATCAGTTTAGAGGAGCAAAGGTGATAATTATTATCATATTTTTGTAGGAACAAAACTCTGCCTAAATTTACAGTGTGAAAGATAGACTTTAGGGTATAATGATATCTTAGAAGTTAATAGAAAAATGAGTACAGAAATCATGACAATAATAAATGCCATTTATTAGCACCAGCTATGTTTCAAACACTTTGCTTACCTATTTCTTCATTCTGTAGTAACTCATTCAAATAGACACAAAAAACAAAAACAAAACAAACCCAATGTCCCAATTATGGTGCAATCAGGACTGGCCATAAAAACAATCAATCACAACTGTTGAAGCAGCTACAAATAAAAAACACCGTTGGTGCAGAGCCATAATTTGAACCAAAATCTTCTCATGCTAAATTCAACTTTAAAAACCATACCATACTTCAAAGCTCAGGAAACAAAAGAAAAAAAAAAAGAGAAAAAAGAAAGGAAAAAAAAAAGAATATACCATGCCAATAATCCATAGTACAAAGAAAAATAAATAACAATATTGCAGTTATTATTGTATATCATTAAATTTCAGTTTCTTGCTAAATATTCCTAAGTTAAAATCATCCTATTCTTTACCAAGAGTGCTATTGTTAGAGATCTGCAAGTAGTGAATATACCTTTTCAAGTTCTGTAAAATATAAAACTAAAATTGGTTTTTAATTCAAAGAAGCTTTGAAGTAATTTGAATTTTGTTAAAAAATAAAACTGGTTTTATACTAATTTTATGAAAGTTTGTTAGTACTTCTTGCCTTTTTTTTTTTTTTTTTTTTTTTTTTTGAGATGGAGTTTCACTCTTGTTGCCCAGGCTAGAGTGAAATGGCGGGATCTCAGCTCACTGCAACCCCCTCCTCCCAGGTTCAGGTGATTCTCCTGTCTCAGCCTCCCAAGTAGCTGGGATTACAGGTGCCCACCACCACGCCCAGCTAAGTTTTGTATTTTTAGTAGAGATGGGGTTTCACCATGTTGACCAGGCTGGTCTGAAACTCCTGACCTCAGGTGATCCATCAGCCTCGGCCTTCCAAAGTGCTGGGTTTACAGGCATGAGCCACTGCACACAGCCCTGCTCTTTCTTATATATATATATAGATATTTTTTTTTTTAAGAGACAAAGTATCACTTTGTCACCCAGCCTGGAGTGCAGTGTGGCACCATTATAGCTCCCTGAAACCTCAAATTCCTACTCGCTCAAGCAATCCTCCTCACTCAGGAGCTAGCACTATAGGCGCACACCATCATACCCAGTTAATTTTTTACAATTTTTATAGAGACAGGGTCTTACTGTGTTGCCCAGGCTGTTCTAGAACTGCTGGCCTCAAGCAATTCTCCTGTCTCAGCCTCCCAAAGCACTGGGATTACAGATGTGAGCCACCTTGCCCAGCTCTTTCTTATATAACATTTTAAGAGATAAACAGGATTTCTTTCTTGTTTGCAGATAAACATTTTAGTGACATTTCTTTCACAGGCAAATGAGATTAACTCAAGAAAATTTCCATGGAATATTTATCTCATGTTTGGTTTCTTAAAATGGAATTTTTCTTCTTCTAGCCTGCTGAAGGGATAATAATGGAATAACGCTGAGTGACACAATTATAACTTGATGGTTTCTAAATATGACCTATGCCATGGCCATTCAGTCATGTTTTTACTTGTCTACAGTCCATCTTTCTTACGTTTCTTATAACAACTATTACAAATTTTTACTCTGTACCGTTTCCTCACTCAACTTGGTCCAGAGCAAATTAACAAGACAAATTCAATGCTCAACCTTTTAACTTTCGTAGTGCTCTGAGACCAAACTTACGTATATCTGAATTCTTTTCCATTCCTCTTGCCTTGACCTCCTTTCTCTATTATTTTTTCTTTTGATTCACCTCACTTCCAGACCCTCTGAAAATAGTAACAAAAAATTTCCATTTCCTCAAATTAATTTACAGATCTACTGCCTTTGACTTCCACTCCAAAATTGATGCTGAAGTAACTGATGTAAAAGCCTATTTTAAGTTTTCATTTAATCTGACCTATTGTTGGCATTTGACATCGCTACTCACCCACTGTATTTGTGACTTTCCTCTTTTCCACCTCGTGAGTCTACTCTTTCATGTCCTGTCATTAATATAACTACTCTTCTTAGGGTTCCTAACAAATTTCTCTCATTCTTCACAGTTAATAAATTTTTGTTGCTCTCTGTTCATTCATTGGCCAATTTCTTGTACCAGATGTTGTTCCTGTATGGTTTCATCTTTGGAATAATCAATTCTTATGATTTCCAGGCAATGATGATAGCCATATCTAAACTCTTCCTCTGTTCTGGGATGCTTTACCTTTTGTGTATCTCATAGACAACATAAAATTGTGTTCTTTCAGTCTAAATTCATTACTTCTTAGCCTACTTCTAAATTTCGCTTCTTCTGTACTTTCTGTCTTGTTCAAAGATATCATTTACATAATTTTACAAATAAGTATTAGAGTAAACCTCAGCTGCTGTCTTTCCCTCCCACTACTTGTTGTACAATCAAATCCATCAATATGTTCTATTTTTTCATCAATTAAATAGATTTTGGAATATAGCTTAAATTTATCACCTAGGCATTGACTTCAATTATTATTATTTGTTTTTATTTTTATTTTTTTGCAGACAGGGTTTCACTCTATTGCCCAGGCTGGAGTACAGTGGTGTGATCTTGGCTTACTATAGCTTCAACCTTCTGGGCTCAAGCAGTTCTCTCACTTCAGCTTCTCTAGTAGCTGGAACTAGAGGCAAATGCTACCACACCTAGCTACTTTTTTATTTTTATTTTTTTTGTAGTGATAGGGTCTCACTATGTTGTCCCAGCTGGTCTCAAACTCCTGGACTCAAGTGATGCACCCAAAGTTAAAAATTAACTTTGATGAAATGTAAAGTTTAAATTGGTACCATACAAATAGCCAACATGCATATAAAAACATGCTCAACATTACCAACCATTAGGAAAATGCAAATCACAATCACAATGAGATATCACCTCACCACAATTAGAATGACTATTATTCAAAAGCCAAAAAATTAACAATTGCTTTTAAGGATCCAGACAAAGGGGAACTCTTGTTCACTGTTGGTGGGCGTTAGTACAGCTATTATGTAAAACAGTATGGAGCTTCCTCAAACAAGTAAAAAGTAGAACTACCATATGATCCAGGAATCCCACTACTGAGCAATTATCTAATGGAAATAAAATCAGTATGTTGAAGAGATAATTGTGCTTCCATGATTATTGTAGCATTATAAACAATAACCAAGATAAGTACCCAACCCAAATGTCCATCAATGGAAGCATGGATAACAAAAATGTGATATACATACACAATGGAATACTATTCAGACATTACAAAGAATGAAATCCTGTCATTTGAGGCAATATAAATGGAACTGGAGAACGTTATGTTAAGTAAAATAAGCCAGGCACAGAAAGACAAATACCACATATCTGATTCACTTGCAGAATCTAAAAAAGTTGATATAGGAGTAGAGTAGTATAGTGGTTACCAGAGGTTGGGGAAGGTAGGGGAAAAGCAAGAGATGGGCAGAGATTGTTCAATGGATACAAAATTACAATTATATAGAAGGAATACATTCTGCTGTGCTATTACAAAATAGGGTAACTATAGTTAATAATATTCTATATATCAAAATAACTGGAGAGGATTATGAATGTTCTCACCACCAAGAAATAAGCATTTGAGGGGATAGATAAGCTATACATCCTGATTTGATCATTATACCAGCTAAACATGTATGGAAACATCACTCTTTACCTCATAAGCATGTAGAATTCTCATGCATCAATTAAAAATAAAACTTAAAACATTAAATAACTAAATTGGTAGGTCTCATTTTCATATTTTTTCCTCAGCACATGATTTTTCATAAAATACGTAGTAACATTTTTTTTAAAAGCCAAGAGAAGAAAACAACAATAAAGGCAGTTTGAAAAATTAATCTCCACTGTAATAACATAAACCAAATAATATTAGAAGCACAAATTTTACCAGTTTAAGTATAGTTTTGTTGTAAATAAATTGAATTTTTGATAATCAGGCCATTGTTTTACAGAAGTGTTTTTTATTTCTTGTTTTCATTCTCCCTAAATGTAGTTATTGAGTGTCTATCTGCCAACATTGTACCCAGTATGGGAGATTTAAAGATGAAATGATAGCCTAGAGAGATGCACTAAATAGAGTTGTAAACACTGATAGGGTAATAGACACCCAGATCACGATAGTCTTCTCAGAAACATGTGGACTTGCTAATATGCTTTAATGAGCTATTGCGTTTTAGCACTACAAGCACTAGGAGTTTCAAATCTTCCTTATGGCTGTGTCATGTAAATCTACCACTGATCTTTTTATAAACCCCATTTGATGTTAATTACGAGAATTGGGTCACCAACAAGCAAAATATTAAATTATACTCTGATGACAACTCACTGCAAAGTAATTCTGGTACTCTTAATGCTATCCTTTAGAATACTACTTACTACCTTACTGACATATAGGGGTAATAATATTCGTTAAAATTTATTCAATGGTTGCTATGTGTGTTATATACCATAAATCATTTAATTCTCAACGCTACAAGGAATGCAAAAATTTTAATCCTGTTTAGTGGACATTAGTTTGCCTGAAGACCTTTAGCTAGTAAGTAACAGAACAGGCACTTGGGCCAGGCCCCTGCTACTGATACCTTTTCTACAAATATCAATAGTTTCTGTGTTATAATGTGGAGCACCTATAGCATACATTTTGTAAAACAAGCTAATTCAGCAGTTTTCAGTGGCATACTAAGTACTAGTGTTGCAAAGATAAATAAGATGTAACCTCTAATTGAAAAAGAGCTACATTATAATTGGAGAGATAAAATACACAATTAAGTTTCATATAAAAAATACAGTGGTGGCTTTAAGAATATATTGGGCAAATCCATCTGGGTGATGATGGTGAAGGTTGTTAGGTAAATTTTAAGAAGGAAAAAGTTATGAACTGAATTTAAAAATATTTGTAAATGACCCTTGCAACAAGGCATATATATATATATATACACACATATATATACATATATACATAAAGTATAGACATACATGAATGAAGAGGAATATGAGCCACTTTAAACACCAAATTGCAGAAACAGTAGTTAAACCTTTACTAAGTAAAAGTTTTTAGTATTAGCAAAGATTGGACAAAGCAGATTATGTACTAGCAGGCAGAAAGACAGGGATATATAATAGATATTGGACATCAGGCCATACAAATATTAAGGGTCGGCCAAAACTGAGGTTTGCAATCTTGCATAAAAAGAAGCCAAGCTACTAACATTATGAAAAACAGCCTATTTAACTTTGGCCCTGCTCGTTTATTCTTAGGTCCAATGACTCTGCTAGACACGTAGAGTATGATTGAGGAAACAAGCCTAACACTTGTTTTGTGTTACCTTTCCATGTTTCAAAAATTACATTTTAACACATTTAAAATTCTACATTTTAAATTTCATTTTCTGGTGTGCAATAACATATATTTATAAAAATGTGTAAGATTACTCTATAGTTGGTGGGCATATAAATGAGCAAATCCAAGTATTTGGCCATAAACAACTTTGGGCCTGAAAGCATGCTTAGCACAAGACACAAATTTACATACAACAGTGCATGCTACAAATGGCTGTATGACTTCAAATCAAGAACTTTGATATGTATATGAAATATGAAGTAAGAATTTTTATTGCTCTACCAATTTTGTCTTCATAGTATCACTACACCACTTTTTAATCCATCAAAAGAAATTTATATGTGTCCCAAATTATGTTGAGTTCTATAAATGATTTAAAGGGTTCATGGAAGGAATTTTGTCCTGAAAAGGCTTTTCTTTTTCTTAGAATGATAATTACTGAAATAAAGAAGTATATTTATATCTCCCAGCCAGTAACTTAAAATCAGAAAAAAGAATTTTAACAGCAACCGAAGAACAGAAGGATACTCCTACCCCGTTGCTGGTCATGAAAATTACCATGCTAGGCTTGGATATTTCCCACTTCACTCAAGAATAAGTAGACACACAACTATTCTCTCCAATAATAATGTACAAACTAGATGACCAAATAAGACATTATGATAGCATACAAAGGGCATGCTATGGAAAAATGCAAAGAAAAGAAACATAGTAGAAATCTCCTGCCTTTTATTACCAGTAAAATTTCTCTCCCCCAACTGCCCACCAGAACACATTTTTAAAAAAATATATGTAACAGAAAAATTGGTAAAATAATATAGTAAATTACTAATTGTCCAGCTGAGAAGAAAACCAAAAGAAAACAGATCAGTAACTAGAGAAACAAAATATAGTATTAGAATTAAAGTCAACATGAATGACAGAGATGACTAAATCAGTATTGTATAGAGAAAATATGAGGCTATTGGTTTTGCTGGAGAAAAGAAAATACAGAGAATTGAGCATGAACAGCATTTAAAATATATAATGGAGACTGGGTGTGATGGCTCACACCTGTAATCCCAGCACTTAAGGGGGCCAAGGCCAAGGCCGGTGGATCATTTGAGGCCAGGAGTTTGAGACCAGCCTGGCCAACATGGTGAAACCCCATCTGTACCAAAAATACAAAAATTAGCCAGGCATGATGGCGCAGGCCTGTGGTCCCAGCTACTCAGGAGGCTGAGACACAAGAATCACTTGAACCCAGGAGGCGGAGGTGGCAGCTAGCGGAGATCATGTTGCTGCACTCTAGCCTGGGCAACAGAGTGAGACCCTGTCTCAAAAAAAAAAAAAAAGTATAATGGAAAAATAAAAATATTCTGCATTAAGATGCTTTCATAAGTCAAGATTTATTGTCTGTTAAAGATAATTAATTGAAAATAAAGCATCAGGTAGAAATATATTGAACTAAGAATATTACTCCAAATATTAAATATCATATAAAAATAGACCAACCTAAAGAGCTTTGAAGTGGAAAAGTATAACTGAACAAATAAATATTAGGCGACTGGCTCTTTTTGAAGGGGCTGTGTGGTGATGGGGTAGCAAAGGAATTTTGAAACATAAATGAATTCAACAAAGATGTCATAACATGCTCACTTTTATAACAAAATACTCAGACTCAATTGGTGAAAAAAAGGGCTAGAATTAAGCATGCAGAGAGAAGAGATTATGGTTTAAAACAAACCACATAAATCAAAATAGCAACAAGGAAATAATAGAGATATAAGTAAAAATTATTAGTAGAATTAAAAATACAGAGAAAAATTATTTTTAAAAATTATTATGAAAACTTTTAAAATCCTAGCCAATTGGAGGGAAAGAAAGAAAACAGATACATAAATTTAAAACCAAGATTTTATAGAAAAACCATCAAACTATTTACTATACATATTTTCAGAAAGCATTTGAAAAATCGGAATCAAATGGGAGATTTGTAGCAAAACATAGATGATCAGTAGGTTTTATTTAAAAAATGAGAATAAAACTAGGGGAATAAACTTGAATAAAATAGAAAAATATGTCCAATAATTATCTCTAGTAGAGATAATTATTGTCGGATGCTTTTAAAAGTCAATTTCCTAAATTTCGCCAAGAATAGCTATTTTTAAATATATTATTAAGGTTTTTCAACATATAGACTAGGATACAAAATTTCTAAATTGATTTTATGAGGCTGGGAAACTTCTGCTACCAAAATTTGACAAAAGTAGCACAAAAAAGAATCTCATGTTTGAAAATTAAAGAAATATCTTAGTTTAAAAATATTTTTAAAATATAGCAAAACAAATCCAGCAATACGGAATAAAGTAAATTTTGGTGGGGGAATTCTCATAAAATGTTATGTGATCAGGCTAGGAGCAGTGGCTCATGCCTGTAATACCAGCACTTTGGGAGGTCAAAGAGGGAGGATCACAAGGTCAAGAGATCAAGACCATCCTGGTCAACATGGTGAAAACCCCTCTCTACTAAAAATATTTTTAAAAATTAGCTGGGAGTGGTGGCACGTGCCTGCAGTCCCAGCTACTCGGGAGTCTGAGGCAGGAGGATCCCTTGAACCCAGGAGGCGGAGGTTGCAGTGAGCAGAGATCGTGCCACTGAACTCCAGCCTGGCGACAGAGCAAGACAATGTCTCAAAAAAAAAAAAAAGTGCTCAATCTATTAATGTTTCAATATATTAATATAATTTGTTTCATCACTGGTCAAAGGGAAAATATATAATTATTTAATAGATTATAAAAGTTTGATGAAATTAAATATATGACATTAATGAAGGTTGTTAATAAAATATGAACAAAGATTATTTTTCATAGATCATATCTGTTGGCATTCCCATTTAATCTTAAGAAATATGACTGCTATTGCATTAATCTTGAATTTTCATCCAATGTAATAAGTGAAGAAATAAAATAATACAATTATTACCAAAAAATACAGCTCAATGTCCCTTATTTCAAAAAGATGTTCTATATAGAAAGGGTAAGAACATTGACTCACACACCCTCAAAAACAATAATAGATATGTTACTAGTATATTTTTATAATAACTTAAAAAACAATTATTTTCCTATATTTCACAAAAATGTATTAGATAGAATAATAGAACAGGATCCCTTTCTTCACAATTGACTAAAAATGTAGATTTAAAAATATTATTTATCCAGAAATCTAAATCTCAACAGGATTTAAGCACTGAAAATATTTTCCATGTTTATTTTTTTCCAAAGCTTATTCTTTTTAATGTTTTCTGTTTGTAATAATTTAAAAATATCTTTTTAAAATGCTCAGTGAATGACAGAGATGTAATCTGCTCTGTGCAGAAGAGCAGGTGGTCAGGTCTTTCAGCTCAATTCACATGATAATGACATAGATGGTGTGGATTATAATTAATAGATTGTAAATGGCTCTGTCAAAAGCTTCTTCATGTTGCTAAAAAATGTTATACATTTCCTAGAACATAGGTCTTAAATTTTTGACCAGACAAATCCAGATATATACATGCTGAAGTTGAAATGTCAAAAACAAAGTTATAATTAAGCTGATAAGATCATAAATGTATATTTTCAAAAGTGCCATTGTTTATTCTAATTTTCTGCAGATGATTTGAAATTAAATTCGATTGAAAAATTATTCTATAACTGGCTTAATATAAGATTTTCTGGTAAATAAACTGAATTATTAACTTTTAAAATTTTAATGAAGATCAGTGACTTTTGCAATGTTTGAGTCTTTACACAAGAACTGATAGAGAAAATGGATTATTTCTGCTTAAGTCTATATATTTTAATTTTTCATGTAACATGCTATTACATTTTCAAGTAAACAAAATTATTTAAGATGATTGTAAAAATGATGAAATATTCCTTATTAATTATTTCATTGAATAATATTGTGCAGGGTTGGAGGACATCACAGATAACATGCCACTACTGCCACAGAATACAGTTATAAAAATTTAGAAGGGGGAATAATTAACAATCAGAGAGGTAGCAGAGAGCATGTTGTCCTCCAAACTCAATTCCATAACACGGAGGGGCATGAAGGGGTTCTGTATGCATCTCAGCCAAAGTTTCCGCAGAGGGAGGCCAGCTTCAGCCAGAAGCAAGTGTAGGCATAAAGCCAGAGCACACCAAGAAGAGTGGGAAAAATACCTCCAGACCATATTTATAAGTTAGCACCCTAATAGGAGCTAGGAAACACCTAGTTTCTCTACACAATGATATCTCTGGGCCAGGAAGAGTGATAAGAAATGTATACAGTGAGCACTAAGGCCTGCATTCCTAGGCCTTGGAAACAGCCCTACCAGCCAGGAACAGTGATAACAGTTTCAGTGAGCCAGTTTGGGCTAAGATACCAAAAGTGAGGAGAAAATGAGATTCTTGGGACATCACTATCTGACTCTCATCAAATCTATTTACTGTATAAATAATATAATACAGTATAAACTTTTTTATTTATACATTTTACTAGTTTGTCTTCCTTCCAATGTCGATATGAATAATATTGAATTAGACTGTCAAGAGTACTTTGCAATTAGGAAGAAGATGGGCCTTCTTCCTGAAGGTTTATCCCCAAAAGCACTGACTGTGCCAGGTTTTAACACTTTAAATGCTGGATTAAGGACAGTGACTCAAGGCAGGGGCAGTTGTGAGGAATTGGGCAGAGCTGAGAGATTTAAACAGAATCAAACTTTGGAAGTACTTTATTAATTTAACATGCAGGATGGCACCACAAATGTATACTGGTTGAATTTCAGCCTTGTCTTATACTCTATATTACATACCACATCTTAAGTGGTAAAATTCTCTTTTCATCACTTTGATCTGAGACTGTAATGGAGTCATAGTTTGGGAATCTTGGGAGGAGATAAGTGTATTTGATATGTTAGAAGACTACAGATAATTTGTGAGCAGAGGGCCAACTATGCTGGATTAAAGATGGCTGCAGAATCTTTGCCACTTTTTTTTCTTCAGGCAGTGAGGTCTAGCTCCTTCTCCTTGAATCTTGGCTGGCTTGTGACTGCTTTGTCTAATAGAGCACAGCAAAAGTGACTCTTTGCTACTTCAGACCTATTTTTTATGAAGCTAGAAGCTTCAACCTTGGTTTCTTGAATCCTGAGCTGCCATGCATGAGGTTCAACAACTTGTGGAAGAGTCCATATGGAGAGGCCCTTAGACTAAATGGGGAGGGAGCACTCCAGCCATCCAGGCTAAGGTATTAGGTATTTGAATAAAGTTGTCTTGGAATCTCCAGACTGGCTCAATTGTAGTGACTACCACCAAGTGACTGTCTAGCTAAATCCTCTCGAAATTATTGACCCACAGAATCACAGGATATCATAAAATATTTGTCATTTTAAGCCACTGAAGTTTGGGGTGTAGCTTGTTAAAATTTAATTGATAATCAGAAAAGAATTCTTTTTGAATGACTATTGCATTTTCATGCAATTGCAATACAAATTCAAAGGGTCTTTTAATTTATAGAAATGCCTTACATGGAGGAAGCATATGTGAAATCCAAATAAAAGAATAATGTTCAGGAAAATTAATGAAGAGCTGCAAAGATGAAAAATAAAACATATTCTAAACTTTAAAGAATTTAGGAAAGTATGATGCTGGGCCTACAGAAAAAAGAATCAAAGCAATAGAATTAAACCAAAGGCACAGAAAACGATCATAGTTTAGACAATTGATTTCATGAAAAATTCATCAATGAATAATTACTTTTATGCAGTATTTGGTATAGCACTGTGCATATGATAACATCTCAAAATTGAACAAAACTGAAACCTCCCAAACCAGAAGAAAATGCGGCTGAATATTAGCGTAGAATTTTTATAGTTATTTAAAAACAAACTTTTTCTTTATTTTTTAGTTTTCTAAGCTAAAAATGTTTATTCTGCAAAAATCATATATTTGTCAGTTTAAGCCTCTACGTGATTATCATTTAATATTTTTCATGAAAAATATTATACTTTCTTCTAAAAGTGAACATTTCTCTAAAAACATATTAATGTGATGATTTAGTAATAATCTTGTATTATATTGCTAAAACTTGGACAACTTTTCCTGTATAGTATAAGAAAAAATTACATGCAATTAATTTGTATTCTCTTGAACAAGACTGCTTCCAAGAAATCAGAGTATAGTCAGATTTTTTCTCCTCTTCAGAAGGCTGTTCGTCCAGCCTAATATAGTGTCATATAGTAAAAATATATAGCTTCTCATGCGTAAGCTCTCATGATTTTGTCAACTGACATTTAGCAGCTTTTACCTCTTGGCTGCCAATTCTTCACTTTGCATAATATATTTTTTTCTTACATAAAAACTGAAACATAGGGGGATTGTAAGTTGGCGTTGGCCCTGTGAGATGACAGTATGATAGGCATCTGTGTAATAAATGCAGACTTATAATGTACAAAGACAGCCACACTTTCACACTGACATTTCCACACACCTCAGACTTACATGCTGAAATGCTGAACAATTACAGAAGAAAAAAACAATGCATGATGGAAAAAAGTGGTATAAGAATAGATAACACTAAGTAGAGTTGCCATATTGTATACTATTTAATATAATGACAGTTCTATTCTTTCTGGGAAGTACCTAAAATACTAGTTAGTGAATAAAGTGATAGATGCTTTTGGAAGAAATTTATATTTCCAGGCAATACTATAAAACATGTTTTAAGTGATAGAGATTGGCTAAACAGCATTTTAAGTTGAAAATTTTCTTATTTTTTTCTGACTTATTAGAAATAAAATATACTTCTCTCTACATTTCAATTGAAACATATTCTGAAGCGCCATAATGTGAATACTAGTTGTTTAAGTAAGTTTACATTTTATTAAATTAATGCTAACACAGCTACTATCATTTGCCTGCTCACACAGCAACAGGGGTAGGGGGTGGAGTTGAAGCTAGATATCTCACACACATGGAACAATCATTAAGAAACAACCACTGTTGAGCAAAGTTGATAGGCAGTAAGGAAATAAAGTGGACATAAAAGCAGCAGTACTAATTCATAGGTAGTAGAATATTATATTAGAAATAGGAGGTGTTTTAAAATTATATACTTTATTTCTTATATCCACTTTCTTAACTGCATCTATAAAACTCAAACTCATTTATTTACACAATTAAAAATATTTGGTATCTGCTACCCATCATCGACCAACGAATGATAGAAATTTAAAGATCAATATAGTCTTTAAGGAGGTCACAATTTAGTAAGAGCTTATGCTCAGAAGATGTGTGTATTTTAATATTAATTATTTTACTGAGGCTATCAGTCAGATATAAAAGAAGGGATATGGAAAGACAGGAGAGGAGGGATTTAATCTAATTAATTCTCTCTGCAGAGGTTTTGTGGGTTTTTTTTGCAATGTTAATGAGCTAAGCCTAGAAAACTAAAGCTTTGGAAAAACTTCCCTATGGATATATAGGAAGTGAAATGTGTTCCAGAAAGCAAAAGCCAGCAGAAAAGACAACATTTAGCATAACTATGCTAGAAAGCAAGGAACATTGGGATGAATGTCTTGAAGAAATAAAGCTGTAATATTAACTGAATTAGATGATGGAAGTCTGGGAAATTTTAGCTTAACTTTGCAACTGATTTTAGTTTTTTAGTAGAGATGTGACACTTTCACATTTAGGTTTTAGAAAGAAAACATTGACAAAACCAGAAAGAATTGCTTGGAATTGTGGAATCTAGTTAAGATATTATTGTACAATCCAGGACAGAAATAACAAGTATCAGCTGAAATTAAGACTGTTAAGGCAGAAATAATTTGATAAAAGTTTCTGGAAGCCAAATGTGAGGATCGACCTAGGAAGACACACCAATAAACGTAAACTTGTTCCAAAATCTGTTACAAGTTGGAACGTTTTTATTTTTTATTTATTTTTATTATACTTTAAGTTCTAGGGTACATGTGCACAACTTGCAGGTTTGTTACATGTGTATACATGCGCCATGTTGGTGTGCTGCACCCATTAACTCATCCTTTATATTAGGTATATCTCCTAATGCTATCCCTCCCCCTCCCCCCACCCCACAGCAGGCCCCAGCGTGTGATGTTCCCCTTCCTGTGTCCATGTGTTCTCATTGTTCAATTCCCACCTATGAGTGAGAACATGCGGTGTTTGGTTTTTTGTCCTTGCGTTAGTTTGCTGAGAATGATGGTTTCCAGCTTCATCCATGTCCCTGCAAAGGACATGAACTCATCATTTTTTATGGCTGCGTAGTATTCCATGGTGTATATGTGCGACATTTTCTTAATCCAGTCTATCATTGATGAACATTTGGGTTGGTTCCAAGTCTTTGCTATTGTGAATAGTGCTGCAATATACATATGTGTGCATGTGTCTTTATAGCAGCATGACTTATAATCCTTTGGGTATATACCCAGTAATGGGATGGCTGGGTCAAATGGTATTTCTAGTTCTAGACCCCTGAGGAATCGCCACCCTATCTTCCACAATGGTTGAACTAGTTTACTGTCCCACCAACAGTGTAAAAGTGTACAAATTGGAGCATTTTTAAAATAAAATTTAAGCGAAGGGAAGGGGACTTCTCATATCAGAGTTGTTTTTTTTTTTTTCATTGGCGGGTACTATACAGAGGTTACAATTGTTGGTTACAGATGACAGCATAATGGCTAAGATGCTTTATGCCTAAAACAATGTGTAAAATTTCACAATCCAGAAACAAAACAGCATAACTTCATGATTTAGAAACAAATCAGCGTCCTTCTCGATGGCAATAGGTTATGGATTAATTAGTACATCAACAGTTTGAAGAACTCACGATAAGATATGAGGGACTCAAGATACGATTCTTACTCAGGGATGGGATGTAAGCCATCAATCATAAGACCGTCCCCAGGTAGTTAATGTGGAAGCCTACCAAATGTGATGTGTAGGTTACCACAAGCATAAAAACTTAAGGTACTAGGAATTGCAGTTATACAAAGGAAACGACTTATTTTTATTCATTTATTTTTATTTCCACATTTATTTTAGGTTCGGGGGTACATGTGCAGGTATGTTATGTGTGTATATTGCCTAGGGTATGACTGATCTTGTCACTCAGGTAGTGAGCATAGTACCCAATAGGTGGTCTTTCACTCCTTGCCCCTTTTCCTCCCTCTTCTCTCCAGTAGTACCTGGTGTCTACTGTTCCCACTGGAAAGGACTTGTTTACTATGTAAAATATTATAATTTATGCAATTGAGAATATTGTAATACCGTTAACTAAGATAAGGAACTCAGGTCTGCAGGAGAAAATGCTGAGCTTTCTCTAAGACATGTTGAGTGAGGCTGGGGTACTCACTGTGTAATTGGATATGAGACTTGGAGACACCATACACTTCTGGTAATCACTTACAAAGATATGAGTATGGAAGTCATGTGAGAGAATGAAAGTGCTATAAAAGAGTTTGTGGATTAAGAAGTAAAAACGGATGCAACAACTTAAAATGTAGGTGGAGAGAAAGAACTAACTGAAAGGATCAAACAGATGGCTGGCAGCAAGTTGAAAGAAATACTAAGAGATCTGTGCCATAGAAACCAAAGAAGAAGCTAAGGGGTGGGCAACAGTAAGTGCTTGAAGGAGATCAAACAGGTGAAGTCACAAAAGAGACACCTGACTTCACATCAAGTTAGTTATTTGGTGATCTTTGAAAACACAACTTTATTAAAGTTTAATAAAAATTAAATGTCAAAAGGTTGAAGAGGGAATTAATGTAAAAGAAGTGATAGAAGTTGATTGTAGACTACTCATCCAGTTTAAAGTTGGAATTTATGTGAACAGAAAGATATTGATAGTTTGATACACAAGTTGATCTGAAAATATACTTTCCCCATGAAAGTAAATATTGAATATATTTACTTACGTCAAGGAAGTAGCTAAGGAACATTTTAATGTTTGCTTTACTATATTATAAACTTACCTTAAAGTTAACCTAAAATAAAGTGTTCTTATTTTAAAGTCTTAAAACTTAATCTTACTTTCCTATTGTTATTTGAAACCATAGTAAACGTGGAAAAATATAACTCTAGGTTAATATATATTTCATGGGTCACACAAGCCATTGTTAAACTGCTGTGATCATTTCTCACTTCCCTGAGAAAACATATTGTCATTATATAATGTTGGTGGGCTGAAGAGATGAGAACATTGTTTGGTCAATAGCTAGGAATAATTGTCCAACTTAATTGCCATGTATCTTTTTATAAAAGGCATTAATTTTAATTTTATGTAGAGTGAAAAAAGGGGCTGCTTAATAGTAACTTCAACATTTTGGAATAAGAATAAATCTATTTTTTGTCATTGTTTTTAGCCACTTTGTGGCCTTTTATATTAATTCACAGATGTTATCTATAGCAATATATTTCTCATTACCATGTTAAATGGGTTCAACAAAGACACATTCATCCATTGCCACGTCCTAACATTAAAATGTCTAATGCTGCCTACAGCATCTTAGTCACTTGCTAGATACAGAGGCAGTGAGTGACTGAATATTTCAATACTGTTGCATTGTCTTCTTTTTCTGCACTCTGGTTGTGTATTTATTTGTGAGGAAGACATTCTTTCATAGTACACATAATATGCATCATAGAAGAACTAGATAGTTCTGTAGGATTTGTAGTGTGAGGTATCCACCCATGTAATTATAACTTTTCCTTAATGTTATTCCCATTATTCAGAAGATGGCTTTTGTTGGACTGAATCATATCCACTGGTGCAGTGAAACTTTATGTTAGCTTTCTCAGGCTTTCCACACCTCAATGCATGCCTGATCTGTAGGCTTAGCTTGTTCTATTGTGCTGCAGTGTATTTGCTATCCTGTGGTTTTTCACTGTTTTGATCATTTTGAAATATAATGCTTTTCTCCCTGCTAGGACATTTCTCATAATGTTTCATCATCAACACGGTTTCTTACACTCCTAGAGAAAATAGAATCTCTCTCCTCTCTTCATATGTGTGTGTGTGTGTGTGTGTGTGTGAGAGAGAGAGAGAGAGAGAGAGTATAATATTTTTAGAGTAAATTTAACTACAGGAGTCCCGTCCAGCAATCCTGCTAAATTGCCTGAAGAAGCATGTAAGACAGTACGTACAGGTCAGTACTTAGGACTTTCTATATTATTTGTTATGGTATCACACAAAATTAAATCCTTGATGATTTGTGTGATGTTTTGTGATGATGAGGAAGATGATACAATCTGTTTCTTCATAGAATAAGGAGATGAGAAGTTGGTGGAACAATGGTAGATTATCACTCAATTTTATAATTGGGAAACTCTATTCTGATGATTCTATCATTAATAAAATATAAGGAATTAGAAACAATCTGCAAGAAACTTATAGAAGTAGCCTTTTTTTAAAAAAAAGAAGAAGATGTAGGCTTTACTTTCCCTTATCTTACCTATGAGCAAATAAAATTCCCTTGTTAGAGTAAATTTGATTAATTTATGGATGATCATAATGTTTGCTCTTGGTAAACTTGTACAAAACATTTATCATCACCTACTGCACTCAAGGTCTTTTAGGGAAACCTAAACAAATAAATGTGTTTGATTTGACATTCTAATTATATTGTAAAGAAGGATTAGGTTTTGATTTGGTAAACTTTAAATCTTAGGTAAAAGTAGCACATAGAAGGAATATAACTTAAATGAAAGTAGTTTTATTTTTTACATTAAAAATAATATACTCTTAACTATACTAAGTAATAACTCAAATATCTTACATGTTCACTAAAAATATGAGAAACTACAATTTATATTGTACTTTATTTTCCTTCTTAGCTAAGAAATTTCCAAATACTATATTTTCTAAAAATCTAATGAAACATGACTAGTACTATAGGTATAAGAGTGTGTGTATGGATGTGTGTACCTAGGGAACAAATGGAGGGGACAAGATGGCCAACTAGATGTAGCCAGGAAGCACACTCCCACTGAGAGAGACCAAATTATCGACTAACCAGTATAATTTTGGCAGACCTCAGAGAGAAAAAGCTGAGAGTGGATAGACAGGTGACAGTGAAGCGCAGGCTGAAGAGGGAGCAAGCTGGGAATCCTCTGCTGGTTACTTGAATGCTAAGGCTAGTTCTGGGCTCTGAACAGTTCCTGGGAAAGGGGAGAGTGAAGGAACTGAGAGACAGGACACTGTTGACTGTGGGGTCCTAGCTATAGAAGACCCTACATCACCCATGGATGTGTGAGCTGGCAGGGGAATCTCCCCAGGAAACAAGCAGAGACAAAATGTTGGATGGCACAGAACCTTGGTGTTTTTGTGTGCTGGGCACCTTCGTCAGAGAGTGGTCATAGTTGCTCATCCCCCCGGGCTTCCCATCCCCCTCTTGGAGGTACTGGCCGCAACTGACCTCTGAGCCAGGAAAGAGTGGGGACAGATTCTTCGTAGGACTGGGCACTTATGTTTTGCAAGCCCTCCTGCCTGCCAGCCCCCAATCCCAGGCCCATGCCTAGCCATCCTACAGGAGTGGATGCACAGTACAGCCTCTGCACAGTACAGCCTGAGAGTATTGTTCCGCCTGAGTACTTTCCTAGGACCTGGGAGTACATTGGATCCTCAGTGTAGCTGGAAACTGACCTTGACATGTGGGATGCCCCGGTGCCCTCAGGACTGAGCGCAGCTCAGTAATACAGAGTCAAGATCTGAGGCCAGTGCTGGAGTGACAGAGAAGCCCACATAATCAGAGCACTGAAAAGGGCAAGACTTACAGGTTCTTGGGCTGGGGCTGGAGCAGGGTGTGCCTCCTTCTGCTGGGCTGGTCTAGAAAGAGTATGGCATATTCCCTGTCACAGCCTGTGCCTGAGGAGGCCCCACCGTGAGGGAATGCCTAAGAACAGTAACAAATACAAGCATGGTGCTGGTGTTCAGGCGGGGCTTTCCCAACGCCCAGGGGTGGACCTGGTGAGGGGGCCTCTCCTGTCCTACCACAGAGCATGCCTGTGAACACAGGAAGTCCAAGAGTCATACAGCTGGGAATCAGCCTACTCTTAAGCACCATCTGCTGGATCTCAACCCAAACTACAACACCAAAAATTATCCTGCTAATACATATACCTGTGAAACCCAGTGCAAGAATTTACCCACACATAAAGATCCTTTACCTTTGGAGTCTGAAGAAGATAGTGAATAGGAGACAGGGCTAACGTGCAGCTCCCACTTGGATGAATGGAACATCATGTGGAGACTCACACCATGAACTTTTGATCCAAGAACCACCACAGGAACACACCAGGAAAACCGAAAGAATTGACAGATCCTTAGAAAGAAGTGTCATGCCACTGCAAATTCTGCGAGACAGGTGAAAAACTGTGAGTTCCCAAAGTGTGAGAGGGGAAAGCCTGCCTCCAAACACACATCTCCATTGGGGAATCTGAAATTCCGATCATGGGAGACGAATTTAACCTTTCCTAGAACCAAAATGGATTTAGGGAGCAGTGCAAAATATAAAAGTAGAAGCAGCTATGAGAAGAGCCTTGTAGGTAAGCACTTTCAGTCTTCAACTAGAGCCCAAGGAAGCCATCCCTGACTACATTTCACAGGGCCCTCGGGGAAGGAAGCCAACAGAATTATGGAGGGATCACAGGGTGAAAGAAGCTTCCAACTGAAATTTGTAGTAATTTTGACTGGGCATGAATTTTCTTGAGCAGAATTCAGGTGGAAAATGGGAACTGCTGCAGATAGGAATGCAAGAGCTGCCACTGACAGTGGTGGCAAATGGGAAGGAGTAAGGCCTGAAAGCCCTGCTTGCTTTCTCGTGGGGAAGCTTACAACTTGCTGTAAGGTCTGAGTGGGGCGCTGCAGGAGCAAGACTGGCCTTGCCAACTGTGTCAGAGCTGGGTGAAGCCTTTTGTTACCAGCTATCCCCTACTTCCCTGGTAAGCTATATGACAGCAGAGGCAGCCATAATCCTCTCTGGAATATAACCCCACTGGTCTAAGAACCACCCACACCCATCCCCTATAGTGGCAGCAGCAAGCCCTGCCTAAGGAGAGCTCAGACACACTTAACCCTGCCCCCACCTAGTAGCCAAACACAAAACATATAAACTCTTAGAAGCTTTACGGGACTGCTCATTGCCTAAGAAACCAGAATACTTACCCTGACCAATTTAGGGAAAGCTTAGATTCCCCTACTACTACCAAAGCTGGTGCTGTTTTGAAAGCACCACCTCCTGGCTGGAGGGCAACCAGTTCAGGCCATTATAGCAACTTAAGACAGAATAATCTTGCTCCCAAGAAAGAGAAAATAACAACTAATTTAATTGCCTGCAACATCCTGGCTAGTCAGAGGTCCTGGGTCTCTCCACATGACAACTTCACTACTAGCATAATCAGCATTCAAGAAACGCAGAACACTAAACATCTACAACCGAGGACTCTCACAGAGTCTACTTCACCCTCACCAGAGCAGGCACTGGTATCCATGGCAAGACTTGAAGATGGATCATGTCACAGAACTCTTTGCAGACATTCCCCAGTAGCAGCCCACAGCCTGGTAGCTCTGCAGGGTGGTTAGACCCAGAAGGGCAATAACAATCACTGCATTCCAGCTCTCAGGAAGCCCCATCCCTAGAAGAAAGGGAAGAGCACCACATGGGACAAAAGAATCTGAAAGCAGGCCTTCAGTTTCAGATCTCTCCACTGAAATAGTCTGCCCAAATAAGAAGGAACCAGAAAGGTAATTCTTATAATATGACAAAACAGGGTTTTATAACACCCCCAAAAGATCACACTAGCTCTCCAGCAATGGATTAAAACCAAGAAGAAATCTCTGAATTGCCAGATAAAGAATTCAGAAGGTAGATTATTAACCTATTCAAGGAAATACCGGAGAAAGGTGAAATCAACATAAAGAAATTCAAAAATTATACAGGATAAAGATAAAAAATTCTCCAGAAAAATAGATATTATAAAGAAAAACAAGCATAACTTTGGGAATGAAAGATGCCCTTAGGGATATACAAAATGCACTGGAAAATTTCAACAGGAGACTAAAACAAGTAGAAGAAAGAATTTCAGAGCACAAAGACAAGGCTTTCAAATTAACCTGATCAGAAAAAGATAAAGAAAAATTAATATAAAAAGCTGAACAAAGCATCCAAGACATTTGGGATTATGTTAAATATCCAAACCTAAGAATAATTGGTGTTCCTGAGGAAGAAGACAAATGTAAAAGTTAGGAAAATTTATCTGAGGGAATAATCAAGGAAAACGTCCCTGGCCTTGCTAGAGAACTAGACATCCAAATACAAGATGCTAAAAGAACACCTGTGAAATTCGTTGCAAAACGATTATCATCCATGCATATAGTCATCAGGTTATCTAGAATTAAGACAGAGGAAGGACTGTGAGACAAAAGCATCAGGTAACCTATAAAGGAAAACCTATCAGATTAACAGCAGATTTCTCAACAGAAACTTTACAAGCCAGAAGGGATTGGGGTCCTATCTTTAGCCTCTTGAAACAAAATAATTATCAGCTAACAATTTTGTATCCAGCATAACTAAATTTCATAGTTGAAGAAGAGATAAAGTCTCTCTCAGACAAACAAATGCTTACATGAACAGTGCTTAGAGAATTTGCCACTACCAAGCCATCACTACCAGAAATGTTAAAAGGACTTGTAAATCTTGAAACAAAACCTCAAAATACACCAAAATAGAACCTCCTTAAAGTATAAATCTCACAGGACCTATAATACAATAACACAATGAGAAAAAAAAAAGTGTATTTAGGCAACAACTAGCATGATGAATAGAATAGTACCTCACATCTCAATACTAACACTGAATGTAAATGGCCTAAATGCTCCACTTAAAACATACAGAATGGCATGTTGGATACAACTCCACCAACCAAGTATCTGCTGTCTTCAAGAGATTCACCTGACACATAAGGACTCACATAAACTTAAGGTAAGAGGGTGGAAAAAGATAGTCCACACAAATAGAAACCAAAGCAAGCAGGACTAGCTATTCTTATATCAGACAAAATAGACTTTAAAGCAACAACAGCAAAAAAAAAAAAGGCAAAGAGAGATAGTAAATAATGATAAAAGGATTAGTCCAACAGGAAAATATCACCATCCTAAATAGTTATGCACCTAACACTGAAGCTCCCAAATTTATAAAACAATTACTACTAGACCTAAGAAATGAGATAGACAACAACATACTAGTAGTGGGGGATTTCAGTATTCCACTGACAGCACTAGACAAGTTATCAAGACAGAAAGTCAACAAAGAAACAAGGGCTTAAACTATGCACTAGAACAAAGGAACTTAACAGATACTTACAGAATATTTTACCCAACAACTGCAGAATATACATTCTTTTCATCAGCACATGGAGCATTCTCCAAGATAGACCATATGATAGGTAACAAAACAAGTCTCCATACATTTAAGAAAGTCAAAATTATATCAAGGATCCTCTCAGACCACAATGGAATAAAACTAGAAATTAACTCCAAAAGGAATGCCCAAAACTATGGAAATTAAATAATCTGCTCTTGAACAATCTTTGGGTCAATAATGAAATCAAGATGAAAATAAAAAATTTCTTTGAGCTGAATGATAATAGTGTCACAACCTATCAAAACTTCTGTGATACAGCAAAGGTTGTGCTAAGAGGAAAGTTCATAGCATTAACTGCCTACATCATAAAGTCTGAAGATGCATAAATATACAATCTAAGCTCACACCTCAAGGAAGTAGAGAAATAAGAACAAGCCAAACCCAAACTCAGCAGAATAAAAGAAATAAATATCAGAGAAGAAATAAATGAAATTGAAAAAAAGATACAAAAAATAAATAAAACAAAAAGATGGTTCTTTGAAAACATAAACAAAATTGATAGACCAATAATGAGCTTAACCAAGAAAAGAAGACAGAAGATCTAAGTAAGTTCAATTAGAAATGAAATGGGATCTATTAAAACTGATGCCACAGAAATACAAAAGATCATTCAAGGCTACTCTGAACACCTTTATGTTCACAAACTGGAAAATCTAGAGGAGATGGGTAAATTTCTGGAAATATACAACCCTCTTAGATTAAATCAGGAAGAAATAGAAACTCTGAACAGACCAATAACAAGTAGCGAGACTGAAACAGGAATAAAAAAATTACCAACAACAAAAAAAGTCCAGGACCAGAGGGATTCACAGCTGAATTCTATCAGATATTCAAAGAAGAATTGGTACCAATATTTCTAAAACTCTTCCAAAAGATAGATAAAGAGGCAATCTCCCCTAAATCATTCTATGAAGCCAATATCACCCTAATATCAAAACCAGAAAAGGACATAGAAAAAGAAGAAAATTACATATTAATATCCTTGATGGACATAGATGCAGAAATTCTCAACAAAATACTAGCTAACTGACTCCAAAATCATATCAAAAAAGATAATACACCAGGATCAAGTGGGTTTCATACCAAGATGCAGGGATGGTTTAACATATGCTAGTCAATAAATGTGATATATCACATTAACAAAATTTAAAACAAAAATTATACAATTATCTCAATAGATGCAGAAAAAGCTTCTGACAAAGTCCAGTATACCTTTATGATTAAAACTCTCACCAAAATTGGCATAGAAGAGATATACCTCAAGGTAATAAAAACCATTTATGACAAACCCACAGCCAACATTATACTGAATGGGGAAATGTTGAAAACATTTCTCTTAAGAACTGGAACAAGACAAGGATGCCCACTTTCACCATTTTTATTCAACGTAGTACGGAAATCTTAGCCAGAGCAATCAGACAAGAGAAAAAAGTGCATCTGAATCAGTAAAGAGGAAGGCAAACTGTCACTGTTTGCCAATTATATGATTGCATACCTAGAAAACCCTTAAAAACTCATCCAAGAAGCTCCTAGATTTGATAAATGAATTCAGTAAAGTTTCAGGATAGAAAATCAATGTACACAAATAAGTAGTACTGTTATACATCAACAGTAACTAAGCTGAGAGTCAAATCAAGACCTCAATCCCTTTTATGAGAAATGCAAAAACAAAAACAAAGACTTAGAAATATACCTAATCAAGGAGGTGAAATATCTCTACAAGGAAAACTACAAAACATTGCTGACAGAAATCATCAGTGACACAAACAAATGAAAACACAACCCATGCTCATAGATGGGTAGAATAAATCTTGTGAAGATGACCATGCTGCCAAAAGTAATCTACAGATTCAAGTCAATTCCCATAAAAGTGCTATCATCATTCTTCACAGAACTAGAAAAAAAATTATAAAATTCATATGGAACCAAAAAAGAGCCCACATAGCCAAAGTAATATGAAGCAAAAAGAACAAATCTAGAGGCATCACATTACCCAACTTCAAACTACACTACAAGGCTGTAGTTACCAAAACAGCACGTTACTAGTATAAAAAATAATATGTAGACCAATGGAACAGAATAGAGAACCCAGAAATGAAGCCAAATACTGAGAGCCAAATGATGTTTGACAAAGCAAACAAAAACACAAAATGAGTAAACGACACCCTATTTAACAAATGGTGCTGGGATAATTGGCAAGCCACATGTAGAAGAATGATCCTGGATTCTCATCTTTCACCTTATACAAAAATCAACTAAAGATAGATCAAAGACTTAAATCTAAAATCTGAATCCATAAAAATTCTAAAAGATAACATTAGAAAAACTCTTCTAGACATTAGCTTAGGCAAAGAGTTCATGACCACGAACCCAAAAGCAAAAGCAGCAAAACCAAAAATAAATAGATGGAACCTAATTAAACTAAAAGGCTTCTGCAGAGCAAAAGGAATAATTATCAGAGTAAACAGACAATCCACAGAGTGGGAGAAAATCTTCACAAACTATGTATCCGACAAAGGACTAATATCCAGAATCTACAAGGACTTCAAATAAATCATCAAGCAAAAACAAACAATTCCACTAAAAAGCAGGCAAAGAATATAAATAGATAATTATCAAAAGAAGGCATACAAATGGGCTGGGTGTAGTGGCTCATGCTTACAACCCTAGAACATTAGGAAGCTAATTCCAGTGGCTCACTTGAGGTCAGGGTTTCAGACCAGCCTGGCCAACATGGTGAAACCCTGTCCTATTAAAAAGACAAAAATTAGCCAGGCATGGTGGTGTACACCTGTAATCCCAGCTATCTGGGTGGCTGAGATATAAGAATACCTTGATCCTGGGAGATGGAGGTTGCAGTGAGCTAAGATTGCATCACTGCACTCCAGCTTGGGCAACAGAGTAAGACTCTGTCTCAGTAATAATAATAATAATAATAAGAAGAAGAAGAAGAAGAAGAAGAACAAGAAGAAGAAGATATACAAATGGACAACAAACATACGAAAAAAATGCTCACAACTAATGAATAGGGAAATGCAAATTAAAACCACAAGCAGATACCACCTTGCTCCTGTAAGAATGGCCATAATTTAAAAGTCAAAACATAATAGATATTGGCATGGATATGGTAAAAAGGGAACACATACACTGCTGGTGGGAATGTAAACTAGTCAAACCACTATGGAAAACAGTATGAAGATTCCTTAAAGAACTAAAAGTAGAACTACCGTTTGATCCAGCCCACTTACTGGATATCTACCCAGAAGAAAATAAGTCATTATATGAAATAGACATGTGCACACTTATGTTTATAGCAGTACAATTTGCAATTGCAAAAATACGGAATGAGCCTAACTGCCCATCAACCAATGAGTGGATTAAGAAAATGTGAGATATATATATATATACACATACACACACACACACACACACACACACCATGGAATACTACTCAGCTATAAAAAGGAACAAAATAGTGGCTGTTGCAACAACCTGGGTGGAGTTGGAGACCATTATTCTATTAATAAGTGAAATAACTCATAAATGGAAAGCTATATATCATAGGTTCTCACTTATAAATGGGAGCTAACCTATGAGGTCACAAAAGCATAAGAATGATATAATGGACTTTGGGGACTCAGGGGAAGGCTAGGGGTTAAAAGACTACACATTGGGTCCAGTGTACACTGCTTGTGTAATGGGTGCACCAAAATCTCAGAAGTCACTTCTGAAAAACGTATCCATGTAACCACAACAAGAGCAAAACAGACATTCTTTACAGAGCCCCGACCCTCTGAAAATACTCAGAAATGAAACTAACTGACTATAATCAACTTACATCACAGTTAATGGAACACCAACCCTTCCAGATGAGAAGAAATCAGCACAAGAATTCTGGCAAATCAAAAATCCAGTGTCCCCTTGCATCCAAATGAGTCTACTAACTCCTGAGCAACAGTTCTTAACCAGTCTAACATGATTGAAATGACAGGCATAGAATTCAGAATTTGAATGGCAAATAAACTCACTGCAATTCATTAAAAAGTTGAAATCCAACCCAGGGAATACAGTAAAATGATCCAAGAGCTGAACAACAAAAAAGCCATTTTAAGAAAGAAACAAACTGAACTTCTAGAGCTTAAATATTCACGACCAGAATTTCATAATATAATTGGAAGTATTAACAGCAAAAAGATCAAGCTGAGGAAAGAATCCCAGTGTTCAATGGCTAGTTCTTTGAATCAACTCAGTCAGATAAAAATAAAGGAAAAATAATTAATAAAAATGAACAAAACTGCTGAGAAATATGGAATTATGTAAAGAGACCAAATCTACAACTCACTGGCATTTCTGAGAGAGAAAGAGAAAGAATATGCAATATGCAAAACATAGCTCAGGATGTAGTCCATTAAAATTTCCCTAATCTCATTAGATAGGTTGACATACAAATCTAAGAATTACAGAGAACCCCAGCTAGACACTACAAAATTACCATCAGATAGTCATCAGATTCACCATGGTCAATGCAATACAAAAAATAAAGGCAGGTAAAGACAGGGGTCAAGTTACATACAGAGGGAACCCCATGAGGCTAGTAGCAGACCTCTTAGCAGAAACCGTACAAGCCAGAAGAGGTTGGGACCTATTTTTAGCACCCATAAAGAAAATAAGTTCCAACAAAGAATTTTATATCTTTCCAAATTAAGCCTCATAACTGAAGAAGAAATAAAATCCTTTTCAGACAAACAAATGCGGAGGGAATTTGTTTCAACTATACCAGTCTTAGAAGACCAGAGGTCCTTAGGGAATGCTGAACATGGAATCCAAAGAACATGTGCTACCACAGAAACACACTTAAGCACATAATCTCCAGATACTATGAAGCAACTACACAATCAAGGCATTATAACAACCAGCTGACAACATGATAACAGGATCAAAATCACACCTATCAATATTAATGTTGACTATTAATGGACCACTTAAAAGACAGAGTGGCAAGCTGGATGAAAAAACAAGACCCACAAGAGAAAGCAGGAAAGATCCAAAACTGACACCCTAACATCACAATTAAAAGAACTAGAAAAGCAAGAGCAAACACATTCAAAAGCTAGCAGAAGGCAAGAAATAACTAAAATCAGAGCAGAACTGAAGGAAATAGAGACACAAAAAACCCTTCAAAAAATTAATGAATCCAGGAGCTGGTTTTTTGAAAGGATCAACAAAATTGATGGACCGCTAGCAAGACTAATAAAGAAAAAAAGAGAGAAGAATCAAATAGAAACAATAAAAAATGATAAAGGGGATATCACCACCGATCCCACAGAAATACAAACCACCATCAGAGAATACTACAAACACCTCTATGCAAATAAACTAGAAAATCTACAAGAAATGGACACATTCCTCGACACATACACTCTCCCAAGACTAAACCAGGAAGAAGTTGAATCTCTGAATAGACCAATAACAGGAGCTGAAATTGTGGCAATAATCAATAGTTTACCAACCAAAAAGAGTCCAGCACCAGATGGATTCACAGCCGAATTCTACCAGAGGTACAAGGAGGAACTGGTACCATTCCTTCTGAAACTATTCCAATCAATAGAAAAAGAGGGAATCCTCCCTAACTCATTTTATGAGGCCAGCATCATTCTGATACCAAAGCTGGGCAGAGACACAACCAAAAAAGAGAATTTTAGACCAATATCCTTGATGAACATTGATGCAAAAATCCTCAATAAAATAGTGGCAAACCGAATCCAGCAGCACATCAAAAAGCTTACCCACCATGATCAAGTGGGCTTCATCCCTGGGATGCAAGGCTGGTTCAATATACACAAATCAATAAATGTAATCCAGCATACAAACAGAGCCAAAGACAAAAACCACATGATTATCTCAATAGATGCAGAAAAGGCCTTTGACAAAATTCAACAACCCTTCATGCTAAAAACTCTCAAAGAATTAGGTATTGATGTGACGTATTTCAAAATAATAAGAGCTATCTATGACAAACCCACAGCCAATATCATACTGAATGGGCAAAAACTGGAAGCATTCCCTTTGAAAACTGGCACAAGTTGCCTATTGACTCTGATGGTAGTTTCTTTTGCTGTGCAGAAGCTCTTTAGTTTAATTAGATCCCATTTGTCAATTTTGGCTTTTGTTGCCATTGCTTTTGGTGTTTTAGACATGAAGTCCTTGCCAACGCCTATGTCCTGAATGGTAAGGCCTAGGTTTTCTTCTAGGGTTTTTATGGTTTTAGGTCTAACGTTTAAATCTTTAATCCATCTTGAATTGATTTTTGTATAAGGTGTAAGGAAGGGATCCAGTTTCAGCTTTCTACATATGGCTAGCCAGTTTTCCCAGCACCATTTATTAAATAGGGAATCCTTTCCCCATTGCTTGTTTTTCTCAGGTTTGTCAAAGATCAGATAGTTGTAGGTAAGCGGTGTTATTTCTGAGGGCTCTGTTCTGTTCCATTGATCTATATTTCTGTTTTGGTACCAGTACCATGCTACAACATGGGAGAAAATTTTCGCAACCTACTCATCTGACAAAGGGCTAATATCCAGAATCTACAGTGAACTCAAACAAATTTACAAGAAAAAAAAAAACAACCCCATCAAAAAGTGGGCGAAGGACATGAACAGACACTTCTCAAAAGAAGACATTTATGCAGCCAAAAAACACATGAAAAAATGCTCATCATCACTGGCCATCAGAGAAATGCAAATCAAAACCACTATGAGATATCATCTCACACCAGTTAGAATGGCAATCATTAAAAAGTCAGGAAACAACAGGTGCTGGAGAGGATGTGGAGAAATAGGAACACTTTTACACTGTTGGTGGGACTGTAAACTAGTTCAACCATTGTGGAAGTCAGTGTGGCGATTCCTCAGGGATCTAGAACTAGAAATACCATTTGACCCAGCAATCCCATTACTGGGTATATACCCAAGTGACTATAAATCATGCTGCTATAAAGGCACATGCACACGTATGTTTATTGCGGCATTATTCACAATAGCAAAGACTTGGAACCAACCCAAATGTCCAACAATGATAGACTGGATTAAGAAAATGTGGCACATATACACCATGGAATACTATGCAGCCATAAAAAATGATGAGTTCATATCCTTTGTAGGGACATGGATGAAATTGGAAACCATCATTCTCAGTAAACTATCGCAAGAACAAAAAACCAAACACCGCATATTCTCACTCATAGGTGGGAATTGAACAATGAGATCACATGGACACAGGAAGGGGAATATCACACTCTGGGGTCTGTGGTGGGGAGGGGGGAGGGGGGAGGGATAGCATTGGGAGATATACCTAATGCTAGATGACGAGTTAGTGGGTGCAGCGCACCAGCATGGCACATGTATACATATGTAACTAACCTGCACAATGTGCACATGTACCCTAAAACTTAAAGTATAATTTAAAAAAAAAAGAAAAAAGAAAAAAAAAAAAAAAGAAAACTGTCACAAGACAGGGATGCCCTCTCTCACCACTCCTATTCAACATAGTGTTGGAAGTTCTGGCCAGGGCAATGAGGCAGGAGAAGGAAATAAAGGGTATTCAATTAGGAAAAGAGGAAGTCAAATTGTCCCTGTTTGCAGACGACATGATTGTATATCTAGAAAACCCCATAGTCGCAGCCTAAAATCTCCTTAAGCTGATAAGCAACTTCAGCAAAGTCTCAGGATACAAAATCAATGTACAAAAATCACAAGCATTCTTATACACCAACAACAGACAAACAGAGAGCCAAATCATGAGTGAACTCCATTCACAATTGCTTCAAAGAGAATAAAATACCTAGGAATCCAACTTACAAGGGATGTGAAGGACCTCTTCAAGGAGAACTACAAACCACTGCTCAAGGAAATAAAAGAGGATACAAACAAATGGAAGAACATTCCATGCTCATGGGTAGGAAGAATCAATATCGTGAAAATGGCCATACTGCCCAAGGTAATTTACAGATTCAATGCCATCCCCATAAAGCTACCAATGACTTTCTTCACAGAATTGGAAAAAACTACTTTAAAGTTCATATGGAACCAAAAAAGAGCCCGCATCACCATGTGAATCCTAAGCCAAAAGAACAAAGCTGGAGGCATCACACTACCAGACTTCAAATTATACTACAAGGCTACAGTAACCAAAACAGCACGGTACTGGTACCAAAACAGAGATATAGATCAATGGAACAGAACAGAGCCCTCAGAAATAACGCCGCATATCTACAACTATCTGATCTTTGACAAACCTGAGTAAAACAAGCAATGGGGAAAGGATTCCCTATTTAATAAATGGTGCTGGGAAAACTGGCTAGCCATATGTAGAAAGCTGAAACTGGATCCCTTCCTTACACCTTATACAAAAATTAATTCAAGATGGATTAAAGACTTAAACGTTAGACCTAAAACCATAAAAACCCTAGAAGAAAACCTAGGCATTACCATTCAGGACATAGGCATGGGCAAGGACTTCATGTCCAAAACACCAAAAGCAATGGCAACAAAAGCCAAAATTGACAAATGGGATCTAATTAAACTAAAGAGCTTCTGCACAGCAAAAGAAACTACCATCAGAGTGAACAGGCAACCTACAACATGGGAGAAAATTTTCACAACCTACTCATCTGACAAAGGGCTAATATCCAGAATCTACAATGAACTCAAACAAATTTACAAGAAAAAAACAAACAACCCCATCAAAAAGTGGGCAAAGGACATGAACAGACACTTCTCAAAAGAAGACATTTATGCAGCCAAAAAACACATGAAAAAATGCTCATCATCACTGGCCATCAGAGAAATGCAAATCAAAACCACAAGGAGATACCATCTCACACCAGTTAGAATGGCAATCATTAAAAAGTCAGGAAACAACAGGTGCTGGAGAGGATGTGGAGAAATAGGAACACTTTTACACTGTTGGTGGGACTGTAAACTAGTTCAACCATTGTGGAAGTCAGTGTGGTGATTCCTCAGAGATCTAGAACTAGAAATACCATTTGACCCAGCAATCCCATTACTGGGTATATACCCAAAGGACTATAAATCATACTGCTATAAAGACACATGTACACATATGTTTATTGCGGCATTATTCACAATAGCAAAGACTTGGAACCAACCCAAATGTCCAACAATGATAGACTGGATTAAGAAAATGTGGCACATATACACCATGGAATACTATGCAGCCATAAAAAATGATGAGTTCATGTCCTTTGTAGGGACATGGATGAAATTGGAAATCATTATTCTCAGTAAACTATCGCAAGAACAAAAAACCAAACACCGCATATTCTCACTCATAGGTGGGAATCGAACAATGAGATCAGGAAGAGGAATATCACATTCTGGGGACTGTGGTGGGGTGGGGGAAGGGGGGAGGGATAGCATTGGGAGATATACCTAATGCTAGATGACGAGTTAGTGGGTGCAGCGCTCCAGCATGGCACATGTATACATATGTAACTAACCTGCACAATGTGCACATGTACCCTGAAACTTAAAGGATAATTAAAAAAAAAAAAAGAATACAGACAAAAAAAATAAAAATAAAAAAATAAATAAAAAATAAATAAATAAATAAAAAATCATTACTAGTCCTTAGATGATGAGGCCCTGTTACATATACTTCAACCTTCTGAAGCTCTGCTTGAGTGCATTTACCTATATTTAGAAATAAAATCATCTCGGAGATCAAATGACAAAATGCCCAAGACCTAATAGGATATTTAATTTTATTACCCAACAAGTCTGAAGAGAAACAAAAATCATTAGGTAGATTATATCCAATATCCCTAAGAAAATATGTCAAAACTTTAATTGGAAAGGGGGCTTTAATATGTGTTTTAGCATTAATTTTCCTTTTGAAAAATTAAATTATGTATTTCTAGAATTCAGTTGGATTGTTATTAAATTTGTTATATATTTGCTTCTAAAAAAAAAAAAAAGAAAAAACAAGACCCAACCATCTGTTGTCTTCAAGAGACCCATTTCACATGTAACAACACCCACAAGTTCAAAGCAAAAGAATGGAGAAAGATATACCATGCAAATGGAAAACAAAGAAGTGCAGGAGTTGCTATTCTTATATCAGATAAAATAGACTTTAAACCAATACAAATTAAGAAGGACAATGAAGGGCATTACATAATGATAAAAGGTACAACCCAATAAGAAGACTTAATTATCCTAAATATATATCTACCCAACATTGGAGCACCAGATTCATAAGGCAATTTCTTCTTGCCCTGTGAAAAGTTCAGATAACTGCACAATAACCATGAAAGACTTCAACACTCTACTGACAGCGTTGGACAGATCATCGAGGCAGAAAATTAACAAAGAAACTCTGGACTTAAATTGAACACTTGACCAATTGTATCTACAAGACATCTGCAGAACAACTCACCCAACAACCGCAGGATAGATATATTTCTCATCTGCATACAGAACATATTTCAAGATTGGCCACATACTTGATTGTAAAGCAATCTCAATAAATGAAAAAGAAACTGAAATTATACTGAATACACTCTCAAGCCACAGGGCAATGAAAACAGAAATTAATATCCAGATCTCTCAAAGCTACACAAATACATGAAAATTAAACAATTTGCTCCTGAATAATTACTGGGTGTGCATAAAAATTAATACAGAAATCAAAAAATGCTTTGAAATTAATGAAAATAAAGATACAAGTTACCAAAATCTCAGGGATGCAACTAAATCAATGATAAGAGGAAAGTTTATGGCCCTAAACATCTTTATCAAGAAGTTAGAAAGATCTCAAATTAACAATCTAACTTTGTACCTGAAGGAACTAGAAAAAAAAAGAAAAGAAAAAAGGAAAAACCAATGCCAAAGGTAGCAGAAGGAAAGAAATAACCAAAATTAAAGAAGAACTTAATGAAACTGAAATGAAAAAATTTATACAAAAGTTAATAAAACTAAGAGATTGGTTCTTTGAAAAATAACATTAATAGCTCACTAGGTATACTAATAAAGAAAACAATAGAAAATCCAAATACAATCAAAAATGACAATGATGACATTAAAACGGATCCAATGGAAATGCAAAAGATCCTCAGAGACTACTATGACCAAGTATATGCACACAAGTTAGAAAATCTAGAGGAAATTGATTTGAAACACACAAACTCCCAAGATTGAATCAGGAATAAATTGTTATTCTGAATAGGTCAATATCCAACTCTGAAACTGAATCACTAGTAAAACAACCTACTAACCAAAAAAAAGCTCTGGACAAGATGGATACACAGCTGAATTCTACCAAATATATAAAGAAGAACCGGTACCAGTCCTACGGAAACTGTTTCAAAAAATTGAGGAGAAAGGACTCCTCTCTAACTTATTTGATTAAGCCAACATCAGCTTAATAACAAAATCTGGCAGACATACAACGAAGAAAGAAAACATCAGGCTAATATTTCTTATGAACATAAACACAAAAATCCTTAATAAAATACTAATGAACTAAATCCAGCAGCACATCAAAGAGTTGATTTACCTCAATCAACTAGGCTTTATGCCTGAGATGCAAGGTTGGTTCAAAATACATAAATCAGCCAGGTGCAGTAGCTCATACGTATACTCTCAGCACTGTGGGAGGTCCAGGCAGGAGGATTACTTGAGCCTAGATGTTTAAGACAAGCCTGGGCAAAATACTGAGATTCTGTCTCTTCAAAAAATTAAAAAAAAAATTGACTGGGCATGGGGGCAGCTACCTATTGTCTCAACTACTCAGGAAGCTGAGGTGGGAGGATCACTTGAGCCTAGGAAGTCTAGGCTATAATGAGCCGTGGTGACCACTGCACTTCAGCTTGAGTAACAGAGTGAGAACCTGTCTCAAAATAAAAATAAATTTAAAATATTTTAATGAAGAAAATTTACAAATACATAAATCAATACATATGATTCACCACATAAACAGAATTAAAAGCAAAAAACCATATGATTATTTCAATACACGCACAAAAAGTCTTCAATAAAATCCAACATCCTTTCATGATAAAAACCTTCAACAGAAAAGGTATTGAAGGATTGTACCTCAAAATAATAAGAGCCATTTATGACAAACTCACAGGAAACATCACACTCAATGGACAAAAGCTGGAACCATTTCCCATTTCCCTTGAGAACTGGAATAAAAAAATGATGCTCGTTCTCACCACTCTTATTCAAACTAGTACTGAAAGTCCTAGCCAGAACAATCAGACCAGAGAAAGAAATACAAGGCATCTAAATAGGAAAACAGGACGTCGAACTATCTTCATGGATCACATGATTCTATACCTAGAAAATGCTCAAGTTTCCACCAAAAGTTTTCTGGAACTGGTAAATAAATTCAGTAAACTTTCAGGTTACAAAATCAATGTACAAAAATCAGTAGCATTTTTATACACCAATAACATCCAGTCTGAGAGTCAAATGAAGATCACAGTCTCATTTACAATAGCCACAAAGAAAATGAAATACCTAGGGATACAGCTAACCAGGGAGGTAAAAGATCTCTACAACAAGAACTGCAAAACACTCCCCAAACCAACCAAAGATGACAGAAATGGAAAAACATGCCATGCTCATGGATTGGAAGAATCAATATTGTTAAAGTGGTCATACTGCCTAATGCACAGATTCAATGCTATTCCTATCAAGCTATCAATATCATTCTTCACAGAATTAGAGAAAAACTGTTCTAAAATTCATATGGAACCCAAAAGGAGCCCAAATGGCCAAGGTGATCCTAAGCAAAAAGAACAAAGCTGGAGACATCATACTACTGGATTTCAACTATAATATAAGGCTACAGTAACCAAGACAGCATGGCACTGGTGAAAAACAGACACATAGAAAAATGGCACACACACAAAAAACTCAGAAGTAAAGTCATACACCTACAATCTTTTTATTTTGAGCAATGCCAAGAAAAAAAAAACTGTAGAGAAAGGACTTCCTATTCAATAAATGGTGCTGTGATAACTGGTTAGCCATATGCGGAAGAATAAAACTAGACCTTTATCTTTCACCCACCACATACGAAAATTAACTCAAGATGGATTAAAGATTTAAATGTAAGACCTCAAACTATAAACATCCTGGAAGAAAACCTAGGGAATAACTTTCTCAACATCAGCCTTGACAAAAAAATTTTGGCTAGGTACCCAAATGCAATTGCAAGAAAAATAAAAATTAACAAGTATGATCAGTTAAACTATAGAGCTTCTGCCCAGCCAAAGAAATTATCAACAGAGTAAACAGACAACCTACAGAATGGGAGAAAATATTCTCAAAGTATGCACCCAACAAAGGTCTAATATCCAGAATCTAAGAGGAACTTAAACAAATCAACAAGTTAAAAAACAAAAAAAAATTGTCAAAGGACATGAACAATCACTTCTCAAAAGAAGACATACAAGTGGCCAACAAACATATGAAAAAATGCCTGTCATCACCAATCATCAGAGAAATGCAAATCAAAACCACAAGGAGATACCATCTTATACTAGTCAGGAAGTCAACTATTAAAAAGTCAGAAAAACAACAGATGTTGGCAAGGCTTCAGAGAAAGGAAATGTTTATACACAGTTCAGCCACTGTGGAAAGCAGCTTGGAAATTTCTCAAAGAACTTAAAAAAGAACTACCATTCATCCCAGCAATCCCATTATTGGGAATATGCCCAAAGGAAATAGATTATCACACCAAAAAGATACATGCACTTGTACGTTTATCATCATGTTATTTACAATAACAAAGTCAGGGAATCAACATAGGTGCTCATCAATGTTGGATTGGAGAAAGAAAATGTGATACATATGCACAATGGAATACTCTGTAACTGTAAAAAAGAATGAAATAATGTCTTGTGCAGCAACATGGATAAAGCTGGAGGCCATAATTCTAAACGAATTAATGCCAAAACAGAAAACCAAATATTGCATGTTCTCACATGCAATAAGTGGCAGCTAAACACTGAATGTCCATGGACATAAACATGGGAACAATAGACACTGTAGACTACTGGAGGGGGAAGCAGGGAACGTGGGTCAAAAAACTACCCATTGGGTATGGTGCCCACTATCTGGGTGCAATATAACCATTTAATAAACCTGCACATATCCCCCCTGTATCTAAAACAAGAGTTGAAATTTTTTAAAGTTAATTTAATACATGAAGGCTTTATACTTTCAGTATGTCTGAAATATTTCATTATCATCATCATAATAAAGAAATGAAAAATAGAATACATGGAAGAATTTGAATAATAGGCTTACAGTATAATCATATTACAAAGATGTAATGTGTGTAAGAACCTAGAATAGAAATAGGAAATCACTAGAAATCATGGGCTTTCTAAAAAGTGAATCAATCATATTTATAATAATTTAAAATACACAGTTATTTAGGATGCTTTGATCTCATCAGCATTTAGTACAGTATCTTAATGTAAAACACACTTGATATTTTCTTGATTTTGTAACATTTTATCATGTTAATTGATTTATGATTTCATAGAATAGAGTACACACATTTAATCATGGTTTACAACATGTATTTGATAATAAGCCATACTGAATATTTGCTTATTGCATAAGCAAACTTAATCTCATGCCCTTTGTGATTACCTGCTGAACTTCATGCTTCCCAGCTCTCTGTTGCATGTTGCACTTCACCCAAATGGAATTCCTCTTAGTTTCATAAATACGTTAAACTCTTTCTCTCTTTTATGGCTTTTCACAACTTCTGTCTGATCATTTTCTTTTTCATACTTGCCTTGACCTGTTACTCAAGTTGATTCTCATTCAATGCATTCAAATAATATTCGTTGAGAGCTATTTTGGTCAAAAAAGACTTAGTGTTTAATCTTCAAAATTTAAAGTTTAGTTGTGAAGATAAAAAGTAAAAAAAAAAAGAAAAAATACAAGTAGATATGTAATTATAATGTTTGCCAATTTTTATGAAAATTAGGATTCAATGAAATAGAATAATATAAGAGGTACATAATTGAGATTAGAAGAAAGTACAAAAATGGCTACTGAAAAAGTGGGCAGGTAAATTTAGAATTGCAGGATTAGAAGAAGTTAACCAGGATAAGAGTTAACCAGACTGAAAGAATGCCTGTGATATAGCTCATCCTTCCAATATTACTATTTCTAGGAAACTCTGACTTCCTAAGTGGTTTAAGCTGCTCTGTGCTCATGGAACACCATTCACGTCTTCTTATCATAGCTGGTTCTTAAATAATAACAATGTGTTTTTCTAGGTGACTCTTGTATTTTCCATATTTTTTTCTATTTCTGGCTTAAGCTGCCCCACTGTGCTTTCTGATACAATGTATATATACATACATATATTCTATTTTATTAGTAGATTGATATATAATATATTAACACCAGGAAGGCTATCACATTCTTATGGAAACCTATTTTGGAACCACACACTTGTGTATAAGAATAGGTTAATATGCCTTGAATTCAGATAGACTCTAGCAAATGTCACAGATTTCCTTTGTCACAGAGCACCTACCATAGGCCCTGTAGACTTGTGTCTTTGTGTCATGTTAAGGTCTTATTGCCATTCATAACATTTAATACAGAAGCATTATCCAGATGACCTGTCTGAATTCTAAATGCTTATCTGCAAGATTTTCTATTTATCTTTAATCACTGCTAAAGGCCAGTATCTTAGTCTGTTTTTCTGTTGCAGTAACAGAATACAACAGACTGGGTAGTTTATAGAGAAAATAAATTTATTTCTCGCATTTCTAGAGGCTGAGAAGTCCAAGAGCATGGCATCAGCATGTGGTGAGGGTCTTTGTGCTGCATTTTCCCATGGTGGAAGGAATGGTAAATGAGCACATGAGACAGAGAGAAAATGAGGGGCACACTTTTTATTTTTACTTTTTCAAGTTTTATTTTAGATACTGGGGTACATGTGCAGGTTTGTTACATGGATATACTGCACCTGGTAGTGAGCATAATGCTTAATAGGTAGGTTTTTGATCCACATTTTCCTCCTTTTCCCCATCCTCTAATAGTTTATACAGTGTCTATTGTTCCCATGTTTATGTCCATGGACACTCAATGTTTAGCTTCCACTTGTAAGTGAGAACATGCAGTATTTGGTTTCCTGTTTCCGCATTAATTTGCTTAGGATTTTGGCCTCTAGCTTTATCCATGTTGCTGAAAAAGACATTATTTCATTCTTTTTTATGGTTGTGTAGTATTCTGTGGTGCATATGTACCACATTTTCTTTTTCTAATCCACCACTGATAAACATCTAGCTTGATTCCAGGTCTTTGCTATTGTGAAAAGCATGGTGACGAACATACAAGCACATATATCTTGTTGGCATAATAATCTATTTTCCTTGGGGTATATACCCAATTTTGGGATTACTGGGTCAAATGATAGTTCTGTTGTAAATTCTTTGACCTGGTTTTCATAGTAGTGATTATCACATTTGTTTTACTTTTTTCTTTTATAACTAACCTACTCTTGTGATAACTAACCTACTCTAATGATAATGACCTTCGCTCATTCATGAGAGTGGAGTCCTTATGGCTTAATTATCTCCTAAAGGCCTGACCTTTTGCAACTGTTTCCGTGACAATTAGTTTCAAAATAAATTTTGGTGGTGACATTTAAAGCATAGCAGGCAGTGGAATCATTCATGGCAACTGCTGGTTAGTCCTTTGCTGATTTATTGCTGAATGAATACATTTGAGCCATGCTAATAAATGTTTTGTTATACAAGTGTAATATTTGATAAAGCCACTTTGAACTCCTTGCCTTGAGTATCTTCCTACATTGTGCTTACTTTCTCTGGCTCCAGCATGCTCTTCCTCCCAAAATCAGAATGGCACACTCCATCACTTGCTTTCAGGTGTTCACTCAACTGTCATCTTCTCAATGAGGCTTTTTCTGACTATGCTAATTTCCATAGCTCTCTCTGTTACGATCTATTCCCTTGGTTTTTCTTCATGGCAGTAAATCTAACACCCTTAAGTTTAATGAGATGGGATTAGTAGGCAAATACTAATATCTTTTTAGGCCTGCTGCTCATCCCTGGATAGAGATGATATCTTCTATATGCTTAACTGAGAAAACATTGTCACTTGTCCAATGAGAGTTTCAACTCTGTCCCCTTAAGACTCATAATTACCTTACATAGTCATTTATTATGTTTTGTCAAACGTCATTTCAAGACATGTCTCCACAGTCCTTGCAAACACAACATTGTCCATATTCAGCAGTGCTTCCAAATAATTCGTATTTCAACTGTAAGAAAATGACCTCTACCAGATGATCAAAAGCATTTTCTCAGCTATTATGACCCTACTGGATAAGGAAAGGCTTGTTACTTCTTATGCTTTTTTATAATGAGGTGGCTACTAGTAATGGTTTTAAAGATCTAACTCTGGCTTTCTACTAGAAAACTCAAAGCCTTCTGAATTTAGAGAAGAGTAATTTGCTATATCTTAGTTTACTATTCTTTAATTGACATGTATTCTAATTTTCCAGAATTTTTTAAGTACTGCTGCAATCGGCAATGCATACAAACTCTAAGAAGAGGATACAATGCTATTAATTAATAGTTCCTTAATGTTGTTTCTTAAATAATTGATCACAGGCCTGTGGGACTCCTGGATTGTTTACTAAAATGTTTTCTAAGTGTCCCATGCTGCTCAGCTCACTTCCCATTGAAGAAGAGAGAACACTTTGCTCCTAGTGTGTAGCTTTTCCCTTATCTTCCATTTTTGTTCCCCTGGCACCAGCAAATTTGTGAAATCAAAACTCTAACACTTAGAACTTTGGTGCCAATCTACCACTCATTTGATTGTGACTTTAGTGATATCTTCCTCATGCTTCTTTATTACCATTTAAAGGTATGTTAGTGAACTGTGCATATGGAGCAATGGGCAGAAAAAACGATTGTCTTGCCTGTTTCAGGTTCGTGGAGGCTCAGACATAGACCTTCAACTTCCTTCAGAGACTCTGGATTTATCACAAGCTTATCAACATACAGATCAAATTAAGGACTAAAACTTATTGTTACCTGAAGCCCACCATCAAGGATGGCTTTTCTCTTTCTCTCTTTATGAATATGTGAACATGCTGTGGTCTCACTTGCCTTGAAGAGATAGGCCATGAAATGGGCAGTTCTGTTTGATGTGCTTCTGTTTTATTAATCAGAATTAAGTCAATTGTTTTTTAGGGCTTGACTAAGTTTTGGCAAAGTCTGCAGTCATATTTTCTAAAACCAATGTGGAATAAACACATTTTCTCAAAAACAGGGTTAATGTACCATCAAGCAAAATCAATTGTTTCAGCAAACTTGTCACCAACCCCAAAAGGCTTAAGAACTTCCAATTCTATTTGTTATTAATGCCCTAATTAGTAGCTTTTTCATACCTCACCATATAAGACTTTGGCTCAGAGGCAAGATGCTACTGCAGTCATGCTATTCTGTTGTTATTGCTGAATGTACTGTGTGTATGTGTATTAAGCAGTTCATGCCTTGCTATAAATAAATACCTGAGACTGGGTAATTTATAAGAAAAGAGGCTTGTCTCATGGTTCTGAAGGCTGTACTCGAAGCATACTGCTGGCATCTGCTTCTGGTGAGGGCCTCAGGAAGCTTCCAAGTCATGGTGGAAGCAAAGGAGGAGCCTGTGTATCACATGGTGACAGAAGAAGCAAGGGGGTGGGGAGGTTCCATACACTTCTGAACAACCAGATCTTGCATGAACTCAGAACGAGCAGTCACTCCTTATCATGAGGACAGCAACAAACTACTCATGAAGGATCTGTCCCCGATGACACCAACACCTCCTACCCCACAGCCAACACTGGGGTTTATATCTCAATATGAGATTTGGAGGGGACAAAAATCAAAACCATATCACTCTGTGTGTGTGTGTGTGTATGTGTGTGTGTGAGAGAGAGAGAGAGAGAGAAAGAGAGAGACCCCTTTTCTGTTTTGTAATACTCTGATTTTTTTCTTCCATGACAATAAATTTTAACAATAGAAAGAATTCCAGGCGGATATGAGAGTTTTGTCTCTTGAGTAGCTTCAGTCTTATCAACCCGCAGGAGTCCAACTGGCATTTTCCCCCATACATTGCACGAGTCAAGCCATTCTACACCACCACCACTGGCTGCATAGCCTTCGTTCTATATAACACTTACTTTTATAGGAATATATCTTCCAAAAAAAGCAGGGGAGACAGTTTTTTCATATTTTGATCATCAAGTAGAGATTTGTTTTTCTTTCTCAGAAATACTTGCCTTACCAAATGCTTGTTCAGAGCCAAGGAGCCAAGGAAGCGGAGTCCTCTGTTTTTATCCAGTGTTCTATCTTCCCAACGCGGCCTTTATAACTGCTAAATTAACCTGGTCATCACAGTTGCTGATGAATTCCTATCCTGTAAACTTCCTTTTATGGTGACTCCAAATTCTTCCTTTCTGACATTCTTGCTCTTTACTTTCCTAAGTCCTTGCTTTCTATCTTTCCCCCAGTCATAAAAGATCAGTATCTGACTGCATTGGGTACAGCTTCAATGATTGTTCTATCACTTGCCATGCATTTTTTCCAGAGTTCCACCTGAGAAGAGCTGTATTATGATGTCAACTTGGATCTTCCCTGAAGTTCAACTACTGAATTATTTTTAACTAAAGAATATTTTAAATACATAGAAAAAACCCCAGAAAATATAAGATGGGCTGTTGCATACATTTTAAAATTATATGTGTGTCAATGCATGGGCTTCTCTGTGCATCCCCTTCTTTTACTGTTGCCTGAAGAATATTTTCTGATGAGGTCACTTTGTTTTCTTCATCCAATTGCTCAGGCAAAGATCACTCTCAAATTTTTTTGAAGCATCTCTCCTGTACCTTCCAAGCCTCCAAAACAATAATAAGAATGAAACCCCTATAATAATAGCAACTCATCTATTTGATTCACTAATGTATGTCCAGGACATAAACAATGGTGATACTAGATAAATGAATGACAGAATCATGTCTGTTTCTTTCTGGCTTCTCTCACACTTCTCAGTACAATTAAAAATTGTCTAGTTATAAAATATAATCTTTCTGACTGTTTTTGGTAGCTGAATTTTGGATCTGATTAACAAGAAGTAACATTAACTGAGTAGTCATAGTGTCCCAGGCATGGTGCTACCAGTGAACAATTTACCACTATTATCTTACTTAATTATCCCTATTCCATAGGTTAGGTACTGGTGTTATATCCGCCTGCAGAGGTTTAAACTAAATAAATTCCCTTTTTGCCTGGAGACTAGACTGCCTTTGTGGGACTAACAAATTAACGAAAGGATTAGAAATTATGGTCTAGGAGTCATGCAACTGGAGGCTACAAGGTTCTGACCCGCCCCAAATTGCTCCTGGGGATAACATCACTATTGTAAAGCCTAAAATCAGTGCTTGAGATATTTTGCACACCCTGCACTTGAGGGATCTGCTGGCATCACCCAGATTGATAAACTGGCTCATCTGATCCTGTGACGCCCAGCCAGGAAATGATTTATTGCAAAAAGACAGATTTACTCCCTAAAATTTCATCTCTGCTCATCACCTCATCAATTCCTACTCCTATCTAACTGGTCTCCCGCAACACACCAAGGTGTCCTTAAAAACCCTGGTCCCTGAGTACTAAGGAAGGCTGATTTGAGTAATAATAAAGCTCCATTCTTCTGCACACACACACACACACAAAAATAAAAAATAAAAAATAAAAAGAAAAGAGACTTAATGGGTGACTTACGTAAGGTCATAAAGCAGCACACAATTTGAAACTAGCAAGTTCAAATACAATATGATTGACTTTTAGACCTGGGTTCCCACTACACTATTCTACCACCCTAATTTGCATACAGTGTATTATTTTATTTTCATGGAGTCTGTGTGGCATCTTGAGCACTATTTTATAGATAAAGAAATGAAAGTCCAAAAGGTTAAGTAACTTGATAAAATCCAAAACGAATTGATGGTTTGGTTTGTTTTCCTATTTTTTGATTTCTACTCACACTATCTGCTTGGGTTAGTAATGGGACCCTCACAAAGTGGCTAAACATTTTTAGTCACAGGTAAGTGAATTCTGTCAACTCAGTATCACACTTCTGCTCATCTCAGTTCAGGATGATAAGATGATGCAAATTTGCCCTCGTCTGGGTAAGAGGGCACAGAAAAGTAAGACTAGAGGAATTTTACCGTTTTGAGTGCAGAACTAATTGCCTAGAAGATAGTTCTTATTTAAGGCTTCACTTAGCGCATAGGAGGCAAGAATACTGATGGAAAGAAGGGCCAAGAAAAAGAAACTGCTGGGATGTGTGCAGAAAATTATTGAAGAGAAGGAGAAACCCCAAGGAACTCAAAGGTAGGTAAGGGAAACTACTCCATCCTAGGGAGCACAGAAATTGCTTTCATTTCAGCTTGATAAAGAATGGTAAGTATATATCAGAATAAAACTCGTCCTAAATAATGGCAAAGTTCCCCTTTCACCCTGCATCACAGAACAAACTTCTCGTTCACTCTATGTTAAAATGATTTTTTTATTGTAAAGTTTTGTACTTTATAAGTTTTAAGATCTCTATTAGGACTCAGAAATAAGGACTGGGTAGATCTTATATCTAAGTAGAAAATCTGGGCTGTAGATCTCTGTGGATACTGAAAAAATGCTAATTGATGGTGGTAATTCAGATTTTGATCATCTTTTGGTGGTTGTAATGTAATCTGGAATTCTATTTCTGATACAGTTCATGCTTCTGGCTGCATATCAAAGGAAGTCTATGAGTAAGAGAGCACTAAATGATTAAAAAGGAAAGAAACTAAGCACTCTAGGCTATAGATAAAATTAAGTATTGCACATACATGAAAAGATTTCCACCCTATAATTTGAGAGTATATTTACCTTTATTTTTTATTTTATGAAATTTAATAAAATAAACTACTTTAAAAATACTAGTGTTTTGATCAAACTATGTCTACAGAATAAAATATCATGATTCATTAGTAAGTAGATTCCAAATGACTTTTTTATAACAGATTTTTTTTGCACTGCTTGTCATGAAATCAGAAATGATATAGGCAGACAAGAAGATAATGTGCTAAATAATTTTAGTTTATTTTATTTGAATAGAAGATAAGCCTTCTTTAATTCTTTTCAAAATCAAAGAGAAAATAAATATAGATTATGGAGTCCCAGTTTGGTAATACCTCCTCTGTTTGCACATCCTACCAAAAGTATTGGCTAATTATATTTTACATGAAACAACAACATAATTTCCAATGTTTTGACAAGTAGCAAATTGCACATTAGTTAGTTGTAAATAAATTTATTAGAAAGATTTGTCCTTGTTCATAGATTCTCTTTTGAAAGGGTAAATTAATTTAAGGCTCATCATTCTGAAGAAATGTATTACAATATCAAAGGAATAGTTATAAACAACAGACACCAAAGCATACCTACTAAACAGCAGAAGAAATCTGATATTGCAACAAGATGAAAGAAGAAAGTGTATGAGGTCTATGATATCAGCATGGTGCCGTCTGGTAATCAGATTTTCAGTCATGATTCATTTGGCTCGATTATTCTGCTAATAATGTTATCTGTGCTATAATATAAACATAATGCTGGTTTCCACTGAGAAATGTAAATTACAGATTGTTAAGCATTTTTTTTTCTTGAGGATTCTTTCATTGTCAATTAATCGGGGGAAATGTCAGCTTCAAGATGTAGTACTATGGTTTTTGAAGTATATTCACAACAATGAGTAAATGAGGATCCTAATATGTCTACAATGAGATTTGAATAACCTAACTAAAACAGAAAGTTTACCTGGTAACTGCCAATTTAAGTATGCAATTATTTAGCTTATGCAAAATTCTGTCATAAATATTATCTTCTCTCCGTGAGAGGATGAGTCAAAATTTGTCTGATTTTCCCGAAGGTATTTACTAATTGTTTTCCATTTGCCAGGAATTGAGTTGTCTATTTTACATGCATCTTCCCAGTTAATCGTCTAATTACCTTCAGAAGTAGGATTAATGAATCCTATGTTAAGAATGAGGAAACTGTGGCTTTGGGAAGGTAAGTAACTTACCTAACTTCCCAAGAGATAGTACACGTATAAATTTCAAATGGGAAGGAAAGGTGGATAGATGTATTCAGTTTCATTGGTTAGGTACCTCAAGAAGGAAACTCTGGCACAGAGATCAGCACATAATAAGTATATTAGGACATACTTGTGAGATCACCACCTATGGAGGAGAAGGGGAAAAAGCAAGACTGTCCAGAAAATAAATTTGGGCTAAAATTCATGCTCAAGAAGGCCTTACTTCACTCCCCAGGGATCTTTGAAGTTAGGGTAGACTTTTAGAACTTCCTAAATTTAGGAGAGGGGATCTGCCCATTATATCCTGGTATTACTTAGCCATTGGATATGGGGTGACCTGGAAAGGGGCATAGCCTGGAGCAAGCAAGGATCTTCAACCGAGGTAATTCCCAAAGAAGACTGGATGTTGAGTGGTCTCTAAAGGCAGAACTCTCCTAGAGGAGGAATAAACTTTCACTCCTGAAAAGGGATTTGAGTCTCATAAAAACTGCTGTTAAGCAGACAGAAATGTCTGCTTAAAACTCTTGTGCTGGTAATACTGTAGTTCATATTAGGAATTAATGTGTAAGGATGGGAAAATAATTGTATTAAAATGGACTGATTCTATAGTCATGACTGGAAGATAATTGCCCAGTAGTGTACTCTCTCAAGATTAGACTTTGAAATAAAGACAGTGGCTTTTATGTATTAAAAAAGTGAAAGATTGGTATAGGCAGTAAGACCTAATGGAATTCTATCTTTAAAAGTAAACATTGAGCAACTACAACTAACTACAAGTCACTGTATTTCTGCTTTTGTTACTTTCTCATTCACGAAATAATAAATGATAAGAATTGTCTTAGATTACATGTCTGAGTGAGTATATATTCATGGATTACATATAACACAAAATATTGACAAATACTTAAATTTAACTTTAATTGCAAACTATTAAAGGAAATAGTATTTTTAAATATGAAGGAAAATTTTTATGATAGTCAAACCATTATTCAATCTAAAGGAAGAAATGTATTTATAATGTATATTATACACACATACACATGCACACCTATATATAACATATATTATATATACAGTAGTTCCTTTTATCCATGGGGGATATGTTCCAAGACCTTCAGCAAATGCCTGAAACAATGGATAGTATTGAATTCTATATATATTATGTTTTTTTAAAACATACTTACCTGTTGTAAAGTTTATAAATTAGGGATAGTAAGAGAGTAATAATAATAACTAATAATAAAATAGAAAAGCTGTAACAATATACTACAATAAAAATTAGGCAAATGTGTTTTCTCTCTCTCAAAATATCTTATTGTAACGTACTAACCTATTTTAAGACAGTGGTTTATCACGGGTGGCAAACTGTGGAAGCCAAATTGTGGATTGGGAGAACTATTGTATGTGTGTGTATGGGTGTGTGTGTGTGATTAATTTCAAAGTAATAGTGTGATATTAAGGGATATAAATTTATGTAATATTGATATCTCTGATGTAATCTGTATTCTGGAAATGTCCTTAGATAATAATGACAGGTGACTAACAACAAAAATTATTTTAACTATAATGACTTATAATGGGAGGTCACAATAATAAAAAATGGTTCTTCCTGCTTGCTATTTCCAGTTCAAAATATTATATGCCCCCTATAGAAAAGCTAAAGAAAACAAATTTACCTATTGTCAAGCGATCATATTTTCAAAGTAGAATACGGGACTTGAAAATTTGAAAATATGTCCAAAAGCAAAGAGGAAATATTGTAAAACAGAGTAATGTTTTATAAATAGAAATTATAGATCACACTCCGGATAATGTAAAGTGTTTACTTTAAAATCTTAATAAATTCTTGCATTAATATATATCACACATATTTTATCTTTGCCCCAGAAATCAGCACAGTGCAATAGAACTTTCTGGCTATTGAAGCTTTAATTTTAATTTAATAATTCACATGTGAATTGTGGCTACTGTATTGGAGAACACATTTATAGATCCTTTTCTGTTTAAGATAAATGTAGACACTGTAATTGCAGTGGAAACAGGAGAGTGACTAATGTACTCAAGAAACTATTAAGTGAGTAAAGTATTGTGAGTCCTAGATTAGCCATGTTTATCTAAATTACTTCTCTTTTGGTGAGAAGGCTCATCAAGTGCGCTTTAGTGTGGCAATGCAAGAAATCATGTTATTACTTTTATTGACCACGAGGAGGCACTGATTTGATAACACACGAGGAACACCGAAAGAAAAACCACTGTGTAAAATAAACATGCCAGGTTAAAGCATCCTGACATTGATCAAGCAAGAATAAAGATAAGTAGAGCTTGTTTGACCATTCACTCTATGTTTCAGTGAATACTGTAAGTGAGCCAGAAATAAAGGCCTTAAATAACATGTGTGTTCAGACAAGCAATCCTCCTACAGTATTTCTGCTTTGAATGCTTGTCATGAACATGATAGGCAGGAAGCCATGGCAACTAGAAAGATGTAAAAGGCATCAGACAGCAAAGCTAAGCCACTCCTCGGCTATGACAATTACTATATTTGCATTTTCCTCATTTACCGAAATTAAAGCCTTTCAAATTCATTTGTGTAGCCTTTTTTTTATTAGTACCTTTTTTTTAAAAAAAAAAAAAAAAGAGCACAACCCTGGAAGACTGGGGGAAAGAAAAAAAGAAAAAAAAAGGCATATACCAATTCGGTCTTACTTTATATTCTGTTTTCACAAATAATTCCTAAAGGAAAAGAAAGCCATTGAACAAATACTATTTTAGTTGATACTAGTTTCTAAAAGTAATGCATATTTTGCACAAAATGCTATTCATAATAATAAACATTAAAATGTCTGTTAACTATAGTTTGGAATTGTTTTAATTCTTTCTTCACATAATTTAACAAATGTTGATTGGCCATAAACTCAGACTTATAAAACTAAACCTAGCAAAGAAAATAAATCAAAGATGTAGAATATTATAGAAATGTTTATCTTCTATCTCCAGTCTTTACTTTTCCCCACTCAATTCATAATTCAAAGCAACATATTGACCTACCCAACCCCTATTTTAGATAAGGCTGATTTCTGACACAGTAGAAGCCCAAATTAATTTATTTTGGAAAGATTTTGTTCTATATTATATATTATATTTGAAGATTACTACTATAGTATTCTCAGTTTAGAACAGAAATAAACGAATGGCATACAAATTAAAAACTACAATCTTTGCTCCAAATGTGAAAGGAGCCAGCTGCTGGTGTGAAGATTGTTGACCCTAGCTTTTTCATTCTTCCTTAACTGAAGGACCATTTACCATTGCCCATTGTTAATTAATTATAATTTCCTGTTCTCATCAGAAATAATAGAAATGTATCTTTGATGAAGAACTTTAATATATGATCCAATACCCTGAAAGTTTTTACCTGAGGAAGAACCCAGATTTTGTCTGTTTCAAGGGTAAATATAGTAGAGTAATTAAAATCTGATCTTTGAATTCAGTTTGCCGAGGTCTGCTACCAGCACACTTTGTTTAGTTATACTAGCTTTCCCTGTACATAATGAAGGCTCTAATCTCATCCACTTTATAAGTTTCTAGATGAGAATTCACCTGGATTGTCTGGCACACAGTAAGCCCTTGAGAAGTGTTAGCTGCTGTCTGCATCATATCCCTGTCATTATATTGTCATCATCCTCATCTTCATCAAAGTAATTTTCAGTCACTTTAGTTTATAAAAAGGGTCTCATTGACTATCTCAGTTATTTTCAGTAATTTGGCATTAGTACAATAGAAAGAAATTTATATAAGTACTTTTACAAAAAAGTAACAAAAATTGCGTACTTAAGTTTTCTAAAACATTGTGTTTATTTTTTAATGGAGTAGCATCATGTTAACAACAGAGGCCCTATGAATAGCCTGTGGTACAAACATCTTTCTTATTTTTCTCAGTTAGTTTTGCGTAAGTATTTTTCTCACTCAAATAGATTTTTTCACTCAGTGTTTGAGTTTATCTCAAACATCAAAACAGCCTTTTGGGGAAGTTTGACAAGCTTATATCTAAACATTGTTGTCTGCAAACTAGCACCATGCAGGATAAAATGTCCCCTCATAAGAACGATAAAATGTTTTTCCAGAAAATTTAAGAGGTTAATTAAAGAATGTACATTAAAAATATCATTCGGGCTGGGCATGGAGGCTAAGCCTGTAATCTCAGCACGTTGGGAGGCTGAGGAGGGCGGATCACCTGAGGTCAGGAGTTCGAGACCAGCCTGGCCAACATGGAGAAACCCCGTCTCTACTAGAAATAATAATTTAAAAAAGCCAGGAGTGGTGGTGCGTGATTGTAATTCCAGCTACTCGGGAGGCTTAGGCATGAGAATCGCTTGAACCTGGGAGGTGGAGGTTGCAGTGAGCTGAGATGGTGCCACTGCACTCCAGTCTGGGGGACACAGTGAGACTGCCTCTCAAAAAAAAAAAATACGTCATTTGTAAAATCAAGAAAGGCAGTACAGCACAGTAGCTACAAACTCAGGCTCAGGAGCTAGACTGGCTTGGCTCTATTAGCTCTCTTACTTACTGTACCAGTTAGGATAGGGTAAATTTTGCTGTACTAACAAACACATTTCAAATTTTTGTTGGATTATGATAATTCAGTTTCTTTCTCATTCATGCCTCACTTATCTTTTTGTGTTTACAAAGGGCCTCTACTCTACATATTCTTTATTCCTGACCCAGGCTGATGAAAGTTCTGCTTAACACAACAATCATGATCACAGAAGCACGTAAAACAAAGCATGATCATCAACCATGATCACAGAAGCAGGTAAAAGACAACACGATGAATTTTAAACTGGTTCTGAAAGCTTATGCACAGAAGTGACAGATACTTCTTATACTTCATTGGCTAAACAAACATTGCCATATCTGAATTCAAGAAGAAGTTGTGTAATTCTTCTGAAGGAAGAAGTCTCAAATATTTATAAAGTAAAATGCAGTCTACCAGTTTGGGTTCTATCTAGCAACAACTAGAATTCTAACAGGTGAATTTTTATCCTTTAATAATCTTATGAGTAATGTGGAAATCATTATAAAACCCAGCTCATAGTTTTGCTGTGAAGACAAAAATAAGACGATGCTTTAAAAAAATTTAAGAGATTTAGGCCGGGTGCGGTGGCTCAGGCCTACAATCCCAGCACTTTGGGAGGCCAAGGCGGGCGGATTATGAGGTCAGAAGATTAAGACCATCCTGGCTAACATGGTGAAACCCTGTCTCAACTAAAAATACAAAAAAATTAGCCGGGCGTGGTGGTGGGCGCCTGTAGTCCCAGCTACTCAGGAGGCTGAGGCAGGAGAATGGCGTGAACAGGGGAGGCGGAGCTTGCAGTGAGCCGAGATCACGCCACTGCACTCCAGCCTGGGCGAGACCCCGTCTCAAAAATAACTAACTAAATAATAATAAAAAATTAAGAGATTTATTGGCACATGACAAGTGGTTAATAAGTAGTTACTGTAATTCAGATCCCATGTGAGAAAAATCACAATTTAAAAATAATGGCTTCTAAAAATAACTAATATCTTAATAGTTATTTCACAAGGAATAACTTACATTCAGAGCATTCTTTTTAAGGTAGAATAGACTGTAGTATTGTCCTCATTCAACAATGAGAAAATTGTTTAAGATTGACTAAATCACTTGTTTAAATCATGACTCAAATATAGCTTTCTGATTCTAGACAAATGAGACATAAAATTTTGAAGGATCTCCAAATATATTGTGGACAAAAACTGAAAAAAGAGCTATCTTCTCAGAAAAAATATGTATATTCTCAAAAATTTGCTTACAATTTCAAAAGTTCACTGACTCCCCAGAATTCAGGGAGGTTAGGAAAAGGGGTTGATTAATGGGTACAAATATACAGTTTGAGAGAAGAAATAAGACCTAGTGTTTTATAGATCAATAGGGTGACTATAGTTTACAATAATCTATTGTATACTTAAAAATAGCTAGAAGAGAATGATTGAAATGTTTTTAGCATAAAGAAAAGATAAATGTTTAAAATAATGGATATATTAATTACAGGGATTTGATCTTTACAAATTATACGAATGTATTAAATTATCACATATATCCTGAAAATATTTACATCAATTATGCATCTATAAAAAAATTAAAAAGAACCTTTTTTCTAGAGTATATTATTTCTTTTTGGTGGAATCTAGTCCTACAGTCAACCTGTATTTTGGACTATGAAGAAAATAATTGCTCAATGTAGTAGTTTATGCATGTAATCCTAACTGTTTCATAGGTCAAGGTGGGAGGATCTCTTGAGGCCAGGAGTTATGTGGACAGGTCTGTAGAAGAACATTGAGGTGTCAGACCTGTGTGTGAACCTGTCTTGGATCTTTTAATAAAGCCTGGATCCAGAAGAGCCACCCAGCAGAGCACAGTCAATGTGTAAAATGTTAAGAAACACAAATGCATGTTGTTTCAAGCCAAGAAGTTTTAGAGTGGCTTATTATGCAGCAATATATAATTGAAAGATCTATTAAATATATACAACTTATACAGTATAATCTTATTTATAGGGATTTCTTAGTTATTTAAAAAATTATGCCAGGAAATAAAAAGCTTATGTTGATTGTTTAATAAGATAGCTGATTTATTTCATATTGTTGCAATATATGTATTATGGGTGGGGCACATTTTTAAACATATATAAATAATTATTTCCTAGTATTTACAGAGTTAAAAGTGTTTTAAAAAGATGCTGGCTACTAAAATAAAACCTGAAAACTATGCATATATATATATATATATATATATATATATTTTTTTTTTTTTTTAGACCGAGTAAAAGAATGGCTTTTGTATCTCTTTCATCATTCTAATCAAGTCACTCATTTACTTCAAATTCTTCCATGTCACTTTCACACGAATTCTATGGAGATTTCTGCCTACACTTCCTGTCTCATTTCCTTGTATGTATTCATTTTATTCTAGCAATATTGACTACTTCTAGCTCCTTCCACACTTAGGCTTTCACACTTCTGTGCCTGCTATAACTCCCTTTCCTTCCGTTCTTGGCTTTCTTACATTTTCCTACTTATTTTCTGCAAATGTTCTTAGATACAGTCTAGTGAGACAGACACTTTCTTAAGTCAAGAAAAGCAGATTCATTATTCATTACTTACAGATAGGCAACAAAAATAATCAGAATTCTAGGATCCATGGCCCTCCAGCCCCTTAAGGCTCAGTAAAGCTGCCCAGGGTGGATGAACTCTCCTCTGCATGAGCTTCATGTCACATGGGAGTGGAGGGACCACAAAAGCACTCTACTCTAGGTTTATATAACCTGGAAGACATTTGGATTGCTGAGCTGAAATGTTACAGAATATCCTGTTCTTGGAGGAAGAAGAACATAGCCTAAATTGATCTGGACATTTCCTCCATACCTCAAGATGTTGCAATTTCAATGCATTGTGACTAAAAATTACAAGAGAAGGAAGAGCTGGGTGAGCCAAGGACATCTAGGGACCTCTATTCCTGCAGTCTTGAAATTGTGCTTAGGCTTAATCCTATCTTTGAAGGCTTCCATGAAATCCCCTATCAAAAATTAATCATTTCATCATCCATACTTGTATTATGGACTTATTGCTGTGTAACAACATTACCACAAATAAAGTGGCTTGAAACAACCCACATTTATTGCCTCACAGTTTCTGTAAGTCTGGAGTTTGGTCATGGCTTAGCTGAGTCTCCTACTTCAGGATCACAATGTGCTGCAATCAAGGTGTTGACCAGAGCTGCATTTGTGTCTAATGCTAGCCTGGGGAAAGATCTGCTTCGAAGCACATGTGGTTGTTGGTAACACTCACTTCCTTGTCAGACTGAGAACCTCACTTTCTTTCTTGTCCAGAGATCACCCTTAGTTACTTGCCCTGTGGCCATTTGTATAAGCCAGCTCACAACAACATGGCAGTTTGCTTTGTCAAAGCCACAAAGGGAGTCTTTCAGCAAGAGAGGCATTACAGTGCTATGTTGCATTACCACTAAAGTGACAACCATCATTGCTATGGACTGAATGTTTTTGTCCGCCTCAAATTCGTGTGTTGAAATTCCAACCCCTAGTGTGGCTATTTTTGGAGACAGAGCATTTCAGAATATAGTTAATGTTAAATAAGGGCAAAAGAGTGGAACCTAATGCAATAGGATTAATGTTTTTGTAAGAACAGATACTAGAAAGTGCTCTCTCCCACCCTTGCATGTTCTTTTTCTCTTTTCTCTCTCTTTCTCCCACCCCTGCCATCCTACCCCAAGTGCATGAGCTGGTATAAGACCATGTGAGGATATAGTAAAAAGTCAGCTGCCTGTAAGCCAGGAAAAGAACCCTCACCAGAATTTGTACTGGACTCTTCAGCCTCCAGAATTGTAAAAAATAAACTTATATAACTTAAGCAACTCCATTTATAGTATTTTGTTATAACAGCCCAAGCAGACAAAGATAATCATCATCTTTGTAATATTATTTGGTTAGAAGCAAGTCACAGGTCCCACTCACACTCAAGGGGAGGGGATTTATACAAGGCATGAATACCAGGAGGTGGAAATCATGGGGGCCATCATGGGGGCCACAATAAGGTCTTGCTACTTGCTACTAGTACTCCTGTTTTTTGTTTGTTTGTTTTCCCAAGCTGGAGTGCAGTGACATAATCATAGCTCACTGCAGCCTTCTACTTCTGGGTTCAGCAATCCCCTGGCCTCAGTCTCCCAAGTATCTGGGACTACAGGTATGCTTCTCCATGCCAGGTTAATTGTTTTTAATTTCTTAGACATGATGTTTTGCTATGTTGCCCATGCTTGTCTCAAACTCCTGATCTCAAGTGATCCTTTCAATTCAGCCTCCAGATTAGCTGGGATTATAGGAACAAGCCATTGTATCAGGCCCACTACTCCTTTTTTACTTTGTGTTAATTTAGTATGCATGCATCCCGCTTCAGGGCCTACAGTAATCTTTAGAAGTATTCACATATATTTCCCCTGTATTATACTTCTTGAAACCTGGCAAGTTTGTGTCAAACAGAAGGCCCTGTTTGAAGTTGGTTATGGTCATATGACTTGTTTTGAGCAATGAAGTGTCAGTGGAAGGTATTGTGTTATTTCTGAATGAAGCTTTAAAAGCCAATCAGTGTTTTACCTTGTTCTTTCCCTTTGCTGTGGTGATCATGGAATCATTAACACAAAATGGAGCCTCTCTCAGCCTGGGTCCTTGAGCCACGATGTTGAGAAGAACCTCACTCCCAAATTCTATCGGACACATAGCATCAACAAGGAAAGTATTGGGTAAACTTATGGAATGTTAGAGATGTTTTTTAGTGCAGCATAAATCAGGTTATTCTGATACAGGGTTTTGTACATAATTTTTACTCTCGTGTCTACGGTGCTAGATTCTAAGCTCTGTTGGAATAGAAACCATGCCTGCATTGTTTACCGCATAATAACCAGTTTTAGTAAGTATTTGGCATATAGTGGGCTCTTCACTAGTATTTGTTAAATGAATCATGAAAAATGCATCTGACTCAATTTCACTAATTCTTTCACATATTGTCTCTTTTTTCCTGGAATATAGTAGATATTACATAATTTTTATTGAATTATACAATTTATCTTAATGAACTCAGCACTCTGTTAATCCTTTTCAAACATTAGCATATGGTCCCTTGACTTACACTTCAAAGTCATTTACCTTATAGTTTGTTAAGCAACTCCTTTACATGCTCATACCCAGAACACACTCATTGTTTGAATTCTTAAATGTTTAATTTCTCCTGCTGCCCTCTTCTCTTCTTCTGTACTTTAATTGAAAACATCCGATCAGCTTGATCATGACCTCTAGCTATTTAAGCTCTCCTTTGTTTAACAGTCCATTAATAATTCTTGCCACCAATTCCACCATCACCACTGCTGTGGGTTTACTCTCTTTTCTGTCTGTCATGGACATCTCAGCCAAAAAGCATAGTATCCCTCCCCTGGGTCCTTCTGTTTCTAAACTTTTGTGACTTTTATAAATTTATTATAAATGTGTGTTTCTAAAATGGCCAGTTTTTTTTCTCTTCTCCTGCTTCTGATATGTAGAATTCAATGGAGGCAACTCTTGAGTGGCATGATTAGCTTCTACATAACCTTATAGGACCTACCTTATTATATTGTGATTGGACGTTACTATGTCACCTCTTACTTTAGACGGACCTTATGAAGGAAGTTTATCTTTTTTATTCATCTATAGGATTTTTTTTGCCATAATCTAACATAGCAGGTAAACATAATCAATCAATAATGATCTATAAATAAATATTAAAAACTAAAGTGAAATAATGTTAAATAAAACCACCAATTTTTTTAGTCCTTCTTTTGATGGCTTTACATGTACAAGTTTAAAAGGTAAATCTAAGCACACTTCTTTAAAGATGCATGATATGCTGTTTTCTTTCAGTGAGTGGAACTATGTAGTGAAGAGAGAACTTTGTAATCAAGTATTCGGAACATGCTATTTAAGGACATTGCTTCACTTTATTTCTAAGGCTTCATTTTGTTTGGCATAAACCTACATAAGTTTATATATATAGGTGAATAATAAGGTGAATCTAAGTATGCTTCTTTTTAAAATTTTATTATCAATAAATGAATAAAGAAAATGTGGTATAGCTGGGCACGGTGGCTCATGCTTGTAATACCAGCACTTTGGAAGGCTGAGGAGGGCGAACTTCTTTGAGCTCAGGAGTTCGAAACCAGCCTGGGCAACATGGTGAAACCTCATCTCTACAAAAAATACAAAAATTATCCAGGTATTGGTGGCTCACACCTGTAGTCCCAGCTACTCATGAGGCTGAGGCAGGAGAATCGCTTGAGCCCAGGAAGCGGAGGTTGCAGTGAGCTGAGATCACACCACTGCACTCCAGCATGGGTGACAGAATAAGACTCTATCTCAAAAAGAAAAAAGAAAATGAAGAAGAAAATAAAATGTGGTACAAACATACAATAGAATATTATTCAACCATAAAAAGAATAAAATTCTGTCATTTGCAACAACATAGATGGAACTGGAGGACGTTAAATGAAATAAACCAGGCATAGAAATACAAATATCACATGTTCTCACTCACATGTGGGATCTATAAAAGTCAGTCTTATGATGGCAGAGAGTAATGATAGTTACTAGAGGCAAGGAAAGGTAGTGCCAGAGGAATAAAAAGGGGTTGGTTAATGTATACAAAGGTACAATCGAATGGTAGGAATGAAATCTAGTGTTTGGTAACACAATAGGGTGACTATAGTCAACAATAGTTTATGGTGTATTTCAAAATAACTACATGAGTGAATTTAGAATGTTCCAAGACAAATAAATGATAAATGTGAGGCTATGGATATCCCAATTATCCAGATTTGATCATTACACATTGTATACATGTATATAAATATCACATGTACCTGATTAAATATGTATAACTATTATGTACCCCCCAAAATACAAAATACAAATAAATTTGTACTGACATGTTAACTACTATGAAAAGACATATCTTCAGATGCTCATAATAGTTTGCTAAAGCTGGATGCAAATTTAAGCAGCAGAGGGTGAGCTACTTTTTTTTAAACTTAAGAACATATTATGACGACCTAGGTTAATATGCTTAATTAATGTGAAGTTCAGTTTTCTTTTAAATTAAATAGAAGAAAGTAATATTAAATATGCCATTCAGTTGATGTAAGGATTAAATGAGATAATATGTTTGCACATACTGTTTGCACATACTGTTAAGTCCCATGCAAACGTGAAGTAATAGAAACCAACTTTTTAACATTCTGCAGAAACCAACTGCCTCCTGAGTTTAGGTATTATTGTTATTGCCATTGTTCTAAAACCTATGTATTTTCTGCCATGTTTTCTTGTTGCTGAAGGGAAGACGCAAATACTAGATACTTAGAGTGTTTTCCCCCAAAGTTTTGAAGACCTGTGGGCAGAATTCTAAGAAAATATATACAGAAAACAAAATATGACAGGATAATTACATGCCTTCTAATACTGGCTTCAAAAATATGTCAGAAAAATAAGCTCAGGAAAATAAGCCTGTAAGTTCAAAGAGGTGGTTATTTTGATACCATATTTTGAAAAATTGTTTAGGAATAGCTCATTTGTGAGACAACGTAATCCCTCTTATGCTACAAAATCCCTGTTATTCTCTAGCAAAGGTTATAGAATTGTTACACAATGTTGTGTCAAAAGCAGTTTTATTTCTTGGAGCTCCAGAGGACTATTTTTATGTTCCTGATTATCTAAAACCCATAAAATATAATAACATATTCATTTCTAACTATCCTATATTTTCTAAGTTACAAACAAAAGCAACTATCTTTGTTTCAGGGCTAAATAAATTTTCCATGCCATATACAAGAATTTTAAAATAAAATACTAATTCAGTTGCTGATGTGATAAAATTGCAAAGTTTTATTTTGATGTATTTCATTATATCTAAGCGATAAAATCTGCTTAAGAATACAACCACCATTTCATGCTGTCAAGAATTTTGAAGAGGCTATTGTATTAAGTTCTTAATAGCTTCTTGTAAAATATGTTAAGGAAATTCAGTTTAGGCAAAAATTTGATGAGCAATATGATAAATTATATATTTTATTTATATATTTATATGTAATTCACCAGTACAAGTTCTGTAGTGATGCAGTTGTTTAAAAAAAGATCATATTCATATAATGCATTATTTCTTATAGTTTAGTTGAAAGATGAAAATATAATGTCCTCACCATATTGATATAATTCTCAGGTCCCTTGTTTACCCTTTAGGGTACTCCAAAATAACCATACTACATGCAAACCGAAAAGGTAAAGAATATTTAAAGGAAAGCATAGTAAATCACTTCTGTAGTAACCAACACTTGTGTTAGCTTACAAAATTTTATCTAAAAAGTTTAAATATATCATACTTTGTCAAAGTCTAAGTCAGCCCAATTTCCTGTGACCTTTATGGTTTTGTAGTAGCAGAACTTATACTGATGTTAGGATAGATGTCTTAACACAATGTAGATAAAATACCTCAAAAGAATAAGAAAAGAGTCAAGCACACTCATTTCTGCTTTGTCACTATCTGTGAGAGTTTAGGCAAAAATATACCTGGCCATATTTTTTCAATAACAAATGAAAGAGGTTATTTATATTCTTAATATAATTCTTGTTCTAAAATTCTATCAATATTTTGGTAAATATAAACTACGGAAAGTTTCATGGTTGTCAAAAACATACACCTAGTTTTATCTCTGTTCATTATAGTATAAGGTCATAATATGGTATATGTGTAAAGAAAAGGAATATGAAGGTAGAGACAATAGAGATAGAAGAGAAATTCACCGTTAAGGAGTCCGGGGAAAGATAGTCTTTGGCAACCAGTACACCTAACCTCAATTAGTATAATGAGTTTCAACAGATAACTAATTAACCTCTCTGAGCTTTATTTTCCTCATTTAAAAATATAGTCAATATGATGGTATATGATATGGTTTGGCTCTGTGTTCCCACCCAAACCTCATGTTGAATTATACTCCCGTGTTGCCAAAATGACCTGGTGGGAGGTGACTGGATCATGGGGGCAGATTTCCCCTTTGCTGTTCTCATGATAGTGAGTTCTTACGAGACCTGGTTGTCTAAAAGTGGGTAGCATGTCCTCCTTTGCTCTCTCCTGTCATGATGTGAAGATGTGCTTGCTTCCCCTCCACCCTTCCGCCATGAATATGTTTCCTGAGGCCTCCCCAGCCATGCCTCCTGTTTAGCCTGTGGAACGGTGAGTCAGTTAAACCTCTTCTTTTTCTTCTTCTTCCTCCTCTTCTTTTTTTTTTTTTTTTTTTTTTTTTTTTGAGACGGAATCTTGCTCTGTTGCCCAGGCTGGAGTGCAGTGGCACAATCTCGGCTCATTGCAAGCTCCACCTCCCTGGTTCATGCCATTCGCCTGCCTCAGCCTCCTGAATAGCTGAGATTACAGGCACCCACCACCACGCCTGGCTAATTTTTTATATTTTTAGTAGAGACAAGGTTTCACTGTGTTAGCCAGGATGGTCTTGATCTCCTGACCTCGTGATCTGACTGCCTTGACCACCCAAAGTGCTGGGATTACACGCGTGTAAACCTCTTTTCTTTATAAATTATCCAGTCTCAGGCAGTTCTTTATAGCAGTGTGAGAGTGGACTAATACAGTATCTATGGAGTTTTATTGAGAAAATATACATATGTGTATTTACATGTGCTAAAGATGTTGCTTCTAAGCATGTACTGTTCTCGTTTTGCTCTATTGCAGGCTAGCAATTAAAAGTTTTAGAATTTTAGTTTGGATATTATGTGATAAAATGTGGTAAATGTAGAAGGAAGGGAGTCATTTTTTATGTCATGAATGCATTAATTTTTATTTTAAAGACAAATGTTTCTAATACTTTTGTACAAAAATAACTCCTTAAATTATAGAAGTCACATAAGCTGTCCCTAGTAGATTTTTACTGTATTTGAGACTAAAATGTTGTAAGGGTCTCCTAAAGTAGGTTGTTAAATAGCAAGCTACTTCTGGATTAACTATTGAGAGAGTCAGCACCTTAAAGAATGGGATAATTACGGTTGCAAGTGACTTGAGATATGTAGACTCATTGAGCATTAATAATGACCACTGAGATAATTATTATTTCATATACTACTTCATTAGCTATAATTTGACATATAAATGAGGTATTTGAAAGATGAAAGATGGAAGTGAGTCGTGACACTGAGGTTATGTCAAAATTGAGCCTTCATGCCCTTCATTATTCCATCCTTTCAGGCACTGATCACTCTTCAGGGCTGGCATTCCCTATGCAATTTATACACTACTCTATTTTTTAGATTTATTTTTAAAAGGCCTTGCATGAAGCCACATAAATTTGGTCTCCTTAGAAGCCAGTCAGATTGAGGAGGGTAGTTAAAGGGATAAATGTCATGTGGTAAGTTTTAGAAGGCATTGTCCCTGAGAACAAATAATTTTTAAATTTATGGTTATAACCATGCTTTCCTCTGAAGGTTAGCTTTTTTCTCCCTCTCACCTTTGTAAACTCAGTCACAGTTTGCAAATATTTGCTAAGAACTGCTGTTTATGTGCAGAGTTTGGAGGGACCTTTCACCTGATCTACCACCTCAAAAACATTTGCCTTCTTGTTTACTTGACTCAAAAATGTTAAGAAAACTGGAAGGTCTACCTAAATTTCAAAAATCAAATACTAGGGTGAGGAGTGGGGCTCAAGACAATCTGTATTGTTTTTATTGACTGGGGCAAGGCATAGCATGTATATAGATTTACATTGACCATTTTCAAAAACTTTATCCATTTTTCCACCAAATCCAAACTGGCCAGTGTGGGGTTTTTAGAAAGAAATGTATAAACAAAAATCAAAGTAAAACGAAAGAGACTTGTAGGAGCAAGAACCAGCATATTTCAGGCTCTGTATCCTTAATGGGATTTTGAATAAAACTTTAAAAAGTATATGTCTGGACAATGCAAAAGGAGGGAATATGGTATCATAAGCATTTTTTTGAAATAAGCTAATTTCTGTAAGTGAAAAGATTTTAATGTTATTTTAAAAATTAATATTCATTTTCCTTTTTTGAATAAGCAAAATTTATTATTTAGTACCTATACACAACCAAATCCAATGTTGTGAGACATTATTGGGCTCTTATTTTCATTATTGTGCGAACTTGTAAATGTTATATATATATATATATATATATATATATATATATATATATATATCTTTATTATAATTCTTGGAGAATATGTGGTTTTATATAATGTTTGTTGTCCATATATTCTCAGAATTGTATATATTGGACAAATGAACAGACTTGGTGTTTTCCTTAAAGCATAATTATTATTCTGGGTAACAGCTAAATGGTAATAGCTTTTTTCTTTTTAAAAATTCATGTTTGTGATGGTGGCTTGCTGAAATATAAAAGTTTTTTATAATATTCACATGACTCTTGCTTTATTTACATATTTCTATTAGATTGTTTTATAAACTATAGTAAAAATTATTAGAGAAAGTTCTAACAGACTCATAAAATTAGACAATACATAATCACATGCATCATTGCATTCTGACTCCCACCACTGCATGGATTAGAAAACTTGGAGTCATAGTGTACTAACTGAACTTAAGTGCATAACCATTGCACTATTTCACTAGAATATAGGAAGAAAAACAATCAAGAAAGAGGAGACATAGTTAAGGTAGAAATACATTTTTTTGTATTCACTGAATACACTGACTACTTTTTCATTTTCTGTATTGACCAAGTTCCTTTCAATATTAGGAAACTTGGCAAAACCCTGTCTCTACTAAACATACAAAATTAGCCAGTCATGGTGGTGCATGCCTGTAGTCCCAGCTACTTGGGAGGCTGAGGCAGGAGAATTGCTTGAACCTGGGAGGTGGAGGTTGCAGTGAGCCGAGATTGTGCCACTGCACTCCAGTCTGGGTGACAGAGTGAGACTCCATCTCAAAAAACAAAAAACAAACAAACAAACAAAAATCTTAGGAATCTTGTTTATTCCGTTCACTAGTTGGATGAGTTTAATCTCTTTCCTGGATCCCAACCCTTTCGGTTTGACAATTCCTTCAAGTCTCAACTTAAATATAACTTTATAGGAGAGCTTTGACTGACATGTCAACCTAAATTAGATGTTTTTTAAACTCTGCCCTAATAGGTTTTCGCTACGTATCTTTTATAGCCAGAATCACCCTTATATTTGTTGAATACATAATTATCACTGTAATTATCAATGCTATTGTGCCTTAAATTTTAAGGGTTTTCATGTATCTTTAAAACAGTAAAGAACTCATGAAAGTTCCAAACACAAACAACAAATGCCAGTAAAATTATATTACTCAGTTTTCTGAGAGATAGTATGAAACCATACGTTTCTTTTTTTATCTGAAAATAGTAGTACATTCCTTTTAGAGTTAGAGGCACATCTAATTAAGTCTATGTTTAAATATAATTATTTTAAGACTTTGTGTTGTGTCTTAGGTTGTGTTCCCTCAAAGCAGACCCTAAGGCAAGGATTCCTGGGCAAATGGTTTATTAGGGAAGTGTTCCTAGGCATATCCAGTGAAGGAGTGGTGGAAGCAGGACAGAGGTGGAGAAGAAATGTAGGAAGAAGACAAGAGTGCAATCTGAGGCCAAATCTCACAGAGTGTAACTTCAGCCTGATATGTCAGGGACACTCCAGAGTGTAAATTATGATTCACTGGCTGTCTCAAACAAACTAGTGAGCTGGCCTTTCCTATAACTAACCCATCAATTCCTGGCCCAGGACTGCCAGGATTGTGCATGGAGGGGGATAAACTATTATCCCCTAAGCAATTCTGGCTATTGGGTTCTAACAGACCAATGTCAGCACACTAATCAGTTCCAGCTGTGGGTTATTGGAAGCAAAAGCAAAAGAATAGCAAAGTTCCCAGAAGGAAACCAGTGATGCTACAGTGGATCTGAAAATACCTGGGTAGAGCAACAAAAGTATTCTCTCCAACGAGGTTGACGTAACAGTTCCATTTGCAGTTATAGGTAAGAATCTAAACCATGAGAAAATAGTGATGTGCTCAAAATCATAGCCTCATAAGTACTTGAGCAGATATTGAAACATGAGCCTTCTGACTCCTTTTTTTTCATAATACCTAAAATTGTACCTTTTAGGTATTCGACTAGGTGTCATATGTCCATGCATAGGGACAAAGAACTAGGTTTATTAACGAAGCCCACCATTAAGACCAGAAGTTCTCTACATCAGACTCGAAGACTCAGTTCACTATGCTGGCTATTAATAATGTAGATCCCTGATCTGTATCTATAGTCTTGAATTCCCCAGGCTGAGAAGATAGTTGCAGAAACCACTTACTATCCCTATGGGTCTGTGGAGGGCTTCAGACTTACATCCACTTTTTTCTTCAGAATTCCTAGTTTTCACATGGTATCCTAATTCCTGTAGTTCATGCTTTCTGGTCATACATATAGGTCAAGTCAAAGAAGTTTTCAATAACTTGTGAGCTGGAAATTTCAGTAACTTTTTTTTTACTAGGCAAAATTGATATGCATTTTACTTATCCAGTGAGTAAGGAAAATCATCATGTTATTACCAAGATTAATCAAGTCTTTATTCGATCTGGCATTTGTACAAATTTACTTGAATATCAGAATATCAACCCTTACCCAAACACATCAACAAGTTTTAAATTGTGAAGTTTTAAAATGGCTACATTTGACATAGAACATTTTCTGATTATACTGACCCTTTTTTTCATCCCCTGCCCCTAGAAACCTGTAATTTTTATATTTACTATTGGTTCCAAGTTTGAAGTTAAATTTACAGGTTTCATACTATCTCTGATATCATTAGGATATACAGTTTGATTTGTATCTTTCTTTCACAAACCTTCCTGAGTTTGGCTACGACTCATTCATTTCAGTCCTATTATCATCTGCAGAATGAAGCAGGAGTGATTTACAGGGTGACTGCCAGGTTTGTGGCCTTCCTCACAGTTTTCTTGTCCCTGCTATGTGCGTATATATAGATCACATTGACACTTTTTACAAGGCTAGACATTTGTTTATTAACACGTTGTTCAGAATCTCTGTGATGCTTCCACAGTAAGATTGAATTAATTAGAATTTTTCTTTTACCATTGGCATAGAAAAAGGGTATTGGAAATTTGCTGCTGCTTTTTAATGTCCTTAAAATTATTCTCTGCTCGTTTTGGAAGGTGAAACAAAAATGAGTAAGCTAATTGTCAGGTACCTAAATTTACTCATTTTGCTTCTGCAAACCTAATAATTCAATATACTTTGGTTTTATTTACATTTGAAGAATAAGGTCTTCTGACATTTGATAGTTGTAAAATACTGTTGTTTCTAAAGTAGGATTTTAGTTATAACCATTCATTATTTAAGAGATCAATGGAAGTCAAAAGTTATTTGAAAACATCTTTATGTGCATAATTTCTTACTCTACAAAGATATAAAATATGAAATAATAACTTTGGTATGATTTAAAATAATGTGAATAGAAATAATGGTTCTTACCACAGACTTCTTAAATTCTTCATTTCAGATCAGAAAGCAACAGTATTGGATTAATACAAAAATTGAAGTGTTATATTCTCCCTAGATGTTCAAATACAGTTTTAATAATTGCTCCAAATGAATACAAAGAGATTTTTAATTCAAAAGAACAAATTAAAAATGATTAGTAATCATTTCACTTTTCTTCATTAATAAAATGTAAGAGTATATATATAAAATATCTTAGTCTATGGTAGACTAGTTCTACCTAATTTCTAAAAATAAAATGTTCAGTAATAGCAATAAGGTAAGAAGAAATAGTTGAAGTTCTTTGTTAGTTTTTGTTTGTCTTTGTCTTTTAGAGACTGAACTAAAAAAAGGAAAGATAATTACTAAATTTAACTGTATATTTATCTTCTATATGTTCTTGCTTTCTCCTGATCTGTTTTATTTAATGACTTAAAAATTTTTATTTTTAATTTTAATTTTTAATGAATTAATCAACAAATTAATTTTTTATTTAAAAAAAATGTCATATACCACATACTGTCTTGTAATATGCACATGCTGTTGAATGGCTAAGTTGGGCTAATTAACATGAGGTAATATATATTACCTCATATTGATTTTTTGGTGTGTTGCAAGAACATTTAAAATCTAAGCTCTTAGCAGCTTTCAATAGTGTAATACATTATTATTAACTATCATCACCATGGTGTACAATAGACCTCTTGAACTTCACCTATGTAGGTGAAATTTTATATCCTTTAACCAACAACTCCCCAAGCTCCTGAACCCCCAGTTCCTGGTAACCCCCATTCCACTCTCTCTGCTTCCCTGAGTTCAACTTTTAGTTTCACAGAGATAATGGGGTACTTGTCTTTCTCTGCCTAGCTTATTTCACTTAATACAAAGTTCTCCAGGTTCATCCAATTTGGTACAAATGACGGGATTTCCTTCTTTTTTAAGGATGAACAGTATTTCATTGTGTATATATTCCATATTTTCTTTATCCATTACTTGTGCACACAGGTTGATTTCATATCATAGCTATTATGAGTAATGCTGCAATAATTATGAAAGTGCAGATATCTCTTTGACATGCTGATTTCATTTTCTTTGAGTAAACACCCAGTAGTGGGATTGCTGGATAACATAGTAGTTAAATTTTAATATTTTTGAGGCCCCTCCTTGCTGTTTTCCATAATGGCTGTACTAATTTATATTCCCATCCACAGTGTGCAAGGCTTCCCTTCCTCTACATCCTTGCCAACACTTCTTTTTGTCTTTATGATAATAGCCATTCTAACAAGCATAAAGTGATAACTCATTGTGATTTTAATTTGCATTTCTTGGATTAGTGATGTTGAACATTTTTTTGACATACTTTTGGCCATTTGTATGTCTTCTTCTGAGAATGTCTATTCAGGAACTTTGTTCATGTTTTTAATTGGGTTGTTATATTACTATTGAGTTTTTTGAATTCCTTATATATTTTGGACATTAATTAACTCCTTAACAGATATGTGATTTGCAAATATTTCCCCCATTCCACAGTCTGTGTCTCCATTTTGTTGTTTTCTTTGCTGTGCAGAAGCTTTTTAGTCTATGTAATTCCATTTGTCTATTTTTTGCTTTTGTTGCCCCTGCTTTTGGCATCATCCAAAAAATCATTGCCCAGATCTATGTCATGGAGCCTATTCCCTGTGTTTTCTTCAAGTGGTTTTACAGGTTCCGGTCTTACATTTAAGTCTTTAATCCATTTTGAGTTGGTTGTGGTGTAAGATAAGGGTATAATATTATTCTTCTGCATGTGGATATTTAGTTGTTCCAACACCATTTATTAAGGAGATTGTCTTTTTCCTATTTTGGCACCTTTGTCAAAAATAAATTGGCTGTAAAGGCATGAATTTATTTCTGTGCTTTTTATTCCATTCCATTGGTTTGTCTGCTTTTATGCCAGTACCATGCTGTTTTGATTAAAATCACTTCATAAAATGCTTTGAAATCAGGGAATGTGGTGTCTCCAGCCTTGTTCTTTCTATTTAAGATTGCTTTGGTTACTTGGAATTTTTTGTGGTTCCATATACATTTTAGAGTTGTTTTTTCTATTTTTAAAAAAATGATATTGAAATATTGATAAGGATTGCATTAACTTTGCAGATTCCTTTGAGTAGCTATAACAGAATGCCACATTCTAGGTAATTTAAAAAGAAAATAAATTTGTTTCTCATAGTTCTAGAGGCTAGGAAGCCAAATATAAAAGTGCCAGTATCTGGCAAGAGCATTCTTGCCATATTATCCCATGATGAAAGGCATCACATGGTGAGAAAGCATGAGAGAGAAGGATGGAAGGGCCTGAACGCATCCCTTCATCAGAAACCCACTCCCACAATACTAATCTACTTTTTTGACAACAGATTTAATTCATTCTTGAAGGTGTCCATCTCCCAATCATCTGAACCTCTTAACACTGATCTACAGGAGATTAATTTTCCAACACCTGAACTTTGGGGGACACATTTAAATCACAGCAGGTAGTATGGATGTTTTCAGAATGTTGATTCTTACAATCCATGAAGATGGGATATCTTTTTATTTATTTGACTCTTCTATTTATTTTCAATATTTTATAGTTTTCAGTGTAGCAACCATCTCCTTGGATAAATTTATTTCCTTTTTTATTTGTAGCTATTGTAATTGGGATCGTTGCTTGATTTTATTTTCAGATTGTTGTTAGTGTAGAGAAACAGTATAGATTTTTGTATGTTTTGCATACATGATTCTATGTCCTGCAATTTTATTGAATTTGTTTTTTAGTTCTAATTATATTTGATGAGATTTTAATGGTTTTTTAAATATAAAATTATGTTGTCTGCAGACACAATTTAATTTTATCTTTTCCAATTTGGATGTCTTCTCTTTTTTTATCTTGACTAATTTCTCTGGCTAGGACTTTTAGTACAGATTGAATAGAAGGCAAGAGTGGCATATTTGTCTTGTTCCAGATCTTAGAAAAAAAGCTTTCAGCTGTTCCCCATTCAGCATGATGTTAGCTGTGAGTTTATCATATATGACCTTTAAGTCCAATGCCTTTTAAAGGCTTCTCAAAAAACCTGACTTCTAAAGTCACCTCTATATAGCAGCAGTTTTCAAATTTTGTGAACAAAAATCACTTTGGAATCTTCCTAAAAGTTTACCAGGCAGTATTCCCCAAGTTCTCATTCAACAGGTGGGAAGAGTCCCAGTGATCTATATAATTAACAATCAGTCAAAGCATTTGTATATAAGTGATCAAAAATGATACTTACTGGAATACTAAGATAGAAGCTGATAAAAATTTAGAATTCTGGGTACTATAATCTGAACATTGAGTTTTTAGCTTTTAGATCCTCTAAAGGAGGGGAAGCTAGGAGATCAGTAGGATATAAATAGAGGTGGCTCTGCCAGTCTTTGGTCTCTGAAGCAGATATCTGGGGATTTCTTCACATATCCACCCATCATAATGTTGTGTGAGCCCTTCAGATTTGCAGTGATGTAGGCAATTTTCAAGGCCTACTCCTAAATGTTGTCTCAGTTATATCTGTTTCCTTTCTTACTCTTTTGTTGACTAATTCTGGGTTGGCATTTTAGCAGATATGGCAACCAGAATAATGTCCCTCTAAAGGTGTCCATGTCCCAGTCACCTGAACCTGTGACCAAGTTACCTTCCATAGCCAAAAAACAAACAAACAAACAGCAGATGTAATTAAGGTTACAGACCTTGAGATGGTGAGATTAACCCTGGTTATCCACAGAGGTACACTCTATCACAGTATTCTGTGATAAAGAAAAAAAAAAAAACTTTTACCAACAGGGATAGAGCAAAGAGACTGAAGAAGAAAGTACTTGCTGCTTTGAAGGTGGAAGAAAGGGACCACAAGCCAAGAAATGTAAGTGGTCTCTAAAGGCTAGGAATGACCCTTATCTAATAGCCATAAGGAACGGAATGCTGTCAATGATCCAAATGAACAGGAAATAGATTCTCCCCTAAAGCCTCCAGAAAGAAACACAATTCTGCCAACACCTTGATTTTAGTCTAGATCCTTATCAGACTTCTGACCTGCAAAAAGTAGGGAATAAATTATGGTATTTTTAGCCACCTGGTTTGTGGTAATTTGTACTGCAGCAGTAGAAATATGGAAGGCAAACATATCTGTTTTTCCTTGAAATATGTTTGCGTATTTTTTTTTCTGGACAAATTTTCCAGACTAACTTCTCTTTTCATCTGATTTTACTTGATTATTTGAGGATCTAATAGGCTTTTCACAGCTTATTCCAATTCTAATATAGAATACTATGATACACTTATCTTTCAACTATTAAATGCAAGTTATTCAAAAAAGATTCTGGCCACTAAACTGGCAGCTAACAATGATTTTCTATGAAGTAATTTCAGCAATGTATTCACTAAGTTTGTTGGTGATTGTTTTTGGTGCAGGGTTCACAGTTCTGACTGCCACATAAATAAACCATGATGACTTAATTGTACAGCTCCTGTTGTCTTTCACCTTAGCGTACAAACCCATCTTCAGTATGTCGACTGTTGATTTAACATATTCCAGGCTTTGACCAGTGTTCTTATTTTGAAGTCCTCTTTGCACACATTCTTTCTTCTTGTATTCCTCTAGTTCTTCACAGAAGTCTTATTATTCTTTGCTGTAAATATTTCCCAATAGAAAACTCAGAAGGTTAATAATCTTACTCGTACTGTTGCTTAAATATGTGACCATAAATATCTGTTGAAACTTTTATGTCAGGTTTTAGAGCTCAGCATCATTAAGAAGTTACTTTTCTTAGAAGTAAATAAGACTTTACTTGTAAGATGTTGGAATAATACTATCAATTTTCTCCGGAGACAGATATAAAACAGATGGTAAGGAGGCTTTGTTTGTCCTCACTTATCAAAAATACAAGGCCTATTACTCATACTATTATAATTATTTTCAAAAACAAGTAAGTTAATCTTTCTATGGTTAAAAAAAGAAAAAGACAGTGGCTTATCACAACTTGTCAGTTTCAGGTATCTGTGTCTGTATTACACTTATCTTTCTCACAACCATAACCCAGACTGAAGGATCCACCTTTGTTTTGGATAAGATGTTCTTGTGATGCAGCTCTGGACAGAATGGTAACTTTTGAAATGTAATTCCATTTCATCCACATTTTCCTGGTCAAATCAAGTCATCTGCCAAGCTATAAGAGCAATGGACTGGGAAAGATCCCTCCCACAGAAAGCACTGAAGGTTTCAAGGCAATGGTTTGGATGTTACAAAGAAAGGAATAAATAATTTGGTACAGCAATACAATCTAGTGTCTTCATAATATGTTAAATATATTTCTATATCATGCCTTGTTTTCCCCTGTCATCTACGGGCAAGGAATGAAACACTTCTTGCTTTCTGAAATGAATAAACCCTGTGGTAACCCAGTTTATTCTTCTCTCAGATAAGGTATAAGCAAATACTTCTAATCCACTTTTCTAAATTTCTTAAAATCTATAGAGTGGGACTTACAAATATGAAATACAGCATTACATTAATGAATGCCGTTCTTAGCTATTATTAATTATTAAGATTTTCACTGTGTCCACTATGTAGATTGTTTTTGCATTTGTTGTTAATAAAATTCAAATCCCAAGTTTCGAGGACTGCTGATGGGAGTGGGGAAGGATAGAGAGAAAGTTATATCTTCATTTTATAGAGGAAGAAAGATGAGCAACTGAGCAGTGTGCAGGAAATTAAGATACATAGACATTTGGAAAAGCAGAAAACTACTATTTTTGGTTTAATAGGTATGAGAAGCTTGGGGTAAAAATACGTCATTTGGCTCTGAAGTTTAGGGTTTATCCTGAAGTCTAGTTCATTTTCTCCATCAGACTGGGAGGTCTGAAAGAGAAATATATATATATTTGTGTGTGCATGTGTGTGTGTGTGTGTGTGCGCATACGTGTGTGTGTATCAGAAAGCTGGAAATATTTCCTGATAAGGGTTTTATTTTTCCATTTTGTTTTTCTTTATTGGAACCATGAGGACAAGTACTTATGCTCTCAAAATATCCTTCATGTGCAGCCCAACCAAAATTCTTCTAATTACTACCTCACAAATATAAACAAATATATGCTGCTGTTGGGGCTCAGAAAACAGCACCCCCAAAATGAAGGCCTCAGCAGCAGCCTCAGAAGCAAGCTTTTCTCTGACCTTTACCTGCCCTCCCGTCTCTCACTCTCATTCTTCCCTGAGGCTAGCCACAGAAACTAGAATCTCTCTTCTGCAAGGCGAGTCATAGAAAACAGAATTCTTTCTCCCCAAAGCGAGTCATAAAACTTAAACCATTACTCTAATTTTCTCTCCACCTTTCTGTGTAAAAATTTTCTATAAAGAAATTATCTGATGTACCTTGTATGACTGTAGATCAAAAGACCCCCATTCCAGAGAGGGTACTGCCCCATACCCAGAAGGAAGAAACGCTGCTGAAAGAGGCCAAGAAGAATCCAGGCGGACAGGCCTCGCTGGGTTTCTCACTCAGTTCGTTCGCAACAGATCATACCCTTTCAGTCCAATCATATTTCTACATGGCTGCTTGTACTTTGTTGAACCTAAGCATAAACATGGAAAATTCCCTTTGCATTTTTGGGTCTTCTTTCTGAAGGCTCATGTGATTAGAAGTTAAACATATCTGTGTGCCTTTTCTATTATTAATTAATCTTCCTCATGTCAGTAACTTGCAGCAAAACACTAGGCCCTTGGCCCCCACACTGCACAGCTCAGAAATACTTACCAACTTCTTAATTTCTTAAATATATTATCTTTGGATTAATAAGACACATAAATAGCATCGCTGTTACATAATAAGATTATATGATGTAGACTTGTTAAGAATAAATATTTAAAATGTTATAACATTGTTCATTTGCTTGTTTTTGTTTGTATAATTTTTTATGGGAGAACAGTACTATATCAGTCTGGTATATGATTACACTATTATTTAGTGTGAAAAAAAGCATTAAAGCAAGATGACAATCCTGTCACATAATCTAATTATGAGATAGCTCTTTTTTAACCTAATAAACTTAATATTACATTAATACTCTTCAGTTACTTCCTTTACTTTAAAAAAATTCAAGAAAAGAAAAATGAAAGAGAAAAGGAAATTAAAATGAGTAAATCATACTTAAATTCACATCTCGTGATAAATATTGTAAAGAAGATAAAAAATTATTTTTGTATTTTTTGGGGATAATTCACACTCAAGTTTAAATTACATTCTAGTGACTATAAATTTGAAGCCAAAAACTGAAAATAAGTAAATAGACCAAGTGTGGTGGGCTGATTACTTGAACTCAGGAGTTTGAGACCACCCTGGACAACATGGTGAATCCCCATCTCTACCAAAAATATGAAAAAAATAGCCAGGCGTGATGGTGTGCGCCTGTGTGATCCCAGCTACTCAGGAGGTTGAAATGGGAGGATCGCTTGAGCCTGCAAGGCAGAGGTTGCAGTGAGCCAAAATTGCACCACTGTACTACAGCCCAGGTGATAGAGTAAGACCCTGTCTCAAATAAATAAATAAAGTTGAAAATAACTCCCTAAGATTTTATACCATACGGATAATATTGTCCAGGTATTCTTCTTCACTCTGAATATTTCTCTCTTCTTTTATCAACCATATATTTAGTGAGTAGTTGACTATGTGTTTTAATGATGTACAGAGGCGAAAGGTCCTGGTTTGTTCAGAAATCATAAGGAGAAGTGGTTTTAGATATTGATGAAACAAGAGTTGCCATGAGTTGTTAATTTTTGAATATGAGTGACAGATGCATAAAGGTTTATAACAATTTCCTTTCTACATTTGTATATGTTTGAAATTCTACATAATAATCTTAAAGTGGTACAGAATTGAAATAGGCTTTGCAAAAATTATGACAACATAAGAAGTCTAGCATGGCTGAAGCCATATTCCCTCTCACCCAGCAGGCTGCCTGTCCTCGCTCATTCCTGGGTATAGGCCAAGCTAACCATGAGAAGAATTTAGTTTATAATTTAACTTTGAAACAAGGATAATAGTGCCTTCCTAAAACTGACCCCCTCCTTGTTCAGGGATGGAAATTGCCTTTGTAAGACTAATGGAAGGCCACAAGATTAGGATTACGAGAAAGGCCTGAATTCTGCTAAAATGTAGACACAGTTAAATGATAAGCAGCCATTGTTCCCTAGCTTGCTTTTCTATAATCCCTTCCTATTCAGGAGTCATGTGGCCAGAGGTCACAAGATTTGTGACTTCCTCAGTGGCTCCTATAGAAAACATTACTATTGTAGAACCTGATTTGTCTTTTGAGAGGTTTTCAGACTTTTGCATGCTGGTGACTGACTGACTTCAAGCAGATCTGTGACTCATGACTCAGTTGGTCCTCTGGCCTCCATCCACAGGCTGATTTAGTGTATGAAGACCATTTTCCATATGCCTATGATTTCAATCCCAACCATTCAGCAGCACCCACTTCCTAGACTCCTGCTCACCAAATTATCCATAAAAACCTTTGCTTCTGAATTCTCAGGTAGGCTGATTTGAGTAATAAACTCCTGTCCTTCCAAGTGGCTAGACTTATATTAAACTCATTCTCTACTGCAATACCGCTGTCTCAGTGAGTTGGTTTACCTGTGTAGTAAGCAAGAAGAACCTGTCAAGTGATTACAAATTTGAGAACTCACCCAGTATTCCTCTTGCAAGGCACCTGCTGGCAGTTCAGCAGTCTCTCACTGGTACAGCAGACTTCGACAGAGTCCTGGTGGCTGCTCATTTCTCTCGAACAGAGGGCCATCTCTAGGGCTGTCCCTGCTTGTAAGGCACTGTCAACCCATAGTGGTTGTGCCCGCTTACAGTAGAGAATGGGTTCAATTGGTCTAGTGAGTATTCTAAGTGTAACCAACATTCCCTTCCTTCTCCTGATCTGGTTGGTCCCTTTTGCAGGTTCTGGTTGGCCCCACTGTTGGTTGTGTTTCCTCCCCTTTGAAGCTTCTGGTTGGCCCCTTTTGTAGCTTCTGGGTGGCTCCTTTGTGGGTTCTGGTTAGCTCTCCCTAGGTTGTGGGAAGAGTCATGGTTTGGGTAGATTTATCCTCCCTTGAAGCGAGAACAGGATTTTTTTGTTAGTTTGTTTCTGGATTTTTTGTTGTTATTGTTTGTTTGTTTTTTTGGAAGAACATGCTTTCCTTGTTTGGAATCTGGTTCTGGAAGGCCTCTGGCTTGTCTTTGATGTCTGCATTTCATTGTGTGTATTTCACTGTGTCTGATATGAGAAATTTTAATACAGTTCCCCCCATGCAGCTTGTTGGACAGAATCTTGCAAAATTGGGAGTCTGTTGCCTATGGTTTCATGAAATGAAAAAGGATGATTTTTCTTTTGTAACACAGCATGGCCCCCACAGCTATGATGCAGTGGGCAGGGTCATCAAAAGCTGCTCCATTCTTCTGGAAGCCACAAAGAGAGGAAACCCAGGAACCTGACAAGCCAGCAAAATAGTAAAAATTTCTTACCACCTAGGCTTATGTCCTCTCTCTGTGCACAAACTAGTTGAGTGGACGGTAAAAATCACTGCCTCCTCTGCAAAGTTTTGATTAATGACAGAAAGGATTTGTGTGACTAGTCTTAGGTTGTAGCAACTCTGATGTACTTTCAGTACTTTGTGCTATGAATGTTCATATTCTTTGACCCTCTTTCCTCTCAGAAATAGCCCATATTTGACTATTATCCTTTGTTTTTGTCTTTCTCCATTGTTCTTTCATAAAGAGGGGTACTATAGAATAGAACACAGGCCTAGGATTCCTATAAGCTCACTATTCAAGCCAGCCCTGCAGATTGGTCAGTTAAGAACTTTGCTGTGGGTCCCTGAAACAAAAATCAGATGAGGCTTCCCTCTTATCTTGCTTTATAACCTTGAGAGTTTGACTTTATGACCATGTGAGGGTATGCTATCTTTTATCTGGAGGGCATGAATTTTGGGGTTTATATCAAAGAGACCAGTCTGAAAGGACTGGGAGTCTGAGGACCATCAGCATATTTTTTGTTTCAAATGTCTTAAGCCCTTAAATGAGTTTTGTCTTTCCAATCCCTACAGGGCTTTTGTCATCTTTTTCTATTCTAAGCCCATTCCTGAAAATGAAGTTTTGGGGATCATGAGGATGCCTCCTCTATGCTTGCTCTAGGAATATTTCCTATTTATATGGTAAAAACTTAGAAAATTAGCATTTGGTCTTTAAAAAAGATTTTGGATTGAGTCACTATTTGAACTAAGTACACCATTAGAAGAAAAAGAATTTTAGAGATCTTTTATTCTAAACAACTGGAAAAATGGTTAAGTTAAAGAAGAGCACATAATAATGTCTTGGCTAGCCTTAAATATTATCTTGAGAGTTGAAATCCTTTGCAAAGTCAAAAAACTCCTTTAGATTCCTTCTGGGAAGAGAAATGGCAGGCATCCCAAGCTGTAGCTCAGGAGCTAAGTCTTTCACTGTGGTGGCTTGGGTTTGATTCCTGGCTTTGAGAATGAGTCCTTTCTGGTTTGATATTTGTGTGACTTTTGCCACTTATTGCCACTTACTGATTCTTTTCCCCTTCCTGGACAACTTCCAATGTCCTATCTTGAATTTTCTATTCCCTGAGCCACCTTTGTGGTAATTCTAGATCTTGCAAAAACTGCTTACTTTGGAGACATCTCTTGCAACCATGGTTAAGTCATAACCTTAGGACTTAATTGGTTTCCTGTGGGAGGTTACCTCTGATAAAGAAGTTTAAAAGCCAGAAATACTGTTTGTCTTGGCTAAAATTTGGTAATAAAATATCTGGAAAAATTTCCTTTAAGAGCTCCATTGTTAAAATCAATTTAACTGAAAAGGTTATTTAGGCTATGTATGTACGTATATTGTCTTAAAGCCTCTCCTCTCTTTCTCTGTAAAAACCTAGTCAATTGAATTCTGCCTGTTTCTCCATTTGCTTCTGTCCATCCTTCCTTCATCTTTTCACTATTGATGCCCACATGAAAGGATCTAAAATAATTTCTAACAGACTGGGACCCCCTGGGGAAAACAGAAAAAGCAGAAAAAGACTCTGTTTTGGGAGGAATCTCTGTTTTCCTCATGGAACCCCCAGAGTTCTAAGTGGGCAGATTTCTATGAAAATCTAAAACTCTGCTCTCTATTGCATTGCTTTTCCTGATGTTTTTGACTTTGAGGGGGCATTAGAAATTATATTATGAGAAAATTTTAACCTTGGTGTGTAATAAGTAGGTAAGCGATATGCTTTTAGAAATGGCTAATGGCAGTTGCTTACAGTGAGTGATTATTACTACAGGGCAATACTCTCTTCTTTGTGTGTTTATGTAAGAGAAGTGTGCTCTTGGGCACTTAGAAGGTATGGAATGAGGGATAAGACTCCAGTGGGGGATGGGCTGATTGGCTTTCTGTTGTCCACCAGAATGTCCTTGCAATAAAGTGTACTGTAAAAGCATTTTCATGTCTCATCCCATAGTGTTTCCCTCTTTTGTGATCCAGGATTCAGTATAAAAATAGGATCCTTGATTTTGGGGAATTTCTTCTGTCTTCCATCTGTGCCTGCATATTAGGCCCTAAAAATCACATGTTTTCCTGGTCCTGTTCTTTAAAGGGTTCCACCCTAAAGCCAGTAATCCAATTAAGAAACATATCTTTAAGGAAATCTCCATGTGTAAGACAGTCTGCTTTTCCTGGCTATCTAACTGAGCTTTTACTCACACCATTTTTCCTTGGTTTGAGTAAAATATAAATTCTCTATTTCATACCACTTAAGAGTTGTCCCTTTAGAAATGCAAACTCGGAGATGCCTACTGGACAATTGTTTAGGGCAGAGAACAGGTGATCAAGAGAATACTAACCAAAAATGAGGAAGAGATACTTTAGGAAATGATACATGAAGACTTTTATAAATCTACAAAATCTGCTTCTGTCTGTGTGTATGTCTATGTGATATTTCACTATAAAATGTATAGAAGAGCTCTAATTGATTGGATTTAATGAAAAGTAAGTGCTTAAACCAAATATTTTATCAGAAAAATAGAAACTCAAATGCTTTTTACTTCATATGACTTTAGTAGTGTTTTGTAAATAAAGGTGGTTTTAAAATTGGTAAAATAAAATAGAAATTTTCAGAATGTAGACATTTAGTCTGAGTTAAGTCTGACACAGTCTGCTGGATGTTTTAAGGTCATAAACTACTTCTATAACATTTTTGATAATTGTATGAATTGTCTGTTTTAGAGCCATTAGATTTTAGATAAGGCCTGGGGATATGTGCTATTAGGCAAGCCCCTTGGCTATGCTGGGAAGATTCAGACATTGTCTGCAGCTCTGTCCTTTTCCTGTGCTCTATAATCTGATATATGATTAAAATGCCTACTTACCAGTTTTTCATTAAAAATAAAAATTGCTAAGAGTAAATGTTGTAACATGTAATTTAGACTATGGGAGAAACAGTTTACATGCAAGTTGTATACAGAAAGTAGAATGTGTATTTGGTAAAAGGTTATAAGAAGGTGTGAAAATATGGTTTTTGTTAAAGGGAAAATGATTTTTAGTTTAGAAGTTTTTAAGAATTGTCTTAAGTTAAAAGAATACTAGGACAAGACTGAAGTTGTAGAAGATTTGCAAATGATTGATCTTTTAAAGGAAGTTCTCCGTATAATCGAGTTGATCAAAATTTGAAGATTTTTTAGTTTTTCTATAAATTAAACATTAAGATAAAAAACACAGTGATTCAAGGCCAGAATCTGGGCCCATGTCTCAGAATAACAGGGTTTCCTTGGAGCACTGATCTGCTCATTGACACAAAATTGTAAAGTGTTATAAATGGCTTATGGAAATCTTACCTTATGATTAAATTGATTAAAATTAGATAGATTTGTTTATAAGATTTTTTTTAAAAATTAGTCTTAATGTCAACAATGCACTAATTTATAGGTGGAATTTGGTTTTCTCTTTTGAGCAAGATTTTTGTGTAATATTGAGAGATAATAAAGATTTTTGTTTGCATTTTGAGTAAACTAAAGAAAAAATAGGAAATTAAAAAAAGGAGGGAGAAGAGAAAAATTCAGTTGGCTTCATGCTGTCTTTATTGGTCTTGTTTGGAAACCTGTTTTCTCTCTATCACAGAGTAAAAGGTTTTGCTTTTTTGAAATTTTTGAGTTGTTATTTCAGCTAAATAAATGACCTGTGATCCTATTTTCTGATATCAAGTGTTTAAAACCTTTGATATTTGACAAACCTCCCAAAATCAAAATTTCAAGTTCTAAATTTAGTCCTTTTGACCTCATTAACTTTTTTTTAGATATCAGAACCTCTGAAGTCTAAAAGAGACATATTTGGCTTATTTGGTAAGTTACAATTATACAGCAAGCATGGTCAAGTATGAAACAATGTTTGGCTTTCTTTGAGTGGTATTTGCATGAATTTGTTATTGGTATGTATTCCAGAATTGTGTGAGACTCATAATTCTGATGACTGGGTGCATGTTATCAGTAAGAATTATTATTGTTATGTTAAATTGTTGTATGCCACAAAGATGAACAGATTTCCTTGTCAATTGTGTGTTTTACCATGGCTATCTTTTGTCATTCACCATTATTATTTTACTTTAATTCCTTCCAAAAGGCAGTTTTGTGATCAGCTATAGGATTCTCATGGGTGTTCATGAATGCTGGTTTCTGATAACTTTGTAAATGGTGTCATTGGAATAGGGAGAAAAGCTTCAAAGTTACTCTTGGAGAGCTAATGTGTTCATGAGTATTGAATAGAGAAAGCATTTACTGCATGGACTGAATAGAATATTGAAATAATCTTTATAAATTTTTGCCTGAAACACCACTGATTCATTTTATTTTGCTTTTCAGAGTTAAGAAAACTTTTTTTTGTTTTGAGCAATTCAGAGTTTTTAACAATTGAATAAAGTATACTCTTGTAAACAACATTGAAAAGTTTCTCTTTACCTGATTTCTCCAGAATTTGAAAACTATTTGTAAGTACTCTAAATTTATAGCAATATCATTATTTGCATAAGTTCAACGAGGCTTTGACTGGAATGGCATGTTTTCAGATATGAGTAGACTGCTTTAAAGAATTGAGGTTGACATATAGAGCTAATAATAACCAACTGGAAAAATTGGCCTCATTTCTTGTCTATGCAGTCTCTTTGCAGAGCTCTAAGTTACTTTCTGACGGGCCCAGGAGCTCCAAGTTATTTTAGAAACTTGAGAGGAGATGAATTCACCTGATTCATACAGGTATATTCAGGCACAGATGAATTCTTGGCTGGGCTCAAGAGGCTTTTAAAAGGCCTAATCAGATACCTTATGAAAATATTCCAGCAAAGCCAATTTAGAAAAAAGAGCCTATATGGCAAGTGATTATTCTTGCTGTACTTTATGCAAATAATCTGGCCAAAAATAATGAGACTGTAATTTATTTTTCAAAGACATTGGTCCTACTATGATTTCTCTTTGGTAAAATGGGGAACCAGAGAGACAAAATATGTTTCAGGAAAAAACTATAGTATACCTCTTATTAGATTCTAGCTTTGTTCATTGTTTTTGATTCTCTACTGATGACCCCATATCTGACTGATTCTCAGTGTCATTCACCTGGATGCCTCAAGATTTTAGGTCAGTTCTACAAGGACTCCGGAAGCTAGTGCTTTCACTCCTAATGTTAGTGCCTATTATTTATCTTATGGTTTGCTGTTGACTGAAGTGCTGTGCTAAAGCTGTGAATACGAGAACTAATGTCTTTGCCATACAAACATTGGGATCTTAGCCAGGCACTTGTTAATAAACACAGACAACTCCAAAGTGGTTTTATTCTTCTCTAGATAGGCCCAACTTCAACCCCAACCATGCCCCTGCCCCTGTCATCAGGTAGAAGTTGGAGTGGTCATCAGCCTTCTACTAGCTTTATAGTTTACACCTTGAAGTATGCTCAAGCCAAAGAGGGGTTAAAGAGGGGTGACTGAAGCTGCATTTGCAAAGAATATGTCAACAGAGAAGTTTAGCATGGTAGACTTCATAATGCTTCTATCCCCACAGGCTGGCTATCTTCATTTATTCCTGGGTGTATGCCAAGTTAGCCATGGAAAAAAATTTCCTTTGTAGTTTAACTTTGAAGCAAGGATAATAATAATTGCCCCCTAAAAATGATCCCCTCCTTGTTCAGGGACCAAAGCTGTCTTTGTAAGATTAACGTAAGACCACAGATTATGATTATGAGAAGGGCCTGGACTCTGCTAAAATGTAGGCATAGTTTAATGATAAGCAGCCATTGTTCCCTAGCTTGCTTTTCTATAATCCCTTGTTGCTCAGGAATCATGTGGCTAGAGGTCACAAGATTTGTGACTTCCCCAGTTGCTCCTATAGATAACATTACTATTGTAGAACCTTAGATGGGTCCTTGAAGAGGTTTTTCAGACTTTTTTCATTCTGGCAATAGGCTGACCTCACCCAAACCCACGACTCATGATGCAAACAATCCTATATTTCCCACTCAAAGGCTAACTCAGTGCATGAGAACCATTTTCCACATCCCTGTGATTTTATCCCCAACCAATCAGCAGCATCTATTCTCTAGCCCCTGCCTGCTACATTATCTATAAAATCCTAGCCTCTGAGTTATCAGGGAAGCAGATTTGAGTAATAAATTCCTTTCATGGCACTTGGATGGCTCTGTGATTATGAAACTCTTCCTCCACTGCAATATTGCTGTCCCAGTGAATTGGTTTTATCTGTGCAGTGGGCAAGAAGAACCTATTGGTGGTTATAGAATTTATCTGTTAGCTTTTATTCTGTGCAAAGTCCAAAATTTGTTGGTTAAAGAACAACCACCAGTTATTATTGCTCATGGGTGTAGAGTCAGTCATATGAGTAGCTCTGCTGCTCTTTGGTAAGAAATAATTAAGACATCTGCCAATGCAAAAATTCCTCTGCAAAACATCCAGAAAAAAACTTCTTTATCAAACCGGCCTTAAATCAGACAAAATTGTGCATCACAGACAATCCACTAAAAGGACTAAAAAGGCAGAATAAAATCTTACTCAGTTACATAGTCAGGAAGATGAAACCCATCACATACATGTTCTCATAATAAACTATAGTCCTCACATTTGCATATTGAAGTAAGGGGACTATTTGTCATATATAGTTAGTTGTATACTCATCTCCTAATTAAAATGCTAATGACTTGCCTTTATCCAAAAGTAAAATAAACTTTAACATCTTGATGACAAGAGGTAGCTTTAACAACTTGCAAACCTAGAGCAGAAGTTAAGCTAGTTAGGCTCCCGCCCACCAGGCTCCTATTCACGACTGGCAGATAGCTGCACAGTCTTTGTTCATGATTACATTTCAAAGAGATGGCTTCTAGGTCCTTACAAAAATCATTCCTGGGTTTTAAAACTGGCAAGAGGCTTATTTAACATTTTAAAAGAGATATTTATATAAATATATATATTTCAAAGGACAGAGAAATAATTTACAAAGAAAAGTTTTCTAAGAATTGCTCTAAGAAAAGGGAGGGGTGTTTGGTTTTTTTTTTTTTTTTTTTTTTTTTTTGAGATGGAGTCTGGAGTCTTGCTCTGTCACCCAGGCTGGAGTACAGTGGCATGATCTCGGCTCACTGCAACCTCTGTCTCCTGGGTTCAAGTGATTCTTGTGCCTCAGCCTCCCGAGTAGCTGGGATTACAGGTGCCCACCACCATGCCTAACTAATTTTTGCATTTGTAGTAGAGACAGGGTTTCACCATGTTGGCCAGGCTGGTCTTGAACTCCTGAACTGAGGCTATCTGCCCACCTTGGCCTCCCAAAATGCTGGGATTACAGGTGTCAGCCACTGAGCCCAGCTGGGAGGGGTATTTTCCTCCCCTTTTTGTCTCATGGTGAATGACATGTTTTTACTTTTGATTTGTATGTATCTTCACAGGATTGAGGCCAGGTTCATCTTGATCTGGAATGGGCTGGCACCTGAGTCTGCCGTAACCTGACAGTTATGTGGACTTTGGCTCATCTAGAGAGTCTTCACCCACGTGTTTAGTGCTTAGCTTGATGTGAGATCCTAACCAGGAATGACATGTGTCACTCTTTATTTATTTGTTTAGCCCAAGGTTTCCACATAGCACTGGTGAGTTTTCAAGAACCAGTAGAAGCATTCAAAACTCCTTGAGGCTTATGTTGAGAACCAGCACAAAACATTTCACCAGCATTTTGTTGGTCAAAGCAAATCATAGTGTCAGTCTAGATTTAAGGGATAGGGAAATAGTTTCTACCTTTTGATACAAAGAGTTCATGGATGCTTGAAATTAAAAAAAATACTGTTTCTTTGTAAGAAAAATCCTAACATATAGAAAATATACAATTTTCAAATACATTCATTGTGGTAGAGAGAGTTCTTAACAGTTCATGTGGTTCTCAGATTTCTTACCTTCCCATGTGATGAGATTGAGATCATTTGCCTAATTCTGGCCAATGGACCACAATAAAGTGACATGTGTTTCTTATTCTCTGAGAGAGTCAAGATGAAGATCTGCCTCCTTCATCATTCTCTTTTCTTACTGTGGCAACTTTGGAGACCACATAGTCCAATTAGCATAAAACTTAGGAAGGCACTTTAGTTACTGTTACTGGTTTATTGCAAGGGATACAAATGAACACACAGGTAAAGAGGTACACAGGGTGAGGTCTATAAGGGTTCCAAAGAGAGAAACATCTGTCCCATAGTATCTCAGTGTGCCACACTCCTGAAATGTGGTATGTTCTTCAACTCAGAAGCTCCCTGAATAGCTTAGCAGTTTTATGGATGTTTCATTAAGTAGACATGATTGACTAAATCATGGCCATTGCTGGATTGCTGGAGCTCAATCTCCAGCCTGTTTCCCATTCCCAGAAGTTAAGGGAGTGGGGCTGAAAATGTCAAGCTTGTAATGAAGGCTAGGTCTTTCTGGAGACCAGCCCCCATTCTGCAAGTATCTAAGAGCGAGCCTTCCAAGAGTCACCTCATTACAAGAAATGATTCTTCTATCACCCTTATCGATCAGAAAATTTCAATGGCTCCAGGTGTTCTGTACCAGAAGCCTGGACAAAGACTAAAGGTCTTTATTAGACCATAGTGCTTTTTCTTTTTTTTAAGATTTGCATGAAAATTTTTCTCTAGCAATGTGTTTTCATTTTTTTGGAGATATACATAGCAGTGGAATTGTTAGTTGTATTTGATAATTCTATGTTTAACAATTTAAGGAACTACACAACTATTTTCCAAGGCTGCTATACCATTTCATAATCACAGCAGTAATGCACAATGATCCCAATTTCTTCACATTTTAACCAACACTAGTTAGTGTCTGTAGTGTCTGTCTTTTTGATTATACTAACCTAGTGATTATGAAGTAGAGTCTTGTTTTTATCTGCATTTCTCTAACAGCTAATGATGTTGAGCATCTTTTCATGAGCTTATTGGCCATTTGCATACTTTTTTGAGGAACATCTATTTGTACATTTTGCCCATTTTGTGTTGAGTTTTTAAATCTTTTGATTATTGAGTTGTAAAGTTCATTATATATTCTGCATATAAGTCTTTTTGCAGGCTTATGATTTGCAAATATTTTATTTCACTTTGTAGGCTGAGATTTTAGTTTCTCATGGGTATAGATTACAGCACAAAAGTGTTTACTTTTGGTGAAGTACAATTTATTTGTAATTTTCTTTTGCATATTTTTTCATATAGTATTAATGAAGCATTGCCCAATCCAAGGTTACAAAGATTTATTCTTATGTTTTCTTCTAGAAATTTCATATTTTTAAATATTAAAACTATGTCTATGATCTATTTTTGTATTAATTTTAGGTTATGGTGTCAGAAAGGAGTCTAATTGCATTTTTGGTATGGATGTATCATGTTGTCTCAATAACATTTGTTAGCATTAGCATTCTTATAAAAATCAATTGTAAAGTATTTGGACTCTCATTCCTAGCCTGTATATATATACAGGTTATATACATATTATATATATATATACTCATATAATGAGTGCAACACTCTCTTGATTCATTGTGCCCATATACACATCCATATGAGTGCAACACTCTGTTGATTAGTGTAGATTTTTAGTAAGCTTGAAAATGAAAAGTGTGAGTCCTCAAACTCTTTCATTTTTTCAAGATTTTTTTTGATAAATAGCTTTCTTTGAAATTCTAAATTAATTTTAAGGTCAGTGTGGGAGTTTCTGTAATTTGTGAAATGTGTGCATCAATATGGAAAGTATTGCTTTCTTAACAAAATTAAGTCTTCTGGTCCATTAAAATTGGATTATTTTCCTAATTTATTTAGATATTAATTTTCTTCAACTATATTTTGTAGTTTTCAGTGTATAAGTTTTGTGCTTTTTTTGTTAAACTTATTCTTAAGTAGGTTATTCATTTGATGCTACTGCAAATGAATTGTTTTCTTCATTTTACTTTTGGATCATTCATTTTTAGTGTATAGCAATACCACTGATTTATTTATTTTATATTATTTTCAATTATAGATGGACAAATAATAGTTGTATACATTTATGTGGTATTTGGGGATGTAATAATTTATAATTACAATGCAAAATAATTAAGTCAAAGTAATTAACATATTTATCACCTCAAATTCTTGTCTTTTTAATAATAGGAACATTTAAAATCTAAATAATTTTGAAATGTACAAGACACTATTATCTACTATATTCCTGGAACAAATTTAAAAAGCTACTAGAACCAGTAAAATAATTTGTAAAGTAAATACCATGGATTTTTATATACTGTTCTTGCATCCTGCATACTTTATAAATTCTCTTATTGATTCTAGTAGCATTTTTGTATATTCTATCAGGTTTTCTGTATAGATAGAATGTTTTCTGAAAATAGATATCTTTGATGAAAGCTGTCACTCTTTCATTAAGTATTTTGCTGTTTTTTTTTTTTGGTAGATGACTGTTTATCATGTTAAGGAATTTCCTTCTATTTCTTTCTGAAAAAAATATTTTTATCATAATCAACTATTAAATTGTAAGATGGTTTTTTCTGTAACTATTGAGATGATTATGTTTTTGTGTCTTTCATTCTGCTAATATGTAATAAATCTGTTTGAATTATCTCATTGTTATTGAGTCATTTTTAGTAGCTTATGCCTTCCTAGGAATTTATTTACTTACAAAGTTACTTAATTTATTAGCATATGTTTTTTTCTTAATAGTACCCCTTTTTAATTCTTTCTTTTTGTCTTGTAAGGTCAATAATAATGCTCTCTCTGTAATTTCTAATTTCAGTAGTATTAAAGTCCTTTTAAATTTTCTAATTTAGTAAAAAACTGTCAATTTTCTTGAACTTTTCAAAGAAGCAGATTTTGGTTTCATTAATTTTCTTGATTGTTCTTTTATTCTCCATTTCATTTGTTTCTTTTGTAATCTTTATTATTTTCATTTTTTAACTTGTTTTAAGTTTTTATTGCTGTTTTTTTCCCCCTGTGTCTCAAGGTGCAAGACTATGATAATGATTGGACATCTATCTTTTTTTTCAACTGAGGTATTTACAGCTATAAATTTTCCTCTAACTGCGGATTTAACTGCATCTCATGAATTTTGCTATGTTATATTTTCATTTTAATTCAGCTCAAAATAATTTCTCTTTTCTCTTTGATTTCTTCTTTGACCCAGTGGTCAAAGAAGTATGTTTATTTAATTTCTATATATTTGTCCAAATTTCTTTCTGCTACTGATTTCTAATTTCATTGCATACAAAGTACAATTCTTTCAAATTTATTGAGGTTCAATTATGGTCTAGAATATTGTCCATCAGAGAATATTTCATGTGCATTTCCGATGACAATACATTTAGCTTTCTTGAGGTAGAATGTTCTGTGGATGTTTGTTAGGTCTGGTTTTACAGTGTTCCTCAAGGATTCTATTCCCTTGCTTCTCTTCTCCCTAGTTGTTCTAGGCATTATTAAAAGTGAGGCATTGGATGTCTCCACTAGTATAACTGAATTGTTCATTTCTTTCCCCTTTATTTCCTCCAAGTATTTTTGTTAAATATTTTAAGCCTCTCTTTTTTGGTGTATTTATATTTATGCTTTTTATGTCTTTCTGATGGATTTATATTTTATTATACAATGCCACTAATTATTTCTCTTAACATTTTTGGTTTTAAAGTCTATTTTGTCTAACATTAGTATAGCTACTTCAGTTTTCTTGTGATTGCTATTTGCATGATCTATCTTTTCTGTTTGTTTTTTATCCTTTTACTTCCGATCTGCCTTTTTTCATCTGACACCTACAACCCAGAGAAAGCATATAGTTGAGTTTTGTTTTTTTTTAATCCAGTCTGATCATTTTTGTTTTTAATCAACTTACTTAATCCAATCACATTTAATTTTATTATTAGTATAGATTTAACTCTACCATTGTCTTTTTGTGTTTTAATTGTCTCATATCTTATTTGTTCCTCTAGTCCTCCTTTATCACTTTCTCTTGCATTAACTAAATGTTTTCTAATGTAACATTTTAATTACTTTAGTGTGTTTTCTTTCTGTTGCATTATATCTTTAGTGGTTGCCATAGGACTTACCCTATTGTCTTAATTTATCAGAATTTACTTCAGATTTATACTAAATCTAATGAGATTATAAAAATGTTACTCCTGCATAGTTCTACTTTCTTCTTTTTGTGCTATTATTGTTACACATAGTCCATTTATGTGTGTTATAAACCCTATAATACATTGTTTTAGATATCAGTTTTATAATTTGATGTCTTTTAAAGAAGCTTAGAGAAGAAAGGAGAGCAAGTATATATTTATAGTGTCTGTTACATTAAACTTATAATTTTCCATTTCTGTATCTTTTCCTTTCTTCCTGAGGATTTAGTTACCATCTGGTATCATTTCCTTACTCCAAAACAGCTTTATTTCTGCATGCTTCCTTTGAGCTCTTAGCACTAAATATGTTACATTCCTGCATGTTATAGGCCAAACACTATACTAATGTACACATTGTTTTATAAATTGTATCTTAAATAAAGATAAAGAAGGCAAAGTAATATTCATTTATACAACCTTGTATAATTACATATAATATACATATATAATTCCCTGTAAATACTTTTGCTTGTGTTCTTTGTTTTATTTGATGTAGGTTTGAACTTTTACCAGTGTTTTCATGCATTCTGCTCAAAGAACTTCCTTCAGGATTTTTTATAAGGTGGGTCTTCTAGGAATGAATTCTCTTAGTTTTTGCTTTTGGAAATGTGTTTACTTCACCTTCATTTTTGCAACATACTTCTCCTGGATATAGGATTCTTGACTTCTTGACATTATTGTTTGTAATGAGAGATCAGCTGTTAATCTTATTGTGGGTTCATTGTAAGCGATGAGTTGTTTTCCTTTGCTGCTTTCAATATTTTCTCTTTGTTTTTTAGCTTAGCAATATATTTATTATGATGTGTCTGAATGCGTCTCTTTGATTTTATTCTACTTAAAGTTAATTGAGCATCTGACATGTGTAGTTTAATCTTTTTCATCCATTTTGAAAAGAATTCAGCCATTATGCTTTAAAGTATTTTTGTCTGATTCTTTTCTCTCTTCAGTCCTTCTTACACTCCCATTACAAGTATGTTAATGTCCTAATGGTTTCTTACATTTCTTTGAGGCTGTGTTTATTTTTCCTTATTCATTTTTCTCTTTGTTCTTTAATATGTGATCACTATTGATATCTTCAAGTTTATTAATTTGCAGGACAGTTCTCTGGGTGGCCTTGGACTGACCTAATTTTCTCCTAACCCCTGTCTCCTCCTTGCTTACAATTCTACAAAATAACCATAGAATGTGCTGGGAATGCAATACCCTGAGACAGGGAGGAACTGTTTGAAACAGCCTGGGCCTTGTTCCTGTTCCCTCCTGGAGAACATAACATTTTGAGATAGATAGGAACTACAGGGACACCGGCGGCTTTCTTCCTCTTTCCTCTGGAAGCCAAGATGTTCTTCAAAACTTTTCCCAATGAGTTTCATGGCCAATGGGATATATATACAACCGCAGGTGGGATGCCTTTTGGGGTCCCTTGGCTGTGATGCAAGTGGAGCATGTGAATCAACATTCTATCTGCCCTGGGAAGCCGTCTTGATACTTGAGGGACCAACTCACAGTGGATCTTAGGCTTCTTTGTCTCTTGCTGCATATCTGTAAGTAATGAATCTATTTCATATAACTTTGTATTTGAGCGTGTTCTGTCTCACTCAAATAAGTGGGTAACAAGTGCATGGTGAATCTGCTTCACAAAATACTTTCTTCTGCCATTTCAAGTCTTCTGTTGAGCAACTGTAGTGTATTTCACCTCAATTATTATACTTTCTAACTCCAGAATTTCCATTTTTTCAATAATTTTTCATCTCTTTATCATTTTCTATTTGATGAGAAATTGTCATTATGCCTTTCTTTAGTTTTTGAAACATAGTTTTCTCCAGATTTTTTAAACATATATATAGTTACTACTTTGTAGTTTTGGTCTCTAAAGCCAACATTTAGGTTACCTCAAATGCAAACAATATTGTCTGCTCTTTGATTCCTGTCTATGGGCAACACTATCTTGTTTCTTTGCATGTCTCATGTATTTTTATTGAAAAAGAGACACTTTTTATTATGTATTTTAGCAACTCATGATATTGATATCCTTCACTCTATTGGATATCAATATCATGAGTTGGATAATATATTGTAGCAACTCTGGACACTTAGTCCTACTCCATGCTCCAGATCTTGGTGGTGGTAGTGTTATATGTATTTTTGATTGTTTATTTGTTTCAGAGCTTGGCTGGACTAAGAACAACCTGGGGTTGTCTGCCTCACTTACACTGGGGACTAGATAGAGAGAAGGCAAGGCAAGTCTTCTCATATGTACCTTCTTGGTATCTTTTGCAACATCAAACTGAGGAGGATGATCACCTCTGATCTTCCCCGCCTGGGGTGAAACTGTACCCGTAGACCGAAAGCTAGAGGAAGAGAAACCTTACTTTCTTGACAGGATCTACACAAAGCAGAGTTTCTTTTATACTCATCTAGTGGGGGAAATGGGACTGGGTGATTGCTCAAATACTATAGATTCACACTGCCCTTCTCAATATTTATTACACCTTCTTAAATACATTTTTATCCATTTCCTGTATGTTATTAGGACACTTCACATAAATTTCGAATGGTTATTTTAATAAAATGTTTATCAGTAAATGGTTGCTCAGCTTGGAAAAGGGTCTGCCAATCTCGTATCAATGCTATTCTGAATGTTCTACTACTTTACTTTCTTATATATTTATATATTATATATAATATATATGTATACAATTCAAAGGTGTCTATACTATCATTATAATTTCTTTTTCTCACTATTCTAAGTTTGCTAACTGCTATTTAAACTGCTCCTTAAATGTTATTAGTTGCTCCATGGCTTATTTAAGTTTGCTAGTCTCTGGCAAATTAATATTTTAATATAGGAAATATTACTGATTTGTAGAGTTGGTATTTAATCCACTCATTCATAGGAATTTTAGAAATTTTTATTATAGTCAATATTTTTTGGTCTTTGGCTAGGTTTTCTATACACTTTCTTTCCTTCCTTTTTTTTATTTTTATTTTTTGAGACAGAATCTCGCTCTGTTGCTCAGGATGGAATGCAGTGGCGCGGTCTTGGCTTACTGCAACCTCCGCCTCTTGGGTTCAAGCGATTGTCCTGCCTCAGTCCCCTGAGTAGCTAGGACTACAGGCATGCACCATCACACCTGGCTAATTTTTGTATTTTTAGTAGAAAATAAATACAATTTATTTATTGTATTCACCATACTGGACAGGCTGGTTGCGTACTCTTGACCTCAGGTAATTCACCAGCCTTGGTCTCCCAAAGTGCTGGTATTGCTGGTATTACAGGTGTGAGCCACCGTGCCCAGCCCACTTTCCTTCCTTTTTTGGCTTTCTTTCTTGCTTGCTTGCTTGCTCAAATTATACAAATATATAGAAAAACGATATTGTTATTTATTAAAAATATTTGGTAAAAAGTTTACATTGTCACTTGCAATATATGTCTATTTTATAAGTAATAGAAAACTCAATAAATAGAATATTATCACAACTACATATGTTAATCATTTCTAGATGTGAATGTCATATGGGAAATAAGTTTTTTAAACTTCTTTAAGAGTGTTCATATTTTAATCTATTTGAAATTAAGAAATAAGCTCCTCCAAGTCTACCTTCAGGGATCACTAACCCTCTCAGGATGTGAATGACAATTTTTTAGGAAAAAAACCATAATTTTCCTAAAGAAAAGCAAGTTGTAATTAATTAAAATGGCTAAGTTATTTGACAACTTGAAAAAGAATTTCAATTAAATTGACAAATTTTTCAGCAATATTAATTTAAAATTAAATGTAATTACTGATACATAGAAATAGAAATTTTGCCTTTGGTGACATTTTAACATAGACTGTTTATGTACTCATTACAGACATGCAATTTAACAAATGAGAATATCTGAAGCATAGAATATTAAAAAACCTAAAGTACAGTAATAAATAAGACTGTGTCCTCAATGGTCACCTCTTTCACAGACTAACCCAGAAATCTCAGTATTCCAACAAAATAGGTGTTTGTTCCTTGTTTATTTGAAAGCCTACAAAACTACTGTTTTGTAAGCCTGTGTTCCTCAAAATTACTATTTTATAAGCCTGTGTTTCTACTTGTGGTTATCTTTCCATGTTATTGTTTTAGTTCCTTTGTCTTTCATGACCCTGCTGCCCTATAGATTGGAGCCCTGTCTGTGCATCATAGAAAAAAGCATGAAGAATCATACTGGGCAGGTCTGATATCACACAAAATGTGACATATTCTATTTGTTTGTAGTCATACCTATATTCAAAAGAGGCTGGGATGTGAGTTCTAGCTGTGTGTCCTGCAGGAAAAGAAAACAGATTTGGGGAACAGTCATTCAGTCGACCACAATATGCCACCCAGTGGCCTGACCTGCAGAAGGGAAATTCCTAAGTTATTCAGAAAATATTTCTAATATTTTACTTAGGAATTTGCAATCCACCAGAGACCGAAAGACAATCACAATATTCCATTTCTGTGTTTTATGTGCTCCTGAATGCTTTACATTAAAATCATTTTCTCATTTTTTGGTAATTAATAATGAGGGGGACATAAAAATAGACAATGTGATAGCTGGAAGGCATGTTTCCTCATTTTGCAGATGTTAACAAGAAGACTTTGAGAGATAAAGTGACTTGATCACATCACAAAACTAATTAGTGGAAGATTGTAATTTTTGAAAAAATTCCTAACTGATGATAAGCAGTGAAACAATATAAGATAATGAATAGAAAATCAGATTAGTTGAAGGAAACATGGATTTTACACTGGATCTACCATAAACTTGGGGTTTGAGTGAGAATTCTTTAAGTTTCTTTTCAGATCACTCATTTTACAAACTCTGAACATAATAGTTCACTTTATGAACCACAAAAATTAAGGCAGAAAGGATTAACAGAAAGTAAAATGTATTTATGTTCTCAAAAGATACCTTCTCATATCCACCCAATTTATTCTGAACTTTTTCTCTGTGTTGATGTCTCCTGAAAGTTGAAAGTATGTTTTAAATGTGCTTCATTCCTCAGTTCTTCCATCACATTTCTCATTGTGAGTGGCCCGGATAACTCTATTCATTGCTCCTGTGATTTGGCAATGCTCAGGCTGTTGCTTTATGAAGTTGCTCCTAGAGGTGAACACTATATTGAGCAGAAGTTAATTTTAAAGCTTCTTTCTAAATGTATCAAAGATAAGCTTCTATTAAGTAACTTTTCTATTCTAAAGGTTGAATTTAAAGACAAGAAACATTTAAAATATTACATAGGAAAATATAGGCATTTAAGTTAAAATGAAACACAAGCTAAAAAACGGACACTGAAGGGATTTTACTATAAAATGTATTCAATAATGATATTTTTCTGATAGTTTTTGTACTGTTTCACATTTAGATTTTAGTATTGGCTATTTGTTCTGGCTTTGAGTAAAATCATATGGGATTAATATCTCCCTGATCTCAGGCTTATGCTTTAAAACTTGAAATTGTATTACCTCATTATTCTTGACTGGTATAATTATAAAAGTGGTTAGCAAGATTAAAATATAATCACACAATATCCCAAATAAAGGGATATTAAAATCTGCATATTGAAGAACTATCTGGCCTCTCATGTTTATTGCAGATATGGGATATGAGTTCTAGCTCATATTCACATATTCACATAAGTAAATGGATCAAGAAAATGTGGTGTGTATACACGATGGAATATTATTTTGCCATCAAAATGAATGAAATTCTGTCATTTGCAATAACATGGATGGAACTGGAGGATATTATGTTAAGTGTAATAAACCAGGCACAGAAAGACAAGTGTTGCATCTTCTCATATGTGGGAACTAAAAAAAGAAATTGATCTCATGGAGGCAGTGAATAGCATGATGGTTACCAGAGGGTTGGAAGGGTAAAGTGGGTTTCATTAATTGGTAGAAAAATACATTTGCATAGCAAGAATAAGATCTAGTGTTTGGTAACACAATAGGGCATCTATAGTTAACAATCATTTATTGTAAATTTCAAAATAACTGGAATAATAGGTTTGGAATATTGCCAACACAAAGAAATGATAAGTGTTTGAACTGATGGTTAGTTCAGTTATCAGATTTGATCATTATACATTGTATGCTTGTGTCACACGTACCCCATAAATATGTACAACTGTATTAATAAATGTTTTAATTGTGGAAAATACAATTATACTGTTCATAAAACTATCCAGTGATTTTTCTACATTGGAAATTCACCAGTTGACACTATGAACAAGACATTGCTTATATTTCTTTTAGTTCTGTCTCTATATTTTTTCAATTATTCATCCTTTTAAAATCCATTAATCACCTTATCACCTCCCTACTGCAACTTCTCTTTCATATATATCAGATCTTGCAATTTTAAATCAATATTGAAATTGCTGGCTCAGTATTACATTAATTCATTATCATCAATTATGAGTTTCACATATAAACATTTAGGTCCCACATTTTTCTATGCTCTGGTAAAATGTAAGATGAATGAAATATAATTCTTGGTGACTCAGTTTAAGATTAAAATAGACATTTAAACAGATATTTGCAATATAATGTGGTAAGTGCTATGAAAGAAACATTTATCCCTAACTACAAAAATCTGAGGCTGTCACTTGAACAATAGCTTCCTGGATGGATTGTGAGTATCTCCAGGAGAAATTAATTGATCAGGCAGACAGAAAATAAAGTTCTGTATATCAGAGAGAGGGAGCAACTAAAGCACAGGTACTAGCAGTAAATAATACATATGAGTAGGAAACTTACAAGCAATTTAGTAGAAGTGGAATCCCCAAGGTACAGTGATATGTTGGAGCTGGTTCCCACCAGTTCACAAGATCTTATTGTGTGCATCTCTTCCCAACACTGTCTCCAAGGACAGTAACTTATTAGGCTGGATATTGGCCATGATGAGAGTATTTACATCATGGAAATTGGCAAATATTACAAATCAAGGTTTCCCCCCCTCCCTCCCTCCCCGCCTCCTTCCTTCCTTCCTTTTTTCTTTCTTTTTTTTTCAATTCATTCTTCTTTTCCTTTCCTTCCTCTTGGAGAATTGGTTTACAAAAACATTTTAAAAAACATCATTGCTTTAGTAGTAAAATATTTCTAATAAAATTATACACTCAAATGTGTGCAAAAACATACGGAACTATAATTAAGCCACTGTGAGGATGGGCCTGAAAATCTCTATTACTCATAAGTATATGTGATATTCCTATGATCTAAGGATTGGAAAACATTGATAAACAGGATGAAAAGCCACTAGGGAATCAGAGTTGTAAAATGAATCTGATGGATTTGTAATGGGAATGAAAATGATGACCAGGAAACCAGTTATTCTTCATGGTTTATATTTTTTTTAAAAAAAGAAGAAGCTTTCCTCTTTTCTGGGAGCTTTCAAATTAATTGCTTGAAAAGGTTTGGAAAAGAAAAGGAACACTGCAAAATCAGATGCAGTGCCCAGGTGTTCTCATGGAGAATTTTAGAGGTTGACGCAAAGTAAATAACGTGTCTGAAGGAGAGTAACTTTTATTTTTCCCTAGGTCCTGCAAAGGGCTTTGGCATAGCATGGGGAATGGAAGCACTTATCTTCTTTATTGTATTATAATGGTGATTAGTGGATATTATTGTCAAAATCTGCAATGATTATATTCAATAGAAGGAGAATTTAGAAGAGAGGCATAGAACACCTTTAAATTATGGATACAGAAACTATCTGAGTGAACTATACAATGTATTGCTTAGGCAATGGGACAAGACTATGCTTAAGTCAGGTTGGTAAAGAGTTATCAACACTTTATAAACTATTGAGATAATGTCTATCAGTAGAACATTGCATTGTCTCACCACTTAACTTTCACAACTTTGTCTTCTTTGAACTATTTAATTTCTTATTATGATCTTGAGTGCTTGGCAGCTAGATGTATATAAAATGACATAATGGACTTTTTATGGGCTATTCAACTAGTGATCTTTGAACTCATATTGCTAAGTAGTCTGCAGAAAATAAGCCATTTTAGCACAATTTTTAAAGCAATCTGCATTTCAAACCACCGTGATAGCGTATTTTTTGGTTCTAGTAAGATATTACACATTGTTAAACTTTAAAATATGATATGAGACTCTGTCAAGTTTAGAAAGGAGCAATTATATTCCTTTCAGGTCACCAATCATAAATTTCATGATTGAGTTCTGGTATATTACCTTTCCCACACTCATTTTGGTTGTATTCTGGAAGTCTGGAAGATTCAATTTAAGTAAACTGTTAATATAAGTATAGTCTACATGAATTATTTTAAATATTAAAGCCATAGTTTCAAGAACCCTTGTATAGGTAAGCATGAGGATGTGAAGTACCAGCTGACAACTGTATTTGTCCTTAAAAATACCAAGTTTCTGAGTGTCTGTAGTAGTAGAGATGGAGATCCTATGTAGTTTGGAAAACTCTATCTCTTGGTCATCCTCTTTCAGTAAAGGGGGAAAATGAGCCAGAATGATATAACCCTAAACTCCTAGTATCTTGTAAATATCCAGGACTGGACTGGGACAAATCATGTTAAGAACTGTAAAAGTTCTGAGATCTTCCCTACTTGCAAGCTAACAAATTGTCCTGCCACTTTTTCATAAATGCTGGCAGAAAACACAGGGATCCTGCGTCAGAGACAAAAGACTTTATTACTCAGCATACCCAGCAGTATGAGCTTCAAGTTTTGCATCAGTTCCTATTGCACACTGTGATGAACAGACCTTAAGGTGGCCTCTTTTTTCCACAAAGGTTTCTATTTCCTGATGTTTATGTATTTGTGTAATCCCCTTCATTTGGGTATTGGTGACAATTATGACTTACTTGTAACAAATACGATATGGCAAAAACTATGTGATAGCACTTTTATTGTTAGATTATCATATACATGAGCAATCAGATGTCACTATTATGATTCTATTTCATTAAGTGACACTCTATCTTAGCAGTTTGGAGATTCTTCCAGTAGGCTTGACCAAAAAACAAAACAAAACAAAGCAAAACAAAACTAAGCAAAGCAAAACAAAAGGCTTGTTGGAGAATCCATATTTCAAGGAACTGCTTGTGGCCTTTAGAAACTCTTGGTACCCGGTAAATTCCAGCCAACTGCTTATAAAACCTGAGGTTCTCAGTCATACAACTACAAACAACTGCCAATAACCTGAATGAGCTTGATAACAGATTTTTCCTCAGTTAGGCCTGAGAGGAGTGGGGACAATAAAAGCATGTTGTTTTAAACAACTATATTTATGGTCATTTGTTACATGACATAGAAAACACTCTCAAGTCCCATGGGAGCAATGAAGCGGCAGACCCAGGTAGATGCTGCACACATCCTGGGTTTGTGTTGTGGCTGAAGAACTCAGACTAGGAAATTTTAATTTTATATACAGGACCATTAGAAAAATTTGCCCAAACTTTATCACTGGAGGGAAACATTAGCTTGATTATCCCAGACAGTAAACAAATTTTCTTTCTGGCTGTGAGGAAGATACTATCTTAATCCTCTAAGGCTGTTTACTATGCAAATATTCTTGCAAAAACAGTCCAGAAAAACTGCTGTCACAAGTTGCATAGAAATGCCATGGAGAGTAGTTGCCCATAGGGCAGAATTTCTTCCAGTACTCTAGGAGAATTTCCATACAGTTAGCTTTATACAGTTGTATGGAAGAGACACTGTTAAATCATATCCATGCCAAAAGTTCCAACTGGGGCTAAAAAAATGGTAGACAAATATCTGAACACATATTAGAAAATCATATGAGGTTACCTATGGTTTATCCTTTATAAAACTTTATTTACAGTCACTGTTACTAATATCATACTTAGGTAATATCATACTTTGGTGTAGAGCAAATCTGGGAGTGCACATGAACTTAAAAAATTCATACAAATACAAAGGAAGAAATAAGCCACACACTGAAAGACAAAAAAGTACTTCCTGATGTTACTTATATGTACAATCTAGAAAATGTTAAACTTACAGTAACAGATGATAAAATGGTAGTTACCAAGACCTGAGGAGTGGGAGAAAAGGGGAGATATTGCTCAAAAAGTACAAATTTTTACTTATAAGATGAATAAGTTCTGGAGATCTAATGGACTGCACAGTCACTAATAATGTATTTTATACTTGAAATTTGCTAAGAGAGTAGATCCCCATATACACATACACAAAAGGTAGCAATGTGAGGTGATGGTATGTTAACTAGCTCAATCATGGTAATAATTTCACAATGTATATGTATATCAAAATGTGTTGTATACCTTCCATATATATCATTTTGATTTGTCAATCATACCTCAACAAAGCTGAAAAAAAGATAAAGGAGAAATTTTCTGCTTTAACTGCTTTAAATATAAAGAAGACATAAATATCATTTCTTTTTTATTACTCAAAATACTGGTATTTTAGGATAAATAAACTTAAGAATCTGAAAATACTACCTAACATTAGTACAATTTAATTGATTAATTTCAAATAATACATTTGATACTATAGTTTTTTTAGTTTTTAATATTTGTAATACAGAGAATAGTGGTTTCATACATGCATGACAGGTGAACTTAAATTCTAGGGTGTTTGATTTTGAAGGCTGAAACATCAGATAAAGGAGCATTTGTTGATTGAGGATTATTAGCTCAAGATACAGCATTTAACATCCCAACAAGGGTCTCAGGAGATGATGTGAATTCTATGTAAATTACTTTTAAAAGGATGAAAAAGTGATGGCCAAAATAAGTGAGTGCTTAAGAATGGTATCACTCAACTTTTACACCAAGAAGACATTTTGAAAACATGATTATCTGGAAACTGAAGGAAGTTGCTTTATTAAAAAGTTAGAATTGTTTTCCTAGTTTCTGAATTTGAGCCACTATTTGATTCAGAACTCACTTGTTAAAGAGGATGGTAGGTCCTTTGGGAGAAAGATTCTGCAACAGCATGGGAAATGTTAAAGATAGCGATTCACCTACTTTTTGCCCAGCCATTTTAGTCAAGTTAATGTACACTGGGAAAAGAGAGATATCCAAACATTTTGAGTTATTGTGAACACTGACATCCAGAGACTAGAAGCATCAGTATGTCTCCTCTTTAAATGTGTTGCATATGTAGGTTAATTAATACCTAGATCACTGGATAATATGCAGCTCATATTAATTCCACAGACCAAACCAAATCTGCTAAGGTAAAGATAGATATACTTGATTGCTAGTGCAACCTTCACACTAAGTTCTTGGTCTATGAGGTAATAACTATTATGGTGGGAAGCCCAAATAGGAGCCCCTGAAACTGCAGTTCCCATCCTAAATAAGATAATCAGCAAAAGTATCACATTCTAGTAGAGGAAGGTAGAAACTCGCATCACTCTTAAACTAGCACCATTTGAAGTGTTGATTTCTTTCAATTGTCCATTTAATTCACCAATATTTCCTTAATAGAAACCTGGAGGGATCAACAGACACTTCTCAAAAGAAGACATTTATGCAGCCAAAAAACACATGAAAAAATGCTCATCATCACTGGCCATCAGAGAAATGCAAATCAAAACCACTATGAGATACCATCTCACACCAGTTAGAATGGCAATCATTAAAAAGTCAGGAAACAACAGGTGCTGGAGAGGATGTGGAGAAATAGGAACACTTTTACACTGTTGGTGGGACTGTAAACTAGTTCAACCATTGTGGAAGTCAGTGTGGCGATTCCTCAGGGATCTAGAACTAGAAATACCATTTGACCCAGCCATCCCATTACTGGGTATATACCCAAAGGACTATAAATCATGCTGCTATAAAGACACATGCACACATATGTTTATTGCGACACTATTCACAATAGCAAAGACTTGGAACCAACCCAAATGTCCAACAATGATAGACTGGATTAAGAAAATGTGGTACATATACACCATGGAATACTATGCAGCCATAAAAAATGATGAGTTCATGTCCTTTGTAGGGACATGGATGAAATTGGAAATCATCATTCTCAGTAAACTATCACAAGAACAAAAAACCAAACACCGCATATTCTCACTCATAGGTGGGAATTGAACAATGAGATCACATGGACACAGGAAGGGGAATATCACACTCTGGGGACTGTGGTGGGGTGGGGGGAGGGGGGAGGGATAGCATTGGGAGATATACCTAATGCTAGATGACGAGTTAGTGGGTGCAGCGCACCAGCATGGCACATGTATACATATGTAACTAACCTGCACAATGTGCACATGTACCCTAAAACTTAAAGTATAATAAAAAAAAAAAAAAGAAATGTGGAGAAAAGAAAAAAAAAAAGAAACCTGGAGGGATCCTAGAGGATGACCTCACACTACCACAAACTCAATTAGTAGCACCCCCAGTGCAGTTGCAATGGTCAGACATGGTACTTGTGCTAGAGCTGAGTTACATGGCCAAAATTCATGACAGCCATCAATAATAGCAAATATGCTATTTTTATCCATATTAAAAAGAGGCTTATAAACAGTGTTTATTAATTTGAGTGGATGTGGTATTTATTTACAGTTTTTTTCAGGTCTATGTTCACTCTTGTGTTCTTTAATATGACACTTCCAAATATTTGGAATTTTGCTATTTTTGGTATATTGGTATTTGCCCACATATGTAGATTGCCCAAAAAATAAAAGGTAAAAAATGCCATCCATTGCATAGAGGACATCTTGCTAATGGAATGGGATGAACAAAAGTACCTAACAATTTGAAGGCTTTGGTAAGACACATATTCCAGGGAGTGGAAGACAAATTCTATGAATTTTTAGGGACTATGTTATCAGTAAAATTTTTAAGGGTCTATTGACCAGAGGTTTTCCAGGATATCCACCCCATCTAAAGTAAAAGCATCCTGCATTTCCTTGCAAGCAATCCTGCAACTTGGACCAAAGAACCTGACAATTCTTATCTTATTAGGTCTATTAGTGAAGTTTATGCCAAGTGTCTGTGGGAAATATCACAAAGCAATTACTGAGGAATCTAAATCAAGGTCATTTGATTTGTAGCAGAAATATACACCTATTGAAAAACAACTCTAGTGAGCCCAGGAAAGAAGTAGCTGAATATGGAAAACGTGATATGTGTCTGGAACTGTCCATAATAAGCTGGGTTCTAAAAGATGCTCTAACTGATATAATTGGTAAAGTTCAGCAAAAATCCACCATCAGTGTGAAGTAGTATAACCAGAATTAAGTATGACCAGGAAAAAGGATGCAAACAAACTTATTGAATGGGTAGCACAGAACCCATGCCATCAACAACATAAGCATCATTGCCGCTTCCTCAGCACACATCTAAGGCTGTATTTGGAATTCCATACATTGAGCTGATGAAGCAGAAAAAAAAGCCTGAGCTGGATTCCTGGATAGTTTCTCTCAGCAAGTTAATATAAGCCAAAAATGGATAGCAGCTACACTAAAAAGCCTAATTCAAGGGTGGCCTTGAAAAACTTTATAAGAGAAGTTCTCCCAACGGGTAGACTTTCAGGCAGTACACGTGGTCTTCCACTTTGTTTGGAAGTAGTTTGAAGTTAGAATATATACTGCCTTGTGAACATGAATAATCACCTGATCTACTACTCAGGGACCTAGGTTGAGAAAAATTGGAAGCCTGGGGACAAAGAAGCTTTACATAGAAGCCTGTGAATGGACACATAGGAGTGGGGAGAAAGTGTAAAGGTTTTTGTATCATATTAACACCCACCAGAAAGCATTCATCACAAAAGGTGACACTAAACCACCAATTAAGCAAAACTGTTTTGTCACCTGTTTATTTCAGCAAGTCTCTTTCATCAGCCACCCAGTCCTGGAACCTTAGGTCTGCCACCATGACCATATTAATGGAGTGGTCATGGTGGCAGAGATGTCATTTCAATGGCCTGATAATATGGGCTCCCACTTAAAGCTAATCAAGCTATTGCAGTGCTGAGTGCTCAACCTGTCAGCAGTAGAAATGCTAAGTCTGCAACGTGGCACTAACCACTGAGGAGACAAACAAGCCACTTTGGTAAGTTGACAACATAAATCTCCTTCCACCCTTCAGGCCAGAGTTCACTCAGACAAGAATAGAGACATATTATGGACATGGATTTGGTTTTTCTGCCCACAGGACCTCAACCAACACCACTGCAGGAGAGGGCTTATAGCATATTTGATCTAATGGTATGGGATGACAAAAAATATTGCTTCCAACAATGATATGATTTTGTCTGAAAGGATATATGTGAATGAGCCATGACTCCAGGTCAACTTATTAAGTCATGTGACCTAGAAGCTGTTGTTCTGATAGAAAATTGGAATGGTATTCTGATGGCAAAGCTGAAGTGGCAACTCAGAAGTGAGACCTTAAGAGGACTGGAAACCATCTTCCAAGATGCAATATACACTTTGAAGTGAAGATATTTATATGAGTCTATGTCATCTTTAGGGGAAATTTATAGAGAAGACATCCACATGGAAAAAGACAAGCCAAAGTGACCATAATTTCCAATAGTCTCTGGAAGAATACAGACAGATGTTGCTTAAAGATGGGGATGCATTCTGATAAATATATCTTAAGACAATTTTGTCATCATGCAAACATTATACAGTACACTCACACAAACTTAGGTGGTGTAGTCTCCTACACACCTAAGATATTTAGTATAGCTTCTTACTTCTGAGCTACAAACTTGTACAGCATATTACTGTGCTGAATACTGTAGGTAATTGTAACACAATGGTAAGCAATTTGCATATCTAATCATATCTAGGTATAAAAAATGTGCATAAACATACAGTATGCACGTATAATCCCATAAGATTATAATCTTATGGGACCACCGTTGTATATGCAGTTTGTCGTTGACCAAAACATCATTATGTAGCACATGAATGTATTTACTTCCTATCCCGGAACATCTAGGCTCTATGGGATTAGAAATTTTAGTTCCCAATGGGGGAAACACTTCAGCAAGGGAAACAGCAAGTCATATTGAAATCTAGGAGACTAATCCTGTTTGGTGAGGAATTCAGCTTCAGGCTAAAATCTGGTATGATTTTTCAGACAGGCAATTAAATAGTCTGCCTATCAGGTGTCATGTGAGAAATCTGTCCCATCCACTGTAGATGTAGTGCAAGGCCACAGCCTTCCAGTGTTCTGGAGGGAGTGCTGCCAAGGACCCAGACCCCCTCCCCAGGCCAGTCATGCTTATATACATATCTGCATTCCTAGGCCAGGCACCACCATTGTAAGGGCTCTTTATTAGGCGGCCTGAGCTGAGGCTTTTTTGCTTTACCTCATCAGGAGCTCTTGACTAAGATATTTCTCCACTCTGACTCAATTCCCCTATCTGTGCTGATCCACCTGACTCTCACTGGGTTCTGTTCCATAGGGGAAAATGGAACATTGAGAAGCCAGTGCTTATTTTGTCTCTTGCTTACACAGTCAGAGCAAGTAACTAAATACTTGATGGTTACTTTAGTTTGACTCATTGTTCTAATTGAGCATCTTGACTCTTGGGTCAAGACTTCATATAAGGGACCAGAAGGCAATAAATGGAGTCACCAATCTGTCACGGATAATTGACCCAGATCATCAGCAGGAGGTGGGCCTACCGGGCACCTAGATAACTCACTGCATGTCTTTTCATACACCTTTGCCCAATTCTGAAATTGGGCAAACTGAAATTCTGAAATTGATGAGTGAATTAATCCTCCAAGGTGACCCCTTGGAGATGAAGGTCTATGTCATGCTAACAGGAAATACTACAAGACTGGCAATAGGTGCTAGCTGATGGGGAGCAGACTCCGGAATAGATAAGAGTGAAAGAAGACAAATATCTGTTGCCACATCGAGGCATTGGGGACTGTACTTTTCTTACTAACCTCCAACTTCTAAGATTCTCTTAGCTCCCCTGGGGTGAAGGAAAAAAAAAGATTCTCCATGAAGACAGGCCAATCTGATACCTGGAAGAACTGCCATCAAAATGCATATGAAATGGATCCAACATTACAAAGGGTGAACTGTAGTGGACACTATCATGTACCCTAAATTCCAGTTAAAGGAAGGAGTGAGAGTCCTGATGGGATTGGTGTTGGAAGGTGGTCCTCTACTCTCAGCTCCTTTAGGGAGTGCCTCTCCTATGGAGAGTTGGCTCTTTCAAGTCACACTGACACCACAACAGCCCATATTCAGTGATTGATCTAGGAACAATATAAGTGTCTGACTGTTTTGGTCCCAAATAGGACAATTCTGATGGTTCATTCTAGATCTGAAGATGACTATAGATTTGCTCTCAAGACTTATCCCTCTGCATAATCCAGCTTCTTTCCCCTACATTCTGTAGTCATTGATTCCAAGCACACTCACTGAGTCGGCACAGCAAACTCCAATGTGTGCCTGATGCCTGACTACCCACCTGTGCCATTACTTATTTTGAAATATGAAAAGTCTGATGACTCATAGGCTGAGAGTGTAATCTACCTTAGTCTAGTTATATTTTCTAAATTCACTTAAATGACAAATATTGAAATACTTAGATATAAGATTGATAGTGGAATTGCATTTACACTTAATACTATAACAAAATGTTTCATCTGTTTGCTTCTGAAAAATTTTGAGCTATGACTATATGAGAACATATATGAACCAATCTGAAAATAGAATTAAATATATTGCCTTGGATTATATATTTGTATAATACTCAAAGTTTCTAGTTTATCTTTTCATAAATGGCAGGTATACTTGTTTATTGAAATGATGAGTTCCAGAAATTTGCTGCAGAACAAATTAATTGCAAATGAAACATGCTTTTGCATTATTAAAATGTTATTCCACTTGGGACCAAGTTTTGCCTGTGGAAAAAAATAAACTTATACTTTACATTTTTTGGTAAATCAAATAAATACAAATTTTAGGAGATGCCGGCATGGCAACACACTTGTATTGTCACACACACAAACAACAATGAAAATGAAAACACTTATAACTGCCTTATTTGTGTCATTTTAATGATGAAACAGCCTGCAGTTCAGATATTCACAAAATAATCATAATTATATGTAATATACAACTTATTTATGTATTAAATATAATTAATCATATAAATATAATTATAATTAGAAAGTATAATTATAATTATGTTATAATTATAATTCATCATAATATGAGTCTTGGCTAATATACAAATTCCCAGGTCTCAAATTATAGACCTACTGGGAATCTGTGTCTTTAATAAGAAACCAAGGTAATTCTTATGTGGAGAAGAGGTTTCTCATTTCCCCATGGCTCCTTGCTATGACAGTCTAGAATTCCACTACTTCCATTCTCCCTTAAGATGATGTTAGTCCCAGTGCTGGGGCCTGAGTAGAAGGGTGACTCAAGGATAATGCCAAATTGTTCTTTTTTCTGTCCCCAAACTGAATTACCCACCATAGTTCACCAGTGTAAATGTGCTATATGTGCAGTAGCCTTTCCTGAAATTGGAGAATTAAAAAGAGAATTATAATTTAGGGGGAAAAGTCTTCAGAATATGTTCCAAACAGACTGCTAAAAATTGGTTCCTCACTATTACCCTTTATTCCTCAGGGTAAACTTACCAGAGGTGAGGTGAAGGAATGTGTAAATAAAACTTGTACATTTTCCTACTAATAGTAGTGCCTTATTTAAGAATTTGCTTTCCAAATGCAACAAAAGCAAAGATAAATAGATGTGACTTAACTAAACTAAAAAGCTTCTGCACAGCAAAAGAAACAATCAGCAGAGTTAACAGACAAGCCACAGAATGGGAGAAAATCTTCACAATCTAGACATTTGACAAAGGACTAATATCCAGAATCTACAAGGAACTCTAACAAATTAGAAAGAAACAAATAAACAATTCCATCAAAAATTGGGCTAAGGACATAAATAGACAATTCTCAAAAAAAGATATACAAATGGCCAAAAATCATACAGAAAAATGCTCAACATCACTAATTGTCAGGGGCAAGTCAAAACCACAATGCCATACCACCTCACTCCTGTAAGAATGACCATAATAAAAAAAAAATTAAAAATAGATGTTGGTGTGGATGTAGAGAAAAGGGAACACTTTTACACTGTTGGTGGGAATGTAAACTAGTACAACCACCATGGAATCTCCATGTGGAGATTCCTTAAAGAACTAAAAGTAGATCTACCATTTGATCCAGCAATCCCACTACTAGGTATCTACCCAGAAGAAAAGATGTTACTGTGTGAAAAAGATACTTGCATACACATGTTTATAGCAGCACAATTTGCAATTGCAAAAATATGGAACCAGCCCAAATGCCCATTAATCAATGAGTGGATAAAGAAAATGTGATATATATATATATATATTCCATTATATATATATTCCATTTTATATAGATATATTCCATTTTTTTTATATATATATATATAAAATGGAGTAATAGGCATAAAAAGGAATGAAATAATGGCACTCGCAGCAACCTGGATGGAACTGGAGACCATTATTCTAATTATTCTAAGTGAAGTAACTCAGGAATGGAAATCCAAACATCGTATGGTCTCACTCATAATAGGGACCTAAGGTATGAAGACGCAAAGGTATAAGAATGATATGATGGACTTTGGGGACTTGGGTGAAAGGGTGGGAGGGGAGTGATGGATAAAAGACTACACATTGTATACAATGTACACTGCTTGGGTGATGGGTACATCAAATCTCAGAAATCACTGCTAAAGAACTTATTCATGTAACCAAACATCACCTGTTCCTGCAAAACCAATTGAAATAAAAAATGCATTAAAAAAAGTTCAAAGTATTTGATATAAAGGTTATATGTCATAAATATTTCAGGATAAAAATATCATTTTAAATAGAATTATATTTAGTAAATTTTTATATATTCAAATTTAAAAACAACTACTCAATTTAAAGCAGCTCTATTAATTTTGAATATTAATCACCTCATTACACATATGTAAACCAGTTTTTAAGACACACATGCTAATGAAACCACACAGGCAAGAAAGACTTAGAAAATTATAAATATGTATAAAATGAACAATTACTTATTTTTTACCTCTAGCATGGTTTGATATGGCCTCTTCAGATTAAGGAAGTACAGATTTCCAATAACTAGCAAATGCCTGGGTCCTGGAGGAGAGTTACTTGGAAGCTTTAGTCATAAATTTTTTTAATATTTAAAATAAAAATAAGAATCAGGACCAGAATTGGAAGTATAGCAGAAGCATCCAACTCATTCATTACCTTTAAGTTGAATTATTAAAACAATAGATATCATTGTGATTGCAATTAAACAAAATTAGCAGCTTCCAATGCAAGTCACAGACATGAAGATGTTGCTAATAGTCTCTTTGCTGTACTCTATAGTCTATCATCTGTTTTATAATTAAAGTGAATTAAACCTTTAAAAAAAATAAAAAATGTGCTCTCCCATCTTTTCATTGCTTTCTGTCTCTACTTTCTAGAGAAACTCCCCTCTTCAATCTTCCATATTTTGATTTTTTCTCCCTAAGTTGAAAAACTTTAGGAGTTTGTCTGGACATCTACTTCATTCACTTTTGCCTACCAAGATTATTAACATACACTACAGTCTATAACAGTATATGACTCCATCTCTGTGCTATTCAAAGCTTGTAGTGTGTAGAGTAGAAAGGTACTTACACATAGACAGAGAATGTTTATCCAGTTGACTAATCATTATCTTACATGCAGCTTGTATATTTGAAGTCCTACATAAGGGTTGCAAACTAAATTTAGCTTTTTGTTTTGTTTTGTTTTGTTACGGCCATACAATTAAAATAAACACATGAATAACAGTTGTCAATCTTTTTCAGCAACAAAACGATGGAAAATTTTCTAAGAAAATGGAAATATCTTCACTCTCATTGTACAGCCATAGTGTTTGGCACACTGATGGGCACCTATTAGGAATTTGGCTGGTGAAGAAAATAATGCAGACTACACAATAAATAAGATGAATGGAGCAAAGAGATTAAAGAAGTAAAGAACAACTTCAAAAAGTCAATTTGAAGACATAATCAAGTATAGAAAATAAGAAATTTTCCTAGATGAGGGAATTTATAATCTGCAGATAGAAAGAACACGCTGTAATTATGACAAAGAATCATCAACATAGGCATGCTTCCAGGTGAAATTCACAATTAAGAAATAATCTTATGGCCAGTAAGACATAAATTGCAGGTCACCACTAAGGGGAATAAATCAAGTTAATTTAATTCTTCCACAACAATATTCAAAGGCTTTGTAACATCTACCAATATCTGAGGAGAAATATAAGTGTTACTCTAGAAATTTACACCCATCCAAATTTAATAAAAGCAGAAAAACAATGAAAATGCAAGGTATACACAAAAGGACTCCAAAGTTATAACAGCTAAGAGCTCTTCTTGAGGATGGAGGAAAGAAAATACTACTTGATAATCAAATATATACAACATAAAATTTAAAAAGTAAACAAAGAAGTTGGGATAAAGGAAGATATTACATGAAAGAATAGTGGGAACCATTTGTTTGGTTAAACATAGACGTAAAGCTAAACATCTGCAGACTGAAAGAACACACTGTTATTATGACAAAGAATAATCATATTCTCTGTGGTGCCTTATAATTATTTAATTGAATGAAAGTGCTCTAAGTTTAAAAGAAAAAATACATTAAGAAAAAAATTATAGCAAAAACATAATGCACCAGAAAAGTGCAAGAACATTTTAGTAAAAATAAGGGATTAGAGATAGATTTCACGGCAGTAGGAAAGAGAATGCTTTTATCATTTTTATTGGGTGTTAAAAGATATGATTTCATCTTTAAAGAAATATATCAGTAAGAATAGTCAATATGTTTTCTTATTTTAAATAAAGAACTTTGTTTAACCTAAACATATTTAGCTGAATAGTTGAGTATCATACTTAATGATGAACCCCTCAAAATAGTTTGATTACTGTCGGGAAAAATCCAAGCATATTGATGATCTTGAATAGTACTTAACATTGTTCTGGAAGTACTGACAAACACAATAAGACATTTTTTAAAAAAAGAAAACACACCTTAAAGGAGGAAGAAAAAATATTATTTAAGGGTATTATACCTTGAGATGCCAATAGACTCAGCTGAGAACCTACTAAAAAGAGGAACAAAATTCAGAAATTTGATCGATTTTTAACATGAACTTACAAAAAATTAACACCAGTTAAAATCAAGTAAAATAAAATATAAGAAAACATCATTCACAATAAAAACTTTAAAAAAAGTGGAATATAAAGATAAAACCTAATAAGAAATATATAGTATCTAAAGGAAAAAAATCAACTGAGAGGTAAAAAGTGCTTTAATAAATAAAGCCGTATCTTTTCCTAAGTGAAAAATAATCAAAATGTTAAGGACTCCAATGGTTGCTAATAGTGTTTCCAGTTCTCCCCAAATTAACAAATAAAAGCAATAAGTGAAGCTAACTGACAAAATATATATTATTCTTACTATGCACAAAAATTCTGATGTTAATTTAGAAGAATAATTGTGATTTTTTTAGCCAATAAAAGTGGAACACTGGTACATTAGTTTCCCATTGCTGCTGCAAAAAATTACCACTAAGTTAGGGGCTAAAACAATACAAACTTATTAGCTCACCATTCTGCAGGTCACAAGATCATATATCTCTCTGGAATGGCTATGTTCTGAAGTTTGTGTCTTTCCCCATTTCATATGTTGAAAACCCAGTCACCAATGTGGTGGTAGGAGGAGGTGGGGCCTTAGGGGTGATAATTAGATTGTAAAGACCAAACTCTCACAAATGGGCTTAGTGCCCTTATAAAATAGGTCCCAAGAGTTGTTAGTCCCACTTACCATGTGAAATGCAGTGAGAAGTTACCTATGAATCAGGAAACAGGCCCTCACCAGAGACCAAATCTGCTAATACCTTGATCGTGTACCTCCCAATCTCAAGAACTATAGGAATAAATTTCTATTGTGTACAAGCCACCCAGTTTATGGTACTTTGTTATTGAAGCACAAATGGACAAAAAACAAGGCTTAAAGGTCAAGGTATCAGCTTGGGTACATTCCTTTCTGAAGGCTCTAGATGGAAATCTGTTTTCTTGCCTTTTCCAGTTTCCAGAGGCTCTCTGCTTTCCTTGGATTATGGTCCCTTCCCTCCATCTTTAAAAAGCCAGCCATAGCTGGTTGGCTCTTCTAACATCACATTATGCTGAACCTCTCCTCTGTCCCCTTCTTCCACATTTAAGGACCCTGGTGCTTACACTGACCCAACTAGAAAGTTCAGGAAAATCTCTCTTTTTAAAATCCAGCTGATCTGCAATATTAATTTTAGATTCAAGCTTAATTCCCCTTTGCCATGTAGCCTAACATATTTACAAGTTCCATGAATTAAAGCATGCATATCCTTGGGAGGACATTATTCTATTTTCCATAACTAAGTAATTTCATTCACTGTTTCTTCATGTTTCCCCTCTACTAACTTCCCCACCCCTGCCCCCAGTTTTCCTTAGTAAGGTCAAAAAGATCATGTGTAAAACTTTATAAACTATGAAGCACTAAGATAACATATAATCAATATTCTGATTGTAGAATTGACATATTCATTTATTCCATATCAGTGATAATCGCTTCCATTTGCATTACTCCTGTAGCATATGCCAACAAGTGTATCAAGCATAGCAGCCATCAAATAAACAACTAAATATGTTTATTTTGTGGTCAGATAAATAAAAAGAGGTGTCCTAATTTGCTAGGACAATATCTCATTAAACTATACTAAACTTCCTTTCAATCAAATCAGTTACAGAAAATAAATTCAAAGTTTTTCAAATGTAATACCATGCAACTCTATCCCATTAAATAAATACATTGATCTTTGGTATATAACTGATCAACATTAATATGCAGAAATCATATTTCTCAATATATTAAGCATACCTTCTTAAAAATTAACACAGTGCAATTATTTGTAAAATAGTAAGTCAATTGGATAAATAAGTCAACATAAAAATTAAGATCCAACATATGTTAAAGCTTAAAGTTAAGAAATTTTGCATTTATGCACTTTTTATCAATAATGTGTGATAGAGAATCTTACCTAACTATATTTACATATGTCCCACAGAGATTGGTTTAATGCCTTTAAATTTTAAATAAAATGATTTCGATGGTTTAATTTCACTTCAATTCTGTTGTGTGAAAGTTATCATCTGCACATTACTCTGAAATTGATATCCTTTTCCAAAGTTAGAATGCCAGAAATATACAGACTGACTAAAGTCCTTTCTTTTTTCCAAAGAATATGTAGAAAGATGTAATCACCCAATTGTTCATCTAGCCTGCTGTTTTGAACTGCTGTCAGGTTATTCAGTAATATTAACTTACTGACACAAAGCAAGCATTTTGAAAAACAGTATGTCATATTTCTGAATGAACTCATAAAATTACATTTCTCAATTCCTCCCCCACAGAAAACAGTGAAGATATGTTGACGATAAAATGAAAAACTGCCTGAAGATCAATTTCATATTTTAGTCATTGCTTATCAAAATTCTTTTTATAACCATATAATTAGTTTTGAAGATTCCCTTGTTACATATTTCATCATTGAAGTAAAATATTGCAAAAGAGTAAAGTCTTAAAGAAAAATATTAAGAAAGAATGCAAGGAAATAAAGGAGGAAGAAAGGAAGGACAGAAAGAAGGAAGTGATGAAGGAGAAAGAAAGGGAGGAAGAAAGATGCAAACTTTTAAACTTCCTATTGCTCTAATGCTTAGTGATAAGAGTACAAGTCTCTCAAGTTTTAGAGCAGGCAATATTTCTCAAATCTCTAAAATCAAATTTTAGAAATTATTTCCTTTGGTGTGCTAAATGTTACCCAATTCCCTCAAAAAAATCAACGAGTAGAACACATACTTGTGTATCTCTATCTCTAGTTGATTTAAAAGTACTAAAAGGAATAATCCTTTTGTAAAAAACTACTTTCTTTATGGTCAGACAAAATTAACTTACATAGAACCATTGAAAAATCAATGTGATTTTAAAAGAATTCCAAGCACCAAATTGTGTGTTTCATGCTTTAACTGCTACCAAATTCAGAAAAGAGATAAATTCCTTTAGAATGGTTTATTCAAATACATTTTTTACACAAAAAAGTGAGGTTTGTCTGACATTTCTAAAAATTTGGTAGCACTTGAGTTGGTAAAGAGGAGACAGAAATGTTTTCCATGTATATGAAATGAGAAGGGCCATTCCCCTCTGGCAAAATGACAGTACAGCGCTAAACTAATTTCTTTATGATGTAGACCAATATCTTAAAATTAAATAACTGATTGAGTTTCTGGTAGGAATTGGAAGCTTTGTGTGTGTGTGTGTGTGTGTGATGGAGATCTGCAGCCATTCTCACCTTTAGTCTGCCTTATGGCATCTTTCATTCAAATTCAGGTAGAATTTCATTATAGTAAATTTCCCTTAAGGGGACAGAGGTTATATAAGATCTACTGTTTTGGTTCTATATGGAATTATTTCTGTGACTTGTTGTAATATTGCTTTTTGATTCTGTGCAATAAATAATAATATATAACAAATATTTTCTTAGCCTTTTTCCATGCCACAATATCTGTGAGGAAAAAGGATCCGACTTAGGCTGCTTAGGATGTAATTTTAAAATAATGTATCAGCAACTGCAAATGTATTAAATCAGCAACAATAAAATTGATATAGATAATTAGAAAATTACTTGGGTTTGCGTTCATCCTTGCTCATCTCAAAGGCAAAGCATCTAAAGCAAAAGAAAATTAATTTATTTTAATAATTGCCCCAGGAGGGACAGAGTCCTGCTGCCATTTACTGAAGAAAATGTATGGAAGAGGAAGGCTAAATGGCATCTATTCCCCTTTCTATAGTATAAGAAAGGAAATTTTCAATGAAGATGAATCAAATAAAAATAAGCTCTTAAATTTGTCTATTGTCCTTTGTAAATCATTTTTATTCAAGTACCTGCTTAAAAACTTGAAATTACAATAGTATATGACAAGAAGATTTTCTTCTTGGCTATAAACCTCATTTTGCAGTTTGCTTTTGCACTTTTCACAAAAGTTCTACAAACATAAAATAAACCTCAGTACCACTGATTAGATAAAATACCATTATGATGAGTATATACAAAAACAAACTAAGTCAAGTCAAAAAATAGAAATATGTTTGAACTTAGTGAAATTTTACAAAATTAATAGAGCTAGTATTAATAGTATTACTCTGGGGCAGTATTACTACCAGAGTACTACTCTAGCTAGTGTTAACCTATCCAAAAATTATATTTACAGTAAAATAATTTTCAAGAATCTTGGTCTCAGCTTTAAAACTGGAATTATGATATACACAATGCATTGTTAGAAAAAAGAAATTGCTTTCTCTCTATTTAACCTGTTCACAAAAGTTACCCTTGAAGAAATAGTTTTAATTCACATTTTTTTAAAGTAAAGGGTAAATAAATGTCAGTGTAAAAGAAACCTCTTTGCAAAGCTTAATGAAGAAAAATAGGGATTTTTATGGCTGCAAAGTGTTCTATGGTGTATATGTATCACATTTTCTTTTTCCAGTCTACCAGTGAGGGGCAATTAGGTTGATTGCATGTCTTTGCTATTGTGAATAGTGCTGCAATGAACATACAGATGCATGTGTCTATGACAGAACCGAACATACAGATGCATGTGTCTATGACAGAACCATTTATATTCCTTCGGGGTGTATACCCAGTACTGGGACTGCTGGGTCACAAGGTATTTCTGTTTTTAGGTTTTCGAGGAATCGCCACACCTCTTTTTGTTAAAATTCTCAATAAGCTAGGTATTGAAGAAACATACCTCAAGATAATAAGAGCCATCTAGACAAACCCACAGCCAACATCCTACTGAATGGGGAAAAGCTGGCAGCATTCCCCTTGGAAACTGACACAAGACAAAGATGCCCACTCTCACCACTCCTATTCAAAGTAGTATTGGAAGTCCTGGCCAGAGCATTCCGGCGAGAAAAAGAAATAAAGGGCATCCAAATAAGAAGAGAGGAAGTTAAACTATTCCTGTTTGCAGATGACATAATTCTGTATCTAGAAAATCCCACAGTCTTGGCTCAAGAGCTTCTTAAGCTGATAAACCACTTCAGCAAAGTCTCAGGAAGAAAATCTAGAACTTAAAGTATATTTTAAAAAATTTGAATGGTTACCTATGGAAAGACATCTGGTAAGTGGCAAAGCCAGGACTCCAAAGCAAGAATTCTCAATATATAGCAGCCGTGTATTTACTTATGTGTTAATTTTGTGATAAGTTCAGTTCTGTAACCTGCTAAATAAGAGATGAAAGTAAAATTGTTCTAATTTCTGCCAATAAAATATTAAGACTTTTATAATGTGTTATTTATCTCTAAGGGGCTGTGCATAGAATGTATCTTTATTGTTTACTATTCTAATTTACAAATTCGATGAATTTTTTTTTGGGGGGGGGGGAAGGGAGTCTCGCTCTGTCGCCCAGGCTGGAGTGCAGTAGCGCCATCTCGGCTCACTGCAAGCTCTCCCGCCCAGGTTCACGCCATTTTCCTGCCTCAGCCTCTCTGAGTAGCTGGGGCTACAAGCGCCCGCCACCACTCCCAGCTAATTTTTTGTATTTTTAGTAGAGACGGGGTTTCAGTGTGTTAGCCAGGATGGTCTGGATCTCCTGACCTCGTGATCCGCCCGCCTCGGCCTCCCAAAGTGCTGGGATTACAAGCGTGAGCCACAGGGCCTGGACACAAATTGGATGAATTTAAAGTAATTTTTGATTATCACATTCAAACATACTGTTATTATAAGAAAAAACAAGTAAAACCTCAAAATAATTAATGCCATTAAATACTCATCAGTTGATAAACGATTTCAATATATTCTCTTATTGCTTTACTAAATTTACTTTTCTGAGCCAGTATCAAACACGTTTAAAAGAAAAATTATATTTTCCTGTCTTTTTCCCAAACAGTAATGGGATCAGACAAAAATAACTTAGCTACACATACCAATAAATATATTACTGAAATTCAAGATGATGAGCAAACTAAACAGTTTTCTTTTTATTTCATTTTATTTTATTATACTTTAAGTTCTAGGGTACATGTGCACAACGTGCAGGCTTGTTACATATATATACATGTGCCACGTTGGTGTGCTGCACCCATTAACTCATCATTTACATGAGGTATATCTCCTAATGCTTTCCCTCCCCACTTCCCCCACCCCACAACAGGCCCCAGTGTGTGATGTTCCCCTTCCTGTGTCCAAGTGTTCTCATTGTTCAATTCCCACCTATGAGTGAGAACATGCAGTGTTTGTTTTTTTGTTCTTGTGATAGTTTGCTGAGAATGATGGTTTCCAGCTTCATCCATGTCCCTACAAAGGATACGAATTCATCTTTTTTTATGGCTGCATACTATTCCATGGTGTATATGTACCACATTTTCTTAATCCAGTCTATCATTGATGGACATTTGTGTTGGTTCCAAGTTTTTGCTATTGTGAACAGTGCCGCAATAAACATACGTGTGCATGTGCCTTTAGAGCAGCATGATTTATAATCCTTTGGGTATATACCCAGTAATGGGATGGCTGGATCAAATGGAATTTCTACTTCTAGATCCCTGAGGAATCGTCACACTGTCTTCCACAATGTTGAACTAGTTTACAGTCCCACCAACAGTGTAAAGTGTTCCTATTTCTCCACATCCTCTCTAGCACCTGTTGGTTCCTGACTTATTAATGATCGCCATTCTAACTGGTGTGAGATGGTATCTCATTGTGGTTTTGATTTGCATTTTTCTGATGGCCAGTGATGATGAGCATTTTTTCATGTGTCTGTTGGCTGCATAAATGTCTTCTTTTGAGAAGTGTCTGATCATATCCTTCACCCACTTTTTGATGGGGTTGTTTGTTTTTTTCTTGTAAATTTGTTTGAGTTCATTGTAGATTCTGGATATTAGCCCTTTGTCAGATGAGTAGGTTGCAAAAATTTTCTCCCATTCTGTAGGTTGCCTGTTCACTCTGATGGTAGTTTCTTTTGCTGTGCAGAAGCTCTTTAGTTTAATTAGATCCCATTTGTCAATTTTGGCTTTTGTTGCCATTGCTTTTGGTGTTTTAGACATGAAGTCCTTGCCCATGCCTATGTCCTGAATGGTATTGCCTGGGTTTTCTTCTAGGGTTTTTATGGTTTTAGGTCTAACATTTAAGTCTTTAATCCATTTTGAATTAATTTTTGTATAAGGTGTAAGGAAGGGATCCAGTTTCAGCTTTCTACATATGACTAGCCAGTTTTCCCAGCACCATTTATTAAATAGGGAATCCTTTCCTCATTTCTTGTTTTTGTCAGGTTTGTCAAAGATCAGATGGTTGTAGATGTGTGGTATTATTTCTGAGGGCTCTGTTCTGTTCCATTGGTCTATATCTCTGTTTTGGTACCAGTACCATGCTGTTTTGGTTACTGTAGCCTTGTAGTATAGTTTGAAGTTAGGTAGCATGATGCCTCCAGCTTTGTTCTTTTGGCTTAGGATTGTCTTAGCAATGCAGGCTCTTTTTTGATTCCATATGAACTTTAAAGTAGTTTAAAGTTCCGCATTTCCAAGACAATCCTAAGCCAAAAGAACAAGCCCATCAGGGCCCGGTGTGCGATGTTCCCCTCTCTGTGTCCATGTGTTCTCACAGTTCAACTCCCACTTAGGAGTGAGAACATACGGTGTTTGGTTTTCGGTTCCTGTGTCAGTTTGCTGAGAATGATGCCTTCCAAGTTCATCCACGTTCCTGCAAAGGACAGGAACTCATCCTTTTTTATGGCTGCCTAGTAATTCCATGGTGTATACGTTCCACAATTTTCTTATCAATACTCTGCTTCAAGATTTAGGCTTTGTTGGAGCCACCAAACCAAAGCTATAAACTCTGTCATAACCTGCCCAATTTCAACCACTTCTCCACCTTATAAGACCCATGAAAAGATGTTCTACATCGTTAGCCTTCAGGTACATGAACATAAAAACCACAATGAGATTTCAAAGCACATTCATTAGGACACTTAAAATATAAAATAGTTATAATACTAAATGCTGATAAGGATGTGGAGAAACTTCAAATCTTTTAAAAATTGCTGATGGAATGATATAGCCATTGCTGAAAATATTTTGAAAGTTTCTTATAAAACTAACCATACTACCCAGAAATGGCACTCATGGGCATTTATCTCAGAGACTTCTGTTCATATAAATACCTGTACACTGATATTCATAGCAACTTTATTTTTAATATCAAAATCTGGGAACAGTCTCATTCTTCAACAGGTGAATAATTAAACAAACTGTGGCACACACATATAGTAGGATTCCACTCATCAATACAAAGAAGGGAGCTATTCACAACTGCAAAAGTCTAATAGTCATGACAACAAGTGTAGGAACTCTCTGTACTACCTTTGCAACTTGTCTCTAAATCTAGAATGATCCCAGAATAGCAAAATTATTTCAGTGAACACAAATTAAAATATGTCTAGAGTTCTTAAGTATTTTTCAATTGTAATATCATAAATGTTTTAAGCTGAAAAACACAGTGGAAGTTGGCTAAGATTCTGCTTTTTGTAAGTGAGAAAACTGAGATACAAAGTGACGAAACAGAAAGCTGCAAAGTCACTGTTAATATTTTAATTCGTGGTAACTACCAATTATAGTATTCTAGGTGATAAATTTATTTAAAGATTATTTTAGAACAATTTTTTATCTTTGGAAACCAGGATTTATTTATAATTTTAATTATTTAGTTTTTTTCTGGTTTCCTACTTATTAATTTGGTCAAAAATATTTACTGAACACCACATTATATGCCAGCTCTTCTCTGGGCACTGAGCATATGATATCTGACTCAGCATTTTGTAAGCGAATGAGGGCTGGAAAATAGTTGTATTAAATACACAAAACATATAATTGTCACATTATTTACATAAGGAAATAACTAATAATTCTTACAAACAGTTAAGGTATCAACATTTTTCTCCAATAAAGGTGGTTTAAATAAAATGTTAGAAAATCTCATAACTTAATACAAATGATTTACCTAAGGATTTTAGAACCAAAACTGACAGGTGAAAAATAGCCTTAAGATGTCCATCAGTGAAATAATATAATTTAAGTATAAAAAAAGGAATGAACTGTTGGTACACACAACTTGGATGGTTCTCAAGGGCATTACACTAGTGAACAAAGTCCATCTGAAAATATTATATAACGTATTATTCCATTTATACAATATTCTCAATATGACAAAATTATAAAGATTGAAAGCAAATTAGTCAGACATTAGTTGGCAGGAGGAATGGGTGTGCCTATAAAGGTATAGCACGAGGGATCCTTGTGGTGATGGAACACTTCTGTATCTTGACTGTGCTTGAATTCACATGAATCTATACATGTGATAAAAGTGCATAGAATTATACACACACACACACGAGTTTTTATAAGAACTAGTGGAATCTGAATAATGTCTGTAGATAGCACCAATGTCAATTTCTGGTTTTAATATTGCACTACAGTTATCTAGATGGTACCATTAGGACAGATGGATGAAAGGTGCATGTAACCTTTCTGTCTTATTTTTACAAATTCCTGTGAACTTATTTTGTTTCAAAATAAAAAAAACAAAAACAAAAACAAACCAAAAAAATGAAAAACATACACAGTCCAGGCCACACAACCCTATAAACATTCTCCCATTATGTCTATCTGAAGCACTGCTAAGGCTCTATTTATGTGCTGTTCTTTTTTCTCATATAAATCAAATAAATTTACCATTGCTTAATCAGAATGTTATTCTGATGATCTTCTGGGTAGTTAACAACAGATACAGGAAGTATTTATTGAGTCTCTACTGTGTGCAAGGAACTGCAATGCAAAGATAAAATTAAAAAAAAAAAGACACTTCTACTTTCATGAAGCTTAGAGTCAAGGAGGAAGAGAAAGTGAAAAATGGATAAATCTACAAATAAATGAATAATTACAAAATATGTTAAGTATCATGAAATAAACAAATACAATATTTTTATTTAGAACAAGGGTTGGCAAACTCCTGTTATATTAAATAAAATTTTATTAGAACACAGCCACATTCATTAGTTTCCATATTGTCTATGGCCACTTTCATGCTATGAAAATAGAATTGAGTAATTGAAACAGAGATGTATGCCGCAAAAAGCCTAAAATTTTTACTAACTAAGGATAAAGTTGTTTTGAGTCTCAAGCAAGGCCTCAGTGCTCTTTTTCTTCTTCTTTTAGCCAGATAATCTCTGTGAAAGCCAGATACAGAGAATTTTTTTTAAATGATTTTTTTACGATTTTCTTAATTCTCACATAACACATCAAGATTTAGGTCTAGTGGTCTATTATATTGTAGAGTTTCTTCTAATTATAGCCAGACTATGAACTTTACTGCCGTATGGTAGGTAGTAGGAGGGTGTGAGAGGACAGTAATTTTTAAACGGTAGGTAGACACTCATTGGTAGATCTTAAAATCAGTTTTCTGGTCACGACTAACATTTTAAAATAGTGAAATTGACTAGGTTATAAAAGCAGAGTGCTATGTACAAAGTAAAAGAAAGATTGCTTATAATATTTTGTTTGTTTGTTTGTTTTCAGTTTGACATGCACACACACTTTTCTGGTTTACCGTTTATGGATACAAGTTTGAAAAAGTTGGAAAGTCTTTGTTTAATGAGATATGAAGCCTGCAGCTCAAAGTATTGTGGACCAATAAAAGTGACAAAAGTAAGGGTTATAATCAGTGTTCCTAACTCACTCATTCAGGCCACAGGTTGGGAGAGGGAAGAGTGGTAGGGAATATTTAATGCAGAAGGACTTTGACACCTCTTCTTTGGATTCTGTAAGGAGATCCCTTTGAAGACTTCCCCATGCAAACATCCAAGGTCATATGCCAGGGAAGGCTGAAAGCCTCTACATGTATTCTGAACACATTCACTTCTACAATGGTGTGGATTATTGTATTGCAGTGTAGTTTGGATTGGGAGGTGAGTCTAAACCAACATTCTTGTTTTCCGAAGGCCCACTCGTGACATATGAACTTACATGATGCAGAGGGAATGTTTCGGATAATTAGGAAACTGATAGGATGACTGAGTTAAAAGCAATTAGCCCATCGTGTGCAGCTACTTTGAGACTGAAAATAAATGATCACAATGTAATTATAACATCCCTTTCCCTGTCCTACAAAGCCAGATGAGAATAGTAATCTCGGAAATGACCAGTGTAAGTTGTAGGCAAGCCATGCCTATGTGAAGACCATTGTGTTTTCAGAGGCTATTAGATGAGTCAAGGACCCTACCTGATTTCTGCTGTAATGAGACTGTGTAATACGTACTCTGTGAAGCATCCAGGTTTCGTGGGCTCTAATGCATATAGAGTCTTGGAAGAAATCTTTGAGGAAAAGAATTTAAAATTGTAAATTGTTGCAAGGGGTTTATGCAGATGAGGGTCCCAGATGTTTTCTTCATGCTAAAGCCACCTTTGCAATTATTTCTAAAATACACACTGAGGAATACTTAGAAATAATGAGGCATGGATAGAGATCTAAAATACTGAGACAGTACCTGAGGTGAGCTAGTAAAAATTACCCAAAAAGAGGGTTTATTTTTCAGGCTAAACTTAACAGAGTTGACAGGATCTTATATTTTGTTTTATTTTCCTTGTACTTTATGCAGCAACAGCTTTAGAGATCAGAAGTTTTAGTAAGAAAAACATAAACCACATTTTATTTTTACATTTTTGGTATATGTAAATTTGGAAACATAGCCTATGGTATAATTAGTAAATCATAAATATTCAAGTATGCTTTGTGGACGATGGTCCAGAGTAAGAAGTGTATAGAATTGGTTGCCAATTCTATTCAATCAATATTACCCTTATCCCTTCTCTCTTTCCTATTCTTTTTGATATTAATTATTTTATTTTAACTATTTTATTGTATCCTATTGATTTGTAGACATCTACCACTATAGAGTCTGAAGTTGGCAGATACTTTCCAAGTCATCCTAGCAGCTGGGACAAAAGCTTATGACATATGGTCCTACACTGGCAAATAGGCATGAGAAATTTGATAAAGACCTTCTAGGAAAATAAAAAGACCTATTGTCAGGTGCCAACTCTCAATGTAATGCCTAAACGTGTGAAAGTCATCATGCAGTCTTAAGGGAACACACAACTAAATTCCAAGTAAGTATGCTGAGAACTGCAGGACCGAAAAAAAAAAAAAAAGTATTAAGAATCTGGGTAATTGTCACAATCTGTAATGGAATAAACAAACTATTGTATTTTAAACATTTGGATATGTAAGTTTTAGTTTTTTCATAGTTTTAGTTATTTTTACTTAGATATTCTCTTTCTTATGGTGGTAAGAAACACATAACATGAAATGTGTTTTCAACAACACTCTGTTACCCTCTTAACAAATTTTTAATTGTACATATGGTATAGTAAACAGTAAGAACAATGTTGTACAACAGATCTCTGGAACTTTTTCATCTTTCATGACAAACTTTTTATGATTGTTATATCATTCTGGTGAATTAACTCTTTTATCAATATATAACATTCTTCCTTGTCCCTTGGGACAGACAGTTTTTGACTTAAATTCTACTTTGTGTAATATAGGTTTAGCTTCCCTTGCTGTATTTTGATTACCACTGCTTAGATTATCACTATCAGCCTATGTGTGTCCTTAAATCTAAAGTGAGTGTCTTGTACAAAACATAGATGGACCTTTCAAAAAATTCATTTAGTCTCTTTTTGTCTTTCCAATGGGGAGTGTAATCCACTTAAAGTGATTAATGATAGCGAAGGACTTTGCCATTTTGTTGATGGCAAAAACATCTGTTTTGTAATTCTGTTCTCTCTCTGTTGGCATTACATATTCTGGTATATTCTAGCATGCATGCTGTTAAGAACACTTAACCAGAGGTATACCCTTTAACAAATAATCAAGTGTACAATACAATATTGATAACTATGGGCGTGGTGTCATATGACAGATATTTAGAACTTGTTTTGAATAACAAAAACTTTATACTTATGAAATAGCAACTCCTTAGGGGGAACCCTTATCCTTAGCCTCTGGCACCCAACATTGTACTTTCTGCTCCTATGAGTTTCACTGTTTTAGTTATGTCATATAAGTAGATCAGTATTTGTCCTTCTGTGACTGGCTTATTCACTTAGTGTAATGTCTTTAGGATTAATTCTATTGTATCACATTGTAGATTTTCATCATTTATAATTATGTATGTCATATTATTCAGCCATATATATGGATAGATATATCACATTTTCTTTATCTAATCACTCATTAATGAATATTTAGTTTCTTTCCACATGTTGGCTAAATATTACTGCAATGAAGATGGAAGTGCAAATATTTCTTAGAAATATTAATTTGGTTTTCTTTATTTGTATACCCAGGAGAGTAATTACTGGATCACATGACACTTCAACTTTTAATTTTTTGAGAGATCTCCCTACTCTTTTCCATAGTGACTGAACCATTTTACATTCCCCTGAACAGTGTACAAGAGCTCAAATTTTTCCATATTTGCCAACATTTATTTTTTTATAGTTAATAGATGTTTTGTTAGGATCATAGGAATAATGACATCAAATTATGGTTTTATTGTTCATTTCTCTGAGGATGAATGTTCTCATAGACATATTGGCTATTTGTATGCTTGCAGAAATGTCTCTTCAAGTCATTTACTCTTTTATTTAATACTTTTTATTTTGCCAATTAAAATTTTTTTAATATTTCTTGGTTTTATTGTTGTCTGCTATTCAGTTGAAGTTCTTTACATATTTTGACTATTAATCCCTTATCAGATAAATAGGTTTGCAAATATTATCTCCCTTTCCATAGATTGCCTTTTTATTCTTTCGATTGTTTCCTTTGCTGTGCAAAAGTTTTTTCAATTTGATGTAGTTTAAATTGTTTATTTTTGGTCTTGTGACCTGTGCTTTTGATGTCATAGCCATGAAATTCCTGCCAAGACCAATTTCATGAAATTTTCTCCAATGTTCTCTTAGAGGAGTTTTACAGTTTCAGATTATACATTCAAGTTTTTAATTCATTTTAAGTTGATTTTTGTGATTGGTGTCAGATGACAGCAATTTCAGTCTTTTGCATGTTGATATTCAGTTTTCCCAATGCCATTTATTGAAGAGACTGTACTTTCCACATTATGTATTATTGGCACTTCTACCAAATTATCAGTTGCCTGTATATGCATAAGTTTATTTCTGGAATTTTTATTTTGTTCCACTGGTCTGTATGTCTGTCTTTATGCCAGTACAATACCGTTTTGATTAATGTAACTTTGTAATACGTTTTGAAATAAAGAAACGTGAGGCCTCCTGATTTGTTCTTCTTTTTCAAGATTGTTTTGGCTATTCAAGGTCCTTTGTGGTTCTATATACATTTTAATACTTTTAAATTTGTGTAAAAAATGTCATTGGGATTTTGTTGAAGATTGCATGGAATCTGTAAATTGCTTTGGGTATTACATACTTTTTAAACAATAACAAGTCTTCCAATCCATGAACAGAAGATGTCTTTCCATTTATTCATGCCTTATTTCATTTCTTTTATCACCTTTTATAGTTTATAGTATACAAATCTTTCACCTTCTTAAGTTTATTCCAAGGCATTTTATTCTTTGGATGCTATTTTAAGTGAGATTTTTAAAATTTTTTTCAGATTGTTAGTCTTTAGTGTATTGAAATGCAGTTGACTTTTAAATGTTAATTTCCATCCTTAAATTTTGCCAAATTTTATTAGATCTAACAAGTTTTTCTGAGGGCACCTTTAGAGTTTTCTACATATCATTCATGTCGTCTACAAACAGATACTTTTACTTCTTTCTTTCCTAATTGGATGCTGCTTTTCTCTTTTTCTTACCTAATTGCTCTGGCCAGAACTTCCAGTACTATGTCAAATAGAAGTGGTGGAAGTGAGAATCCTGGAATTGTTCTGGATGTTAAAGGAAAAGCTTCCAGTTTTTCACCGTTGAGTATGATGTTAGCTGTGAGCTTGTGGTATACAGTCTTTATTATGTCAAAGTAATTTTTCTTAATTCTAGTCTGTTGAGTGATTTTATCATTAATATGTGTTTAATTTTGTCAAAAGCTTTTTCAGCATCTATTGAGATGATCATGTGATTTTTATCCTTCTTTCTGTTAATGTGGTCTATCACATTGACCGATTGTTGCATGTTGAATCACCCTTGAATCTCAAGGATGAATCCCACTTTGTCATGGTGTATGATTTATTAATGTACGATTGACTTTGGTTTGTTAGTATTTTGTTGATAATTTTTGCTTATATAAAGATATATTGGCCTGTATTTTTTTCTTTGTTGTAGCGTTTTTGTCTGGCTTTAATGTCAAGGTGATGCTGGCTTTCTTGGCCCTAAAAATGAGTTGGGAAGTGCTCCCTCCTCTTCTATTTTGTGGAAGAGTTTGAGAAAAAATTCTGTTAATAGTTTTTCTATTCTCTATTTTGTTTACTTCTGTGATTTTCTTCTTTCTGACAACTTTGGGCTCAGTTTGTTTTTTCTTTGTTTTAACTAACTCTTTCAGGTATGGAGTTAGGTTGTTTGAAATTTATCTTTAATGTAGGCATTTATTGTTATGAACTTTGTACTGCTTTTGCTGTATCTCGCTAATTTTGGCATTTTTATCTCAAGGTGTTTTCTAATGTTCTTTTTTATTTCTCCTTTTACCTAGTGGTTGTTCAAGAGTGTTTTATTTAATTTTCACATATTTATAAGTTCATCAGTTTTTAAATCTTCTATTGAGTTCTAATTTCATCTCACGAGGCTGAAAAATATGTTTGATAAAATTAAATCTTACATTTTTTAAGACTTGTTTTGTGACCTGTCATGTGATTTCTCCTGGAAAATGTTCTGTGTGCTCTTGAGAAGAATGTGCGTTCTGCTGTTGTTGGCAGAATGTTCTGTGCATTTATGCTAGGTCCACAAGGTCTACAGTGTTTTTCAAGTCTGCTCTTTCTTCACTGATTTTCTGTCTGGGTGTTCTAGCTATTATTGAAACTGCAGTACTGAAGTCTCCTAGTATTATTTCGTTGTTATCCTTTTCTCTCTTTAGTTCTGTCAATATTTGCTGTATATATTTTGTTGCCCTGATGTTGGGTACATATATACTTACAGCTTTTACATCTTGACTGATAAAATGACACTTTTATCATTATGTAGTATAATTATTTAGCTCTTGTGATAGTGTTTGACTTAAAGTCTATTTTACCTGGTATAAGTATAGCCACATCTGTGCTTTTCTTTTCCTTGACATATTGTTTTTATTTTTATTTTATTTATATTTATATATGCATATATATATATTTATTATACTTTAAGTTCTACGGTACATGTGCACAACTTGCAGGTTTGTTACATATGTATACATGTGCCGTGTTGGTGTGCTGCACCCATTAACTCATCGTTTACATTAGGTATATCTCCTAATGCTATCCCTCCCCCTCCCCCCACCTCACAACAGGCCCCAGTGTGTGATGTTCCCCTTCCTGTGTCCAAGTGTTCTCATTGTTCAATTCCCACCTATGAGTGAGAACATGCAGTGTTTGGTTTTTTGTCCTTGCCATAGTTTGCTGAGAATGATGGTTTCCAGTTTCAACCATGTCCCTACAAAGGACATGAACTTATCATTTTTTATGGCTGCATAGAATTCCCTCGTGTATATGTGCCACATTTTCTTAATCCAGTCTATCATTGTTGGACATTTGGGTTGGTTCCAAGTCGTTGCTATTGTGAGTAGTGCCGCAATAAACATACATGTGCATGTGTCTTTATGGCAGCATGATTTATATTCCTTTGGGTTCAACATACACAAATCAATAAATGTAATTCAGCATATAAACAGAACCAAAGACAAAAACCACAAGATTATCTCAATAGATGCAGAAAAAGCCTTTGACAAAATTAAACAGCCCTTCATGCTAAAAACTCTCAATAAATTAGGTATTGATGGGACGTATCTCAAAATAATAAGAGCTATTTATGACAAACCCACAGCCAATATCATACTGAATGGGCAAAAACTGGAAACATGCCCTTTGAAAACTGGCACAAGACAGGGATGCCCTCTCTCACCACTCCTATTCAACATAGTATTAGAAGTTCTGGCCAGGGCAATCAGGCAGGAGAAAGAAATAAGGGGTATTGAATTAGGAAAAGAGGAAGTCAAATTGTCCCTGTTTGCAGATGACATGATTGTATACCTGGAAAACCCCATCGTCTCAGCCCAAAATCTCCTTAAGCTGATAAGCAACTTCAGCGAAGTCTCACGATACAAAATTAATGTGCAAAAATCACAAGCATTCTTATACACCAATAACAGACAAACAGGGAGCCAAATCATGAGTGAACTCCCATTCATAATTGCTACTAAGAGAATAAAAAACCTAGGAATCCAACTTACAAGGGATGTGAAGGACCTCTTCAAGGGGAACTACAAACCACTGCTCAATGAAATAAAAGAGGACACAAACAAATGGAAGAACATTCCATGGTTATGGATAGGAAGAATCAATATTGTGAAAATGGCCATACTGCCCAAGGTAATTTATAGATTCAATGCCATCGCCATCAAGCTACCAATGACTTTCTTCACAGAATTGGAAAAAACTACTTTAAAGTTCATATGGAACCAAAAAAGAGCCCGCATTGCCAAGTCAATCCTAAGCCAAAAGAATAAAGCTGGAGGCATCACTCTACTTGACTTCAAACTGTACTACAAGGCTACAGTAATCAAAACAACATGGTACTGGTACCAAAACAGAGATATAGACCAATGGAACACAACAGAGCCCTCAGAAATAATACCACACATCTACAACCATCTGATCTTTGACAAACCTGACAAAAACAAGAAATGGGGAAAGGATTCCCCATTGACAAAAACAAGAAATGGGGAAAGGATTCCCTCTTTAACAAATGGTGCTGGGAAAACTGGCTAGTCATATGCAGAAAGCTGAAACTGGATCCCTTCCTTACACCGTATATAAAAATTAATTCAAGATGGATTAAAGACTTAAATGTTAGACCTAAAACCATAAAAACCCTAGAAGAAAACCCAGGCAATACCATTCAGGACATAGGCATGGGCAAGGACTTCATGTCTAAAACACCAAAAGCAATGGCAACAAAAGCCAAAATTGACAAATGGGATCTAATTAAACTAAAGAGCTTCTGCACAGCAAAAGAAACTACCATCAGAGTGAACAGGCAACCTACAGAATGGGAGAAAATTTTTGCAATGTATTCATCTGACAAAGGGCTAATATCCAGAATCCACAATGAACTCAAACAAATTTATAAGAAAAAAACAAACTACCCCATCAAAAAGTGGGTGAAGGAGATGAACAGACACTTCTCAAAAGAAGACATTTATGCAGCCAACAGACACATGAAAAAATGCTCATCATCACTGGCCATCAGAGAAATGCAAATCAAAACCACAATGAGATATCATCTCACACCAGTTAGAATGGTGATCATTAATAATTCAGGAACCAACAGGTTCTAGAGAGGATGTGGAGAAATAGGAACATTTTTACACTGTTGGTGGGACTGTAAACTAGTTCAACCATTGTGGAAGTCAGTGTGGCGATTCCTCAGGGATCTAGAACTGTAAATACCATTTGACCCAGCCATCCCATTACTGGGTATATACCCAAAGGAATATAAATCATCTGTGCTCTTTTGAATGTCATTTGCTTGGAAAGTTTTTTCTATTAATTCACTTTCAGCCTATGTGCAAATGTTAAGTCTCATAAAAAATATTGCTGTTTCTTTTTTTAAAAAAATCTATTTAGCTATTTTCTGTCTTTTGATGGGGGAGTTTATATTATATTTATATTTGAGGTAATTATTGATTGAAAGGGCTTTCCATTACCATTATGTTGTTTCCTACCTTTCTTACAGCTTTTTGAAAAAATCTCTTCACCTTTCTTGATGTCTTTCTTTTTATTTAATTGAATTTTTCCACCAATATGTTTTGATTCCTTTTTCTTTTCTGTATCTTCTATAGGTATTTTCTTCTTGGTTATCATGGGGCTTACATATAACATCCTATTTTTAAAACAGTCCATTTTCATCTGATAACAACTTACTTTAAGGCACATATAAAAACTTTACACTTTTCTTCCCCCTCCCCACTTTATATTATTGTTGCCACAATTTAGATTTTTTGTATTTTTAATCCATTAACATATTTTTATATAGTTATTTAGTACATTTGTCTTTCAACTTTTATTCTAGAATTAAAAGTGATTTATAACAATTTATTGCTACAGGGTGAATATATTAATAGGCATATATTTACTGTAATGAGCCTTTAAAAACGTAACTAAAACCATCAAACCATCAAAACAGTGTAATTTAAAGTACACTGTTGTTTAGGATGAGGTTAGATTTTAAAATTGAGTTTATTTCAAGCTTTTTAAAATAAAGTATTAAAGAAATAATGGTACATATGGAACTTGGTTTGGATTTAAAAAAATATAAAGGTGGGAAATGTAGTACTGAATAGTGGTGGTGATGATAATGATAGTGAACTGTTTTGTAACACTTATTTTGTGACAAGCACTTTGTAATATTAAAGCATTTATTCTCATGACAAAAAGTAATTTAAATGCCACCATTACAATATTACAGTATTCTGTGTTTGTCTAGGTTTACACTTACCAGAAATTTGTATACTTTCATATGCTTTTGCATTGCTGTATAACCTCCTTTTGTTTCAACTTGAAGAACTCCCATTCATTACCTTTTCTTTTGAGGCACGTCTAATGGTAACAAAGTCCTTTGGCCTTTTTTGCTTTATAATAATGTCTTTATCTGTACTTAATTTTTAAAGGATGGTTTTGCTTTGTGGTTGACAGGTTTTCTTTACTTTTTTTTTTTCACTTTGAATTTATCACCCTATTTCCTACTGCCTTCTAGCATGCAAGGGTTCTGCTGAGAAATTCTGTGATAATCTTGTGAAGCTTCCCTTGTATATGACAAGAAACTTTATAGGGAACATGTGCAGAACATGTGGTTTTGTTACATAGGTATGCATGTGCCATGGTGGTTTGCTGCACCCATCAACCCGTCACCTACATTAGATATTTCTCCTAATGTTATCCCTCCCCTAGCCCCCCACCCCCTGACAGGCCCCAGTGTGTGATGTTCACCTCCCTATGTCCATGTGTTCCCATTGTTCAACTCCTACTTATGAGTGAGAACATGTGGTGTTTGGTTTTCTGTTCTTGTGATAGTTTGCTGAGAATGATGGTCTCCGGCTTCATCTGTGTCCCTGCAAAGGACATAAACTCATCCTTTTTTCATGGCTGCACAGTATTCCATGGTGTATATGTGCCACATTTTCTTAATCCAGTCTATTATTGATGGAGATTTGGGTTGGTTCTAAGTCTTTGCTATTGTGAATAGTGCCACAATAAATATATGTGTGCATGTGTCTTTATAGTAGAATAATTTATAATCCTTTGGGTATATACTCAGTAATGGGATTGCTGGATCAAATGATATTTCTATTTCTAGATCCTTGAGAAATCGCCACACTGACTTCCACAATGGTTGAACTAATTTACACTCCCACCAACAGTGTAAAAGCATTCCTATTTCTCCACATCCTCTCCAGCATCTGTTGTTTCCTGACTTTTTAATGATCGCCATCCTAACTGGCATGAGATGGTATCTCATTGTGGTTTTGATTTGCGTTTCTCTAATGACCAGTGATGATGAGCATTTTTTCATGTGTCTGTTGGCTGCATAAATGTCTTCTTTTGAGAAGTGTCTGTTCATATCCTTCACCCACTTGTTGATGGGTTTGTTTTTTTCTTGTAAATTTGTTTGAGTTCTTTGTAGATTCTGGATATTAGCCCTTTGTCAGATGAGTAGATTGCAAAAATTTTCTCCCATTCTGTAGGTTGCCTGTTCACTCTGATGGTAGTTTCTTTTGCTGTGCAGAAGCTCTTTAGTTTAATTAGATCCCATTTGTCAATTTTGGCTTTTGTTGCCACTGCTTTTGGTGTTTTAGACATGAAGTCTTTTCCCATGCCTACATCCTGAATGGTATTGCTCAGGTTTTCTGCTAGGATTTGTATGGCCCTAGGTCTTAGTGGTTTAAGTCTTTGATCCATATTGAGTTGATTTTTGTATAAGGTGTAAGGAAGGGGTCCAGGTTCAGTTTTCTGCATATGGCTAGCCAGTTTTCCCAACAACATTTATTAAATAGGGAATCTTTTCACCATTTCTTGTTTGTGTCAGGTTTGTCAAAGATCAGATGGTTGTAGATGTGTGGTGTTATTTCTGCGGCCTCTGTTTTGTTCCATTGGTCTATATGTCTGTTTTGGTACCAACACCATGCTGTTTTGGTTACTATAGCTTTTAATATAGTTTGAAGTCAGGTAGCATGATGCCTCCAGCTTTTTTCTTCTTGACCAGGATTGTCTGGGCATTGCAGGCTCTTTTTTGGTTCCATATGAAGTTTAAGGTAGTTTTTTCTAATTCTGTGAAGAAAGTCAATGGTAGCTTGATGGGGACAGCACTGAATCTGTAAATTACTCTGGGCAGTATGGCCATTTTCACGATATTGATTCTCCTTATCCCTGAGCATGGAATGTTTTTCCATTTGTTTGTGTCCTCTATTATTTCGTTGAGCAGTGGTTTGTAGTTCTTCTTGAAGAGGTTCTTCTCATTCCCTGTAAGTTGTATTCCTAGGTATTTTATTCTCTTAGTAGCAATTGTGAATCCGAGTTCACTCATGATTTGGCTCTCTGTTATTGGTGTATAGGAGCGCTTGTGATTTTTGCACATCGATTTTGTATCCTGAGACTTTGCTGAAGTTGCTTATCAGCTTAAGGAGATTTTGGGCTGAGACGATGGGGTTTTCTAGGTATACAATCATGTCATCTGCAAACAGAGACAATTTGACTTCCTCTCTTCCCATCTGAATACGCTTTATTTCTTTCTCTTGCCTGATTACCCTGGCCAGAACTTCTAATACTATGTTGAATAGGAGTGGTGAGAGAGGGCTTCCTTGTCTTGTGCTGGTTTTCAAAGGGAATGTTTCCAGCTTTTACCCATTCAGTATGATATTGAATGTGGTTTTGTCATAAGTAGCTCTTATTATTTTGAGATACATTCCATTGATACCCAGTTTATTGAGAGTTTTTAGTATGAAGGGGTGTTGAATTTCGTAAAAGGCCTTTTCTGCATCTATTGAGATAATCATATGGTTTCTGTCATTGGTTCTGTTTATGTAATGGATTCAATTTATTGATTTGCATATGTTGAACCTGCCTTGCATCCCAGGTATGAAGCACACTTGATCGTGGTGGATAAGCTTTTTGATGTGCTGCTAGATTTGGTTTGCCAGTATTTTATTGAGGACTTTTGCACCTGTGTTCATAAGGGATATTTGCCTGAAATTTTCTTTTTTTTTGTTGTGTCTCTGCCAGGTTTTGGTATCAGGATGATGCTGTTCTCTTTCTCTTGTTCATCTTGGATTTTCTTTTTGTGTATACTAGCCGACTTAATGGTGGTCCATAGTTTTTTGGTTTCTTCACTCTTTCTTTTCTTTTTCTCATTGCTTCTTTTTGAGTCCATGAATTCTTTCCTCTGTTTGGTCAACTCTGCTACTGCTGAACCACTTTATATCTTCAAGGTCCTAGGCTCAAAATATCTTTATGATTTCATGTTTTTGGTTGAAGTTATCATTTTTACATGCATTGTTTTCCTGAGCTCATCAATTGTCTTTATAATCATTATTTCGAATTTGTTGTCAGGTAATTTATATACCTCTGTTTTTAAGGATTGGTTTTGGGAGATTTATTTTTCCCTTGGATTGGGCCATTTTATATATATTTTTAACTGATCCTTATAAGTTTGTTTTGAAATCTGGGAGCGGTGGTCTATGCCTGTAGTCCCAACTTCTCAAGAGACTGAGGCAACAGGATCACCTGAGCCTAAGGGTTTGAGTCCAGCCTGGGCAACATAGCTCCATCTCTGAAAATGTTGATATGCACACATTTGAAAAAAATATCTCTTCTCCCAGTCTTTATGGACTGGGTTTGTACAGCAGAAGACCTTTTACTAATTAGCCTAGCTACAAATCCCAAGGTCTTCTTAAAACTTTTCTGTGGGTATGTCTTCTTTGGTCTTGTGCATATATATTTTAACTAAAATAATTTTTTCTAGGAACTTGTAATTTCTTACTCCCTCTGGTGTAAGTCTGCTCTTCCATGTAAACTTGGAAGCAGCAGTATGCCAACCCGCTCTTTTAAAATATTTTTTTCTCAATAGCCCCTTGGAATCTAGTATATGCCAAGTTCCCGTAAGTGTCTTGGGTTGAGCTACATGGAAATTGATCTCTTAGGAAGCCCCCAAAATACTGGCCTTTTGAACATTTGCTACACCCTTCTTTTTCCCCCTGAAGGAGAAGTCACCACACTGTAAAAGCTTCTGTCTGCTGTACTGAAGATTCTATGGAGCAGTAACATGCTGAACAACTTTATTTGTCGTTGTTGCTCTCAGTGTTCTCCAGGCATCTAAAGAATGCTAGGTTATGTCAGTGCTTTGCAACAGGTTGAACAGAAGACAGTACCTTGTACAGCCCCCTCAAAAGCTCAGAACATTGGATGCATATTCTAACCTTCCACTATTCTTCTCCAGGAAAAAGCCAGGACCTGAGTTCCTCTGAATTGTGCATCTTTTTTTTCTGTGAAAGTGACTATAGCCAGAGGGTGCCACAAATTTTTCTTCTGTTTTGATACAACTAGCTTAATGTTTGTTTTTGATGCAGAAGCCTCTTATCTGGTTTTTGGATGTCTCACAAAGGAAACTGGTCTATGGATTGTTGTTGAATGTGTGTCTTCATGAAAAGAAAGAGGGCCTGGAGCTTCCTATTTTAACCATCTCGCTGATGTAACTCGAAGTATCCCTTATAGCTGAAATAGTACTATCTGGTACAGAGACTTCAGTAAATTGGAAAACCAAATATCTCCAGAATAGGTTATAGTTTTATATAAAGACAAGAAATACAATAAAGTGTTGAAGCATGAGGTTAAACAAAAAATATTTTGATACTGAGATAGCTTGACTGGAGACTCCTCTCACAATTTTGTTTTCATTTTGAACTTCCTGATGAATGCAGATAAATCTTTGGAGACTTAGCAACATGAGAAAAAAAATGTTTACCAGCTTCATAATCTCCAAGTAAATAATGTCATAGCATGTTAATTTAAAGTAAAAATGCAAATATGTTGTTCAAGTAGATAGCTTATTTTCCCCAGATAATGTACTTTGAAAAGATATTTTAGCTCAGCTGTATTTTAAGAATTTGTCTACGTGGGGAGATAATGCTCTTTCATAGATGCAACTGGTATGCTATCTGTTTTCATGCATTTTATGAAGTATCTTCTACCTTTGTTATCCTTCTTGGTCTTAAACTATCCTTTCATTGATTGTTCTACTATATTAGCACATCATAATCTTTTTATACACTAGGTTCATGATAAAATTTCTTGCCTGCACCAAATCTATATTATTCTGATTCTCTTTAGAATTCTTTTTTTTACAGTGTCTATCTACATTTTTCCTTTAAACAAGCAACAAAACACTTAACACAGTACCTAAAACATTGTTAAGATGAAATAAATGCTAGAAAATTATTACTATTATTCTTTAAAACTCTATGTCTCAAACTGAAATCTCTGTTTCAGTCAGGTAACTCTGATTGTCTCAAAAACAGACCATACTGTCATTTCTGTAACATCTTTACAGGCTTTTCTCAAGCATATACCCTGTGAATCCTTTGAGTTCACCTCAAACTCCATCTCCTTCGTGAAGCTCCCCATTTTTATTCTGCCCATCAATGAACTTTACTTCCTCTGAATTGTATCATTCATAATGTGCTTCATGGACTTGAGGTATTATATAAAGTACCACATCAGATGTTATTATTCTTATTTCAACTATATTTTCTGATTCTATATTGTAAAGATAATGTCTCATGCTTCTGTGACCCTCTCACATAAATCTATTCACAATTTAAAACATCTACATCAACTTATACAGACCATTCATTCATTTAATAAATATGTCATTCTTTTGTGTTAGGCAATGGATTGACAAACCACTACTTCTATAGTACTTAAAATTTTCCACGGACTGTTTTAAGTGTTTTGTGTTTATTAGCTCACTTTACCCTTATAAAAACTTTATCAAATAGGTGCTATTTTTATTTTACCCAAATGTAAAGTTACAGAGAGCAAAACTGAGGTAATGACAGATTATATGACTTCTCTGCATTGTACACACAGAAAATATATTGTAGAGCCAGCGGTTGAGTTCGAGTAGGAGGTCTCTGCTCTTATTACTATTCTGTACTATATCCTCAGGTGCTAAAAAATATTCATTTCATAAACTTATCTTTTCCCTCAAGGTGCTAATAATTCTATAAGGAGAGAGCCTTACATAACCAAGTAAGTGCAATACAAGTTCTTAAGTGGTAGTATAACAGTCTGTTTAAAGAAGAGGAGGGAGTAATCAATTTTACATGAAGTGGTGTGGGTGGAGCAATGCATCTTGTAGGTAATCTGATAGTTGGGCTGAGACTTGAAAGGTGATTTAGTTACTTGGCAGTTTTATAAAGGCACATAGAAAAAGATGCAGCATGTTGTGTTTGGGAAAATTTCATGTCATTTGGTATGTGGAGATAGTTGCTAACCAATATTTATTCTCTATTTCTTATTCACTTTACAGCACGGATTTTGTTTGTAAGGGCAATGTAGTCAGCCTCCCTTTTGGCTGCTTTTGTCCATATGATTAATTTCTAGTGAATGAAGTGTAAAATAAAGGGTTGTGTAGGGCTCTGATAATACCTTAGAGCAATCAATGTCTAACTTAAAGCTTAAAAAAAAAAAGAAAGATATATTTCTTTTTGGTTTAAGACACTGGTTGGGGATTCTTGTTATATGAAGTGGAACAAAATTCTAATTGATGTAGTGTGACTGAAACATATAGGGAAGGAGGAGTCCTTGTTTAGGAGAGAGATAATAACATGTATTGCACCCTATGTTAAGGAATTTGTACCTTGTACATAACCAAAGTTTTTAATCCTGGCAACATTGTAATCATCAATGAAATTAAAACAAAAACATATACCTTCAAGGTCCCACTCCAAAACAATTAAATTAATCTCTAGGGAAGGAATTTTCAACCCTGGCTACCTATTTAAATTGTGATGCTCAGGACACACCCATACTTAGTATGTCGGAATCTCTGGAGGGTGGTGGGGGCATTCAGACATCACTATTTCTAAAATTTTCCACAAGTTATTAAAATGTTCAGCCATGGGTGAGAGACACTGCTGTAAGCAATAGGTTTAAAGAGTCTCATAAGAATTTTAAGCAAGTTGAAGAGATTTAGTTTATGTCTTATCATTCTGGCTGCAGTGTAGAGGATTGATTAAGAAAAAACATGTTTTAGAATGAAAAGTACTTCTTTTCCCTAAATTGTTCAAAAGAGGTTTCCTTAGAGTAATAAAATCTAAAAATTCTATCTTAGTATGAGTTGGTGAATTTTCCCAGGCATGAAGTGATTTATCTACATATATATATATATATATATATATATATATATATATATATATAAATTTTATTGTAAGTTGGCAAGTTATAATTGTATATATTTACAAAGTGCAAAGTGATATGATGTAATTTTTGAAAGACACTAGACAAGAAATCAAGGTAACCTAGGCTTATCTCAACCATATCAATTGGGGTGCTCATGACTGCAGCTAATGGCAAAACCTATTTAAAAATGACTAACCAGTAAAGGTATTCATTATTTTACATTACAAATTCCATGGGTATGGTGCTTCAAGATTCAGTTTATTCATTCAATTAATGTTGCTGTTAAATCCATCCCTCTCACTCTTCTACCATTCATGGTGTAAGGCTAATGATTTGTTGTAGATCCAGGTGTTAGATGTAGATGGTGCTATCTGGGTGGAGAAAAAGAGAATAGCATGTCTTTTTGTTCTTTATTAAGAGAGTGGACAATTTCAGAGAAAGCCTTCCAGTCAATTTTCTCTAACATCTCATTGGTCATAATTACATTACATGACCATTCTTTAAGCAATCACACTCAAAAGGATGGATTGACACAATTGCCTGTTCTTGATTCTGTCTGCTGTCTGTGGATCTTATTGAAATTTGAGCTTAAAGTCAAGTCAAATTGTAGAAGACCCTCTAGAAAGGAATCTTGCCATGATTGCGATATGGTTCATTTGGCCCTACCAAGTTTTGTGTTGAAATTTGATCCTCAGGTTGGAGGTGGGGCTTGGTAAAAGGAGTTTGTATCATGGATGTGGATTTGTCGTGAATGGTTTGGTAAGTTCTCGCCCATGAGAACTAGTTGTTGAAAAGAGCCTGGCACCTCTTATTCTATCATTACTTTCTCCATGTGACCCGCACACACCAGTTCCTCTTCACCTTCCACCATGAATGGAAGCAGACTGAGTCCTGCAACAGAAGCAGATGCTGGAGCCATGTTTCTTGTACAGCCTGCAGAGCCATGAAGCAAATAAAACCCTTTTCTTATGAATTGCCCAGCCTCAGGTTCCCCTTTATAATAACACAAACAGACTAAGACAAATATCTATGATAAAATATACAAGCAGAAAAAATCCCAACTACAGGAGATTTAAAACATAGAAAGACAATCATAACTGAAACTGTGAATGCCTCAAAAGCAACGAGTGCATGGAGCCTCTTTATCTAGAGTCAGCCAGATGGAGAGCATGTGGAGATAGAAAGCTGAGTGGCAGGGCTTCCAGTCCTAATGTTGTCAGCACAGTGTGGTAACAGAGCACATAAGGGAGTCTATAAAGACCTACATTGACTCGGTTATTAATTATGCTGTGATCCTGAGCAAGTCACTTAACCTTTCTTGATCTCAGTTTCTTCAACATTATGATTATAATACTTTCCAGATTTCTTCATGTGATTTATTTGAAAACACATGAGGAAATTGGGTACTTACACAGTTTATCATCTGTAAATTACAATTATTATACAAGATTTTATGCATGTTTTATAGATAGATACCATAATAATAAGTACTTATAAGTAAAGGTTTATAACATCAAAATATACTCAAACTTTTATCTTTTATGTAAGTTACATTGTTATTTTAACTTGAAAAGGAGGGAAATGGCATTTATGGATTGTCTGCTATGTGGTATAGCACTAGAAACTCCAGGTATGCCACTAGAAACTTTGCTTATTTCAAGTCTATGAAATGGATCTCTAATTTATGAAGTAATTTATTATCCTTCTTTTTTTTAGAGATGATAGGAAAACTGAAACTCAAGTAAAGTTGCATAATTTGCTTAATATTACACAGATAATAAGTGGCAAAAGTTGGATTTAAACATAGCACTGACAAATTACATAGTTCATGTTCTTTTCATTTCTTTTTTTTTAAATGTGTGTATTGGGGGAGATATCTTACTACTTTAACTTACTGCTCTTATACTTTTATATATTTACATTTTTTGTACAAGAAACTTTTTTAGAATGCTAAACATGGTGCTTAATATTAATAATACAAAGCCATCATTTCTTTTCTTATACCAGTATCTATACTATTTCCAGGTAAATATACAGCTCTAACACTCAGAAGAAGGGAAGGGAAGTTTGTAGGAACAGAAGAAGATAATTTTGAAACCTCAGTTTGCAGAAGAGGAGGGCAAGTTCAGTTAATGCAGCACACAATATTGGACAACACATATACGGATAGACAGAATCAATCCAGGCAGAGATAGGCAATACCAGGACATGAGGAGTAGGAAGGTTACAAGAAAAATTTTACCATTTTTCTTTTGTGCCCATCCCTTCTTCACCTCATATCCTTCCTACTCTTTGCTCTGATTTGCATGGTATGGAGATAATAAAGGGGTATAATTCTGTCAAAGCAGGCATGCCTTATGTGGACTGCGGAGACCAGAAGATTCTCAATGCATAGAACCATCTGTTATTCATGATGTGATTCCTCATCACCTGGCATAGTATCCAGCCCACAGGAGATGGAGAAGAAATAGATGTTGAAATAAATCATTATTTCCTAATACTAGTGGTTCACATATAAATAAGCAGGTTGTGTATTAAATATAGAAATTGTGCAAAGAGTGTGTTATGACTACTGGGATTGAACAGAAACTAGTTAATGGCTTCATGCTGAATCAACATTTAGTAAATATATAATACGATCATTTCTCAGCTCTGGATTTGGGCTGATGCAAGATTACAATGATGAGTCAGAAAGACAAAATTGAACATCAGTAGGAGGAAGGGAAAGCAATAAATCTGAGATATCCAACGTAGGCAAATAATTTCCATATGTGAGGCAAAAATTTTGTAAAGAGAGTCCTAAGATTATAGCAATAAGTGAGAAATTCCAAAATTTACAAGTGTGAAAGCTAAATTGTTGTAATAGCTTTGAATCTGGAAGCAATAAGAGAAAATAGACAAAATTTGATCCAGGTTTAGTTATTGGTAGGCCATAGTATTTTTTCTTGGTGGGATGATGTTTGTGTGAGAGCTTCTTGCAAAATATCTTAGAACCCTTTCTGTAAGACACAATTTTATCAACATTAAAGCAGACCTCTTTCTTTGGATTCTTGACATTTTCCATAGTTAGGAATTTTTTTTTAAATGTTAACATCAATTTAGTTCTTACTTCCTATAATGTTTATAGGACATGAGCATCTAATGTTGTATATTTTCTTAAATGATTCATATTATTTAAAGAAAACGGTTTACACTTAGACCCTAAGTAAATGTTTGATTAACCCTTTTGGGCCCCAGTTTTTTCATCTAAAAATTAATGTGTTGACCTCATTTCTCTTAGGATTTGAAGCCTCTCTACAGTTGATAAAAGTAATGCATAATAGGATTATGATGCCCTAAGGTGTTCTGTTAAGTAATCCTTGTTGATTAAACTAGGTTGTTCTTTAACCCTAAATCCTAATCACACTAGAAATTATGTGAGTCTTGGCATAGAAAATGTTACAGTGGAAGCACTATCCTAAATTTATATTTGCATAAAAAGCAGCCTTCTGTAAAAGACTCACATTAACACAGAAGAGAATTCAGATGCCATTTTTAAATTCAAAATTAATAAAAGATTCAGCAAAATGGGTAATGAAGATTGAGCTCTGGCTCTATTTCCATAAGTTCATCTCTGACTTTTAGCTTAAGGTACAGCAACAAAACAGCAAATACTAAAGTAAGTGAATTACTTACATCTTGAAGACAATGCAGCAGTTCTAGCAATTGTAGATGGTTTGACAGTGTTGTGAGACCTCCTGTTGTCTGAGCATGAGCAGGCGGCTCCTGGTGAACACCTATAACCAGGAGCTATAGATACTTAGGGACATCAAGAGGACGGTTGTAGTTCTGCAGAGTGCATGTAGGTCCCGCTACATAAGTTAGAGTACCTAGAACAAATAAAAGTGTGGGATTTTGTTTCATAAACAGAAAAAAGTGTTTTCCTTTCTCTAGCAGTCTCTTGCTCTTTTGGGACTTCTCTCTCTCTTTTTAATTTGCAATTTGATGTGGTGTTCCTTTAGGCACAGGATACTACTCAGTGGGTGAGTGTAGACTCTCACAAGTGTCTGAGGCTCCCCCCTGACACTGTGTGGCGGGCCTTTCTGAGACTCATGTGGAAACACATGTGATTTGAAGCTCCTAGCTCCCAGCACATCCTCAATTGTCCCATTACAAAACTTACAAAACACAAATTCAAAGGTAAAAGTATTAAGAATCCCAAGACAGTAATCACAGGACATTAAAGCCCAAATATGAGGCCATCTCTCTATTTGGAGCCCTGTGTGACTGCACTTGTGGCATGCCCAATGAGGCCAGTTCTGCACACACACCCACAGTTGACAAATCCTAAGTGAGACAAAAAAGAACAGGAAGAAATGTCATTTGTAACATGGTCACCTGTAACATGGTCACCTGTAGAACGGCTTCATAAACATGCCTGCAATACTCATCTGGGGAATCCCAAAACATTTTGGAGGATTTTGATACGGCAGGAATGGAACTTCTAAAAATGAATTACTGTGTTCTGGTTACCACTGGGAAATAACTCAAGAACTTCAAAATTGTGCTTGGAAACAGATAAAATATAAATTGAAGCTAAGGTCAGAATTTATTTATCTGAAGAAACAACACTGATATCCAAAAATTAAAAAAATATTATTACTAAATAAAGATATTTGTTATCTTAGAAAGTATTTGATATTCAAAAATTTCACAAAGTGTATTGTGGTTTTTTTCTGCTGGATCACTTTTCTCCTAAACAGTATTGATATGGTTTGGCTCTGTGTCCCCACCCAAACCTCATCTCGAATTGTAATCCCCATGTGTCCCGGGAGGGAAGTGATTGGATTATGGGGGTGGTTTCCTCCATGCTGTTCTCCTGATAGTAACTGAATCTCAAGAGATCTTATGATTTTGAAAGTGGCGGATTTTCCTGTGCTCTCTCTTATTCTCCCCTGAGGTCTTGTGAAGAAGGTTTCTGCTTCCCCTTCCGCCATGACTGTAAGTTTCCTGAGGCCTCCCCAGCCATATGGAATTGTGAGTCAATTAAACATCTTTCCTTTATAAATTACCTAGTATCAGGGAAGTTTTTTATAGCACTGTGAAAACAAACTATTACAGTATAAAAAATTGGAAACGACATGCGAAATCTTAGAGTGGGGTTTAGAAAGTAATGCTACATTTTAAATGTCTCCCCTTATCACCAACTAAAATGTTAAGTATTTCTACAGTTATTACTGTTATTTTAATGAAATGAAAGGGGAAGTAAAGAGTAAGTAGTAAGTTTTACATTTTTTTTTTTTTTTTTGAGACAGAGTCTCGCTCTGTTGCCCAGGCTGGAGTGTGGTGGCGCAATCTCGGCTCACTGCAAGCTCTGCCTCCTGGGTTTGTGCCATTCTCCTGCCTCACCCTCCCAAGTAGCTGGGACAACAGGCGCCTGCCACCAAGCCCGGCTAAATTTTTGTATTTTTAGTAGAGATGGGGTTTTACCATGTTAGCCAGGATGGTCTCGATCTCCTGACCTCGTGATCCGCCTGCCTCGGCCTCCCAAAGTCCTGGGATTACAGGCGTGAGCCACCGTGCCTGGCCAGTTTTACATTTTTATATTTTTTAAATTTTACTGCATTTAAGATAACATTTTGTGTACAATTCAGCTACTTTTTCCCCATTCTTTAAGAGAGTGTGTGTGTGTGTGTGTGTGTACTTACACAGTTGGCCCTCCATATCTGCAGGTTCCACATTTGTTGATTCAACCAACCATGGATCAAAAATATTTGGAAAAAATTTGCATCTGTTCTGAACACATACAGACTTTTTTAAAACTTATCATTCCTTAAGCAATACACTGTAACAACTATTTAAATAGTATTTACACTGCTTTAGGTATTATAAGTAATCTATTATAATTTAAAGTATACAAGAAGATGTGCACAGGTTATATGCAAATACTATGCCATTTTATATTAGCAACTTGAGCATTCTTGGATTTTGATAACTGCAGAAGTTCCCGGAAACCATTCCCGACAGATACTGAGGAATGACTGTAAATATATGTGTGTATGCATATTTATTTTTTCGTTTTATATCTTAAATCATTTTCAACAATCTCTTTAGTTCATTCATTTGAGGCACTATTTTCATGTCTGTAAGTGTGTATGTGGTAAATATCCTCCCTTTAAATTATAATTGTAAAATTGATTATTTCTGTTTTTTGTATTAAAGAGAAAAAATTTTTCAAATATTTACAATTTTTAAAGAATCAACTCATATACCAATTTGAATTGTATTATTCTTTTTTTGTACATTATCTGGCTAATGCTCATTTTAATTAAGATGTGCACAATACAAGATCAGATGAGGATATAAAAAAAGAAATGTTAGTATTTGCTTTCTTCTAAAATAGGGTGTTAAAAGAGATGGTGAATAACAAATATCTATTATGTTGCTGTTGATCAAACTGTTTAATTTAGAAACTGTTTTGTCAGACTACTTAGAACTTTTCCATGCTATTAGCCTAATAACTTTTATCCTTATTAAACTTCCAAAATTTCTCATAGCAAGCAGCTTACTTTGGATGGCTTCTTTGCATTTCCAATTAATAATTATTAATTTAATTAATAACTCTTTTTAAGAAGAATCAAGTATTAAATTGCAAACAAATCATTTAAAAAAATAAAGAAACATGACATACAAGTACTACTTCTATGTAATAAGACAAAAAAAGAAAAGGAAAATTGGAGGCAAGGATGCTTTACTCTTGGGCTGTATTAGTTTTACATTGCTTCATAACATATTACTACAAATTTAGCTGCTTAAAACAGTACCTATTTATTCTCTGTCAGTTCTGTAGTTCAGAAATTCAGACATGGCATGACTACTAACTCTTCTGCTTAATTTCTTACAAGGCTGAAATTAAGGTGTCAATGCTGTGTTCTCATCTGGAGCTCAAAGTCCTCTTCCAAACTCAGGTGAATGTGGCAGACTTAATTTCCTTGCTGTGTAGACAGAGGTGCCTGTTTCCTTGCTGGATGTTAGCTGTGGGCCTTATAAGGTCCTTGAGGCTGCTCCACATTCCTTGCCATGTGACCCTCTTCATCTTCACAGCCAAGAAGAGAGAGCTTCTGTCATGTCAAATCTCTCTTATGCTTCAAATATAACTTCTAGAAGGTCCCAGTTCCTCTTAAAAGTTCACCTAAGTGAAATCCATCCAGGATTTTAAAGTGAATTATCTTGAGATCTTAATCGCCTTGGCAAAAATCCCTTCACAGCAGCATCTACATTAGTGTATGATTCAATAGCCAGTAGAAGGTAAATTATACCAGGTATAGGCGATTTGGGGGTTATCTTAGGATTCTATCTATCACAAGGACTCTGAAAAATATGCACAGATTTTATGCATTTTAAGGCATTTCTTGTCTGTTCCCAACCTTTCCTTCTTTTTTTATATACCACAAATCTCTATGCAAACTAATGCTATCCAAACTAGTTTAATTGTAAAAAGCCTTATGTTTTTCTACATTTGCCTTTTGCACATTCAATTTAATCTGCCAAAAGAACCTGATTTTCTTTTGTCTCGGTCTTTTCATCTTCTGTTTTTCATAAGGCATAAGTTCAAATTCTGACAAATCTATAATTTATTCCCTTAACATTTTCACCTAAAATGGTTATTTTTCTATTTAATTTATCTATGCGCATCACTCACTTTTAGATTTTTGCCAATATAGGTCAAGTATTTCAGAAGCAGCGTACTTTACTTTTCTAAGATAAAGAAAGGATTTGGAGGTCATTCTAGTGCTATATATTGTACATAAGTGTTATTTAATAAGAGGAAAGTTTTCAGTAGAGGATTAAAGGGACTCAAGTTAGCTTAAGTAAGGCATTAAAATACCTTCTTGTTATGACATTTTTCTTTGTTCTGATTCAAAAATACGTGACTTTTAAATATTAACAACTATTTACTCATCTGTTTAGTATTTACATCTTAATTATCAAGCAAAACAGTAGCAATTATGTATATCATTAAATGCATAGAAGATTAATAATTTGGGTTTAGTACTCTTTTTTTCACTATAATGAATTGCTCACATTTAAGTTTCTCTGCTTATTGGACACAGTATATACTGGAGAGGTCTCTTTGGAGTTAGATCTAGGTTTATATCATGGTTTAACATGTGACCTGGGCAAGTGATACAAAATGTATAAGACTCCATTCATTTGTAAAAGGGAGATAATAAATATATCTCAAAGGATTACTTTGAAGATTTGTGTGATATTTTCAAAGTGTGTGGAACAAGTAAGCAATAATTGTTTTCTTGTTTTCTTTCCTCCTTTTCACATTCCCATTAACTTGTAAAGATAGGCATTTCACATTGAGTATTGAAACTTCTATGTGGCAATATGGGAAAATATTACATGTTACCCTACTCCAAATAATATTGAAATGTGACATAGAAAAACGTATTCTGAAAGACAGAATATAAAAGCAACAAAACAGTCTATTCTAAATCCCCTAAAAGAGATGTAATCTGATTGAAGGTACTAGTACACTAAACAAATAACACAGTAGAAGACTAACAAACCAAAAATCCAAACTGAGGTGAGGGGTTTGGCTAACGGTAGCATCTTGTTCTTGAAGATTTATGTTTGAAGATATGCTAAAAATTGCAGTTTCTGCTTTAGTAAAAAACAAGGGAGAAAATACTGACTTAGAATAGTTTACACTGGTACACGTTTATTTCCTTTTCAATACTTTAAATATGTTGTAGTAATATAAACATGCTTGTTCTGTGAGTATAGATACTCTTCTCCACATGATAGTTTATTTTTTCTTGTAAGTTTATTCATTTTAATATGATATAAACAATCAGATTTTGTATGCTTGGTTAATGTGAGTCACCCTCTGAAAGATTTGTTTTTACAGAGTAATGAATTTAGGTATTCAAGATTGCAAGACTGAATTCCAAACCCTTTTGTAGACTTCATTTTGGCCTAATGATGGAACACAGAAGTGTACACGTGAGAATGAAGGGACAAAATTTGTTTTTTTATTCTATCATGTGATCACTATATCCAAAAATGACGATATAAGTTTGGTGCTTTCTACAGAGGTGGAGTAAGGCACTTCTTTATACAGTTTATAGCATTTTTTTAAAGTTATCTACTGTGTTTTAAAACTTAAGTACATTTAAAGTTTTTGTTAAGGTATTTTAAAGTATGATTAATCATTAAAGTGCTAGCAAGATAACCAGAGTTATGTACTATTTTGCCTGTAGGAGGAAACCATCTTTCTCTTCTGATCTGTTTGTTCTATAAGAAGTACTTTATAAGAGCACAGAAAGAGAGATTGTAGAAAAATCTTGAAAAATTGTTAGAAATGAATAATAATGTGTACAAAAAATGATTAATGATTAATGAATGCTGGGATTCTAAAAAGAGCTCTGGGAACAACACGGTGAACAAGAGGAACAGGACAAAGGACATAAGTAGGATAAGAAAAATGCCTACAGGGATGTGAAGAGGCTTCAACATCAATGTCTTTCTTAACACAAAGATAGAGACAAACCATGAGCTATACATTTTAAACTAAGTTTAAAGTTTTTATTCAAGTCAACAAAGTATGTATGGAATGCATATCATATATTAGAAACTATGCTAATTTATGTCAATTAAAATGAATAAAACAGTATCCCAGTATTCTAGTGGTTTACAATAGGGATAAAATTTATATGGTGATTAAAAATTACAGTTCAGGGTTATAAGGCATAATAAAATGTGATAATAGTAGCAAGGTCAGCGTACTAGGAGATCATGAAGCAGGAGCTAAAACCTACCCTCTGGGGCAGACAAGTAAAGATTCACAAAATATTAAAACCACAGCTTAAATTCAAAAATAACTTGGAGTTCACAAACTAGATAAGGCAAGAAGGACAGATTACCTGGGAGGGTAATCTGGCTTCAACATCTGTTATCCCCTCAGGAGCTGACTCTGGTCCAAATGACCTGGCTGCTACTATCTCCCTGTTTGATCTGACCACTTCATGTGCATCCATCTTGAACTTGACACATCAGTCAAACAGTGTGACCTTTCTTAATTAAGGCATACTATTCTTTGACTACATTGTCTAAATTTTTAGACTATATTATCCTAAATTTTGTTTTTTATGCCTTAGTAGAAATGAATTCATGCAGAAATTATTCATTAAATCACAGAATCCATAAACAGACAAAATATATTTAAAATGTAAGCTTACCAATTCTCACTCTTCCTGTTTGCAGAACTTACATTGCTTTATAGCATATCTGGTTTTCATTTCTAAATGACTGTGTGACCACTACAATTTTTTTTAATGTCAGGAAGTATTTCTACACATTTATAAGTTTAAGTAATGTAGTGCCATTTATCAGGAAAACTATAGAGCCATGATGCGTATCAGTTACTTAAAAATATATTGATTCCAATTTGTAAAGAGATTGACAAAACCAAATGCCTTTATCCTACCAGCAGTTACAACTGCTTATGTGCCACTTGCATTTTATTTACAAAATTGAGATTACATATATGTAGCAGAAATACTTAAGGTAAATTTCTCCTTTCTCCTCCTTGGACTTTCCGTAAATAGGTGCATAGTATTTCTTTGTAGTTTTCTGAAACTATATGAATTATAAACTTGATAAATAGTTCATTTGCATATGTCTATCTCTCATAAATTGTAGGCAGTGTCGATTCTTTTACAACTTTGTTGGTGCCTCTTATTGCTTCACTATTCATTTAAAGGAATTTTTTATAAAGAGAGAGATTACATTTAGAATACAATTGCCCTACTTGAATAAATACATGGAAAATACGTTTATTTCTGAACCAAGTATAACAGTTATTTTGAAGTATTTTGCTACTCTGAAAAGTTGATAAAATCTTAAAATTAAAAGTTATTTGTGCACAATAGATTTCTGATTATTTTTCTTCCAATGAAACCAAAATAACAACTGGAAAAGATAGGTCAATAGCTTTTATTCAGAAAAAAGAGACTATTATAATTAAGGTTAATAGGTATCAAATAGAGCTCATTTTGTGCCAGGCAATTTTCTAAGAATTTTACATTAAGACACACATGCAATATTTGGATCCTCTTTTCACAGAAGAGACACAGAGGCATAGATAATTAATGAACTCATTGATTTTGCACAACTAATAACAAACAGGGGCTCTTGAACTCAGGCAGTCTGCTTCTAGATCCCAAGTTCTTAATCACTGTACTTTCATACCTCTTAGGTATAATCAGATATGCTTTTGTGGAAGAAGTACATTCTACTCCTATCTATAATTTTCAACCATGAATCAGGAAATGTCCCCGTTCAGAACACACAAGCAACATTACTAAAGCAACTACCCTTGGCAGAAATTTGTCTTACAGCCTATAAATGATAAAAAGAGTTATTATATTTACCAAAAAGATCTTGGAAATCTTTTAGTGCAATTCTTGACCTAGGCTTTTTGATACGGAAGCAGGTAATACTACTAAAGAATCTGAAAATATTTGTAAATACATTATAGGTTACCAACATGTTAAATATGGCATTTACTAGTACTAATTAGTTCTGTGTTAGCACTTTGTGATGTCGTGCTCCCTGAGCCCTGGACTATCTCGAGTGAAAGGTGGCTAGTTCCATTAGATTTTGCTGGTGAACTGTGAGTGTACATTATTATATTTTTCTATGTATTGTACTTTAAATAAAATAAACTTTATAAAAGTAATTATTTATATTTTTCCATTGTATTTATTGCAAATGTTTATAAATTTTATCCCTCTGCTAATTTTCTTATTATTTTTTCAAACCTGTACTCTCCAAGCATCTGTCTGAATATTTACTTAAGCCAAGGAAACAGTAGCAGCTTTTGAGAAGTCTCATATGTGATATAGAATAAACACTATTGTGTAATGGAAAGACAGGATTTGGAGAATATAATCCTGGTCTATGATTTATTAGCTAGTTGTCTTGGACAAGTTATCTTACCTCTCGAAGCCTCAGGTTTTCACCAATAGAAGTGGAATTAACAATTATTTTCAATATTTTTCTCAATAAGAAAAGGTATTTAAAGCCTGGCACAGTTTAATCAATTATAGTATCAATTCTCTCCTGCACAGTTCATATTTCTAAGGAATCATTTTCATTTTTATAAATAACTTCCACCCTTTATCAATACAAATCAGGCTTAAAGAATTTCAGGGCTCCAAGGCAAAAGAAAACCTAGAAATTATTTATCTTGGCTTATTTCATATTCAGAGAGTGGTAATTGTTAGAATATTAAGTCCAAATCTTCCCCTCTCTCCAACTTGTATCCCTGGATATAATATGTGACCTCTGAGGCCAAGACAAAACAGATAAAATCATTTCCAATTATATCTAACCTGCCTTTACTGTTAATGTTTCAAATAGAAATTTTAAGAACTTGAAATCTATATTTTATTTTAATAGTAATAGTGTTCCATAATATGCAAAAATAATAAAAACTACAATTTATGCATGTTTCTCTGTAAAAGCTCATTGCAAATATTATTATTAATGCCATGAATGAATATCATTGATAGTCATTTTTTGAGAACAAGTGCCTTACTAACATGGGTGAAAGAGAGATTTAGTGACTAATAAGTCAAGGATTAGTAGTACACAACCAAAATAGGAAACGAGTTATTTGATTGATCTTGGAACTTTCCCTTTTCCTCCCACTCCATCTTTATGCTGATGGTGAACTTGCAGCTTACACTACAAAAGAAAGTGTGGACTTGATAAAGGAGTCTTAGTATTACCACTTAAAAAGAAATTGTTATCTTCTTAAAGAGAATACAGAGATCTTTGTAGAAATTGTAAGAATTCTTTTCCCATACTTCCATTTGTTTGATTCCTTCATTTTCATGACTGACAGGAAGCTGTTTACCTTGTCACTGTTGTTGTTAAGATCTTGTATTAAGAACAAAACTGGAGGCATCATGCTACCTGACTTCAAATTATACTACAAGGCATACAGTAACCAAAATAGCATGGTACTGGTACCAAAACAGAGATATAGACCAATGGAACAGAACAGAGCCCTCAGAAATAATACCACACATCTACAACCATCTGATCTTTGACAAACCGGACAAAAACAAGAAATAGGGAAAGGATTCCCTATTTAACAAATGGTGCTGGGAAAACTGGCTAGCCATATGTAGAAAGCTGAAACTGGATCCCTTCTTTACATCTTATGAAAAAATTAATTCAAGATTGATAAAAAACTTAAATGTTAGACCTAAAACCATAAAAACCCTAGAAGAAAACTTAGGCAATACCATTCAGGACATAGGCATGGGCAAGGACTTCATGTCTAAAACACCAAAAGCAATGGCAACAAAAGCCAAAATCGACAAATGGGATCTAATTAAACTAAAGAACTTTTGCACAGCAAAAGAAACTACCATCAGAGTGAACAGGCAACCTACAGAATGGGAGAAAATTTTTGCAATCTACTCATCTGACAAAGGGCTGATATCCAGAATTTACAATGAACTCAAACAAATTTACACGAAAAAAACAAACAACCCCATCAACAAGTGGGCGAAGGAGATGATCAGACAATTCTCAAAAGAAGACATTTATGCAGCCAACAGACACATGAAAAAATGCTCATCATCACTGGCCATCAGAGAAATGCAAATCAAAACCCCAATGAGATACCAACTCACACCAGTTAGAATGGCGATCAATAAAATTCAGGGAACAACAGGTGCTGGAGAGGATGTGGAGAAATAGGAACACTTTTACACTGTTGGTGGGACTGTAAACTAGTTCAACCATTGTGGAAGACAGTGTGGCGATTCCTCAGGGATCTAGAATTAGGAATACCATTTGACCCAACCATCCCATTACTGGGTATATACCCAAAGGATTATAAATCATGCTGTTATAAAGGCACATGCACACGTATATTTACTGAGGCACTATTCACAATAGCAAAGACTTGGAACCAACCCAAATGTCCATCAATGATAGACTGGATTAAGAAAATGTGGCACATATACACCGTGGAATACTATGCAGCCATAAAAAAGGATGAGTTCATGTCCTTTGTAGGGACATGGATGAAGCTGGAAACCATCATTCTCAGCAAACTATCGCAAGGACAAAAAACCAAACACTGCATGTTCTCACTCATAGGTGGGAATTGAACAATGAGAACACTTGGACAGGAACGGAACATCACACACTGGGGCCTGTTGTGGGGTGGGGGTAGTGGGGAGGGATAGCATTAGGAGATATACCTAATGTAAATGATAAGTTAATGGGTGTAGCACACCAACATGGCACATGTATACATATGTAACTAGCCTGCACGTTGTGCACATGTACCCTAGAACTTAAAGTATAATTTAAAAAAAAAAAAAAAAGGAACGAAGGATTCCCACTATGCAGATGTAAGGAAATAGTACACTGGAAGATTCACATTATATCAGGCTTATCTGGATCCTGTGGCTGATTTGAAGCCATCAGGACTTGGCTGTCTCAGTTTCTTGGCTCTGTTTTACCTTGTGCCCCATCATGCAGGTGGGGGGATGTTGCAGTGAGGTATTAACAGCTCCAGGTTTTCACTCTGTCCTCTCCAAACAATAAACTAAAAGATGTCTTTTTATTGCAATTGGCAGAGTGCTATGAAATAGGTCACATGGGGTCCTAGGCAGCAGCTTCTTGCCCTGGTTAAGGGATAGGGGATAAAATGTTCCGATTAGGTTTTTGGGTCACATGCCTACTTCCGAAGGCCAAGGGTGGGATCATTTCACGCAAACTACCTGGCTTGAGAATGAGTTAGAATGTTTCTTTCCTCAAGGAAAATGAGAGTGCTCTTATCAGATCGTGAAGGAATTAAGGTAAGGAGTAGGAAAAATGTCCATTACAACTACCTTTATTGAGTCGTTAATAAGAGCATGATGCTTGGAGAACATATAAAACTTGCTTAAAGTCACACCACCAGCAATTGCTAGAATCCTCTTCCCTCATCCCTTCTCCTTGCTCTTCAGTCCAATGTTGCCTGTACAGCCGCCCCACCACTTGTGATGAAGTTCTTTTTTTTAAATTTTTTCAAATGCTCAGATACTACAAAAATGTGAACATAGAAAATAAATAATCAGACTTCTACTTACAAGTAGAGTTTAGTAGCCAGCAAAAGAAAATCACTTCCAAAGCAACAACTAGGAAAAACCAAAGATGAATTAAAAATTAGTGTGTTTTAAAACACTGGAAGTGAAGAATACCAGATGAATGAAAACAGAGAGAAAAATGCCCTTTTAAAAGTAAGCTTGAGATTGTCAGACATTTTCTGTCCTTTGAGTCATTGGTTGCAGGCTGAGCATCAGGCTTTGTCTAGGTAAAGATAGTTTGTGGTGGAGAAATCCTATAAATTTGTGATGGCTATAGGGGCTGATGTGCTGGATTATAATCTAGAGGAATTTCAGGTTTATGCTGTTTTTTTTTTTTTTTTTCTCTGTTCTTTTCTAAGTGCTGAGATGATGATATGGAAGGCTGGAGGATTCAGCTGGACAATGAAACTGAGTTCTCCTAGTCCAATGGTGTTTAGGAGACACAATTCCATGAAGGACAGGACCTAAAACAAACATAAAAACACATCTTGTCCTGGAGACATTAGGAAAGATAAGTGGGCTAAATGTACCTAAAACTGAAACCTAGACCTGATCTTGATCAATGTCTGATTGGATTGAGGTGATAGCTGCTCTCTGTCATCTAACAGGGAAGAAAGAAAACCCTCTGAGGAGGGTCATCTGAGGAGGGCATCATCTTCAGTTTTCACGTTTCTTTTGTGTACAATGTCTAGCAAAGAATATTATATTTGAATATATAACTTTATATATTATAAAAGATTATACTTGATATTGTACAATAAATACATTATATAATTATATAAGTAAAATGTAATATAGTATAGAACATATATAATGTATATAATTGAAAGAATTAAGACAATGTCGTTTTCTTCCTTCTTCATTGACGAACTTTTCTAAGTTTCTTTCCTTGATTCCATCCTCCTGTCTTCTCAACCACTGAATATTGAAGTGCCAAACTCCCAACTTTCAATCCTCTAACCTGTCTGCTTTATTCTTCACACTCACTCTTTTGGTGATCTCATCCATTCCCACGGCATTACATACCATCCATAAATTAATCACATTCAAGTTTATATGTGTGTATATGTGTGTATACACATACACATATAAATCTGCGAACTCCACACTTGCATAGTAATGGTCTACTCAAGTTTACCATTTAGATAGCTACAGGCAAATCAACTTAATGCTTTCCTAACTAGACTCCCAATTTCCAGGCAAAACTTGTTTTTCCTACAGTTTTTATTTCAGGAAATGCAATTCCCATTTTTCAGATACCAAGATAAAAAACCTTGGAGTCAGCATTCACACATTTCTTTCTCTTACACTAAACCTAATCTAACATCAAATCCTATTTTTATATGCTAAAAATATGGTCACTTATTTCATCCGCCCTGTTCAAACCATAATTATCTCTCATTTAGAGGCTTGTTATAGCTGCGAGTGGACTGCCAGGTTACAACCTTGTTTTCCAAAAGGCTATTCTTGACATAGGGCCCAGAATGAGAAATTTTCCACAATGCTGCTTTAAATCCCACAGTAACTTCCCATCTCACTCAAAGGGAAGCTAACATCCTCACTATGCTCCACAAAGCCCTATACAATCTGTTTCTCTGTTACTTCTCTGAACTCATTGACTGTGATTGCCTCAACCATTTGCTACAGACCATGTCTATGTGCTTTGACACTTGCTGCTGCCTGTGTCTGAAACACTCATCTCACAAAAACCAGTATGGACATCTCCCCCATGTCTTTCAGGTTGTTAATCGAATGCTATATAAATGAAGCCTTTTATTATCATCATATATAAAAATGACACTCCCTATTTTATACTCTATTACTCCTTTGTGCTATTTCCTCCTAAAACCAAATGCCACTTCTCTCGCTCTCTCTTTCTCCCTATTTTTCTCTCTCTCCCTCTCACACACACACACAGATACACACACACTCTCACACACATTTTACTTATGTATTTGTCTGTTGTTTTTTACCATTACTAAAATATGACCACAGCAAGTGCAGGAAATTTTTTTTCTCCTTTATCTATTGCTATATGCCAATCACTCAGAACATGGACTGGCCACATAGTAGGTACTAAAAAATATATAGTTGAATAAACAAATATGAATGTGATTAACATTTCCTTAGCAAGCTTTGTTTATATAATCTGATTTTCTCTTTATTGAAAAAATGTTTATAATCTTGAGTTATTCAGTAACAACTCGAAGAGTATTGAATTTATTTCAGGGTAAAATAAAGACATTATTTAAATCATACTTTTGAATTGTTTGTATAATGTACCTTTGGGAAGAAAACACTCAATACTTCTCCATGAATGTATAAAATACATGCAGAATTAACTTAGGTAGGTGGTAGCAGGAAGCCAGATATCTTTGTATTAAAAATTACTGATCCTCTCATTGAATCTTACAGAGTTAGACTAGGAAGAAAATGGAAAGAACATCTGATATCCGTTATTAGATACTCAATTAACAATTGTGAGAAATAGCAATTCTCGTTCACATTTCTGTTAGTATCCTGACAGTGGTCCTGTCTGACAATGCAGCCATGGGGAGACTTGTTTTGATCAAGTCTGTTGCTTTTTCTTTCAAAGTGAACTAGATAATGCACCTGTGTAACTTCACTTCTTAATCGGATCAGCAGGATCCCATTGAAACGGAGTGTAATGCTTCTATAAGTCGAGGTTTCCATGAAATAAGTGTTCTAATCCCTTTTCTTCTTCAAAAGAAGAAACTAGATATACTCATTTTATGTCCCCTAAAGTTAGTAAAGCAGAGCAAAACTTTGAACAATATCACTTGCTGTCCTTGTATTAGACCTGGCACACACAATTTTACCAGTAAAATAATCTTTCAAAAAAATGTGCTACATTCAACTCCAAATCACAGAATTGTATAGAAAAAATTTTTAGTATAAACTATGTTCTTAAAACCTCACTAATAATTTTAGGTTGCAATTGCTTTGAAAATAATATGCTGGCAGTAAGGCTAGCCTCTGGACTAAATAATTAACGAAGCAAAATTTATCCCTTTTTTTTCCTGGCTAACTTCTGTTTTTGTACATCTCTTCCCAAAATGTTCATGTTTCTTTTTCCTTTTTCTCCCTGTATTAAAATTAGATGGTTCTAAATCAATAATTTTAAGTTAACCATTTACACACATTTGGGATATTTTCATCATTATTGTGTTTTACAATAGCATAATATGCTCTTTGTTATGCTACATTAACTATGGAGGCCATGGCAGAAAATAACAAAGTATTTTGGGGGTGAGGAAACTCTAAGGCATCTTCCTGATGTTGGTGATAGAGGAGAAAGTTTCAGAAAACAACAACAACAACAAACTACTATATTCAACCACTTTTATCCTCATGCAGAGTCATAGGTATACCTACCCCTTAATTAGGAAATGATTATAGTTTATAACTTCTTACTTGCCTTGTACATTTTTTTTTTTTTTTTTTGAGACAAGAGTCTCACTCTCACCCAGGCTGGAGTGCAATGGCATGATCTCAGCTCACTGCAACCTTCACTTTTTGAGTTCAGGAGATTCTCCTGCCTCAGGCTCCCAAGTAGCTGGGATTACAGGCATGTGCCATCACGCCCAGCTAATTTTTGTAGTTTTAGTAGAGACAGGGTTTCACCATGCTGTCAAGGCTGATCTTGAACTCCTGACCTCATGATCCGCCCACCTCAGCCTCCCAAAGTACTGGGATTACAGGCATGAGCCACCGCAGCTGGCCAGATCTTGTTTTATATATTAGTCATCAGGAAAAGTGTTAAGGATTTTGGAAAACTTAGGAAAACTTGAGTGGAAAAGAAAAAAATCTGAACATTCAACTAAGATCACAACACCCAAAAGGAGATTAAGATTCTTATTTTGTGAATAAGGGACATATTAATTTAAGTGAAAGATAAAGCTCTTACAGCATATTCTAACTTCCCAAAGCTTTAATTTCCAGAATATTCATTACTCTTTCATCAGCTTTCAACCTTCATTAATGATTAATACAATCATCTTTGTTCTTTTGCACATGACCAACTGAATTAATTTAAAAATACTCTGGATCCTTCACAAGTCAATCTTTGGCATAAAGTAACTGACCTCCTTCAGCATAATTGTTATAATTTCTGGTTTGTGTATCTCAATTCTTATAGATGCCATACATCTGTATCTTTATAGTTACGTGTTAAAAACAATGATAAAAAAACTTTTAGCATTTTAGTAACTAAAATTATCATTTTACAAAGGCAAAGATTCAGCTACAGACATTTGCTGAAACACTTTATTACCAGGATGCATTAAACGACTTCTAATTTGTGTACATTTCCAAGTTGCTTATATGTGTTTGCACCACACCAAAATACATATTTCAGTAAAAAATAAATCAGTGCATGTCACTGTCAATATTAATAAATTATTAGGAAATGTTTATGTAAAATATTTGTTTGCAGCACTTGTCATTGGGCATCTACTCTGCACTAGAAACTACGTTATGTATTGAGGCTAACAGGATGACCTGAAGAAATATGGTAACACTAGAGCCAGGCTCGTGACTAGTGATAAGTTAATAAGTGAGGAAAATTTTTACTTGTATTTTTTTCTGTTTTTGTATCTTGCCTTGAATATCATATTTTAAGAGAAAAGTAAAGGGGTGAACAGCTAAGAGGTTTAGTAATCATATATACTGTATTGGTAATATGTGTTGGATACATAATAAAATAACAGATCCCTTCTAGAAAATAACTTCAAATCTCGTTGATTCCACAATGTTTAACATAAAAATTGGTAAGACACTGAACTACATATAAATATGAGGTTTATCCAGCTTTTGCCTTCAAATAATGTATAGATCAGTAAGTAAAATACCATGATTATATAAACAGTATAAGAATTGATGTGACAAATAGCCTTAGGTATAAAAATCAAGGCTTTAGTTAAAAGCCCTCAATTATTTTATAGAATCTGAGTTAGAATAAGGATATAGATGTTAAGACATTAGAAATGTCATTAATATTTATACTTGATTACAATCATACTGGCCTTTAAGTTAAAAAAGATCTATACTTAATAAAAATATGAGAGGAATTTTATCTAAGATTAAAGTGAACAGTCACCCTACTTTAACCTTCTCTTACATGAAGCCCAGTTAAGGCAACAATATATCTTTATGGATACTGGAAAACTTTGTCCCTGTTTTGAACAAAATATTACATTTCCTTTAAAATATCCATTTTTGGTCACTGCATCTTATTTACTGTTGTAAAAAAAGTTTTCAAAAATAAGTTTTAGTTATCTATCGTAAGACATGGTCAACACAGTTAATAACAATGTATTTTTAAAAATTGTTTAAATAGGTTTTAAACATTCTAACCACAAAAAAGATAAATTGGTAATATCTCCAAGCTAATAGATGTATTAGCCTTACTGAATCTTTCTGTTATGTATGCACAGATCCAACATCACACTGTATTTCATAAATATACATGATTATTAATTGTCAATCAAAATTTTGAAAAAGTCAACATCTATTATATTTGAGATTAGTATCTTCTAATGAGCTTATCTCTTTGGAGGATTATTTACAATTCAAACTGTAACCAAATGAATACATCTTTAAAAAATTACATTATTCCTCTGAATCAATAATGGGACCTTTGGACCAATGACCATATATACACATTGCACATGAAATTAACAGAAGAAAAGGGAGGAGGTGGGGGTGAAGGAAGAGGGACACTCTTCCTGCTATGCATAACATTCTACAAAATTTCTCTTCTTGAAAACACGTAAGAATAGCATTAGAAATGTAATTACATATCATAGCTCTCTTTAGTGAGAAATAGTCAAAGGCATCTGAGTCCTAAGAAACTAGCGGGAAACAATAAATGTCACCACGAGTGGTAACATGTACATCACACATTCTCAAGACTCCAAAGAAAATAGTATAGTGTCTAAATTTTAGTCACATTTTGCATTATTAAAAGCTGTGCAAATTACAAAATGGCCAATATACAGAACTTTTGTTGCTCACTTGACAGACATTTAAAAACAGTTATAACATTGACTCTTTGAAGAATCCAGACTTGTTGATTTGTAGAATGCCCCAATAGCTGACTTTGCTTCATGTTACCTCATGATCAATTTCCCTTTAAACACCTCAGGCCAGAATACTACAATAGGTGTTTCTTTGCGCCTGTTGCTACATGACCTTAGATGGCAAATAGTGTTAGTTTATTCTGTGATATCATTAGGTTTTGTGTCCCCATCCAAGTTTCATCTTGAATTTTATCTCCCTAATCCCCATAATCCTCAAATGTCAAGGGAGAGACCAGGTGGACGTAATTTAATCATGGGGGTAATTTCTCCCATATTGTTCTCATGATAGGGAGTGAGTTCTCACAAGATCTGATGGTTTTATAAGGGAATCTTCCCTCCTTGCTTGGCACTTCTTCTTCCTGCTGCCTTGTGAAGAAGGTGTCTTGCTTCCCCTTCATCTTCCACCATGATTGTAAGCTTTTGAGGCCTCCCCAGCCTTGTGGAACTGTGAGACAATTAAACCTCTTTCTTTTAAAAATTACCCAGTCTTGGTCAGTTCTTTATAGCAATATAAAAACAGACTAATACAATTGATATGGTCTGGCTCTGCGTACCCAACCAAATCTCTCATTTTGAACAGTAATCTGAATTTTAATCCCCATGTGTTGGGGGAGGGTCCTTGTGGGAGGTGATTACATCATGGGGGTGGTTCTCCCATGCCGTTCTCACGATAGTGAGTTCTCATGAGATCTGATGATTTTATAAAGGGCTTTTCCCCACTTTGCTCTGCACTCTTTCTCTCTACTGCCACCCTGTGAAGAGGTGCCTTCTGCCATGATTGTAAGTCTCCTGAGGCCTCCCCAGCCATAAGGAACTGTGAGTCAATTAAGCCTCTTTTCTTTATAAATTACTCAGTTTTTGGTATTTCTTCATAGCAGCAATGGTTTTGTCCACATACAAAAAAAGGAGGTTTATTTTAGAATTTGTGAAAGTACAGTATAATGAGGCAAATCAAAGTCACACATAATCTCATTACCCAGATTTTACACATATCTGTTAGAATTGTTTTACTTACAGGTGACAGATATATGATCTGAATCAGCATAAGCACAGAAAAAAAATATGTGAAAATTGTGTCGGGTTTTACAGCAAGAAAGTCAGAAAATGCAGGAACTCAGCAACAGTCCAAGCCAGACATTCAAATGCAAAGAGGCCTCTCCCTATCTTTCATCCTCCTTTCCTCACATGGCTTCAGTCTGTGTCCCCTCCTGTAATTGGACAAACTCTTCTGTGATTCACAGAGCTGGAAACATTATTTTTTAGATTCAGTCACAAGAAATAAATGATTGCATCAAATCCAACGATGCCAAGAATGGGGGCTGAACTGTTTTAGATTTCAAATGCACATAGTTGGAACAATTGTCTGTATCTAAGTCAGTGTCATAGTACTGTTCTTACTTGGAGAGGCTGATGGTAACAGTGTACTTAGAGGAAAAGAACTTAGAAAAAGGTGCTGAAGGGAAAAACCTGTAAGTTCCCTCCACAAACATTCTTAACATCTTGAAGTTTTGTCGTTTCTGCTATAAGTCATGTTTTTTGTTTGTTTTTGTTTTATAGTTGAAACTCAGAAGTGATCTAGTTAATAAAAGGAAGTAATAGGATGGTATACAGAGGAAGTCTTGTTTGCTCATGCCTCCAAATTTTCTAGCACACCAATGTTTTAAAGATATCAGGAACAAAGTTTCTTTTTGTTTTTATAGAGTTTATCAAAGTTGTCAAAGGCTTAACAATATCAGGACAACTGATTAAAAAGTTGAAAATCATAAAGAACTGTTTCACTTTTATAGAAGTAGTGATTGGTATTAAGGTTTCAAAAATACTATACTTTCATATTAAGAAGTCTGGGAAAGCTAAAAATGCTAAGGAAAAAAATTATAAAGATGTATCCCTGTATTAAAAAAAGTGAATGTGTTTCAGGATTTTTATTTCAAAGGAGGAGATAAGATTTCAATTTTCAAGACTGCAAGGGATCTACTCACTATAATGCTATATAAAATGTCAGGAAACATTTAACTTTTTTTTTTAAATTAGTGTGCTATTGTTTCTTTGGTGCTTTAATTACAGGATTGCATAGCATTTAAGCAGACTGGACCTTTCTCTGATTTTTCCATATATACCATTACTTCTAGCATGTAATTTTGTACAATGATTTCTCAGAAACCCATATATGCATTTCTGCTATTCTTTTTCTGTTGATGTGTACGCACACACATGCACCACATATATACATATATGTATGTACATGTATATTCCCACAAATGTTTTTAAAAACTCATTTAAATGTATATACTCATATTATGTTCTCAATTGTTTCCCCTCCAAAATTCATATGTTGAAGTCTTCATCCCCAGTATCTCAGGATGTGTTTGGAGATAAAGTCTTTACAGAGGAAATGATTTTAAAATAAGTTCAGTAGAGTGGGCTCTAATTCAATATGAGTGGTGTCTTTATAAGAACAGGAAATCTGAACACAAACATGCACAATGGGAAGAAAGTAGGAAGACACAGGGAGACGATGGCCATCTTTAAGCCAAGAGAAGAAGCTGGGAACAAATACTTCCTTTATGACCCTCAGAAGGAACCAACCCTGTCAGCACCTTGATCTCTGACTTCTAGCCTCCAGAAGTATCAGAAAATAAATTTCAGTTTTTTAAGCTTCCCAGTCTTTTCTACTTTCTATTACGCTAAGATGTAGGCAGCCCTAGAAAACCAATACAAATCACATACCTAATTTATATTTATTTCTTTTTTTAAAAAATCAATTGAACAATTTGTCTGTCAGATGTATTTAATTGAATAATTTGTTCCTGGATATTTGTACTAAAACATACTAAAATAAAAAGTCAGAACATCATATTAGTTAACAGGAAATTGTTCTGATATATGAAGTAAAAGAGAATTGGAAGCATTATTTCCAAGTCAATCAGATCACACAAATTTGGCCAAATATGAATCCAACATATCATGACACACTCCTCTCATGGCTTTGCACTGCATTTTTCATTTCATCTTGTTAGCATTCAGTGTTTTGGGTATGCCATCACTCTCAATAGCATTCAATATTTTGGGTGTGCACGCCAAGAGATGACACAAAATGGAAGTCGGTTATTATGGCTGACTTGAACATCTTTGAAACCAAGAGGAGACTGAATGTTATTATACCAGATGGATGAAATCAGGGTAGGTTTGAAGTATTCACAATAATAGGCTGCAGTGTATCTTGAAATAAATGTCTATTGATCGAAATGAAATAAAAATTACCTCAAAATTAAACCACTAAAACGATTAAATTTGCATTTGTCCCACAGGTTTTATTACAATTGAGAAATTTGAGCTGCAGGGACAATTTTTCAATTGAAGAATCAAGAATCAATCAAAGAATTGCACCTATAAGGATAATTTGTTCAATTGTTTTTTTTGGTCATATGCCTTTTTACTGTAAATTCTCTATTGTTACCAGTTATTTTTTGCTGGTCCCAAAAGAGGAATTAAACAATAATACCGCCAGTTTTTCCTACCTTTTTATTACTGACCATGGAACCTTGAATTATGTGAGTTATGTAGTCAAAAATAACTTAAAATCTCTTTGGAAGTTATATTGATCACATGACACTTGAGAAGCAGGCTTGGCTTTATCTCAAATAAGACTCAGAGAAAGACTCTGTCACAGATAATTTTATAGATAATTCCCTTATGAGAGTTCCAATTTCTCTTCCTTCATATAACTATCATGACATATGTCTTGTAATAAACAAGTAGACTTATCAACTAAAGTGGCAAGATAGAAAGTTTTTCATGATGGCCTTTTCCAGCACCATTATGTAATGGCTTCCTGACAATCGAATTTCAGATAAAATGTGTAAAGTGCTTATGTTAGAATTATCCTAGACTTATTTACTCCAATTGTGAGTTTTTGCCTAGGCTCTGTAGCTACCCCATTGCCTCTTTTTTCAATCTCAAAACGCAACTCCTCCCAGGTCCTCATGAATTATTTGACCTCTCAGTCAGTATCCTTCCACTGAACTTTCTTTTTGCTTAGAACAGCCATGTTGGATGTCTGTTGCTAGCAAGTAAGAATGCTGACTTAATATTAGGTTGGTGCAAAAGTAATTGCGGTTTTCCCATTAAAAGTAAAGAAAGGTAAAATTGCAATTACTTTTGCATCAACCTAATAGTCGACTGCTGAAGCTGCATTTCTGGAGGTTGGGGAACTGCTACATGTGCCAAGTTTTGGACAGTCTGCTGTGGATTAAGACTTTGCACAGAATATGAATACCTTGGAAACAGGTCATAGAACTTCTACAAGGTTTCAGGGAGATTAAAAGGGGATATGGGAGGATACCAAGGAGAGACATTATCTGCTTCACAATTTTGTCTAAAATGACCTTAAGTACATAAACCAAGCAGAAATATTAAAGCAAATTGAGCACAAGGGGCAGAAAAAGCTGGAAAAAATCAGAAACAGATGGTTCTGTGAAGAAATCCCCCAACTGAGGTCATGTACCTGAGTTCAACAGACCACTGGGCAAATGACCAAATGCCAGGCAGATTGCACTGTCCTTGATAATTAAGGCTAATTAAATTGTCCTTTCATATAAGTCCAATGTTGGAGCATTTAGTATATGTTATAGATAAATCTTATTTTATTGAGAACATTTATGTAACAAATATTTACTGATCACATACTATGTGAAAATTATAGTATTTTCCCTTAAGTATTGGTTTATCAATAGCTTAGGGTAAATTTGAATTGAAAAATTATAGATTTTCTTGACCTCTGAGTATTACTAGAGATTTTTAATTCTAACACATACATATACATATACAAAGATATTGACCAAGGTAATATTTGCTATTCAGGTGTATTTTTTAAAGGTTTCTCTACATTTACAACTTAGAAACTAAATTACAGGGAATTGTATGTTCTTAAATTAACCATAGCCTCATTTGCCCATAAACATAAAATTAACCTTTTTCTAAATATTAGGGGTTTTCTTGTCTTATATACACCTGTATTTACTCCACTACATTGTTTGAGATTGCTTTTGACAGTCTGCATTCAAAATAATGGGATTAAGGTTTGTACTTTTTCACCCACAAATGCGTGTTTCCTGTCTTGTATTCATAGATAAATTTCTTGAAATGATTGTTTTCATATGCAAATTAAGTGCAATGTGTTTGCATTTCAGAAGACTGACTGATTTTCATACATTGTGTTTTATCTTTGTGGGAAATAAAATAAAACTTCATTAAAGTATTTTCATGATGAGCTTTATTAGAGATGGATTTCCCCATTTCAGGGGCATATGCATTTCTACTTCATATATGTAGCTCATATAAAAAGCTGATTATAAGAACACACTCTGGATATGCCGCATTTTTACTATAAGAACGGGAAGCTATTTTAAGAATTTGCTTATTTTTGTTTTGTTTGAGAAAATAAAAACTGCTTGTATTACTTATTTAAATTATTTATATCAATTGTCTTATGCACTAAATATAGATTGATGTTTGCTGGCACACTCAATAAATATTCAAGAAATGTTTATATATTTACTTTTAAAATAACGACTTAACTATCTTCTCTTTTTGGGCCCTTCACATCTTTGTTCTTTTGCAGAATAGTTTGACACAAGGAATCTATTAAAGTAACTCAAATAGAAAAACCTGATAAAAACTCACATATATAAAAAACACTTGGGCATATACAAGCTTTGCTTTAACTCATACAAACACACGCACATGCACATAAATAGTATTTTTCAATATAGCCAACATGCATTTATGAAATTTTGATACATGCGTTTGCTTAAGAAGACTACATTTTTTCAGCCTTTTAATGTCTTCATTCTATTCTTTTAGTAAAAGGCTTCAGATATGTTTGAGCTTTTTCTTAGGTGTGCATTCAGTATCTATCACTCAGCTGCTACTTCTGCCCATCTTACACTGAAACTGAATGTCCTCTGGAGTAATGGTTGGCTATTCTACTTGATAGTGGTTGAACATCATCATTAATCAGGCAATGCTTGCTACCCACAGGGCACACAGTACTTGCCGTGATACATTTTTTAAGGTGGTGCTCAGAAAACATAGAGGCGTGCTTCTAAATTATAAAGTGATAATTTATAAAGTTATAAATTAGCTCAAATGTTCACAAGAAAATATTTATTTTCTTGATGAATAAGGATTTTCATGAATGATTATCTGGATGAATAATTACTCTGATGAATGATTTCTCACAACTAAGCTTTTGGTGGTGACTACTCTCTGTTAACTAATTTATTTCTCAAAAATGACAAGAGAAAAGTATTTTATTATACAATTAAATCCTTCTAGTTCTTTCTTAAGATTGGTAAGTGAATGGAACACTTGTTCATGATTATAATAGTTTTAATGATTTTAAAAGGTAAAATAGTTGATTCAATCGTTTTAAAAGCAAGGTATAAGTATTTTAGAATATAATAATCTCTAATAGAAATAATGGAATTAAATACAGATCGCTGATTGGATTACATTGTTTATCACCACCCTGCTATTCCTGAAGAGGAAAGATGAAAGAATTGTAGTAGATTAAGAGCCTTCTTATTTGAATCTTTTATAGCAACTGTATATACACATACATATCCTCTCCCCACACCAACACCACAATTACAACCCCACACACAGAGTTACTGCTTCTGAAGTTTACATAGATTCTACAGAATTACAAGTTAAATCTACAGGCAAAATACTTTCTGCTTCGTGCTATTTCTGTGTAGTATGATAGGACAAATCATAAAATGTTATGGCATATCCTATTTATTCTCCTCAAACTGGGGAATCAATAAAGGTGAAGAAAAAGATTATTTATTATCTAATCTCAAATTTTACCAAAGTATTATGTAAATGTCACATAACCTGGTCTTCTAGATCTGGGCATAGCATTCAGATTTTTTTTAAGATCCCAGAACAAGCCATTTATTATAACATGACTATTTTAAGAATGGTCAGCTAATTATGTCTTTAGAAAATGCAGTCTAGGCATTATCAAACAAATCTTAAATGCATGCATAATTGATTTTAAAGAGCAAATTGATTATCAAAAGGGGAAGTTAAAATATACTTCATTGTTATTAAATGTGATTGTTTTTGTAACTGTTCTGAAACAAGGCCACATAGAAATCTCCATTTTTGTGCTCTTCTGGAGTATTTTTTTTCTGTTTTCTCCGTATAAATTCAGATAAAACTTTGGCAATAAATAAGAATCTTTTCTCACAAAAGCCAGGTTTTGCAAACAGCTTACATCTGTATAAGGAGGAATATTTTGCATATGAGATGTACATTCTTCTTTGTTCTCATTTGTAGTGAGTTGTCAAGTAAGGCTGTAATACAATTTTGAGTATTACCTCTGTGATTATGATCAAGTATGTGAAAACATCTTCAAGATAGGATGCCCATGATAATAATTGTTTCAGGTGAAGAACTGAGAAAATTATATAGATAATGTAAGCAAAATCCAGGTATCTCAGTTGCATGTTCATTTCTCTTAGACTCATTTGGTGTCTGAATTATTTGTAAGATTACAATTTTCTTACTATATATGGACAGGATTGATCTAGACTTGCTTTCATTCCTCTTTATTAATAACATTTTACTAAATTATATTTTCCCTTTTTAACAATAAATATGGGGAAAATTGTGTTTATGAAAATAATAAATTAATAACACTATTAAAAACCAAGTAATTAAGTTAAATATGTGACTGCTGTTTAGCAACCCTATGCAAGTTCCAGACTTTTCTGAGAAAAGGCTAAGAAGTTTATATTATTACCAGAAATTTGTAGTCCAGTGATGTGGACAAATGGACTACATTGAAGCCATTTAATTCATTAAATTTGAGACCAGAGCCAGATTAAACCTAAGCATCAAAAGGTGGAAGTCAAACATATTAAATCAATATATTATGTAGCCTTATGCAGTGTGGTTCCAAGCCATTAAAAATCTGTTAAATACTGAAATATAAATTATTCACTAAACAAGAAAGTTTAACTAATAGTCCACAACACATTCAAATTCAAGATCTTATGTTCTGCACCCTGCAATAGATCCTGTTGCATTTTGCTCATACAAACCTTAGCAAAAATGTGTAGATTGCAAGTATTTTTAAATATAACAGTATGCTTAAGATTTTTCCAGGTTAGTGCACTTTAAAGATTTAAATAATTACTTAAAATTAATAATTCCTCTATTTGAGAGGCCAATGCTACTAGAGCAAAACATACAATTACTAAGTGCTTCTTTTTGACCCGATGGACTAAGAAAGACCTCTGCCCCATTGGTCCACTTTATTTTCAAATATATACTTCTGTATCTTGTTTAGAATTGAGAAGAATTAAAAAACACCTAAATTGGAGCTTGCAGTGAGCCGAGATCGCACCACTGCACTCCAGCCTGGGCGACAGAGCGAGACTTCATCTTAAAAAAAATTTTTAAAAACCCAAAAAAACAAAAAACAAACAAAAAAAAGCCTAAATTATGAGATGAGTATTTTCCATATTGTCAGAAATAAAGTCATAAATGAAAAAAAAAGAAGAACCTGATGATTAAATTGAAGGATATAAATCTAACTCAATGATTATTTTAGGGGTTTTTATCCTTTTTGTTCACTGATGTATCCTCTGCACGCAGAAACGCTTCTGTAACATTGTAGAGGTTAAATAAATATTTGCTAAATGAGACCACTTTGATCTAATAGTAACTATATAAATAGATCTGCTAGCCTTCTCAATATTTTAATCAAACCCTACCTTGTTGTCTGTACACACACAGTTTCCTTCTTTGACCTCTATTTACCATCCAAACTACCATCAAGAACTACAACATAAACCAAATCACAATAACTTGGCTTGAAAGAGCCATCTATCCCCTTTCATATCCTATAAAGATAAAAGTGTGCCTATTCCTGGAATTCACAGTGGTAAATATCTTAATAAATGGGTAAAAATACTATTAAGAGTGTCCACATGATTATTGGTAAAGGACTTACCAGCATCATGGGAAAGTGAATTCTTTGGGAAATCTGAGTTAATTATTTAAACATGTTACAAGAAGTAAAGAAAGTTTAAGAGAAACTTTTGTAAGAAAACAAGACCCATAAAGTCTTATTGCTTCAAATCTCAAACCTGAATCTGATCAAATGTCTATATCCAACCAGCATTTTTTTTAACTTAGGAAATTCAAAACAAAAGAACAAGAATACCATCGGAATATCTTAAGCAAAATCCAGACTTTAGGATACACTTTGGGAAACTAACCTAAGTTCATCAATCAATAAGTTGCAATAAAGAGAAAAGAGAGAAATAGAAAGTTTATATATTAAAATCAATATCAACCAATTTTGGGGTTTAAGGAAAAATTTATTGTGTTAAATTTGTCCATTTCTGTTTCCTGTTTACTAACACTTCTTTAAGTGCTTAGAAATTAAAAAATTTCTAAAGGTAGTTTTGAGTTTATAATCCTAGAAATATATTGTTGATTTCAGATTTTTTTTTACTCCAAAAAGACTTGAGATACACTAACATCCAGATATTCTGGGATATATAGCAATATGGATCTCTAGGTTACTTCCAGTTTTCTTGGTTCAGTGTTTAACAAAGATATAAGTAATTTTATCTCTGAGAATAAACCCAAAATTTTATTGATAGTGCACTGTTTACTTGTCTGAGCCAACTAGTAAACTACATATATCAAATGTAGGCTGAATTTAAATCTAGCTCACTATAAATAAAAACTTTAGCATAATTTTGCTAAGAAATAAATATTCCTTTTCTAATTTTCACATCATAACCATGAAAAATTATTATATCTCATGAATGACAGATAACTGACAGGTAGGGTGCCCTTGTTAGATATAAACTACAATGAATCAGATGGCATCTGTCGTATTCATCAAAACGTGTGTCACTTTGATGATGTCTGATTTATTTTCTTTTGTAAGGTGAATAGCCTGACATGAACAAATTTTGATTTAATATGTGAAATGAGTCAAAAGAGAGCACAGTATATAATTTATTAATGGTATTCATTTTTATTATGTTTAAACTTGGGTTCCTATTTTCTTTTAACACTGTAATAAAAAAATAATTGTTTTAGTTCTCACGATTAAAATAGCTATGCTATGCAAAAATAGTTAACAGAAAATTACGACAAAAAATTCAACAGTAACTCAATTATTGTATTGCTCAAGGCTCATAAATACCAATGTATGTTGAAATTTATTTGTAAACATGAACGTAATATATAAAACCCATTCTGGGCTATTTTAAAGGCACATTAGAAGACATTTTTAGAATTAAGCTAACTAAAATAATATGTGAAATAAAAACAAAGTAGGCCATATTTGAAATTCAGTACCTTAAATATTTCAAATTCACTAACAATTACAGACAAATTCAACTCAATCTTCAATTTTCCAGAGTTAATTGAAGTTTAGATACGGCTTTTAGGTTGGCAACTTTAATTTTCTTTCATTCTTTGGTATTTCACAAGTTGGCCATTGCAAAGTAAAATTATTATATTAAAATATTGTATATTCAAGGTTTTCAGCATTTTTCTATTGCAAATATGAATACAAAAGGAGATGGAAGAAATCCAAGGCCACATGAAAATCCTAACTAGGCTTTTCTTGTACTTTTGGCTTTCTTTCTGAGCTATTATTTTGGATTACACTCATTTTGCTTTTCCTTTTAATTGCTAGGGGGAAAACTGCTATAAGAAAAAAAAACCTTTTGTTATTACATATTAGAACATAAAATTTATTTCACATGGGCTGGGCATGGTGGCTCACGCCGGTAATCCCAGTATTTTGGGAGGCTGAGGTTGGCAGATCACGAGGTCAAGAGATTGAGACCATCCTCACCAACATGGTGAAACCCCATCTCTACTAAAAATAACAAAAATTAGCTGGATGTGGTGGCACGTGCCTGTAGTACCAGCTACTTGGGAGGCTGAGGCAGGAGAATCACTTGAACCCAGGAGGTGGAGGTTGCAGTGAGCCGAGATCACGCCACTGCACTCCAGCCTGGTGACAGAGCGAGACTTCGTCTCAAACAAACAAACAAAGAGACAAAAAAAGGTCTTTCTAATGATGTCAACTTTAAAAGCAAATTTATGTTATTTTGATTAGAGATGTACTGAACACTAACGAAAGAAATGCGATGGTAATTGGAATAAAAAGTTCATTTATTAATAACTGATACTTTTTTCAGACTTATCAACAGAGTCTGTCATAGTAATTAAAATTCTTCACTTTGTAGTGAATTTTAAACCTTCACTTTGTAGTATTTCCACAGAACTGTAGATACTTGAAAGAGAAGAGACCATTGGATTCATCTAAAAAATGCTGTCCAATGGAAATGTAATGTTAGTCACAAAGGCAACTCACATATATCAATAAACTTTCTATAGCTACCTTAAAGTAAACATGTGCAATTAACTTTAAGAATATATTTCATGTAACTCAACAGCTAAAAATATTTTTATTTCAAAATATAATCAATGCAAAAACACTAAGATATTTTGTATTTTTGTTGTTGTTGTTGTTCTATGTCTTTCAAATCCATGGTATATTTTATAGTACATCTCCATTTGGAATAAATATTTCCCAGTGCTGATAGCTACATGTTTCTATTGCCCACCATATTGGATGGCAAAGATCTACAGCATCTCATTACCTTGATATTCAGATGTGAGAATACTTTTTTGAAGTGAGTCAGATAAAAGAAGGCTATAAATGTCATATATTTTGATAAGCACTGTTGACACTTCATATCCACCCATTTCACAGCCATAGATTCAACCAACCTTGGATCAGAAATATTTGAAAAATAAAAGCAATAAAAAATAACAATACAACAATAAAATATTTTTTAAATACAGTATAATAACTTTTATATAGTATTTACATTGTATTAGGTATTATAAGTAATCTAGTTTGTTTAAATTATACATAAATATTTGCATAGGGTATATGCAGATACAGTTTTCCTTTGAACAACATGGGTTTGAACTGGGTCAGTCCACATATACATAGATTTTTTTAAAATATAAGTTACATTGAGTATATCTTCCTCTCCTGCTTCCCCCTCCACCTCCACCTCTTGCATCTCTTCCTTCTCTGCTACCCTTGAGACAAGAAGTCCAACCCCTCTTTTTCCTCCTCCTCCTCATCACTGTGAAGGCAATAAGGATGAAGAACTTTATGATGATCTATTTTCACTTAATGAATAGCAAACATATTTTTTCTTATTTATGATTTTCTTAATAACATTTTCTTTTCTCTAACTTACTTTATTGTAAGATGTTTATATTATTGCAAGGCTTCCAGTCAAAAGTAGGCTATTTGTAGTTAAGTTTTGAGGGAGTGAAAAGTTATACACAGATTTCTGACTGTGAGAAGGGGGTGAAGTCCTGGAATCCATCCTCTCTCGATGCCAAGCGACAACTCTACTGGTCTCCATAGAGGCAACAAGGTTACTGGACACAAGTATAAACATTAGAGCCTACAGTGGCTGAGTCGACGTATTAGTTAGCATTAACTTTAGCATGTTATCTTTCCTCTTATTTGCTCACTTTACCCAACAATAAAATGAGAATAATACTAATACTTATTTCACAGAGTAGTGAATCCAAGTATATAATATTTTTAATACAATGTCTGGTACCTAGGATAATTACTGTAGGTATTCTTGTTTTACTCGACTTGCTATCTTTATGTAGATCATTTAACCTATATCACTTACTTTTATGGTTAAAAATCAGATTGGAGTAATTATTCATTGTAGAATGCATTGCTACACAATAAGCGTTTCTTGGATGAATATGTGACGGTCAAGTAAAAAAGGTGTGCATTTTCTTTTGAATATACTCTTTGTAAGTCTGAGTCTCTCACCTTCTCAGAACTATTAAAATCCAAAATCACCAACTAAAATTTTGGCTATCTCTTTGATATATTTAATATTAAATGATATAGTATCACAAGATGCTACATATTTTAATACCAAGTGTATTAGTCAGGATTCTCTAAAGAGAACCAATAGGATAGGTGTATATATAAAGGGGAGTTTATTAAGGAGTACTGACTCACATTATCACAAGGTGAGGTCCCACAATAGGCCATCTACAAGCTGGGGAGCAGGGAAGCCAGTCCAAGTCCCAAAGCTGAAGAACTTATAGTCTGATGTTCAAGGGCAGGAAGCATCTAGCACAGGAGAAAGATGTAGGCTGGGAGACTAGGCCAGTCTAGTCCTTCCTTGTTCCTCTGCCAGCTTTTATTCTGGCCTCAATGGCAGCTAATGAGATTGTGCTCACCCAGATTGAGGGTGGGTGTGCCTTTCCCAGTCCACTGACTCAAATGTTAATCTCCATTGGCAACACCCTCACAGACACACTCAGCAACAATATTTTGCATCCTTCAATCCAATCAAGTTGACACTCAGTGTGAACCATCACACCAAGCTATCCATTTTTTTCCTTCCATAGTATTTAAATCAAGTTTCTGAATATTGTCATGTAACTTTTTGGTTTTCACTGGACGAAGTGCTTCATCCTTGTTTATCCTCCACTCCATTTTACTTTATGTATGTATGTATGTATTTATTTAGAGACAGTTTCACTCTCGCCCCCCAGGCTAGAGTGCAAAGGCACGATATCAGTTAACTGCAACCTCCACCTCTCAGGTTCAAGAGATTGTCCTGCCTCAGTGTCCCAAGTAGCTGGGATTACAGGCGCCCACCATCACACCCAGCTAATTTTTTGTATTTTTAGTAGAGACAGCATTTCACCATGTTGGCCAGGCTGGTCTCAAACTCCTGACCTCAGGGGATCCACCTGCCTTGGCCTCCCTCTCCACTTCTTTTTAATCTTTATTTGTCATGCCACTTGATTCCCATAGTCATTGTGGGCTTTTTTTTTCTCTCTGAACTTCTAATCTATCTACATTTCTTTGCTACTGAAGCAGTTTAAACTGAATGGCACTTTGATGCAGTTCAACAGAATTACATAAGGAAGGCTATCACCCATGTGTCCCATGGTGTCATGAGTCTTTGCCTGCAGATCAAAGTAACAGTGAACATTTATGCATTTATTGAAGCATTAGCCAGATATTTTCGGTGGATGACTAAGGTGATCTTAGAAGAAAAAAGTCAAAATTAATAATATTCAAGTAGAAGTTCCAAAATAAAATGTACCTGAAAACTTCAGAATCTTCTTTATTTTTTGAGAGAGAGTTTGAGTGTAGAATTGGACTTTGCCAAAATTTATTTTAGAAAGATGGTATTTGTCTATTGTAAATAAAAGTGGGGAAGTGAAAATAGGAGGGGAAAATATGAAAATGGTACATGTAGACATAACAATACAGTTTTGCATTCCTAGAGAGTTTATAAATAACTCATTTCTAAATGAATCAGTATACAGAAAATATATTGTCTAAATTCATTCTTTTTTGGTCTTTCGTGATGATAAGCCCAGATTTTTCTTGCCTACTATTTTAAAAGTGATTTACTAATAAGTTCATTTTTTTGGTAATTGCTTAATTATAGCATTATTGTATTTTTAGTGCTCATAAATGCAATCAAATCTTTTTGCATTTGTGTTCCATTTACAAAATTTCCAGAGTACATACAAAGTACATATTAGTGAACTGAACTGCTTAGGCTATACAATTTCAATTAGCTGAAATCAGCCACCAAATGGTGGATAAGCTTATTGGAAAAATATATACGATGCTAAATTTTTGAAATAAAGTTGTTTTAAAATGACTTTCCTTCACTTTCAAAAAGTTGTGAATGGCAAAAGAGAATAAAAATGCCTAATGCATCAGAACTTATTATGAAAAGTATAAGGAAACTATCAGAGTTAGGCCACTAGCCTTCCTTGGTATTATTTTTAACTAATTAAAGAAGAGTATTACTTCAGTGATTCTTTGTGATCCTGTTTTGAGTCTTAAATTTTACTAAATTTATTTATACTTTTATTATCATAATGAAGCTTGCAAAAACAGAAAGTCTCATTTTTCATTGATTAAGTCCCAATAACTTGTCCAAAGTTAAGCTTTAATAACACGTAAATGCTGCTAAGAGTAAGATAATTCATTTTGTAACTGATTATTGTTAATGTCTAGTACAGAAATTACTGAATAAGGCAAGAACAAACCAGCAATCCCTAGAGGACCCACAGGCCCTCTGAAGGAAGTGGGCTGCTCCTGCAGGAACTGGGAGACACCCCAAATACTGTGAGTGCCCCAGCTGTGGAAGTGGGAAAGGGAGACCCTCCTCTTCCTAACACACACCGGCACTGGCGAAGCTAAAGGTCTGTTTGTGGGAGAAGTTACTGACTTTACCTGGAGCTGAGACAATTTAGAGAGTGGAGTGTAATACAGGGGTAGAGGAAGCTGCAGAAAGGCCCTGGGAGCTCACTGGGTTCCCAAGCAGCCCATTCCTGCCTAGCACCACAGGGATCCATCAGGAGGGTGGCCAGAGAAGCAGGAGGTAAAACTCCACAGGGAGAAGGAAATCTCTAGCTGAACTTTGTATCAGTTTGAACAGGGCAAGAAGCCTCCTGGCCAGAACCTCAAGGAGGGTGCAAATCTGCTGTGCAGACTCCACAGGCAGGGGAAGAACCAAGCCCTTTTCTTTCGCAGCTGGGAGGTGGGAGGTGGGCAGCCTCAGGCAAGTTTTCAAGCCTGTCTTGCCCTCCACCTAGAAATAGACTCAAGGTTATTGTGGTGGGGACATGGTAGGAGTGAGACTGGCTCTTTGGTATGCATGGGAGCTGAGTGAGGCCTGTGACTGCTGGATTTACCCCACTTCTATGACAACTTGATGACTCAGCAGAGGCAGCCATAATCCTCCTAGGTACACAACTCCAGTGACCTGGAAATCTCACACCCATCCCTCACAGCAGCCGCAGAAAGACCCACCCAAGGAGAGTCTGAGCTCAAACATGCCTAGCCCTGGCCCCACCTGATGGTCCTTCCCTATCCACCCTGGTGGTGGAAACAAAAGGCATATAATCTTGTGAGTTCTAGGGCCCCATCCACAGCCGGTCCCTCTCCATACTACTACAGCTTTCTGGAAAGCACCACCTGGCAAGAGGCCAGCCAGCACAAAAATAGAGCATTAAACCACCAAAGCTAAGGACCCTTACAGAGTCCATTGCACCCCCCACCACCTCCATCAGAATAAGCACTAGTATCCACAGCTGAGAGACCCATAGACGGTTCACATCACAGGACTCTATGCAGACAACTCCCAGAACCAATCCAGAGCCGGGTAGACTCACTGGGTGTCTAGACTCAGAAGAGAGACAACTGGAACAGGAATTAAAAGAAATTTAAAAAATGTGTAAGCAAAAACTCAGTTGTATGTAAGAAAAACCAATTCCCCCTGAGGAAGAGAAAGAGCTGAAGTCCTTTAAAAATTGCCTGTTTTTCTGCGGCTAGTGAGACTTATCTCTCCCTTTCCCAGGCATTGTGAAGACTGTTTCTCTAGCTGTGCAGCTGCAAGGTCACTAAACAGATAATCTCAAGTCATAAAACATGTTGTTGTTTGAAAAGTAAGAAATAATGTAATGCATGTCTTAATTGAATAACTGTCTTTGTTTCTTGCTTCTGTAATACGCTTCCCCCTGCACAAATCTCCCCCAACCCCACAAAATGCTAAAAAGGTAGCTTGACTCTTGTTCTGGGCTCAGTCCTTTGGATGTTAATCCGATTGGGTTGGTGCACCTAAATAATTAAATAATTCCTCCTCAACCCCTCAGTCTCTCTGATTCCCTAATTATCCCGCTGCACAACAATCACTGCAATTCAGCTCACAAGAAGCCACATACATAGGAAATGAAGGAGAGTACTACTACATCAAGGGAACACCCCATGGGACAAAAGAATCTGAACGACAGCCTTCAGCCCTAGATCTTCCCTCTGACAGAGCCTACCCAAATGAGAAGAACCAGAAAACCACCCCTGGTAATGAGACAAAACAAGGCTCTTGTTTTGAGCCTTGGTAATGAGACAAAACACCCTGCCCCCAAAATCACGCTAGTTCACTGGCAGTGAGTGGATCCAAAACAAGAAGTAATCCCTGATTTACAGGAGATTAGTTATTAAGCTTATCAGGGAGGGACCAGAGAAAGGCAAAGCCCAATGCAAGGAAATCCATAAAACGATACAAGAAGTGAAGGGAGAAATATTCAAGGAAATAGATAGCTTAAAGAAAAAAATCAATAAAAAATTCAGGAAACTTTGGACACACTTTTAGAAATGGGAAATGCTATGGAAAGTCTCACCAGTAGAATTGAACAAGTAGAAGAAAGAAATTCAGAGCTTGAAGACAAGGTCTTCTAATTAACCCAATCCAACAAAGATAAAGAACAAAGAATAAGAAAATATGAATAAAGCCTCTAAGAAGTCTGGGATTATGTTAAATGACTAAATCTAAGAATAATCAGTGTTCCTGAGGAAGAAGAGACTTCTAAAAGCTTGGAAAACATATTTGGGGGACTATTCGAAGAAAACTTCCCTGACTTTGCTAGAGATCTAGATATCCAAATACAAGACGCACAAGGAACACCTGGGAAATTCATCACAAAAAGATCTTCACCTAGGCACACTGTCCTCAGGTTATCCAAAGTTAAGATGAAGGAAAGAATCTTAAGAGCTGTGAAACAGAAGCACCAGGTAAACTATAAAGGAAAACCTATCAGATTAACAGCAGATTTCTCAGCAGAAACCCTACAAACTAGAAAAGATTGGGGCCGTATCTTCAGCCTATTCAGATAAAACAATTATCAGCCACAAATTTTGTATCCAGCAAAACTAAGCCTCATATATGAAAGAAAGATACAGTTGTTTTCAGACAAACAAATGCTGAGAAAATTCGCCGTTATCAACCCATCACTACAAAAACTGCTAAAAGGAGCTCTAAATCTTAAAACAAATCCTGGAAACACATCAAAACAGAACCCCTTTAAAGCATAAATTACACAAGAGCTATAAAACAAAAATACAAGTTAAAAAGCGAAAACAAAAAACAAAACAAAGTACACAGCATGATGAATGCAACAGTACCTCACATCTCAATACTAATATTAAATGTAAATGGCCAAAATGCTCCACTTATAAGATACAGAACCACAGAATGGAAAAAAACTCACAAACTACCTATCTGCTGCCTTTAGGAGACTCACTTAACACATAAGGACTCACATAAAGTTAAAGTAAAGGGGTGGTAAAAGACATTTCATGCAAATGGAGTCCTAAAGTGAATAGGGGTAACTATTCTTATATCAGAAAAAACAAACTTTAAAATAACAACAGTTAAAAGAGACAGAGGGATATTATGTAATGGTAAAAGGCCTTGTTCAACTAGAAAATATCACAATCCTAAACATATATGCACCTAACACTGGAGCTACCAAATTTATAAAACAATTACTAATAGACCTAATAAATGAGATAAACAGCAACACAATAATAGTCAGGGACTTCAATACTCCACTGACAGCACTAGACAGGTCATCAAGACAGAAAGTCAACAAATAAACAATGGATTTAAACTATACCTAGGGACAAATGGACTTAACAAATATATACAGAACATTTCATCCAACAACTGCAAAATACACATTCTATTCAACAGCACATGGAACTTTCATCAAGACAGACCAAATGATAGGCCATTAAATGAGCCTCAATAAATTTAAGAAAACTGAAAGTATATCAAGCACTCTCTCAGAGCACAGTGGAATAAAACTAGAAATCAACTCCAAAAGGAACCATCAAAACCATGCAAATACATGGAAATTAAATAACCTGTTTCTGAATGAACATTGGGTCAAAAATGAAATCAGGATGGAAATTTAAAAAATATTCAAACTGAATGACAATAATGACACAACCTATCAAAACCTCTGGGATACAGCAAAGGCAAAAGAATGATACAATGGGCTTTGGGGACTTAGGGGGAAGAGTGGGAGCGGGGAGAGGGATAAAAGACTGCAAATATGGTGCAGTGTATAGTGCTCGGGTGATGGGTGCACCAAAATCTCACAAATCACCACTAAAGAACTTATTCATGTAATCAAAAACCACTGTATCCCAATAACTGATGGAAAAATAAAAAAACATAAAAAATAAATTACTGAATAAGTAATTGAAGTCTCAGTTTATGACAACTATTGTGTTGTTGAAATTTACATGTCAACAAGCGAATAACAAGATAATGTATTTTTTAAACTTTAGGCAATATGCCTGATTTCTGAAACTCACAGTTTAATCTGCATGAACATATATTACTGTACTTATTTATTTTTTTGGACGCAAGGTCTCACTCTGTCGCCCCAGGTAGAGTGTGTGCAGTGGCATGATTTCAGATCACTGCAGCATCTACCTCCTGGGCTCAAGCAATTCTCCCACCTTACCCTCCTGAGTAACTGGGACTAACAGGTTTCCATCTCCATGCCTGGTTAATTTTTGTAATTTTTTTGTGTAGAGATGAAGTTTTACCATGTTGCCCAGGCCAGTCTCGAACTCTTGAGCTTAAGCAATCTGGCCACCTCAGCCTCCTAAAATACTAGGATAACAGGTGTGAGCCACCATACCAGGCTGGAAATTTTTGGAGTAATCTGCACTTGAAAAATATTTATTAGTATTTTAATGATTATGTCAATAATTGCAATCATCAAGATCAAGCTAATTATATTAACATAACATAAATTCAGTTAATATTTAACATATTACTGGTTGAGTATTCCTTATTCAGAAAGCTTGGCATAGAAATGTTTCAGATTTTGGAATTTTTCAGATTTTTTGAATATTTGTGTGTAAACAATGAGGTGTTGGTGCTGGAACTCAAGTGTCAACATAAAATTTATTTATGTTTTATATACACTTTATACACATAAGCAGATGATAATTGTATACAACATTTTAAATAATTTTATACATGAAACAAACTTTGTGTACCTTGAATCATCAGAAAACAAAAGTGTCAGGTGAGGAATTTCCACTTGTGGTGACATGTTGGTGCTCCAAAAAATTTGTGTTTTGTATTTTTGGATTAGGCTGCTTAACCTGAGTCTATCTAATGTTTTTTGTTATCAATATTATACCTATAGAGGGAGATTTTTTTTTCTAACAAAACAAACATGCAAGCTAGTCACCTAATTACATAATTTTCAGACTGCATCCGGTGCATGATGAATCCTTACTAATTTCAGCTTAAAGTTTAACTTACCATTTCACATTATATTCCAAACTGAAATACACTACTACTGTTCTTTTTGAAATATTTATTTATTTATTTATTCAACTTTTACTTTAGATTCAGGAGGTACATGTGTAGGTGTGTTACCTGGGTATATTGTACAATGCTGTGATTTGAGGTACGAATCATCCTGTCACCCAGGTAATGAGCATAGTACCAATCAGTTAGTCTTTCAACCCTTGCCTTATCCCTCTCTGACTCCTGTAGCAGTTCCCAGTGTCTATAGTTTCCATCTTTATTCTATGACTACCCAATATTTGGGTTCCACTTATAAATGAGAGCATGCAGTCTTTGGTTTGCTATTCTTGCATTAATTCACTTAGGATAATGACCTCCAGCTGCATCCATGATGGTGCAAGTAACATTATTTTGTTCTTTTTTATGGCTGTATAGTATTCCATGATTGTATATGTAACATATTTTATCTAATCCAGTATTAATGGGCCCCTAGATTGATTTTTTGTCTTTGCTCCTGTGAATAGCATGAATATGAACATATGAGTGCATGTTTCCTTTTGGTGTAACGATCTATTTTCTTTTGGTTATATACCTAGTAATAGGATTGCTGGGTCGAATGGTAGTTCTAAGTTTTTTGAGAAATCTTCAAACTGCTTTCCACAGTGACTGAACAAATTTACATTTCCACCAACAGTGTATAAACATTCCCGTTTATCTGCAGCCTTCCTAGAATCTGCCATTTTTTGACTTTCATGGTAGCCATTGTGACTAGTGTGAGATGGTATCTCATTGTGGTTTTGCTTTACATTTCTCTGATGATTAGCAATGTTGAGCATTTAAAAAAATGTTTGTTAGACACTTGTGTGTCTTCTTTTAAGAAGTGTCTGTTCATATTTTTTGTGCATTTATTAATGGAGTTATTTGTTTTTTGCTTGTTCAATTGTTTAAATTACTTAATGATCCTGGATATTAAACCACTGTCAAATGCATAGTTTGCAAATACTTTCTCCCATTCTGTAGGCTGTCTGTTTACTCTGTTAATAGTTTGTTTTTCTGTGCAGAACCTGTTAATTTTTATTAGGTCCCATTTATCAATTTTTGTTTTTGTTGCAACTGCTTTTGAGGACTTAGCCAAAACTTCTTTTCCAAGTCTGATGTCTAGAATGGTGTTTCCTAGATATTCTTTTAGAATTCTTATAGTTTGAGGTCTTACATTTTAATATTTATATCATCTTGAGTTCAGTTTTGTATGTGTTGAAAAGTAGGGCTCCAGCTTCATTTTCTGCATATGGCTATTCAGCTATCCCAGCACCATTTATTAATCCCCACTGATTATTTTTGTAAATTTTGTTAAAGAATAGATAGCTGTAGGTATGTGGCTTTACTTCTGGGTTCTCTATGCTGTTCCATTGATCTAGGTGTCTATTTTGTACAAGAACCATGCTGTTTTGGTTACTGTCACTTATATTATATTTTGAAGTTGGATAATATGATAACTCTGGCTTTCTTCTCTACTTAGGATTGCTTTGGCTACTTGAGCTCTTTTGATTCCACATAAATTTTAGCATAGCTTTTTTCCAATTGTGTGAAAAATGACATTAGAAGTTTGATGTGAATAGAATTGAATCTGTAAATTGCTGGGTAGTATGACCATTTTAATGATAATTATTCTTCCAACCCATGATCAAGGAACATTTTTCCATCCATGTCATCTACAATTTCTTTTAGCAGTGTTTTGTAGCTTACCTTGTAAAGATTTTTCACCTCTTCAGTTAGATGTACTCCTAGATAGTCTATTTTTTTTTGTATGGCTATTGTAAATGGAGTGCATTCTTTATTTTTCTCTCAGCTTGAAAGTTATTGGTGTATAGATATGCTACTGATTTCTGTACATTTATTTTGTATCCTGAAACCTTGCTAAAATTATCAGTTCTAATAGCTTTCTGGCATAGTTCTTAAGGTTTTCTAAGTATAGAATCATATTGCCATTGAAGAGAGATAGTTTGATTTCTTATTTTCCTATCTGGATGTCTTTTAATTCTTTCTCTTGCCTTATTATTATGGCTAGCACTTCCAGTACTATTTTGAATAGATGTAGTGAGAATGGGTATCCTTGTCTTGTTCCAGATATCAAGGGGAATGCTTCTAGTTGTTGCTCAGTCAGTGTAATGTTGACCGTGGGTCTGACATATATGATTCTTCTTATCTTACGGTATGTTCCTTCAGTACCTGGTTTGTTGAGGGTTTCTATCATGAAGGAATGCTGGATCTTATTGAAAGCTTTTTCTGCATCTATTGAGATGAACATATGATTTTTGCCTTTGATTCTGTTCACGTGGTGAATCACATTTATTGATTTGCATATGTTGAACCAAACTTGCTTTCCAAGAATGAAGCCTATGTGATCATGGTGATTTAACTTTTTGATGTTTTGTTAAATTCAGTTTGCTCGAATTTTGTTGAAGATTTTTGCATCTATGCTTATCAGGGATCAGGGATACTGGCCTGTAGTTTTCTATTTTTGTTTTTTTCTATGCCAAGTTTTGGTATAAGGGTGATGCTGGCTTCATAGAATGAGTTAAAGAGTAGTCCCTACTCCTGAATTTTTTGGAACAGTTTCAGTAGAATTGGTACTACGTCTCCATTTTACATCTGGTAGAATTCAGCAGTGAATCCATCATGTTTGGGCGTTTTTTTGGTTGGTAGATTTTTTATTACGAATTCAAATTTGAAACTCAGCATTGGTCTGTTCGGTGTTTCATTTTCTTCTGGAGTCAATCTTGGGAGATTATATGTTTCTAATAATTTATCAATTTCCACTGATTTTCTAGTTTTTGTGCATAGTGGTGTGCATAATAGTCTCTGAGAATCATTTGTATTTCTGTGGAATCAGTTGCGATGTGACCTTTGTCATTTCTGATTGTGCTACTTGGATCTTCTCTTTTTTTCTTTGTGAATCTAGCTAATGTTCTATTGATCTTGTTTATCCTTTCAAAGACTCAACATTTGGTTTTGTTGATTCTTTGTATAAATTTCTGGATCTCACTTTTCTTCAGTTCCACTTTGAGTTTATAGTTCCCCCCCCCCCCCTTTTTTTTTAACTGCTCACTTTAGGCTTAGTTTGTTCTTGTTTTTCTAGTTCCTCTGGCTGTGATATTAGAGTATTAATTTGAAATCTTTCTAACTTTATAAGGAAGGCATTTAGTGCTGTAAACTTTCCTCTTAACACTGCTTTTGCTGCATCCCAGAAATTTTAGCATGTTGTGTCTCTGTACATTTATTTCAAAGAATTTTAAAAATTTCTGCCTTGATTTTGTTGTTTACCCCAAAGTCATTCAGGTGCAACTTGTTTAATTTCTATGTCATTCCGTGGTTTGAAGAGATCTTGTGGTATTGACTTCTGTTTTTATTCCATTGTGGTCTGGGAGAATGGTTGGCATGCTTTTGATTTTTTTTAATGTATTGAGACTTGCTTTATGGCCAAACATGTGGTTAATCTTTTTTTAAATAATTATTTTATTGTTTTATTTTTAAGTTGCAGGGTACATGTGCAGGATGTGCATGTTTGTTACATAGGTAAACTTGTGCCATGGTGGTTTGTTGCACTGATCAACCCATCATCTAGGTATTTAGCCCAGCATGCATTAGCTCTTTTCCCTAATGCTCTCACTCTCAGCCCTCCTCTGACAGGCCCCATTAAGTGTTATTCCCCTCCCTGTGTCCATGTGTTCTCATTGTTCAACTCCCACTTATAAGTGAGAACATGTGGTATTCTGTTCCTGTGTTAGTTTGCTGAGAATAATGGCTTTCAGCTTCATCCATGTCCCTGCAAAGGATATGATCTCATTCCTTTTTATGGCTGCATAGTATTCCATGTTGTATATGTACCACAGTTTCTTTATCCAGTCTATCACTGATAAGAGTTTGGGTTGATTCCATATCTTTGCTATTGTGAATAGTGCTGTAATAAACATACACATACATGTATCATTATAATAGAATGATTTTTATTACTTTAGGTATATACCCAGTAATAAGATTGTTAGGTCAAATGGTATTTCTGGTTCTAAGTCTTTGAGGAATTGCTGCACTGTCTTCCACAATTGTTGAACTAATTTACACCCCCACCAATGGTGTAAAAGTGTTCCTATTTCTCTGCAACCTCGCCAGCAACTGTTGATTCTTGACTTTTTAATGATTGCCCTTCTGACTGGCGTGGGATGATATCTCATTGTGATTTTGGTTTATATTTCTCTAATGATCGGAGATGCTGAGATTTTTTTCATATGTTTGTGGCCCCATATATGTCTCTTTTTGAGAAGTGTCTGTTCACATCCTTTGTCCATTTCTTGATGGGGTTGTTTGTTTGGTCCTTGTAAATTTGCTTAATGGCTTTGTAGATCCTGGGTATTAGCTGTTTTTTAGACAGATAGACTGCAAAAATTTTGTCCCATTGTGTAGGTTGTCTGTTTGCTCTGATGATAGTTTCATTTGCTGTGCAGAAGCTCTTCAGTTTAATTAGATCCCATTTGTCAATTTTTGCTTTTGTTGCAATTGCTTTTGGCAATTTCATCATAAAGTCTTTGCCTATGCCTATGTCCTGAATGGTATTGCCTAGATTTTCTTTTAGGGTTTTTATAGTTTTGGGTTTTACATGTAAGTCTTTAATCCATCTTGAGGTAATTTTTGTGTAAGGTGTAAGGAAGGGTCCAGGTTTTATTTTCTGCGTATGGCTAGCCAGTTCTCCCAGCACCAATTATTAAATAGGGAATCCTTACCCCATTGCTTGTTTTTGTTGGGTTTGTTGAAGATCAGATGGTTGTAGATGTGGAGTTTTATTTCTGAGTTCTCGATTCTGTTCCTTTGGTCTATGTCCCTGTTTTTGTACCAGAATCATACAGTTTTGGTTACTATAGCCTTATAGTACAGTTTGAAGTCAGGAGTGTGATGCCTCCAGCATTGTTCTTTTTCTTAGGATTGTTTTGGCTATGCAAGTTCTTTTTTGATTCCATATCAATTTTAAAATTGCTTTTTCTAATTCTGTGAAGACTATCAGTGGTAGTGTAATAAGAGTAACATTGATTCTATAAATTGCTTTGGATAGTATGGCCATTTGCACAATAGTGATCCTTCTTATCCATGAGCATGGAATGTTTTCCCATCTGCTTATATCCTCTCTGATTTCCTTGAGCAGTGATTTGTAGTTATCCTTGAAGAGGTCCTTCACTTCCCTTGTTAGCTGTATTCCTAGGTATTTATTTCTCTTTGGGGCAGTTGTGAATGGGAGTTCATTCATGATTTGGCTTTCTACATGTCTGTTGTTGATGTTTAAGAATGCTTGTGATTTCAGCACATTAAGTTTGTATCCTGACACTTTGCTGAAGTTGCTTATCAGCGTAACAAACTCTTGAGCTGAGTCGAAGGGGTTTTCTAGATATAGGATCATGTCATCTGCAAAGACAATTTGACTTCCTCTCTTCCTATTTGAATACCCTTTATTTCCTTCTCTGGGCATGTGGCTAATCTTGAAGTATGTTCTGTGAGCAAGTAAGAGGAATGTACATCCTTTGCTTGATGCATGGAGTATTCTTTATATGTCTAGTAGGTCCAATTGGTCAAGTGTTGAGTTTATTCTAAAATTTCTTCTTAGTTTTATGTCTTGGTGATCTGTCTAATGCTCTCAGTGGGGTGTTGAAGTCCCCACTATTATTGTGTGGCTAAGTGTTCTCTTATCTCTAAAAGTACTTGTTTTATGAATCTGGGTGCTCCAAGGTCAGATGCAGATATATTTAGAATACTTAAGTCCTCTTGTTGAATACTTTATTATTATTTAATGCCCTTTTTAATCTTGTTTACTGCTGTTGGTATTAAGTTTGTTTAATCTGATATAAGAATGATGGCCCTTACTCTTTTTTGTTTTTCGTTTGCATGGTAGATCTTTCTCTATCCCTTTGCTTTGAGCCTATAGGTGTTTTTATGTGTAAGATGGATCTCTTGAAGGTAGCAGGTGAATGAGTCTTGTTTTTTTATACAACTTGTCACTCTGTGCCTTTTAAATTTAGGCCATTTACATTCAAGGTTAATATTGATATGTGAGGTTTCGATGCTATCATAAAGTTGTTAGCTACTTGTTTTGTAGTTTCTATTGTGTCATTGCTTTATAGGGTATGCAAGATATGTACTTATGTATGTTTTTGTGGTATCAGGTATCATTTTGTTTTCATGTATGAAACATCTTTTAGGATCTCTTCTAAGGCTATTCTTATAGTAATAAATTCCCTAAGCATTTGCTCATCTGGAAAGTATTTTATTTCTCTTTCATTTATGAAGCTTTGTTTGGTGGGAAATGAAATACTTGTTTAAAAGTTATTTTCTTTAAGAATGCTGAAAATAAGCCCCCAATTCTTTCTGGATTGCAAGGTTTCTACTGAGAAGTCTGCTGATGGGGTCCTCTTTGTATGTGATCTGACTTTCTCTAGTTGCCTTTAAGATATTTTTGGCATTGATCTTGGGCAGTCTTTTGACTATACGCCTTAGTGATGTCTCAAAGATGTGCTCTGCATTTCTAGTACTTGAATATCTAACTTTCAAGTAAGATTATGGAAGTTTTCTGAAATTAGTCCCTCAAACATGTTTTCCAGGTTGTTTGTTCGTTCTCCTTCTCTTTCAGGAATGCCAATAATTCATAGGTTTGGTCACTTTATATAATTCCACATTTCTTGCAGACTTTGTTAATTTTTAAAAATTCTTTTTTCTTTATTTTTGGCTGACTGGTTTGGTTCAAAAGAGAAGTCTTCAATCTCTCAAATTTTTTCTTATGGATGGTCTAGTCTGTTGATAAGACTTTCAACTAGATTTTGAAATTTCTAAGATGAGTTTTTCAATTCCAGAAGCTCTGATTGATTTCTTATGATATGCATCTCTTCCTTCATTTTCTGGATTTCTTTAGAAATTTATTTGTGTTTATTTTCAACTTTGTCTTGGATCTCATTGAGCATCCTTACAATCCATGTTTTGAATTCTTTATATTTCATTTCTGAGTTCAGATCAATGCTGGAGGGCTAATGCAATCCTTTGGTAGTATCACTACACTCAGATTTTTCATGGTGCAAGAATTCTCACCACTGGTTCCTTCTCATCTGGAAACACTGGCATTTCTAATTTTTGTAGTTATTTTCATGAAGGTAGAGTTTTTAAAATGTCTTTCTTTCTCTGTAATATTTTTGAATTTTTCCCCTTTTCCATTTTTCCCCATCCCTAGACGGTGCAACTCTAGAGAATGCTGAGTAGGGTCTTTTTGCTTTGTTTCTATAGCTCTATATCACTTATTTTGGCAGGTTTTATATTGGGCTGTGCAGTTTGACCTATAAGCCCATTGATGGACCTTATAGGTAACAGACAGCTGAGGCCAATGTAACCGGGTATAAAGCATGAACCTTGTTTACTGGCAGAAACTTTCTGTTGCCTCAGGTAATGGGCTGATTCATGGAATATATAGTGGTTTGAGTGCCCTACTCAGCTCCAAGGGGCCAGGCTAGGCCAGTTCACCTACAGGTCTCTTGATGGCAGACACAAGCATCAGTGCCAAGGAAGAACCCAATTGGCAGCCACCAAGTGCCCAAAGGTGTGCCTACACATGGAGCTGAAAAACCACCTCAGCTCCAAGTTCTCTGGACAGGAATGGGAGATGGCCCAAACTTCTAATTCAGAGAGAGGGCACTCCAGATGCCTGGAGATCTGCCTGGTTGTGGAGCAGAGAAAGCCTTGCTGCACCAAGATCTATGGCCAGGAAGAATGCGGCAGCTCAGGCTGATGAACCAGATAAGCGGGTATTCCAAATGCCTGGGGATCTGCATGAAGCAGAGATGGCCAATCAGCACAGAGATCTTTTTATCAATCAACATCATCACAGGGTCCATTTGCTAACATTCTCCTCTCTAAGATATGGTATGTCTTTCATGATTCCAGTAGATTCACAATTTTCTTCTTGAATTAAAGCCCACAGGGTTAATCTTTATATACTATCTTGCTGTTTCCAAGTATTTGAAACATGTTGAAAGCCTTTAATCCACCATTTATCCAAGATTATTAAAAACAAAACAAAACAAAAGATTATTAAAAGCAAAACAAAATTCTACTAATGTTTAGTATTCTGCCTTGTAGGAAATGCAATTAGTAATCCATAGTGATTAAAATACAATTATTATATAGGAGGACAATCAGAGTTTTGTTATTCTTATATGGCACCTTTGAGCATGAGTAAACATGATTTCTAATTTTTTTTTTTTTTTTTTTTTTTTTTTTTGAGACGGAGTCTCGCTCTGTCACCCAGGCTGGAGTGCAATGGCACAATCTCGGCTCACTGCAAGCTCCGCCTCCCGGGTTCACGCCATTCTCCTGCCTCAGCCTCCTGAGTAGCTGGGACTACAGGCACCTGCCACCACGCCCGGCTAATTTTTTGTATTTTTAGTAGAGACGGGGTTTCACCATGTTAGCCAGGATGGTCTCGATCTCCTGACCTCGTGATCTGCCCGCCTCTGCCTCCCAAAGTGCTGGGATTACAGACGTGAGCCACCGCGCTTTGCCGATTTATAATTTTTAAGATTATTAGTTACCAATGAATGTTTCCTCATAGTGGATGTCTTCTTGTTTTTTCTTTAAAAGTTCCCTTTAAAATTAGTAAATGGACTTGTAGTTGGCTACACACATTTCTGCAATGTTAACAAAGATAGTTTCCTACTGAGCACACTGAGGAGATAATTTTGCCCTTTGTACTTTGTGTCTATTAAACATTTATTTTAGGCTAGATGTGGAGCAATCCCAGCTACGTGAAAGGCTGAGCCAGGAGGATTGTTTGAGCCCTGTAGTTTGAGATTAGCCTGGGCAACATAGTGAAACCTTGTATCAAAATAAACAAACAAAAACAATTTTAAAAAATATTTTCCCTTAATAGTTTAACTAAACTCCTTTATTTAATACAATGAAATAAATACATGCCCTTTTTTTTTTCTCCAATTATCCATGATAATTTGTCAAAAATATGTTGAGGCATATAGTTAGCCTTAACAGATAATCCCACGAAACATTTTTGGAGACTATTTTCTCAGAATTATGTATTCTGTTGTATTAAGGGGAATGTTATTAGCAAATGTTTGTCTGGAGAACTATGCGGTAGGCACGGTTTCATGCCAATGTTGTATGGATTTTAAATATACCAAAAGTAACTATAGACGCCAACCAAAATAAGTTGAGTAAGATACGAGTTTAATTGAAAACTACAGATGACTTCTAAGTACAGATTGGATATTATTTCCCCTTTGAAGTGGCTACTGATTTGTTTGCTTGCAATAATCGTCTGCAGTCACATTTGAGAGTTGAGGGACTGCCTCCTCACAAGTAATTCAACTTGTCTCAAAATGTCTCTTCATTTTACATTTTACATTTACTTGATATTTCTTCGGCCACCTACATGGGTTAGCTAAAAGAACAAACTATTAACAACCAAGTCTCTTCTTGGTGCCATTTACACAAAATCTATGTATTTTGTTAAGGCTTATCATACTATACTTGAGCTATATTTTATGTCTGCCGTTTCCCCCCCTAAATATAAGCCCATTGACGGCAGCAATGTCTTACTCAGCTTCGTAGATTTAACACCCCAGATAGAGTCCCCCACCTAATATTTTCTTGATCAGGAATTAAAAATGACTCATTACGGCTCACGCCTGTAATCCCAGCCCTTTGGGAGGCTGAAGTGGGCGGATCACGAGGTCAGGAGATTGTGACCATCCTGGCTAACACGGTGAAACCCCGTCTCCACTAAAAATACAAAAAAAATTAGCCGGGCGTGGTGGCGGACACCTGTAGTCCCAGCTACTCGGGAGGCTGAGTCAGGAGAATGGCGTCAACCCGGGAGGCGGAACTTGCAGTGAGCCGAGATCATGTCACTGCACTCTAGCCTGGGCGACAGAGCGAGATTCCCTCTCAAAAAAAAAAAAAAAAAAAAAAAAAAAAAAAAAAAAAAAAAAAAAAAAATTTAGAAATATGGGCATTATACACAAGTCAAAGTAAGTATTTTCAAAGCTAGGCTAATTATTTTAAAAACTTAGCTATTATTTCAGAACAAATAGCATAGTTGATTTTTAAAATGAAAACTTTTCTAGAAATAAATTTACAATTCATTTCTACAGCTTACTGACTTCAATCACTCCCTTTTTATACTACTGTGATCATTGGAAGAGTTTGAAAAGTTATCATTCTTTATAGATGAAAAGCTATCACAAGTACTTTTTGCCAATTAGAGATTTGCTTCAGGAGGAAACAAATTACAAGAATTTTTATCTATCCCTAAAACTAGCTGCAACAGTTATTTCTTTATTACCTACATGGTCAGACAAAAGAGAATATTTCTTCTCAGGTGTATTTAACATTGTTCAAGTTGTGTGGTAATGAAAAAAATTTGTAATTCTGTTTGAAATAGTAACTGAAAAGTAACTTTAAAAATATGGCATTTACAAATTTTCAACCAGGACTACTACAAACTTGGTGCATTCATAGACTTTTCTGTAAAACGGTACATGGCTTTGCCTTTATAGAGATACTCATGGTGTTCCTTCAAAACTTCATACTTGCATCCACTTTTCTTTGCAAGGAAATAAACTTCATTGCTATAAAAAAAAAAAATCCGAGTAAGCATTTAATACAAAATGGAAGTCTGTGAAGAGTCCAGAATTGCTGATTTCCTCTGGAAATTCAGCAACTCGTGTTCCTTGTCTAAACTTAAAATTGGGTTTTAGACATCTGAATGTGAGGAGAAAATGGGGAAACTTGCATTATTAAAACAGTGAATTTTTATTTTTATTTTTTGTATTTTTATTAGAGACGGGGTTTCACACCATGTTAGCCAGTATGGTCGCGATCTCCTGACCTTGTGATCCGCCCGCCTTGGCCTCCCAAAGTGCTGGGATTACAGGCATGAGCTACCACGCCTGGCCATTAAAACAGTGAATTTTGAAAAAATTAATTAAAATGAATTTCAAATTAAATGGTCTTTTACATACATGTATGCATATACACTAATACACTTAGAATACACTGCTGTCAACAGATGTCAATGCTGACCGGTATAGGTGACTCTGCCTCTACATATAGGCCCTGGCACACAAAAAAACAAGATATATTCTTTGAACATATAGTCAATACACTTAAAATGATTATATTTATTTGTACCTGCTTTAAACAGTTTGTGGTTTCCAGTAATTCTTTTTTATCTTAAATTAGAAAAAAAAATTATTCACTTTAATAATTAAATGTTAAAATTAATAAGAATTCAACTTTTTGTTCTCATTTACAGTATTTTTTAACCATGTAATATTTATAACAAGTTTAGGATCTGCATATTATAAACCCAGACAGATAAAATAGATTTTCTTTCTAAATCCACCCCCTGCATCCATTGCCAAATAAATTATAATCACAGATGTATCACGCCTCATTTAGGTTTCAACCCACTTTCACTTGATTAGGAACTTGACTACAATTTTCATTTATTCTGGAATTTCTCAAAAATAGCCTTTTAAAGTTTGAATGATTTTAGAACTTCTCTTTCTTTATCCACACATTCATGCTGCATCATAAGGTGTTTTGAAGATTACCTAACAATTAATATAAAACACAAGGCACGCGATATGACATTAGTAAATGGTAGCTATTATTATTATTGTTGCTGTTGTTATCTACCTCATCACAACATGCCAGGTAATGCCAGCACATCAGCAAAGCTCTAATTCTCTTATCTCTACATTTTTTATCTAGATTCAAACCAGTGGTTACATTCTTTGCAAGCTCTGTATCTGTTTTCTTAGCTTCAAAACTTTTACTGCCTTTCTCACAGAATTGGAGCTTAAATAACAATTATATCAATAGTAAAACATTAATACTGATAGGCATTGTGTTCAGTACTTTTTATGTACCTCATCTCATTTAATCTCCACAACTTTGTGCTACAGGTATTATTAGCTCTGTTTTACAGAGAAAATATAAGGGCTCAGAGTAGTTCAATAACTTGCCTAAGCCAGTATAGCTTGTAAACTGTTGATTCAGAATTCAATCCCAGCTATGTTTCACTTCCAAGGCAAAAACCTTAAATACCCTGTGGCATAATTGTGAAAAAAAAAAAAAAAAAAGAGTTTCAGGTAGACCAATTCCTGTGCAGCAACACCTAATTAATGTTTTCTAGAAAATTACAATCTCTTAAATGGTAATATCTACATAATTCAGCTATTAATCTTTTACCCAGTGCAGAGAATTAAACACCTTATAAGCATGTAAGCATTGTATGAACTATTGAGCACAGAGTCTAAAAATTGAAGGTAAAAATTCAGATTTCTTGGTGATAATTTCTTGATATTTCTAATAAGTCTGAGTTTCGGAAGAACTCTCAATTTAATTGGACCCTTTCTTTAAGTGGAGATATTTAAAGTTAAATGTTGAGCTTCTGAATAGAAAATGCTTTTAAAGCAAAATGGCCTTTATTCTTTCTTTGCTATGACAGAAACCATCTTCTTAAAAAACTGAACACAAATGCAATGTGATATTTGTACATCATGGCAGGAGAAGCCTAAAGTTTTATAATTACTTAAGTTCTATGTATCATCGGACACCATGACATCATGTTATTAGTAGAAATGATGTGTTCCTAGTGGTATAATTGAGGGATTTCATTTTTGCAAGGTAATGCAACTGCCTCAATGACCTATTTCATTATAACTTGACAATTTGAAGTGTTAAAAATTTGAGAATTTTGCCTAGGTCCTGATGGCTAAAGCATATATGATGCCTTATAATATTTAAAAGGACTATGCTCTTAGCAATACTTACCAAGAGGGAGGATAGATGGACAAAACCAAAGTGCAAGCTAAATAGTAAGTCACTGAATACATAATTACTCAAATAAGTGAATAATAAAAGTAGTTATAATTTTATATGATATTATATCTTATAATGTGCTTTCAAAAATATTCAGACACTTTTCTAACAATTATGGAGTAATTATATTTGGGAAGCATGAGGTTATTAAAATGAACATGATAAGCTCCTTTTATTCAAAAATGTTATGGTAATAGAAAATACAGAAAAGTAGGTGATTTTAATACATTTCCTAGCACACTATCTCACACATAATAAAAAGTAATGCTTCTGCATTGAAGAAAGAGTGAATAATGAGCATAGCATAATTGAGTAATATTGACTAAAGTGGTATGATTAATAATGCTAACAACAACAATAATAATAACTAAATATAGAAATAAGCTTGGCAGCTGACATTTATTGAAGGATTACTATCTACAGGACACTGTGCTGACACTTTACTTGTGCTGTTTCTTTTAGTTCTTACAGCAGCCATATGATGTAAAACAGAAGTAGTTACATAATTTGCAAGGCCCAATGCAAAATGAAAATGTGGGGCCTTTTATTCAAAAACTACTAATTTTAAAATAGCAAAAGGTAAGCATTAAGCCAAAGGCAAGAGCCTCCTAAATATGGGGCCCTATGCAACTATTTATCTTACATGCACATGAAGCCATTAAAATCATAACTATCCTCCATGTAATAGTTCAGGAAATAAAATACGCATTTATTGGAAATGCTTGCTCATATATTTTTCTAAATGTTTGTAAACCACTGCTTTATGACAATATTCTTGCTATAGTATGTAGCATAACTTAAAATGGATAAGACTGGATTCAAAGGCCAATTCAGAGGCTGTTGAATTAATTCAAGCTGGTGATGATTATCTAATTGGTTCACATGGAAAATTAGAGTTATAACACTAATATTGATGCCCTAGTATATGCCTTTTCAATAATGAGATTATAAAGCCCTGGCCAGGCGCAGTGGGTCACTCCTGTAATCCCAGCACTTTGGGAGGCCGAAGTGGGTGGATCATTTGAGGTCAGGAGTTCGAGAACAGCTCAGCCAACGTAGTGAAACCCCGTCTTTACTAACAATACAAAAATTAGCTGGGCGTGGTGGCGCCCGCCTGTAATCCCAGCTACTTGGGAGGCTGAGGCAGAGAATTGCTTGAACCTGGAGGCAGAGGTTGCAGTGAGCTGAGGTTGCACCACTGCACACCAGCCTGGGCGACAAGAGCAAAATTCTGTCTCAAAAACAAAACAAAACAAAACAAAAACCCTCAATAGTACCTTTTCAAGGCTATTCTAGGACTTTTTATTTGTAATGTCCTAAGCCTAAGTATTCTTGTACCATTTCTCTCAGAGGAGAGTTATTATAAAAATATTTTACACTGTTCTAAGTAGTGTAATATTTGAATATTGCTCAAAGAATGAAATCTGCCAAAATTATCAAGCTTTTGGTGTTAGAACTTCAGCTTGAATGAACTGTACTTCTAAGCCCAGTTAGTGCAGTAATGTTACTTATCTAGGACACCAGTAATATCATAAGCCCCTCAACTTTCCATACTCATGCCACCATCACAATCCTGTTTGTGTTACATGATCCTGCTCCAGGTGATTTCTTTCATTGCTGAACTCCTTCACACCCTTTATATTTTATTTCATTGAAATTGTCTTCCATTTAAAATACAGCACCTGGACTTTCGGCTAAACACAGAAGATGATATCAGCTTCCTATAAAAAACAAAGCACACTAAAAGACTAAAATACCTGAGCTAGATATTAGAAACAAACATACCCAAAAGAACAAAGAAGAGAAGAGACAACTGAATATCAAAATTTTAAAGCATAAATGTCAATAAATTATGCCAAAAGAAAAACAAGAGATAAGTGGTCGCTGACAGAGCACGTGAAACTGAAACCTAAGTGTTGGCAGAGGGGAAGCCCATGAGGACCAAGTCAGTCTCTCACGCAGAACCTGCACGTGTGTGTGGAGTGGCGGCACCAGGAACTCAGAGTGTGGGAGTGAGGGGAAGTTCTGAAAGAGAATGATCTGTGAAAAAGCAACCCCACTCAAATCCACCTTGAAGGAGAGAAGACTTTTATGCTCTTGAGGTATAAAATCAGAGACTGTAGATCAGTAACTTCAGAACCTACTGAAAGGCTTGGTAGGTTCTGAAAGTGTGGTAGGTTCTGAAGTTACTGATCTATAGTGTCTCGATTTTATGCCACAAGAACATCAAAGTCTTCTCTTCTACAAGGGAAGGACCATAAAAGTCTTCTCCTAATGGGCTAAAGGTGGAGAGATTAAGTCAAATTCTCCATATTAAATAACAGTGGCAGCCCCTTGCCACACATTTGGCTCCCAGTGCATATATATATATGCTTATAAGCTTAGGGCAAGAGCAAGCTGAATTCCACTCTGGAGGCAATACAAGACCAATGACAGATTAAGAGAAAGATTTACAAGTATTGATATTTGGAGGCCATTCCCCAATCTTCTACATTGAATTTCATTCATTCACAATTCTTACCAGGCTCACAGAACTTCCAGAGAGTACACTAATGCCTCATAGTTTACTATGAAAGTACAACTAAGAATTGTGACACATTTGAGAAAGTAAATATCAAATAAAAGTGGACATAAATAAAACAGATACAAAGTAGAAGGCAGAAGAAATTTAATTCTAACAGCAAGAATAACAATAAACAATCAGATAATAGAAAAGGTGTTTTTAATTGAAATTTGCTAGAATATAAAAATACATAAACATAAATAGTGAAAAACCATTTTGGAAAATCATCAAGAAAGCAAAATAGTTATATAAATTAATAAAATAATAAATTATTACAAAACCTAATGATCAATTGTTGGAAAGCCTGGTGGGGAGGAAATTGTGAAATAAATGATGTAAGAATAATTTTCAAAGTTGAGAGACATGAAATGTTCAATTCAAAGATCACACTGAGTACCTGGATAAAGAATTTTAAAATTCCCATGTTAACATATCAATAATGACTATATTGATATGTCAAAGCACTTGAGAAAAATTAACAATCTTAAAAACTTTCAGAGAGAGAGAAAGTATACACAGACAAAATCATGTTAAATAATGGTGTTACTTTATTAAAGTAACCCTGGAAATTAGAAGTCATTGAAGAAACCCTTCAAATCCAAAGAACATGTATTTCCAATATAATAGTTTATATTTTTTCCATTTGATAAATCAAGTATAAGCATAGAATAAAGACATTTCTACAAATGCCCTCTCAACAATGTTGCCTCTCATGCCTCCTTTCTCTAAAAGCTACTTGGGTAATGTTACTTCAACAAATAAACAAACAAAATCTAGCAAATAAAACAAGAAGAAGAAATACATCCTGGGAATGGCAAGAACTCTCCAGCATAATGGGCCTGGAAATCCATCTGAAAAATCACTACAGATTGCTAGAGAATGGGTGCTTAGGAGGAGACAGAATTCCCTACTATCACAAACACCAAAAAGAAAGAAAAAATCTATTACTTCATATGCGTCCAACAAGGGGTTTTACTATTACTCTGAACAACTTTGAAGAAAAGTAACAATTAGTGTCTAGAGAATCAAGCAAATGAAAAATAATAGCATACATTACATTAAAAAAAAAGTTGAACAATGAAGGTAACATTACTATTGAGACTCACCTGTCTGTCTGTTCTTACCCTCTCTTACCATCATTGCCTTAGTTTATCTGTCTTCCCTACTATGACATTTGTATTGTGAATAGTTTTCTTACTGTCATTATTCCTTTTCTCTAATCTATTCTTCAGCTTGCAATTAGAATGATTTTAAAAATAAAATTTGAAAACTGGTTAAATTACTCAGAGAGGAAACAGTTTCACATAACATATGGTAATTACCAAATGTGAATGTTTTAGCTTAAGTAAAGGGGACAACTTGAAAAATAAGTTTAGAGATATGGCAATAAAACTTTAAATTATTCTTTATGAGTTTTGATTCAATCTGCGAGAAGTTAGCTGATTAAATAAGGTCTTGGAACAGAGAAGAGGTAGGAAAGCAGAGCTTAAAAAGCCCAAACTGTTTGTAATACAAAGGTATATTTTAGTAACAGATATTTGTTTGGTGATGCTTATAATTGTTTAGAAGCAAAATGGGAAGAACATTGGTTAACTCAAGACTGGTGGAAATACGAAAACATAGGGAAAGAAAGCATTTAAGAATGAAAAACGTTATGATTGTGACACAGATTATAATATTGCTAATTTTTGGATGTTTCAAAAGGTCAAGAAGTAAAAGATATTAGAAAAAAAGAATGAAAAACAAACTTGGATGTTGTGATAAATTTGACATACAGTGTTATAAAGAGGAAGGAGTCAATTATTCTTTTGTGTGGTATTATTTAAGAGAAAGTTTTTCTCCACGAAAAAAGCTTTTTATTTACAAAAGAAAAAAAAGACATAAAATTGAAGCTATCCCACTGTCAAATTCAAATTTTTTTAACTTCTTGTATAGGCTGCATCACCAGGTTCTATTGTTAATGAGAAAAGAGAATGAAAAAAAAATAAAGCTAGCTGAGTACTTGTTATTCATTCATTTACTCAGTTATTCACTAAATAATTAATTGGAGATTTTGATAAGACAATAGAAGGATTATTTGAAAAATAAAGGAAATAAGAGCTTACACATTTATGGAAGGATATATCTAACAAACAATACAAATTTACAGGTAGGGTTCCCTTCGTGACTAGTAATAGCTCATCACTAGAAATTGATCTGACTGTAGCCAAATTTATCTAAGGAAATTGTTATAATTTTGGTCTAGATAGCATTTCTCTTCAGCTGATACTCTAGTCTGAGGTCCATGCTATTTGGGCTCACTTCTTTTTTCAGGGAACCTCTTGCAAAGATTGTCTTGATGCTGCATATCACACCAATTTGTTTCCCACCAATGCCAGTTTTTAAATATCTGTATATAGTTATTAAAAAATTTATTTCTCAAAGTAGTTTTTACTTTTTACTCTCTGAGAACTCTGATTTCTGCCTCCATGTTGTGCTCCTGTGTTCAAGTATGGGTTTTAAACAGTGGTTTTCTTTGGATACAAGTTAAAAATAATCCTTCCCTCACAAAGAAGCCAGTAATGACATTATAGTTTTTAAGCATCGCTATTAAACATACAATTTGTTTTTAATGATTATCACTTTTCAGCTAATAGCTCACAGGCTACATAATATGAGTTATGTCAACTCTACCCAAGTAACTGACAGAGAGAGTTCTTCTCTTCTAATTAAATTGCTTTAACCACTGATTATGTTTCTTCACATGAATACCTTTTAGACTGCTTTCTGGTCATACACAAGATTTAAAATCCCTCAGAAACTTAATATTTTTCCTTCTTTCTCCTTACCTGTCTCCTGGGAAACTTTGTGAAAACTTTAGCCTGAATGGGAAGAGTTTATGTTTATATTAGCACATGCTAGTCCTCACAGCAGAAAACTTTGCTTGCTTTTGTTAATTGAATTCCATTCTTTGTTATGATTTATAATATGCCAGTGTTTCTAAGAATTATAGAATATACAAAAAGACTTATGACAACTTTCTGACATCCCCTTTTTAATTGATTTTTATGAGTACTAGTGTATAGTGTATACATGAGGTACATGTCATATTTTAATGTGTACATAGTGTATATATATATATATATATATATATATTTATGGGATACATGAGATATCACCTGAATATAGTAATTTTCTTTCTTTTGGGTATACACTCAGCAATGGGATTACTGGATCATATGATGGTTTAAGTTTTAGTTTTTTGAGAAACCTTCATATAAGTCTCCATAGTGGTTGTACTATTTACTTTCCCACCAACAGTGTACAAAAATTTTCTTTTATCTACATCCTTGCCAGCTTGTGTTGCTGCCTGTCTTTTGAATAAAAGCCATTTTAACTGGGTTGAGATGATATCTCATTGTAGTCTCGGTTCATATTTCTCTGATGATCAATGATGATCATGTTTTCATACAACTGTTTGTCATTTGTATGTCTTCTTTTGAGAAATGTCTATTCAGAAATTTTACCTATTTTTAAACTGGATTATTAGAATTTTTTCTTATTGCGTTGTTTGGGCTTCTTATATATTCTGGTTATTAATCCCTTGTCATATGGGTAGTTTGCAAATATTTTCTTCCATTCTGTGGGTTGTATCTTCAGTTTGTTGATTGTTTACATTGCTATGCAGAACCTTTTTAACATGATATGATCCAATTTGTCCATTTTTGCTCTGGTTGTCTGTGCTTGTAGGATATACTCAAGAAATATTGCCCAGACCAATGTCCTGGGGAGTTTCTCCAATGTTTTCTTATAGTACTTTTATAGTTTGAGGTATTGAAGTTTTTAATTCATTTTTTTTTTTTAGTAAGTGAAGAGATAGGGGTCTAGTTTCATTCTTCTGCATATGAACATCCAGTTTTTTTTAGTGCCATTTAATTAAGAGACTCTCTTTTTCACAATTATGTTCTTAGCACCTTTTTCTAAAATGAATTCACTGTAGATGTATTTTCCATTCTGTTACATTGGTTTATGTGTCTGTTTTTATGCCAGTACCTTGCTGTTTTGGTTAAAATAGATCTGTAGCATAATTTGAAGTCAGGTAACGTGATTCCTCTGGTTTGTACATTTTGCTCAGGATGGCTTTGGCTACTCTGGGTCTTTTGTGGTTCCACATGAATTTTAGGATTGTTTTTTCTATTTCTGTGAAGAATGTTGTTGTTTTTTTGTCAGGGATTTCATTGAATCTATAGATTGCTTTGGGTAGTATGCACATTTTAACAATATTGATGATTCTAATCCATGAACATGGAATATCTTTCCATTTTTTGTGTGTGTCCTTTTCAATTTCTTTCATCAATGTTTTATAGTTTTTATTGTAGACATCTTTTACTTCTTTGGTCAACTTTACCAGCGGGTGTTTTATTTTATTCATAGCTATTGTCCATGGGATTATTTTCTTGATTCCTTTTTCACATTGTTCACTGTGGTCATACAGAATTGCTACTGATATTTATACATTGATTTTGTATCCGGCAACTTTGCAGAATTTGTCCTAATACCTTTTTGGTAGGGTGTTTAGGTTTTTCCAAGTATAAGTTATATCATCTGTAAACAAAGATAATTTGACTTCTTCCTTTCCAATTTGGATGCCCTTTCTTCCTCTTTTCTGATTGCTCTACCTAGAAATTTCAGTACTATGTTAAATAACATAAATGAAAGTGGTGATCCTTGTCTTATTCCAGATCTTAGAGGAAAGGGTTTCAGTTTTTCCTCATTGAGTATGATACTAGTTGTAGATCTGTCATATAGGGCATTTATTGTGTTGAGGTAAGTTCATTCTATACTGAGATTTTTGAGGATTTTTACAATAAAGCGATGTTGAAATTTATCCAATGAATTTTCAGCATCAACTGATATTATCATATGGTTTTGTCCTTTATTCCATTGACAGGATGTATCACATCACTGGAGTATTTTGTTGAACCACCCTTGCATCCCTGGGATAAATACCGTTTGATAATAATGAGTCTTCTTTTTAATCAGTTGTTGAATTTTATTTGCAGGTATTATTTTGAGCATTTTTGAGTCCGTGTTTATATGTAATATTGACCTGGAGTTTTCTTTTTTTAAATTTGTCTTTGTTTGATTAATCCTTTCATCATTTATGATCATATTCTTTGTTTCTTTTTTTAGTTTTTGTCTTGAAATTTATTTTCTCTAATGTAAGTATAGCTCTCTTGCTCCTTGTTTAGTTTCCATTTGCATGGAATATCCTTTTTCATTATTTTATTTTCAATGTATGTTTGTGTTTATAGGCGAAGTGTTTCTTGAAGGCAACTGATCATTAAGGTCTTTTTTTTTTAATGTATTCAGCCAGTCTATGTGTTTTGATTGGAGACTTTAGTCCATTTACATTCAGTTATTATCGATAAGTAAGGACTTAATCCTGCCATTTTGTTATTAGTTTTCTTGTGATTTTTTGGTATTGTCTTCCTTAGTTCCTTCCATCCTGTTTTCCTTATACTGAAGTTAATTTTTCTTTTGTTGTATTATAATTTCTTGCTTTTTACTTTTTTTTGTGTACTTGTATATTTTTTATTTGAGGTTACCATGAGGCTTGCCAATAACATCTTATAACCTGTTATTTTGAATTTATGACAACAGTTAATAACAAACTAGCAAAGAGCCACTTAAAAAACTATACACTTTAACTTTATCCCTTTTGCTTTTTAACTTTTCATTGTTTTTATTTATGTCTAATTGCACTATGTCTTAAAAAGTTGTTGTAGTTATTGTTTTTGACAGGTTTACCTTTTAGCTGTTCTAATCAAGATATAAGTAGTTTACACACGAGAATTACATTGTTGTAATATTTTTGTGCTTGTCTGTATACTTACTAATACCCATGAGTTTTGTACATTCACATGGTTTCCTACTGCTCATTAACATCCTTTTTTTCAGAATAAACTTTCTTTAGCATTTCTTGTAGGACAGGTCTAATGTAAATAAAATTCCTCAGCTTTTGACTGTCTGGGAAAGTTTTTATTTCTCCTTTATGTTTGAAGACTATTTTATTATTTTATTGTATTATGCTCTCCTGGCCTGTAAAGTTTCCACTGAGAAGTCGACTGCCAGATGTGTTGGTGCTCTTTTGTATGTTTTGTTTTGTTTTTTTTGCATTTGTTTTATTTATTTATTTATTATTATACTTTAAGTTTTAGGGTACATGTGCACAACGTGCAGGTTAGTTACATATGTATACATGTGCCATGCTGGTGCGCTGCATCCACTAACTCATCATCTAGCATTAGGTATATCTATGCTATCCCTCCCCCTTATCCCCACCCCACAACAGTCCCCAGAGTGTGATGTTCCCCTTCTTGTGTCCATGTGTTCTCATTGTTCAATTCCCACTTATGAGTGAGAATATGCGGTGTTTGGTTTTTTGTTCTTGCGATAGTTTACTGAGAATGATGATTTCCAATTTCACCCATGTCCCTACAAAGGACATGAACTCATCATTTTTTATGGCTGCATAGTATTCCATGGTGTATATGTGCCACATTTTCTTAATCCAGTCTATCATTGTTGGACATTTGGGTTGGTTCCAAGTCTTTGCTATTGTGAATAATGCCGCAATAAACACACGTGTGCATGTGTCTTTATAGCAGCATGATTTATAGTCCTTTGGGTATATACCCAGTAATGGGATGGCTGGGTCAAATGGTATTTCTAGTTCTAGATCCCTTAGGAATCGCCACACTGACTTCCACAATGGTTGAACTAGTTTACAGTCCCACCAACAGTGTGAAAGTGTTCCTATTTCTCCACATCCTCTCCAGCACCTGTTGTATGTATTTTTTTTTTCTCTTTGTGTTTTAAGGATACATTCTTTATCTTTGATTTTTGGGAATTTGATGAATAACTATCTTGGGATAGTGTCTTTTGTGTTAAATCTACTTGGCATTGTATGATCATCTTCTGTTTGGATATTGATATCTTTCTCCAGGTTTGGAAAGTTATCTGTTATTATCCCTTTGAATAAAATTTCCACCTCAATCGCTGTCTCTATTTCCTCTTTAAAGCCCATAACCCTTAGATTTAATCTCTTGAGGGTATTTCCAAATCTTGTAGGCACGCTTCATTTTTTGAAGTTTTTTCTTTTGTATCCTCTGAATGTGTATATTCAAATAGTATTCTTCAAGCTCACTAAATCTGTCTTCTGCTTGGTCATTTCTGGTGTTAAGGGACTCTGATGCATTATTCAGTATGACAATTGAATTTTTCAGTTCCAGAATTTCTGCTTTATTTTTAAATATTATTTTAATCTCTTTGTCACATTTATCTGGTAGGATTCTAAGTTCCTTCTCTGAGTTATTTTGAATTTCACTGAGCTTTTTAAAAACAGCTATTTTGAATTCTCTGTATGAAAGGTCACATATCTCTGTCTATCTTGGATAAGGAACTGGTGCCTTCTTTAGTTCACTTGGTGAGGTCTTATTTTCCTACATGGTGTTGATCCCTGTGTATGTTCATCAATGTCTGGGCATTAAGGAGTTAATGTATTTCTTGTAGTCTTCACAGTCTGGGCTTGTTTATACCTCTCCTTTTTGGGACGGCTTTCCAAATATTCATAGGATTTTGAGTGCTGTGATTTATTTCCTTGGTCACTGCAGCCATATCTGCATTAGAGTGCACTCCAAGGCCAGTAACACTGTGATTCTTACAGACTCATGGAGGTACTGCTTTTGCGGTCTTGGTTAAGATCACAGAAAATTCCCTTGATTTCCAAGAAGGGGCTCTTGATCTCTTCCCTTACTTTTCCCCTAGGAGAGAAAGTCTCTCTCTCCTTGCTGAGCTGCATGGAGCTGTGGGAGGGATGACATAATCACCCCTGTGGCCACCACCACTGGGACTGTGGTGGATCAGAACTGAAGCCATTACAGCCCTGAGTCTCACTCAAGAGGTGTGGCGCCAACTGCCTGGCTACTGTTGATGTTCACTCAAGGCCCAAGGGCTCAACAGTCAGCAGGTGGTGAATCCAGCCAGGCTTGTGTTCTTCCTTTCAGTGTGTCAAGCTCCCCTCTGGCCCAGGGCAGGTCCAGAAATGCCATATAGGAGCCATGACCTGGTGTTAGGAACCTAAGGAATCTACTTAGAGCTCTATTCTACTGTGGCTGAGCTTGCACCCAAGCTGCAAAAGTCCTTCCCACTTGTCCCTTTCATTTTCTCACACAGAAGGCCATGGTGGCCATGGCCACCACTGCTCTAGGTCCACAGTGAGTACTGTCTGGCTATCGCTGATGTTCATTTAAGGCACAAAGGTTTTTCAGTCAACTGTGGTTAATGCTACCAGGCCTGGGTCTCTGTGGCCTAGGCTTCCCTCCAAGTTTATTTAGGCCCCCAGAGTGCTTTAGCCTGTGGTGATAGGTTCAGGCAGAATTCAGGCTCTGATCACTAGGATGGATGATTCTTCCCTGGATAGAACTGGTCAAAATGCTCCCTCTGTGTGTACTGGCTGAATTCTCCCTCTGTTGCTTTCCACTGTGACAGGGCAGCACTGAATTACAATGAAAGTCTCACAATCCCTGCACTGTCCCTCCCCCAAGCACACTGACTCTCTCTCTGCCACCAGGCTGCTGCTAGGGCATAGGGAAGGGTGGTGTCAGCAATTCAAACCATCTTTTCTACTTTCTTTAGTGCTTCTTTCCTTGACATAATTTTAAAACCAGGTACTGATATTGCTCACCTGATTTTTGTTTTTTCCTGAAGGTGCATTTTTGTAGTTGTTCAATTTGGTGTTTCTGCAGAGGATTCCTTTTGGCTATCTTGCTCCATCTCCTTTCACATTCCTTTTGTTAATGTGTGGTTTCAACTATAAAATTCACACTTTACAGAGAACTAATTTTTTTTTTTCAGTGACTGAGATAACCATTATCATGGTAACACAGAGATGTTACTGCTAATGTGATGGACGTTATGACTTTACTGATGTATTATTTAAAATATGGCATCTGTCTAAAGTACACAGAAAATTAATGCTACATTTTGTGGCTTCTCTTGGTTTATTTGTTCCTCTCCTAAATTTTTCAATACCTTATTCCTTAGATTTTCTTAATCTTAACAATATAATCTGCCAGACAGTTGCGAGAAAACCGAGAAACTGAATTTTCCTTGTTACTTGTTTTCTTCAATTCTAATGCCCCAGGGCATAAACCCACCCAAAAGAAGCTTAAGAGAAGGCTCTGAGCTAAAGTATAAAAGGCTAAATTGCCCCTCTGGGTTAGAATGTGCTTCCAGAAAATATGTTTTCTTGACATCTGTAGATCTCACTGATGAGCTAAGGAAGAAGATCTCCCAAGAGACACCCGGCAGAAAAACCACTCTGAGAGAATCAACTTCTATCATCCTGATTGACAGAGTGGGGCAGCTCTTCCCTGAAGTCTGCAATGCTACAATTTAGATCTTAGCAAACAACTGATAAATAATTTTTTCCCTCTTTTAGTTTTTTATTTTCTACTCATTCTTCATTTGGGTGCAATTGTAACAGAATTTGCTAAACTCTGCATTTGATTTCTGAAGTGGATTTTAATTATTCTGTCATAAACTTGCAATGGAGTATCAGGCAGGTGATATATCTCAGTTCATTGTCTTGGTTTCCTAGGCAATTGGCTGAAATGACAAATTATGAAAAATGGCTACACTAAGCTGAAAAAGTACATTAACACAGTCATTTCTACAACAAGAGTATAATTGATGTTATAAAAATTTACTATAACACAAACAATTGCTTTATAGTGGGACTCTATAAATTTCTAATTTGCCTAAAATAATCTAAACATATTTATTCATATAAAATAGCAATTATATGAATAAAAGATGAAATAGGGCATCAGTAAGAAAACTTGTTTTGCTAGTGTATGGATGATTTTAGGATGAAAAACTGAGAAATAAATGAAAAGACACAAAGTTAATGAATTAGTATTCAAGGGTATGTGCTAAAAAGTTTTACATATGCCATCTATATTAGCCAGGTTCTCTAGAGAGACAGAACTATAGGATAGATGTATATATAAAGGGGAGTTTATTAAGGAGTATTGACTCACACGAGGGTGACTCCTACTATAGGCCGTCTACAAGCTGAGGAGCAAGGAAGTCAGTCTGAGTCCCAAAACCTCAGAAGTAAGGAAGCTGACAGCGAAGCCTTCAGTCTATGGCCGGAGGCCCAAGAGCCTGAGGCCCAAGGCAAACAACTGGTGTAAGCCCAAGAGTCCAAAAGCTGAAGAATTTGGAGTTTGATGTTCGAAGGTGGGAAGTATCCAGTATGGGAGAAAGGTGAAGGCCAGAAGACTCAGTAAGTCTGCTCATTCCACCTTCTGCCTGTTTTTTCTAGCTGTGCTGGCAGCCAAGGGGATGGTGCCCACCCAGACTGAGGGTGGGTCTGCCTCTCCCAGTCCACTGATTCAAATGGTAGTCTCCTCTAGCAACAACCTCAAGATACACCCAGGAAAATTACTTTGCATCCCTCAAGCCAGTCAAGTTGACATTTAATATTAACCATCACACCATCTTAGTCAATCTTCAAAAACACACTATGTAACTGATATAAATTTTAAAGGAGAAGGACACACCTTAGCCCAGGTGAGTGCTTCCAAAGAAAGGGGAAATGCACAACAGTTTTTAGAAAATGATGCTGTTGCTGCATATGAATTATGTTTTCATTTCCTATTGTCTTGAATATGGCAAAGAGGAAAATCAGGTGACAAATTGCTAGTTAGTGAGCAACTGAGTCATTCAATTTAATGTGGGAACTGTGAAGGTGAATGAATGATTATATCAAAACTCTTCTAAATTATCATAATCATGGGAGGGGGCCAACTCACAAGTTTTGAAGACCGTTTATTAAATTGATAATAGGTAGACATCAAGTAGTAATACATAGCTTTAAAATGAGACCATTAGCAAATTGAGATCCCTTTATTTAATATATTAAAAATTCTTCTGTGGGGAAGAATATCATATATGTGTAATTTGGCTTACACTTCAAACAACAATTTTATTTGCGTTTATGTGGGCCATGTGAAAGCAGCAGCGCTGGAGCCTTATGTAATAATGACATCTTCGGCTGGGCGTGGTGGGTGGCTCATGCCTGTAATCCCAGCACTTTGGGAGGCCGAGGTGGGCGGATCACGAGGTCAGGAGATCGAGACCATCCTGGCTAACATGGTGAAACCCCATCTCTACTAAAAATACAAAAAATTAGCTGGGCATGGTGGCAGGCGCCTGTACTCTCAGCTACTTGGGAGGCTGAGGCAGGAGAATGGCGTGAACCCAGGAGGCGGAGCTTGCAGTGAGCCGAGATCCCGCCACTGCACTCCAGCCTGGGCGACAGAGTGAGACTCCGTCTCAAAAAAAAAAAGATAATAATCACATCTTCAATAGCACCTCCACACTACATGCATTCAATTCTGAGTTTCTTCTTGAGGGATCTTCATTTTGTCTCTACAAATAAAAATTGAATGCATTTTTGCCAAACATGCATTGGGAGAGTTATTTTCATGGCTACATATTACAAATAGTTTGAACATTTTAGATCTTATTATTACATGAAGGTTTGGGCAGGTGTGCATAACTTAAATCTGTAGACAATTATTGCCAAAAACATGTCTTTTTGTCTTAAAAAGTGTACATTTAATAGTCTGGATTGGGAACCCAGAAAATGGTTTCAAAACAATGATGTTCTTAGTAATCTATAAATAGAGAATTTTGTGGAAGAAATTTTGTTTCTAAAATCCAACATTGATATTCTTTTTAAAAGATTGTAAGTTGAAATGTTACAAGAAATTTATTACCACATTCTTGTCTTTCTTCTACCTGTTCGCTTACTTGAAGCTATAAACTACTAAAAAATATATATTACAGAGTACCTGCTGTATTATAAGGATTACACTACTTGTTATTTTTTAGCAATAAAAATATATGTCTATATATTTAAGGCTAAAAAACGGACTATGATGAACTTTCAATATTTCCATTTCTTTAAATACCACCAACAAATCCAAGGAAGATATTTACATATAGAAAATATCATTTTTACACACGTCCATGTGAAGAGACAACCAAACAGGCTTTGTGTGAGCAATAAAGCTTTTTAGTCACCTGGGTGCAGGTGGGCTGAGTCCGAAAAGAGAGTCAGCAAAGGGTGGTGGGATTATCATTAGTTCTTACCGGTTTGGGATAGGCAATGTAGTTGGGAGAAATTCTTTGCAGGCAGGGGGTGGATCTCACAAAATACATTCTTACGGGCAGGGAGAATATTGCAAAGTACCTTCTTAAGGGCGGGGGAGGATATTACAAAGTACCTTCTCAAGGGTGGGGAGGGTGTATCTTACAAAGTACATTTACAAGGGCAGGGGAATAACACAAAGTACATTATCTCAAGGGCAGTGAGGGTTTATTGTCACAAAGTCCATTGATCAGTTAGGGTGGGGCAGGAACAGATCACAATGGTGGAATGTCATCTTTTGTGGTTCTTCAGTTGCTCCAGGCCATCTGGATGTATACGTGCAGGTCACAGGGGTTATGAGGGCTTAGCTTGGGCTCAGAGGCCTGACAATCATATGTTTTGTTTTCCAGTTTATTTATTCTGCTTTCGTGATGATTTTTGGGGGCCTTCAATAATCTGAGTCTCTAAGTATCCACAGGATATAATCATATTTAGAAATTCATAAAAATTGACAATGGGAATAGACTCTTTATTGTATGGAATCCTGTGCACTCTCTATTGCTTGGCTGAAACCACCTAACAATTAGCACAATGAGAGAATCAAATACTTGGGAAAATGTTTTTTTAAAAAATGTATAAACTACATAAATACTAGATTACCTTTTGTCTTATTAATGTGATGATATGAAATGTGTTTTATATGAAGTCATCTCACCATTACACACCCACACACACACACACACACAACTTACCAATTTCTACAAAAATATGCATTCATCTTAGGCTCATGTAATTTAAATATGGGCATAAAATAACAAGCAGTAAAGTCCAAATGAAGTAGAACTTTTTTAGCATATAGATGGCTGCTATATAGTAGGCATGTTATAGGGGTAAAAACAAAAAAATTGAGAAAAGTATATTGAAAGATTTATATCTCAAGACATCAATATATACCTCCCAAATCAAAAATAATTATATTCCTGTAGAAAATGTAACATTTCACCATTCAAAATCAGTTACATATTCTGTCTTGGTAATTAATCAATGAAAAAATATATTGGTCTTCTAGTAAAACACTATTTGAAACACTGATGACTTCACAATGGAGAAAATCATTTAGACAAGACATATTGATGCCTTCAAAAACAATGCAGGTATTGTACAGGGCATTTAGCCTTTAAGATTTTAAAAATGGTAAATTTGAAGGGTTTATCAACAATACCATCACAGTGTTTTCATGATAAATAATTACATCAAATAATATTTCTTTTTTTAATATACTAGTAATTATACCTAAGAAGTAAAACTTATATTCTGTTGTTGATTATCAAGATATTTAAAAAATGTATTTCTTCCTTGGAAATTTATTTTACCTAATTTGTAGTAATTTTATTTATTCTAAATGATTTTACATTGTTTTAGAAACTAAATCAGATACAGAAAAACATATTCATTAATTTTGATAATTTTTCTTTTAAATGTGTAGAGGAAAACCTGCATGAAACTGAGTAAGTAGAGGTTGTGTCTTCTTTAATTTTTTTCCTAAGTCTCTAGAGGCATTTACTGAAAAAATACTTTTGATTTGGTTTTGCAGGAACAGAATTTTATTTGTTAAAATGTGGCCAATCATAAGAATAATGTGTGCATTACCTTCTTAATTAAAAAATGGCTTTATTCCTTTTAGGAATTTTTGAAGTGTTTCCTGTCTAGAAATTTAGGGAGAAATTATAAGTATTTATTTTCTAGAAATGTCTATTGCAAAAATGCAAGCAACTTTTATATGAAGTATATTATTAGGTATATTTTTTATTTTAGCTTTTTTCCCATAATCAATAACATTGAAATAATTTTAATAGTAAGCTTTTTAATTGTAAAACATCCTTTTTTTTTACAGATGGGGTTTTGCTATCTTGCTCAGGCTAGACTTGATTTCTTTGGCTCTAGTGATGATCCTTTGGCTTCAGCCTCCCAAGTAACTCAGACTACAGGTGTTTGCCACCATGCCCAGCTAAAGTCCCCTTTTGAATTAAACATTGGGGGAAACGGTGAACCTTATGTGTTTGGAATATTTTTTTGACAAGAAGGATATTTTAATTCATTCCCTTTTTTTGAAATTACATATTTTGGAACATTTTTCCTTCCTCCTTCTGAAAAATGCTTGTGTGTGCCATGAAATAAATATTTTGTTGACTCAGTTTTGTACCTGGAACACAAAGCCCTCATAAAAACATGTTGAAACGAGGGAAAACATATACCAACACTAAGAAAATTTTATGACTGGAAGAAAATATATAGAAAAACTTGATTTCTTAATGTCAATATAATATTCGTAAAAGAAAATGACTAACAAAAATGTACATGGTATTAATGCAACCTTTACGAAATTGTATTGAGTATATTTACATCTTCATTCATTTTAGAAGTGGATAAGAAGAATCACATTATCTTATTTTCACATTATAATTTTAAGTTTAAATATTTTTAGTAACGAGTATAGAGAAAAACGAACATCACCTTTTAAAAGACAAATGAATCTGTTTTTTTGTGTAAGAATGTGGGCCCTTAACTTAATGTAAAGTTATAGGTATTTGTGTTAAACTTTAGTATGTCTTTTTAAACTCTATGACATTTAGTAAATACATGTTTTAAACTCATTCTTCAGATTGAGTTACGGCAGTAGAGAAAAGATGTGCACCATTAGCTTTTGTGATATTTTTACAAGCAGCACTAAATTAAAATAGTATAATTTAGAACTGAAGAAATTTGAGATATGTATTACAGAAAATACTTAATATTGTTAACATTTTATTTAATCATCTCAGCTAATTTTTATCATGTTGAATAACCTAAAATCATAAGCTTAAAAAAGTCAATTATATTTTCAAATAATTTTTGAAAGTATTTTTTAAAATGTGAAGATAATAATATCATCAAAATTCTTAATAAAATTTTAAGATTAACTTAAAGGACATTTGGGGAGAAAGGCATTAAAGGATATCATTTATATCCCATACCGTGCTTTGTTTGGAAATATGTAGGCCATTGATCATAGCTACTTCAATTTTACCTAATTACTAATTTTAGAAATAAAAAAACATTGAGTTGAAATGTATAATTTTCTTGTATAGATAAATATATCTTATATTAATTTTTTTTTTTGAGATGGAGTCTTGCTCTGTTGCCCAGGCTGGAGTGCAGTGGCATAATCTCGGCTCACTGCAATCTCCACCTCCTGGGTTCAAGCAATTCCGCTGCCTCAGCCTCCCAAGTAGCTGGGACTACAGGCACATGCCACTATGCTCGGCAAATTTTGGTATTTTTAGTAGAGATGGGGTTTTGCTATGTTGGCCAGGCTGATATTGAACTTCTGACTTTGAGTGATTTGCCCACTTCAGCCTCCCAAAGTGTTGGGATTACATAGGTGAGCCACCACGCCTGGCCCTTCTATTACTTTCTTACAGAGTATTACTGTGTGTTTGGGCGGGGCGGGGGGAAGAAAAGAAAAAAATTAAGAAGAAAATAAATATAAGAGAAAAATACATTTATTAAGTTTAATAAATTTTCTGTTATATGTGTAGGGGAATACCTGCATAAATCTGAATAAATAGAGGTTGCGTCTTCTGCTATTTTTGCTAAGTCTCTAGAGGATGTAATATAAATTTCCATCAGAATCCCAAAGGCTTTATTAAGCAGTGGTGACATAAAATGAAAGGGAGAAAATACCAGAAAGTACACAAATATAAACTAATATTATCAAGCTGGTAAATGCAAATATGCTATTCAGTACAAAGTGAAGCAAATAGGATAGAGAATAAACAACTTTGTACAAAGAGATTTCCTTGAGTAAATGACATCATATATTTCTTTAAAGAAAAAATATAAAGTAATTGGGTAAATAATTTTCAAAAAGCCAGTTCTGGACAGAGGGAAAGAAGAGTATATCTGCTTTATTTCATGCATACAATAAATACATACATATGTATGCATAAAATAAAGTTTTATTGTAGGAACATTAAAAATAAGAACTGCAAAGGTAGACAGGGTCACCATTAGAAAGAGTATTAATTCGAGAATGAACAGCTTAAACAGCATCTTTTAGATTATAGAAAAAAATTAATAGTTTAAAAATGTGGAAAGAGAAGATTCAATTTGTATTTGCTAATGTGTCACTTGAAGGTGTATCAGTAGAAAATGAGACTGGAAGAAAGAAGTCCAGGTCTTTAATAATGGTTGAGCTCACAAGAATGAGGGCCTGAATTACATTGTAATACTAGGGTCAGAAATTAAAATTGACAAGTCTTGATGATTGATTAGATGAAGTAGTAATGAGAAAAATAATCTATGTAGAAAGATCACCAAGTGAAAAAGAAAAAATACTGAATGGCAGAAATTGAGAATGAAGGGTTGAAAGATTGAAGAAGAATCCAGAAAAAAGTGATCTTTCAGAAATTATGGAACTAGAAAAAAGATTTCACACAGAATAATGGCAACCATCAAACAAAGATACAGGAAATTTATAAAAGAGCATTTTAAAATAAATGTAGCATATAATTATTGATGATTTATTCAGTTTAATTATATTTAAATGGTCTGATTGCAATGACATGAATGGGGGCTAAAAAGCTTTTGAAAAATAATGCTTAAAAGATTCTAAAATTTATTGAAAACACCAGCATACAGATCCAAGAAGTTCTACAAAGGTCAAGCAGAATAAATATGAAGAAAACCACATCTAGGCTGGCCACGGTGGCTCATGTCTATGATCCCAGCACTTTGGGAGGCCAAGGCGGGTGGATCACCTGAGGTCAGGAGTTGGAGACCAGCCTGACCAATATGGTGAAACCCTATCTCTACTAAAAATACAAAAATTTGCTGGGCTTGGTGGTGCTTGCCCGTAATTCCAGCTACTTGGGAGCCTGAGGCAGGAGAATCATTTGAACCCGGGAGGCAGAGGTTGCGGTGAGCCAAGACCATGCCACTACATTCCAGCCTGGGTGACAGTCGAGACTCCGTGTCAAAAAAAAAAAAAGCCACATCTGATATATTACAGTTAAAATACTAAAAATCAAGTAGAAAAAAATATTTTGAAAGTAGCCAGAGGAGAAAATAAGGGCATTACATACAGGAGGACCATGATATGAAAACATGACTTCTCAGCAAAACAAAGGAGACTTAAAGAAAACGGAACACTATTTTAAAACTGCTTTTTAAAAGAGTCAGCCCATAATTCTTTATGTAGCAAAGGTAGCTTTTAAATCATAAGGCAAAGCAAAAACATGCAAACATATATAAAAATTCAATGAATTTCTAGCCATTAGACCTACGCTATAGAAAATATTAAAGATGTCTTCAATATGATGGGGAATAACATAAAATAGAGCCCCAGTTCTATAATAAGAAATGAATATCACCAAAAGTAGTAAATATTGGAGTATGTAAAAATATTTTTCACTCTTCTCAAATTTATTACAAGACAAATGACTATTTAATGTAAAAATTGTTTAGACAAATATAACAGGAATAAATGAGAAGTTTCTCAAGCTGATAAATAGTATCAGAAACTCCTAAAGATATCCTTATACTTAATTGTGAAACAGTAAATGCTTTTATTCTAAGCTTGAGGTAAAGGCTTTGTTGCTAATTCTTGAATGCTATATTAAACATTACACGAGGTAGACTGTGTATGTAACAGAGAAAGAAAAAAATTGGCATAAATATCAGGAAAAATAAGTAATTATTTAACCCTTCTGAGGGGATTTTTGTTTATGATATAAGGTAGGAGTCTAATTTCATTCTTTTGCATGTGGATATTCAGTTTTTCCAACATCGTTTGTTGAAGAGACTATCCTTACCTCATTGTGTGTTCTTGTCATCCTTGCTGAACATCAGCTGACTGCACATGTTTGAATAATACTGTGTGTTTAATACTGTTTTAATTGCTGTAGATTTGTAACATGTTTGAGGCTATAAAACTCCTTAAAAAATAATAGGTGAAAATGTTATCGACATTGGTTTTGGCAATGATTTCTTGGGTGTGACACCAAAAGCCCAGGCAACAAAACCAAAAATAAACAAATGAGATTTTATCAAACTGAAAAGCTTCTGCACAGTAAAGAAAACAACCAAGCAAAGTGAAGAGGAAACCTATGGAATAAGAAAATATATTTGCAAAACATCTGTCTGTTAAGGGATTAGTATCCAAAATATAGAAATGTCTCTTACAACTTGATAGCAAGAAAACAAACACCCCAATTAAAAAATTGAGCAAAGGACCACCATAGACATCCCCCCAACCAAACAGCACATTTAAATGGCCACCAAATATATGAAAGGTTGTTCAACATCATTACTAATCAGGAAAATGCAGATCAAAGCCACAGTGAAATATTACCTCATACCTAGGAGGGAGAAGTGCTGGTGAGGTTGTGAACAAATGGGAACGTTTATACACTGGTGGGTGGGAATGAAGAATGGTGTAGCCAATATGAAATACAGAATGAAAGTTCCTCAGAAAATAAAAAAAGTAGAACTACTATATGATTTAGCAATATCGCTTCTAGGTATGTATTAAAAAGAATTGAAATCAGGATCCTGAAGAGATATCTGCATTCTCTCATTCACTGCAGCATTACTCAAAAAAGTCAAGATATGGAAACATCCTAAATGTCTATTGTCAGATGGACAGAGAAAATGTGCCATATAAACATAATGAAGTATTATTCAGTCTTAAAAATTAAGGAAATCATTCAGTCTACAACAACATGGATTAAATTAGAGGTCATCAAGTTAAATAAGCCAGTAACAGAAGAACAGATACTGCATGATTTCACTTATATGAGGTATCTAAAATAATCAAACTATTACAATAGACACAGAAAATAGTGAGTGCCGGGGCTGGTGAGAACAGGGAATTGAGAATTGTTACTCGATGGGTATAAAGTTTCAGTTATGCCAGGTTAATAAATTCTAGAGATCTGTACAATATAGTATTCATAGTTAACAATACAGTATTGTGCACTTTAAAATATATTAAGGGGATGGAACTCATGTAAAATGTTGTTACCACTAAAACAACAAAATAAACAAAAACACATGTACACACGTAGAAGAACACAAAGATATATTTGAATGTTTTGGATATGTTTAGTATCTTGATTGTAGTGATAGCAACATGGGTGTGTGTGCATGCCTAAACTCACCAAAATGAATATATTAAATATGTGCAATTTTTATGTATCAATTATACTTCAATAAATCAAAAAAGAAAAGAATAAGTAATGTTGCTATCAGCAGATGATATACATAGTTGTGTACATCATATGTAAAATCTTAAGTAATTTAGCACAAAATATTAAAACAAGAAGTGAACTTAGTGTTCTTGCTGAACATAGGGCCAATATACCACTTGCAATCATTATATTCCAGTAGCAAGGAAATAAAAAGAAAGATGTAAAAGTTGTACCATTTCCAATAATACCAAAATATTTAGGAACAAATTTAAGAAATGATATTTAACAATACTACACTGAAAATATTAAATATTGCTGAGAGAAATTAAAGAGAATCTATACAAATGAAGAAATACATCATGTCAATATATTCAAAAACCTCATTTTAGTTTTTAATTCTCCTAATATTAATTCATAGATTCAATGTGATGCAATCAAACCCCAAAAAAACTTTTATGTTTTAACTGAACAATTAATCTTTTTATATGGAAAAGGATAGGACCAACAATAAATGGAATTGTGTTAAAGACTTAACTACCTGATATTAATACTCATTTTATTTTAACTTTAGTAATGGAAACAGTGCAGTATTGTTGTGAAAACATATAAATGGATCAATGAAACAGAGCAGAGTGTCAAAAAGCAGACTGACATATACATAATATGTTATGCAGGATAATGGTTCCCCAAGAGTTCCACATCCTAATCCCCCAAACCTATGAAAATGTTATCTCTAAGGAAAAGAGAATTCAGGTTGCAGACTGAATTAAAATTCCGAGTCAGTTGACTTTAAAATAGGGAGATTATTCCAGATCATCTAGGTGGGCCCAATATAATCACAATGCTTCTTAAAAGTGGAAGAAGAAAACAGAAGACAGAGAGAAAAGTGACTATTGAAGGCAAGAGCATTGGCCTGCCCCTGCTGGCTTTGAAGGTGGAGAATGTGGTCTTGACACAAACAATGTGATTGGTCTCCAAAAGCCAAAAAAGCAGGAAGCAGTTTTTCCTCTACAGCCTTCAAAAAGAATCACAACTCTGACAACAGTTGATTTTGCCTAGGAAGACCCATGTTTGGTCCTATCTGCATAATTCTATGATATCAATTTGTGTTGTTTTCAGCCATTAAGTTTATGGCATTTTGCTATAGCACCAATAGAAAATCAATACAAATTTTCCCTTAACTTTCTACAAAGGTGCAAAGTTAATTGTATGAGGAAATGAAAGTTTTTCAAAAAATGGTCTTATAATAACTGGGCAAAAAAAAGGCCAACAAACAAACAAACAAAAACCAAAGATTTATGAACCCAACCTCGTATCTCACAAAAAATTAAATGAGCACAGCAATTACATTATCATAGCTGTAAAGCCAAAGCCAAGTCATATTGACTTTTCTTTTGCTTTCTCTTACTACATCTATTCTAAAATCTAAAACCATATAGCTTTTAGAATAAACGATAGCATATTTTTGCTACCTTCAGGTGAGCAAATGTCTTAGATTCTATGTGCAAAGAACCATCTGACAGAACTCTGATATATTAATAACTAAACACAAACAGTCCAATGAAACAATAAGCCAGAGGCTTAAAGAGACATTTAACAAAAGAAAATTTTCAGATGACCAAAAACACACAGAAGCTGTTAAGCACCATTAGTCCTCAGGGAAATGAATCTTAAAACAATGATGGGATGTCACTTAACATTCTTCATTTTGACTAAATTAAACCAATATTGGTGAGAATTCGGGACAACTCAAAATCTTATAGATTTCTGGTGGGACTGTTAAGTGATACATTCTTTAAAATGGTAGGTGCAGCAAACCACTATGGCACATGTATACCTGTGTAACAAACCTGCATGTTCTGCACATGTATCCCGGAACTTAAAGTAAAATAAACAAACAAACAACAACAACAAAACAGTTTTGCAGTTTTTTATGAAGTTGAACATACACATATCCTAAGAGCCAGTTATTTCAATCTTATTTATCAAAGAGAAATAAAAACATATTTCTGCAAAAAGACTTGTACATGAATAATCATAGCAACTTTATTCATTTACACCCTCAAATTTAAACAATCTGAATACTCATAAATAGGAAAATGCATACATAAGTAATTCTACGTTCATAGAATACTAGCCAGCAGTGAAAAAATAATGAACTACTAATTTATAAAAACAATAAGAATATCTAAAAAACTGTGTTAAGCAAAAGAAGCTAAAGTTGCACATTGTATATTATTTCATTTATGTTATAAAGTTCAAAATTAGATAAAACTAATCTATGAAAATACAACACAGACAAGCCTGTGCCCAGGGACTGTGGATTGCCTAGAAAAAGGAATATTACGGGGTGCTATAACTACTCTATATTTTGCATGAGGCAGTGATCATTTAAGTGTATACATTTAACAAAATTCATGACTTGTACACTTAAGGTTTGTGTGATTTATTCATGTAAGTTTTATGCAACTAAAGTAATGCTGGAATGTATGGAATAGATTGAAAGAGACAGAGTAGAAGCAATGTAGAGGGTATAAGGCTATTACAGTGATTCAGGTGATAGATGATAATTAGTTGCTCCAATCAGGGATAAAATTCCATAGCTGACAAAATTATTTTGCCTTTGCTTAAATTTTAGGTAAAACCAACATTACCACCTGAGAGATTGGTTATAGAAAGTGGTGAGAAGATAAGTCATTATCACTCAAAGGTTTTTGCCTTAGTGACCGAAAAACTGAAGTTGCCACGAACTGAAATTTGAAAGTTCATAAAAAAGACAAATATGGATGAAACAAAAAAATCAGTTTAATTTTTAAAATGTGTTTAGTTTGAGATATCCACTAGATACTTAAGAGAAGATGTCAAGAAGGCAGTTGGGTATATGGATCAGAGGCTCAAGACAGAGAACTAGGAGGGCAGAAGTACATAGCTAGTATATAACACCACAACACTGGTTGTGTTAACAGAGTGGTAAATAGAAGAGAAGACAAGACCTGAACCCTGGGGTTTTCAAGTTCTTAGGAGTGAGGGATACCAGGAGGAACTTACCAAAAAAAAAAAAAAAAAAAAGAAAAAAGAAAAAAAAAAAAAGAAGAAAGTGAGTGAGTAGTAATACAGGAAATAAAAAAAAAATGTTAGGAAGGAGAGGTGATCAATTATGTCAAAACTAATGGTGGGTCAAGTAAGATGAGAATAACTTACACTGGATTTAACGATATGTTAATTTTTTGTCTTGAAAATAGTTTCAAAGATGTTTTCTGAATAGAAGTCTGTTGTACTGATTTTAAGAAGTAATAAATAAATTTGGTACCGTAAATATGGAAACTTACTTAAGAATTTCTCCTGTATGGGAGAGCATCGCACAGTTAGATGAAGGGGAAGGGTGGGTGTTCAGTCAATTTAAAAATTAATGTGAGAAATAAATTCTTTATTCCATTCTGTCTGGAATAATTCAGTAGAATCTAAAAAAATTTAATGTAAGAGGAAAAAAAGGTTGGTGGAGTGATGTCCTTGAATACATAAAAGGAGACAGGATTTAATGCATGTATAGGGGGATAGCTTTAGGTGAGAGCATGAATGTGTCATCTGTGTTAAGAGTCAGGTAATCAAAATGTGTGCTGTTGCTGCTGGTAAGAGGGTGTATGTGAAGACTGGAATTCTTAGATGTTCCTTTCTATTTATTTATTTTTTTTGTCTCCAGTAAGGTTAGATGTTTATTTTATGTTTTTATTGAACTAAGAAGCAAAATTATCTGAGTGGAGTAAATTTAGGCAAGGATGTGCTAGAGTCTGGGGAGGAAAGAGGTATGAAATAGTGTTCTAGGATCCTGGGACAATGAAAGGGCCATGGATATGGAATTAGAAATGCTCACTTGGCAACATCAAGAGCTCACTTAAAGTCTGTTGTCAGGAATTAAACGTGAAGCTTACTGTAATCCTTGACATTTATGGACACAGGACTGGGTATGGAGAGTTGGATAGATGCAAGACAATGCTTTTTGTTTTTATTTTAAGAGTATTAAAAAAGTGCCATTGAGCATACAATGTAAGCAAGAGAGTAATTAGACAAATTAGGTATTTATTTATTTAACAGTTATTTATCAGTTGCCTTTTGTTTGCCAAACACTATCTAAGGACACTGGGATACATAGAGCAGTCAAAATGTAGACACCTAACCTTATTGGACATAAAAAGTAAAATGAAATAAATAAATTATACAGTATGCTAGAAGATAGTATGCTAGAAGATGAAATGCACTATTAAATAAAAGATAAATAAAAATTAGACTATAATAAGGAGGAATTAAAATGCAGGATGGGAAGATTTGTTAAATAGATCAGTCAAGTAGGACTAATTGAGAAGATGAGGCCTGGGGAGAAAAACAAAACAAAACAAAAGACCAGAACAGGTGAGCCATTTAGTTAAGTGAATATTTGAGGAACAGGTGAGAAAAAGGCAGTTATATATTAAAGGCCTTAAAGGAGGAATACGCCTGTCATGTTTGGAAAATAGCATAGCAGTCATTGCGACTGAAAAGTGTGAGAAAAGATAGTGTAATAGGAGGGAAGTGAGTCATTTAGCTTACATTTTAGAGTGATTTCTATTGCAAGGTGAGAAATAGAATAAATCACGAGTGAAAAACAATGAAATGGTTATTGGATCACAGATTGGAGGTCTTGATGGACCTGAGAATTGTTGGAAATACTGGGAAGAGTAAACTTGAAAATTAGGAAGAGGTAGTCAGAGAGAAGTATGCAGGCAATTTAATTTACACAAATATAATACAAGATCATACAAAGTCTTTAGTGTAAGATCTGGGGAACAAGTGGTTGAAATCGATTTTATATTATCATTGGTGGCGAGAAGTGGATGTAATGCAAAGGCCAGATTATTTCTCTTTCTTTTTAAATTATTTCTCTTTCTTTTAAAAAATATGTAAATTGGTATAATCATGCCTGAATGAAATGAATTGCTCAGAGTTGAGGAGTAAATAGGGTTTGTTAAATGACAATCAAGATCCTAAGTTATATATATAAATCAGCATCAAAGTTGGAATTCTTAAAGGGAGACTGTCTTAAAGCAGCAATGAGAAGCCAGTGATGAGGAGAAGAAACATTTGAACAAGAACATTCATAGTGCCTTAAGATGAGCTATACCCAGTGTTATATAAACATACATCAGAGGTATCTATGGTGCAATGTATTAGTTAGAAATGTAGGGCTCCCTGGAAGGATTGATGCTTAAGCTGAGACATTAAGCGTAATTCAGATCTAGAGAAGCAAAGAGAAACCATAATACAGTAAAAGGTAAAGAAAGGTATAGAAAGAAGTAAACAAAAAGGTCTTAAAGAGAAATAAAGTAACGAAGGAAAGTCAATGGCAAAGAATGAATTTGCAAGTTTGATGGAGTTTAGGTGACAAAAGGATTTTTGAATCCGAAAGATATTTTTGGGACATATAAGATTCTGGATTTTTTGCTAAAAGTAATATAAAGACATTGGTGAGTAAGTAGGAAAGAAATGTGATAAGATTTGCATTTCACAATAAATTACTCTAAATATGGAGAGGAGTCTGAATTAGAAGAGCAGTTTTTAAGCAGAACACCCTTAGCAGACAATTGAGTGACAGTGGAATTCAGTCAGGTAGAGAGTCTGCAGATAAATAGCATATATAGATAGCAGGTAAGAGATTGGGACTACTGACTGGAAAATGTTTAAATTATGAGCCACAGGGAGAGAAGTGAAGGGGTGGCTGAGAGATAGGAAAACATAGAGAGGTTCATGAGAAGGAAAGTTTAATATTAATGTCAAAATGTAGGAATGATAAAAGCACTTGAGTGATTAAAGTAGAAGAGACCAGATTACCTAAGTGACTTCAGAGAAATAAAATCTTAGGGTGACAGCAAAGAACATGGAGAAAGATGCTGAACAAAGTGCACAGAAAAAGGAAAGAAGATGTAGGGGTTATAAAGCAGGTAGGCCATAATACTGAAGAGACTATAATAACTTTCTTGATGCGTTGTGGAAGACGCAGAGCCAAGTGGAAAATCTTCAATAAAAGCAATAGGTTAGCTTGTCAGTTGGAAATCAACAGGAACTAATGGAGATAGAAGGTGGGCCTCACAAAATATCTAAAAACATAAAGAATTTTTTGATATTTTTTTTTAATAAAAATATAAAGTAGTAGTGTCATTTAGGAGCATAGAGGTCCAATCCTAACTCTTCACACTTAAGTATGTTGAACAATGAAGAAAAAACAGATTTCATTAAAAGTGTTATTTTTCAATAAGGTTCAAAGTGTAAAAGTAAGGTTTAATAAAATAAAAGAGAAATAAGGTTTAAGAGTGCTTGGGAGAGTCTTTTCTAGTATGGGCCAGGCAAAATGGCTCTCACAAAGAAGGGTGAGGTTAAAAAGAAGCGTTCTTCTGCCATCAACAAGAGAATGATCAGAAGATACTCATAAACGCACTTGTGGAGTGGGGTTCAAGAAGCATGTTCCTTGACAACTCAGAGAGATCCAGAAATTTTTCATGAAGAAGATGGAAATGCCAGATGTACTACTGACACCAGGCTCAACAAAGCTGTTTGAGCCAAAGAAATAAGGAATGTCCCATACCATATTCATGAGCGATTGTCCAAAATATAACAAAGATAATAATTTATTAAACAAACTTTATACATTGGTTAACTATGCACATTGAAAAATCTACATATAGTCAACGTGAACAAGGAATAGCTGCTCATTATCACAGCATATTAGGAAAGCATACACACACAGTGAGTGCAAGGGAGAGTGCTGTCACATAAATGAGGTTTTAGAAGTCACAGTAGAAAGTCTAGAAAGGGAGGAGAACCCTTGAAGACTGAATTTGGAATTAATTTGGATAAGGCACTATGGAAATAACTTTGAAGAAAAATAACCAAATGATTCTATATAGTGCATGGTGAAAAGGAAAATTAGGAAATATGGTATATATTTTGCTTTCACAAGTTTGTAAGACAGTTATTTTTCAATGGAAATATTTATTTAGTTAAGTCACTTTAACATCTAGCTTTAAGATATGTTGAGTGGAGATCTTTAATTAACATTGTTTATGATCCTGAAATTTTCTTATTAGGATTTCTTTTGGGTCATATATTCAGCTTAACTCAAATAGCTTTTTATTCATGTTTGCTGAATCCATTATATTTAATGAAAAGCTACTTCTTATTTTAATGTATAAAATAGCAATACCTCTTTATAACTTCTGTTCAAGGTTAGATCTGAACTAAACTGGTCATAGATTTTTTTAAAGAGAGAATAGCAAGATAAATGTGTCTTATAAATCTATCTGAAGGGGTTTTGCCAAGTGCTTTCATTTATTAATCTTGCTCTAGTGATGAAGTAGTTTGTATTTATAAATTACAGTGAACATGCCATTTTTAAATTCATGCTTTAAATTTTGACTATATTTTGCTAGTGAGCATGTCTTTATTGGGACACTGCTACATGTGTAACAATGTACTAAGGGCTTTTGGAGACTAATAAACACATATACTCTCTAAAAGCTTAAAGCTTTGTTAGAGATGCATGGCCCATACAATGCATCAGGTAAAAAACAATATGAATTATGAAATGTTAGTCATGTGCTACAGATTATATGCCACTATTACAAAACAGTATACTATGGTTTGAGTGTCCTCTCCAAAATTCATGTTGAAACTTAATCTCAACTGTGACAATATTAAAAGTTGAACCCATTCATTGATTCATGGATTAAAGGCTTCATGAGTTAATGGGTTATCATGGGAATGGCATTAGCACCTTTATAAAAGGATGAGATACCTGAGCTAGCATGCTTAGCCCCCTCACCATAGGATGCCCTGTGCCATCTCAGAGCTCTGTGGAGAACCAACCAGCAAGAAGGCTCTCACCAGATGTAGCCCTTCCCTCTAATGAGAATTTCATTTCTCATTAGTCACCCAGCTTCAAGTATTTTGTTGTCAACAGAAAACAGACTAAAACACAGTGAAAACAAAATCATAATCAAGTAAGGTATTAGGAAGAACTAATTGGGAATGATTTTTATCACTGTGATTTGCAGCTCTTTTGAAAATTAGTGTCTCATATTTATAATGAATGCTTTTTGTCTTCACAATAGTTGTAATAGAATTCTTTAGCTATTAACACAACTCCTGTGATGAAATCAGGTGAATAAACTTTCTTAAAGAGTGCCAATAAAAAAGATTTGAGCTTATTCCTAAGCTCTATTTTATCAGCTTTTTTGCTTTTGGGAATTTCATTTTGTGTGAAAATAGAAATAATAATTAGTGTAAATATGAGGATTAGTTATAGGCACTGTTATTAAATGTATGTTAACTAAACCATTGCTGAGAATACAAAGATGTGATTCTCATCTCCAGAGTTTGATTAGATAGAAATACTTTGCATCGTTATTTGTCTTCCATGTGTTTGCACTGCTTAATAGCTGTAGGGAACAGACTACATAGCTGCTTAGAGAACTCAACAGTGGGAATTATTCTACTGCAAACTCTGAGCTGTTACCTTTTTATTTGGTTTTATTCATGAACACCTGTTGTAAGTATATGTTACCTGCACTGTTGCTGCTAAAAATACGGAGCACCATATGTGAAATATATGGGAAAGAATAAAAGAATGGTGAACAAATGGGAACACTAAAATGGTGGTATTATTTCTGCAGTTTCTTCCAAGTTTCCAAGAAAGGAGAGAAAAGAATGATAATTCAATACTGATTATATACACCAAAGCATGTTGTGTCTGTCCCCAAACAATACTGTTAACAAATGTAGGAACAATAGAAATAATTATACATCTGAGGTGAATTTATACCAGAAAAAAAGTCACACACCAATAAAGTCCATTTCTTAAATAAGTTTTGTATTTTCTTACAAAACGTCATTCTTTAAGTTATTGCTTTACTTTTATGTTGGTGCGTAACTTCTAGTAAGCTCAAGGTGGGTTTTTTTCCACAAAGGGAAAGATTCTCTCCTTTTCTGAACTAAAATCCAAATTTTGATGTCTTTATCAAATGTTTTCATACCTCATGGTAAAGTTCAGTAACAACCTGTACCTGGTCTACTAGTTTAGGGTTCAGTAAGCCCAAGGAACAGGTGAGCTGATTGCTAATCGGCCACTGGTAGCTCTTTGTTTCAGCAGGAATTTGCTTCATAGTGGCCCACATGTACAACAACCTTCATTTGGTGATGAAGAGACCTCTAAAACCATACTTTCTCTTGCTAAGGCACATGCCTTTTCTCTGGAGTCTTATTTTCTTTATCCAGGACTGTATAATAGAAGTGCAATACAATAGATGGGAGAAATGTCTTTCTTGTGTGGTCCTTAATGACCTCAGAAACTACTTAGCCTGACCACATTTTGGTGGATGCTAGAGATCTTTCCCACCCAGCAACACACTGGCTGGGTTTATCCTGAAAGGGTAATTTAAAACCTTCCACTAAAGTGTTTGGTCTATCTCTGGAAATATAGGAACAAGCTGTAAGTGCTCTTCTTAGTCCTATCTACATTGTGTAATTTTGTGCAATAACCCTTTGCCATATTTGACCTTAGCAGTTCTCCTTTCAACCACTGCCATTATATTCATTGAAGAAATTCTGTATTTAGTATATAATTATCTCCATAGAATAACCCTTCCCGATATTGTGTTTTAATATATTTTTATGTTCTTAGCTTTTTTTTAATGAAAACCATCTTGTGTTTACTTAATTTGAGTTGCAAATAGGACAATCTCAGTTACATGTCAGTATCTAACCTAAAACTACATCTCAAATACTCTTCTTTGTATTCTTTCTTTGTTCCTTCACTCTGACATAACACAATTGGAAATATCTTCCTTTCTTAAGAAAAATACTGCAGTTTTTATACAGATAAAGATTCAGTTATATCACAGTATTATGTCTAGCTCCTTTTAAAGCCATATTGTATCATATAATTTTGTTTACATTTGTGAAATTATGTGATTGCTGTATATTTTATGTATAATTAAAATATTATTTTATTTCTTAGATTTTGTGCTTTAAAATCAGGTTGTATGTCTGTAATAATCACTTTCAATAGAACCAAATGCAGCTGTTTGTACAAAAATGCAATATTTAAATATAGAGTTAATTTGTCCATATTGTGTTCTTTATATGTTCTTGTAAAGTATATAATTCAATTTATATTTTATTTTTATATAAAGAACCGTAAATAAAGGAAGTATAAAGGAAAATAATAAAAATGTTGAAGTATGTGGTTTCTGAATCCCAGTGACTGAATTATTATTTTGTCTCAGCCTTTATACCCTCTGAAGTTAAAAGTAGATTATTTTTAAGAGAAAAACAATTATTCATAGTTGAGCTCAGTACCTTTATGGCACCCCCTTGGTTGCAGTGTTCTGAAAATAAATGTAATTGAAGGGAGGGAAAATAAATTCATGCCACAAGACCTGTGATCTTTTACAGTCAGTATTGTTTTTTTGTGCCAGTATTATTATAGTGTAGGAAAAAGACTGATAAAATATACCCATACAATTTCAGTGTGGTAATTCAATTTCAATATAAGAAATGAATCTAATAAAAAGAAAGGTCAAGAAAGCATCTTATCTCAATAATTAACAATATATTTGAAAGAGCTAGCTCAGAGAAAATTCATAAAATTAGTGAAGTTTGGCTTAGGAGCTTTTCAAAACCTCGGTTCTTCTCACTACATCTTCCCAGCTGTCCACTGACATCTTCAGGTCCTTCTGTCCAGGACCGTTGTTATGGGTTTGACCAGACAGTTTGACTTGACTGTGGAACGGTCTGGGGGGTGGGTCCCAGGAGTCTCCAGACAATACTTCCAGGGTATACATTAATTCAAAACTATTTTTACAATACTCAGATTGTTTGGTGTTTTTTAAAGTCAACATGATGTGATAACAGTATAATAGGTTGAAATCAGAGCTTATATGACAATTTATTTGTCTTCTTTAATCCAGACATAAAGAAATTTACAAAAATGTAAAGCAGTGACACTCTTATCTTTTTTTTGAAAAAATATTTTTTCATTAAAAATATGGCATTTATGTTTATATATGGGCTTGTTATTGCCATTTTAAGATTAGTACATAAATATTTACAAACTTATTAGTTTTAATATCGAATATTAAATATAAATAGCTATATACCACATAAGCAAAAGCTTGTGTTGGGAACCTTTATAAGTTTTAAGGGTCCAAACAACTCCTAAACAAATTTAAGAATTGATATGCTAGTCTAAAATACTGAGTGATGTCAAGTAGGACACTAAGTGAATATTTCAGGTAATAAATTTGCATTTTATAGGAGCCTCCTGGATATTTATACTTTATTCCAAAGTAATAAAGATAAGTATGATTAAGTAATTTGTGGCAAGCTATTAAAGCAGATTTTATCGTGGAGATGGGAGAGTAGTACGGCCAGGGAAGACAATACATGGTCTATAGAGGAATCTACCTACTTGTTCCAGAGCTGGCAGATGTGGGTTTGTCTCAGACTCCAAATGCATCTTGAGGAATGCTACCATGAGATAGGCTTTGCACTTTAAAAGTGGAGCAGGTAGCAGATGGAACCCCATGTGTTTAAAACCATTTTCTGAAATTGTGAATGTTTTTTCTGTTCTGAAAGGATCATTATAATTACATGTACTATTTTGGTTAGTTCTATGGAGGAAAAAGTTCCAAGTATGTCAAAGAAGCTTGATCTAATTTTATTTATTTAGTTATTAAAACATGATAGCCTTCCCAAGATACCTGAATAATTGAATTTTATTAAGCAATTACAATGTTTATGTCTGATTAATTTTCTTTTGAACTAAAATAGTGTATCAATAAAATGTAAAACATCAATATCCAGCTTACTTATGTGGAGTCTGTGTTGAAAATCAAACTGATTATTTTTTGGAAGCTTAATAAAAATGGCCTTTGAACTGCTCAGATGGGAAAAAGTCTAAATACAATATAAACAGCAAAAATGTTAGATGGAAAAACTAAAAAAAAAATCTGTTAAATGGTCTATTTATAAAAATACTGTAACTGTTGATATTTTATTTTAAATTTGGCTAAAATTTTTTGCTCAATATTTTTATTTATTTTAGTATATTTTGCAAATATTGCACATAGACTGCCGATATATTTTGCTTGGTTAATTTGGTCCAAATTTTTAAACTAAAAAACTGAAGATACTTTATAACTTTTATGAGTATATGCATATATATATATAATTATATATTATATATATTTATATAATTATATATAATTATATATGTATAATTATATATTATATATATATATTATATATATTTTATATATATATATATATATGTCTCCATAAAACATATAAATAGGCTGGGCGCGGTGGCTCACGCTTGTAATCCTAGCACTTTGGGAGGCCAAGATGGGTGGATCAACTGAGGTCGGGAGTTCGAGACCAGCCTGACCAATATGGAGAAACCCCATCTCTACTCAAAGTACAAAAAAAAAAAAAAAAAAATTAGCCAGGCATGGTGGCGCATACCTGTAATCCCAGCTACTCATGGGGCTGAAGCAGGAGAATCACTTGAACCTGCGAGGCAGAGGTTGCAGTGAGCTGAGATCACACCATTGTACTCCAGCCTGGGCAACAAGAGTGAAACTTCATCTCAAATATATATATGTATATATACGTGTGTGTATATATGTATATATGTGTATATATATGTATATATATAAATAAATAATGTATCCTAAATTCTTTAAAGAATAAAAGAAAATATTCTAGGCAATTTTGTCAAACATTTGTTAAGATAAACAGTGTTCCTATGGAATTTCATAAGGATTTAGCCAAAAAACATTTTTGTAAAATAAGCCTGGGAAGTATTGCATACTTCTCTTTCGCAGATTTAAGATACATGTGATTATTATACATTGTGTTCTTATATCAACATATCTCATATGTCCCATAAATACATAAACTTACTATGTACACACAAAAATTAAAAAGCAAAATTAGCAAAATTCATTTTAGCTTTTTAAATGCACAGACATATTCCAATAAAAGAAAATGGGTATTTTCTCTATATATATGCCATTTAAACACAAAATCACTTGTTTTGGAATGTTAATAAATAATTGCAAATTTAGTGCTTTGAAAAAAACTGATCTGAAAGTGTTCTTTGAGATTATCTCAGTTACTTATAAGTTGCGGAAAAGTTGAATTTACCATTTTTGAATTTCTTCTTGTCTGATGTAGAACAATACATTTTTATCTCATTTAAGTAAAATTAATTCTATAAGTGTTTTGTGAATAAATTTTATCTAGACAAATATAAAATATTTCATATATCAAAAATATAGTAACTGCATTATGAAAATATTAAGTTATAGTTCTCAGGACTTTTCATGCTTTCTACGTATCTTTTCATGATTTCTACGTACCTTCTGTCCCTATTGGTTCAGATACAGAATCCATTTACTCTGATAAATATACTCTACATATAGTTCTTTTTAAAACCTGAAATATTACTACTTTTTTGGTATATTATCTCTTAGAGAATGTTTTATTGAGTAGTTGTAAAAGATTCTAAGTGATTTATGATTTTGTGTGGATAATTAGTGGAGAAAGTTGACATGAGACTCATTTATATTGAGTACTATTATCCCACTCAGTATCTTGGTTAAGTATTAATCTGTTAGCCACTAACATGTAACACAGAGTCAGAGGAAGCTAGTAAATCCCTCATCTTATTGGCCCAAAATGAAATATATTTCAAAGAAAGAAAGAAACGCATTTTGACAAACTATAAAATTAAAGAAACTGATATCATACATTTGCAATTCTCCAAGTTGGAATTCAAGAGAAAGCTTGCTTAATTAAATGAATTTGCAGTCCAGCAAATGTCTTGTTCACTTTGTATGCAGTGAGCTTACCAAATTTAATTATTAGTTTATATAGCTGTTTTTCAAACTTGTTAGAATTTTCAAACACTGAATTGCACAATACTGCAGCCATTCAGCCACATGTGGCTGCTGACCAATTGTAATAGGGCTAGTCCAAATTGAGATGCACTCTAAGTGTAAAATATACATTAGATTTTAAAGACAGTAAGATAAAATGATTAAAACATTTTAAGATGAGATGTATTTTGGATATATTGCATTAAGTAAAGTATCTTATCAAGTTAATTTCATCTCCTTCATTTTATTTTTTAAATGTCATTACTAGATATTTAATGTGCTTCTTGTTATAGAAGCACATTAAATAACTTTGCTGTAATAGATAATTGTGTAATCTGTGCATAAGGAAAGTTTTACCACTTCTTTTCCAATCTGTATGCCTTTTTAAAAAAACTTTCCTTATTACACTTCTAAGAGCCAAAGTAGACAGTTAAATGAAAATAGAGAAACAGGAAACATTCTTATTTGCTTCTTTATCTCAGAAAAAAAAAAAAAAACACCTTTTGGTATTTCACTATTGCATAAGAGAAGATACACCAGAGAACCATTAGGAAATGCACACACACACACACACACACACACACACACACACACACAGACATATGTACATATATATAGAGAGAGAGCGAGCGACATTGATATTTTAAGGAATTGTCTCAAGTGATTATGGGTCTAGGAAGTCTGAAATTCTAGGGCAAGCCAGCAGGCTGGAAATTCAGGTAAGATTTAATACTGAAGCCTTGAGGCCAATTCCTTGCTTTGGGAAACCTCTGTCATAGTTCCTAAGAATTTCAACTAATTGAATGAGACCCACCCATATTATGGAGTGTAAGTAGTCTGCTTCACTCAAAGTCTACTGATTTAAATGTTAATTACATATGATAAATACCTTCACACTTATATCTAGAATGGTATTGAGCAAACAACTGTAAACCATAGTCTAGCCAAGTTGACATATAAAATTGACCATTAGAGTATTTAAATATGATATTAGATGCTGTTTATATTTTGTTATCATATTGAACAAGCTTCTTTTATATTTGCCTAGTTTTCTAAGACATCTAACATGTTTCGTATCTTTTTCACATTATTTTACTGCCTCTGTTAGAATAAACTTATTTATGGTATTTTATTCTACAAATATGGCAAATTTGATTGAGTGGTATTTGAATCATAAACCAGCCTTGAATTCCTGGGATAAGCCCTGTCTTAGTCAGCTTGGGCTTCTGTAACAAAGTGCTATAGACTAACTTAAACAGCAGACATTTATTTCTCACATATTTGGGGCCTGGGAAGTCAAAGACGAAGGTGTTGGCAGATTTGACTTCTGGTAAGAGCCTTCTTCCTGGCTTGTAGACAGCCTTCTTGCTTTTAGTCCATTCTGACAATCTTTGCCATTTGATTGAAATATAGATTACTTAGAATATATAAGTATATTTCTTATGCAGTCTTATACTTTTTTTGCTTATGTAAGTATATTAAATAAAATATATCTTTGCCATTTGATTGAAATACATATTACTTAGAATATATATTTATATACTGTATAAATTATTCTATATTAAATGTTATATAGATTATAGAAATTTATATAATTATAATTAGATTATATAAATTTATATAATCCATATAACATATAAGTAATAAATATTTCAATTAAGTAGCAAAGATATATTTTATTTAAATTTAACGTAATTATTGTTATAGTTGAGTTAGTTACATTATTTGGCAAGTTAATCTCTATCGGTCACGTTTTTTTCTTTCTATGTCTCTTCTTTCCTGTTAACACCTTGGTTAATGTATTATTTTAATTATTACATTCCAGTTATTCTATAGTGTTGCTATATTTCCTGGCAACCTTTTTTATTTTATTATTTTATTGGTTGCTTTCAATGATTTATATATGCATTCTTAATTTATCATCAACAGATAGTCAGAATGGCTATATAAATACTAGACAGAATAGACTTTAATATAAGAAATTTATAAGATCTTTTAAAATAATGAGGGCCGACTCATCAAACAGGTCTAACAATTCCAAAAAAAAAAAATGCACCTAAGAATACAGCCAATACATGAAACAAAAACTGGCAAAATAAAAGGAAGATATGGCCATTAAACAATAATAGTTGGACACTTAACTACTCCATTTTCAATAATGGATACAATACCTAGGTAAGCAGATCAACAAGGAATTAGAAGACCTGGATGACACTATAAACCAAATCTCCTAACAGACATCTATGGACCACTTTTTGAACAAGAGAAGATGACACTTTTTTTTCTCATCAAGCACAAATGGACATTTGCCAGGATAGACGACAAAACAAGCCTACACAAGGTTAGGTTAAGGAATTCCATTCTTACAGAGAATCTTCTCTGAAAACAGTGGGATTAAATTAGAAATCAAGGCAGAAGAAATTTTGGAAAATTTATAATTATATGGAAATTCATCAGAATATTTCTTAAAAAACCCATGGGGCAGAAAATAACTCACAAGAAAAAACTTAGAAAATACAGTGAGATGAAAGGAAAAAAAAGCATAACACACCAAGACTTGTTGGATACAGCTAAAGTAGTAAATACCTATATTTAAGAAGAAAAAGAATGACCTCAAATTAGCAAGCCAAATTTTCCCTTTAAAAAAGAAAACAGAGAGGAAACTACACCCAATCAAGAAGCTTTTTTGATAAGATCAACCACTTTGACAAATTTTAAGCTATACTGACTAAGAAAAAAATGAGAGTAAATGAAAATAAAGTCAAGAATAAAAATGGGGCCATTACTGGAAACTTTACAGAAATTAAGAGGATTATAAGAGAACAATATTCGCAATTGCAAACCAAACAAATTAAATAATTTAGATAAAATGGACCTATTTCTAGAAACAAAAAAAATACCAAATTGAACACAAAAAGACATAGGAAATCTTAACAGACCTATAATAAATAAAGTGATTAAATTGGTAATCAAAAACTTCTTAGAAAAGGATAAGACGGCTTCACTCTTGAATTTTAGCAAATCTTTAGAGAATAACTAACATCCATCATATTCATACTCTTTCAAAAGTATATAAGAGGAATAAACTTCCAAGCTCTTCTGTGAGGCCAACATTACTCTGATACCAAAGTCAGAAAAATATACCAGAAACTAAGAAAACTACAGACCAATATATTTTTTAATGAATGTAGTCACAAAATACTCAGCAACAGCCACAGCAACACCACCACCACCGACAACAAATCTAGCAAGATGAATTCAACAGCACATTAAAAGTGCTACACACCATGACCAAGTGGATTTACCCTAAGAATGTAAAGTTGGTTGAACATAAGAAAATGAATCAATGTACTGTATCACATTAAGAGAATAAAGTAAGGCAGGAGACCCATGATTATTTTAATAAATGCTGAAAAACTATTTGAAAAAAATCAACATCTTTTTATCATTAAAACACTAATCAAACTAGAAATAGATGGAAACTTTCTTAATAAAGGGCATATATAAAACTTTCATAGCTAACATAATTTTTAATGGTTTAAGACTGAAAGCTAAGAGCAAGTACAATACAAGGATTCCTGCTTTCATTCCTGCTATTCATTGTGCTGGAAGTCTTAGCAGAGCAATGAGGCACAAATAAAAAGGCATCAAAATTGAAAGGATGATGTAAAACTCTCTATGTGTAGACGACATGATTGTGTATACCGTAAAACCTACAGAGTATGCACACAAAAAACCTGCTAGAGCTAATAAACAAATTCAGTAAAGTTACAGGGTACAAAATCAAAACATAAAAGTCAGTTGTGTTTTGCTACACCTGCAATGGATGATCTGAAAAGTAAATTAAGAAAACAATTCCACATACAACAGAGTCCAGAGGATTTAAAACAAAAGAAAACAAAACAAAATACCTCTTACAAATAAATTTAATCAATATGCTGAAATACCACTAAAACCTACAAAAATTTGTTAAAATAAATTAAAGAAAACACAAATAAATGGAAAGATATTCCATATTCATGGACTGGAGAATTTAATATGTTAAGATGCCAGTATTCTCCAAGGCAATCTAGAGATTCAGTGCAACTATTATTCAAATTCCAATGGCCCTTTGTCAGGGATAGAATAGACACCCCAAAAATGTATATGAAACTTCAAGGGGCCCCAAATGGCCAAAATAAAATTGAAAAGGGAAAACATGAAGGCAAACTCACACTTCTTAATTTCAAAATGTATTTTAAAGTTAAATAATAAAAATCATGTGACTCTAGAATGAGAATAGATACATTAACCAATGAAATAGAATTGAATCCAAATATAAATCCAAACATTTAAAGCCAATTGGTTTTCAACAGTAGTGCCAATACTATTAAATAGGGAAAGAATTTTCTCTTCAACCAATGGTGTTTGAGACTACTGAATAACAACATGCAAAATAAAGTTCAATACCTATCTCACACTGCATACAAAAATTAACTTAAAATGCACTAACAATCTAAATATAAGAACTAAAATTATCAAACTTTTATAAGGAAACATAAGGTAAATTTTCATGACCTCAGATTTGGCAATGAATTCTTAGATTGACACCAAAAATGTGAATAACAAAATTAGACTTTGTAAAGATTAAAAATTTTTTTATCAAAAATACAAAAACATGGCCTAAAGAATGAGAGCTATTTTCAAATCATATATCTAAAGTGATTAATATCCAGATTATAGGAAAAAACCCCACAAAGCTCTTACAATTAAGCAGCAAAAAGACAAACAACCCAATTAAAAATGGTCAAAGGGCTTGAACAGATATTTTTTCCAAGAAGATGCAAATAGACAACAAGAACATAAAAAGATGGCCAACATGATTGATCCTTAAGGATATTTAAATCAAAACCACAAAGTTACCACTTAATACTCACAGGATGGCTTTAATTTAAAAAAAAAAAGGAAAATAACAATTGGAGAAGGTGCAGAGAAATATTAATCCTTATATCTTGATGGTGTATTAGTCTGTTCTCAGGCTGCTAATAAAGACATATCTGAGACTGGGTTATTTATTTATTTATTTATTTATTTATTTATTTATTTTGGGGAACAGAGTCTCGCTCTGTCACCAGGCTGGAGTGCAATGGTGCAATCTCAGCTCACTGCAACCTCCACCTCCTGGGTTCAAGCGATTCCCCTGACTCAGCCTCCCCAGTAGCTGGGATTTCAGGTGTGTGCCACCATGCCCAGCTAATTTTTGTATTTTTAGTAGAGACAGGGTTTCAACATGTTGGCCAGGCTGGTCTCGAACTCCTGACCTCAATTGATCTGCCTGCCTTGGCCTCCCAAAGTGCTAGAATTACAGGCGTGGGCCACTGCGCCAGGCCAAGACTGGGTAATTTATAAAGGAAAGAATTTAATGGACTCACAGTTCCACATGGCTGGAAAGGCATCACAATCTTGTCAGAAGAGAAAGGAAGGGCAAAGAAACATCTTACATGGCTGCAATCAAGTGGGCATGTGCAGGGGAACTCCCCTCTATAAAATCATCAGATTTCATGAGACTTATTCACTATCATGAGAACAGCATGGAGGTAACCACCCCCATGATTCAATTACTTCCCACCATTTCCCTCCCATGACACGTTAGGATTATTACAATTCAAGGTGAGATTTGGTTGGGGACACAGAGCCAAATATTAAGTGTTTTAGCCACTATGGAAAATAGTTTGGTGTTTCTCAAAAAGTTAATAATGGAATTACTGTATAAGCCAGCAATTCCATTCCTATGCATATACCCAAGAGAAATGAAACATATGTCCTCACAGGAACTTATACAAAAATATTTATAGCACTATTACTTATAATAACCAAAATGTAGAAACAACCTACGTGCCCATTAACAGATGAATGGATAAACAAATTGTAATATATAAATACAGTAAAACGTTATTCTATGAAAAAGGAATAAAGTACCAATACATAATACCATGGGTATAAAACTTTGAAATATTGTGCTGTGTGAAAGAAGCCAGACACAAAAGGTCATATATTGTATGATTCTTTAATATGATATGTAAAAAATAGGCAAACTCATAAAAATTAAAAGCAGATTAGAGTTTAGCAGGAGGAGGGGGTGAGTTTGGGGGATGAGGATGACTACCTAAATGGTATGCCCTGTTTTTATGAGGTGATGAAAAACTTTTGAAACTATAGAGAGCTGGTGATTGCACAACATTGTGAATACACTAAATTATAATGAATTGTGTAGCTTAAAATGGTTAATTGTATATTATGATAGTCACCTCCAATTTTGAAAGTCATGCATAATTTTCTTAATACATCTCTGTCAAAATAAAATGTAACTAAAACCTGCTACTTAAATTTCCAAGAGTTTAGTATATGTGTTTCAAATCAGAGTGTAATATAATATTTTACCATTCACATAATATTTTTTTCTAAATAAAGCATCTAGTATTTTACTCTTATTAATGATATAAATTTACATAACTGATTTTTTCAGTTTTGGAACTATTAGATATTTTATTAACCTATATATCAGGAGGCAACCTTTACTGATCTGGTTACAGGATATAAGTCTAACCTTAAAATAGCATTACTTATAATGTAACTAGAGCACTATTTTTCTTGCCAAATTTCACACCGTGTTTCAATATATTTTATGTGACATACATCTTACTCAAACTTATTGGAGTCAGTGCTTAAAATAATAACAGAATGTTTCATACATGATAAAATGAATGTAGAATAGGTAATAAAAACTAGATGTGTGCTTATTAATTGTATAGTTTAGTCTAAAGTACAATAAAATTCTAAAAAATATTGGTGGTGGTGTTTGTGCTTTTGAGTTCAGCAAACTAGAGTTTAACAGATATATATATATATATATTAAGTATTCTAGTTATGAATTATTTTGTAAGATTCTCTTTTATTCATTACTTAGAAGATTTAGAAACTAATGATGCACTGTACTAAAACTGCCTTTCTCTTTTTGTCATAAAAAGACACTCTAAAACCAGTAATTATAATTTACTTTGAGTTTGTATTTCAACTTAACTGACATTTATTTTTATTCTCGAATTGTACATAAAGTCACTGGGGGAGAAAATAGGTTAATGCATTTAGTATGCCTGTATTATAGGAATGAAATACTATTGCTTCAGTCATGATGTTTGTCTACAACGTAATCAGTGATATCCTTAATGGGGTTATAATGCATATTGTGGATTCATTCTTTTGTTTTACGATATATTTCTGGCAAGATTGAGCTAAAAATAGAGTTAGTTTTACTGTGTCAGTCATATATGATAAAGGACACCCAACTTAAAGTACTTTTAAGAAATACATATGTGTGTATGTATGTATATTATACATGTGTATGTACACATAAACTTACATATATATATATACATATATACACACACACACATATATATAGCCTCATATATATATATAGCCTCATGCCATCAAAAAGTCCAAGGATTGTTTTGGCTTTGGAAATATTTGGATCTATGGGCTGAGAAAATTCACTGGGAATCAACCTATCAATCAGTCAAGCCAATCCATGGCTTAGCATATCACTCTTGGACATGATTCCCAGGCGAGTCCTGAGCAAATACCCATCAACGACTTCAGGATTCTACCCCATTATTTTGGAAACTTCAGTGGAAAAAGTAAACCTTTTCTCAGTATCTCAGTATTTCAAGTAACAGTTCCTGTAAGGTTCTTCTTGGTTTGGCTTACTTCTCTTAAGGTTCTTGGCTATCCCTAAATCACTGTGGTCAATCACTTGATATTCTAATGAGCCATGCCTGCATCATGTGCTCTAGGAATTTAGATGTGAGTCAGTTCTATCAGCACCACAAAAACTGAATGAAAACGGAGCATTCACCAGAGAAAAATCAAGGGACTTCACCAAACAAAAGGAGTATAGATAATAGACAGGCGAAAAAATTTATGTCCATATTATTTAATAATAACTGTTGTGATCTTTATGCAGAAGAAAAACTGCCTCCCTCATATAAATCAAATTGTTGACATTATAACTTAATTTGTACACATGCATATTAAAAAGAAAATTCTATAAGGAATGTACATTTCTACAGAAACATATCTCAAGTTCTGCATGTGCTGCATTTACATCTTAGAAAGTAAAGCCTTCTGTGTAACTGAGTCAACAATTCTGATTCAATCAATGTTGAAAGAAGAATAGAGGTTGCTCATTTTGAAGATTTGTATAATACTTTGATTTCAATAATAATTAGAAAAAAGATCAACTAGCAGCCACTCTACGATGAATAGTGTATCAAATAATCAGAAAGTCAGCATATTGCTCATGAATACTCACAAGCATATATTTTTAAGAAATCGATTTATTACCCATCAAAAAAAGTTATGACTACTATAGTCTCAAAGTAGCATGAGGAATGTTGTCAGTAAGCTTGAATAGAAAACAATGATACAACCTAAAATATACTCTTATTTCTCTACTTGAAACATCTTTAATTCTATTCAATTTCTTTAAAATATTTCTAATTTTTCAAAAAATGTTGATCCCCAATCTCAGTTCTAGGAAGGATTTACCATTAGAATTCAGTAGTTTATTTTTAATCAGTATGTGCTGAATATCTTAGCATGAGCTTAAAAAAAGTAAAGCTGAGTAATATACAACAAACTTGGCTATCAAATTGCTCACAGTCCACTAATATTTATCAAGACAAAAGAGCACTGAAAAATATGTATTGAGAAAATATACATGAGAAAGTAAAGGATTCTATATTTGGATGGGCCAAAGAAACAATATAAACAAGTATTACTTAAAAAGTGTTTTCATAATAAACATAGAAGTATATCCGTTAAAGGAGAAAGCATTACATGAAAGAGGAATATTGTAAAAAATTGCACATATAAGGTATAAGGCATTTGTGTACAGATAAGGCATTTCAATGAAATTGATTTATTTAGTGTCTATAGGAGTCACTCAAAATTTCTGGGAAGGGAAGCTATTGCCAGGCTTTTAGGACTCTGCTTAATTATCCAATGGACTTGGATTTTAACCCATTAACTAGCACTCTTCAAATATTTTTATCTGAGGAAATTTTTACATTCTTGTAAAGACTGATAAGTCCAAAGAGCTTTAGTTGAGTTGGATAATTTAGGTGAATAGTATCTATAGAGAAATTAAAATGGACAAACTGTTAAAATATTTATTTAATGTTATGTAACTGAGTTATACAGATCTTCCACATATTGACACATTTTAATATAGAACAAAATTAACATTTATTAATTGCTAATCTTTTCTGTGAAGTCTTTATTGAGAAGTTATGACAGATAAAAATTTTTCAATATTTTAATTTTCACTTTACATATTTTAGTATTGTTATTAGATACTGCCATTTGTTTTCATAGGAGTGACTGACTTTCTTGGTTCGTTTTCAAGAAAATATCTGTCAAACACCCAAGTATGAAAAGTCTAGCTGTCTGCGAGTCTTTAGAATAAAAATAGTGATCAATGAAAAAGTAGCTAATTCAATGCAGAAAGCAAATAATCACTCGTGTTTTCCCAAAAACAACTGTCATATGGTATGCAGCAGCAGTTCTTTATGTTTTCTTCCATTTTGTTCCTCAAAGAATAATGTAAAAAGATGTATTTAAGGGTATAGATTTAATAAAACTAATGTTTTGTACTGTTTTAATCAAGGGCATTCTTAAACGAAACAATAAAATAGTAATTTAAAAAATAATTCTCAGTGTGCGGCAGTAAATAATAAAATGATTTTCAGAACTGTTTGGTGCTACTGGCTTAATTTGTGCCAAGGGGCAAGAAATTTTACCCAGTGTCATTTTTGCACTATTAATGCAAATTTCCACATAGTGACAAAGGAAAAAAAAGTTAATATAATTATGAATATATTTTGATCCCACAGACCTCCTGAAAATGTCTTGCAAATTCCTAGGGACTGTGGGTCACATTTTGGGAACTGTTGTCTTAAGTAATTAGAAGAAACAGAAAATTCAAAGCTGACATTTATGAAATCCAAATACCTGCCAGGGATAGTACTTATAGGTTTTAAAATTTTACTGTATATGATGACTTTCTTATATTTGGATTCTACAGATTTAATTAATTTCACCCCAAATTGAACATGATTGGAGGGAAGCAAGGTCCACAGTTCTCAGTTAAGTGGCTTACGCCTGTAATCCCAGCACTTTGAGAGGCCGAGGCAGAACGATCACTTGAGCTCAGGAGTTTCAGACCAGCCTGAGCAACATTGTGAGACCCCCACCTCTACTAAAAATAGAAAAATATAGCTGAGTGTGGTGGCATATGCCTGCAGTCCCAGCTGCAGGTAGGAAGTTGAGGCAAGAGGATCCCTTGAGCTCAGGAGTTCGAGGTTGCAATGAGCTCAGAAGTTTGAGGTAGCAATGAGCTATAATCACACCACTGCACCCCAGTGTGGGTGAAAAAAAATCGATTATTTGATATTTCAGGTTAAGAGGCAACAGGAGGCTGAAATGGATCATAATGACAATTACAAAAAGCAAAGACAGTGATTATTTTAGAAATTAACAAAAACTGATAATTGATTTAATGGAGGGATTGAGCCAAAGTACAGTGTTCATTCATCCCTCAGGTATCACATTTTTTGACCAAGTTAGACATGATGTTTTTACTTGAGGCAAAGTTGGCTGCCCAAAGATGTATTGAGTTAATTTAAGACAATGTGTGACTATATATTTCACGTGCTTTTTAAAAACATGTTGATGTGATGGTACTTGTATAGAACAATGGTCAAGTAGAGATATAGAATGAAATAGAATGAACAATAAGAAATATTCTTGAGAAAGCAAGGGAGCTATAGAACAAATTCAGGCATCAGCCATACAGATGAACTAACTGGAGACTATCGGGATTCCTCCTCTAGCTGTGTGTATTATAGTCCTAGTGTCTGAAGCCTTCATCTGTGTTCCCCACTATCCAACACACTGTGTGATATGGAGTAAATAAGCAAACAAATAAAAAGCATCTAAGGACAAAGCAAAGAACAAAACTCCAGAGAAGGTAATATTTTTGGAGATGGCAGAGCAAGCACATAATGAATGGCGAAGGTAACATCCCAGGAATAGTATGAAATAGTCTCATAATAACTTGCTTCTAGAAATAATTTTAAAAATTATGCAGGCAGTATTATAAATGAATGGTGAAGGGATACTTTGTATGCTAATGTTAGGAAAATTAACGAGTAATTAAAATAATTTAGTTTCACACACTATAAAACAATACATAACAGTCAAAATAAAGTGTTAATGTTAACAACACAAACAATCCAACAGAAAAAACATAGAGGTAAATATTTACCCACTGCTGTGCAAGGATTTTGTAAGCATAAAAAATGAAAAAAATAGAAAAATAATTAGTGTGACAAAATAAAAATTAAAATATGCAAAAAAAAGAAAGAAGACAGGAAAAATGCTAGCAACAAAGATAAAATATCAGCAATCTTATGGAGATATAATTTTTAAGACATAAACATGTAATTCCTTGCTTTTACCTACTCCTACTTTTATTCCTTGCACCATGAAAAAGTGTGAAAGAGAACACATAAGAATGTGCTACAAGAAAAACATCTCTTCCTAGTTGCCACAATGGAAAGAAAAGTTGTGTTTATTGTAAGACTGATTATTAGAGCCACATTCTATCTTAAACTCTTTACATTCACGTTCTCATTAAATTACTATTTTCAAAAATTAAAAAATGGAGAAATAAAGACAGTAATATCTGAGGTAAAATCTTTGTTAGTAAATATGTTTGAATTAAAGCTCAAGAGAATTTTTTTTTTCCAACTGTAAAATGTTGAAAATTGACACCACTCAGTGTGAGCGGGTGAAAGAAACATTCCAATTTATTTCTCTTATAAGGGTAAATTAGTGTCATTTTTATTTTTAATTATTTATGTTTACACTAAATGCATAATAAATATTGGCACTTTATATTTATTATAAAAACATAAATAATATTGATCAGAGACAGAGATGGTGAAGAGCTAAAATTAGCACTTAGGAAGAAAAGGGAAAATAAATGTTCAAAAAGCCCATGTAATCAGTCAACATTGTCAAATGCTATGTATGTGTGGAGACAGGAGAGTTTCAAGTACTGAGTTTGTGGTCATTAGTGACATTTCACATCTCCATATTACCAGTTTTTTATGTTATATATACAATATCATAGTGAGAGAATGAGCAAGACAGAGAGAGAGAGAGAAAGAGAAACTCAAGCAATAAAGAGTAAGCACTTTCCTCACTTAAAATTCCTTACCGTCTTCTGCTATAGAAAATTGGAGGATATTTCTCTGTAATATTCAAGGTGATGCTTAACCATCTCTCTGTTCATAACTTATCCTCTTCAATAGTTTGCTATATTAATTTTCCTCCTGAGTAATTTTGGTATCATTATATTTCTGCTTATTTCACATGTCAGTGTTTATAATTGAATGCTTAATGCTATCTCTGAGTATGAATTTGTTAAAATAATAGGCACCATATACCTGATGAATATGAATTGAAGTAATGATAAATATTTCTCCAATAGACATAAAAATGTCAACTTTGAATATCTCTAATGCTTTTCTTTTAATATATTAAACTATAATGATGTGAATAAGAGACCTATGTACAATAATGTTAAATTTTCACACACTTTCTATATTTTCTCATCTTTCCTGCTTTTCTCTTTCTCTCTTACTACCTCTACAAAACATAAGTCACAAATTTAACATATTTGTTATCAGTAAGGATACTAACAGGGAAGCAATTCTAGAAAAGGATAATAAAATAACTACAGTTCCAGTAATTCATCAAGTAAAATAAATAGTTCTCTATAGGTAATTAAGAATGATCAGCTGGATCCTCCATCTGCTCTGGGAGCATGAATTCCCTGCTCTCCAAGAAAATAGTTGTTTTTCTTTTACCCCTCCAGGAACCTACATTTTATCAAATGTAAGGTAAAATTAGCAGAATTTGAAAATCCCTGATAAATTTTACATATTCATCTTCCATCATACACATTCTATGATCATAACTAATTAAATATCTGCTTATATTGGCACTTAATTACCTTGTGTAACATACAGATACACAATAACAGTTTGTCAGCACATGAATGTATGTTACATATGAGCATTTTTCCATTTTTCAAAATCAAAAAACTATTCCAAGATATCATCATATTTCTCCTACCTGAAATACCCAATTTCCCCCTTTGTTATCTTCTAGCTATGGTATCTAGCTATTACAATACCATAACCAGAAAATAACATGGGGAAAAATCTATGTAACCATTGCTTTATTAATGAGTGTTTAAACACCAAAAGCTCAATCATGAAAAACATCAATAAAATGGACTTCATTAATTTTGACAAATATACTATCCTAATGTAACATGTTCATAATAGGGAAACCTGGATGTGAGATATACTAGATCTCTATTATTAATATATTGCATTTTTGATAAATCTAGAACTGTAATGAAATAAAACATTTATTTGAAAGAAACTCAGAGGAATATTTTAAAATGTAAATAATTGAGAAAATTATTTACTAAAATCCTGTAGTTCACTATGTTTAAAATAAATAGCCCAATAATATGACTTGTAGGATCTTTTAACATGGTTAACAACATCCTGAATGACATATTCTTCATCAATCACTGTCCTAGCCTCATCTTGAACCACCCTTTCCCTTAATGTGTATCATGATCCTACCTCTCTGTTCTTTCAGTACCACGGTTTGTAGCTGGATTGTTTATTCATTGGGATCCCCTGGAAGTCATATGTGCCACTTCTAGACCTGGCCCATAACCCTTCTAAATGCCTCTTCTTTTCATTTCTGCCTTCTAGCTAAATAGAATGGAAATTATAATGACAACTTTGGAATCCACCAGTTGACAATGGTAGAGATCGAGTTCCTGAATAATTGTGTGAAGTAGGCCTTGACTGACCTGAAATGTTACTTGAAAAACAAGTTAATTTCTTATACTCTAAATCACTAAATGTTGGGAATTAATTTGTTATTTTAGCTTAGTCTTTCAAAACTGACACAGGATTGTAGTGAGGATTAAATTATATAATACATAATGAAGTTCATGGAACAACGACTGGCACATAGTAAGCACTCACTCATAGCTTTTTTTATTCATATTATTTTTAATTGATAAATTACAGCAGTGTACATTTATGGGGTACAGTGTTATCTTTTGATATATGTATACAACGTGAAATGATTAAATGAAGCTAGTTAGTATCTATTATCTCACATCTTTTTTTGTAGTGACACATTTGAAATTTACATGCTTAGTTATTTTGAAATACACAATACATCATTATTGACTACAGTAACCTTGCTATGCAATAGATCTCAAAGTTTTATTCCTTCTGTTTAACTGGAACTTTGTAGCCTTTGACAAACATCTCCTATTCCCATCCTTCCCACTCCCCCAGTCTCTGGTAATCACTATTATTTCTACTACTATGAGTTCAACATTTTTAGATTTCAGAAATAAGTTCCACCATGTGGCACTTGTTTTTCTGTATCTGGCTTGTGTCACTTAATATAATGTCCTCCAGGTTCATCCGTGTTGTCATAAATTACAGGATTTTATTCTTTATAATGGTTGAATAGAATTCCATTATATACACAATGCCAGGTTGGTCTGGACAATGATGTCTCAGATAGGACCCCAAAAGCACAAGGAAACACAAGTTAAAATAAACAAATGGGATTACATCAAACTAAAAACTTCTGCACAGCAAAGAAAACAATTAACAAAATCAAGAGACAACTCTTAGAGTGGTCGAAAATATTTCAAACTATCTGATGAGGAATACATAAAAGATTCAAACAACCTAGTAACCAGAAAATAATCTGATTTCAAAATAAGAGAAAGATATAAGGAGGATGTACAAATGGCCAATGTGTTCATGAACAAGTGCTCAACATCACTAATCATCAGGGAATTGCAAATTAAAACCAGAATGAGATATAATTCATAACTCTTGTTATCTGATTTTTAAATGTGCACTTACTTTAGTTATCGTTATCTGCATTGTACATGATTATATTTTAAGTCTAAAGTATAAAATCTGATATATTTTAAAGTCTAGGCTGCAGAATTTGTATCTGATTTATCCTCTAATTTTCTACAATACCATTCTCATGCCTTTTATGGTTAAGGTCCTTAACATATGACAGGAGCTAAGATGGCTTGTACTGATGTTCTTAAATTTGAAATGTGCCATGAACTATGTATTATTTATAAGAATTTTCTTAAACTTTGACTTCCTTGTTAATGCATAATTTAAAATAACAATATTAATAATTTGCGAACATTTAATTTTATTCCAGGACATTTTTCTTTATATTTTTAGACTACAGAGTTTTTAGGGCAGAATAGGATATTGTATATATTGAGGTATTAAGTTTTCCAAATGTATGAAACTAACATACAGAAATATATTCTGAAATATTTTTATTACTTTTGCTGTTGTTGTTACCTGATCTAAATAAATGTTTTCTTAAAAAACTTATTTTTTATTATGTTGGCAAAGGATAGGCATGGTGTTATGGATGAAGGCAAGTATGAGCCTGACCTCAACTCTGAGGCTTAAAAAAATTCTACACAGAATTAGGAAATATTGTGTAGCTGCATTATTTAAGGAGTAGAAACAATTCTTCTTGTTGTAACCTAATGATCATGCCAATGTGAACTGTTTAAAGTGTTTCCCTAAACATCTGTTAATTGTTATGTATACAAGTCTATAGAGAGCAAAACAGAGAAAAGCTGCTGCTGTAATGAGGTTAGCATCAGAATCAGTAAAAAAATCATTGCATCATCAATAATGATCTTAATTAGACTTTTCTTTAGGTTGTATCCAGGTGTAAGAATTCCAGTAAAACATTATTAATTCTTTGTTTTAGAAATATGGACATGTACTTCAAATTTTCTGCTTGCACTACCTATGGAAAAAAATAGTGGAGAAAGCAATTTCATAACATGAAAATGGGGCTGTCTCTTTAATAAGATTTAAGTTCTATTTTGCTCATAACAGAAGGTTTAAATTCTAGAAATAGCACAATATATTTTTTATTGTATCAGTAAGGTAAAAAGACAGAAATATTTTATTGATAGCCATGTTCATACATTTTGCTCAATTTTATTGTTTTAATTAAAATATTTTTGTACTATTAATAAATATTCTAATAAACAAAAGAATGAATGTGTGAATATTTAGAAATTCATGAAATGAGACAAATATCACTTTTATTTGTAAATCTTTCTTGTATCAAAATCATGTATTATGTTTTCTATATATGATTATTTCCTTCTAAAGCTAAGTATTATTTTAAGTAGTTTTCTTTTTTAATATAATCCCATATAAAATAATTGTATTTAACAAATATTTATATAATGCTTACTACGTGTCTTGTGATATTCTGAAATCATTTAATCCTCATAGAAACTCTATGAGATGTTACTCTTATTCCATTTAAGTGAGAAAACCGAGAGGGAGAATTTAGATAACTGGCTCAAAATTATTGAGCTAGTAATTGTCACAGTAGAGAACTGAATCATGTCTAAATTTAAATTCTAAAGTTTATTTGATTAACCACTATATTCCAATTTTAAACAAATACTAGCTCTAAAAATTATTTTCATTTCCCAGAAGACTGACCTTCCTAGTGGGGCTTATCTTACTTATAGTGAATTTTTTTAAATAGAAATCTTCTAACAGTAATATTTACATACTTTTCTTTTATCATCAACTACTTCATGAGTATGCTGTTGCATAAATATAAATGTTATATTGATTGTAAGCATATTTAATATCTGGGGTAATAATTATATACATAAAATATTACTTTTGGTAATATTAAGCATTACTTTAAAAACATATTTTAAAATATACTCTTTAAATCAGCCATTTAATTTTATCATTCTGAAGTTGACCAAAATGAATAAAATTAGAAATACATTAACAGTATTAGATGAAGAAATATGTTTTTAGTAATAAAATCCTTTTTATTATATTTTATTTTAAAATTATTTTTTAATTTCTCATTTCATTTCATGCTTTTGATCTGTCTTATAATTAAATTTTCAAAAAGCCACATAGTCAATAAATAAAATATATATTTATGTGATTACAGAAAAAATGTTGGATGTCACCAAAAAATCAAATGAAGTTTGATCACCAATTATTGCCATATTTCAGGTTTGAAAATATATTGAAGGATACACAGTAAAGCTGGTAGAGGTTCACTGAAAATGAGAAATGACACAGTTTAAAAGGTTAAAGTTAGAAAGTAGAAATATCAGGAATCAGAATGGTGGCATGATGAGAACTGGGCAAAGCAAGAATAATGACTCAAATCTTATAGGGCTGTTTCTCAATCTCTGTAAGTCACTTAAGGTATCACCATTGCTATTATCACTATTTTTGCCGTCAAGAGCAGTACTCTCATTATCATCACCACCACCACCAACATTAAAAATAAAGAACAGCATATTTTAGACAGAAATATTGCATACAATGAGAGGAAGATAAATTTGAATGGCAAAATTCCAACTTTTCAAACAGACCCTCACTTTGAGTAATTTTCCAAAAGTTGAATGTACTAAGTCATCTTCCTCTTAACTGAGTAATGGGAATAAACCCAAGAGTATGAACTTGGGTTTGAGATTAAGGAATATGCGTTAAATATTAGCATAGTAATTATTCACGAAATTGAAAATCCATTAAAATAAAATGATTGTGCCAAGAGAAGAATGAATAAGAAAGGTGATTGCATTCATGAAAAAATTGGAAAGGTATTTTTCAAGCAGAAAAAGGTAGATGATAGTGCAGAATTTCAGCTATTTTAGAGTGTAACAGAGTTAAAATGTATTTGCCCTTCTTTGACTTAACTCTTGGCTATACAGCTCTGCTACGTAAATAATATATATCTTACAGTAAAGTCTAGCATGATTTGGGGTAATCTCTTAAGGGTAGGAACAAACTCATCAAGATGGATTATTAAAGCAGTTTGAACCTATTCATAAAATATGTTTTATAGACAGAAAACATTAAGGGTATTTCCCTTTGGCAATCTTTGTGGAGCTGGTTCTGTGCTGCTTGTGGAAACTGTGAAATGAAGAAACCATCTATGCTAGTTGTGGGGGATGGGCATCTTGGCTCATTTAATCTGGGGTATGTTATATTTTGTGATTAAGGGTATGAAGGGAGGAGAAATATGCATTCAACTATGTCTAGTATTTTATATTCAAACATCATTAAATATTTCACTATTTTAATGAAATAATAAATGGTCACAACACACATCTAAGGCAAGTTGTATTTTTGGCGATGATTTTTTATTTGATTCTAAGACCTGTAGGTAAGATGCAGAACTCTTATCTTGTTCATGGTCTGCAGATTTGTAATGAAACCAGACTCTAACTTCCCTACGATAGGAGTGGGAGGTGGACAGTTTCTTCTCTGGGATAGCAAATTCCAGAAGCATTCTTGGAGAATTTGTGGATTTTTCTTATTTCAGCACTAAACAGTCAAAGGGAAACTTAGTTTTTTCCTAAATGACATCCATGAATGTGACTCCTTGTCTTATAAAACCCTGTATATCTCAGGCCAAATAATTTTTTACCTTTACAAATAGGTGAGAAAAGAAATATAATTGTTGCACTGCCTCAGTTACTTTGAATTTCAGTTTAAACTCAATTGAAAAATTAATTAACTTTTTTGATGAATGTTGATGTCTGTGAAAATTCTGAGCCTACTTGGATTCTCTTAATATTATTACTGTTCTTTAGAATTTACCAGAAACTTCAAACCATCACCTTTCCTAAAGTTGATTTCTACAGAACAAGCAAAGAGGAGACTTAGTATTTTTACCCTAGCCCTGAGAAAGAAATTATTACTTGATATGGAGAAAGATCACTAAATGATTTAAACTTTTAATTTCAAATTGTAAGTTACTAGTGTTATATTATAAAAATTTAAAGAAAGATGTTCTGGTTAGTAGAATTTCCACGAGAATAGATTCACAAGTCACTACAAACCATTCACATATGATTCATGAGAAGATTTGACTGTGGCTACTGAGAGTTATTGCAAGGACCTAGATATTGTGATGAAATGGTAACAGGTTGTGGATTGAGAGGTATATGCTATTTTCTTTTAAGTTTATTTTATTTTGCAGAAGCAGATATTCAAAAGAAAAAAAAATGACAAGTTTTAAGAGATTGAAGAAAGCAGTGATCTAGCTAGGCATGTAGTTACAAAAAAAACAGATTCCAGGAAAGAGTACAGGTTATACTCTTTAAGTAATCTTCAAATAGCTAATACAATTGTATTTTTCTTGATTTGTAACATTGTTTATATTTATTATATTACAGTTTTCAGGTAGTTGAAATAACATATGTGATTTTTATTTAACAATGAATATTTTATTCAAGTAAGAAAATGTTCTCTATGTGTTATGCCAAAATGTTTACTGCATTTTCAATAATAAAATAGAGCATTTTCTATAATGTTTTAACTCCATTTTCAAATTCATGTATTAGTTTTTAAGAGAATACAATAAAGTGATTTTTTAAAATTAAAAGTTGCATCATCATAAAAGCTATAAAGGACTTTATATGCACATTTTCTGCTAGTAAATAATATTTCTCTAATAGTAATTGAGTCGTATAGGAAGATAGGATGTTGCACCATGCAAATTCTACCCTTTTGAAAAGTTGAAGGCATACTCAGATTTTAAAAAGTTGTTACTGTATTATAATAAACAGATGGAAGATTAAGAATAAGTGGAAACAATGGAATTTAAATGACTTTTTAAAAATTGACCAGCTTTCTGGTTACAGTCTTCAGATAATTATTGCATTTCCTGAGATAATAACTGCAAGGCTGCTTTGTAAGGTAAAAGTTCAACATTTCAAAAATTAAAGTGATTCAAAGGTTATGATAAACATACAAAAATCAAAATTCATGATGGCCATATTGTAATATTTCCTGAACAGTAACAGACAAATGGAACATTGACTTTTGGTTTCTTATTTGATTTTAGAATAATAACGATGATGATGATAATAATAATATAAAAATAATATTTATTGAAAAATACAATTTTGGGTATGTGAATTAAGTAATATCACATTTTTATTGTGAAAATAAATATATTTTAAGAATATGTTCATAGAATACATATGATAGATAACTAAAAATTCATAATAGATTTAAAATGTTATATTGGAAAAACACTATATATGGAGATATGGGGCTAGGTGTGTGAAATCAGCAATAATACAATAAATTCTTATCAGGTCAAAGGTCAAAGCTCTTTGTAAAAAGGGTTGTTTATTTTGTACCCCAAGTTCTCAATATGTTTTAGATAACCATGTAAAACAAACAATTACCATCAATTTTGTGTATATCTGGTTGTATTTATATAATTAAGCATTTGAAGTAGCAAAACTCATTTACTTATATTTGAATAAATCTTGTAAGTTCCAAGCAAAATATCACTTTAAAAAACATTCTCCTAAGAAAAGGATAGGATAATATATCTAGAAATTTTTGTGTCTACCAATAATTATACAAATCATTAAGAAGTTTCTACAGTCACAGATTCGAATGCAGCAATATTTAATGCCATGATGAAAATGTAAAATATTTGCAGTGTTATTGTTTATAAATTATTATCAATGAGATTTAGACATGTATTTTTTTATGAATTATTCTTATCTTGGCACCAAAAAAGCCATTACTCTATGGGTTTTAATCTAACCTCACAGTTATTTATTGAAATTATTAATTTTATAACTAAAGGTTAGTGGAAATCAATAAACAAATCTTCATTATATAACTCATAAAACACAAAATCATTAAAATGTTTACATTAATACATTTTTAGAGTTCTTTCTAAGCTTACTATAAATTTTTCTAAAAATGAGTTGAAATGCAGGAGAATATGTTTAAAACAACTATTACTTAAATATAGTATGCTTCAAATTGGCCTATTCTATGTAATTATTACCAAATAGGTCTTTGATATATTTCAGAGGTATGTTAATTCTTAAGTTATTTGATTTTATTAATCATCCATTGTCTTGATCTATTTTTAAACTGATTGTCTTTTATATTGGACATCAGAGATAATGCTATGAATTATTACCACAATATTACAAACCAATGCTTCGCAAAGTGTGGCTAAACATAAAAAGAAAGCAGAGGGTAATGAAGGATCTAAAATATTCAGAATAGTGTATACTGAACTGACAAATTGTTAAACATTCATGGTTCTGAAACACCAATCTTTTATCTGCAAAATTTCTATAATTCTTAAATACTGAATTTCTCTCACATTTTCAGTGCTAAAATTAGCTCTCAGAAATTGTTAGACACTGGAAATTGACTTACTCTTTCATTTGATTGGACAATTTAGTATACTGCTGAAGAGTGGGAATTTTTCTTAATTATTTTCAACAAATATTTGCTGTGCACCTTACATTGCGTATGTTTTACTAGGAAACAATGATTCAAAGATGAGGAAGACAGCGGTCATACCCCCAGCAATTCACTTTCAGTCATACACACAGGCTATCCAATAGAAATGATATAAAAAGCATACCACTAACACAAAGGATTGGGTAAGATATTAAGGGAAATCAGAATCTTCATGGAATACGTAATGATTATTTTGCATTTTATAGGATGAATGTGGAGGAATGTATGTCAGGTAGAGAAGAAGATTAATGCCTTTCTAGAGAAGAGCAAAAAAGTGTCAAAAAATATGAGACAGTAAGCTGCTCTGGGAGCTTCAGTTAGTTGGTAGCTCCAGAGTATGATGCAGAACATCTGGGAAGGAAGTAATCAGAAGTCAGAGTACAAATATTTCATTACATGAAAAGAAATAAATTCGCATTTACTTCAGAAAATATATGGTTGTGTATATGTGTGCGTGTGTGTGCATGCATGTGTGTTATCAATTTTGTATAAAAGAGCTATTGTAGTTACTTTAATATTCAAAAGGGATTACTTAACCTTTAATATTAAGGGAGTCTGGACCTTTTATTGGAAGACACCAATCATTACGTACAGATCTACAGACCCATGGCCTCCGTTCCCTACAATCCGTTACACATTTAGTTTTCTTTTTTATGTATTACACACTATTTTACTTTTATTTTCATTTCAACAGTTTTGGGGAAACAGATGGTGTTCAGTTGCATGGAAAAGTTCTTAAGTGGTGATTTCTGGGAATGGTGCACCCATCACCCAAGCAGTGTACACTGTACCCAATGTGTAGTCTTTTATCCCTCATCCTCCTCCCACCTTTCCCCCCGAGTCTCCAAAGTCCATTATATTGTTCTTATGCCTTCATGTCCTTATAGCTTAGCTCCCACTTATAAGTGAGAACATACGACATGTGGTTTTCCATTCCTGAGTTACTTCACTTAGAATAATGATCTCCAACTCCATCCAGGTTGCTGCAAATGTAAATGCTATTATTTCCTTCCTTTGTGTGGTTGAGTAGTATTCTATGGTGTGTGCTTGTGTGTGTGCATGTGTGTGTGTGTGTTTGTGTGTATTTATTTAGTTATATAATTTCACATTTTCTTTACCCACTTGTTGGTTGGTTGACCAGTTTCTTGCTAGTGATTCTCAGTTGAGAGACACAATTGATTTCTTATTGTAGAATAATTCTCTTCTGCTGTTCGTTTTTTCATTTGTTGATTCTTCACTTGGCCAGGCTTAGTGTTTTTTTTAAGGGAAATGCTTATTGTAAATAATGAACAAATTTAGATCCCTGGGGGAAGAAGCGAAAGCCACCAAAGTATAATCGTATTATCAAATTCCATGCTTTACCACTCACAGCTGTTTTATTCCTTGGTCATGTTGTTTCTATATAGAGATTTAATATTGCTTTTTTAATTGTAAGAGATAACAACATGTATAAAGAGTGGGTATATTTAATGAGACCTTAGTTATCAATCAAATCAGATAACAAATTAATGTTACTAAAATATTAGGAGTAAAAGTTACTAAAGACACCATAGCTTGTGTAACTTTTGAAAAAATTACTTGAAAAAAAACCAGAATCTATAATAAAATATACTAACAAGCAGAAAAGCATTTAACTCTCTCATTTTTAATGTTACCGGATCATTTTATAATAAGGATTCTGAAACCATTTAGAGAAAGCACTCATAAAATTATATAGGGTTTTTAAAGTTGAAATCCTAAAACTTTTGACTTCCTGTCACACTTGAAAAGTTATTTTTCCTGTTCCTTTCTCTTTCTCTCCTTCTTGTATTCCCTTCCTTTTCCTTTTCTTTCTCTTCCAAAAAAAAAAAAAAAAAAAAATCAAGTCCTGGCACACGGTAGACATTTAGTGTAAGTTCTTGAATGAATGACAATATGTCATTATCCTGTTGCTGTAGAATTATTTTTATTAGCATGTATTATGAATCTGACAAAACAGAGTAAGAAAAGAAAAAGGAGATTGTTGCATCACGAAGAGCCCTGAGTTTGCATAGAATAGATATTCAAAAAATGTAGAACTCAAGAAATATAATATTGTCATGTCATTATACATAATTATACAAATTTTTAGTTGCTCAAAATATTAAACAGGCATTCATTGATGGAAAACAAATATTTGCATGTCTTAGTGAATATAACTTCAATAAGTTGTTTTAAATAGTTTAGTAAAATAGATAATGGGCCATTGCTCCTTTTGATATTTAGCTCTTGTAAGTTTGTTTTTTAATACAGTATATTTTAATACAAGCTCCCAGATAGGGAAATATGTCTATATATACTATTTTATTATGTTCAGTAGGTAGTCACCATCAATTTTTCGACACTGTATTTAGTCTTAATGACTCTTCAAATATAAAATCTAATAGACTCTCCAGTGATTTTTATAAAAATCTAGAGCACTTCTGTTTATATCTTTATAGTTGTATTTTATGACAGTATTTTATATTATTTACTTATTTTTAAACAATATTACTTTTACAGGAAAATTGATAGGAAGGTACAGGGAATTCCCTATTATTCCCCTTTCCTCCCCCTCCCCTCGATTTCTCCTACTATTTAAATCTTGTATTAGAATGATACATGTTATGACTGATGAACCAACATTGATACATTATGATTAACTACCGTTATCCTCAACATTAGGGTTCACTCTTTGTGTTGTACATTCAATAGGATTTTACAAACATCTTGTAACTTGTGTCCATCATTACACAATCATACAGGATCATTTCACTGCCCTAAATACTCCATGCTCCAACTATTTATCCTTGCCTTCCCCACTATGAACCTCTGGCTACCAATGATCATTTTATTGTCTCCATAGTTTTGCCTTTCCCAGAAAGCTGTATAATTGAATTTATACAGTATAAAGCTTTTTCATATTGGCATCGTTCACTTAGCAATATATTTTTAAGGTTCTTCATCTCTTTTCCTAGCTTGATAGCTTATTTCTCCTTATGGCTGAATAATTCTCCATTGTATGGATGTGCCACAATTTATTTATCCATCTTGGCTGCTTCTAGGTTTTGACAGTTATGAGTAAAATTGCTATAAACATTCATGTGAAGGTTTTTCAAATCATTTGTGTAAATAACTATGATTGTGATTGTTAGATTGTGTGGTTTAGCTTTGAAAGAAACTCAGTCAGTTGCCTGTTCACTCTCATGGTAGTTTCTTTTGCTGTACAGAAGCTCTTTAGTTTAACTAGATCCCATTTGTCAATTTTGGCTTTTGTTGCCATTGCTTTTGGTGTTTTAGACATGAAGTCCTTGCCCATGCCTATGTCCTGAATGGTATTGCCTAGGTTTTCTTCTACGGTTTTTATGGTTTTAGGTCTAACGTTTAAGTCTTTAATCAATCTTAAATTGATTTTTGTATAAGGTGTAAGGAAGGGATCCAGTTTCAGCTTTCTACATATGGCTAGCCAGTTTTCCCAGCACCATTTATTAAATAGGGAATCCTTTCCCCATTGCTTGTTTTTCTCAGGTTTGTCAAAGATCAGATAGTTGTAGATATGTGGCGTTATTTCTGAGGGCTCTGTTCTGTTCCGTTGATCTATATCTGTTTTGGTACCAGTACCATGCTGTTTTGGTTACTGTAGCCTTGTAGTATAGTTTGAAGTCAGGTAGTGTGATGCCTCCAGCTTTGTTCTTTTGGCTTAGGATTGACTTGGTGATGTGGGCTCTTTTTTGGTTCCATATGAACTTTAAAGTAGTTTTTTCCAATTCTGTGAAGAAAGGCGTTGGTAGCTTGATGGGGATGGCATTGAATCTGTAAATTACCTCGGGCAGTATGGCCATTTTCATGATATTAATTCTTCCTACCCATGAGCATGGAATGTTCTTCCATTTGTTTGTATCCTCTTTTATTTCCTTGAGCAGTGGTTTGTAGTTCTCCTTGAAGAGGTCTTTCACATCCCTTGTAAGTTGGATTCCTAGGTATTTTATTCTCTTTGAAGCAATTGTGAATGGGAGTTCACTCATGATTTGGCTCTCTGTTTGTCTGTTGTTGGTGTATAAGAATGCTTGTGATTTTTGTACATTGATTTTGTATCCTGAGACTTTGCTGAAGTTGCTTATCAGCTTAAGGTGATTTTGGGCTGAGACTATGGGGTTTTCTAGATATACAATCATGTCGTCTGCAAACAGGGACAATTTGACTTCCTCTTTTCCTAACTGAATACCCTTTATTTCCTTCTCCTGCCTAATTGCCCTGGCCAGAACTTCCAACACTATGTTGAATAGGAGTGGTGAGAGAGGGCATCCCTGTCTTGTGCCAGTTTTCAAAGGGAATGTTTCCAGTTTTTGCCCATTCAGTATGATATTGGCTGTGGGTTTGTCATAGATAGCTCTTATTATTTTGAAATATGTCCCATCAATACCTAATTTATTGAGAGTTTTTAGCATGAAGGGTTGTTGAATTTTGTCAAAGGCCTTTTCTGCATCTATTGAGATAATCATGTGGTTTTTGTCTTTGGCTCTGTTTATATGCTGGATTACATTTATTGATTTGCGTATATTGAACCAGCCTTGCATCCCAGGGATGAAGCCCACTTGATCATGGTGGATAAGCTTTTTGATGTGCTGCTGGATTCGTTTTGCCAGTATTTTATTGAGGATTTTTGCATCGATGTTCATCAAGGATATTGGTCTAAAATTCTCTTTTTTGGTTGTGTCTCTGCCCGGCTTTGGTATCAGAATGATGCTGGCCTCATAAAATGAGTTAGGGAGGATTCCCTCTTTTTCTATTGATTGGAATAGTTTCAGAAGGAATGGTACCAGTTCCTCCTTGTACCTCGGGTAGAATTCGGCTGTGAATCCATCTGGTCCTGGACTCTTTTTGGTTGGTAAGGTATTGATTATTGCCACAATTTCAGATCCTGTTATTGGTCTATTCAGAGATTCAACTTCTTCCTGGTTTCGTCTTGGGAGAGTGTATGTGTCGAGGAATTTATCCATTTCTTCTAGATTTTCTAGTTTATTTGCATAGAGGTGTTTGTAGTATTCTCTGATGCTAGTTTATATTTCTGTGGGATCGGTGGTGATATCCCCTTTATCATTTTTTATTGCGTCTATTTGATTCTTCTCTCTTTTTTTCTTTATTAGTCTTGCTAGCGGTCTATTTTGTTGATCCTTTCAAAAACCAGCTCCTGGATTCATTAATTTTTTTGAAGGGTTTTTTGTGTCTCTATTTCCTTTGGTTCTGCTCTGATTTTAGTTACTTCTTGCCTTCTGCTAGCTTTTGAATGTGTTTGCTCTTGCTTTTCTAGTTCTTTTAATTGTGATGTTAGGGTGTCAATTTTGGATCTTTCCTGCTTTCTCTTGTGGGCATTTAGTGCTATAAATGTCCCTCTACACACTGCTTTGAATGTGTCCCAGAGATTCTGGTATGTTGTGTTTTTATTCTCGTTGGTTTCAAAGAACATCTTTATTTCTGCCTTCATTTCGTTATGTACCCAGTAGTCATTCAGGAGCAGGTTGTTCAGTTTCCATGTAGTTGAGCGGTTTTGAGTGAGATTCTTAATCCTGAGTTCTAGTTTGATTGCACTGTGGTCTGAGAGATAGTTTGTTATAATATCTGTTCTTTTACATTTGCTGAGGAGAGCTTTACTTCCAACTATGTGGTCAATTTTGGAATAGGTGTGGTGTGGTGCTAAAAAAAATCTATATTCTGTTGATTTGGGGTGGAGACTTCTATAGATGTCTCTTAGGTCTGCTTGGTGCACAGCTGAGTTCAATTCCTGGGGAATCCTTCCCAACCTACTCATCTGACAAAGGGCTAATATCCAGAATCTACAATGAACTCAAACAAATTTACAAGAAAAAAACAAACAACCCCATCAAAAAGTGGGCAAAGGACATGAACAGACACTTCTCAAAAGAAGACATTTATGCAGCTAAAAAACACATGAAAAAATGCTCATCATCACTGGCCATCAGAGAAATGCAAATCAAAACCACAAGGAGATACCATCTCACACCAGTTAGAATGGCAATCATTAAAAAGTCAGGAAACAACAGGTGCTGGAGAGGATGTGGAGAAATAGGAACACTTTTACACTGTTGGTGGGACTGTAAACTAGTTCAACCATTGTGGAAGTCAGTGTGGCGATTCCTCAGGGATCTAGAACTAGAAATACCATTTGACCCAGCCATCCCATTACTGGGTATATACCCAAAGGACTATAAATCATGCTGCTATAAAGACACATGCACACGTATGTTTATTGCAGCACTATTCACAACAGCAAAGACTTGGAACCAACCCAAATGTCCAACAATGATAGACTGGATTAAGAAAATGTGGCACATATACACCATGGAATACTATGCAGCCATAAAAAATGATGAGTTCATTTCCTTTGTAGGGACATGGATGAAATTGGAAATCATCATTCTCAGTAAACTATTGCAAGAACAAAAAACCAAACACCGCATATTCTCACTCATAGGTGGGAATTGAACAATGAGATCACATGGACACAGGAAGGGGAACATCACACTCTGGGGACTGTTGTGGGGTGGGAGTAGGGGGGAGGGATAGCATTGGGAGATATACCTAATGCTAGATGACGAGTTAGTGGGTGCAGCGCACCAGCATGGCACATGTATACATATGTAACTAACCTGCACAATGTGCACATGTACCCTAAAACTTAAAGTATAATAATAAAAGAAAAAAAAAGAATATGTACAAAATAAATTCAGAGCAAAGATACACATAAATAGAACGAAGATAAGAGACTATGTAAAAAATTTGAATGCAGATATGCCGATAGAAAAAATTATAGTTATTCAGATTGGACTATAAATTAGCTTTTAACTTGTTGAAAACCAAAGTAAAATGAAATCAGTAACTGGATTCCTGTTATTTAATAAAGAAATATATATCAGTTTACATAGAAAAAAAAACTGGGAAAATCTGAGTCATATCACTGGGTTGTATGGTTGCCAATATCCTGCTTGTTGCAATATTACACTCCAGTTTTGCAAAATGTAACCATATTGGGGGGAAATGGGCAACATGCATAAAGGATCCCTTTGTGTATTATTTCTTACCATTGCATGTGAATCTACAATATCTCAATAAAAATTTCAAATAAAAAAAAAAAAAGAAAGAAACTCAGTCTTCCAAAGCGGATTTGTCAATTTTCATTCCCACCAGCAACGGATAAGAACACCTGTTGCTTCACGTTCTCGTCTCCAGTATCTATTGTCTTTCCTTCCTTCCTTCCTTCCTTCCTTCCTTCCTTCCTTCCTTCCTTCCTTCCTTTCCTTTCCTTCCTTTCTTCCATTTTTTGGCTTTTCTATCTCTCTATATTCAATTGACCTTTCTATAAAACTGTCTCCTGTTTGTAATCCATGACAACACTTCATTTTGCCCTACAGAGACTACTTCTAGTTCTCTTTAATGCAATGCCTTCCCTCTGAGATCTCATATATATATATATATATATATATATTCATTCCTCAGTATGTCATCATAGGTACTCTTCTTCACTCCTCGTAAACGATTCCTGAGAAAGTGCATATACAAAAATGACTTCACCTAATGCTAACACAGACTCATAAATAATCTGTAGTGGATGTCTTTATTTGACACTTTTACTCAAACTTTACATGTAATTATCAAATGCATCATATTAGATTATCCATCAAACTTATGTCTTGATTATGATTATGGCACTGTTTCCTTCTGTCAGAAACAAGCCAGGAACACACTTGCAAACTGGCAACAATTCTTATGCTTCTTTCTTCATCTCTTGCATCTGATCACTAAATAAGACATGCGGATGCAACCTTTTAATTATCTTTTTTTGTGTGTGTCCCATTCTCTCCATTGTTGCTTGTATCATTCCAGTAATATTTTAGGTCATATTTATGCTTTACTCAATTGGTTCCTCATGGTCTTCAAAATAAAATCACATCTAAGTATGCCCTATGTTGTCATATTTAATATATTCCTTATAATCTTTATTTCCTAGCATTGCATCTTATATTTCAGAGACACAGATGAACGTGTAACTTTTCAAATGGACTCTTAAATTTTTCTTTGCATATTGTTCCTACATCCTAGAATAACCTTCCTTGTTTGTTCATTCGGCTACTCTAACAAAGCACCATAAACTAGGTGGCTTATAAACACAGAAATTTGTTTCTCACAGTTCAGGAGGCTGGAAAGTTCAGTATCAAGGCAAGATTCCATGTCTAGAACCTGCTTTCTGGTTCACAGATGATAACGTCTATCTGTGCCCTCATGTGGTTAAGAGGCAAGGCAGCTTCCCAAGGCCTCTTTTATATGGACAATAATCCCATTCAAAGAGGACTCCACCCACATGACCTAATTATATTCCAAAAGCCCTACTTTTAATACCATCACTTTGGTGATTCAATTTCAACTTATGACTTTTTGTGGGGACACAAACAATCAGACTCTAACACCTTCTGTATTTACTGCAAAAGTACCAAAATCTTTATTTCTACAACAATTTATGCAAGCATTGTTTATTTTATCAAGTCTACCCTAACTCTCCTAAAATAGTTATCTAGCATTTACACTGTATTTTTCTGACCTTGTATTGTTGCATAAGAATTTATGACATGTTGTTTATCTGTCTCTTTACCATGTTGTAAACACTTGAAGGCAAAGATCATGTTTTCTCAACGATGTAGATACCAAACAGCCCAATTTTTTGTTGAATGAGTGAAAGTAAGTGACATAATACCAAGTGGCCTGAGAGATTTGATTTAGTCAATGTCACAAAATAATTTTAGCTTTAGGGCAGTTTAGCTTATTGCATTTTTATCTTGTAAAGAAAAATAAAGAAAAATGCATGCAATTAGAAAGAAATACTTTGGAAGGTTTTGCCCTTTTCTTGTTTGAAAGGGCAAAGATGATATGTACTTCATACAACCTGTGAAAGAGAAAATATTTCTTTCATGGACAGAGAAAAATATGACTGTTGTTTTCTTACAAAAAAAGAAAAAGGAAAGTGAGAAAAAAATACATTGTTGGACTAGTATGAGTACATAGAAGTCTTAGAGGAGAAAACTTGAGACAAAATAATTATACATTATTTTAAATAAACTAGACAGAAGTTAAATGCAGTGATTCAAAATAAGTGTATAATTTCAAAAATTATTTATATGAGAGTTATATTTTTCAGTGAGTGGTGCTCTGGCACAAATATATAAAACCAAATATACACTAAAATGAAACATAGATTGTGAATTTTTTTGCTTTAGTTTTGTTTATGGTTTTGTATCAACTTTGCAACATATTTAAATTCTTTTACCTAGGCTATTAACACATCACAATAAATTAAAAGATACTTTTAAATTAGCAGGCTTATACCGAAATTTTGATTCTATATGGATGGCAATTCTATTTAAAGTTTGCTAAATGTACCTTTTATTGCAGTGTGTTGTGATAAATTAATTCTGAATGTGCTAATAAATAAAACAGATATTGCCCTTGCAGGGTAGGAGGCACATAAAGAAGAACAAAAATACAATTTTATATGTTAGATCTCCAGTGAAAAATGATCTGCCAAGTACTAAGTTCTATTGCCCCTGGGACTAAGTTCAACTACCCCAAGGGAAAACATACGTATTTTATCTAGTTTTAAGAAGACATAGTTTTTCTAAATAATATAGAGAACTGGAAGAAAAAAAAAACAACTTGTGTTAGTTTGTTTTAGAGTTATACCTCCCTTAAGTATCCCGAAAAAAAATGGTTTATGTTTTAAATTTGACCATAAATTGAACTTGGAATGTTTTAATATTCTAGGGAAGTTGGTTGCTTATACAAAATATATGTCAATTTTAAAGGTCAATCAATCTGGGTAATTTTGGTGGTGTACATTTATATACATACATACATAACACAACCGTCTATGTGTAGGATATCCTCTTACGTGCTGGTAGTAAGTTCTAATTATCTTTTAGAGATTGGCAAACTGTTTTGGTAAAGGGTCAAATAATAAATCTCTTAGACTTTGTGGGCCATTTGATCTGTGTGACAATCACTAACCCCTGCTGGGGCAGCATGAGAGATGCCATAAATAGTATATAAAAAATGAGTGTGACTGCCTTCTAATAAAATTTTATTTACAATAACAGGTGGTGGAAGGTATAGTTTGCTGACCCTTGGTACACATTGCCAAGTCTCCCTTGGAGTGGGAAAAAATATCACTCTCAGTTGAGAATTACTGTTAAAAAATGACCAGGGCCACTATGGTCATGAAAACATACTACATTGTATTCTGTGTATTTAAAATAGTCTATGTTTAACATAGTATGTATTTTAAAGGTACATCCTCTGACTAAAGGTGCAAAGAGTTTACGGAATCAAAACGTCAGGATATAAGCCCTATGAAGACATGAAATCTTTAATTAGTATTCATCATTCTACCCTCAGTACTTAGCATGGTGCCTGGCATTGAATGAGCTCCCATATCAACAATCATTGGTTGAATAAGTGAGGGGAGAAAAGTTTCTAAAAATAACTAAACTATTATATAGAGGTATATGCCAGTTATCGTCTGTGTCTTTTAAACACACTTTTATATGCCCTTAGACCTTACAAATCACATTTGCCTTGGTTCAATATCTCCCTGTTAAGTTTATGCCAATGATGGCTGATATACAGAGACCAGAATACTGAAGGAGAAAGAAGAGATATGTCATATCTTTTTTATTTTCTGTTCCTGTGAATATTGCCTTTGCAAAGATGTTTCATCTGGCAGTGGCACTTTGTTTCATTAGAAGTTTCCACAACACTCTTGAAAGTGGACCACAGACTCCACTACAGAGGCATCTTGTCAGACATCTGAGTTCCAGCTTGAAGGCCTCCTCCTCCAGGCTTCTTAAGATTTAAACATTGAAACCTCTTTTTTTCCTTCATCCTTCAATTCCTGGTGTCAGGAATGTTGTAGGTACTTGGTAAATATTTATTAAAGAACAAATGTAGCTGCTTCCCTACCTAAGGAAATGTCTTCTTGTACTTTTTTTTGTATTTTCAATTATTTTAGTAACTATTAACAAATTTTTATGTTAAATTATTTTTGCTAAAGTAATGCTGTGATTTCTACACCCAGACTGAACTCTGAAGATTGAAGTGACAGCACAAATATGCTCAGGGAAACAAAAACATCAATGCCAGGAGAGTTCAAATGATTCAATTAAAAAGATGATTTTTAATTTTTTCTTCAAAAATTTACAGATATTTGTCAGACTAACCATGTAAGCCATAAGGGCATCTGAGGGAAAGGAAAATGAGGCTCCTAAGCAAAAACACTCAAGGAAGAAATAATCTGGCAAATTTAGAGAATATGACAATGGTATGTTAGTTGGATGGGAGAAGTTAGTGTGAGCTCAAGAGTGTTGGGAGTACATAACATTAGAGAGTCTGAAGTAGCAATCATTTATTCAGTCAGTGTGCTAGTTTTATGGAGTAAATAAAATAGAAAATGTCCCTAAAGACACAGCATTTTCAGTCTGCTGTGAAAGACTGACATTAAATAACTGATTTTACAAATATGTGTAAGATTAAAAATCCTTAAAAAGGAATAAAAAATCAGAAAAATGTGATGACGAATTCACAAGAAAGCTAATTTAAAGAGTGTAAAGGAAGTCATTTTTGACAATGTGACATTTAAACTAAGACCCAAATATGAAAGAATTGGCCAGAATTAGGTGAGGAGGAGGAGAAGGAAGGGAGTTTACTTTCTGACTTTGGGCTATATCCTGTGGCTTGGCTGAGAGATGGAGTAGGGAGGTTGCACAGTCATAGTTGTGTTTTGAAAAGGTTATCTTGGGAGTAGAAAGGATAAATTCAAATGAACCAGTTTGTGCTCAAAAACCACGTTGTAGGTAATTGATGATGAGAGATTTTGCAACATAGGCAGGTAAGATGGGAAGCCTATGAGTGCAATTCTGGAGATTCTGGAGTAATGACGAGAATGTGGGAGATGAGGAAGGAGAAAAATAGTTTCAACAACTAAGTTTCGAATTTGGTGGTGGCACTAAATAATGCTACTCATCAAGATTAGAAGTATAAGTGAATACAGGATAAAGTGCCTATTTTCAAAGTTAGAGATACGTCCATTACATAAAATTAGTCATTTATTTATATTCAATTTGACATCTTTGCTGTGTTCTGTTAGCTTCAGTTTTAACGGCAGAGGGAGGTGTTTTAAAATCTCTAAATGTGGTTATGGATTGTATATTTTTATTTGGAATTCTCATAGTAGAAGCTTTATGTAACTTCATTCTTTGCTTTTAGTTACATATGAACTTAGAATCATTGCATCCAATTAATCCAAAATCCATTCACCAGCTAATCTCACTAATTTTATTTTCTATTATTTTAAAAATCCCTCTCTAGTAGTCTACTTGAGCCACTGTCCTCTTTGTTGTTCATGGGATATGTCTAGCTCCTTGTTTAGACCCTGTGCAAATACTTCTCTCCCGTCTTTCTAAACACTGTTTATCATCCATGACTTTCTGGAAGTGTCTTTTCAAATGTCAACTTATTGCAGAAATCTTTTCTCTGAAAACCTTATAGAAAATAGCATTTCACTACACCAAAATCCATTCACTTGGCATGTTTTACTTTATTATCTAGCTGTTATCAATGATTTATTTGTTTATTGTTTGTTGATCCTCATTAGAGTGTGAGCTTTATGACAACCAGAACTTAGTCTGTTTATTCTCTATTGTATTCCTGGTGTCTGGCATGTTGTACATACTTAGTAAATATTTATTAAAGAACAAATGTGAATGAAATATTTTAACACTATCCAATAGCTCTCTTTAAGTGTATTAATAGGTTTTGTTTAAAATATATTTTGTATCATATTAAAGTAACCAACTGGGTGTATTTTGCAATCCAAGAGTCATTTTGTAATGCCTGGTGACATTTTTGCTTGCCAACACTTGGAGCTGGGGTGGTGCTATAGGTATCTCGTGCATAGAGATCTGGGATACTGCTAAACAAGCTACAAGGATACCACCCCAAAACAAATAATTATTCAGTCCAAAATATCAATAGTACCACCGTTGACAATCCCTGATATAGCTAATACTACTTTCATTTTGATTAGAAATTTTTGTATAGTTTTACATTATTTTACTTTCACTCCTTTGCTATTTTATGATTTGATTGTAACTTTTAAAATAATTCCTAGATTTTTATTTTTATATTATAATTGAAAGTTATTCCTTTTACATTCATTTGATATATTTGGACTATGTTTTATATGCTAATTATTTCCTTTTTGTTTTTTATTTTCTGCATTTTTTTAATAAAGAGATTTTTTAGAGATTTTACTTTGTATCAAATTACAATATACAGACAAAAATGCACATAAGTGTACAACTTATTACATTTCCACAAATTGAACGCACGCATATGCCCAGCCCTCAGATAAAGAAACAGAATATCAAAGGGCCACAGGAAAACTTGTTTCTTGCCCACTAAAGGTTCACTGAAAGATCAACTGAAAAAAAAAAAGATTAATAGGAGAAAAGACACACAAATTTCTTAACATGCCTGAGAGCCATACAACATATCAGAACTCCAAGAAATGGCCAGATAGTTGACATTTTTATACCATCTTGAAGTTACAGAAAGAATGGGGGTTGGGAGCAGAGTCAAATACAAGTTATGATAGTAAATCGGGTTGTAGGGGCAGGATAGGATATGGGAGGAAGAGAAGAGGAGGCTTGGCTAGGAAACGTGGTCTTGTTATATAGATAACATGTTACAGGTAGCAACACTCAGAGAAAATGGATGGTAAGTGTTTTTGTCAGACCTTTAAAGATGATAGACTCAGATATTTTCTAGATCCAGACAGGGAAGGGCCTCAGAGGAAGCCCGGCTACTTCAATGCAGGTTCCCTACAGATGCAAATCTCTCCCACAAAAGACAGCTCTGCAGGGCTACTTCTGTTTGCAGACCCTCTGAACAGGCATCTTATGAAAGAAGTATACTCTGGGGTGAAATATTTTGGCTTCCTTCATCGCTATCACTCCAGAAGCCCCATCATGCTTCCTTCCAGTCTTTAGACACAAGAGGAACTACATTTCAGGTTTCTAGCAGCACAGATGAGATTTGTTGTTGTTTGTACTTTAGATGAATAGATATATAAGGTATGTATCCTTCAAGGTCTGTTTTCTCTTAAATATTATGATTGTGAAAGTCATCTTTATTTTTCCACGTGGTCGTAAGTTGTCTGTTCCTGTTGCTGTATTGTATTTCACTTGTGAATATACTCCTGTTTACTTATTCAGTCTATGATTGCTGGGTGTGATGGCTAGTTTTAGGTGTTGACTGGATAAAGAAATGTCTAGAGAGCTAGTAAAGCATTATTTACCCGTGAAGGTGTTCCTGGAAGAGACCAGCCTGTGAGTCAGTGGACTGAGTGGGTAAGATCCGCTTTGGCTGCGACCCCAGATTGAACAAAAAGGCAGAGATGGGAAGAATTCTTGTTCTCTCTCTTCCAGAGCTGGGAAGGCCTTCTTCTTCTGCCTTTGGGTATCAGAACTCCAGGTTCTCTGGCTTTTGGACTCTGGGACTCACACCAAAGCCCCACTCTTCCACTCCCCACATTCCTCCAACTTCTACCCTGCTCTATGGCCTTTCACCTTGGACTTAGAGTGATACCATAAACCTCTGATTCTGAGGCTTTTGAACTTGAACTGAGCCATGCTACAGGTTTCCCTGGTTCTCCAGCTTTTAGGAGCATATTGTGGGACTACTCAGCTTCCATAATCATGTGAACTAATTTCCTTAATAAACCTCCTCTTATCTATCTATCTATCTATCTATCTATCATCTATCCATCCATCCATCCACCCACCCATCCATCCATCCATCATCCATCTGTCCTAGGTTCTTTGGAGAACCCTGAATAATACAGTAGGTATTAGAGTAGTTAACACTTTGAGGTTATTATGAACAGTACTGCTACAACTCGAGTATGTATTATTTGATAAACCTATGTCCACATTTAATATAAGGATAGTTCTTGGGGTGAAACACAGGTCACCCCTTATCTGTGAGGGATATGTTAGATGCCTCCAGTGGATGTCTGAAACCAGGGATAGCACTTAATCCTATATATATTATTTTTTCTCCTATATGTAACTACTTATGATAAAATTTATCAATTAGGCACAGTACTTTTGAATTTTGTGGCCATTATTAAGTAAAAGGTAATTGAATACAAACACTGTGATATTGTGAAAGCTAGTCTGATAATGAGACAGCTACTAAGTGACTCAGGATTCACCAGTGGGTAACACGGACATGTGGATATGCTGAACAAATGAATGATTCACGTCTCAGCTGGCAAACAGCAGAGCATCATGAGATGTCATTACAATACTCAGAATGGGGTGTAACTTGCCACATAAATTATTTACTTTTGGAAGTTTCCATCGAATGTATTTGGACTGTGGTCGACCGCAGGTCACTAAAAGTTTGGAAAATAAAACTGTAGATAAAGGAAGACTACTGTATTGTCAAGTAACTTTCCAAAGTGGTTATATAAATGTTTAATGGCATACAGACACAGTATGCAAATGGGTTGTACAAATGACAAACAGTATACAGAATTCTAGGTGCTCCATATTCTGACTAACATTTGGCATTTTTCATTTTTTTTTACATTTTATACATTCTGGTGTTTAGATTTATGTTACAATTGGCATTGCTGATGCCTAATGAAGTCAATACTTGCAGATATATTGTCTATTTTAATAATATTTCCTTTTATCCAGATTAATATAACAATTAAATTTAATTTTTAAATTTTATTTATTTAAATTTCAACTTTTTATAGATACAGAAGGTACATGTGCAGACTTGTTGCATGGGAATATTGCATGATGCTGAGCTTTGGGGTATGGATCCTGTCACCTAGCTTGTGAATATAGTACCTGGTAGGTAGTTTTTTTAACCCACACCCTCCCTCATTTCACCCTCTAATAGTCCAGACGGTCTATTTTTCCCATTTTTATGCCTATGTGTAGTCACTATTTAACTCTCTCTTATGAGTGAGAACATCTTGTATTTGGTTTTCTATTCCTTTGTTAATTTGCTTAGGGTCATAGCCTTCAACTCCATCCATGTTGCTGCAAAGAATGTGATTTCATTCTTTTTTATGGCTGCATAGTATTTTATAATATTTAATGTGAAATATTTCTCTTTCTACTATTGGGATGTGTAATTTTTTCTAATCAATTTATTGACATGTTTTATATATTCTTGTAACCATCCAACGGATTTATCTTGTCCACTGCCCAAAAAAGCCAATGCACTGAGAACTGCAGGTTTTTGAAATAGAGAAAACATTTAATAAATGTAGAGGCAGCTAAATGGGAGAAAAGAGATTATTACTCAAATCAGCCTCCCTGAAATTTCAGAGACTAGGATGTTTGAAGGATAATTTGGCATGCAGTGAGTTAAGGAATGTGAAATGCTGATTGGCTGGATGAGGGATGAAATCATAGGGGCCATCAGAGCTGTCTTTTTGCTGTCTCCTGTTCCTGGGTGGGATTGCAGAACTAGTTGAGCCGGTTTACTGGTCTGGGTGATGTCAGCTGGCCCATGAGAATGCAGTGTCTGGAAAATATCTTGAACATCAGTCTTGGGTTTTACAATAGTAATGTTAACTGTAAGAGCAAGTGGGGAGGTTAGAAAACTTGTGGCCTCTGGCTGCATGACTCCTGACCTACAATTTCTAATCTTGTGGCTAATTTGCTAGCTTTACAAAGTGCTCTGGTCCCCAGGCAAGGAGGGGGGTTGTTTAGGGAAGGGGCTGTTATCTTTGTTTCAGAGGTAAACTATAAACTAAATTCTTCCTTTGGTTAGCTCAGCCTACACCTAGGATTGAAGAAGGGCAGCTTGGAAGTTAAAGACAAGATGGAGTCAGTTAGGTCAGATCTCTTTCACTGTCATAATTTTTGTATGTTTTCTCACTGTCATAATTTTTGCAAAGGCAGCTTCATTCTGAGTTTATCAAATATGTGTATTGTGAATGTCTTCTTTCTGTCTCTGAGTTGCCAATGAATTGGTTTTTAATTATTTATCCTATTTTTTTGGTTTAGAGTATATGCATTCGATTTAAATTACTTTAATGATTACCCTTAAAATTTTAATATACATAGAATTCTATAGTCAATAATTTTCTCTACACTGTTCTCAAAGGATATATGTTGTATATCCGTTCACTCACCTCATGAAAGTTATGCTATTTTTCCTAGCATTTTATTTATATCTTTGGTATTTTAGCCCTACAAATTAGACATTAGTATATCATTACTTTATATATTCAATGTTACCTAAAATTCACCCACATATTGAATATTTTCTTGTTTCAATTCTTCTATGTTAAATTTGCTTTTTTCTAAACTATCTTTTAGAACATTTAATCTCAAATTTACCATATATAAGAATAAACTGGAGGGCTTAATAAAACACAGATTGTTGGGCACCAGCCTACAGTTCTGATTCAGTAGGTCTGGAGTTAAGTCTGTTAATTTGCATTTCTAACGAGTTCCCAGGAGATGCAGATCCTGTTGATTTGGAGATCATATTTTGAGAACCACTGCTTTAGAAATTCTTTCAGTGAGAATCTGTTGATGGTAAATGTTCTGAGATGTGGTTACTTGCTTTTTTCTTTTACTTATAATTGTCTTCTGTGCCTAGCACAGTTCCCGATGCAATGTAGGCACTCAAATTTAAATATTAATTAAATGCTGAAACTGATGTATGATGTAAAATTGATTTTTAAGTATAAAGTCCTCACAAAATAAGTGATTGGGCTTTTTAAATTCCTTGTGAGGTTATAACATTAAACTTAAGCCACAAAATATATGTCCAATATACTGAAAACAGTTCTTTATGAATTTGCCTTAAAGAGACAATGCATTCTAAGGAAACATATAGATGCTTTCTCATTCTGCACAGAATTACTTAAATGTTTCATTTTTTCCTTATGTTTATCTTAAAATCGCTTCTTGGTAATATTTTACATCAGTTATATTATAGAATTCAGAATGGTTAAAAGGTGGGAACAGATGCAAGGTCAATTTCTGGAGGCAGTGATAAATGGTGGAAACAGAACATGATCAACATCAGAGTAGAATATATAAATAATGTAGGTATTTTTATGGATTGCTTTCACTAAAAACTAATTTAATTCTATATTAAGAACTACAGAGTTTATTTTATAAGTAGGATTTGCAGAACATTTCTAAAAATGTTTTACATACATCATAAAAAATTATGCTTGCAGGGTGTTTTTTTTTCTTTGGTGTGTAAATATTCCCTGAACTTCAAAATTTTAAAATCCAAGTATATTAGGATCAAGGACAGAAAGAAATTTGAAAAGAGAAATAATGACACAATGAGATTTTCTTTTTAAAGATTTTTCTTATTAGAGTTACAGGTCAGGACTTTATGGATTTTAAGAATCTTCTGGAGGGGCACAGTGGCTCACGTCTGTAATTCCAGCAGTTTGGGAGGCTGAAACAGGAGGATCACTTGAGGCCAAGAGTTCAAAATCACCCTGGGCAAGACCCCGTATTTACAAAGAATTAAAAAATAAGCCAGGCACAGTGGTGTGCACCTGTAGTCCAAGCTAATAAGGAGGCTGAGAAAAGATCACCTGAGCCTGGGAGGTCAAGGTCACAAGTGAGCCAACATCACGCTACTTCACTCCAGCCTGGGAGACGGAGCAAGACTCTGTCTCTCCCTCTAAAAAAAGAATCTTCTATTAGATTATTAACAAGTACCCGATTCAGAAACTATTGAAGAGAGAATAATTTTACCAAACCTCTTATCCTATTGTAATTTAGATATGTTCATGTAGTTATAGGCCAATTATCTATGTAGACTTTCTTTATCGCTATCACATGATAATTATTTTACTATCTACTGAAATTTCTACATATTACATTGTTGTTATTCTTAATCAAATTAATTTTAAGTTCATTGCATTTGAATATAATCATAATTATTAAAATTGCTATACATCACTTACAATTTACTAATGTGTTATGAAATTTTGTATAGTTATAGAGTAACTATTTTATACTTTAGAAGAAAGAATTTAAAAATAACATAGCAATTTTTTTCTCATTTGTCATGGAAAACTATTTAGCAGCTAGTTAACAATATGTAATGAACAGAAAAGATGAAGTCATTCTGAATATTGCTGGAGTATTTAAACAGAATTTATAAGAACACAGATAATGATAGTAGGATGAAGCGACTAATATAATGTGAGATTCAAGAATTCAATGGCAAAAAGAAATGGTAGAAAAAATTATGTGCCTTGTGTTTCTAACCGAACAGAATTAAAGATTTAAGCCTGTCAGAAAGTCAGATATAATGCAGATAATAATAAGTATAAAATGGACCATTTAATGAATTTTACTCAATAGTTAATTCTTATTTTATCAGTATTTGTTTTGTACTGATATATTAACAAGAATTATTAGAAGAATTTATGGAGTTCATAAATTTACAAAGACTTTAGCTCTTTTGTTATTTTCACTTAAAGTTTTTTATTTCACTTGATAATTAGATCTTATTATGGCATCATTAACTGTTGCAATTTTTTTCTTTTTTTTTTAATGTTTTAAGACTATTCTCACCAAAATATATGCTAACCCTAAAGCAGTCAATACAACTTTGAATCTAACTATTGAAAAGTTTGAGATTATAGTTGTGGATTTTTATATTCAAAAAATTATTTTATTTCATTGTTTTTTATGTGTCTCTAACAAATGCAGTGGTTATCGGCCTACCCAATAGTTGTTTTTGCTTTGTATTATACCCTTAGAATAGTCATTCAGATAAAGGCTTTAATAACATATTGTCTTCTTCCTTCACCTCCTCATCTTCCTCTTCTTTGTCTCTCCTTCCTTCTGTTTGATTAATACTTCAGTTTGGATTTTTCTATTGACCTGACATATAGAGGCTATGTATGCAATCACCTCATATATAAAGTAGTCTTCACCCAAATTTACATAGGTAAGAGGAGTATAGGAGAATCCATAGTGAATTAGAAAGTGAATAATCTCTTTGTTGGTATAGTTTATATTAAAAATCACACCTCTATAATTTAGTTTGTCAGATAAAATTTGGTAGTACCAAAACAAAAAACGGATTTATGAAAGAAACCTACTGTGGTTAAAACATACTGTGATAATTTACTTTTTACAATTTTCTCCTTTTTGAATTGGTACATAATTGTACATACATATAGGGCAGAGTGTGAAATTTCAATACATGCATATGATATATAATGTTCAAATTAGGGTAATTTGCATATCTATCACCTCAAATATTTATCCTTTCTTTATAATAAGAATATTCAAAATTTTCTTTTCTATTTTGAAATATCCAAAATATCATTATTAACTGTGGTCACCCTACTGCACAATGAAACACTATAACTTATTCCTCCCAAGTGTGACTTGGTACTCAATGACAAACCTTTCTACATTCCTCCTCTCCCCCATTTCCTCACCAGCACATGGTAACCACTGTACTATTGTCTATTTCTAGGAGATCAACCTTTTTAGATTCCACATATGAATGAGATCATGCAGTATTTATCTTTCTGTCCCTGGCTTATTTCGCTTAACATAAAGTCATCCAAGCTCATCCATGTTGCCACAAATAACAGGATTTCATCCTTTTTTTAAATGCTGAGTGGCATTTCAATGTGTACTTATACCACATTATCTTTATACATTCATCTGTTGATGGACATTCAGGTTGACTATCCTGGCTATTGTGAATAATACTGCAATGAACACAGTAGAGAAGATATCTCCTTGAAATATTGAATATTGATTTCATATGCCTTCATTATATACCCACTAACAGGATTGCTGGATCTTATGGTTGTTCTAGGTTTAAGTGTTTTAGAAACTTCCATAATATTTTCCATAATGGTTGTACTAGTTTACATCCCTCCCAACAGTGTATGGTTTTCTCTTTCTTCACATTCTCACCAGCATTGCATTTGTTATTTCTTGTCAGTTTGAAAATAGCCATTCTAACTGGGGTGAGACAGTAGTTCATTGTGGTTTTGATTTGCATTTTCCTTGTGATTAGAGATAATAGAACATTTTCTCATATACTTGTTGGCTGGTTGTATGTCTTTTTTTGAGATACGTCTATTCAGATCTTTGGTCCATTTCTAAGACAGATGATGATGATGATGATGATGATGATGATGATGATGATGATAATTGCTACTGGGTTGTTTGAGTTTCTTATATATTCTTGACATTAACATCTTGTCAGGTGCATAGTTTGTCAATATTTTCTCCCATTCTGTAGTTTGTCTCTTTGCTATGTTGATTGCTTCCTTTGCTATGTGGAAGATTTTTAGTTTGATGTAGTCCCATTTGTTTGTTTTTGTTGCCTATGCTTTTGATGTTTTATCCAAAAATTCCTTGCCCAGACCAATGCCATGAAGAGATTCCCCTACATTTTCTTATAGTGGTTTTATAGTTTCAAGTTTCACATTTAAGCCTAATCCATTTTGAGTCATTTTGAGTTGATTTTTGCAACTGGAGAGAGATCAAGGTCTAGTTTCATTCTTCTGCGTGTGGATACTGAGTTTCCCATAGTCATTTATTAAAGAGACTCTTTTTTATTCCCAATGTGTGTTTTCGGCACCTTTGTTGAAGATCAGTTGGCTGTAAGTGCATGGACTTATTTCTGTAATAATTTACTCTTTAAAATGTCACTTATATTTCTTAATAGACATTGATGATTAATACAGTTCTATTAGGTACACCTTTGCTGAATCCTTACTGTCTAATAGGCATTTTGGTAGGCACACATGATATAAAAATTAAATAAGATATATTACTTCAAAGAGTTTATATTTCAGTGAGGGAGAGTCAGACAAAGATATAAGCAAAATGTCCTATTCAGTCCATGAATATGTTCCAAGGGCTTCCCTCTCAAAAGTCCCTTTCTTGATCGTACATCAATCTATGTGGTCTATTCTCTTTCTATAGAACCTAATTTAAGTGTCTTGAAGCAGCTAGCTTAACTTCACTTTACACTTTGTTATCTCTCACTTTGGACTTTCAGGTTGACTGTCCTGGCTATTGTGAATAATACTGCAATGAACATGATAGAGGAGATATCTCCTTGAAATATTGATTTCATATGCCTTGATTATATACCCAGTAATAGGATTGCTGGATCTTATGGTTGTTCTATGTTAAATAACCTCTTTAATCAACGACACGACGTTTTTCCCCTACATTGTTCTTAAAGTGGTAATAATAAAATCACTAATAACATAGTAATTGCCAAAGTCAATAGCCATGTTTTGACCTTTATCTTCATGGACATTTTGCAGTGTTCCATCATAGTTAATGATTCCCTTCTTTCAGACACCTTTTCCTTTGTTACCTTCCTGTTATTGTACCTGCCTAGCTCTCTTTTCATGCGTATGAAAATTCTCATTCAGTCTCCTTCATAGGACACCTTTTCTCTGCCTTTTCCTCATATTTTGGTATTGTGAGTTTCATCCTGAGTTCACAGTTCTTAATAATTCTGTATACCATAACTATGTGAATTTGCCTACTCAAATGGATGCAAGTTCCACATAAATAATAAAAAATTCAAAATCTTTGCCTCTGACCAGACTTCTCTTTCAGATTTTAAGTACGACTTCAGTTAAATATCTACATGTATTGCTAATAGCGATCTCTATCTAGCTCAACATATTCCAAATTCATATTTCCTTCTTAATCTTAGCCCATTTCCCTATTATTTATCTCAGTGGCATCAAGTTTTTAATCTGATCATTGAAGCTGGAAATCAAAAACCATCTCTAAGCTACAATATCCTTTTTAAAAAAATCATCAAGCTATGCCTTGTTATTCACTGAATGTTTCTACATATTTCAAGTCACTCCTGACAGAAACATTAATATCCATCTTGACCACTAAAACTCTTCAATATAAACATATTCTTGTTTCTTCATATTTATCCTCTGTGCTCTTGTCTATTTAAAATGCAAACTTGACGATATACGTGATAAAACCTTTTTTTTGCATAAAAGCCTTTTTCTCTGTACATTTAACACTATAGAATCCACATTCCTAACTATAAAGTTAACAATTATATGAACGTCTCTTCACTCTTCAGCCTCATATTTTGCCATTTCCAATCACACAGTGTTTTAGGAGAAAAACTCTATGCAAATTGTGTCTTCCCTTTGCTCTCACACCACAACAACAATCAACACAGAAGACTTCTATGACCGAACATGTGTGGATTTTTCCTCACATGCCAAGCAGCAGGCATCAGCTGGATGTCCTCCCATCCATCTCTGACACCACCATTCTGGAGAAAGTGCTGGAGCTCCCACTTCAGACACTGCTCCACTTCAGACACCAGCGACAAGTCCAGGCCTCCGGAACTTCTGACCAACTGGTTTCCAGTTGGAGTTTCCATGGCCCCCTCGGGCTTAATTAATTTGCTTGACCAGCTCACAAAACTCAGGAAGACATGTTTGCAAGTTTATTATAAAGGATATTACAAAGGATACAGCTGAAAAGGTGCTTAGGGCAAGGTATGGGAGAAGAGGTGCAAAGCTTCCATGCCCTCCCTAGTGAAGTGGCTCTCCAGTAACCTGCACTGTTCAGCCATCTGGACGCTCTCTGAACCCAATCTTCTTGGGTTTTTATGGAAGCTTCCAGACATCAGCATTCCTTCCTCCAGGTTATAGGGAGGACTTTTTCTGGGGAGAGTCTTAGAACCCACAATCAGAAAGATGGGGAAAGATTAGAGTCCTGCCTTAGGGCAGGTGAATGGACTGCAGGAGAGATTCTGTTTCCTGAGGCCTGTCCCTGAAGCCTAAAAGATCCCTCATTCTAAGTAAAGACTGTAAGATGGGCTATTGGAGTTATGAACTAGGAACTGTGCACAAAGCCAGTGTATATTATAATGCCGCACAGAGACTCTGTCCTATAGTAAAACCAAATAGCTTATAGTTATACACCAAATATCTTCTTGACCCCTGGCTTTAATCCTGATGTTTTATTTGCCAGGAGTGCTTTTCTACATATTCATCTTTTGGCTTATTTCAACTCATCCATTTAGCTTCAGCAGAGGAAACAATGCAGTTCTACAGGATTTATTATCTAAATCTTTCATGGTGGGTTCAGAGACATCTTTTCATCCATTTGTTAAATCATATTTGTACAGTGATCATTGTATTTATCCCATTAAATGTTGTAACAATATTATTTACAAGACGAAAAGGGTGTAAGAGCAGAAATAGGAAATTATAGAGCTTAATTCATATTTTCAGCACAAAGCACAGATCTTCTGATAGGTTTAACAGCCATTAAATGAAAACAAACAAACAAATAAATAAGGAGCAGGGAGGCATGTAACACAGGTGAAAGAGAGCCTGGCATAGAATTAGGTCTGGGAAGACAGATTAGAGATTCACTATGCAGGATGAGGGAGCAGGAACAAAGACAGACTCAAATAAGAGAAAGACCATGGCCAATTTTGGTATCTGGAGATACTCAATAGAACTGATGTTTAGAATATAACTTAGGAGCTAGAATTAAAGGAGATGAAGCAGCAAATAAAAGCAGAAGCAATGTCATGTAAGGCCTAGCATAACATTTTGAGATGTTACCCTTTTAATATTGAAATATTACAAAGAAACAACAACAAAAAAGACAACAAATTGAAATTGGACAGGGGTCTCTCCATTCACTAAGTCTGTATTTGAGTATATCTCAATTTAAAATAAGTCATTTTGTTGAATGTTAATAAATCACATGATTAAAAAAAAAGTAGACATGGTAAGAAGAGGGATGATTTACTAATACTCAAGGAGTGTAACTGACCTGAAGACAACAATGGAAAAGAATTCTTGCTAGGTTGAGAGGATTAAATATGCTTTTCATGTTGCTAAATATTAAGAGTGCATTAAAAAGTTTTTGGAGAATATATTAATTCTATTTTGGACATACTGAGTTTGACTTGCTTGGAACATGCAGATTGGTAACAAAGATGAGAGTCAGCAAAATAATCTGGGTTGGAAATTGAAATTTGAGGTGTCAAAGCAGACAGATGGATGGATGAATAGATAGAGAGAGAGAGAGAGGGAGTAAATTCACGAGAGTAAATGAAAGTACCCAAGGAGTATCTATCAGTGGGATTGAAAGAGCTAAGAATGGATTTCTTGATGACGCCAATATTTAAAAGACAAAAGATTAAATGTAGAAAATAGGTCAAACATGCAGAAAATAACAAAGAAATTGTGCTCAAGGTCCTCTCAGTGATGAATGGTGTTTATATTTTCTGCTCCTTGAGCACTCACCTCTCGAGTGCAATAGTCAGTGGAGGTCATGATTTAAAAAAATAAAATTGTTATAGCCCAATTCAGATGGGCTATAAAATCTGAATTATAACATAATTCAGATGTTATATTATATAATTTATATTATATAATATAAATCTTATATTTATATTATACGATTATATTATATAATATAATCGTATAATATTTATATTATATAATATAAATTAAATAAATTATATAATACATGTTATATAATATTTATAACAATTCAGCTGTTACAAATGTAAATATTTTATATAATTTAAAAACATTATACAAAAACTAAAGAGTTTTTTTTTAACTTACAAATGCAGAAAGAAGAGTGTTAGTTACACCAACCAACCTCTCCACTGAGAACTATAAAAGCTAGATAAAATATATTTAAATTATTCTAAGTGATGATGTCAAAAGATACTAAGGCAGAGAGAAATTGTGGATTCAATCTTCAAAAAAAAGGAAAGCCCGGTGGAGTGACTCATTAATTTGACTTTACCCTCAAAGTAAAGTGAAATTTCTAAAAGCTGCAGCCAAAAGTTCAAAAAGATAAACAGAACTTTTGGAAAATAAAGCTGGAGTAGAAGATACATAAATAATTAAGAGTTTTAGTCTCACCAAGAAAGAATTTTACTAAACATAATAGGCTAACCAACTGATAGCATATGAATAGCTACAACTTGGGAACAGGAGCACACCTTTTAGAAATGCATACCTACATGGCCAAAAAGACACATAGAAGAATACCCATAGCAGCATTATTTACAATAGTTCCAAACTGGAACAAGCCCAGTGGCCATTAAATTTGATGTATTCACACAATACACAAGTTTGATCTATTCACACAATAAAATGCTGGGCAAAACACAGCTATATGCAAACACCAAGATTTACTTTATTTGTACATATTGGAGAAGTAACACATGTCATAAGTCATGTTTAGTTTTATGAACTTTAGAACCTAGCAAAACTAATCTAGAGTGTTAGATGACAAGATAGATACTACCTTTGTGTTAACTTGATCCAGATAGTGATTACATGAGTCTATTTACTTTGTACACTTTTTGTGAGTGCGTTATTCTTTAATAATACAAAGTATATTACAATTATACATTTTAGGCTCATTTTCCATAAACTATTGGTTTTACTACTTGATGTCATATGTATCCTTGTCTTTATATATATATTGCTCAAAAATTTCTTGAGCAATACCCCACAAGCACAGACAACCAAAGCAAAAATGAACAAACGGGATCACATCAAGTTACAAAGCTTCTGCACAGAAAAGGATAAACAAAGTGAAGAGACAACCCACAGAATGGGAGAAAATATTTGCAAACTATTTGCTGGCAAGTGATTAATAACCAGAATATATAAGGAGGCCAAACAACTCTACAGGAAAACAATTAATAATCCAATAAAAAAAAGGCCAGAAGATTTGAATAGGCATTACTCAACAGAAGACATACAAATAGCAAACAGGCATGTGAAAAGGTGCTCAATAGCACTGATGATCAGAAAAATGCAAATCAAAACTACAATGAGATATCATCTCTCCCCACTTATAATGGCTTATATCCAAAGGACAAGTCATAGCAAATGCTGGCAAGGATGTGGAGAAAAGGGAACCCTTGTACACTGTTGGTGGGAATGTAAATTAGTACAACAGCTATGGAGAACAGTTTGGAGGTTCCTCAAAAAAACTAAAAATAGAACTACCATATGATCCAGCAAACCTACTGCTGGGTACATATCCCAAAAGAAAGGAAAGCAGTATATCAAAGAGATCGGTACTCCTATGTTTGTTGCAGCACTGTTTACAATAGCTAAGATTTGGAAGCAATCTAAGTGTCCATCAACAGATAAAAGGATAAAGAAAATGTTATATATATATATGTGTGTGTGTGTTAATATATATACACATATATATTATATATGTGTATATATATTAACACACACACATATATATTATATATGTGTATATATATTAACACACACACATATATATGTGTTAACATATATATACACATATATAATATATATATGTGTATATATATATACATACATACATACATATATATATGTGTATATATATATACACACACACACACACACAAGGAGTACTATTCAGCCATAAAAAGTAATGAGATCCTGTCATTTGAAACAACATAGATGGAACAGGAGATAATTATGTTAAATGAAATAAGCCAGGCACAGAATGACAAACATTTGCATGTTCTCACTTATTTGTGGCATCTAAAATCAAAATAATTGAACTCATAGACTTAGTAAGTTGAAGTATAGTTATCAGATGCTGGGAATTTTAGATGGAAGTTGGGGGGAAGGTGGGGAAGTTAATGGGTATAAAAAATTAGAATGAATAATATATGCGATTTAATTGCACAACAGGGTGACTAATCAATAATAATTGTACATTTTAAAATAACTAAAAGTGTGTAATTTGATGTTCATAAGACAAAAGATAAATGCTTGGGGGAATGAATAAAAAACAAAAAACAAATTTAATATCCAAGCCTGAATGTAAAAGTGATTTCATAACTCCAAAGCTTATCCCCCTTACCAAATATTAGGATTAAGCAAGTCACTATGTACTGGAGTGACCAGGTCCTCTTAATCACTGCCAGGGATTCCTAGCCAGTCTTATTACAATGCTGGGTACTCGGAACCCACTGTTGGAAGGATGAGCTGAGGACAGACCAGTGACCTCAACTCTGTTGCATCTGTGCACTGGGCCTCCACAACACCTACACATAATCCAGCAGCCCCACAGCAGGGGGCCCAGGTCAGGGCCCACAGGCCATGTGCTTTTCCTGCTTTCTCATTGCAATCTCACTGCAAATTTCAGAGTCTTTTTTGCTTCTAAAGTTGTCTGTCCCCTCACCCCCCAAAAAGAACTGCATGTTGAACAGGTGGCAGAAACCTAACATGTCCAAACTCAATTGCTAATATTCTCAATAATCCTCTCCATCTTATAATCTTCCTCATTATAATAAATCAAATCTCATTGTGTCAGGTAAGTAGATAAAAAACCATTATTTTTTCTCATATATTATCTTATGACTCTTCCCTTAGTATAATTTCAAGCTACACTGACTTTCTCGCTGTTTCCAAAACAGGCCAATGACCCCCTGTCTTCGGGATCTTTGCATTTCCTATTTCCTCTTTTCTTATCCTAGATATCTTCATGACTTACTCCCTTGCCTCCTTCAGGTCTTCTCAATTTCAAATGACACTTAATCTGTTAGACTGTTCCTGGACACAAGTTTAAACTATAGCGAATTCTCCCACACTTCCTATCCCCTTCTCCTGTTTCAGTTATTTTCTCAACATGTACCACTATTTAACATTCTATGTACTGTATTTGTTTATTGTCTGTCTTTTTACTGGAATTGGAATGTAGACTACATGAAAGATCTTTTTTCTTATAATCCATAATATATGTCTACTGTTTACAATAGTGCATGGCACATGAAATATGGTTAATAAATATTTACTGAATAAAATATATTGACCTTAATGATTCTATTCTTTCATTTTGCTTGTTCCCCAGTCCCCTTTTGTGTTCTAAACTTTTTTCATTGTTCATCTATATAATTTTTCTTTTTTGCCTTCTTCATTAGAGGAAAGCATTAAAAACTCCTTAGTGGTGGTACTATATTGTATTCAAATTATCTTCTTTTTAAAATTAGGTTAAGGTGCCTAGTTCAAGGAGATTATTGTTTGCTCATGTGTCAATTTTCACAATAAGATATTTTTAATCATATGAATCCTTTCTATAGAATTAGATGTATTCAATCCATTGCCTGTATATGCTTAATAAATGTTGTTTTATGAGTAAACAATAGAAAATTTTAATAATATTTTCATTTTCCCCAAATTTATAAGAGAACATAGAATCATTACTCTTCTCCTTTATTATAAATACTGCTCAAATATTTGGAGTTACTTGCATCTATTTTTCCCATATTTAATTTCTTATACCTTTGAACATAAATTAAACCTTAAAACTTAAATCATGTTTGCTCTTCTCTTTATTCCTTCTTCTTGAATAGTTCTGCTGATGAGGTTTTTACAAACTGCTTATAGCATACGGGGCCTCAATAGTTACTTCATGTACTGATAATAGGAAATTCTCCTTAATATCCAACATGTGTTTATTTATAATATTAATATTTACAATACAATAACAGCAGCAAAATGTAGAATATATTTGGTTCTAGTTCAGAGTTACACATACAAATTGTTCCAAAATGCACCATAAACGGAAGGCTGAGTTCATTTTTAAAAAGCTTAATGGTGAAAGACTTGAGTTAGAATTGAAGGAAGCATGAGAGGCATAAATGGGATGCTTCAATGGGGCAGAGCAGGGATGAATTAATTGGACATTCACATTCATAATGGAGAATTAACACAGGTCAAAAAGTATTATGTTTCAGAGAAGAAAGAGTAAAATCTAGACAGTTATTATTGCTTTATGGACACCAATTCTTGACCTGTGGGCTAGAGCACATGCTATTATTTCTTTCTGAATTATAGTGAGGTTAGAATGTATGCATAATGAATCATGAGGAGTCTTTTTAACAATTTTTAAATACATCTAAATAACAAGAAGTACAAATTTACTAAAGAATATGTTCCATCATTAAAGACTCTTGTAGAACAATCCTATGTGGATTATATTTAAGACAACTGTAATTTGTTGAAATTAATCCTCTCATTCAGGGGAGATGAAAGCTGTTATATAAAGGTCCTTTTTTCTGTTTAATTAGTCCTTGTTCCAAATCCTCCACATAGCCCTGAAAAATCTATTTGTACGTTAGTAAAATCCAATAAAATTAAGGGGTGAAGATGAGGGATTGGAGGAACTAAAACCTGTAAAGAATAGGCATTAGGAGAGTAGATAATAGAGTCATGGATCTTTCTAAAAGTCACTGTGTTTTGGTGTAGAGGATGCTTTGGAGAGGAATTGGTATACAACCAGTCCTGACTCAGTTTCAGGTTAAGGGTGATAGATATGTGCTTATACAGCTATTGATTAAGCCTTTTAAAAAGTATGATGTTAATAATTTTTGTTAACACTTCCCTTATCTTTCACCTTTTAAAACATGTAGCTAAATTACAAACTCCTTGGACATAAGGGTGATAATGCATGCTAACTTTTTTCTTTTGTCATTCATAATGGAGCACGTATCATCAATAGCAGAAGCTAAATATCTCATGAATCATGAATGCTACACTAGATGGCCCTGAATCTTAATTTAAAGCAGATACTAAGCATTTATCCTTTCATCCTACAGAATTAAAATTTGTAAAGAAGAACAGTATTTGGAAATCATTCTTGTATTTTACATTTCTTACATTATCAGATCTTACAGGTAAAGTTTCCCAGGAACCAGAAGCCATCCTCTAGAGAACTGGCTGCAGCCACTTTTATAAATTTTACTTCTCCTGGGGAAGTACAATATAATGCAATGCATTACTCTATGAGATTTGTTGTAAAGAGCATTTAGAATTTTCAAGATAAGTTTTTATTCCAGACACATCTTCATAAGCCCTTCCACTTTTCCAAGGGCAAAGAATGCCTTGTATTTATGATGTTTTTGCATGCTTTAGAACTCAGCTGTAAGAAATATATTTCTTTTCAAGGAAAAAGCAAAAGAAGAGCGTGTTTAGAAAATACACTGAATAAATGCAGCAGCAAAACATTACACCAAGGACTCCATGTCCGAGAAAGAGGGAATGAGAGAGGAGGCAGAGAGAGACACAGAGACACAGAAAGAGAGAGAGACAAAGAGAGAAAGAAGAAAACAGATATCTGTGCTGAAAATACTAAAGATTAATTTAAAGTTGTATACATGAAATTTTCTAAGAGAATAGATCCTAAGTACTCTCATTACAAAAGAAGTGGTAAATGTGAGGTGATGGATATGTTATTCAGCTTGATTGTATTAATCATTTACATTGTATATCAAAGCATTACCTTGCTTACTTCAAATAAATACAATTTGTATATGTCAATTATACCTCACAAAGCTGGGAGGAAATTTAAAAAGACGATATCTCTCTCCCAAGACAGAGTAAGAACTGTACCTTTTGGATAAAAGCATAGACTTTATAGGATTAAATATATATATAGGTTTCTCAAAAGGAAAATATTTCTCTATATCTTGATTCAAACAATTTCTAAATTTCAAGCATAGAAAGCGTTTGTCTCTGTGCCATCGCCACTGAATATTCATTTTCTGGTAATGTTCAACAAAAACCAACTAGAAGAACAAAAGCTATCTACATCTTGACCACAATTACGATCTCATAATTCTAATACAATTTCTTTACATTTTGTGTAAACTAATTAAACTAAAGAGCTGCTGCACAGCAAAAGAAACTACCATCAGAGTGAACAGGCAAACTACAAAATGGGAGAAAATTTTCGCAACCTACTCATCTGACAAAGGGCTAATATCCAGAATCTACAATGAACTCAAACAAATTTACAAGAAAAAAACAAACAACCCCATCAAAAAGTGGGCAAAGGACATGAACAGACACTTCTCAAAAGAAGACATTTATGCAGCCAAAAAACACATGAAAAAATGCTCACCATCACTGGCTATCAGAGAAATGCAAATCAAAACCACAATCAGATACCATCTCACACCAGTTAGAATGGCAATCATTAAAAAATCAGGAAACAACAGGTGCTGGAGAGGATGTGGAGAAATAGGAACACTTTTACACTGTTGGTGGGACTGTAAACTAGTTCAATCACTGTGGAAGTCAGTGTGGCGATTCCTCAGGGATCTAGAACTAGAAATACCATTTGACCCAGCCATCCCATTACTGGGTATATACCCAAAGGACTATAAATCATGCTGCTATAAAGACACATGCACACGTATGTTTATTGTGGAACTATTCACAATAGCAAAGACTTGGAACCAACCCAAATGTCCAACAATGATAGACTGGATTAAGAAAATGTGGCACATATACACCATGGAATACTATGCAGCCATAAAAAATGATGAGTTCATGTCCTTTGTAGGGACATGGATGAAATTGGAAATCATCATTCTCAGTAAACTATTGCAAGAACAAAAAACCAAACACCGCATATTCTTACTCATAAGTGGGAATTGAACAATGAGAACACATGGACACAGGAAGGGGAACATCACACTCTGGGGACTGTTGTGGGGTGGGGGGAGGGGGGAGGGATAGCTTTAGGAGATACACCTAATGCTAAATGAGGAGTTAATGGGTGCAGCACACCAGCATGGCACATGTATACATATGTAACTAAGCTGCACATTGTGCACATGTACCCTAAAACTTAAAGTATAATAATAATAAAAGAAAAGAAAAGAAAAATGGTAAATAAATAGAACACCAGTTAAAAAAATTAAAACAAAAACGTAAAGTTCATTTGGAAATCTGTTATCTATAAATATAACCAGTTATTTTTTAAGTAAAATAACATGTAATTTTTAAAGTGTCTAACAGCTTCTCCAATCTAGTTTGTCTTCCACGTGGTCCAAATATAACAAAACACATTGTATTATATCTTAAATGAATATTTACAAAACTCCAGTGGTGAGTCAAGTTAAAGTATGAGTGAAGAATCCTGGGAATGGTACAGTTTGCATGAGGGAATGAACAGATTACAGAGCGAAACTTTATTAGAAGGCAATTTTGTCCAGAAGGAGGCTTGAGCTAAAAAACCTGCTTGTTTTTCAAGTCGTCTCCAATGTCACTGAAATTTGCCATAAATATTTACAAGCCTCTTTAGGCTTCTAGTTGCTCTTGAGAGCAACATTTGTGAACTTGAGAACATGGAGAAGTTCAATTGTCACAGAAGAGAAAAATCATTGAATTATTCTACAAATGGCATCAGTTTATTAGGACTTTAACTATTGGAAAGAAAGTGATTGAGGGCTAACATGACAGGTTTTAAACCACTAGTTAAAAATATTAAAGTTAGAACTTCCTAGTCTGGTTCTGATATTAACCAAATTTATGTTTAAGAAGTTAAAGGAATTGTTGCAGTATTTTCTTGGCACCCAAAGGTAGAGTCAAAAAGCGTAGGCAAGATGTTACAAGCATTGATAATCACTGTCTTTTGGAAGGTGATGGATAATAGAAAGTTGAGCAGAATTAATATAATGTTGAAATTAAAGTTCATTACTTGATATGAGAAAATGTATAAAACTCTGATTACTACATATATTTATTAAGCACTTTTTAATATTTGTATATGCACTATCGAACACTCGTAGCTCTAATATAGGTTCCATCGTGGCATTTTTTAATCAAGTGTTTGCACAAACAATGATAATGAAAACGACCATTTAGAGGATACCAACCACATGCAAATAACTGCATTAGATACTTTTCTTATTTTGAATTCTCACAATTATCTGAGTGGAGTATCTGAATCTCCACTTAATAGATGATGAAGCCAAGTCTCAGACCGCTTAACTTACTCAATTTTGTAAAACCAAAGAGTGACTAAAAAGCTCTCTAAACTTATGTTGGTATGAATCCAAAACCTATTCTTTGTATACAAAAGAGCATTGTTTTATAAATAAACAAACAAGTACATCTGTCTTTATTTGCTTTCTACTTTATGGCAAGGATAGGCATGGGAAGCTACTTACAATATGTTTCCTCCTGGTTATACAACAAAATATTTACTTTTATTTACATTCTAGCAACCTCTCATTTGCTGCCCTCTCATATTGGTCTAAGCCTCTGTGAGGAAAATAACTGTTAAGTTGCATTTACTTAAGTGTTTGCTACCACAGAAATATTGTCATGTCTACTTGAGGCTGTAGCAATGCATTGATAAGAAAGCAAGCCAGAACAAAATCAAAAAACTTAGTAATTCATTTGTTTTGTCATATTTCTATAGTTTACATTTTCACACTGCAATACAACTGTTTAGTATCTTTTCTTTATAGTTCCTATGTGAACTTGATTATCCACATGTTCTTGCAGCATGTGGAAGCCAAAACACATCCATGTTAGGTGACCACCTAACATCACGAGAGGATTTGGAGAATTTAGAGCTCAAGGCACATGTATTTCACCAAGTAGAAGATATTCAAGATGGTTATGTAAAGGTAGACTTACAACTTGAAAGAAAATGCACTGCAGTATATGGGGTTATGTTCTTAACATAGCTAAAGGCCATAGCTGATACCTAGTGACATAATTTCACACTATCAGTAGAAGAGGACAAAATGATATTGACATTTTAAAAATACTTAAGGTCAAAAATAAAAAAAAAGATATCTGAGATGTCATTATTTTAGAGACAATCTTTAATATTTTCTAGCAAGACCATCCAAACTGAATTATCTTTTAACACCTAAACATTGTAATACCTACAAGCAAAATCTAAATTAATAAGTTTATAATTGAATATCATAATTAAAAAGCAGTATATAAAGAGGTATAAAATATGACATGGTTTTAGATAAAAATACCTTCTAAATAATATAATAAACTAACTTAAAATGTTTAAAGAAAATAGCTAAACCAAATGATAGCCTGGTGGCATAAAGTAACTTAACAATTAAAACATAGCTTTAATATAAAATTTTAATATGATTTTATCATTTCCATCATTTAAAATGAGTTGAAAACATCAGAAATATCTATTTTATTTCTGAAAATTTAATTTTACATTTTTATTTCAGGCAATGCTGTTTATACAATAAATAAAAATGAAGTATTTATTGCCGTAGGCAATTCATTCTGTGGTGGATAAAATATGTACTTCCTGATATGGGGCCTGAGGCCCTGCATGATCTTAGCCCTCTTGGTAGTTCCAGTTTCATTTTCTATTATGGATCAGGTTATATGTTTAAATAGCAAGCATTCTGCTAGACTATACCAAAAAATTATACTTTCACCTACCTGTTTTTTCTCTCTGTTACACCATGTTAATAGCAATTCAATAAATTTCTACCCTGTCTTGCAATTGGTGTCTTCTGGCTTTTGAGGGCAAAGCATTCTTTATTTATATCTTTTTTTTTTCCAAGTATAAACTATAGTTTCTGCTTCAGTGTGAGGGCATCATAAAATTTTTGTAATATTTGCATTCTGTGATGCTGCAGGATATTCTGGAAAATTCTGAAATGCCATTGTTTGGGAGAAAAATAGTCTTTAAATGACCCCTACCAACAATCTTTTTTTTTTTTTTTTTTTTTTTACAATGAGCAATTTCACTAAAAAAAATTCCAGGAAAGTGCCTCTATATTTGCATTACAGGAACCTGCTAAACTCCTGAAGTTGAATCAAAACTATGTACATATAAGTATCTGTATTTAGAAAGGTATTTAATAGTTTTTATCAGATTCTAAAAAGGGTTGTTATACAAAATAGTTCCAAAAGCCATGGACACATTTCCCTGATGATTTATAATGTCTGCTGAATTACCTGATGTCACATATATTATAATTCTCACCTCTCCAATCCTTCTACCTATAAATAGCTTAGAGTCTTAAATCCCTACAACAAATGATTAGCAAATTTTTAAGTTAGATAATTAAGTAAATAAGGCAGAAAAGAGGAAAAATATTAAAAGTAAAATATGAGCATGTTGTTAATGATACGAAAGGGTTGTTCCTATAAATAATGGGTATGGCTTTCTCTGTTTACTGAACTCTGTTTTATAAAATTAATCCCTCTAAATGAGAATTTTATAAGATGAAAGATAGAATAATGCTACAAATTTATAAAATTTCTTTGGCAATTAGTGAATTTAATCAATACGTTTGTTTTCTCTTACCTGTGCTAAACAGAATAAGAAAGTTTAGAACTTATCCCATTAAAACATTAAAATTTTTTGAAGCATCATGTTTGTTAAAAAGTGAACTTCAGAGATAGATAAAGAAAACAGCAGCAATAAGTGTGCCCGTAACTACTGTGTTCATGTACTCTTGTTAATCTATATGATCAATATTGTTTGCAAATTAGTTTATACTATTTCTGTTATTGAAAGGATATAATTTATCTGAATCTTATTTTTAAAATGAAGTATGAGAATAACATAATTGTTACTTCTACAAAACTGTCAACTTATTTAAAAAGACTTAGTAAAAACATGTTTCTAAAATCATTTGTATTTACCTTGATGAGAAAAATTCAAGTATAAATATTAACGGGAATTATAAAATCCTAGAATTGCTTTTCCTTCCATTCTACAAAGAGTTAACCAAGATGTTGTGTATGCCTTTACAATTCTCAAACATTTTTTGATGCCACTAATATATAAGTCCACATCTGCCAAAATATACTTTTTTTATAACTGTCCACGTTTGAACAAGTGTCTGATATTCCATGTGTAAGTTTTTACCTTGCTTTTTATAACTATCATGTTTATAGGCTTATAAATAAATATTGAAACCATAATTTTTGTTTATTTTGGTTACAGTGTTTACTTTTAAAAATATGCCAATCAGCATTAACCATCCTTCTATCCATTAATTTGCATTTCTTTCATATATTATTGTTTTATGATAATCTCTGTAAAATTTCTGAAAACATTTTGCTAGATTCATTCAAGCCTCTTCTCTTCAAAGCAATACAAGCACACTGTTACATTTAAATATTCCAGACCTACTTTGTTGGTTGTAGGTATGTAACTTTGTTTCTGAGATCTCTATTCTGTTCCATTGACCCTTTTTTTTTTTTTTTTTTTGAAACACAGTATTACTCTATGGCCCAGGCTGGAGCGCAGTGACAGGATCTCAGCTCACTGCAACCTCTGCCTCATGGGTTCAAGCAATTCTCCTGCCTCAGCCTCCTGAGTAGCTGGGATTAAAGATGCACACCACCACACCTGGATAATTTTTGTATTTCCAGTAGAGATGGAGTTTTACCATGTTGGCCTGGCTGGTCTCGAACTCTTGATCTTAGGTGATCCACCCACCTCGGCCCCCCAAAGCATATCTTTATTTTTATACCAGTACCACACTGCTTTGTTTACTGCAGCACTGTAGTATAATTTGAAGTCAGGCAATGTAATGCCTCTGCTTTTGTTCTTTTGCTCAGAATTGCTTTTACTATTTGAGCTCTTTTTTGGTTTTAGGTGAATTTTAGGATTTTTTTTTTCAATTCTGTAAAGAATGATGATGGTAGTTTGAAAGGGCATAGCACTGAATCTGTAGGTTGCTTTGAGCAGTATGGTCATTTTAAGGATATTGACTCTGCTGATCCATGAGCATAGATGTTTTCTATTTGTTTATGTCAGTTATGATTTCTTTCATCAGTGTTCAGAGGTCTCATAACTCCTTGGTTAAATATATTTCTAGGTGGTGTTGTTGCCAATATCAACATATATATATATGTGTGTGTGTGTGTGTGTATAGGTATACATATATACATATATGAGTGTGTATATATACATATATATATACACACACCTATGTATATATACACACACACACACACACACACCATGGGATACTACTCAGCCATAACAAAGAATGAAATCATGCCTTTTGCAGCAACACGAATAGAACTGGAGACCATTATCTTTAGTGAAATGACTCAGAAACAGAAGATCAAAAACAGCATGTTCTCAATTATAAGTCGGAACTAAACAATGAGTACACATGGACATACAGAGTAGAAAAATAGACATTGGAAAGTCCAGAAAGTGGAAGGGTGGGAGGCAGGTTAGGGATGAAATACTAGCTTTCCGATATAATGTACACTATTCTGGTGATGGGTACACTAAAAGCCCAGACTTTACCACTATGCAAAAAATCTGTGTAATGTAACTGCACTTGTACCCTAAATCCACAGAAATAAAAAAATTAACTAAAAGTAAACATTACACGTTTATAACAAAGTGTGACAATTTTCTGTCTATTCCTTTTTAATAATAATTTCTATTCCATTAAGGAAAACATTTTTATATTTTAAATTTATTCTTCCAATATTTATTCAATGTTAATGAATTTTAAATTCTACTAGTTTGTGCTTTTCTCTCCTATTTTAAATATAACGTACTGCATTTCTCCTTATTCTATTGTGCAAACCCATGCCTAAATTCTAACAAAAATTTAACACAATTTTTGGATAATACTCAATGTCAATATATTTATGTATATATTGTGTACAACTGGGCCATTATAGTATATGACTTTCTGTCAAAATTTTAAATCTTTCTGAATTATCTGAGGCTTGTTTTTCTATGCTGTCTCTCTAACTGAACTCTGTCCTGACAAACTTTAAACAGTTAATTGCATCATGTAATCTATTAATTTTTTTTTTTTTTTTTTTTTTTTGCTAGAAACCTCACTCTCAAAGCCTCTGAATTCTTGCTCTAACTTTGGCTCAGTGTTAAGTATTCCTACTACACATATCTTATTGTGGGACTTTCCTTAACTCTCCACTGTCAGGGTTTATTTCACTTCTCTCCTGTGTTGGATGCCCTGTTTTCTTCATTTCCATGCCCTTCATTGACTTTTACCTCCTCATTTCAATAGTTCATGTCATCCTGTTTCTGGAAAAATTTTTGGAAAATGTTATATGTAATGTATAAACTTTATATGATGTAGTATAATATTTAATAATATATTTTACTACTTCTACTTTTGAATAAAGTTTAGAATTCTAAATTAGAAATACTTTTTTACCTCAGAATGGCTCCATTGTCTCATTTTCCTTGGATCTGGAAACTTATTTACTTAGATTTAGAGAATTTTTTTCTCCAGTAGTTATTTTAAAATAGCTTTTTTATAATTTTAAATAATTATTTTTGAATAATTCAGGGATTCAAAAAGTTATAAAATAGTATAGCAAATAAACATTTACCCAAGAAAAGATATTATGCAAAAATATTGTAGCTGTACTGCTATGCCATAATGAGGTTGCTGATGAAAGAGTATGTCTCTCATTGATGAAATCAGACATTGCTAAATTGCTCTTATTTTCCTAATTTGGCATATGAGGGTTGCTTTCGTTCTACATTCCTCCAAACACTTAATTTTGCTAGATATGAAAATTCTCCCAATATCAAGAGCAGAGATCATGTTCCATTGCTGTCTTAATTTGCATTTTTCTGATTGAGTTAGAACATCATTTACTATGTTTCATGCTCTTTCCTCTCTGCTGTGCAGCACTTTTAGTGTCCTCATATTAATAGAGCCAAACTCAGCTTCTAGATGTGAGGCACAGATGACATTGATGTCTGCCCCATTGACATTTAGAATATTTTCTTCATTTCTGCTATGCACAAATTCATTTTGTTTCTTTAGCTCAGTTATGTGTTTGGGGCACAGAAAAATATACATACACATGAACAAATATACATACATTTATACATATATATACATACACTCATATTACATATACATAAATTTCTGTCATTTTTCAGTTGTAAGCCATGTTGAATCAAGTATGTATTTTTTCAATAAATTAGTCAAATACAGATTTAAATATTTATTTTTATTTGATTAAAAATCAAATTATAAGTATTTGAATTTATAAAAGTTGAAGCTATCTAGTATAATTTATCAACGTTTTAAATCACCTAAAATTATTTTGATTTTCTCACCGGTAATATCTATTAATTCATAAAATTAGAGTTGCCATGTTTAGCTAATGAAAACACAGGATACCAGTTAAAATGGAATTTCAGCTAAACAATTTTTATTTAGTGTAAACATTTTCTAACTGTGCCCAAATTTAACTGGGCACATTTATCCTGTATATTTCGTGGCAAAGTTAACTAAATCTTATTCATAGTAAATTTTTTGACAAATATTGCAAACATGTTTTTAACAGTTTCTTGAATATTTCTTCTCTGGTGGATTTTTCTTCTCTCCTATTATTTTCTAGTTTAGTAAAATCAGCAATTCAAAGGGAAACGTATGCTTTTGAGTGTCAACAGCCATCCCAGATTATTACAACGTGTGACTGCAATGAGAGTAGTATCATGTGATGCCTAGGAGATTGCTGGGCTGAATTTCGTCCTCAATATTTAGTAACTTTGTGAATGTAGGCATACTACATAACCTCTCTGTGCCTTAGCTTCTTCTTATGGAAGTGAATTAGTATATGTATTAAATATAAAATACATGGCTCAAAAACAGTGTCTCAGCCAGGCTTGGTGGTGTGAGACTGTAATCCCTGCTACCCGGCAGGCTGAAGTGAGAGGATTGCTTGAGTCAAAGGGGTTAAGTCCACCCTAGTCCACATAGCAAAACTCCATCTCTTAAAAAAAAAAAAGTAAATAAATAGTATTTAGTGCATAAATAAATATTACTCTAGTATTAGCTATTTTTACGTTCTCTAGATATTATTTTTTTAAGTCTACAAATAGGTACATATTTTTAAAATCATTAGAATGAGAATAGGAATCACTTGGTGATTCTTGGCTTGCCAGCTTAAATATAATACATGAGAGGGCACTGTGACAAGCCATCAGATTATCAATTTATGATTCCTAGAATAAGAAAGTTTGCAAGCAGCATATTATTGGAGAGAGACTTATTATGAGCCCAACTGATATTCGTCTGTGATAGGATGACTTTGTATCTGGATACAGAAACACCAAAATATAACCAATAAAATCTTCCATTTTATATTGAGATTTTATCTTCTATCATATTTTCATAAATGGTTAAGAGCATACAGTTGAAATTGAAATATTATTCTGTCAGATTCACTGCCTAGAGAATACCTTTCAGAGGTTCCTTGCCAGTAGCTCACTGACAAGTCAAAAGACTGGTATCATTTAATTGCTGTACTCCCTTCTGGATTCATTTTTACAATATCACTTAAGCCCACATAATACCTTAACTGGTGAAATTCACGACTACTTAGGCGCAAAGTTTGGGAAACACCAGTCTCCAGTAAGTTTTGTTGGAAAAAAATCTGAGTTTTAATTGAACCACACAATGAATATTGATGAGATATGCAGAGTTGTCATTCGGAAAGCTAGCTACAGTAAACCCTGTGCAATTTTCCTACAGGTATGAAACAGAGAACACAGACAAAAACTCACAATGTTGTTGAAAACCAGGACAGATATCAACGTATGTTCAAAATGTAACAGAAATTTTTACTGTGAATCAAATGCAGCTAGAGAAAATGGGTAATGACATTTCCAACCTGTATTTTCTCTCTGGTTCTGTCTTTTTGTTTTGTTTTGGTTGCATTTTGTTTGGGTTTGATTTCCCAAATCTACAGATAGGATCTCCCATAAAACAAAAAAAGAAAATGCCAACGTATGCTGATGAAAAAGGCTTATGTTTTTCTGGGCAAAAATTAACCTTAGAAAAGCTGAGTTGCTGTTATTTGGTGCAGGCTGCTAGGTGAAGGTGGTACCTCCTCTTCCCTTTTTGTATTTTCTGAATGATACACAAAAAAATTATTGGATGAGCTACTAGACTAGCTATTGCCCTAATCCAATATCCACAGACACTATCACAGTACATTTACAATCACTACCCCTATTTGAGTTGCTTATCTGTAGGCAGGCTCTTCTCCTATTTCTCAGCATGTATTGTGATAACATTTAAAGATTGATATTCTATCTTAATTAAAATAAAAGGAAATATATTTGAGGGAAAGTTCCAACTAGGCAGAATCTGCTTATAACTGGCTCAGAAGAGAAATAAATAAATAAATAAAATTCAGTACGATCCTGAAATTAAGTGTAGACAGTGAGAATAGAATAAATATTTTGACATTTGTTTCCCCAAAGCTTTCTTTTCTAGTACAGAAAGTAAAATATGTGATTTATGATCTAAATATGTAGTATAAAATATGAAGCTAATAAATAATGCAATAATCAATCACTCTTCTATATTGTATATTCTACTCTTTCCTTTCTATTTATTTATAATATTGGTGGCTGCTCATCCAATCTCATTTTCTCACTGTTGTTCTTGTCCCCATTGTTCTTGCTTTTGATCTCCATGAGTATTTTTTTTAATTTTATGTTTTAAGGGGTACAAAATAATGTTTTGATTTATTAATACAATCTCGAATCATTAAATGAAACTGATTAACATATCCACCACCTTAAATATTTATGACTTTTTGTTGTGACAAAATTTGAAATTTACTCTCTTAGCAATTTTGAAATGTACAAATATCTTGTTATCTACCACATTCTCCATGTGGTACAATAGATCTCATAGAAAAAAGTCCTTATTTCTTTCGGTCTAATTGAGGCTTTGGGCCTTTTGACCCTTATCTTCCCTTTCCCCCATACCCCTCCAGCCTCTGGTAAACACTTAGAAAGTTTAACATATCAGATCTATGTATTTGCAATTCACATTAATTTTTCAGACTCCTATTGATAAATATTGGCCTGTTTGTGGTCTAGGATTATCTAGTTTTTTGGGAAATAAGCAATGGATCAACCTTTTCACCTAAGTGACAAAATTCTTCCATTCATAAACTTTCAGTTTTGGATTTATTTTATTTTGTTATTTTTTAAAAAACACATAATTGTTATGAACACAAATTTATGAGATTTGTACATTTTATATTTTACCTTTTTGTAAAACAAAACCATACTTATGTAGTTACAAGGGTTAGTTTTGAAAATTTCTATTTTTTTCTAATAATATTTTTGCCTTTTTTGTAATATATAATAGAAAAAATTATGTTTTTCTGGGCAAAATTGCAAAGTGAATTATATAAAATAATATCTGATAATACTTCTTTCATACAGTACAGGACTTTTATACAGTCTCTTTTTTCAGCAAATCCTTTTATACAGAATGGGACTTAAGATGATCAAGTGTTATCTGTGAATGTGAATAATCAGGCTCTTCTATAATGAAGGTAAGATACGAAACAAATATGTGTGTGTGCATATGTGTGTGTGTGCATGTGCGTACATACACACGCACTTAGAATGCTTGCTTAATTTTAGATCACCCTTTCACAAATTCATCAGGTTCTCTGAGAGATACTATTTTTTAATATCTATTCAAGACAATTTAACATAAATAACTTTGAAATGAACAAATTGTTCTTCAAATACGTCACTGAAAAGCTTTAAGAGTTTTGCAACACCATCTAAAAACAAGTGTAGCCACTGAAGACTAAAAATGTAATGACAAAATAATATCTATCTATGTCTCCTCTCTTCTTCTGAAATAATAAAGTAATGATTATGTATTTGGCAAACACGTGCAGAAATGTTTCAAAAAGGACATTTGAAAATAACAAAAGGTCTACATAAAGTTTATAACGGAGAAAAATATTTGCAGAAATGCTATAATTTACTTCGCAATACTGTATAAAAGTTTTTCAAACTTTCTAATTTTTGTTGTTAGCTCTCCATCTTTCCAGTTGTGTGATAATTGGCTGGTTATTGATTGAAACTTTCAAATCTTAGTTTCTGCTTGTGAATGATGAAAAGTAATAACGGAAATTACTTCATAAATGTGATTTAAAGTGAACTGAGCAAAAAGAACTGAGCAAATTTCTGACTTGTAAATTATCCAGTATATGCTTATGTTTACTTTTTAGCTTTTTATTCTTTTATTTTAAATCAACTATTATTTTAAGTTCTGGGGTACATGTGCAGGTTTGTTACATAGGTAAACATATGCCATGGTGGTCTGCAGCACAGATCAACTCATCACGCAGTTTTAAGCCCAGCACCTATTAGCTGTTTTTCCTGATGCACTCCCTCCCTTTCCCCTGACAGGCCCCAGTGTGTGTTGTTCCCCTGCCATGTGTCCATGTGTTCTCATCCTTCAGCTCCCACTTGTAAGTGAGAACATGCAGTGTTTGGTTTTCTGTTTCTGCATTAGTTTGCTAAGAATAATGGCTTCCAGCTCCATCCATGTCCCTGCAAAGACATGATTGTGTTCCTTTTTATGGCTGCATAGTATTCCATGGTGTATATGTACCACATTTTCTTTATCCAGTCTATCACTGATGGGCATTTAGGTCGATTCCATGTCTTTGCTATTGTGAATAGTGGAGCCATGAACTTATGCATGGATGTATCTTTATAACAGAATGATTTATATTCCTTTGGGTATATAGCCAGTAATGGGATTGCTGGGTCAAATGGTATTTCTGCTTCTAGATCTTTGAGTAATTCCCATACTGTCTTCCACAATGGTTGAACTAATTTACATTCCCACCAACAATGCAGAAGCATACCTTTTTCTCCGCAACCTCACCAGCATCTATTGTTTCCTGACTTTTTAATAATCACCATTCTGACTGGCATGAGGCGGTATCCCATTGTCGTTTTGACTTAGATTTCTCTAATAAGCAGTGATTTTGAGATTTTTTTTCATATGTTTCTTAGCCACGTGAATGTCTTCTTTCGAAAAGTGTCTGTGCATAACCTTTGCCCACTTTTTAATGGGGTTGTTAGTTTTTTCCTTGTAAATTTGTTTAAGTTCCCTGTAGACTCTGGGTATTAGACCTTTGTCAGATAGATTGCAAAAATTTTCTCCCATTCTGCAGCTTTTCTGTTCACTCTGATGATAGTTTCTTTTGCTGTGCAGAAGATTTTTAGTTTATTTAGACCCAATTGGTTACATTTTTGCTTTTGTTACAATACCTTTTGGTATTTTAGTAATGAAATCTCTGCCAATGTCTATGTCCTGAATGGTATTGCCTAGATTTTCTTCTAGGGTTTTTATAGTTTTGGATTTTACATTTAAGTCTTTAATCTATCTTGAGTTAATTTTTGTATAAGGTATAAGGAAGGGGTCCAGGTTTTATTTTCTGCATATGGCTAACCAGTTCTCCCAGCACCATTTATTAAATAGGGAGTCTTTTCCTCATTGCTTTTGTCAGGTTTGTCAAAGAACAGATGGTTGTAGGTACAGTCTTATTTCTGAGTTCACTATTCTCTTCCGTTGGGCTATGCGTCTGTTTTCATACCAGTATCATGCTGTTTTGGTTACTGTAGCCTTGTAGTACAGATTGAAGTCAGGGAGCATGACTTCTCCAGTGTGGTTCCTTTTGCTTAGGATTGTCCTGGCTATTCAGGCTCTTTTTTGGTTCCATATGAATTTTAAAGTAGTTTTTTTTTTCTCTAATTCTGTGAAGAATGTCATTGGTAGTTTAATGGGAATAGCGTTGAATCTATAAATTACTTTGGGCAGTATGGCCATTTTCATGATATTGATTCTTCCCACCCATGAAATAAAAAATATAATTGAGTCCCATCATCATATCATGAAAATGGCTTTAAGAGAAAACTAGTAGCTGGGCACAGTGGCTCATGCCTGTAATCCCATCACTTTAGAAGGCTGAGATGGGCAGATCACTTGAGGTCTGGAGTTCAAGACCAGCCTGGCCAACATGTAGAAACCCTGTCTCTACTAAAAATACAAAAAAAATTAGCTCAGCATGGTGGCAGCCACCTGTAGTCCTAGCTACACAGGAGGCTGAGACAGGAGAATTGCTTGAACCCAGGAGGTGGAGGTTACAGTAAGCTGCGATCTCACCACTGCACTCCAGCCTGGGTGACAAACAAACAACAAACAAAGAAGAGAAAACTAGTTAGATGAATATTATTGCTTCCTATTTTCAACCAGTAAATAGTTGCCACTGATAAATTGACAGCCATGAGTCTATCAAGAATCCTCTTGATATATTATATACTACAACATGACTGTTCACAGGGGAAAATTATAGGAAACAACGTATGTGTACTTCTTGATTTCATGATATAAGACAAGCACAAAAGCACCACTCATGCCACTGAAAACAATGGACCATGAACCCTTGAAAAATCTTTGCCTCCTTCATCACGAGCAATGTTCCTTCAGCAGTCAAAAATGCCTGTGTACTCAAGACCAGCCTGGCCAATATGGTGAAACCCTGTCTCTACTGAAAATACAAAATTAGCTGGCCTTGGTGGCTCACGCCTGTAATCCCAGCTACTCAGGAGGCTGAGGCAAGAGAATCGCCTGAAGCTGGGAGGTGGAAGTTGCAGTAAGCTGAGATTGTGCCACTGCACTCCAGCCTGGGCGACAGAGACTCCATCTAAAAAAAAAAAAAAAAAAAAAAAATGCCTTTTTTTGTTTTTTGTTTTTAGACTCCATCTAAAAAAAAAAAAAAAAAAAAGCCTGACTGCATCAACATTTAGCAGTGAACAGTGTCAAATGGATAGGAATTCAACCCTGCAATGACAATGACAGGCTGTGTGTAATCATTCAGCTGATGATGATGTAGTACTCTTGGAATCTGGAAGCATTCCCTTTGCAGTGTCACAGATACTGAAGTAGGCAGCTGGGTAGATGCTAATACCCTGCACAGACATGGTAAAGCCTTGGTGCAGGCCCTTAATCCTATTAGATTTGTAGATCTTAACCAGACAGTCACCAAGGCTTCTGAATTCCCTTTCAGCTCCAGCTTCACCCACATCCACTGGTAGACTGGTACAGACAAAATCAAGAGGGTACACAAAACACAAGGATGTGGCCCCAGCGCACTGCCTGATGCCAGGTTCCTTGCAACATAGTGCCGAAAGTGGGTCCTCTTGTCCACACTACCCAGGAAGATCTGCTAGTACTTATTTCGAAGGCAAAGTTGAGAGCCCCTGGGTGGGGAAGTATCTGATGACATTGGCCAGGTTACCACGCCAGAAGGACAGGACTCTCTCCTCCTTGGGAATACAGACCACACAGTCTATAATGTGCTTGTACTGCTTATCTGTGGTAATTTCCTTGGTGGTATGCTGCACCTGCAGCAGCAGCTTGAGCCACTCGATAGGTGCTCCTGCTGCCTTAGAGATGGCTGTGACCACCCCACCTGCCAGAAGTCCCTGTTGAAGGACACAGCATCATCTGTCATGTTGAAAGGAAAGGGGAGGTAGGCTGCTGCGAGATGGGATTGGGCCAGGAACTCTTTAATTTCAGGGCTGGGGGGCCTCATGTTATTTCAGAGCGTAAGCTTGCTATTTATGGGACACATCTAAGAGTTTCCAGAAAAAATTATGGGACTGCAAGTCTCCCGAAATATTAACATTTGTAGTATTAATATATTATCTTTTTCCCTTTTAAGTTGTGGTAATAAAATATGGTCCTTAAAAGCCTGCCTTTTTGATATTTGTTGTGACATGTTTGATTGCCTAACATATGACCAATTTTATTTAAGGATTCTTTTGTATTTAAAAAGTATGTGTATTCTGAAGTTGCCTCATGCTATTCTAAATATATTGATAAGATCAAGCTTGTGAATTTTTCTGTTCAAAACTTTTGAACGTTTTCTACTTTTCTCTGATATTAAAACTTTTGAAAGAATTCAGTTAAAATTTTCTGTTTTGTTTATTTGGAAATCTCTTCTTACGTTCTACCAGCTTCTTTTATTTTCCTTTTAGCAAAAAAAAAAAAAAAAAAAACACATCAAAACTGTGTTTTTACATGTACACAAGTTTAAAATCATGGTATTTCTCTTTTTTTCCACTTGAAGTTACGTACTTATACCTGGTAATAATTTTTCATGTTAAGTATCTATTTTCCTAATATTAATATGACTTCAGTTTTTTTGTTTGTATTTATCTAAAATTTTACTTCTAATCCTTCCTTGTATGTGTGAGCTTTATATGAATCTCATGTAAATAACTGTATTTCTTATAGCTAATCTTGCAGACTTTATTTTGTTGGTTTTATTTGCTCCTTTTTATTTATTGTAACTAGTCATAAAATTGGGTTATTTCTACAATATTATTTCTGCTTTCTATAAGTCTTGATATTTTGCTTCTTTTTCTTGCCTTTCTTGCCTTATTTCATACTGATTGAGATATATTGTTTTCTTCATTTTATTTTTTTCTCTCTATTCTTTTGGAGATTACATCCTGAATTTCTGTCGTTTTAGTCCTTTGGAGATTTTAAGATGACTATTAAATTTATCAAAGTCTAAAATTAATCAATAATCACCCTATTCTTAAATTACTACTAGAGTTTATGGGACTGCTTCAAAAGCTTTCTCTTCATATATTTGCTATTATTGTGCAGCATTTTAGCTATATTTCTCTTTTTTGTCCTACTTACTAAATATTGTTTTTGTCATTATTTTTTAAGGACAATGTTTTAAATTTATTCATACATTTCTTTTCTGTAGATTCTCTCTGGCATTATTCTTTTTCTTTGAGAAATGCTATAACTAAGGTTTTGCATGTAATGTATGACTTCACTTCTTGTTTGTTGCAAAATGAGTTTAGTTTTTCTTATTCTTGAAAGGTAATTTTAATTAGTATACAACTTATCTGAACTTTGGATGTATCCTAACTGTTTCCATTGTTTTGATGACAATTCAACAAACTTATATTGACTTCTATTGTTCTCCTCAACTGGTAATCTGTCTTCTTCATATATCATCTTTTAGTTTTTTTCTTTGTTGAACCTCAGTTTCAATACAGTATCTAGAGATATATTTATTTTAATTTACTTCTACTTTAGATATTTTGGGCTTTGAATCTGAGAATTGGTTCTAGAAATTTCAGTTTCAGAAAAATCTCACCTAATATTGCTTACCATTCTTTTTATTTTGTAATTCCCAGTTTTAAAAGTAACCACCCTATCCTTGATGCTTCTTATACTCTCTTTTATATTTTTATATTATTGTATCTCTATGCTGTAGTATGGAAGCTTTCCTGAATTCTGTTTTCCAATTATTCATTTTCTCCATTGTCTATAATTGTCATTAACCCTCCTATTGAGCAACTATTAATTATTATACATTTCAGTTCTAGGAGGGCCTTTTGTTCTTCATTTTAGAATTTCCCCAATATTCTAATATAGACTGTGTTTATGGATTTGATTCTGTAGTTCTCTTTTTTTGTCAATTCTTGTTCATGCTGATTTACTTCTTCATGAATTTGGGATTTTTTATTATGTGCTATGTCTTGCAATTTTATTTTTGTGGCCTGGCCTAAAGGGTATTCTTCTAGATTCGATTTGCTTACTTCTGCTATGTTCCTGAAGACAAACTAAATTATTGGCATATGGATTTCAGTGCTAGAGATGCAGAATGAATACTGGGCCTGTTACACACACAATCATTAGTAATTCTCAGAAGAAACATTTAATTTCTATTTTCTGCTCTATCTGCAGGTAACCAGACTGAAGAGTCTCATTTGCCTGTATTTTAATCACTTGGGATATTAAGTTAGGGGTCTTGGTTTTTAATATGAAAATCCATAGGGCTTTACACTTTTTGAGGTTCAAGCTTTGTCTCCTGTAATTTGCCACGTAGTCCTTAGAAATGCGTGCCTTAAAACACAGGAATTAGCAGATGTCTCTAAGGCAAATGCTTATTTGTTTCTCTGAATTAGTGCTACCCAATAGCACAAATTGTAATTACTTTGTAATTTCTCTCAATTTCTTATCATCTCAGTCCTATATTTAAAACATTTAAATATACATGCATATATGTGTATATGTATGTATGTGTGTATATATATATGTGTGTGTGTGTCTATATACCATCACTTTTGCGATTCTATGCTAAGAAGGTTTTTTTTTTTTTTTTTTTTTTTGAGATGGAGTCACACACTGTTGCTCAGGCTGGAGTGCAGTGGCACGATCTCGGCTTACTGCCACCTCCGCCTCCCAGGTTCAAGCAATTCTCCTGCCTCAACCTACCAAATAGCTGGGATTACAGGCGCCCGCCACCACGCCCAGCTAATTTTTTGTATTTTTAGTAGAGACAGGGTTTCACTTTGTTGACATTCCCACAAAAAACACAAGTAAATAAATACACCATGTAAAACAATTCTAGATTATCAATATATGCTCTTTAAAAATACGAATTTAGAAATCACTAGCTTAATAAAGCAAAACAAAACAAAATGAAACAAACACGTTAAAGCTTAAATTAAATAAAAACGTAAACCACGCATAGCAGAAAGTAAAAATAACAAGTATATTGCACATTACAATGTAGTTTAATAGATTTGAATATTTGATGAAATAAAACATTTTATAAGACTAAATCAATTATTAAACAATATCTTAATAATCTTAATAAACAATAAATAGGTTAATAAATAATTTTCTTCAACATACAATTGATGCAGAATATTTTCTTTACCTTTTCTTGGGACTCGTGACAGAGGTACCTCATTTACTCAGCCTGCCCCTGTCTACCCGTTGCAGCAGGGAGCCTGCGAGCAAATGAGTGCAGTAACCTGAGCGAGTGCTTTGGGGAACTGGCAGGAACAAACCCCATTTACTCAGCTCGCCAAGCTCAACCCCTTGTTGGAGGGAGCACATAAGTGAGGGAGTGTGCGATCTGACTGACCATTTTTGGGTGCTGGCAGGTGCAAACTCAGTGTGGGCCATGCGGCAATGACCTTGTGGGGGTTCCTGCGACCCCTGAAGCCACAGAAGTCACGTTACAATGATCTTTCTGCTCTGCCCTCCGCAGATGGCTTAAGTGTTAATAGCTCAGTGAGAGGGCAAAGAGCCAATGTGAAAGCCTTCTTTTGGGTATCAGCACTCACGGCTCTCTACCTCTTGTCCTGCGTCTAGGAAAAATGAGTTTGCACGAACAAATTGAAGGATGGCGAACGTGGAGGATTTTATTGAACTATTAAAGTGGCTCTCCGTGGGTAGGGGAGCTAAAAAGGCGATGGGACAGGCAGGTAATCTTCCCAAGTCTAGCAGTCTCTGGCTAGACACTTCTCTATCAAGCCATCCCTCTGAAGTCAAGTTGCTTCTTTCTAATGTCCAGCTGCTTCTCTGCTTCTCTCCAACTGAGTCTGGGGTCTTTATAGGCACAGGATGAAGGATGGGGCAGGCCATGTGTAGTTTAGGAAAAGACAATATTTGAGCAGGAAAACAGGGATAGAAGTTCTCGCTTTGGACCATGGGTTTCAGGCTTTTCGGCTTGACAATGGGGTTTTGCCAGAGACCCGACCCTGTCTGCCTAGAATTTCTCTGCCTCCTGTCACTATCACAATAACCAATTAGGTAATATAAAAAATTGATTTATAGAAATATCAATATGAGAATATTAGGAAGAAAACTTCTCTGCCTATGTAAATAAAATTTGTATCTCCGATTGAAGAACTTTTTAAAAGAAAATGGAGAGATGTGTTTGCCCAAAGAGCAGTTATTTCTCTAGTTCACCACCTCTGGTGTATATTTGCATGTCACTCACCAAAGTGTGAGTAATAATTTGTGGGTGCTGTGGTTTATCATGATTCTTATTTTTTTCTATATTCCAAATGTTTATCTCGGGTATTCCTTTCACATTAAAAATATTTCCAACTAAACAATCAAGCAACTGTCACTTACCAACAGAGCTAATACCTAAATAATTTAGAAAATTGTTTTAAATATTTTTTCTTAATATCTAAGGGAGGAAGCATAATTTTTTCTATATTAATATAGTTTTTAGTTTGCTTCTTTTTATTTTGAATCATATGTTATCATAACAATGAGTACATTGTCTCTTAATTAATATACTTTATTCTTTCCTTGCAAATGTAATGAACAATTATTTACATTTGCTTGAGTCTTTCTTTTTTTCTACTCCATAGGTCACTTTATTTGAGCTATTGTTGAATACCACTATTTTCCCTCCATAGAGTTCCTAAAACATGGGTGCCAGGCCACACACATGCCTTCTTCTTGAAAACAGACTAATTTTGAAGGGGTGTGTAAATTACCTTAAAAAATGTGTAACGGTATTCTAAATTTCTAAGCTGCATTTCTACTTTAATTTGCCTTTCATTGATTTCTTTAAAAAACACTGAATTGTTTGGTAATACAAATACAAAAATTCTTATATTTAAGTTTGTAGTTTAATTTCTGACTTCTCACAATTGAGAATAACTATATTCTTCTAACAAAAATGATTTTTAAAGAAAAGTGTAAGGACCATTTTTTAACCCTGAAAGACATTTAAAAAGTAATACAATGGAGATATTTGTTAATACTTATTTACACAATAACCCAATATTTTTCTAAGTTAAAAAAATAAATCTATGTGCATTGAGTCTTTTGAAACAGTAGAAAATAATACAGAGGAAAATAATTACTCATGATGATCTCTCTACTTGAAGTAGTTTGTAAGCATAGTTACACACTTTCCCAGTCAATTCTTTTCTATATTTTTGGGTACATTTTTCCTGTACTTTTAAAATAATTTAAAATTTTTTTACACTTGTTACTTTTTTTCTGTACTTTTCCTGTATATTTTTACTTTTAGAACACTGAGCTAATTATATTTATAAGGCTTTGAAAACTCTCATTTTCCTTTGGTAGATATCATATTTTGAATAATTGTCTTATTCTTTTTTCTTTCCTCCACTGTCCACAAAGGGAATCTAGATTTGTCCCATGCTCCACACTTTTGATATTGCTAAACAACAAAGACAGCTAAGGGATTTGGAAACAACTCTGATTGGGGGTTAGGGGTTAGAGAGATTAAATGAGAGGGAGAGACAGAGAGTGAGGAGAACAGAAAAAGAGAAAAGGAGAGAGAAGAAGAAAAAGGAGAAAGAAGTGGGGAAAGAGGAGGAAGAGGAAGAGA